>NC_079147.1:286921935-288349300 GCF_945859685.1 Eupeodes corollae
TATGAACTGTCAAAAGCCAATTACCTTTCGAGTTGAAATTGGCAGGTTTTTTAATAGGCTTACAATTAAAGAATTATATGACTTACAATAGAGATGATAGCATATGTCAGATGTGATAAACAAACGACATCTGACAACTGTACTAAATAAACAAATGCTGACAAAGGCGTTTTAAGACATATGTATGTAGGGTTTTGTCTAGGGACAATTTTCCAAACTTAAGTAAATAGGCGACACCAAGTTACTTTTTGTTAGAAGTTTATTGATAAGTATTTAGTTTATAATTATAATTAAAAATAAATGGAAATGATGCGTTACGCCTGGCCAACTAAACTCTCTGCGCACAAGGACAACAAACATAAGACTGAATAACTATTCAATGGGGGTATGGAAAAGAAAATGAAAGGGGACGCTCGTTCTCTTTTGTTATGTCTGTCCGTTGTTAAGTGGTCGGTTCTTGTTCGTCTGTTGGAGTAGGGTGATGTGTAGAGGTTTGGCCAATCCCACATGTATTGTCAAACAAAATGAAAGTTATGTAGACATTAAAAAATGACATTTGAAAAAAAAAATTCACTAATAAGTATGACTTAGCCCTAAGTCTATATAATACTTAAGACATTGAAGACGCTTACAACGCAGACCCTAGGCTCACCTTTGGTACGCGGCACAATAAATCGTTGAGTATTACAAAAATTACAAGCTTGGACAATAATTTTAACTCTTTCGGTTGTTGTAGGTAATTAGTCAAAAATTCGCACGTTTTTGTATGAATTTGGTTCTTTTTAAGATAATTTTTTTTCAAGAAACTGTAAGCTAATGTAAAGTCTAATCGAAGTCTTATTTATACAAAAGACTGCTTTATCTACTTCTACAGCTTTGCAGTTATTGTAGAGTACCTTGAGTTTGTGCAAATTTGTAGAAATTTGAGGTCTAGAGCCACTTTTAAACATAAAATGCAGAGCTAGGTAGCACAACCTTGCTTCTGTATCCAAGGAGTTATTCGTTAAAGCGGTTTATTTTTAACTTCCTGTAGGAAAATATGGTAATATGTCCGATTTGCCTATGTGTGCTTGTGTACGTTAATTTTTAAGTCTGCGCCATTAAAATACCTATTTTCGTTTTCCATAGCTTTCGACTTCAAATAAATTTGGTTTACCGATTATAATATCAAGATGTGCCAAAAAGGCAAAGGTTGACCCCAATTACCACTCAATCCAATAACCCTACCGATTTCAATTAAAAATGATACCAACTTCCTAAATGATTGATAAATTTTAATGGCCGATGTTGATTTTGAATAAATTATTATTATTTAAGAAATTACTTTCATTTCTTTTTATTATGATAATAATGGTATGGCTCAGTTATGTTTGGAACTAAATATCGGCCAAATGGCACACTTTCATCGTCCAAATTTTCAAAGACTCGGAGGTATGATTGAGGTTTTATGCCGTTTATGTGACAAATAATCTCATCCATTAGCTCTCAAATTGTTGCTGTCTTATTGACATACAGCGTTTCTTTCAAATAATAGAGTTGAAATTTTGACCCTATTCTGATCCTTAAAAGGATCTGTTCTCCTCATTTCCTCCTACATACAGAAAAATTAACTTCATATAAACTTAACGATTTTTCATCGTCCTCATTTTATCCTACATGAATCTTTAGGATTGTTTCTGTTTTTCTGAGCATATTTTATGAACTTCATTTTGTCCTAAATCAAGGTTTATCATTCAACGCTAACGATGGAACTTTTAAAGTCGACGAGAGAAAAACTAAATAAACAAAAAAATAAACTTTTTGCTGTCGTTCTCATTTGATCTTTGTTTGTCAAATGTATTACTTTTAACAGAGGATTGGACCAAGAATGAAAGTCTTTATGGAAAATGTTTATCAACAAAGAGCGCGAGATGTGCAATTGATAAAACGACGACAGGTTGAGGTAGAGGTGAACGGCTCTTTGTATTTAGTCACATCATCGCGAACAGCTCTGTTATCTGAACATGTTCCACGGACCCGGTTTGCTCCAATTTTTGAACGATTTGTCTGATTTTTTTTATATTGCATGCGCACTCAATGGGATATGAATACCCTTATAATGAATATACACAATGCGAGTAATTAGGAAGGGAGGATAGGATTTGAAAAGACATACCGATGCACATTGGTTTTGAATGCCTGCAGATTGTAATGAGTGGGAAATATTGAGTCTGGTTAAGTATTCCACATTCGCTTAATACGACTAAAAAACTTTTAAGGAATTTTTCTCTCGAACCGACCCAAGGTGATTTCATCCACTTTTGTCATAGTCCATGCTTCTGCACCGTATAGCAGGACGGGGATGATAAGGGGACAAGGGTCTTATATAGCAACACTTTGGTCCCTCGAGAGAGGAGTTTACCACTCAATTGCTTTCTTAGTCCAAAGAAACAGCGGTTAGCAAGAGTTATTCTGCGTTTGATCTCAGCGCTGGTGTTCTGTAGACGAAGTCCTTCATTACCTCAAATTAACGTCTGTCGATGGTGACGTTTTGACCAAGACGTCGGTGTTGTGTGTCCTTTCTTGACGAGAGCATGTACTTTGTTTTGCCCTCATTAACCGTTAACCATTAACACGACAACGCATCACCATGTCTAAGATCTTTTTTGACAACGAAAGGTTCTGTTAAGTTATTTTCAACCTTGGTCTTCCTGCACAAACGGACGAGTTTGGCAGGGATGACAAAACTAGACATGGCTCCATACAGCTCGTCCCTGTAGATGCTGTCATATATGCGGCCTTCAAATCGATGAAAAGATGGTGGGTGTCGATTTGGTGTTCTTGAGTTTTTTCCAGGATCTGGTCTAAAACCACACTGATAAGGACCTATCAGGTTGTTGGCGATGGGCTTTAGACGTTCACATATTACGGCAGAGAAGATTTTATAGGCGATGTTAAGCAGACTGATTCCTCTATAGTTGGTGCAGTTTAGAGGGTCTCCTTTTTTCAGGATCGGGCAAACAATAGTGAGGTTCCATTCATCGGACATGCTTTCTTCCGACCATATGTTACAGATAAACTGGTGCATGCTATGCTTCTAAACCACTTATTTCCAGCTGCTTTAAGGAGCTCGGCATTCAAGCCATCCGCTCCAGCGGTTTTATTACACTCCAGGTAAGATTTGGCAATCATTACTTCGTCTAGGTCGAAAGGACGGGATTGTTGGCTTTCGTCGTCTATGTTAAATGGATCAACCTGCCTGACAGCGGCATTTGGTTCGTTGTCGCTGTTATACAGTCTGCAGAAGTGGTCCTTCCATATCCTCAGCATTGACTGCGGTTCCAATATGATGTTTCCTTTTTCAGTTTGCAGTATTCGGTTCTAGGTTTATGTACCTGTGTATATCGTTTCACCTGTTCACAAAACTTCCAGCACCTCTCTGTTTTGCCTTGGGTCTGAAAACCCGACGACGTGCTACCTTTTCTACAGCGAGGTAGTGGTCCGAGTCGATGTTAGCTCTTCGGAAAGTAAAATTGTGCAAAGTTAAAATAGACAAGGTTTTTTAATAACCATAGCCTTTTTTTAAAATTTTATAACCTTAATTGTTTTTAAATGTTTTTATTTTTATAAGATAATTTTTCTAATTTTAACATGCAACTATCTCCTAACATTTTGGTTAAGTTAAATTCACAAAATCGCTACTTAGCCTTTTAGCAAATCTGTCATTATCCTTAGCTACAATAAATTGTTTTAAAATAAAAACATATTTTCGAAAGACACAGAAATCGAAACTTATAAAAGCTCGACTTTATGCAGAACAATAAAAAGATCTGAATGAAGCAGAATGGTATTCTAGGCAAAGGTTTGACTATGTAGCAGTTTGGGTATTGGTTGAAAATCTGAACAACTAAGGCCAAAAACGTGGGCTTAGCTTACTCCGGCATTAAAAGTTTTTTTTATCACTATATTTTGTAATCTGTGAAGAAATATGCTTAAGGCTGATGTTGGTTAATTTACTTCATAATGAAAGACGAGGCTGTACCTATGTACAATTAATTTGAAAAGACAGCAATGGATGGAATGCTCTAGTCTACAATTATTGGAAATTAAAATATCCATTTAAGTTTGCTTAGTTTATTTATATTCACGTGCTGTCACTTTTAAGTCATGTTTGGTTGCTTGTTTTTATTGATAATAGTAAAAGCAATGTACTAGTTGCGAAATCGATATAGTATTTTGCTAAACTTTTTTTTTTATTCTGCCCCAATAATTTTTGACAACGGGTATAATTTTAAAAGAAATAAAGTTGCTATTTTTATTTAACTCAAAGCCTTAACAAATACAAATAAAAAAAAGGTAAACCTTGATTTCACTGGTCACTGGTGGCCTTAATTCCAACTTCAAAATGAATGTATACCGTCAGGTTTTTGAGATATCACTTTTGGTTTGAAAGAAAGTCATTTCCTTGTATCGAATCTGTTGTCTAAACAGTTCTATTATATCAAGATTTTGAAATGCATTAAGAAATATAAAAATAATGTTGCAAACGGGTATTTTTACAACTCAAGCAAATATTTCAAGTTAAAGTTTTGATTCGAAACCATCACTAAAAATTAAGTTCAAAACGTATTTTCTAAAAATTTAACAACTTAATTTAAGTTTTTTCGAAACTTCATATAGCTCCAAATAAAGACTCATAACTAATAAGAAATTCCAGAAACTAAGTAAGATACTACAATGCTTTAAATTGTTTCTAAATGAAAAAGGTATTCAAAAGCATCATTCATTTTATTGTTAAGACATATTTTAACTCAGGCTTGAAAAACACATATTCAAAAAACCTGATTTGATAGAAAAATTGAAAGACGAGCTTTGAAACAAATAAAAGTATTGAGTTTAAACTTATTCACTATTAATAAACGTTTATGGTCCCGATCTTTAAATTACAATCCAACCTTTTAGTTTTCTTACAGGTTTTTTCCACTAACCCTTAAGAAATTCCTTAAGTTCATTATCTGTTATCATTTTAAGTTTGCCACGTGACTATTTAAATTAAAAATACCGTAAAATCTGCTATATAGGGTATAGTCAGTTTTACAACAAAAATTTCAATTTTCATAAACTTTTTCAATTTTTTATGCAAATTATCTCCACTCTTAAAGGAACCACATAAAATTCCATTATTTCTAAAGAGTATATAAATAAAATTGTAAGGTTCTCCAAAAAATTGATGTTCATGTCTTCGAATTCTTTCACCAACCCAAAACCCTCTTTATCATTGTCACTTCTCGAGATGGAGTGTTTATGGTTCATATAAAAATACCGACAATTATTTGTTCATTTCATGTCCTGTAAACATAACTGTTAAATTCTTGTGTCTGTTAATTTAAATGGCCTACACATGAAACCCTAAACTCGTATAACACTAACGTTAACGCTAACCTAAAAATTTGTTCTTAAATAAATAATCTACACAACAGCTATTTTTCACCTCTTTTACTACCCGTCTTTTTTTTACAAGACCATTAAATTCAATGGCCAACTAAATGGTTGGTCGTCAATCAACCAGTCAAGAAATAATAATAAAATAAAAAAAGAACCCTATAACCCATCGAGACAAATGGTTCACGGTTTAGAACATGGACTATATACAATACACATACAAACTTTATCTAACTTAAAAGCCTGAAAGCTAAAACAAAGTAGATTATCACGCAATGGCCAAGCCATGTATTCATTATAAGAGCATAACATGGCGATAAATTTAAGCCAAATATTTACCAGATTCGGATGTCAAATGGCTATAACGTTGCCGCCATATACGAGTATGTGTAGTGTACACTGTACGGTACATGTACTGAATGTTGTGTCGGTATCGATACAGAAAGGTATGGAATTCAGAATGCGATATACTCAAGGGGTAAAACTAGACTGTGGATATGTATTTGGACTTCATCCTCAGCACAGATTCATTAATGCTCGTATCCTGGGGCTTAATGCATTCGCATTGTTCATGTTCACGTTTCGTGCCTGCGGATATCCCGCATCAGTTTTTGTCTTATCTCGGGTCCGATAATCTATGAGCACATAGATTTTCACCCAATATACAGCTCACTCCCTTGCAGCTTTCCGCACTTCTGTTTACTGATGGTCTTTGCCTCCCCCACAAGCACTGCCTTCGTCCCTGGGGGAGGTAAAGCGAAAGTCCTATACAATACACCTCCGTACCGAAGCTGGAACGGAATCGAATTGTGCACGATAAATCACCCTCGCACTGGTTCACGGTTAACCAAGCCTATATTTTCTATGGTCATGTTTTTGTTCGAGCCATTAGACATCAGGTAGTCTCTGTAGGCTTTTCCAGAACTCGCCAGTCGCCCGTCGCCACCAGCCGACCTAATCGAAATTTATTGCAGTGTAAATTTGGAATGGATATTTATTGGACCTTAACGACATTTACAGTACATACACCACCGATGCCGCTGCCTATCGCAGCCACCCACAAGCCTCCGCACTTTAATTTACTAATTTAAGCCTCTCACAATCCTTGCGTAGAACTTATAATAGGGGTTAGAGATATAGAGGTCTATATAGAGAGGTCAGTTATTATATGAAGAGAGAATAGGGGTGCTCAAGAGTGCTCATTTTTTTGTTCCAAAGCTCATTCAAATAATTAATCGATTTATTTGCAATTTTTGTTTTTGACACTGCGATGAAAAGTGAGGTCATGGGTCACGTGCTTACTGTAGGTATAGTTAATACCATTGAAATAAAATTATTAGTAGCATAGAAAGAGTAAATTAGAAGCTTTTGTTAGGCAGAGCAATTGAGATCTCATTAACTGTGACCTGAAAATTATAATCACAAAAATATTTAAGCGTTTTTGAAATTTACATTAAATCAAAAACAAAATGTGTTTTCTTGACAGAACTTTTGTTTTAATTGGAAAACTATTTACAATGATTTTGAATTTTTACAGTTAACACATGACATTTAACAAAAATGACAGATAACTTAAGTGGTGTTGAGGGGACGACACATAAAAACCGTGCGTCGTATGCGTTGCGACAACGGATCCGTTGACATTAATGTAAAAAACGGATGGGAGTAACACAATGGCTGCATTCAATCTTAAATTGATAAGGCTGTACTGGATATGTGGATTTTGTGAAAGGTTTATCCGGATACCCTATCTGTCTGAGATTAAGCTCAACCAATGGATACGATGCATTATTTTGACAGCTTAATTCGTGCGGTAGAATACAAACTTCAAAGTTCTAGGCCTGTTCAGTTTTTTGAACACAATGTGAACTGAAAAATTTGGCAACACTGTTCTATCTGAAGAGACAGAAGAATAAACATCGCTGTCAAATAAAAGCGTTTTTTATAACATTACATTTGCTATTTAAAAACTTTTGCGGTAAAATTTACCACAACAAGTTTCACTAGCCTATCTCATATCCTTTTTCCTTTTTTTATCTCACTTTCGTCGTTTCGGCTCCAAAATATTTTAAGAGGTCAGTAGAATCCTGCTTTCCATCAGTGACCTGCTCTTATTGTATTTTGGAAAAGCAAACAAAATAGGTTTCAGTGGTAATGCGGTGGTGTGTGTGTGATAGGTGGTCCACATAAGAAAAAAACGAAAGTGTGCATCCTTTGTATAATTTGCACACCAACCTAAAATTAGTATGGCTTAATGCCCAGCCTAAAGTGTCGGAATACTAAGTAAGGTCACCTTGCGATGTGTTTTTCCCTTCCCCTAAAATTGTCTGCACGGAAGTCTAAGATTTTATAGTCTAAATTGCAAACTATTCTATATCTGCCTCTCAATCTTGGTTGAAAACGCTTTCCTCAAGTTATTAAACTGGGCTGGAATGGGCTGGGGGATTTTATTCGCGAGCTCTAAAAAATGTTTGGTTTACTTTTTAGACCAATTAAATTCGACGGATAAGATCTGAACTCTTTCATTAAGCCAAGATTGGTGTTCAAACCACCAATGTGAAAGAGAACACAAAGGTTTGACTGGTTTTTGAAATCGGCTGCACCCTAGCGAAAGACCGAAAGAGAAAACTAGATCATAACAAAAGGTTAGAGTAGGATGGCATATCTTCTTGTCGTGGCCTTTTGGATGAAGGAAGTTCGCCATGAATATGGACTTTTTAGAGAAGCTTAGAAGTGTGAGATTGACAAAAAAAGTAGAGAAAATTTTTTGAGAAGAATAAAAAGAAAAAGTCGTGTTAGTTTTGTGTTGGGATAAAACTAAATTAAAATTAAAAATTGATAAAGAAACCAAACAAAATTTACGATTAAGGCGTTGTGAATAAGGAAGAGGCAGGATCGATTTTCGTAAACCAAGGAAGATAAGTATTTTTTTGTTGAGAGAGTTTGTGCTTTTTTTTACCTTTGCTTGTTATTTGTGGTTGGCTTTAAGGAGCCAAAATTTAACCCGATAGACTTTCGGTCGATTTCTTTGTCTGCCGAGATTGCGGGACTAGCGACCTTTGTTCCTTTGTTTTTGGGGGAACTTTCCCAAGGTGACCTTTCTTTGTGTCCTTTGTGCACAACCAATTGTTCTCAATCTTTGTTTTGTTACTTTTATCATTTTTAATTGTACAAATTTTGTTATAAAAAAATCTGAATTTTATTTTAATTGGGAAGTACATTCCGCTATTCTTTATTATTATTTATATTAATTGGTGATGGTAAGTACCATAATACTTCCTGGCGCCCCTTTTCCATTATTTTTTTGGTACGCCCTGTGTAGTACCTTTTATTAATCGAGTTCGATTAATAAAATCTACTTTTTTCAAATCTACCCCCAAACTGAGCTACTGGGTGACAGCACTGTTTTTGCTGTCGGTGGTAAAATTAACAAACTAACCTTTTTCGAATTTGAAATTTGTTTATTGTTTTCAACAAGTATGTATCCACTCCATTGTTGTTTTATAAATCATTTCGTTTTGTTTTATAGTTTTATTTTGTTGAATTTTGCGAACCTAAATCAAAATTTAGTGGTATCGTCATAATAATTCGGTTTGTTAATTTTACAACAAGACCTTGAACTGTTCGGAACTGAACTAAAGGAAACAATCATCATCAGAACAAGCTCAGAGCACAGCGATGCACCATGTTATCGAACATGCCAGTCTATATAAAGACCGGAAAGCTATCTGTCATTCTGGTTTGCCAACAAGTTAATATCAATTCACCACTGCGAAAGTCAATTCACCACTGGTAAAGTCAATTCACCACAAATTGATGAGAAAATAGTATAGTGCTTACCTGACCTTAAATGGACAATTTTGTTGCAACATAAGTGTTAGGAAATAGTTAATTAGTAACTTCACTACATTTAAAAGTGTGTACTAAGCAGAATACACTTTCCAATTAAAAAAAAGGTTATAATTGTCTGCACAAGGCAATTGTTGTATTATGTTATGAAAACTTGAAAAATATTAGCATTTTTTGCATTTTTTTATATTTTAAATGTTTAGTATAGTTTTTTTAGTTTTATTGACTTATAAAAATAATAATAAGTTCAAACATTCTTTGCTTATTTAAAAAAGAAGTATATTGGTTTGGCATAAGAGCCGTCTACCGTCTAAAATACTGCACTTGAAATTCGTTTAAAACGGGACAGACTGCCATAGAATGAAACACATCTTCTCTTTCCTTACGGTTGCATAAGGTACATATAATTGGTAACTCTGGTCGGTGTGGTATGAAATTGAGGTTCAATAATTCACCCCTTAATCGAAAGATTGTACTTATTTATTCCGTGTGATGGTTAGCTAAAAAGTATGGCCTTTCATTTAGGTAGTGGTCTAATTTGCTATAATACAACCTGTACTGCGAATTCTGCGCTTCTTCCATGAATTTATGGTACATTCGGTTTCCTTTTTTCTTTAGCAATTTATCAAATTTTGGTTTTAGCGATTCCACTTGCTCTTGAACTGTAAATACCAGGTTTACTCCACATTCGGATGCCAGTTTCTTCCACTCTTGGACACATCCTCCTTCAATCGAAATTAAGAGCATTAGTATTATTTTTGGTGTTCTCTGCTCATGCATTGCTAATTATCGTATTATGTAGTTAAAATGAAGCTTAAGAGTATCCAAAAACATAGGCGGAATACAAGTCTCCAAATGAATCATATAGTTTGGGGAACAAGCTGGTATTCTAAAAAATCTTTTAATAAAGTAACGTAGAAACTTCTCCACTGTTTCAAACGGTCGGTAACCCCATGCTTGTGCTCCATATAGAAGAATGGTTGTTGCAGTTGCACGACGAATAATCACTTGCTTTGATGTATGTATGTGAAATACTCTCCTTATTTCTGGAGCTGCCCCAAACAGAGCAGATGAAATCAACACTCCCAGATATTTATACTCCTTTACGATTTCTATTTCCTGTCCGTTAAACGCCCACTTCTCCAGCCGTGAATATCTTCCTCCGCCACTTTTTAAGATCATCATTTTAGATTTAACCAGGTTGACAGATAGATTCTAACGCTTACAATAACTTTCTAATCTGTTGATCATAAGCTGCATGCCTTCAACTGTCTCTGCGAGGAAAACGATGTCATCTGCAAATAATAACCCTGGAATTTTCGTCTGACGGAGCTCAATTCCACCTTTAACAGCATCTGTGATATCATTTATGTATATAAGATAAACAGTAGTGTGCTAAGAACGCACCCTTGCTTTACTCCTACCGTTGTTTTGAAATCTTCGGAAATACATTTTCCATCCCAGATACGAGCAGTATTATTATGGTAAAAAGGTTAGGTTAGGTTAGGTTATAGTGGCTGTCCAAGATGGAAACGGACACAATTAGGCCAGTTTAATGGATCATTGTGATACCACATGAATCTTGAGGCTTCCTCCTACGCTCAATGGAACTGCAATTATACAAAGCTTTCAATACATTTATCATTTTTGATGATATCCCTAGTATATATAATTTATAGAAGAATGCTTCTCGTGGAATGGAGTCAAAGGCTTCTTGAAAGTCGACAAAGAAAGCATAAAGTTGTTTGTTCATTTTTTTTGTACATCTCTGCTAAGCTTAACAACGAAAATATTTGGTCAACAGTCGAATAGCCTTTCCTGCAGCCAGCTTGGAACTCATGCAAAATATGATTCTTTTCCACCCAATTAGTAAGCCTTTTATAGAGAACGGATGAGAATAATTTGGCGGTTGTGTTCAAAAACGATATACCTCTATAATTAGCTGGATCTTCGAAGTTACCTTTTTTATGAAGCGAATATATAATTGTTTTCAGGAAGTTATCAAGTACTTCAGCTTTCTCAAAGATTCTGTTGAATGTTGTTACGAGCAGGTTTTTGAATTCCGGTGTACAGTTTTTAAAAAACTCAAACGTTATTCCGTCTTCACCTGGTGCTTTATTATTTTTGGATTTGTAAATAACCTCTTCTATCTCAAGCAGTGATATTGGCGAGTCCAACTGTACATCCAATGTAAGAGGCGCTGCGTATAGAAATGTAATATAAAGAGTTGTGATCTAGGCAAATTATGCGTTCCAAAAATTATATTTTTTGAGTGTTGTAATAATTCTTTTTTTTTGTTTTAATTTAAAAACGATGACTATTTCATAAAAGTGTTTTGATAATTATAAAAAAGTGAACAAGTTTTAACAATTTTTACTATAATTTAAGTTTTTCAAACTGAAAAAAAATCACATGAAAGTATAATATCACCTCAATTCAGAAGATCTAAAATCCTCACCACACAGCTTAACAAAAACAACAATAAAATCTGTCAAAACGAGTAAATACAATGCATCGAATTGCTGTTTGACTTTCATTATTCATGGACCTAATGTCAAAATTACAAATATAACAATGTTATGAAACGTCTTAATTAGTCACCTCAAAAGAGTCTAATGAGAAAACTGTCAAACGAGCAAAAGTAAGGTCCAGTTCACATTATACATTAATTTAAGGCAATTGATTTTGATGTTTCATTATTTAACCCATTTCCAATTCAAAGTTTTAAAACTGATCCGAACTCAGGAGATATTAACACTTAATAAGTGGAATTAAGATGAGTTGAAAAAATGGTAGCACGTGCCGCCTCAAAAGCGGCCAATGCAAATACAGTATTGTGACGTTTTCTTTTTGTAAATTGAGAATACAATACAATATTTAATATATTTTTGGTTGCAAATGGAAAACGATTAAAATATTTGCTGTCAATTTGACATTGTGTTGTTATTTCTTCTTGTCAGTATAGGGAATTCTAGAACAGCTGTCAAAATTTGTTTAAGCTTATTTCAATTTTTGGAAATTTTTTCAGTTTCTTAATTCACAAACTTACTCTTGCAACATGGTAATGTCGCCATGAAAGGTGTTAGCACCTTGTCGTCTATTGGAAATGTCATCTGTCAAAACAATTATGTTTCAATAAAAATATAATATAAAATAATTCAATTTTTTGTTGAACACTGGTTTGTTTGTGCTGTTAGAAGAAGTATGTTTTCATACATCTGTCAAAAATATATTATTTATGCACCAATTTGATTTCAAATACGAAAAAAAATTAAGATTTTTGTTTGACCAATAAGAAAATACATAGAAATATACATATGTACAAAAAGATAGAGATCTGATATTTTCTCTCTCACAAACGTCAAATTATTACTTTTTAAAACCATTTGCTCTTCGCTGTCTGTTGTCTTAAGTCTTCCTATAAGAGATTTAAGAAAAATCAATGGATGTTTATTTTATGGTAAAGATAAAAGTTTACTTTGTATTGTTCCGGTTATTATTTGTAAAGTGTCAAAAAATGAAAGCTTCAAAAAACATAACAAATAGTTTTGCTTTAAGAATAGCAAAATAGGGTGAAGTTGGGTAAAACGACATAATGGGATTATTTAACTAGGACATTCTACTTTAAATTTAGAGTTTTAATGAATTCAAGAAGTTTATACACAAATCTCTGAACACAAATCTTCTTCAAACCCATTTTATACTAACTCATAATCTCTTCATTTAACCATATCCAACCTCAAAACTGAATTCTTTTTAAATATTTGATAATTCCCATTGGATTCCATTTTTCTTGTTTTCAATTGCAGGTTCTTGCGATGTGGGGTGTCATGCGATTTTATAATCTAGTACGGGCCGGTATCACTTGGAAGGGCCCAGAGGTAATAGAACTATGATATAAGGCCAGTGATTCTGAGCACTTTCACACCACATATCCATCCTCCTCCTCCTCCTACTCGCAGGCGAAGACCACAACATCCTTAGCAACTGGATGCTTCCTCTTCGACATGGACGACGACGATGACATTTATGGTGCCGACGATGATGACGACGATGATGAAGATGATGAAGACGATGCCTACTACGATGAAGAAGACAGTGACAGCAGCATCCTGGATCATGGAGACGATGAAGTCCGTGATGGATCGAAAGGTCGAAGAAATCGTCGCAGACTCGGATGCAATGTCAATAACAACAACAACACAAACAGTAACAACAACAACAATAATGTCCGGACTTTATTCATAAAACGTAATAAATATAAAATCAGTCATCGGCAGACCCGTCTAGAGGTGATTGACGAGCTGGAGAAAAGCGCCGGCAGTGGCAGTGAGGAGAACGACTCACTCCTGGTGGCATACGATAGTAATTCGATAGCGTCTGTCTGACATTTGGAACGCTATCGGTGCATTTTGAACGGGCTGGTGATGGGACTGCTGGTCGCTGTTGAGATCTATGCACAGATTGTGGTGTTTTTGTAAAATTGGCCAAGAAAAAATGGCGAATGTCTTCCAGGTGACGATGAACTCTGTTGTTCCAAACTACTGCGAGTATATATGCGACAAACTCAGAAGAGTCCTTTTTTAAAAAAGGACACAAGCTCTTTCAACAAAAAAAAAAAGTAAAAAAATATCTGTAAAGTTTCTATAAATCTTGTAAATATTTCTTTGTAAATTATAGTTCTATAAATTTAAATATTAATTGTATGTTTGTTGTTATGGATAATGTATATAATATATTATTTAAGGAGCAGTGCAATAAATATAAATAAAAATGCTACCATGTAAAAAAAAAAAACAAAAATAAAAATTAGTAATTAATAATGGTTATAAAGCTTAAACATAAATGTTTTAACTTAATATTTAAGGCTTAAGCTTAAGTTGTATAAATTAATATTGAACAAAAATTTAAATTTAAACAACAAAAATGCAAAGGAGTTGAAAACTTTTATAGAAAATGCTATTTACCTACCATTTAATAAAAATGTAAATAAATTGAACAAAATAAAAACAAAACTTAATCTTAAAAATAAAAATAGTCGTGTAAAACAAAAAAGCACAAATAAAGTAAAATGCATAAATATGGTATTGAAGATTTTGCTAAGCAAAAATGTTTTGTTGTTTGACAAAAAGAACTTAAAGGAAATTGTTTGAAATAATAAAATAATAAGTTGATATTTAAAAAAAATATAAGTGTTGGGTTGTCATTTTTTTATGGGAAATTTCCAAGAAGTTAGAGTCATTTTAGTTTTGATTTATTTAATGTTTTTATGTTTTGCGTGTCCAAGCCAAAAAGTCTAGAAAATTCTTCTTAATTTTATCATATCGTTTCTTAAAGAATATTTAAGATGTTTGCTTTTCAATTTTAAAGGGTGAGTTTTAACTTCAGTAAAATAAATCTAACTTAAGAATTATTCTAACATTTGTTCGTATTCCACAAATCATAACTTCATTCTTCATTGCTGATTCATTTAAACACTGTCGTTGTTTTTACTAGCCTAGTAAACAAACTTACGTCGAAAAATAGTGTTTTTAAAAATAATGGAACTTCGTAAAAGTGTCGTTGCTATTCTTAAATTTTTCAATTTGATATTAAAATAGGTCCCTTGTAGCCGAAGCATGTGCATGTGAATAGCTGTAAGATTTTCTACAAATAATCTCAAAGATGTTAAAAAATAAAGAATATATAAAGTTCTTATAGTCTAAAAGCTGAGGGATAATTTTTGACACGAAAGGAAACCTGTTGATATTAAGGTTGTAGATAGTCTAAGAAGCGTGATAACAGAAACGTTCGTCGAAATTTAGCCAAACTTAAAAAACACCCAATTTAAAATATGTTATTTGTTAATTATTATAATTATGTACGAAACAAAATAAAAATAATTTTACCAAGATAATTTTTAATATCTTCGAAATTGCGTTTTTAAATTGATGACATAACATCACGTCTGCAGTTGAAAACATATAAAAATCGATACAGTAATAATAACTACCGCAACATTTTTCGCGTTTTTTTTAAAGCTTGGCTAAACTTCGACTAATAATATTATTGACATACATTTCAAGACATTATCTACACATACATGATAACATACAAATTAGCATTCGCGGCTTAAATCGCGATATTGAACAGTTGGATGAATTTTATGCATCTGTCAATTACAATTTCATATTTGGGGTTATTAACATTCATTCATTTCAAAAAATTTCCTTTATGGTATATTTGATAAAATGCTATAAAGTATTCACGACTTTTATCGCAATGTTCTACGGTTTGGTTTGGTGTCTTAAGGTTTAATATCTTAAAATTGATGTACATTACAATAAGTTAAGATTGAAAATCTAGTTTTATTAAATAGATTTTTAGTCGAAATCAAATGAATTTCAGTAGCATTTTTAAATTTTCACAAGTTGGATGAATGAAATTAATTTTCGAGATATCAAGAACCGAACATTAATTTTTACCAAATGTGCGTACTGTTTTTCGTAGATTTTATTTTATTATGAAAAAACGGACTGTTGGATTCTTATAAAAAAACTACTGAATACCGAAAACAATATTTACTGTGAAATGAAAAGTTTTGAAAATCTATTTGAGTCGAAAATCAGTTTTAACAAACTTTTGTTAATGTTTTTAGGTTTTTAGTTTTTCAAAGAAAACTGTCGATTCGAAATATTAAATATTTTTTAAAAGATAATAGTTATTTAAAGCCAATATCACTAAGTTTTAAAAAGATATTTGTGTCGAAAATTAAGTTTTTAACATTTGTTAAATTTTCTTTTAAGTTTTTTATTTTTTCTAAAAAAACAACGGTAATCTGATTTTTTTCCCAAAACATACTGTTTGAGTATCACGTTACAATTTATAATATTAAATTTAATTCAACTCTCTAGGGTTATTGGTTCGTAAGATATTTAGGGTTAACCAAAATGTTCACCTTTTCTTTAAACTGCTATGGTAAAAAAAAAACACCAACGCAATTCTCTTGAGAGCACTTTCTGCGTTATTATCTGTATAACAAAATTTATAAGAAGTTGATATATCTTCCAGTTTTCGAGCTATAGACTAAGATAAAACGTTGGGAACATACGGACGCACGAACGTTCGTTCACACGCACTCACAGACTTCTTTCCAATAATCTTTTTTTTGACTCTAGGGACCTTGAAACGTCAAAATATTCAATACGACAAATCGGACAATCGGAGATTATGCTCAACAGCTGTTCAGTTAGTTGCAAATTTATTTTTTAATACACTCTGGTATCGAAGAGTTTCGTTTTTTTTTTCTTGAAAAACCAGCTGTTTTAATCAAATGTCTGGAGAACGTGGCTACCTAGACGCCTGTTATGTACATTTTGGAAATCTAGGCGTCCAGGGCTTCCGGTGCCAAAAGTTTGAAAAATCCATAAAATTCGCATTTTTGCCGACCTCTGCAGGATACACGTCTGTCGAAACAATATTTGAGACCAGCGAGTCGAAGACGTTGAATGTTAAGAAACATAGTACTTTGGATGCACTTTTGTGTAAAGTACATGTTTCTATTATCAATTACCAAAGGGTAAGAATATCACAACGTTAATATCAACCGGTTTCCTTTCAAGCCAAAAATTTCCCCTCAGCTCTTCATATAATACGATTTTTTCCTAAAATATTGACGTTCTTCGTGATTTTTTGTAATTCTGACAGTTTTTACTTGTGACATAATTTGAAAACAAATTATCAAAGCTTTTTAAGAAATCTTGAGTAGAAAGTTTGTTAAATATCCTTTTCTCTGAAAACTTACAAAAAACATTATTTTTTAAAATAAATCAATGGATGTATGTATATCATTAAAACTTTGTGTAAATTCGGATGTTTTTTTATGACTTTATTAACATAGCTCAAGAAGGCCAGTTAACAGAAACACTTATAGATAAAACGTTGCAACCAAACAGTAATTTTATGGAATGTAATGATAATTTTGTAACGACTTTTAGATTATAAATGGACGAAGTGCTTTAATGAACATGGCGAACAAAATTATGTTTTTCAGAGTACATTTCCACAATTCGGAAACGTTGTTCTATCGGTAAAGGATTCATGATCTATATTGAAACCTTATTAAACAGGAATGATAACAATCTTTGACTTAATTGAAGTATTGTTATTTTAGTTTCCAATAAAATTTAAAATAGCTCTCCTAAAATTCATCAGCAAATATAGACTATAAAAGTTAGCAGTACATATTATTAAAAGAAATCATCTTAGATCGTGGTGTTCTAATAGTTCAACGAATGTGTCTCCTTATCCAGCTGTGTAGCATGAATTTAAAATTCTGTAAAAAGTTAATTTTACTGAAGTTAATTTTCTAGTCTTCATTGATGATTAGATTCGTCCTATAAAACAAAAAATCCATCTTCTATCCGATGAAATGCCCAAAGAATCAAAAAGCTTGACTTGAACTTGAAATGTATTTATATAAATTATGTATGTGGATTCGAAAATCTAGAAGCTTTTACAATAAATAAATACTTGAACGATAGAGTGAAAATAGCTTTTACCTAAAAGTACACTTATCAGGTGGCTGAGGTTATAACACAATGGAAAGTATTAGCTTGCATGAAGTTCGTGAGTACAACTCTTATATTATTTATAGTTAGCAACGTTTTCGAAAGAAAATAAACTATTGATTTGCTGTGTTCTTTCCACTCGAGGCTATTAAAACTATTGTTACATTGCAGTTAGGGTACTACTGATATTAATATCAACAGCTCATCTAAGAATCAAAGACACAAGTGCTTTCAAGTGCCTTTGTGTTTTCACTTATACGATGGCCAGGATATAGTTTCTTGGACATTATTTTTTTTGCTGAGCAAGTTCATTTACAAATTGTACTCCCAAACAGGTCCCTGCCTCCACTTTTATCAGACGGCTCCAACTCCAACTCCATACTATCTGCTTTAATCCCTGAGTACTTTGTTTGCAAGTCAGATAGTCAGTATTGTTTTTCAACCTTACTATAGTCTATATTCAATGGTCGGATTTAACTTATGGCTTAATTGAGTGGCAGTAATAACCACACATAAGTGTATTTATATAAAAAATCTGTTCAAAATCCAATTTCTTAAGTATAAAAGATTAAAGAATGTATAAATGCTTTACCCTCACATAGACTGACAAGTCCTTTTTATAACTCATATGAGTTTTGAGACCGGTATTAACTTCCCATAGGAAGTTATTGTAATCAGTCTGATTTTTCGAATTAAGAATGTTGACATTTCTCGACTTTTTAAAATGCCTAGAATCAAAATCAAAGTTTCGATATACCTTTTTTCGTCGTTTATATCTCAAGAACCGTCAAAAATATCGACTTTAAGTACATTCTACTCGTGCATGTGCATGGAAGAATAACAAATATTTCAATTCAATATATTGCCTTCAAACTTATTCAATTTGATAAACTATTTTGTTTTAATCTTTTAGTCAAATTTGTCTAAAAATATAACTCAGTTTTCTTAAAAATAATAAACGAATCGAAAAATATTACACAAAAATGTTAAAAACCGATGTTCGACATAAATAAAGAATTTAAAGTTATTGTATAATATGGAAAACAATGTTGTTATCTTGAAGGACTTTTTTAGGAAAAATTCAATTGACAATTTTTCGTTTAAAAAAATCTAAAATTAAACCAACAAAAACTACTTATAACTGATAAAAAGTAGATTTCGACTCAAGAATCCCGATAGCAAAAACTGATATTGAATCGGAACTTTTTTATTGACATAGAGGCACGAATAACAAGTTATCAGTGTGGGTCCAATCCCACCCTTTTTTTTAAATGGTTAGAGCCATTTTTTAATTAAACTTGTTTAATATTCTTCATTTTTTTTACAAATATTTTTGGTATACATTTAACATTTGAAAATCGTTAAAAATGTTAACCTATGTATGTGTTTTTAAACCATCGAACTTCGGAAACAAACAAATTCAATATTGTTTTTTAAAAAGAATAGGCATTTATAATCACCAAATTGTATTTAAAATAAGAGATTTCCTGACTATCCAGAAACCACACAGAAAAAAGTTAAGCAGGGTCAAATCAAATGACCTTGGTTTCCAATTTACATCACCCCTGCAGGAGATAACCTTACCCTGAAATCGTTCATACAAAATGTCAATCGTGGCGTGTGGCCCGTAGCGCCGCGTTCGCCCTGCTGGAACCACCTTTCGTCTAGGTCCATATGGCTCAATTTGAACCATACAAAATTAGTTATCATCGTTATTTAGCACTCGCTATTGAAAGTTACCGCCTCACTTACGTGCGTCGGTTTCAAAAAAGTACGGACCAACTATCCGGCCTGCCCAAAATCCACACCAACCGATAACATTTTGAGGATGCATTATCTCCTAGTGAACATAGCGTGGGTTGGTGTTGTCCTATATACGACAATTTTAATTGTTAATGCAGCCTTTCATACAAAAGTGCACCTCGTCGTAGATGATTTTTCGTCCCAAATTTTGATTCTCTTCCAAACGATTCGAAGCCCAGTTAACAAACGGCGCATCGTTTGTTTGACCCCGACGAAAAATTTGAGAAGTTGAAATTTGGCCACTAAACGTTCCAGGAGTTGACTGTGAACCGCCACCACGTCTACCGTGAAATGGGCGCAACGTGCGCAACTTTTGCGTTAACGAATAATAAAGTTTTATCATTTGAACGTGCTGTTCAATCGTGTAATAATAAACGAAAGATTTGACAGATGTCACCAAAAACAAAATGGCCACCACAGACTGTCAAAATCTACCCATGCCAATTAAAAAACCCCTTAAAGATAAAATGGGGTAAAAATTTGTATTCTATTTTTATTAGTATCATACCCTTTGTTTCTTAGATTTGAGTAGGTATAAATAGTTGCAAGGAGGTAAAGATCAATTGAGTTGAAATACACTCTTCGTCAACTGAATACGCACACACATTTTTTAATATACTTTATCCATTTTTTTCCAAACAGTGATGGTTATTATGCCATCTGTTGGTGATAACTATTCCGCTATGATGTTAATCAGATAATTCCGAATGAATTATTAAAAACAACCGTAAGTTTTTCTTCAACCACTTGTAAAATATTTTATATGCAAAGTAGGAGTTTTTTTTAGTCAATTAAATAGGTACAACGCCATTTTCTTCGTTGTTTATAAGTTTTTTGGAGTGCTTGGCAGTTTAAATTAACGATTTTAGTGTTTTCAGTAAAATTTAATTCTTGATTTCAAATTTTAAAGAAAATGATTAGATCTATTTGTCTTAACAATGTTGAAAAAGCTAAAATCGATTTACTTAGAGACCAGCTGGATGTCCAAACTCTGATAAAGTTGGCCGAATTTTTAATGTAGTTTATATCTTACTTGAAAAATAAAAATGCATGCGGCAAAAACATGAAGTAGGGTAAGGAAACAACAACAACAGCTGCTGATAGACGAAGAATTTTAAGATGTGCATCAAATTCTTCTGATTCTGCGGGAATAATACAACAAAAAGTAGGCGTAAAAGCAAGTTGCTTAACAGTTTTAAGAGTAATCAACAACTCAAGCCATCTTAAACGAATGAAACTTAAGAAAAAAACCACCTTGACGAGAGACGGAAAATGTTGCGATTAGATTTTTCAAGACTTCACATGGGTTGGAAAAAAGAATGGTATCACGTGTCTTTTTCAGATAAAAACAAGTTTAAATTCAGTTCGAAGACAAAGAAACCTTAATTTCTGCAATCAAATTAGCGTGGAGCGATATTTCGTTAAATTACGTTAAAAAGCTTAAACAAAAACTTGTTTCATTCCAATCCAATACCAATTTTAATTTTTTTATCTATTCAGTTGAGTCAAAAAAAACTTCTACTTTGCATAAGTTACACTTTGGAAGTGGTTGAAGGAAAAACTCAAGATTGATTTTGGACACAACTTTGAAATTCTGTTATTTATATGTTACGAAAACTGCTTCCATCAACAGATGGCATAATAACCACCACTGTTTGGAAAAAATGGATAAAATATATTCAAAAATGTTTGTGCGTATTCAGTTGACGAGGAGTGTAAAAGCAGAGACGAAAAAGACGTGACATTTATTAATTTAACATAATATTCCGATTCGATTTTTCAAATTTGATCCGATTTGTCAAATTGAAAATTTAAACGTTTCTCGACGTTTCAAGGTCCCTAGAGTCGAAGTAAAAGATTTTTAAAAAGATGTCTGTTTTCGTCGTCCATAGCTCAAGAAACAGTAGAGATATCTACTTCAAATTAATTTGTTTATACAGATAATAATGCAAAAAGATTGTAACTAATTTGATGGGCTTAAGGTTGGTGCTGGTATGTTGGTAGCTCGTCGGTTGGGGTGGTTCTTTGACCTCCTAATCGTTACAAAAAAAAAAATACGTTTTCACCCTCCCTTCCATTATCGTCTTACTCGCCTAGACGACCCCTAATATTGATGTCTCTTATTAGCCTCTCCTCATCGTTTAAATTTCGTCACACTCAACTCTTTATAGAAAAATGTTACCACTTCATTTTAGTGTATTTAAATTTCATTTTCTTTATTTTTCTTGCTTAGATTTTAAGTTAAGTTACTTTCATATCTTATAAAATATAAAATAAAAGTTTAACAAAAGTACAACAAAAATTATAGCAAAGATAATAAATTTATATTTATAAATGTAGTATCGGTGATTAAAGATTAATCCCCGTATCAAATTATTCGGGATGAGTACGAGATATATGTTTTATTTTGTAATCTTGCGTAAGTTTCATATTTTAAAGTGTAATCAAATTGTTCAAGACTCACCGAAAACAAAGTAAAAGTGGCCACTGTTGCTTTTCGATCGGCGTTGAAGTCGTTGTCGCTATAGAATCTATTTTTAACTTTGAAAACTAAATAGACTGGTCGTTGTGGTCCAAAGGTAAAAGACTTAACCAGGCTTTTGAGCAATGGATGTGCCTCAGAAGCCTCGAAAGCTCGCTGGTATTCCTTTGTTCTTGACCGATACCTACAAAGATCTTTGTTACCAGGTTCATAAAAAAACATCTTTTCAGTTAAAACGTTTTTTCCTCACTCATAGTGTGAGTTTTTCTCTATTCTTCACTTTTCCCAATGACCTCCGCTTTGAGATTGTTAATTTGGCAACATTCTCACAATTCTCTTGAGCTTGTCGCTAAGGTTCCTACTTTAATTCTACTATCTTTATATCTTGCTTATCCCTATTCCGAAAGTCCTCCGCTGTCAACTTGATAACTCAATTATTTGTTAAATGTCAAGAAAGAAAGTAGTTTAACTTTGAACATCGAATTTTCTAATTTAATTCATTATGCAAATAAAATCGGTTACAATATGCATAAAGGGCTCTCAAAAAATTGCGTGCGTGGTTTTTTTTAACATAGCAGTTTAAAAAAAGTGGACATTTTGGTTAACCCTAAATATCACATAAACCAATAACTGTAGAGTCTTGAATTAAACTTTATATTTTATATTGTAACGTAATAACAAACCATTTTATTTTTGGAAAAAATGTAATTAAAGTTGTTTTCTATTAATCAAAAAAACTTTTAAAAAAATTGTCACGTCGAAAATTGTACTTACTTTACTTACTTGAGGTGGCGCAACAGTCCTGTGTGAACTAGGGCCTTACCCAACAAACTTCTCCATCTAGCTCGGTCCCTAGCTAGATGTCGCCAGTTTCGCGCTCCAAGTTGGGTGAGGTCACCTTCCACTTGTGCGCGCCATCTGATCCGCGAGTGCGGATTCGAAGACTTTCCGGGCCGGAGCATTGGTTTCCATGCGCTCTACGTGACCCAGCCATCTTAGTCGTTGGACTTTTACTCTTCTGGCTAAGTCTGCGTCGCTGTACAGCCCAAACAGCACGTCGTTCCATCTTCTCCTGCACTCCCCTTCGATGCATACGGGACCGTAGATCACACGAAGAACTTTTCTCTCGAAGCGACCCAAGGTGCTTTCATCCGCTTTTGTCATAGTCCATGCTTCTGCACCGTATAGCAGGACGGGGATAATAAGGATCTTATATAGCAACACTTTGGTCCCTCGAGAGAGGACTTTACCACTCAATTGCTTTCTTAGTCCCAAGAAACAGTGGTAAGCAAGAGTTATTCTGCGTTTGATCTCAGCGCTGGTGTTGTTTTCTGTGTTTTCAGCGGAGCCTAAATAGACGAAGTCCTTGACTACCTCAAAATAACGTCTGTCGATGGTGACTTTTGACCAAGACGTCGGTGTTGTATGTCCTTTCTAGACGACAGCATGTACTTTGTTTTGCCCTTATTAACCGTTAAACCCATTTTTGCCTCAATACTCACAAAAGCCCCATTGACATCACGCTGTGTTCTTCCGATTATGTAACTGTCATCAGCATATGCCAGTAATTGGACAGACTTTTGAAAGATAGTGTCTCTAGGGATGATGTGTGAGCTCTGCACTATTCTTAAAAAAATCATATGACAGCGCATCACCTTGTCTTAAACCTTTTTTGACATCGAAAGGTTCTGTTAAGTTGTTTCCAACCTTTATGGAGCAGCGTGAATTTTCCATGGTCTTCCTACACAAACGGACGAGTTTGGCAGGGATGCCAAACTAGACATGGCTCTATACAGCTCGTCCCTGTAGATGCTGTCATATGCGGCCTTGAAATCGATGAAAAGATAGTGGGTGTCGATTTGGTGTTCTTGAGTTTTTTCCAGGATCTGCCGTAATGTGAATATTTGATCAACTGTGGTCTTTCCTGGTCTAAAACCACACTGATAAGGACCTATCAGGTTGTTGACGATGGGCTTTAGACGTTCACATATTACGGCAGAGAAGATTTTATAGGCGATGTTAAGTAGACTTATTCCTCTATAGTTGGTGCAGTTTAGAGGGTTTCCTTTTTTCAGGATCGGGCAAACAATACTACGGTTCCATTCATCGGGCATGTTTTCTTCCGACCGTATCTTACAGATAAGTTGGTGCATGCTCCTAACCAAATTATCTCCAGCTGCTTTAAAGAGCTCGGCATTCAAGCCATCCGCTTCAGCGGCTTTATTAGACTTCAACTTAGATATGGCAATCTTTACTTCGTCTAAGTCGGGAGGACGGGATTGTTGGCATTCGTGGTCTATATTGAATAGATCATCCTGCTTGACAGCGGAATTCAGTTCTTCGTCGCCGTTATACAGTCTGCAGAAGTGGTCCTTCCATATCCTCAGCATTGACTGCGGTTCCACTATGATGTTTCCACTTTCGTCTTTGCAGCCTTCGGTTCTAGGTTTATGTACCTGTGAATTTCTTTCACCTGTTCATGATTTTTTCGAACTTCATTCCTGCTTTTATACCTCTCAACATCTTCGACCGCACGCTTATCATGCCCTCTCTTTTTCCTTCTGAGAAGTCGGCGTTCCTCTCGCCTCTTCTGCTCATAGAGCTCACGAGCAGCTCACGTCCTTTTATGCAACGCCGCTTTGCGTGCCTGTTGTTTGGCTGCATTTGCCTGCCGACATTCCTCATCAAACGAGGGGTTCCTTGTTGGTGGCTGTTTGAAACCCAGCACATCAGAGGCGGCTTCTCTGATTGCATCTTGGCAATGTTGCCACTGGTTTTCGATACATTGTGTTGGTGGCAGAGAACTTCGAGAGAGGTTACTTGTAACTCGGTCGGAAAAGGATTTGGCGATCTCTGGCGATTTTAGCCGTTCGACGTTATATCTTCTCCCAGCACCTCCCTGTTTTGCCTTGGGTCTGGAAATCCGAAGTGATACCTTGGCTACAACGAGGTAGTGGTCCGAGTCGATGTTAGCTCCTCGGAAAGTTCGTACATCCATAAAACTGGAAACGTGTCTGGCGTCGATGGTCAATCTGGTTGACGGTAGATTGATCTGAAGAAGTCCAAGTTCCTTTGTGGATTTAGAGGTGTGGAAAACGAGTACTGGCTACCATGACGTTTCGCCCCGCAGCAAAACCTATGACCCTGAATCCATTGTCGGAAATGTTGTCGTGCAGGCTGTTCTTCCCGATTATTCCATCAAAGATGTCTTCCCTTCCTAGCTTGGCATTAAAATCGCCCAGGACTATTTTAATATCGTAGCTAGGGCACTGCTCAGTGCTCATATGTTTTGTCTAACAGCTCGAAGAACATATCTTTGGTGTTGTCGTCTTTCTCTTCTGTGGGGGCGTGCGCGCATATCAGGCTAATGTTGCCGAATTTAGCTTTCATGCGTATGGTCATGAGGCGCTCATTGATGCACCTATAGCTCAATACTTCTTGCATAAGTCTGACTCCAATGACGAATCCGCATCCAAATAAGCGGTGTTGGTTTCGTGGTAGCAGTCACCATAGTAAATATCGCAGTTATTCATCCTCTTTTTGCCCGGCCCATCATATCGTATTTCCTGGATGGCTGTGATATCTGCTTTATATCGTTCTAGGGCCTCTGCTAATTCTTCGGCCGCACGTGGTCTGTTAAGGACCTAAAATTCCACGTGCATATCCGAAGTTGTCAACAGTAAATCCGTCCATATCCGAGGCTTGTTGGTGCTTCGCAACTATGAAAGCTTTTACGTGGCCAGGAAGTCACCCCGACGCACAACCTCCAACCTGGAGGGCCAGATCCTAAGTATAACTCCAAGGATGGATAGCCGGATAAAACTGCTCCTTACAGGCTTGGGCTCCGAATAAGTCGAAGAAGCCCTATAAGGTGTTCACTAAGTAGTTCAACCTTACTGGAACCGTAGACGCCACCGTTGATTCCATCTCGGGAATTCCTCCGCTGCCGTCTGGATAAGGAGAGGTGCCTTAGTGGAAACACCTCTCCCCACCTCTCTCGTTTGCTGCCCCCAACAACTTTCCACTGGGGTTGGAACCCAATCTCCAGTTGAGGTACTAGGCACCCGATGTTCACCACGTGGAGGTGAGAGTAGGAGTTGATCGACAGATGTTGGTTTTAAGAAAAACCTGTGGACGCTTGTGTCGAAAATTTTACGAATACAAAAAATTTTATCTCCAAAATAATTTTGTGCAACGAAAAATAACTAAACTAAACCCCTGATAAAATTTTGAGAAAAATCAAATTGATAGTTTCTTTTATAAAAAATAAAATCATAAAAAAAACATTAATCAATGTTGGTAAAATTTGATTTTCGACTTAAATATCTTTTCAAAAATTTGAGATTATGGTTTCCAAGTAATTTTCACCTATAAGAAATATTGTTTTTAATATTTGAAAAAATTTTGAGAAAAACCGAATGGACAGTTTTTTTTACAAAAAATAAAAACCTTACCAAAAAAAACAATAATAAATATGACTTGGTAAAAATTTACTTTGGACTCAAACAGCTTTTCAAAAATTAAAAATACTGTCTTCAAACTTTTTTTATTTCACATATATTTTTTTTTTGGTATTTAGTAGTTTTTTTATAAAAATCCAACAGTCCGTTTTTTCATAAAAAAGTAAAATCTACAAAAAAAATGGTTAAAATTGATGTTTGGTACAATGAAACTAATCTTACACCCGAAAATTATCAATTATTAATTGAATCCCCCATTTCTTCACCTTAAATTTTTGTATGCATTCTTAGAACTTAAAAGTTGTTACGATTATTTAAGTATAAAATGAATATCAGAAGTTATACATCAAAAACTCTTTTTGTAGAACTTTTGATCTTTTAAGGTCATACTGTATAAAATGTGTTTCCCCAGGGATATAATAGGATACAATTTTTTAATTTAATTTAACATCACACTGACATAAAACTACTTTTATTTTTGTCTCTAGTTATTCTTGAATTTTCACAATTTCGTCCATTAAAATATTTTCTTCTACAAAATTTAAATCATTTTGATCCCTATAAATTCAGTTACCTTAGAAATATTAAATATTAAATATTCATTGGTTAAATTTAACTCATATAAATGCACTGATAAAACCAATCTCGACGTGACATTTTTCCTCTGGCTTTATTTTAACTCCAGCTCTTACTGCATATACAAAATCATAGATTTTCGAAAGTAAAATACTGCAAAACAAAAGATAATTCTGCTCCAAGACCAATTCTTCCTTAAACCCAGTAGGTATAGGTTGGTATATATGGATGTGTATGGTAAAGGTATTACCAAAGAAATCCCAAAACTATCTCATAACGTGTCCTTAAATGCTTCATTGGAGAATCCCTTTAATTTAGCCATGGCATATAGACAATTTTCAAATTATCGACCCAAAAACTGCAGGTGGTATACAAAAGTCTATAATAAGTCCGTATATTCCGTATAAAGCTGTATAGTTTGTTTGTGGTTTTATGTAGACGTTGAGGTAGAGGTTCAGCTGAGTTCCTTGATGTAAATGTTAAAACTGTAAAGGACTCCTTTAAACCAAAGGCAACTCTATAATCCTGCATTCTTGGCACATTTCAACTTTCAACAACAATAGCACGTTTTATATGCCTCCATTTCCTCATCTGAATGCCCCCCAGAAAAATAAAACAGCAACAAACAACCTGCAGAAATAGCAGAGAACGGATGTGTGTGGGAGTTTGCAGCTTTTCCCACAAAATCTGTATGCAAAAAAGATACACGATCTCATATACACTTCTTCAGGTTCACACTCAAAATACCTTCGGATTTCGGAATCAATTCAACATCAGCAAAACTGAAAAAAAAAACAACATACTCGTATAAGAATGGTAAAAATTCAAACCGGATGAAATGTTGAAAACCAACATGACTCTACTTTAATCCATGGAATTTCAAAATTTGCTCAATGAAATATTTTCCAAGAATTTAAGGTAAAAACATCTTGCGGTCGGTCGGTCGATGGCAGCGCGGCGACGGACAGAGCAGTTTTAGAAGCAGCAGGCAATACTTCTCCTTCCATAACATAACCGATACGGATACCGAACAAACTGAACTAGAACCAATTCCAGTACCAGTACCAGCCCCAGTCCCAGTCCTGCTTCCAGGATAAAAAGATGATGATGCGGTGTAACAGTAAATGGAATTGTGGAAAATATCCTTTTGAGAATGGTATTATTGCTAACGGAGAAACGAAATGCCCTAGGAATCATAATGAAACGGATTGTGTTTCTGAGGAGAAGAAGAAAAAATGAAAATAATACAATTTTTGTTTTCTATTTTTCTACTCTTGCTCAGTCTCTCAGGATTCAGGAATGGTTATGGACTTATGGTGTTTTGCTGTTGCTTTTGTGGCTTAGTCCTGCGGGGAATTGTCTATTATTTGTTTCTAATTTTTTTTTAGCTCATTCGTTTTGTTGGTGTTTTTCGTTTCGAGAAGGATTGTGAACAAATCCTGGAGGACAATCGTATTTCAAACCGCTAACGACATCAGATAACCAGAGTATTGTTTTGTGTAAGAATGCACTGGAGTTTATACAAGTCGTATTGGAGGTTGACGAGGTGGGAGGGGGGATGGTAAGAACAGAGTATATAGTTCTTGCGTAACTCCAACTATTCACGTAATGTTGATTTCTTTTGTATGATCATTTAAAATAGATTTGTGAAACAGGCTTTGTTTTTTTTTTGCTCTAAGCAAAGGATTTTGATGAGGATTAATGGAGACAACGTTCGGTTTTCTTGTTTTTTCTTTCTGTATTACAAAAATGCTCTTAAATATTTAAAGCCTTTGCTCTTTAATCTATTATACAGTAGACTATATTCCCATAAAAACACATGATTTTGAGGCATTTTTTGTTTGCTATATGTAACATAGCTATACATTTTTATGAAATAAATTTTCTTATTCTCAAAGATGTTAAGAATTATTATAAATTTGCTCACTTTTAAAAATATTAAATAAAAATAATTAACAAAAAATGCCCAAAACAATGAGGACATTCCAATTAAAACACTTTCGTTTCTATTAGAAAATTGTAATTGATTAAATAAATATTTTGTAGAGCCACTTCTTGCTTTTACGATATTATTTGTCTTGACATCGATTCCACAAGCTTTTTCAGTTCCGCTGTTGTGATTGCCGCCCATTGTTCAATTATTGAAAATTATTAAATTGGTGCCCGCTCGAATAAATACGCAGGGTTAGTATTCCCCAGCGATTCTCTATAATATTTAAACCGTAACTTAGAGACGGCCAAGCTAGAAATGTTGTTTCTCAAACTAGACTCTCATCCTTCAAGTGAAGTTGATAAGAGCGTTATCCAGCTAGAATATGAAGTCAATTCCGCATTTTCAGCTATCTCAAATATAACTTCTTCTAAATACCCAGCATACATTTCTGAGTTCATCCTTCCTGGCACAAATGCAATTTCAGAAGAAAAAGCTGCCCAAAACATTACGCTGCCGCCACCGAAGTTACGACCCATTACCACTCCAATTTGAAGATGTTTATTATGCCAATTTTTTAGAGTTGGATTGAAAAATTTGTCAAACGCCTCGGGTTGAAAGCAGGCAAGTCAAGTTGGGCCTTAATTTGTGAAGCAATAGCTTGTTTCTGAAGGCATTACGCTATATCATTCTAACTTGAGGTGTTGTAAGCATTTTATTTTGCTCGTGGTTGGCAATTTTTCAATAATTTTCAATTGACTTGAATAAGTTATGAAAAACTGTATTCTATCTCCCTATTTTTTCAGCAATTTCCCGAAAAGAAAGGGCACAAACTTTGTATGCAATGATTTTTGAACTTTCTTCGAAACTTAAAATTCTTTCACGCGGCATTCTGTATAACAAAATTTTCCAAAATCAATTTTTAAGGCACGCAAAATGTTTTCCTTCTACTTTTAATAATGAATTCAAACAACTTTATAAAAGTCTATTTTTATGAGTCTATTTTTAGATTGAATTTCCGCCTAAATATGTCATTTTTTTCATAAAAATTAAAAACTACAGAAAATACTATGCAACATTGGTAAAAATTGATGTTCTATCTTTGATATCTCGTGAATAAATGAAGGTGAGGACTTCAAAATGATTTCTTTCAGTACGTAACCTTGTTGTTGATGTAAGATTCTGGTGTTGGAATAATCCAATCTGTATTTTTGTGTAAAAGATTCAAGATTTCACAAAATTCTACTAAAATTAGTAAAAATTGATTTTTATGTGCAAAATATTGTTGCTAACTTTAAGTCAATTTTTTTAGACAGTATCAATTGAACATTTTTTTTTTTAAACACGAAAACCTACGAAAATAAGACAAAACTGATAAGAAAAAGAATTTTCACTCAATTTATTAGGAGATTAGAGAAAGATGTACTTCAAATCTCACACAAAAAAATGGTGTTATCAATATTTTGTTAAGGTTTAAGAAAAATCGACAGACGGGTTGCGAGTTATCAGTGTGTTTCGCAGCCCAGTTCCTTTTTACTTGCAACTGATGTAGTTCTTATCTATTATGGTAAGTATTGCATTTGTGAAAAATTTCGAACTCTAGATTTTAATCACGATGGTAGGGAAGTCGAAAAGTGTCCTCCGATTCCATTCCTCTGTCTTTCTTCCTTTCTGTCTGTCATCGACCCTACATCCGTAACCATTGTGTCAAATGAGTAAGTAAGTAAGTATCCACTAATTTATTGCTGCGTTTTGGTTTTGGTACATTGTTTATAATTTGTATGAATTTTACAGCTATGGGATTGCCGTCAGCTCGGTTAATTTTCTAGGTATGAATGATAAATAAGAATTAAATAAATTTAAACAAAGTCGGCTATAATTAACATCCTATATATTTCAAAAAGGAAAATGAGTGATATCCACTAAAAAATTTTAACACTTCTACTGTTAACGATATTTGACTGTAATTCAGTGAATCATTAAAGTAATTTGATTCCATAAGACTCAGTTTCAGTTGTGAGTAAAGAATCCTGATTTCGAGGTTCCTCCATAAGAGCATAGCGTTCCAAATGTTCATAGCCGGTCATCATGATGGGATAAAACCTTTAAAATGTAGTCTGCTTGTAACTTAAGCGTGCAAGTAAATATTTTTGGAAGTCATCTTTCCAGATACAAGGCATAGTTAGTTGTTTTTGGAGTATATTAAAAAGTTTACTCAAAAACCATCTTTCTATCTCCTCGTATTCGTTGATTCCCCATACCTGGGCAGCATAGCAAAGCGAACTTTCAACAGCATCAAATATCTGGTATTTTGCAGATAATACTATTCGCTGGTTTGAAAATGTTCTTCCAGGCAAGATTTAACAAACTTTGTGAAGTCCATAAGAGCATCGCGTTCCAAATGTTCATAGTCGGTCATCATGATGGGATAAAACCTTTAAAATGTAGTCTGCTTGTAACTTAAGCGTGCAAGTAAATATTTTTGGAAGTCATCTTTCCAGATACAAGGCATAGTTAGTTGTTTTTGGAGTATATTAAAAAGTTTACTCAAAAACCATCTTTCTATCTCCTCGTATTCGTTGATTCCCCATACCTGGGCAGCATAGCAAAGCGAACTTTCAACAGCATCAAATATCTGGTATTTTGCAGATAATACTATTCGCTGGTTTGAAAATGTTCTTCCAGGCAAGATTTAACAAACTTTGTGAAGTCTTAGCCTTGACATTAACGTGATTTTTAAAATTGATTGTTTTATTAAAAAATACTCCCATGCACTTGTATCCATTTATCGCAGTAATAAACTAGGCGATTTATCATTAGTTGGAGATTTTCAAGAGACTCAGAAAGTAATACCAGGTCATCAGCATTGTAAAGGAACATTTACTTTTAAGTCAGCAATGCGGAGACCTACAAGTGAGCTTCTACATCATTAATAAAAAGTGCAAATAGAAAAGCACTTAAATGGCATCCTTGTTTTACACCAGAGTCCGTTTAAAACCATTCCGAGTACTTTCAACTATCCCAGACAGCTGCTTTTGATTCGGAATACATTTCCTTTACAATTCGGATTAACAGTTTAAATATACCTAGCTGAGAAAGTTTGTAGAAAAGTGCATACCGATTCACCAGGTCAAAAGCAGACTTAAAGTCAACGAAAATGCATAAACTTTCTTTTTCCGTACTTGGAATGCTCTAACTATAAAAGTCAGCTCAAATACATGATGACGTTCGTAAACGGTATGCGCCTATAATTTTCCACATTATTAAGGTCACGTTTTTTGTGAATAGGGAATTTGAAGTGTTTTTGAAGTGTTCGTATGGAATCCCATTTTCACCCGAGGCTTACCTTTTTGTGTCAAATGACTTTAAATTGTAAAATTAAGCTTTTACCTAATTTGAGTAAGATCATAGACTTATTTCCTTTCTTAATTTTCTCAAGCACTTATGAACGGATCTCAATAATTTTTTCTTGCACATTTTAAATTGTCTAAATAATATTTGATGGCGAAAAATTTCATTGTCATTGATTTAAAAAATAAATGTTAAACATTTTTCTAGAAACTTCGATATCTTCAAGATTTGTCTTTATTTTTTAACGAATTTTTTAACGAATTCGAAGTGTTAAACGCTTAAACAGCATACTAAAAATATTTTAAAATTCAACTTAAAATTCTCTTTTCCTCTTTTCTTTCGATTTTCAAATAAAACTTTTTAAAAAAATTAAGTATTTTTGCAGGTACACTTTTAAATCTTAAAAATACATGACCAAGTTCGTGCTACCCAGCCGCGCATTTTATTGTATTGCGTTCAGGTTTTAGGGTTTGGAGTGATAAATGCAACTCCAGCTCAACTTAAAAGATGGAAAATTACCTATGATTTCTTAGTTTAAAATATTGGCTCAGTTTCATTATTAAAGTTCTTTTACCTTCGCTCAGACGATACAAAAGGAAAAGGTTTTTATGTTTTTTATTTGTCAGAGCTTCATTGTTACCAGCCATCTTAAATTTAAAAACTTTTGTTCGCTGCTACAATTTAAGTTAAAAGTGTATTCCGTAAAGTGTCGAAATAAAGCAAAACCCAAAAGCAAACAAAAGTGGCATCCAAAGCAAAGCCCCAAGCAGCTGAAAATTTCATCCCAGGAACCTAAGACCTGATCTAAAGCTTTAAAACAGAATTGCATCTCATCTTTATTCTTGTGCACTATACACAAATGCAATGGCGTACGCAGGGGGGATCAGTTCGTTTCGAATGAAAAGATCGTTGTTATATAATTGAATATCTGTTCGAAAGTTTTATTTTAAAAAATTCACGAATGAATTTGCTTCCACTTTTCAAGGTCCTGCAACCGCGCTTGCACAAATACCCATATAAACTCCACTAGCCTTATAATGACCGAAATAAATAGATCGGTACTCTATTTCCAACAATACGTTACAAAATATCAATCCTGTAAAATCCTTGTTAGGGATACATAGATTCAAAAATGTTTGTCTCTTTCATTTTTAAATTTGATTAAAAAGAAGTACTTAAACTCAAGATGGCGGCCAAAAAATCCCTTAGAATAAAAAGCAAAATTTGCATGTGATTTAATCATGAAAAAAATATTTTATTTAAATCACTCCAGAAACATATCTTAAAGGCTAGTCTTAAAGTTCCAAACTTGTTAGGAATCTTGGAGTTATTTTGTTCCCCTTAATAAAATATCAATGTGTTATTTTTATATACACATCTTTTGCAAAAAAACAAAAACTGAGTTTTCTAGAAATGTTCAATAAGGGAGTTTCGACCTCACTTAGTTTCTTAAATATGTGTGATTATTCTGCTAATTTTTAAAGATTTTTTCATGAAAATGCAATGTCTGAATTTCTTTTCAATTTTATTAACTAATAGCTGCGCCCCACGACGTTACTTGCTTGATTTATTTAAGAACAAATTTGGTTACCATAAACAAGGTTTTAGTGAGGCAACTTTAAAAGGTAGACCATTTCCGCAGCGCACACAATGGAAACTCTCGAAAGGAAAACATTTTAAATTCTTTTAGAAACTCCTACATCTCATTCTTAGCGTGATGTTACATAGCCTATAACTTTCCTCATTAAATGGGCTAACAATACACGATTTTTAAAAATTAGACCTCTACTTCCTAATATTAATGCGTTTAAACAAAAAAACGAATGTTAGTGCCTGCAGATACTCAAGGTTATTTAGTTTATTAATGGCAAGGTATTAGTGTTAGACTTGTGTCCGTAAAAAGTAACTCAGTGCAGTTTTTTATAACAATTAAAGAAAACATCAAAAGAACATAATCCGTCTTTTTAAGACTGACATAGACAAACTTAATTATACCACAATTTAATATGAAAAATAAACTTGCTAAAATAAAGTCTTACTTTTCTGCTAATTAAACAAACTCCCTTAACATAATACCTGTCAATCTATCTTAATTCTCTCGATCATCAAACATCTTGATGTCTGAAGTCTGATGATGATGATGATGATGATGATGAAGAGAAAGAAGATGAAGCAGAAACTCCCTTTAATTAATTTCTATTTAAGGTTTTATTTCTTTTCTTCTTCTTTTTTTTTGTCAAGAATTTAAGTAATTCAAGAAGCTTAATGAAAGTTCCAAATGCATCATTTAAGAAGCACGAAGAACGCAACAACGAAGAACTCCCAAGAAACTTAAATCCTTTTTAAGATATAGAAGTATAAAAGTAGAGCAGGTAGAACTAATTAGCGTAGTAAAAGTTTTATTCTTGATAGCCTCTTTAGCTCTTACATTCTTTTTATATTACCTAAATGAACATTTTAAGTTAAAATAAATTATTCTTTTCTCTTAAAAAAAGTTTTTGTTTCTCGTTGATGGGATCTGTTTTCGTTACTTAATTCTGTCTGGATGTAAAGTTAAATAAAATAAAATTACAACACTGTTAATGGTTTTGACATAAATGAAATATTTTGACGGACTAAAAAACTTTTGTCAAAAAATCAATCATCATCAACCAATCTTAATCCCAAAAAATTATGTAAAAGAAGTGTTTTAGATTAATTTCAAAATCATGAAAAGTACCAAATAATTACTGAACTAATCAATATTTTGGTAAAATTGTCGATACCGTTTGCAAAGACTCTTCAGCTTTAGATTTCATTCTTTTTAATGATTGAAAATCTTGTTTCGCAATGTTAAAGCGATTTAGGGGAATAAAATTAGTTATGTTTAGTGTCAAATCAATCTAGTGAATAAAATTAACTTCAATACTAATGATTGTTTTCAATGATCAGCTGATTTTCGTGTTTATAATTAAGATCAAAATCGCTCGATTAAAAATGTTTAATTTTCTTTGTACTAACATCTCTCAGTCTTACATTGACCCCACCTTCGATGGTACAATGACGTCTAAAAAAGTCGGTTCTTCGAAAAAACGATTTAACATTTTGAAAACATTTTTATTTAAAAAAAACATAACTGTTTTTTTGTGAAAAAAAAAAAAATATCTATTCAAGGGTAATTAAACACAGTTTTTGTAAGTTCAGTCATTTTTGTCTGCTTCTAGCAAACTTGGAATGATGTTACTTTTTAGTAAACTCAATAAATCTGCTTTCTTTCTTGGTGCCAATGGTATTTTTGATGTACATGCAGACTTTAATTGTATAGCTTGCAACTCCTTTGCGGCAGAAGAGCGACGGTTTATCGACTTAAAGAGAACTTGTTCCCAAGTTATGTTTGTTTTGTAAAAGTATACATTACTGCCTTTTTCAAATTGTAAAAGCTTGATTTCTGATATTTTAATTGGGTCGCCGTTAATGTTTTTGGAAATATTAAAACACATTTCCTCAGAAAGCAACATTAAATCGTAAAAGTTCTTATAGTTCCTTTTTTTCAAGCTGTTCTTATGATCGACACATATTGGTGGGGCACTTATATTATTCCCAATTTTTTTGCTTTCTTCAGTGACCTTTCAATAACGCTATGATAGGCATCACCTTCATTCTGTGTGTGACCTTGCATACAAAATGTATGTGTTATGGAATTTATTGAGAAATTTTCTACTGCACACAAATACATTTCAATTATGAACCTAAAATCAAAATCTCGTCAAAATTTTACTATTCTAAGAAAGTTTAAGTATGTAATTGTTTCCCCTATTCTTCTGCTGACAACGCAAGATCCTATCTCGTTTGAACCTCTGTTCCCTAATACCTCGTGCCAGAAATAAAACACAGTGTGATCATTTTACATCTCCGATATCTGTAAAGTGAAAATCAAAGACATTTTAGCATCTTTGAAATGTTTAGAGTTAAATTATGCAGGTACTACTTATTTTACTTATAGTTAAATTGTAACAGTTAAGTCTTGATTTATAAAAAAGAGGCTAGGATGCGACTCACACTGATAACTTTCCATCCCGTCTGTCGATTTGTCTTGCTTAAAAGTTTGTTTTGTAAATTTTATTTTTTATGAAAAAACGGACTGTTGGATTTTTATATAAAAATTACTGAATATCCAAAACAATATTTTCTGTGTAATAAAATAAGTTTGAAGCCAATATTTTTAATTTTTGAAAAGCTATTTGAGTCGAAAGTAAATTTTTACCAAGTTTTAGTAATGTGTTTTTTAGATTTTTATTTTTTATAAAAAAAACAACTGTCAATTCGTCTTTTCGCAAAATTTTATCAGATGTCAACAAAATTATTCTTCGTTGCACAAAAGTGTTTTAGAGATGAAATCATATTTCAGTCGTTAAATTTTGGAGGTGACAAATTTTTTTTCAGTTTTATTGATTTATAAAAAAATGGTTAGGTATATTGATTTTTTTCAAAAAATATACCTGTTTGGTATCACATTACAATATATTATATACAATTTAATTCAAGTCTCTAGCGTTTTTGGTTCGTAAGATATTTAAGGTTAACCAAAATTTTAACCTTTTTTTTTAAACTGCTATGGTAAAAAAACCACCCACGCAATTTTTTTGAGACATCTTTCTGCATCTTTCTGCCTTATTATCTGTATAAAAAAATTTATTTGAAGTCGATATCTCTTCTGGTTCTTGAGCTACGGAGGACGAAAAAAACGTAGGGAACGTACGGACGTACAGACATCTCTCTAAAAACCTCTTATTTCGACTCTAGGGACCTTGAAACGTCGCGAAAAGTCAAAATTTTCAATTTGACAAATCGGAACCATTACAACTTCCTATGGGAAGTTAATAAATTGGGTGGTGCAACAGTCCGTTGAGAACTAAGGCCTAGTACCTTGCAACTCTCAACCATTTCTTTGTGCGAGTACTGTTGTCAGGAATGGAGGGATCTACTGTTTTAAGCCGAATCCGAATGACTTATTTGAGAAAGCACTTTTAATGACAAGAATTACTCTTGGAGATTTTGTCAATAATCGAACCCAAGAAATCTGGCATGACAGTCCTACACACTTTTTTTTTTTAATTCATTTTTATTAATTCAATCTTAAACCTATCTTAAAGCTAGACAAAAATTCATAAAACTAGCCTAATTAACCATAACTTACAACTAACTTACTGGTGCCATACGGGCACTCTAAGCTAAACAATAATAATTTAATTCTAAAGCCTTTCGGCCCTAAGATCTATTTTACTATTTTACTGTTATTCATTTTATTTATTTTTTGTTTAGGTATTAGAAAATTTAAAAAAAAAACTAATTTCAATATTTTTTTTATTATTTTTACTTAAAATTAGGTCCTTAAATTAAAACTTAAAACTAACTTAAACTACCTTTTCTTCCTATCAACTACTTAAAACTAGAACAACTACAGCAGCAAATCTAACTATCTAACATTTTTTGTTTTTAATTGTGTGACCCTTTTTTTTCTTATTTCATATTTGTTTTTTTTTTAATGTATTTTTAATTTTTAAATATTTTTTTATTTGTTTTTTTTTTGCCACACAAAAACAAGCCGAGGCTTAAAACCCCATCCCGACTACCCACTATCAAGACCCATTGAAGCCACCAAAACCGGTTCTCCTGCTTCCCCCTATCAGTTCGGTCCCGTTCGGACACAGCCCTACTGAACTGATGGAGCTCTGCTCCGCCTTGTGCCGATTGTACAGGAGTCGCTTATAAACGGTTCGTCGTCTGACGTGGTAGATTAGCGGAACTTAAAAGAGGAATGCCTCTGGTGGAATGAAGCCGCACAAGCGTTCACTCATAAAAAAATACTTCTTGGTCGAAGACATAGCTCTTGCAGTTTGACCTTGAACGAGCTTTATCACGAAATTATCAATTCTGCTGATTCGAGCCCCGTTGTATAGGACGTCGTTGGAATAGTAATGCACTTAAGAAGATTGGGCTGTTCGATATAAGCCGGTACAGCGTCGTAAACACTGTCGCTCGAACAACCGACACTTCCCCATCTGGGAAGGGAAACGTTGAACCACACAGAACAACCATAAACGATAGTTGGCCGTATGAGGGCCATGTAGCAAATTACCTTCGCTCTGGGGTTAAGCCGACTGCTGTGAAAAAGCCGTTTCGTCTGAGCGAAGTCTCCTCAGGCCCTGGTCAGAGCAGCATTTATATGTCTGTCGAAATACAAATACTGATCTAACCAGATACCGAGGTACTTCACTACACTCTGAAGATCAACGATAACCATCTTGCTCCAATTCTTGCACGTATCCCTCGTGGTTCTAGCCAACGGAGTCCGGAACAGAATTGTCTCCGATCTTTAATTATGTAAAAATCATCGTAAAGATGGATTCTTCTGGATCTATTTGCGTTGTCCTGAGTACGTCTCTGTTCTCTTCGGTTCTTAGGAGTTTCAGACTCGGAAGGTCATTGTCGTTCTTTTTCCTGAATATCTTGTTGATTTTAGGAAACATACTATAGGGTCACTGGAATTACTTGACCGGATCTTGCTGTACCAGTACTTGTTGATTGATAAGCTGTAGTTCTACTTAATGAACAAATTTTCATTTTAGTCCTACACACTAACCATCACTCCACGGGTACTACAAATTTAGTATTCAAACCCAACTAAAATCGAGTAGTAGTACTTAACAATAAACAGTTAAATTTTGCAGAGTAAAAAACTTTGCCTTCTAGATTACTACTTAAAAAAAAAAAAAAAAAAACATTTTAGTACCTTAAGTTTCTGAAAGTTCATATTAGTTTGAAGTCTTAAGAAGCCTTCAATTGAATTATTTTTTGGTTTTGAAAAGTTTCAAATTTGATCATTGATTTGAACTAATTTTAACTGGAGGTATTACAATGTGTATTATCATTATAATATCTCCAAAGCAAGTTATTGAGTGTATTATCATTATAATATCTCCAAAGCGAGTTATTGAACTTATTGACACAAATAATTTTCTTCAGGATAACGGCATCCCTCACTTTTGGCATTGTCATTTATTTTTACTATGATGATATTGTTATGGTTCAATTATCTTTAAAACAAAATGTTGGCCAAATGGCCACATAACTCCATCTGAATTTTCGATGCCGTTAATGTGCCTAGTTATCTCATCATTTAGATCATAAATTCTTGCGAGTTATTGACGTGCAACACCATTCACAGTAACTGCCTCACCGGCCTAATTTTTTTAAAAATATAGGACCCGATGATGCCAGCAGCCCATAAACCGCACCAAAAGTGCATTGGTTTTTCGAGAATCGCTTTTAAATTATTAGTCGGGCGAAATGTGGCAATCCTTCTTATTGACGAATCCACTAAGATAAGAATGAAGATGATTTTCTTCAAAAATTGATCATGCACTGTTGTCATTCCTTGCCACTATTCTGAACATTGCCGACTTTAGCTTTAGTTTTAGAGTGTGTTTTCACTGCATGTGTGGGATAAAAGGAAATATATTAAATGTACAGAATTTAATTTTGCTGTTAATAGTGTAAAATCCCCTTACATATCCGCTAAAACCAAATTCTTGCCTTGCAAAGCTCATCGAAAAAGTGAATTTTAAATGCTAGGACCAATACATTGACAACCAGTGTACTTCATGCCCTGTCTGCATTAAAATACCTCGTTGAAGTTACCTAAAAATTGCCAAACAATTATATTCTTCAAGATAATGGCTTCTCTCTTCCGGTACACTTTAAAATCTCTTTAAATAGTTTTAAACGTTGTACGTATAAATTAAGGTAGGTACCTCCAAAATTACTGATACTGAAGAATTTTCCGAAATGAAAATCTAATTTACCTGGACTACAATGGATTTCGAAAAAGACTTAAAATCTCCACATAACATGCTCACATATTCACAAAAGGGATGAAATAACCCATGAAAAATTACCTCCACATCAATTACTAAATAACAATGAATACTTTTTCTATACCAAGTTAAATTGATTGACTATCAGTAAAACTATTTCGTTATTTTTCCTTTCTTTTTTTGCAAAGCCTGTCCATTTCTCACCACATCCTTTGTTGAACTCAAATAAGAAAAAAAGCATCAATTGATTAATGGACACCGCATACCTTTTAAGAGAAGATACGAGTATCTCTATAAAAATAGGACCTGCCATTCTCAATGCTTTTACTTCTAATTGATGATCAGAGATTTTTGTAAAAATATCAAACATATACATAGATATCTATAGGTCTACATACAAAAGTATGGAAATGTATTAAAACGAGTAGCAAGCTTTTCAATCGATTGACAAATAAACCTAATTTGCCAAATTTTCCATTTATTCCATCAAGATTTTTTTTAACGGGGAAAAGTTATTGAATTTAAATGTATGTAGATTCTAAAACTGTCCTTCAAAAATTTTGGACAACTTAATTAGTATCTAGATAAATTGAAATGTTTAAGAAATATTCAAAACATAGATTTGTGTCAAAAGGGAAACATTTGTATGTCTTGCGGAACACTACATTTTGAAATCTTTTTTAACGTAATGATTTTCTTGATATTTATTTGGCTCAAAATTCCTTAAGCAATCTACTGCATTTCACATTTACTGACTTGTGAATAGTTCTATGAAGGTTATAGTTCAAGTCATACTTTTCCTTCTTAAGTGAATTTAAGATTTAAACAAAAATTGTAAGTTGTAATTTTCCATCTAATTAAAACACACTAAGTGGTTAAGGAAAGTGGTACTCTGATGTTCTATGGTTGAAGAGTAGTAAAATAGTATAAGGCTTCTAAAGTATATTCACAGAGTTAAAACAAGTGTCGTCGTTGTGACATTGACATTTAAAAAAAAATTTCATTATGAAGATTAAAAAACACACAAATTCGAAACGAACATGAACGAACCAAAATACTTACTCACTTCTATGATGCTCTTAGAATCTTATACAGAACTTTTCCTTTGGGATAGAAGGAGACAGGGTGGGATCTAGAAGCCAAAATCTCCATAGGCTCTAAGATTTTTAAGGTTTATAGATTTTATTGCTAAAAAAAATTATTTTGAGAAATATTTCAAAGATTTCAAATCAAATGGGGTGGCGCAACAGTCCGTTGTGAACCAGGGCCTAGTGACTTACAACTCTCAACCATTCCTGTGTGCGAGTAATGTTGTCAGGAATGGAGGGGACCTACAATTTTATGCCGAATCCGAACGGCTAGTTTGAGAAAGCACATTTTCAAAGATTTGGACGGTTTTAAAATTCTTCACATCAAAAGATCGTCTGAGGATATTTGGCCCGGAAATAAAGACATTTTTAATCTTATCCGTGATTTGGAATCGTTCTCTTTACAGGGTCATTAATTTTTTGTTTCAAAAGTGAAGCTAAATAAAACACACAGCTATACTTTTTTGGTCCAAATTTGATTTCATTATTAAGTTTGGCGTTGGAACTTTTCGCCTGAGTTAAAAATGTCATGTACAAAACAATTTTACTAACATTTTCGTACAACACGATTTGGGTAATAAGAACTTTTAGATGTTTAAACTTGTTCGGGTTTTATGAAATTTCAAATAAAAAAGCGTTCGGTTTTATTGCCCAATATAAACGTCAATATATTAAACATGTAAAATCGCCCAAAAATAGGTCTTCCACCTAAAAACTTTTTCAGAAGGAAATATCACAAAAACCAAAATCAATATTATATTATCCAAATCCATTTTAAAATATATTGACATATTGCCCAAAGGATGTCATCTGTTTTAACATTAAGGCATTCTGATACACATTTCGTTTATTTTGGGCACTATGCGATTCTGAGTTTTAAATTTTATGCCCAAAACTAAACATCCCAAAGAAGAAATTTTCAATTCGCCCTAAATCTCGTTTTAATTCTTGAAAATTTAATTTTAAAAGTACCCACAATTATATAATGATTTAGAAGTTTGATTTCAAAAAATATAGTTTTGTAACGAGACCTCAGTCAAAATTATGGTAGCATTTGCGTTTTAGTTTTGTATGACCAAAACCGACGTTTGGATTTTTATTAAAAATTTACTGAATGTCAAAAAAGATATTTTCTGTGAGATTAAATTAATTTGAAACCAAGATCTCATGTTTTTGAAAAGATATTTGAGTCGAAAATCAATTTCTACGACCTTAAGTAATGTTTTTTTTTTTAAATTTTTAAAAGAACTGTCAATTCGATTTTTCTCAAAATTTTACCAGATGTCAAAAACGTTATTCTTCGTTGCACGAAAATAGTTTGGAGATAAAATTGGTTCTTGTTCGTAAAATTTTCGAGGTGTAAAATATTTTCTTCAGTTTTTTTTTGTAGATTTATAAAAAAAACCCGTGGCATAATGGTTACTGCGATGGACTCGGAACCGGAGGCGCTCTTAGCTGAGCTCCGTCAAAGAGCCACTGACGATCTCGATTTTATCGGGGTCAAGCCTTTCACTACGGTGAATTCCAGGCGAGGGGGTTATAGCATGCCAATGTTCATCGAAACATTATCGCCCTAAAGCAGTTTTGAGAGTGTGAAGAAAATCAAATCCCTCGACTATCAAGCTGCACACTGGGAGACATTAAAAAGGCACGACGACATTTTACAATGTACGAAGTGCCAGAGGTTTGGCCATGCCAAAGCCAACTGCAATACGCAGTTGTGCTGTGTCAGGTGCTCAGAAACCCACAACGAAGGAGAATGCAAGCTGGGAAATGACTGGGTTGAGGATTTAACCCAGCTCCAGTGTGTCCTTTGTGTCCTTTGTGGAAACCCGGCCAGCTATATAGGTTGCCCTAAGGTCCAAGAAATGAAACAGAAACAGGCCAGTCAAAAAGCTGAAAGAAGTCAAACAGTTCGACAGGCTCCCACACAAAAATTCGTGCATCCCAAATTTTCCTAAGCCCAAATGGTGTCAGGGAACGGGAACACGAGACAACAGTTGACCCAAAGGCCCTTGTACCTAAAGAACCAGAGGTTCAGCCTGACAGTGTAGCCTTGTTATTGAGCATTCAAGGTCAACTAACAGGGCTGCAAAGTCAGATAAAGGAGCAAGGCAAAAGGGTAGATCATCTCTTTGTTGCTGGCCTGGCGTAATCTGGATCTTTTGATGTACGACACCAGACTGACATTAAAAGACAAAGTGGGTAATCACCCTCGAAATTGTTTACAAACAGTCGAGTACGACAGTGATCACTGCGAACTAGCTGCCGTAATGCAGATTCCGAACGAACGCGTGGAGTTGGAGAAATACGTTGCAAAGCACTCTTACAAATACTATAAGATGCGCTGGCCTTGTTTCACCAACGCCCTAGCGAGAGAACTTCGTTCCAGTGACATAGCCCCACCAAACAACAGAAACCTGACAACATTTACAACAGTACAGACAGTTCACAGAACGGGACCATATGGACGCTAACAGAAACGCGACTATTGACGCACTGCAAAGGCACAAGAGTGGCTTACTGACAAGACTCAAAAACTTGTACAGACGACTTGGAGGTTAGGACACTCAAGTCGTCAATAAAAAATGTCAATCTGTTGATTAAGGAGAACTTCAGGTTATCAAATAACAAGTACTGGGACCGTAAGATCCGGTCAGTTTATTCTAGTGACCCTAGTTTGTTCCCTAAAATAAACAAGATATTCAGAAAAAAGAACGATAATGACCTTCTGTGTCTAAAACTGCAAAGAACTGAAGAGAACAAGGACATACTCAGGACAGCGCAAATCAGCGTACAGAAAGGCCCGAAAGGATGAGGTTATTAGAATTTTCTTGCAGCGTGATTTCGACAAGATTCAGCGATATTGCGACGACTGGAAACTAAAAATAAATGTCAAGAAGTCGGAGGCAATTTTGTTCCTGACTCCGTTGGCTAGGGTCACGAGGGATACGTGCAGGAATTGGCGCAAGATGGTCATAGTTGATCTTTACCGGCAGTTATTGGCGAGCAAAAGTGTAGTAAAGTACCTCAGTATCTGGTTAGATCAGTATTTATATTTCGACAGACACATAAATGGCTAGCACCCGTAGCATGATGGTTAGTGCGTTATACTGTCATGCAAGCGGTCTTGGGTTCAATCCCTGCCTGTGCCACCTAATTTAAAAAAAATCATTTTCGCGGGTACTGCCCCTTGCGTGTAATTGACAAATCTTCCAAGAGTTATTCTTGTCATGAAAAAGTGCTTTCTCAAACTAGCCGTTCGGATTCGGCCTTAAGTTGTAGGTCCCTTCCACTCCTGACAACAGTTCTCGCACACAGGAATGGTTGAGAGTTGTAAGTCACTAGGCCCTGGTTCACAATGGACTGTTGCGCCACCCCATTTGATTTGATTTGAGACACATAAATGCCGCTCTGACCAGAGCCAGAAGAGCCTTCACTCTGAAAAAACGGCTGTTTTTTAGCAGTTGGCTTGACCCCAGAGTGAAGGTTATTTGCAACATGGCCCTCATACGGCCGATGATCGTTTATGGTTGTCCTGTGTGGTTCAACGTTGCCCCTTCTCAGATTGAAAAGTTTCGGGTGTTTGAGCGGCAGTGTTTACGACGCTGTACCGGCTTATATCGAACAGCCCAATCTTCTTATGTGCATTACTATTCCAACGAGGTCCTATAAAACGGGGCTCAAATCAACAGAATTTACAATTTCGTGATAAAAGTCGTTCGAGTTCACATTGCAAGAGCTATGTCTTCGACCAACAATTTAATTTTCGGGGCGTTCTATCTGAACGACGAGTATTTTGAGAGTGCACGCTTGAGCGGCTTCATTCCACCAGAGGCATTGTTCTTTTTAGATAGATGGGGTCTGATACAGGATAGATTGGCAGTTCCGCTAATTTACCACGTCAGACGACGAACCGTGGATAAGCGACTCCTGTACAATCGGGACGTCATGGCACAAGGCGTAGCAGAGTTCCTTCGGTTCAGTAGGGCTGTGTCCAAACGGGACTGAACTGATAGGGTGAAGCAGGAGAACCAGTTTTGGTGGCTTCAATCGTCACTTAATAGTGGGAAGTCGGGATGGGGTTTTAAGCCATGGCCGGCTTACATACTTGTTTAATAGTTTTAGGGTTTAGTTTTAAGTAGAATAGGCATTGTGGCACGAAAAAAAAACAAAATACAAAAAAAAAAAAAAAAAAATAAGAAAAAACATTAAAAAAAAAAAAATAAAAAAAAAATAAAAAAAAGAGACAACAAAATATGAAAAACAAAAATGTTAGATAGTTAGATTTGCTGCTGTAGTTGTTCTAGTTTTAAGTAGTTTATAGGTAGAATAATTTAGTTAAAGTTAGCATTAAGTTTTATAGTAAGGACCTTATTTTAAGTAGTATTTAAGTAAAAATAAAAAAGGATATCGATACTATTTTTTTTTCTTCAAATTTTCTAATAAATACAAAAATGAATAAAATATAAATTGAAGTAAATTAGATCTTAGGGCCGAAAGGCATTAGTATTAAGTGTTTTAGTTTAACTAAGAGTGTCCGTATGGGATCATAAAGTTAGTTCTAAGTTATAGATAATTATTCAAGTTTTATTAATCTTTAAGATCTGTTTAAGACAAATTAATAAAAATGAATTAAAAAAAAGTACGATGGACTGTCATCCGAGAGGTCATAGGTTCGATCCCTGCCTATGCCACCTAAAGTTTTTTTTCACGGGTACTACCTCTTGCGAGAAATTAACAATTCTCCAAGAGCAATTCTTGTCATGAAAAGTGCTTTCTCAAATTGCCGTTCGGATTCGTCTTCCATCCCTGACAACAGTACTCGCACACAGGAATGGTTGAGAGTTCTCAAAAGGACTGTTGCGCCACCCAATTTATTTTCTTATACTAGTTTGCTTTTACGTTACAATATATAATATTTTAACTCTTAACTCTTGAGCACTTAAAAATCAACATTCGTCAAATTATGGCTAAGATATCGTAGAATATGTGTCAAAAAGTGGTCGAAAATTATCTCAAAAGAATTCGCGCGGTCTCATTTAAATGTTGTTACACACATAATTTAGGTTTACTTTTCAAAAAGCAAAATTGATAACCCTGTACTTTTAATCTGTATGTTTAACCCTAGAAAGATAACCATATTTTATAGACCATAAGTGAAACACATGATTTATACGTCAATTCAACGTAGGTTTCTTTCCAGGGTTATAAATGTTAATAATAACTTCATAAGATCTAACAAAACGGGGACAATCACGGAAGAGAAATTTTCGTACTTACGACGCTGACTATAGATTTTCTAAGGCCTTTACGCAATGTTTTGAACGTATTCTAACATTTTAATTATAACTCATTTCGAGGTTAACGCCTTATGTTTCCTTATTTTACTAGACTTTATAAATTCGCTCCTGTAAGGACAGGACATTCAGTTGGATGAATTTAAGATGTGATGTATCTTAGAGCAACAGTTAACCGTTGGGAATGTTTCAAGGACGTTCTTTATTTTTTCTATCTTCTCGACATTTTATTTTTTGTTGTTGTTGATATAAAATAGAAAAAAAAGAAAGAAACCCAAGAACAATTAGTAAATCGATTTTTTATGTTCACATACTTAGACACATAAACTCTCTTAGCTCAACTTAAGATGAATACAGTTAATTCTATCCTTAGGGAATTTCTAGGAACTCATATAGAAACTAGCGAAGCATTGAATATCAACAATGACAATTAAATGAAATGAGATAAAAATTGTTCAAGTAAGAAAAGAAAATATACTACAAATGTACAAATATATGTATGTATGTATGTTTATGTGATCTGTTGATGTTTTGTCATTTCCTTAGGGTCTCTTCAAATATTCATCAAAAACAATGTTAAGAGCTTTTGATGATTGTTTATAGAAAATTAATTTTCTATATTGTCAAAGTCAGAAATCTTGAAGATGGATAAAATAATACAAATTAAAACAAATGAGAAATTAAGATAAGAGGGACAGAAGTCTTTTTTTTTGTATTCAACTTGAAAGATTATATCAATTTGTTTAGATTTGTAGGAATTATTGTGAAGTCCGAAATATAATATAAGTTATTCTAACACAATTTTATGAAGCTATGTATGAGTTTTATGTACAATCTGTTAACGTATATATTTATGTAGTAATTGAATAATTTGTTACAAATTTTGCATACATAAGCGATTACTTAAGTTGTTTGCCTTTTATCAATCAACGGCGATTCCCCAGGGTTTCCAAATTAAAGGTTCATATATTTTGAATAAAAATCAACATTTTCAAAGCTGCTATCATTTGACAGTTGAATACTAATCGTTAGAAATAAAATATATTTGCTTTAACAACTTTAACGCAATTGTTACAATCTAGAACAAATATTTAAAAAAAAATTGCAATCACAGTTGCCAGTTTTCAGATTTGTAAGAACAATTTACTGAACTTGTTATTTTTTTTAGTGGCAAATCTTTTTCTTTGAAATAAAATAAAAATGTAGTTTGTGCTCATTACATTACATTACACACTACTCAGACACAGTACCTTGAGCGACAAGATTATGTAAGGTGATAACAACACAAGACATTAATACAAGACAGACAAAGTACAAAAAGAACACATGACAAAAGCACGCGGTAGGTTTCAAGACGGTCCTCCATCTGTCCACTAACCATGCTCACTGATGCTTGATTTCGGTGATCGCTAGGAACCGAAGCTTTATCAGTAACTGGACCGTTGCCTCCTCACGATAAAAACTCATGTTATCGAAGTCCAATCTGGATATAAATTTAACTTTTGACGAATTTGATGCTCTGTCCGACTTCATTCAAAGAAATGATGCCTATTATCCTCACACTGAAATCGTCACTGTGGGAGATGTCAAGTACACAATTCCTCTTCGCTTCGCTTCTCTGGCCATCAGACATCACCCGAAGGAATATATGTTTCAGTTAAATCAATTAACTCAGCTTGTCGAAGAGCCAACAGGAATACATGGCGTTGCAGGTTAATCCGCCAACACCCTAGACTTGTTTCTTAACTCTGTCCCTAAAAAATTCGCAATCAATGTATCACCGCTTCTAGGCAGATCAGACCATTGTGATTTCTCATGCCGAAAATACTGAAACACAAAATAAAAGCTGGTATCCCCCATGGCTCGGCTTTGTCTCCGACTATCTTCCCTATATTCAAAAACGATTTCTAATCTAGCACTATTAGTCCATTAAACTGTGTCGTGATGACAGTACTTTCAGCTTTTCATATTCGATTCAAAATTCACATCCTTGTCCTTCTGCTGTAGAACTTCAAAAGCAGCGTATGATAAAATCATCAATTTCTCATCTTGACAGCATTGTCCAATGGTAAATTGTGAACCGTGTAGAATTTAGTGCTTCAAAAACTCATAGTCCGGTCAAATTAGACCAAAAAATCAGTAAACCCACGACAAATTCAGGGGAAGCTGAAAATTCTTAAAATTGTTTAAATTATAATTATAAACATTGTCTTAAAAGTCCCAACCGATCCCATGTAAGGAAAAAATTTTAGCGGGGTAATAAGGTCCAAAAAATGAGTTTTTCGCGATTTTCTTGAAAACGGTAAGTTTTATCGCAAAATTACCCCAGACATAATTTGTAGATCAGGGAATTTCCTATAAAAAAGGTATCAATAATTTTTTCCCTAAAAGCCACCGCTTCTGAGATATAACGATGCAAAAAATTGCGAGCGTCATAATATGCCTAAGTACCTAACCCATATACTTTCTGTAGCTGTAATGTAAGTAAGAATATATTGTGTGTAAGAATATAGTGGTGTCGTTGGTGATGATAAAATCAACTGTTATAAAGCTCGTGAAGTTGGACTTGCTTCCATGGCAAAAATAATAGGACTGACATTTCATGATATTAAATTAAAACGTGCCGATAAAGTTGTTCCTCTCTTAGCTATGAGTAGCACGATTAAAGTTCATGAAGAAAAAATACCTGTTGACCCTGTATTATTGTTCCAGCGCATGAGTATTACTGCAGCATTTCAGGATGAAATTGAAAAATATTTCGAATATGAATTAGCTCCGTACCCTTTATTGTTGTTTGATGATATCGGGATGCGTAAAACACAGAAGTCTGCCATTTACGGTTGTTTCGAAAAAGTAAACATTGATATTAACAACGATAATGCGACGTACATTATTGATGGTGGATATTTACTGCACCGTGTTGTTTGGGATACTGAAGAAACATTCAGTGTTATTTTTGATAAGTACGTTCAGTATGTACGTCGACATTTTGGTCCCAGAGCTACTGTCGTATTTGATGGCTATAATAATTGCACGACAAATATTAAAGCAGCAGAACAGCGTCGTCGAACTTTGGCAACATCTTCATCTTCCGACATTTTATTTGATGAATTTATGACAGTTCCTATTAGTCAACAGAAATTTTTGGCAAATACTCACAACAAGTCTCGATTTATTTTAATGTTAAAAGAAAAGTTTACTGCTGAGAATATACTGGTTAAACAAGCTCATAACGACGCCGATGTACTGATTATCGAAACAGCAATAGAACAAGTTAACACGACAAATATAACGATTGTTGTGGGTGAAGATGTAGATTTACTCGTGTTACTCACTGCTCGAAGTCCAGCTGAAAAAACTATTTTCTTCTTAAAACCAGGAAAATCTCAAAATCAATCAGAGTTTTATTCATCAAAAAGTTTGTCGACTTTTGCAAAGTGTCGAAATCACATACTATTTTTACACGCCATAACTGGCTGTGATACGACATCTGCATTTTACAGGAGGGGTAAAACAACTGTATTCAAAATGTTTGAAAACAAGACTTACTTGCAACTGCTGAAGTTTTAAAAAAATGTAATTCAACTCCAGAAGAAGTTATTACCAACGGAATTCACTTTCTTCTTCGTATGTACGGAGCTCCTAAAAAAACTACCTGCTTAGACAAGTTTCGATATGCATCTTTTGTCAAAAATACTCGAAATAAGAAACAAGTACAATTAGCTTGTCTTCCTCCAACCTCAGTCTCTGCTCATCAACATCTTTTTCGGGTATACTACCAAGTTCAAGTGTGGCTTGGTTATCAACTAAACCCAACAGATTGGGGTTGGAAGTTGGTCGATAATATATTAGAACCAATTCAGACTTTGCTTCAACCGATTCCGAATCCGACGAATAAACTATTAATTTCTAAATCTAATCACAACAGACCCGTGGAATAGGCCTATTGGGGAAACCACGTTAAAAAAACGCGCTAAGTAGGTACACTACCTCAGATGTGGCGTGGAAACGTGTGCGTTTATGACGCTTGCAATTTTTTGCATCGTTATATTTCAAAGGCGGTGGCTTTTAAGGAAAAAATTATTGATACCTTTTTTATAGGAAATTCCCTGATCTACAAATTATGTCTGGGGTAATTTTGCGATAAAACTTACCGTTTTCAAGAAAATCGCGAAAAACTCATTTTTTGGACCTTATTACCCCGCTAAAATTTTTTCCTTACATGGGATCGGTTGGGACTTTTAAGACAATGTTTATAATTATAATTTAAACAATTTTAAGAATTTTCAGCTTCCCCTGAATTTGTCGTGGGTCAAATGTCTAAATTGATCGGACTATCAATGCTATCTCTATTCACTTGTCGTTAAAGCGTAACCCAAACCTGATGACTGATGAGCGGCACTTGCATTGAGGAAACTAATCAATTTTCAGTACTCGATATGTGTTTTACAGATCACCTAAGCTTACGATTCCTCCGACCAAACGGTGCAAGAAATGTTTTACCCCTTCTGATTTTCTGTAATTTACAAAGCTTTCATACTTGAGTTTATGTCTCTAGGGTAGAATCAAAAAAAGGGATTTGAAAGTGAAAGGTGATATAACTAATATTAGCACTTCTAGGAATTCTCATCAGTTTACCCTTGAGCTTAATTTCGGACGTACTTTCAAGTATAGAGATTCTTCTTTAAACTACACATCGAAAATGTGGAATGGTTTACAAACTCTGCTCTTCCACTTTCATTGTAATATTCAAAACTTTATATACTTGACTATTTTGCTGACGCTCGAACTTTTTTTTTAAAGAAAACATGTTGATGTTAAGGGTATAACCCCTTGGGTGCCTGTGAACTTAAAAAATTAAGAGTCTGGAATGTGACCCACACTGATAACTTAATATCCCGTCTGTCGAATTGTGTTTCTTAACCAATGGCATTAGCATTTCTTGAAAATTTGTATTTTCTCTATAACAAATACAAATTTAATTCTTCTAAGAACAATTTTTTATATTAACAGCAAAATTTAGCACAGGATGAAATCTTTTGAATTCAATAACTTCATTTATTCATGAGATATTGAGAATTGAACATCAATTTTTACCAAATTTTACGTACTATTTTTTGTGGATTCTAATTATTTTGAAAAAAGTGACAGTTGGATTTTTTTTCAAATTGTACTGCAACAATGTTTTCTATAAGATAAAACTATACTTATATCAAATATAAATATAATGTATGTAGTTTTTGTTGAAAAATATCAATTAGATCTTTTCCAAAATGTTACTAAATGATTTCACCGCTGGTGTCGTTGTCTGTGTTAATAGCGATGCCTAGGTAGACAAAGTTCTTTACTACCTCAAAATTATAGCTGTCAATGGTGAAGTTTTGTCCTAGACGTCGTTGTTCAATGTCCTTTTTTGATGACAGCATATACTTGGTCTTGTCCTCATTGATCACTTAACTCAACTTCTTGGCTTTCGTCGCAATGCTCAAAAACGCTCCACTGACATCACGCTTTGATCTTCCAATTATGTCAATATTATCTGCGAATCCGAGTTGTTGGATGGACCTTTGGAAGATTGTGCCTCTAGTGTTGACGGTGGAGTTTTGCGCAATTCTTTCCAGAACGATGTTGAAGAAGTCGCATGACAGTGCATCGCCTTGTCTAAAACCTTTTTTACATCATATGCATCGGTAAGATCTTTTCCCATCGTCATTCTGCACAAACGGATAAGCTTGACGGGGATGCCAAAACTAGACATTGCTCTGTAGAGCTCTTCCCAATGGATGATGTCATACGCGGCTTTAAAATCGATAAAGATATGGTTTGTATCGATTGCAGTTCCTGGGTTTTTTTCAAGATGTGCCACAGTGTGAATATTTGGTTGATAGTGGACTTTCCTGGTCTGAAGCCACACTGATAAGGACCTATTAGGTTGTTTCGAACGGCTTCAGACGTTAACATAATACGGCAGAGAGGATCTTATATGAAATGTTAAGGTGACTGATGCCTCTGTAGTTAGTGTAATTTATCTCTTTTATGTATCAGGCAAACTTTGCTTAGATTCTACTTATAGGGTATGCTAATTTTTTTGATTTCAGTTAAGATATATCTATCTTCACTTCGTCGAGGTCGGGTAGGTGGAATTGTTGATCTGCTACGCCTATTTTGAGGGGTTCTTTCTCCCTTACAGCGGAATTTTGTTCGTCATCGCCGTTCTTCGTTGCTAGCAAACTTCTTTTTTATTAAAATCGTTTTTTGTTTATAATTATTTGATGTGACAGTTATTTTTTTTTTAGTTTTTTGATTAATAAAAAAACCGTTTTCTTGTTTTTTTTTTTCAAATTATATTAGTTTGGTATTACGTCTGAATATATAATATAACATTTAATTCAAGTCACTATCATGAGAATGTCTTATTTAAATTGAAATTGTAAAAATGGTTCTTGAGATATGGTGGACTAAATAAGCTTCCCGAATGTGTGGACGTACGAACACACACTCACACAGATATCTCCCTAAAAATCCTTTAATTAAAACCAAGGGACCTAAAAACGTCGAGAAATGTCAAAATTTTCAATTCAACAAATCGGACTGATTACAATAATTTCCTCTGAAAACTTCTAAAATCGAATCTGTTTTAAGTGATATTCTTTTTCAAATTGAAAATCTCTTCATGAAAAACCCTGTATTTAGTTATGACTTATGAATACACAATTTATGTTTGTTTTTTAAGTTACTGACGGTCTTTAATTTAGTTGTCTGAGATTATCTTAAAATAAGCATAAGATTTGAATTTGTTCACATCTGGTTTTGGAACTTAAAACGATAACTATTTAACAGCAGACTATCATAGATACTTGAAGAGGAGTCACTTGCCAATACTGACTTTACTATTTTTACTAACATTTTAAACATTTTTAATAAAGACTACTTAATGATTGGTTCACCTCTTGATTTTACTTAGTACCCCTCCCCTACTATATTTAGACAATGTTGTCAAAATATTTCTTCGACCTCCTATGCGAATCTTTTAAACACTAAAAAAATTTCCATGAAAATGCCAAAATTCGAAAGAAAATGTTTACAAATTTTAATAAATACAACAGATTTCATAAGTCTAATTTATATGATTTGTATCAATAATAATATGTATGAATAAAAATTGACTTACCATTGATCCCGAATGTTGTGCACAGCATTTTGATCATATGATTAGCTAGACGTCGATTGAATTAAATTAAGTTACTCGGGCATTGAAGGATATCAAGAAGAAAAATAAATTAACTTATCTCACCTCACACTGATAAAAAAAAAGATTTTGTTACTGCCATATATGGGATGTTACATAAGATATAACTCTATATGATCTTAAATACTATTTCCTTACAATACTTTCCATTTACTTCTACCTATTTTTATTTATCTTATTTAATATAAGATCTAGTTGAACTTTAACCTTCTTCTGATTAACAAAAAAAATATTCCTCTTTGAAATCTTTCTAATTCCTTATCCAATTACTAAGCTTTCACTTAATTTCATACAAATCTATCCACTTGTCGAAAATTTACTTTAACTTTTATTCATTTTTTTTTATCTTCAAAAATCACTAATTCTTATTCGTTTCCTTAATCAAAATTTTATTTCAATCCTTTTTACCTTTGTCAAAAAAAATTATTTCATTGAAGCGAAAATTATTTCTCTGAAGCAAAACTATTATTTTTATTCATTTATGTATATTTTTTTTTATATATTTCGTGGTAATTTTCAACTATCACTGACATCCTTTTGTATTTTTTTTTTGTCTCTAACTTTTCTGCTAGATCCTTTTCTGAATTTTAAATCTAATTTCCTATTCTTATTCCTTTTGTAGATTTTTCTTTTTTTTTCAATTTTGTTTTCTTTTTCAGAATAAGTGATCGAACAAGTAGTTTTACCTTTTTTTTTATTAATATACTAACTATTTTTTTTTTAAATCTTTTTTTTTTATAACCTCCTTTTAAGCACTATTTTTTAATGTTATTTAAAACCTTTAGTTTTCTTAAATCACACTTAATTTCCTTAATTTCCCTAGGTCTTTCCTTTTAAGGTTCTTTAATCTTTCTTTTTTGTTTTAACTTTCTTTCCTGCCTAATTTTTCCTTTCTTTTCTTTTTCTTCTATTTTTTAGCACTTAGATTTAACTTTTTTTTTCTTATAATGATTTGACTATTCGTTTTACTACTTAAATTACTTTTAATTTTCTAATTGTCCTTGATTTTAACTTATGTTTTTTTTTCTTCTTTTTAGCACTTTTATAATTATTATTCCTTTTCACTGATGCACCGACACGGTGACAACTGTGGCCGAAAAGAATTTTATCCCCCGAAGTCCGAAGGATTCTTCCACGTTGGTGCCACTTGATGGCACGAAGTGCGAAAGACTTCTTATTGGATAAATCCCTATTTGGTTTAATTGAACAGGTCAAACTGTGTTTGAAGTAAATTTGGTGAACAAGACACCGACGATCTTGAACCTGTCTATAACACTTGAATTAGCTTCGCATAGATGTCCTTGAAAGATGTTTCCTATTTTGTCTTCAGATTATTTGTGAGACAGCTTTTTTTATCTGCATCTTTTGCACAGATCCAAACTCGTTTTCTCTCTGATGGTGAAGGACAAGCTGGTTCACTGCTCAGAATCCTGAAGGGATAACGAATAACTTATTACTTTTGAGCTCTGAATTTTGACAAATTACCTTTTCCCTTCTGAAATTCAGGTTTCGTGGTGCAAATTTAGTGCCTCTGCAGGACAAGACCGCTAGGTTTTCCTTTCACACCTCGGTCTAGGACTCAAATTCGAGTTCCTACACGAAATCAATTTTTAGGTTTTACTACAAGAATGTATTAAGTACGCACCTATTTTTTTGATTTTTGGGGGATTATTTATCCTTTATGTCTTCTTGTCTTTTTCGTTTTTTTTGGTTTTGGATTTGGTTTCAGTTTTCTTTCTTTTTCTAGTTTACTCTTTTTTTCTTTTAATTTTATTTTACTTTGCTTTAACTTTTTCTTTTGTATCTAACACACTTATCGATGGAAGAAAAAACTAACTCGGTTGACGTCTGAATTGTAAAAGAATTGGTTAAGTGCGCTTTTGCGCCACGAGAGCAATTCAGAATTTCTTATACAGTGGTACATAAGGAATCTAAACGAAGCCGGATACCAATGGTAATTTGGTACGGGACGGTTCGGAACATTGGCTTATTTTTCTCAAACGTCAAACTCACTGAAACTTTATACCTATGACATATTGGTTTAAGCTTCATGCGCAAGTTTGCGTTGTGTTCAAATGAGCAACATGAATACGATTTTTGTCGAAAGTCATTGTTCTTATTAGAATATTTATACTATAGTTCTGTTTTTTTTTTGCCATTAGATTATATGAGATATTATATTAGTGTCTTATAAGAAATAAATTCTTTTTTATTTATAAAAAACATATTGTTAATAAGTTGGGAAGATTTTGTGTTTTGGTTTTATTTACTTAATGGAATAGTAAATAAGCGGTTGGTAGTAAGCCAATTTATGAGACCGTTTCCTACAATACTTAAATCAAAACTATTTTTCATAACCTTTTATTTGTTTTTCTAGGTTTTATTTTTTTTTTGTAGAACGTAAAGTTGATATATATATTTTATTAAGAATTTACTAAGACTTGACAACAATATTTTACAAATACTAAAGTAAGTTTTATTTCAATATCTTTTTTGTTAAGAAGATATTAAAGTCGAAAACCCATTTTTTAAGTAGCATTTTTGAATGTTTTTAATTTTTATAAGAAAGACCATTGGATTTTTCTAAACACGTAACCCTTTGTTAATTTCGAAGCCAATATCTACATCCATTCTCGAGATATTCGTGTTGAAAATAAGTTTTTACCAATGGTTGTATAATTTTTCTAGATTTGATTTTTTTTAACTACAGTTAAACTTCCCTATAGCGAATTTGCACGGGACAAGACAATTATTTCTTTATATAGACAATTTGTTTATATTTACTTTTATTTTAAGAAGACAGTGATTTTAGATTTTAGTATACATTCTTCCATTTTATATTACATACTTTGCTAAGATTTCAAACGGCTTGTAGCAAATCTATGACCGGAACAGGTTTGCTCTCGTTCATTTGTGTCAATATGTTCGTCAAAATACTTTTCCAGTAATACTGTTTTAAGTTGTATATAATGCCTTAGTCCATTGGCTGAAGTAAAGAAGTCAGGTTGGGAGGAAAATAGGCAAGCTCTATGTTTTCAATTTATCATTTACATTCTTAGGATGCGCCGTGCAGTTATCAACAAAAAAAGAACCTTCCTCTTTTGCAAAAGAAATTTGTTGTCCAACTTTAAAAGCCATTTTGTAAAAATTTGACTTGTCATCCATGCTTTTTAATTGCGCTCATAATCTACTTCCAGAGATTTTATTTCCTTAAAACATCTTGGATTTTTGGGTTTCCTATACCAAGCAATTTAAGCTTCTTCCACCCAGCCATATTGTTTGCTATAAGGACAGTAATTCTCTCTTACCTCTGTTTTCCACCAAGGCATTTCTTATTTTTAAATGCCATCGTTTTATTGGGAACGCATTTGAAAAACAAACCAGTTTCATCACCATTAGAGATGTTGTTTTTGCTGAAATTGTTTACCAATCGTGGCAAAACATTTATAATCCAATCGTCACGATCCTGTGTTGATATGTGCACTTTCAGCACATAGGGTTTTTTGAACGGTTCCGTGCCGTTTCTTAAACTTGTCTAACTATCCTGTACTTGCTTCGAATTCTTCGAGCACCATTGCATTGGCGAACTATTTGTATTTTTGTCTCATCAATGATCCAGAGATAGGAAGATTCCTACCACGAGCGGCGGTTATCCATTTCAACGTTGCTTGATCAATATTCCGAAAAGACATTTTCGAAGGCTTTTGAGCTTTTTAGTGCTTAATTCCTAGTCTTCTACATTTCTTAAAATCGCTGCTTTGTTTTTTTTAAGTTTTATATTTTTTCTGTTTTATTTTAGTCAATCCTTCTTCAACTTTATTAATTATCAACAACTTTTTCTCAAGAGAAATGCTACTTCGAGACAATTTCAATTATATTCACTGAAGCCTAAACATAAAATGTTTACAGTTAAAATCTTGGGGAAATCTCTTTATAACATTTCTTTTATCTGCATGCTGTTGTTTCAACAGAAATTATTTAAAAAATTCGTTATGTGGAAAAAAAAACGTATGATTTTTGGATTTCCAGCAACAACATTTGTTTGTTGTAGAGACAAACTTGCTTTATGGAAATTCGTTATAAGGAGCTCAAAACACACCAAAAAAGAAACCAAAAAGATGTGTATTCAAAATCAATTTGTAATAGAGAAATCTTCGTTATGTAGAAGTTCGTTATAGGGAAGTTTGACTGTATATTAAATTCTTGGATTTTTCTGAAAAATTGATTCATTGTTAAAAACAATGTTTTTAATGCACCAAAGTAAGTTTGAAGATTATGTCTTCAATTAATGCTAAAATATTTAAATAGAAAATCAATTTCTGCCAACTTATAGTAGTATTTTATGTATGTTTTTAATGAATTTTACCAGATCTTGAAAGCTGTATTCTTTGATGCATCAAATTATTTTTAAGGTAATAACATTTGTGTTGCTTTTTTATTAAAAAAAGGTTATTTGATTTTCTTCTCGAATTTATACTAATTTGGTTTCAGATCACAATTTAATTTGTAGCCTTTTTTAAATTTAATTTTTAAAAACTGCTGAACGATATGGTTGGTTTAATGTCCTTAAAGATAATCTCAAGATATTATCTTAGTAACAGAATTTGTAAGAAGTCACTTTGTTTGATAGTTTTTGAACGTTCAGACGGTAAACACCAACACACACATTTCTTCGAAAACCTTTGATTTAGATACCTTAAAACGTCGAGAAATATCAAGATATCAAAATTCGACAAAACCTCTTCTTCTAGCTTCATATGTTGATGTAAGTTATGAAGATCGGTATTGAAAAAAATGAATTTTGACATTAATATTTTCAATGCCAACCAACAGAGTTTTTTTTAGAAAAGAGTCTTAATTTTGCCCTAAAAATAACTGATTTTCTTTCAAAATTATTGTTATGATTCTAAGGAATTAATTTAAAATTGTAATTAAGCACAAATTCTTTAAAACTAAAAAGATCTATAAAACAATAATGCTTAAAACAAAATCTAAATTAAATCATTGCATTTTTTGTTTCCAGGACATTAAATACTATATTTTTTAATTTCCATAATAAAAACACGCCTTGATGTTGTTTTTTTACAAAAAACAATAAATCTGAAGGCGATATCTATACTCGTTCGAGAACGTTCGCACCAGATAATGATTTCATAGCCCGATTGATCTACATCAAGTATAAGAATCTTATAGGGTCTTTAAAAAGTCAAAATATTCATTTCCAAAAAAACGGACTAATTATAATTACTTTCAAATGAAAATTTAATTAAAGTTCAAATGAAATGTTCCGCTTCCAAAAAAAAAAACAAACCTACGTTTTGAAAATACGTTAATGTATTTTACATGAAAATTCATTTACATTTAACCTTAAAATGACAAGCACTCATGTGAACATAGTGTAAAAATCACAACTACATCGCACTAAATAATATTGGCTTAGCTCTTCATAATATTGCACCTTTTTTTAAGGGTTTTTTAAATAATATTCCATTGAATCAACATCAACTGCGATAAATTAAATATACAGTCCATTTATATAAATTTATTGACTCTAATGAGTACACATAACACCCATATTCAGGGTATCATCAAAACCATCACTTCACTTATTCGTACGTCAAAATACGTAAAATACCAACTGAACATTGAACAGAAAAACACCAAAATCCAATCAGAATAATTCACATTATGGATTGATTGGTTTTTGTTTTTGGAATACCCACATATGGTCATACAACACCAGGACCTTCATCCTCTGCCTATCATTCGAGGATATAAACCCACGTTTTCAAACAAATCTATTCCTACATACGAGTATCTAATATCTATTGAGGTATAGTACCAGTTACAGAGATGTGTAGGTTAGGTAAGAGTCCTTTAGTGAGTATTCCACTCCATCCTCTATAAGTTCGGTAGAAAACCTGTGATACCTCTAATCCCTAAAACTATACACAATTTACTTTTACTCTGATGGTTTTATGTTATTTTAGGTACCGAGGTGGGAAAACTCATAAAAGTAAACATAAAGCACTGACATGACTTAGGTTCTGGTCGTATGTTCATTACGGTTAGTGAACAATATTTACACAGTACAAATAGGTACAAAATATTGAAAACCTCATGTTGTTGAGAAATTTCCCATCATTTCCATTGCCATAATAAACTTTATACCAGGATCAAATCCGCAAAATTGGATGATTATTAACTTTTTGGCTATAAATCTACCTACCGACCGCTCTCTGTCTCTCTCTTTCTCTTCAATATAGTGATGCCATTCCATATACTAATTGAGAGGTGCTTTAGGATTTGAAAATTGGTTTTCAACTCAGCATTAGCTCTAGTTTGGTCCTGGTGCTGGTTTTGGTTCTAGTCTGATGGTCTCTATACATATGCTCGTAAAATCCTCCCACGTGGCATAAATGCGGGTAGATTGTAGGTTTTAGGAGTTTTCGAATCATCAGAGTTGATTTCTAATTTGTTTACCCAACAGGATGGCAAAGATTTCATTTCAAATCGGTTTTGAGTGTAAATAACATTTGGTATTTATGGTTTTATAATTTGATTGCAGAATTTGTTTTCCTATGCAACATTATTTGAAAGGACAACAACAAGTAAAACATGAGCGACAGGATATTTTGTGAATCTATTTTCGAAAACCAAAAATCAAAGTTCAAAAAACCCTCATCTATATGAACAAATTCAAAATGGCTATCAAAACCGCTATAATTTTAAGAATACACTTTAAAAAGAATCCTCAGACAAAACAAACCGAAAAAGGACGAGAAGTCAAAATACGTTGTAAATCAGCTTTGGGCCACAAACAAAGTAAAAATAAGAAAACGTGTCCTTGCGACCGTCCATTTAGAAGTTACAAAAAAGGACGACTAGCAATTTGTAAACTTTTCCAATTCAGCCAATTCATCGTTTCCCTTAAAACAAGAAGGAAAAAAGCCAACAAATTTTCGAACTGATAAATTTTAAAACAAAATCGTTTCTTTTTCGGGGAAAATGTGTGGAGGATGATGATGGCGGGAGATGCAACGCGGTGGCTCTCAAGAGGTCCTTTTCAACCATTAGTTAGTTGGCAAACAAGCTGCGTTATAAGTACAGTCATACATATACTTACGTCACTTCGTCCTGGTGTCGTCGTCATCGTCCTCGTAGTCGTACCACAGTCGTCGGTCTTCTTCACTCACTGTATATGGAAGTTATCTAAGTTGAACTAATTTGTTTCCATTTATGCAGCGGCATAGTGAAGAGCTGCTGCATCCAGTGCTATGCCAACAGATGACGCTTCAAACGAAAAAGAAAAGAGATTTATTTAAAAAAAACTTTCTCACTTAAGGCATCTTTCGTGCCCCGAAAAACTATGAAAGGATATACCAACCTTAAAAAAGAAGTAAAAAGGACTACCGACACCCTGCACCGCCTTTCTTTCTAAAAATGATAAATTTAAATTTGCATATGAATGGAAAAGAAATGCAAACGAGAATAAAACGAGAGGACTTCACTGGTACCTCTTCCTCTAAATAAAGTATACAACCATTTAGAAAAGAGGACGAAAAAGCAAGCGACCAAGAATGTTAATCAAGCCAAGTGGCCAAAACTAATGGCCTTTAACGTTATTAAATTCAATGCTGCTGAAGATAAGACGATATTTGTAGGAAGTTAGGTATGCCTAGGTTTGTATAAACACGATGTGCAATTGAAGATAACAATTTGCTATCCTATGCAAGGACATGGCCGTAGATGGAGATATATTCAATTCATTGAATAATCCCACTTCTGATTGTGTAAAAGTCCAGTGGCATGCCCCTTTCCTATGGAAATCTTACATACGGCTGTGTTCGTCATAGAATCTTATTTCAATAATGGGTATGGACTCTTCTAAAGATAAATAGGAAGGTGGTTAGGGAAATTTATTGTTTCGACATTTGTTTAGAGTGTTCTCGTTCATTGTACTCGTATACATTGTTATAGCAACATAAACATTATATCTGATCGAACTTAGACGTAAAATAGCAATAACTATTCATGCTATATCAATATTGTTGCATGCACATACTCCGCACTTCACTTATACTTACACACTCTATAGAGATGGTAAAATGATACCATACGAAGGACGAAGGTATATCCTGATGGTTTTTCTTATTCGTTTCTCTGATGTTTTGGAAGAGAAAAAGACTTTATGCAAAAATGGGTTTGTTGGTCAGCTTAGAATAATTGATTGTTGGTTCGAAGGCTATCAATTTTATTGAAATACTTCAATGTCGTTTATATTGTCCATATACATGTGTGCGTATGTTTATGGGAATTTTTATTGTTTTTTGAACTTAAGCATATTGTTGGTATTTTATATTATTGCTTCACATTAATATTTGTTTATACAGAGAATTGTAAGTGGGTAAGTCTGGCTATGATTTCAAAGGTATCAATAAATTGGTTTTAACCATAAAAGGGTTCTTTTATGGTTTGGACATTTTTATAAGGAATTTATATTTTAACATTTGAGTTCGAGAACAGAATTTCATAGATATGGTCTTCAAGTCAAAAATTTAAGGTTTACATTTCAATATAATATTATTTTAAGTGCTCTTGGAGGTTCGAATCAAAATTTTCCAGTGGTCAACGAAGCAGAGCAAAAAATGTTGACTGTAAGTCTGATACAGGATTTTATTCAGGATGAAGTTCTTGTTACATTGAACAATTTTATTTAATGTAGTAATATTGACTTTTAAAAGTAATATGGATCAAATAGACCTTCAATCATTGCAGAAGAGAAGCTCACAAACAGAAGAATATTGAATTGAGAAACAGAAAAACTGTTTTCAAAAATATTAGTTTTTAGATTACTTACTTACTTAAGATTGCGCTACAGTCTTGTGAGAACTAAGGCCTCACCCAACAAACTTCTCCATCTAGCTCGGTTCCTAGCTAAATGTCTCCAATTTCGAGCTCCAAGTTGGGTGAGGTCACTTTCCACTTGTGCGTGCCACCTGATCCGCGATCTTCTTCTACTGCGCTGTCCTGTGGGTGTGGAAAGGTTGTTCAAATGGTAGACATGTGCATTCAAGACACAATAGTCCACAGGTTTTTCTCAAAACCGACTTTTGTCTATCAACTCCTGCTCTCACCTCACCGTGAACATCGGGTGCTTAGTACCTAAACTGGAGATTTGGTTAAAATGAGGGAAGAGGGGGTGAGAGTTGTTTCCACTAAGAAACCTCTCCTTATCCAGACGGCAGTGAAGGAATTCAACGGTGGCGTCTACAATTCCAGTAAGGTTGAACTACTTAGTGAACACCTTATAGGGCTTCTACGACTTATTTGGAGCCCAGGCCTATAAGGTGCGGTATATACGGCTCCCCGTCCTTGGAGTTATGCTAAGGATCTGGCCCTCCAGGTTTGGGGTTGTGCCGTCGGGGTGACTTACTGGCCACGTAAAAAATACCTTAGATGCGAAGCACCAACAAAACTCGGATACGGACGGATTCACTGTTGACAACTCACGCAAACGAAATAAGGGCAACGAACTTCGGATCTGTACGTGGAAAGTCAGGTCCTTAACAGACCACATGAAGCCGAACAACAAGCGGGTGCCCTGAACTGCTGCGAGGCAAATATTACCGCCATCCAAGAAGTGCGATGGAATGGACCGTACAAACGCAAACTAAAAGTCTGCGATTTAAACAACGGTGACTTCTACCGAGAATAAACGTCTATTTGGGTGTGAATTTGTTGTTGCAACTAGACTCAGCCAAAAAGTCTTCAGTTTCAACAGTGTGAGCGAGCGCATCACGACAATTCGCATCAAGGCTATATTCGCCAGCATAAGCCTAATAAGCGCGCATGCCAAGGGTACCAGTCACGAACCGAAGGCTGGGAACGATCAGGGGAACATCGTAGTGGAACCGCAGTCTATATTGAGAATATGGAAAGACCACTTCTCCAAATTATATAACAGCGATGATGAACCGAATTCCGCTGTAAGGGAGATAGAACCACTCAACCTAGGCGACGCAGTCAAATAAAGCTGCTGGGGCTGACGGCATCGCTGCCCAACTACATGTCCTGATCTATTCATTGGGAAAATATAAAGAAAATGAAGGACAATTAAAACAAGAACAATTCTTTTAAAAACTAGCCATTTTCTTATTCATTTAGTAATGAGTCGACCCTACTTTATTTAGCGTTACCTACCTCACAAATTCTATTTGGCGTGTAATCATACATTTTTTGTAAATATTTTAAAGAACATTTTGTCCTACCTTGTTCTATTGCTGTAAGTGATTTTGTATCTTCAAATTGTTGCCCAGACTTGTACACTTCACAAATGAGCCATCCCCAAACGTTCTCAATAATATTTAGGTCTGGTAAGTATAGGAAGGCCATTCCAACAATCTGACATTCTGTTGGTTTATCCAGGCTTTAAAAACTCTGGCGGTAAAGATGTTAGCGTTATCCTGCTGAAAAGTCCATTTAATGAGTCCAAAAATTTTACTGATTTTCGGAAAAGCCCTTCCAAGAATTCTTTTGTATGAATTTGCCGGCATTCGTGATGATGGAAATTCCAGCTCAATAGTTCAAAAATACGATATTGCACCTCAAACCATAACACCACCTTATCGGCTATGATGACACAGCAAAAATAATTTTTCTTTCGTGGATCATGGTGATAATAATTAAATCCGTCCGGGCCATCGAGATTACATTTTTCTTCATCCATGAAAACGACAAACTGCCACTCCTTTTTCCATAACATGTGGCGTGCACAGAACTCAAGCCGCTTTTCTTTTCTTTGTGGGTTAAGTAGAGGCTTCTTCTTCAGTTTCATGCGCTTGATGTTTGGGGCACTCCTAATTACTTTCTTAAGCGTGGAAATGCTTGCTGTTGTTCCAGATGATGTCTTAATTTGAGGAGCTGACTGACAAGAATTAGACCCCCGTCGAGCAATCAATCTCCTTTAGCAGGTGACGTAACGTTTGGGAGTCCTTCCATATTTTTCCCACACTTTTCTTTATTTTTCAAAAAATTGCTCACAACATTTCGCGATCCTCCAATTTTGTTTGCAATTAAACGCGCACTTAAACATTATTCTGCGTACAGTATGATTTTAATTTATTCTTAAAATTGTATTTTAAATAATTTAACTTCACTTTGTAAAAATTTCACGCACTGGTCTTTACAAATTCTGAAATCTGAACCAGAACTAACTTTAAATCAGATGTACCTGTTCTATTGACCGATGGGAAATGCTCTTTTTTTAATTGCATTTCATAGTGTGCTTGCAATTTACCGTTTGGACACATTTTAATTTGTCTCTTTCTTTTAAATAGATACTATCGATCTTTTTAAAAGAAAGAGACATGATTTCAGAATACAAAAGAAAAAAGCTTTTTGCAAAGCACTATTCTGGAGAAAAAAGCCTTTTATCTTGTAAAAGCTGCGAACCTATTCTATTATGGCCTATATGTAGCAAGTAAAAAGTGAACAATACAACAAATTCCTTTCAAAATACAAGGAAAGAGATCCCAAGGCCGATTAACAACAGTTATATAAAACAATTTGTTAAAAACTCGGCTTCTGAAAAAGTAGTGAAGTTTTTTAGAAACTTTGAAGAACCATTCACGTTTCAAAACAGCATCCATGAAGAAAGCATCGCTTAGCGTATTGTATACACGATACAAGCTTTCAACTTATCATTGTATAAAATATTAAATCGTCTATCCTATCCAATAATATTGTGCAATATACCAATTAAAAAATCAACTACACTCAGCAATTATTGAATTGAAAACTCAGTTGCATACATGAATGTTTGATTTCCTTACGCCAAAAAGTTTAAAATTTCTCAAGCCATCGCTTGCATTGAATTTATTTTAGTAGGAAATTATATATATTTTTTTAAATTTGAGTTTTCGACATATCAGCGTTTTGTTTCTTTTTTAAAACCGTTTCGCATGAGAAGAATTTAAGGGATTTTATTTTGCTGAACTGCCATAATAAATATATAAAATAAGCAAAACAGACTTTTATTCATGTAATTTAAAGTATTATCTCAAATCACAGATAATAATTATTCTCAAATTATAATTTTCATGGACTTATTCTAGGTGTATCTCACCTAGAACTGTCGTATTGTTTGTTCTCTTTTTTATTTGCTGGTTCTTCTTCAGTCATTTCTCATTAATTTTTCAATTATACACCATCAAAATCTGTTCAGTCATTAAGATTATAATAAAAATAAAGTTGAATTAATAATTCATAACCAACGCGCCGCTCCGCATAGCTCCGTACCGCATCACTATCGCCTTACATCATTAAAATTAATAAAACAAAACTCTCAGACTTCTATAATACAAAAATACATATAATAGTCGCAGTCGCTGAGTACCTTACCTATAATAAAAGTCTTAGCCTGATGATAGCCTATCATCTCGTCGCTGCTGGTTGTTCATTGTGACCTTTCACAACCATCAAATTATTTATTCGATGAAAATTTAATTAAAATCCATGGATATACATAGAGAACGAGATATGGCTTACTATCTGCCTCAGTCCCCGAGTTTCCCAATCCATCAGTTTTGAAAGGAAGTAACTTACCACAATGGAAGCCGAAGCTTCTTTCCCCCAATCTCAACAGAAGGACGCGTTGTCTTCTATCTAGAAGTATAGTAGCTATAAGATATTCAAAGGACACTTCTCATTCATATCTCTCTCTGCGTCTCGTGCTATAGCTGGATAATAATTATTACATCATTAAATTTGGCAATTACTTTATGATGAACCAGATATTACGAAAGTTCATATCTTTTCGTCCTTCGTTTTTTTTGTCTGTCAGTTTATTAATAAATAAAATCATTGCCTCGAGTAACATGATCTTTAAGCTTTTAATTTACGATATTTCCCATCATCATCAGTAAAGGTAGGTATATACGTTACGAACAGTTATCTTCGTCCTTGAAGAAATAGTTGTATAATATCAGTGAATATAAATAAAGGTTGGAATTATTAAATGCTTACGTACTATGAACGAGGAGGAGGTTATTTGAGTTAAAAGTGCTGGTTGTTGAAACACCCATGGGAAAATAGTATAAACAGGAACAAACATCAGATGAAAATGATTTTCATCAGGAAGGGTTTATGGTTTTTATTTCCTCCCATTGGGGAAATGCAATTCGTATAAATGACTCCTTTAATGATTGGATTCAAAAGAAATCGATTGGCTTTCGTTTTGCAGTAATATATGAAATGTTGTTGTTTTTTGTTGACAAGTTTTAATAAAAATCTATATCTATAGGCCACAACATGTTCTAGATACAAAAATATATAATTCTAGAATAAAGTAAGACTGAATAAGTTCAGATGTAGGACTCCAGACTTCTCCCTTACCTTTAGTTTCACATCGAGAAAGTTATTTATAAGAACGGATCGAGGATGTTATTTGATAGTAGGTGACGGAATATGTAGTGTGATAAAAGATTCCACATTCGCATAGTACGGCTAAAGAACTAATCACTGCATTTTATTGTACGACCGAAGTTGAGCTTTAGAATTTATTTCACAACTCATGTTCCAGCTCAAATGAAAAGGGCTTGTTTATAAGTTGAGCTTTATATTTACTGATGAGCATAACTGGAATCACGAGTATTGCGGTTGAATTGTTTAAGTGAAGAAATACAACTAGATATTTCGATGGAGAATAATTCGTTAAAATAATTCTGAAAAAGGTTGAGCAACGAATTTAACGACGCACGGTGTTTAAGTGACGTTAATCTAACGGCGACAATATCATTACCAATCAATTTGAATGCTCTTCATTCAGTACTATCCAAAAGCAGAAGTAAGTTGCAGTATTAGTGGAAAAAGTGGTAAAATATGGGACGAAACAATCTGAATACTTTCCATACGATAAGAATGTAAGAAATTGTATGAGTTGCATATAACAAAGTGGTACCTAATCAAATACTGGTATTACATAGAATTATAAAAAAGAGGCTGGGATGCGACCCACACTGATAACTTCCCATTCCGTCTGTCGAATTGTCTTGCTTAAAACACTTTTTATGAAAAAACGTACTGTTGGATTTTTATATAAAAATTACTGAATATCGAAAACAATATTTTCTGTGAAATAAAATAAGTTTGAAGCCAATATTTTTAATTTTTGAAAAGCTATTTGAGTCGAAAGTTAATTTTTACCAAGTTTTAGTATTGTTTTTTTAAAGTTTTATTTTTTGTACAAAAACTGTCAATTCGATTTTTTTCAAAATTATATCGAATGTTGAAAACAATATTTCCTATAAGATAAAATTATTTTGAAGCCAATATTTCATATTTTTGAATAGATATTTGGGTCGAAAATCATTTTTACCAACTTTTGTTAATTTTTTTCGGTTTTTAATTTTTTGTAAAAAAAAACTGTCAATTCGATTTTTTTCAAAATTTAACTGAATGTTGACAACAATATTTGTTGAAAGATAAAAGTAAATTAAAGCCAATATCTCAAAGTTTTGAAAAGATATTTGAGTCGAAAATCAATTTTTACCAACTTTTATTAATTTTTTTTTAGGTTTTTATTTTGTGTAAAAAAACTGTTTATTCGATTTTTCTCAACATTTTTCAGAATGATTAAAACAATATTTCTTATAAGATAAAATAAGTTTGAAGCCTGAATTTCAAGTTTTTGAATCGATATTCAATTTTTACCAACTTTAAGTAACGTTTTTTTTAGGTTTTTATTTTTTATAAAAAAAAAACTGTCAATTTGATTTTTCTCAAAATTTTATCAGATCTTAAAAACATTATTATTCGTTGCACAAAATTGTTTCGGAGATGAAATCATATTTTAGTCGTAAAACTTTGGAGGTTACAAATTTTTTTTTTAGTTTTTTTGATTTATGAAAAAACTGTTTATTGGATTTTTTCAAAAAATATACTTCTTTGATATCACGTTACAATATATTATATTAAATTTTATTTTAGTCTCTAGTGTTTTTGGTTCGTAAGATATTTAGGGTTAACCAAAATTTTCCCCTTTTTTTTTAAACTGCTATGGTAAAAAAACCATCCACGCAATTTTCTTGAGAGCCCTTTCTGCATTTTTCTGCTTATTATCTGTATAACTAAATTTATTTGAAATTGATATATCTTCTGGTTCTTGAGCTATGGACCACGAAAAAAACGTAGCGAACGTACGGACGCTTGGACGAATAAATGTACGTACACACGCACGCACAGACATCTTTCTAAAAATCTTTTATTTCGACTCTAATGACCTTGAAACGTCAAGAAATGTCAAAATTTTCAATTTGACCAATCGGACCCATAAATATAACTTCCTATGGAAAGTTAAACATTTGAGATTATGGCTTCCAGCTAATTTTTTAACTTATTTATAAGAAATATTGTTTTCAATATTCCAGATTTTGAGATAAATTGAATTGACAGTATTTTTACAAAAAATAAAAACCTAACCAAAAAATTATCAAATATCTTTTCGAAACTTTGAGTTATTACTTTTATCTTTTAAAAAATATTGTTATCAAAATTCAGTATATGTGTTAGTCTAAAACAGTTAGTTTTTCCATTTTGAGCATGAATAAATGGAGTGTTAGCCCTTGGGCCATATTTATGAACATCGCAAATGATAAACGCACAGGATATTGTAATCTTTTAAATTCAAATAGCATATCAGTTGGAATGATGGAATGCTCGGTATTAAACACACTTCTCCTTTCGATTTACCAGTTAAGATTGTAGCTTCAATCAAATTTGGCAATAACTTTTTCACTGCCAATCTGTTGCCATTACACAGTTTTGGTGGATTCATGTTTCGCAATAATATAATCAAAGAACCAATTTTCAGATTCAAGCAATGCGGTAGTATACCAGCCGATTCCAATGAATTTAAAAATTCAATTGGATAATTCATTGCTCATCTTGATTCATAACAATGTCAATATGTCGTGACTACACCTGGCAGTTTCGATTAAATTAATTTAATTAATGGCATTGATATGAATGTTTTTCGGTGTTAAAGTGGTGCGTTCTCTATACCAATCATGATTTCTGTAATTCTGAAGAATTTTCGGAAAAACACATTCAATCCACTCATCTGTAGATTGCGCAATTTTACAAAAATTGTTCTGTAAAGTGATCAATCCGTTGGTACTGTAGACTGGTATTTTGCCAACACCAATTTTTAACAATTATTTTGAAAACTCATGGGCAGTTGCATCATTATGTAGGTGAAAACGATTAATGTTCAGTGTTAATTTTCATACATATCTCCAAAGAACTGATGACTTCAAACAGGCGTTTATTTCATCAGTAGTAGTTTATAGAGGAATGACAGGCAATTTTTGACGAAATTCCCCTGACAGAAATATCAGAGCACCACCAAAACAGCTGTTGATTACCGCATAAATCTTGCATTTTTCGATTAAATCCTTCTATTGATTTTTTATTCGCCATTGTGCACTCATCCCATTAAATAATTGACATTAATCGAAGATCTTTTGCTATAGCAGAATTCCTCGAAATATTTTAAGTTGGAGTTGCAATCACCTGTACATTCAATTTCAATTTTAATGCAAAGGGTGCGGTCCGCATGTACCAGCAGGTGCATCCAAGAAATATAATCCACCTGTATTATTGGAAACGGCCTGCATGATTGTGTCATACACATGTTCTTGTTCAATATTCAATTTGGTTATATTCGATTGTACAAATAAAGGTAAATCATTAGAATTTATTTACAATCGTTAAACACATCTGTGGCCACAATCAATAACCGCTTAAGTCGACGTGACAAAAATGAGTTAAATGCGCCATCATAATCTGCATCCTCGGTTCTGTTATAGACAAAATCCCTATTTTCTAACTTCAATAATCGTCGAAATAAACCAAAAAGAAAAAATCGCTTAAGTCTTTTTCATAGTAAACAGCATTTGCAATAACTGCTTATCTCACAAGAGAATGTTGGAACTACAAAATGTCGGTATCAAATAATGACTTAGGTTGATTTAAGATACTTCTCCAAATTAAAAAATTATTCACAATTTAACCATTTACTGAAAACAACTTAACTCGACTTTAGCGTTTATTCCAAATTTAACAAATTTTCTTCGTTATAGCTTAACAGACATAAGCTGTTATTGCGAATTTCCGTTGGGTACTTCGAAGGAGACTATGCTGGGTATGCGGTTATTACAAATATAAAATTCTAGGAACTACAGAATTAAATTGAGTTTAGATGTTATTACAGAGGCAAAGGCGAAATTTCAGTTGACTTAAGTGTTTTGGGAAGTGAAGTCCTGCAAAGAATTTGATAAAGATAAAAGTGTTGTGAAGATAAGTGTAAATAATAAAACAAGTACAACAGTATGAGTTCCTGAGCCTTACAAATTTTAAACCTGGCAAGAAAAGGTGTTTTCTTAAACGGCAGAAAACAAACGATCACTATGAAAGAGGATGTGATTTAGGTAAATTGTTAACTTCCCATAGGAAGTTATTGTAATGGGTCCGATTTGTCAAATTGAAAATTTTGACATTTCTTGGCGTTTCAAGGTCCCTAGAGTCGAAATAAAAGATTTTTAGAAAGATGTCTGTGCGTGCGTGTGTACGTACTTTTATTCGTCCGTACGTCCGTACGTTCGCTTCGTTTTTTTCGTGGTCCATAGCTCAAGAACCAGAAGATATATCAATTTCAAATAAATTTTGTTATACAGATAATAAACAGAAAAATGCATGGTTTTTTACCATAGCAGTTTAAAAAAAAAAGGTGAACATTTTGGTTAACCCTAAATATCTTACGAACTAAAAACGCTAGAGACTTGAATTAAATTTTATATAATATATTGTAACGTGATACCAAACAGGTATATTTTTTGAAAAAAATCAACATAACGGTTTTTTTTTTATAAATCAATAAAACTGAAAAAAAAAATGTATCACCTCTAAAGTTTTACGACTGAAATATGATTTCATCTCTAAAACAATTTTGTGCAACGAAGAATAATGTTTTTGACATCTGATAAAATTTTGAGAAAAATCTAATTGACATTTTTTTTTTATAAAAAATAAAAATCTAAATAAAAACATTACTCAAAGTTGGTAAAAATTGAATATCGATTCAAATATTATTTCAAAAACTTGAAATTTACGCTTCAAGCTTATTTTATCTTATAAGAAATATTGTTTTCAACATTTTGAATGATGTTGAGAAAAATCGAATTGACAGTTTTTTTTTACAAAAAATAAAAACCTAAAAAAAAAAATTATAAAAGTTGGTAAAAATTGATTTTCGACTCGAATATCTTTTCAATACTTTGAGATATTGGCTTTAATTTACTTTTATCTTTCAAAAAATCATGTTGTCAACAAATAGTTACAGTTTGAAAAAAATCGAATTGACAGTTTTTTTACAAAAAATAAAAACCTAAAAAAAATGTATAAAAGTTGGTAAAAATTGATTTTCGACTCAAATATCTTTTCAAAAATTTTAAATATTGGCTTCAAAGTAATTTTATCTCATAAGAAATATTGTTTTCAACATTGATAAAATTTTTAAAAAATCGAATTGATAGTTTTTTTACAAAAATTAAAACTCTAAAAAAAACAATACTAAAACTTGGTAAAAATTTACTTTCGACTCAAATAGCTTTTCAAAACTTAAAAATATTGGTTTGAAACTTATTTTAATTCACACAAAATATGGTTTTCGATATGCACTAATTTTTATATAAAAATCCAACAGTCCATTTTTTCATAAAAAATAAAAACTACAAAAAATAGTACGCAAATTTGGTAAAAATTGATACGAGTACATATAGACAAACTTTTAAGCAAGACAAATCGACAGACGGGATGGGAAGTTATCAGTGTGGGTCGCATCCCAGCCTCTTTTTTTTTTATTAAAGTACCTACCTATATTTATGAATGTGTATTGTTAGTTTGTCCTTTTAGCATCCGATGGCAATTTGTTTTCTGAGCCTGCAATTCACGAAACAAAGTCATCTGCAGATGGATTTGATTATGATAATCTGGATATACTTTTTGAAGAATTTGGTGGCAATATAAACAGAAACACAGGATCTGATCATGATTTCAGTTCAGATGACTCTGTCCGTGATCCCATTTTCGAGCTTTCAGACATGGACATTTCTTCAGATTCCCCTGACGAAGAACTAATGCAGATGGGAAACCAATTTTAGGAAAATTTGGTTGATTCTCCTCCACGTACTGCAGTTGAAAACCAATTGGAATATAATTCGCGAAAAGTCATTGCAATAAAAAGAAAAACAAAGGAGAATCATACACTCGAAAAACTGGAGTAGTTGAGGCAAGAAAATGTAAGCCTCTTAACAGCTGTCGACAAAATTGCAAGGACAAAATCCCTTTTGAAAAGCAGAAGGAAATCAAATCCTATTGGGCGTTGGGAACGTTCAACCAAAAAATCCTTTTTATCAGAGCTTTGATAGAAATAGTAGATACAAATCACAGACATTAAAAAAAAAGCGAGACTCGACCCCAAAACCGACAGCATCATATAAAGTAATTCATTAACTTTGAGAAAGATAAAATTCGTGTCTGTCAAAAGTGCTTTAAACTATGCTTCAACGAAAATGAAAGTTTTCTGAAATCCGTTGTAAAAAAAATTGGAGCAACCGAACATGCCTTTTAAAGATCACCGTGGTTTGGCTGGAGGAAGTAATAAAATGGCTGACGAATTGGTTAATGTTGTTAAGGCCCATATAAATATCTTCCCTGCATACGAAAGTCACTACTCAAGGCGTGACACTTCGTGCAAATATTCGGATTTGACATTGGCAACTATATACAAACTATTCTGCTAAAAACATCCCGGAGTATCCGTTAGTTTGAGCAAATTTTCTCAAATATTTAAAGTTATGTGTTGTGTATTGTATATACTTAATTATTATAATCATGTATTTAAGTAATATGTGAAATCTTCAATAATTAATTTGTATTACTTTGGTAGGTATGAACATAAAGTTTAAAAAGCCCATCACCGACACATGTACCTAATAGGTGTGACACCATCAAAACAAAAATAGAAATAGCGAAACGTAATGGAGCTGAAGAACTTGCAAGCCTTCAAAGTGATTTAGACCAAAACCATACCATGGCAGACTTGGCATACGACTCTAAAAGGGAAGATAAAATACTGACCAAGGAAAATCCCGGAATTAAGGTTTTTGCATTTGACCTTCAACAGTGCCTTCCAACACCATACCTCCGAATCTCTGTAAGTTTTTACAAAAGGCAGCTGTGGACATATAATCTTACGGTTCATGATTTTTACCCAAATACCCCGTATTGTTTTATGTGACACGAGGCAATGGCTAAGCGAGTAGGAAATGAAATTGCATCATGTTTGCCGACGCATATGCAAAATGTAAGCTCAAACAAACAAGTAATACATTTGATTTTCTATAGTGATTCTTGTGGTGGTCAAAATAAGAATTCATTTGTGAGTACAATGTTTTTGACATTTTTGCAAGCTAACTCCAGCATTGAGGTTATAGACCACAAATTCCTATCGAGTGTGACGTAGATCATGCACTGATAGAAAAAAAAGAAACGAACAGAAGTACGGATTCATCATCCTCATGATTGGTATAATTTTGTCCGAACCGTGGGTTTAAAAAACCCATTCAATGTAATTAAAATGAACAACAAGTTTTTTTTGACTTTGGTTCTGTTTCAAAAACAAAACTTTTGTGGAGGAACCGGGATGAAAACTCAAACAAATTTGTATGGAATAAGGTGAGATGGTTGAGATACAACAGAACTACGTTTGGTAAAATTGAATACAAAACAAGCCTTCATAAAAATCTGCTTTTTTCAACCATAAATGTTGCAAAACGGGGAATCAACTCAATTAAATTGAGTGAAATTACTAATGCACCAGCAAAAAAGCTTATTTCCGTTTATTGATCCTGTATTTTATGAATTTTATAACAACCTAGATACGGAAATGCAACCTGTAGCTGACATATATCCTGGCCTAGTAGATGTAGATGAAAATGAAGAGTTCTAAGAATTTTCTTATTTTTAATTTTTTTTTTTTTAAATGTATACTTTAACATATTAATGAACTTGAATTTGATGTTTTTTTTAATAAGTTTTTGTAAATTTACATACCCCTAATCTGTTATTTAATAATCTGTTTTAATAAAAATTATCGCTTAAATTTATTTAAAAAAAATATAATTATGATAAAAAACAGCTTATCTTATTTAAGTGAACATGAACTGAAATTTTCACTTAGCAATAAGAGCTTAATTGACATAGGTAAGTAAGAAGGGCAGGTATTCATTTTGGAAAAACAACTTTATTTACTTTGCTTGTAATAAAATCGCTAATAAACAAATTTAAAAAAAGATAAATTGTTCATACGATTCCGGTTGAAGTGCTCTATCAGAATCTATAAAGGTTTTGCCTCCTAAATGCCTTAGTTTTTTCCCAACTTAAAATAAAGTTTTAAAGTGCTATTCCCAATAATTAAATTTTGAAACTTAAGCAGTTTTTTGCTTGTGGCCACAGACATATCTTCAATTAATATAACAGTTTCGTTTTCCATTTCCAAGATAATCAACAAATCTGGATTTCTTTAAGTATAGTACAAATTGTTTGCGTATGGGAGTGTAAAACGATGTTGATTTTACACCTTCTCAAGATTTTTTTAAACATTTTCTCTACGTACAAACCTTCTCTGGACTTCCACGAATAATTCACGAGCAAAATTAGCCAAACAGACATTTTAATTTTTTTTTATTATTTGTTATCGTAAGAAAGACACCCATTTTTTTTAATTATCTGTATATATGTATGTCAAAATTTTGAATTTGCAAATCGAAACAATTACTTCCTTTGGGAAGTTAAAAACCATAAGGTCCCATATTTCAAGAACTATTTTTTTACTCAAAAGATTCTTAACTAACATAGCATAACTGGTTAGGTCTATGCAAGTCTAAGAGATCATTAGATAGGACCTGAAGTCTTATAATAAATTGTAAAGGATTTTAAGCAAAATTGGCTCGTAAATTTTTTCTAGAGAGATTCCAGATTAATTTATACCCACGTTAAAAAAGATTAATTTATACCCACGTTGACTATCGCCAAAAAGATCACTACATGTGTAAATGTGTTGTGGCCTTATTAGTAAGATCAAAACAAATAAAAGATCGACTGTGACATACAATTTTGCCCAACATTTTTTTTTAAAACTTACTGTTTCATCGTTCAATCATAAAACAGCATTTTATGAGGCACCTGAACCAAGTGCTTAAATAGCCAAACGGTGGATGTTTAAAACTGACTTTCTGTTGACATAACGACCCAAAAACAGTTGTTAATGTCAAATAACTGGAAATCATTTAATTTAAAATCTTAAATTTCCCTCTAACTCAATGCACGCCCACTCTAAACAAATTCCAAACATTAAGTGTTATTTCAATAGCTGTTTTTTAACCTTAACGAATAACACAACTCAAGAAGTCCAACATTTTCCTAGAAAAATATATGCATTGTAGGCATCTTTGATTAAAACCAATTTATTCATGATATCTTCTCCTTATAAATCCATAAACTCATAAAAAAATTACTCCTTTCTCAGAATCAAATTTCACACAACGCCCTCAAGGAATATAAGCACCAGTTTACTTTGAATTTTAACAAACTTACATCTCAATCGAGGATGAAAAATTAAAAGAAAAATTTAAGAAAAAATCAACATCAGTAACTTCAATATTGCTAACGATATTTACCCACCTCAAAGTTGTTATCCTTTGGAAAACAGCCAGCAAGGATATACCCCCTTTATCGAACACACACAAAAATACAAAAACAAACAAATATGAGGAGAGAGAAAAAGAAGAAGAAAACGAGGAACTATCTTCGTAGAATATAACATCCTTTGCTCTCTTCAAAAGCCTGAAGATTAATTAGTTTCTCCGATAAATCATTTTCTTGTTGCAAACTTTGTCCTTCTGCATCCTCGTCCTCGTAGGTTTCGTGGCAACTTTTGTGGGTGTGCGGGCGTGTTTTTTTTAAGCTCTTGTTGTTGTTTCCTTCTGCTTGTATTATTTGGTTCTTTCAATCATTCAGAAATCAAACAACACGCAAACTGTCAGCAATCTTCTACGAGCAACAACAATCCTGTCATGTTGGAAGTTTCCTCCATTAAAACTCCATCGATCACGAGTCCATTAAAAGGGATTCACACGCAGCAGGATGGCATTCAACGAATGTATAAACTCTTACCGTGTTATACAAACAAAAAAGGTAGACATAGACACAGCACATATCCTTGGATATGGATATGGACTTCTCTTTCTCTTATAGTTTTCCTGCAAGGAAATAATATTCGAAATTGGGGGTTGGCAGTTGTTGCAACAAGTTTTATTGATTGGAAAAGTTCTTTTTCGTCCTTCATCTTTTTCTTTTTTTTTGTTTCTTTCCTTTGGCTGGCTTTTCCTCATCCATATGTTTGTACACACAAGTTGCAAGAGGATAACAATCTCCTGGCTTAACTTGCACAACACACAAGAACCCAACATCATCTGACCACAAATTGAGTCTTAACAAAATTTATTTTGAAATCAATGGGAATCCTTGGAAGTGATATTGAAAATTGGCTAAAAAACCGTACAAGTGCACTCTCGTATACACAAAAACCTAACCCTAACAACCCAAACGCAATTACAAATTGCATTGGTTTCTTTGCAATTAGGATCAAGGATAAGAGAGGACATAACGAATTCTCTATGAAGAGGATACTTTTTCTTATCCATAAAATAAATTCATTGCCAATTGTTCGAAATATATATAAGTGGGCTTTCTTCCATATCACTAATCCTAGAGGATAGTCCTTTCAGTCTATACAATGACCATTCATTTGATTTAAGGAGACATCATTCGGTCAACCAAAAGAAGTTCTATTGTGTACTTTCCTTTTTTTAAGGACCTTACAAGTTTTTACTACGTTCAATATAGGTACTTTTGGTATTGCGGTCAAACTTTAAGTTCAACCAGGTGAAATCCTGATGTCTGGAAATTTTACAACATCGAGTCTCCAAGTTGAGAACATTTTTCCATTAAGAGATTTAAATGAAGGACGACGAGACAGAATGATGAAGAAGAATAAACCTCTGATGCTGAAATTGTTGTTATCCTTGTTTTTATACTCGTGTATCGGTTCAGTGGATTTTCAAATAAGTCTCTGGCGATTTAAGAAACGAAGTTGGGTAAGGGCCAACAAAAAAATACAGCTTCAGAAAACATATAGAAAAGTCTGGTCCAAAAGCTGTGGTCAGGTTTTCCTTTTTTTTTATAAACCCCTTGACGATAATGTAACGATGAAAGCGAATCTCTTGTGTAAAGTTGCAATTTTTTACGGGGAATTTCACAAGTGGAAATTTAAGTTTTTTTCAAGTCAAAACTGAAGGTAACAATTAGTTGGAACTTGAAAACAGAGTTTTGTTCAGTTTCCAATATAATTCTATTGTACTATTTCCTTAAACATTTAAATAGATGCACTGGTACTTGAACGTGTTTCTCCCAATTACTTTTCAAATCCTCTTTGTACTTGCCTTATGAAAAGAAATTTAAGTGAAAAAGGAATGAACTTACTTATAAGATTGAAAGGACTTCAAATACATAAGAAATTGAAATGAATACTCACAGAAGGAAGTAAACAGAAATTTTATACATGATTTTCGAAATTGAGAAAAAGAGAATTTAAATTCAAAAAATTCTTAGAAATTGTGCTTTGTGAACAATGTGAATTAAACTTTAGAACAAATATACAACATTTTTCTTACTATGAGGAGTTTTGGTATTTATTCTAAGGAATTGCGTTTTTCAAAAATAATTTTTGAAAACCTTTCAACTTTTTTTAATAGGATAACAAATAAAAATAAATTCGTATGTATGGCATCATCAAATTCGAAATTTGTGCTGAGCTAACACTAATGGTTCCTAAGATACAGCACTTAAAAAATCTCATGAGCCATAAATATTATAGCATTATGTTCGAAATTCACACACATTATTAGTAAAATAATAACCTAATCCTATGTGTGTTTTTGTATTTCCAAAAAAACATATTAATAGTTTGTTTAAATTATTTCACTTAAAATCTTTATTTTCCAAAACTTTCGCAAATTTAGAAAAATTGGATCAGAATAATTATTTTGAGAACTAACTTTCAAACTAAAAATTTTAAAATTTCTCTTCGTTTCAAGTTTGCTTACTACTAAGGTCCTCAGACCTGTTAAGTCCGTTGGGAACCCCTTAAGGGGCATAGGACCTCTACTACGCCTAAGCGCCATCGTGTATGGTTTCCGGAGATGTGTTTCAGCTCCCTCCAACTTTTGCCTGGTGACGATGATTCCGCCATGAATGTCCTGTGCCATGTGCTTCTCGGTCGTCCAACTTTTCTTTCTTTTTGTGTGAGCGGATTCCACTGCATAGCTTGGCCTGCAATGAAGTCGTTACTTTTTCTAAGCGTATGTCTAATCCATTGCCACTTATGCCTTAGTATTAAAGAGTCTATAGGTTCTTAGCCTGTTGTTCTATGAAGGACCTCATTTTATATACGCTTTGGCCAGAAAATTCTTAGGATGTTACGAAGACATCTCATTCACGAAGGTTTGCATATTTCTTGTAATGGCTGAAGTAACCTTCCAAGTTCTTTTTCGGATTTCAAAATCATTTGACAACCTACCATCGTGCAGAACGTGAACGTGGATCCATCATATGTTGCTTTAATAATAGCAATTATTTTTTCTGGAATGCCTCTCTTCCGTAAAGCTAACCAGATATATCCCCTGTTAACGCTATCAAAGGCCTTCCCGAACTCGATGAACAGCAGGTGTAGTGGTGATCGACATTCAACGCACTGTTCAATAATGATCCGCAGGGTGTTAATATGATCAATTCAGGAGGATCCAGCGCGGAATCCTGCTTGTTTGGCATCGAGTGTGGCCTCAAGGTGTTCTCTGATGCGTTCCAGTATTATTTTTGCCACTATTTTAGCAACGGCAGGCAGAACGCAAATTCCTCTCCACTTTTTGCACTCTGTAGTCTGTTAGCCTCCTTTTTTTCGGAGCTTAAAGATAATTAACTTCTTCCACACATCGGGGAAGCTTTCGGTGGTTCAGGCTTCTTTTATAAGCGGATAAAGAAGTTCGCTTGATGACATTGGCGCTGCTTGTAAAAGCTCTGCGGGAATTTCATCAAGTGCTTTAATTGCGGCACCGATCGCATCTTTACTGGGAGGTTCGGTGCGGATTCTGGGATTAGTTTGTTTAGGCGCTTCAGAAGGCATCGGCTGCGCTTTATTTGCAAACACTCGGTTTAAAACCAAGGAAAAGGGTTCTTTCCACCTGACTTGCTCATCCACCGAACTTTTCACAGTACCGTCTACTTAATCCACCAGGTGTAGCTTCGAGCTGTGTGCACCGGTCGGCTCTTTGGTTATTCTGTAAAAGGTCCTGCTATCGCACTTGTTTGCAATATCTTCTGCTTCTTGCGCCAATGCGTTTATGTAATTACGCTTGTCACGGCGTATGGTAAGAGGACTCCAGCTCATTTCTTTCTTCCCTTTGTGCTACAATTATTTGAGCCCTGAACTGTTTGCGTTCGTTGATCCTTGCCCAAGATTCTTCTGAAAGGCAAGTGTTGTTGCTTCCTTCTTTCCGACCGACTATTCTGCCAGCACCTAAAATGAAAAAATGTCACATAACTTTTTTAGTCATCGGAAAATCGAAGATTTTACAAAAGTGACACGACAAATGTTTATAAAGTTTTTTCTATTTTGTTTAGTTTGGCTTCTTTTGATAGGAAAACATATTTACATATATTTAAAGAAAAACACCCAATGTTTTCTTGATTTGATGATTCAAAATGTGTATTTTTTTTCAAAACTGATATATCTCAAAAACGCGTACACAAATTTTAACAAATTTAGGAAGACTTTGTTTGAGAATCTTTTTTAACAGAAGCTCAGCATTCGGAGAGCAGAATAATTTATTGCCAATACAATTATAACCTGTTGAACAATAATATTTTTTTCAAGACACACTCAACTATAAAAATTAAACTCTTATATTTGAATTGGAAAATAGTGCATAGTTTCCTAAAGTCAATTTTGAAATATGAAATGTATTAATTACTGAATTCATTTAAATCTATAAAATTATATAAAGTTTTTTTTTAGATCGCTTTATACATATATTCGTATGTACCAGTACTTTAATACTTTGAAAATCGATCTGACGACTGTTACTGGAAGAAAAATTCCTCAGTCTTGAAAAAAATGATTTTTAGTCGTTACATTTATTATAATGATGTTGTTTATCAGCTCCTACCACAATAGGGTCCTTGCACCAATTCCTTTTTTGATTACATGTGGTTTTAATTTTCCGGGAATAAGCAAATCGTTCACTATTGCTTCGTTTATCGGAGGCCCAATCTAGACAGGGTGTCAACTTCTCGTGAATTCAATGCTTAGTCAGATTCATCCAATGAATTGTTTCGTCTATCCTCAATGTACACAATTCCAAACCAGACAACATCCGAAGGAGTGTGTGCTGAAATTTCGCTGAGTTGAACCCCCTAACTTAGCTTGTCAACGAGCCCACTCGAATATCGGACCTATTACGCCGAGCAGACAACACTCTTGACTTTTTTCTTGCCTCTGACCCTGGTAAGTACACTATTAGTGTTCTATCTCCTCTAGGCACATCTGACCAATGTGTCATCTCAGCAAATTTTTCGTGTCATAACACTCCAGTTAAAGAAAGAGCTCCTAGGGGAACTGTTTGGCAATTCGAGAAAGCCAACTGGGACGGTCTCAATATTTATTTCAGGATATTTATCCTGAATCTTTATGCTTTCTCGATAGTGACGTTGATGCCAGCTTTGATATGATCACAAGTTTGATGTTCTGGGGAATAAGTACTTTAATCCCGAATAGTGTTAAAAGCATTAGACCTAAGGAAAACGTATGGTTCGATGCGAGCTGTAAAGAGGTTATCAGAGTGGAGCAAATTTGTACATTGTTTTGGAGAAAGTAAGATTATTGCACTTGATATTTCAAAGACATTTGATAGGGTTTGGCATCGGGGTCTCTTAGCGAAAATTAGTGCTTTCGGTTTCTACGAAACCCTGCTTCATTGGATTAGTAATTACCTTTCGGATCGTTCAATGCAAGTAGTATTGGATGGGTACAAATCTAAACACAACAAAATAAATCCTGTCATGCCCCAGGGCTCCGTTCGAACTCTAACACTCTTTCTCATTTTTTTTAATGATCTCCTGTCTGCAACATCTAATCCAATACATTGTTTCGCTGACGATAGTATTTTTAGCTTTTCATATTCGTTTTCAGACTCACATCTCTCTTCTTCGGGTGTGGAACTACAAAGACAAAATATGATAAGCTCATTAAATTCCAAACTAAACAGCATTGTTCAATGGGGATTAAAAAACTGCATAGAATTTGATGCTTCGACAACCCAATGCTGTCTTGTATCGGTAAAACGAGATATACCCCCCTTGCCATTATCCATAGATGGCACTTGCATCGAAGAGACTTTGTATCACCAACCACCTTTTGTAGAACTGATGGGAATCAATACGTGATGTCGTTAAAAATGCTGCAAAGAGTTTGGGTTTTCTAAGAATATGCAAGAAGTGTTTCTCCCCCTCTGATCTTGCTGTTATCTACAAAACTTATATACGTCCAAAGCTTGAGTATAACTCTCATCTCTGAGCTGGTGCACTTGCAACTTACTTAAGCCTCTTGGGTAGCATTAAACGTAGAGCATTTAAATTGATTGGTCATAACACATCAAAGGCTCATTTACGTCGCTTGAACAGCGTCGTAAAGTTTCTTGCCTCACGCTTTTTAACCGTTATTTTAACGGTTTATGCTCAAAAAAAATAGGCAGCTGCATTCCTCATCTTAAACAGTTCAACCCTAATACTTGCGTTTCTAGGAAAGCTCATCAGTATACCCTCGAGATCAACTTCGATGGTACTGTCAAAATGTCAAATGTGGAATGTCTTACCACACTCTGTTTTTCCCAGCCATTGCAATATTCAGTAATTCAAAACCAATGAGCACCGACACCTCCTTGCAACCTCTCTCTCCTCTTCCTAGTGCTCACACTGAGTCCTTACATAATAAGGGTAGTAATATCCCCTTGAGTGTGCCCTTATTATAAAAAAAACTCAAGAGAAGTTCATTTTCTTTTCACATAAAGATCTTCAAAATTTGTGAGTAAAAAGCATACAATTTTTAAGATACGTATTTTGTTTTAAAAAATTGCAGACTATTATTTTTTGAACATTAAAATGCCCAAAATGAATTAATATGAAATATTCACACTACGTCAGATCTTGGAAAAAACCCAGGAACTTGAATTCGATACCCACCACCTCTTTATCGATTTAAAAGCCTCGTATGACAGCATCTATAGGGAAGCGCTTTTCAGAGCAATGTCTAGTTTTGGCATTCCTGTCAAACTTATCCGTTTTGTGCAGAGCGACGATGGAGAATGCACTATCAAGGTCGGAAAAGATCTCACCGATGCATTTGATGTCAAAAAAGGTTTTAGACATGGCGATGCACTGTCATGCGACTTCTTCAACACCGTTCTGGAAAAAATTGTGCAAAACTCAACCGTCAACACTAGAGGCACAATCTTCCAAAGGTCCATGCAACTACTCGGATACGCAGATGATATTGACATAATTGGAAGATCAAAGCGTGATGTCAGTGGAGCGTTTTTGAGCACGAAAGCCAAGAAGTTGGGTTAAGTGGTCAATGAGGGCAAGACCAAGTATATGCTGTCGTCAAAAAAGGACATTGAACAACGACGCACGTGTTGTAGAAAACTTCACCTTTGGACAACTAAAACTTTGAGGTAGTTTAGAACTTTGTCTACCTAGGCACCGCTTTTAACACAGACAACGACATCACCGCTGAAATCTATCCTTGCAAATCGCTGCTTCTTTGGACCAAAAAGAAAATTGAGTAGTAATGTCCTCTCTCCAATATCTAAAGTCACTCCTATAAGAAATGCTTTAATACCCGGTTCTCATTTATGCAGCTTAGGCCTGGACGCTGGACCTCGTCAAAGAAAGATAAGAGCGTCGTAGAATGCTTTAAGAAAAGGATCAAATAACTGTACGGGCTGGTTAAAAGAATTAAACTCCAACGACTTAGATGGCTGAGTCATCTAGAGCGAATTTAGCGCCACCTTATGTTTCTAGAAAAGTAAATATATTCTAAAAAACTTAAATCTTACATTTTTTTGAAACACCTTTTAAGACCTTTAAGAATAAAAATAAAATCCAAACAAATTGAAATTGGCGAAATTCCTTTAAGGCATATGCTACACTTAACTCTTATTTCGTCGATATACGTATCCCTTTTTCTTTTTTCTTGTTGTTGTATTTTTGAGGTTGTTGAGGACAGAGGATAAACTCTGATTCTGTTGAAAATGAAGGGATAATTTTCCAGCTGATGTTTCCATTTTTTGTTTAAGTTTATTTTTCTTATGGTGTGCTTTTGTTGAAATAACTGCGCTGAAAAAAAACTGTTTGGGTCAACTGAAAATTTTCTAATAGAAACTGAATTCTGCAAACTACGTAAAAACAAAAGACTGTTTGGTTTTGTTTCATCCTACAAAAACGTCTATATTAACTGAACTCGTATTTTTGGGTATAAGACAAATCCAATTTATGTGCCCAAAAAAGGAAAAACCAAACAATTCTCAAATCATCAGCTCCATCCTTAAGCTTAAGTATATTATACCTACATATATTTTCCAGCCAAAGTTAAACGGTTCTATGTATTGTATATGTATATAATGATGTGATGACAATTCCTTAAATTTCTTCAACTGGAACGTAATGGTTTTATGGTTAGCAAAAAGAGATCCTTAAACTATTTGTTCAAAAAGTGTGGTTTTGGTTTGGTTTGTGTAATGCTTTTCAACACAAGATTGTCAAGTATACAGTTTTATGAGTTAAGAACGTATTATTGTATTTTAACAAAAGGGAAAAGGGAAGGACAGAGGGGGAAGTGTGATTTTGTTTTAAAATTGAAACTTTGTACAACATGTTCCTTTTTTGTGTAAGCTTGTAACCAGTTTACAATTCAATTTTAATAATATGAAACTCATCACACACAAGTTGACCATCATTTGAAACAATACAAGAAACACATTCACATTTTCTGGACCATTGGGGGAGGGAGGAAAATCTTTTGTGGAATTTTAATTACAATTTGGAAACTTTTTGGTTTCGGGTTTTTGCAGCTTAATTAAATACTTGAAGTTTATATTTCTCTTTAAAGAGTATTTGGTGAATTCCTTTTTGATTAACCGGTTAACGTCTGGGAATTTCTTTTTTTATTTATACAATGTTTTTTATTCTTCGCTTAATGAAAATCATCAAAAAGAACAGAGTTTTTTCGGAATTTTCAATAAGGTACTAAATCACAAATTCCCACTTCGAAAAAATTGAGGAACGGGATCGAAATGTAATAATTCAGATTTATCAAATAGTCTTAAAGGTGAAAATGCGTCTCATCCCTGGATATGATTTTGTGATAAATTTTTTTAACAATTTTACACTTTTCAATTGGCTTGAATTCTTGTGTCCATTGACTTCTACAAGCCGTAAGGCCTGTGTAAGTCATTATGCAAATTAGTGTGTATAGTGTATTGTTGAATGCCCAAGAGCATTATGTGAAAATGGAATTTCAAAGGTGTAGAAGTAAAAATAAGAAACCAGTATTAATATCTTGCTGTCGTATTTACATATAATATGTCTTGGTCTAAAGCTCTGAACATCCGAAAAAGAGACTCGCAACATCAAATAATGCAATCAACGCAACCTGGTCTAAGTTCTTGAAAATAAGTTAGTGTAGTGCCTCATTCAGCAAAGTTAAAAGTCCATGACTCAGCCGCCAGATAAACCATATATTGCTGTGTTCAAAGAGTACATACAATGTGAAAAGCTTCAAAGGCTTATCGTCAAAATATGTTTCAACCCACCAGATAATACACAAAACTACGATATTAACATTGAAACCGGTCTTCCAAAAGCATGTCTAACTATACTTGTAATAAAAAATAAATAAATTAGGTGGTGAAACAGTCCTTACAGAACCAAGGCCTAGTGACTAATAACTCTCAACCTAAATGTATGCGAGTACTGTTGTCAGCGAAGGAGGGGACCTACAGTCGAATCCGTACGGCTAATTTGAGAAAGCACTTTTTCATGACAAGAATTACACTTGAAAAATTTGCCAATTCCTCGCTAGAGGCAGTACCCGTGAATAAAACTTTATGTGCCACGGGCATGGTTCGAACCCAAGACCTCTCACACGACAGTCCAACGCACTAACTGTATCACCCTTGAAATACATTTGAAATATTTGCGAAAAGTTTTCAGTATTTTTTGGGCCCAGGAATGGTCAGGCCTTTTCCGCGCGACTGATATCGTTGTCAATTATGAAGAAACTAATTTTAATTGGAAAGATGCCCACAACATGCTAAATATCTAACATTATCTATGTAAAACGGTCATCAGGAAGGGTGGCCTAAAAGTTTTGATATCCACTGGAATATTCCCTGTAAATAAAGAGTGATTTTCTAGCTATTATGTTTTTGGAAACACTGGTTTAAGCAGTTTAAGAAAACGAGAGAGGGGAGGAGAGGTAAGGCACCTCTCCTTATCCAGACCGCAGCGAAGAAATTCCCGAGATGGAATCAACGATGGCGTCTACAGTTCCAGTAAGGTTGAACTACTTAGTGAACACCTTATAGTGCTTCTTCGACTTATTCGGAGCCCAGGCCTATAAGGAGCGGTTTTATCCGGCTCTCCATCCTTGGAGTTATACTTAGGTTCTGGCCCTCCAGGTTGGGGGTTGTGCCCGTCGGAGTGACTTAATGGCTTGTTGGTGCTTTCACAGTTGCGAAGCACCAACAAGCCTCGGATACGGACGGATTTACTGTTGGCAACAAACGTAAACGAATAAAGGACAACGAACTTCGGGTATGCACGTGAAATGTTAGATCCCATAACATACCACGTGCAGCCGAATAATTAGCAGAGGCCCTAGACCGCTATAAAGCAGACATCACCACCATCCGGGAAATACGATGGGATGGGCCAGGCAAAAAGAGGATGAAAAACTGCGATATTTACTTTGGTGCCTGCTACCATGAAAACCAACAGCGCTTATTTGGATGCGGCTTCGTCATTGGAGCCAGACTTAGGCAAGAAGTCTTGAGCTATAGGTGCATCAATGAGCGCATTATGACCATACGCATCAAGGCTAAATTCAGCAACATTAGCCTGATATGCGCGCGCGCCCCACAGAAGAGAAAGACGACAACACCAAAGATATGTTCTTCGAGTTCTAAGACAAAACATATGAGCAGTGTCCTAAGCTGATACTAAAATTGTCCTGGGAGATTTTAATGCCAAGCTAGGAAGGGAAGACATCTTTGGTGGAATAATTGGGAAGAACAGCCTGCACGACAACACTTCCGACAATGGATTCAAGCTCATAGATTTTGCTGCGGAGCGAAACGTCATGGTAGCCAGTACGCGTTTTCTTATCCTCAACATCCACAAAGGAACTTGGACTTGTCCAGATCAATTTACCGTCAACCAGATTGACCATATTGCAATCGACGCCAGTCACGCTTCCACCATCATGGATGTAGGAACTTTCCGAGGAGCTGACATCGACTCGGACCACTACCTCGTTGTAGCCAAGGTAGCATTTTGGGTTTCCAAACCCAAGGCAAAACAGGGAGGTGCTGGGGGAAGGCACAACGTCGAACGGCTACAATCGCCAGAGATCGCCAAATCCTTTTCCGACCGAGTTACAAGTAACCTCTCTCGAAGTTCTCTGCCACCAACACAATGTATCGAAAACCAGGGGCAACATTACCAAGATGCAATCAGAGAAGCCGCCTCGGATGTGCGGGGTTTCAAGCAGCCACCAACAAGAAACCCCTGGTTTGATGAGGAATGTCAGCAGGCAAACGCAGCCAAACAACAGGCACGCATAGTGGTGCTGCATAAAAGAACTAGTGCTACTCTTGAGCTCTATGAGCAGAAGAGGCAAGAGGAACGCCGACTTTCAAAATCCAAAGGAAAAACAGAGGGCATGAGAAGGGTGCAGTGGAAGATGTTGAGAGGTTTACAAGCAGGAATGAAGTTCGAAAGTTTTATGAACAGGTGAAACGAAATTCACAGGAACATAAACCTAGAACCGATGGCTGCAAACACGAAAGTGGAAACATCATAGTGGAACCGCAGTCAATGCTGAGGATATGGAAAGACCACTTCTACAGACTGTATAACGGCGACGACGAACCGAATTCCGCTGTCAGGCAGGATGATCCATTTAACATAGACGACGAAAGCCAACAATCCTGTCCTCCCGACTTAGACGAAGTAAAGATTGCCATATCTAAGCTGAAGTTTAATAAAGCCGCTGGAGCGGATGGCTTGAATGCCGAGCTCTTTAAAGCAGCTAGAGCTAAGTTGGTTAGGAGCATGCACCAACTTATCTCTAAGATATAGTCGGAAAAAAGCATGACCGATGAATGGAACTTCAGTATTGTTTGCCCGATCCTGAAAAAAGGAGACCCTTTAAACTGCACCAACTATAGAAGAATCAGTCAACTTAATATCGACTATAAAATCTTCTCTGCCGTAATATGTGAACGTCTTAAGCCCATCGTCAACAACCTGATAGGTCCTTATCAGTGTGGTTGCAGACCATTAAAGTTCACAATTGATGAAATATTCACTTTACGGCAGATCCTGTAAAAATCCCAAGAACACCAAATCGACACCCACTATCTTTTCATCGATTTCAAGGCCGCATATGAAAGAATCTACAGGGACGAGCTGTATAGAGGGACGGGCTATATGTAGGATGACCATATAGAATTCAACTTAACAAAACCATTCGATGTAAAAAAAGTTCTCAGACAAGGTGATGCGCTGTCATGTGATTTTTTTAACCATGGTGCTTGAAGAAATAGTGCAGATAATGCAATTACTAGCATAAGTTGATGACATTGACATAATCGGGAGAACTCAGCGCAATGTCAATGGGGCTTTTGTGAGTATTGAGGCAGAGGCGGCAAAAATGGGTTTAACGGTTAATGAGGGCAAAACAAAGTATATGCTGTCCTCAAGAAAGGACATACAACACCGACGTTTTGGTTAAAACATCATCATCGACAGACGTTACTTCGAGGTAGTCAAGGACTTCGTCTACCTAGGCTCCGCTGTAAACGCAGAAAACAACACCTGCGCTTAGATCAAACGCAGAATAACTCTTGCTAACCGCTGTTTCATTGGACTAAGAAAGCAATTTAGCGGTAAAGTCTCCTCCCGAAGGACCAAAGTGTTGGTATATAAGACCCTTATCATTTCTGTCCTGCTATACGGATGATATCCAACTTTTTTTGCCCAAAATGGAAGAGCTTTACTTGCATGACTTGTTGTTTCAACAAGATGGTGCCACTTGCCACACAGCACGCACAACAATGGACTTATTGAGAGGCTAGTTCGGTGAATATTTTATTTCACGTTCGGGACCGGTCAATTATCCGCCTTTAAACTATTTTTTGTGAGACTATTTTAAGGCTGATGTCTATACAGACAAGCCCCCTTTAATTGACGCATTAGCTGCAATTTTCCTGCGTTTGTAATTTTGGTCGAGCCGTACTGAAAAGAGTAGGATTGCAACATACTATTTCGGTATTTCCTAATACAGACTTGAAAGTCCAAAATTGTTTTTAATGAAGGCCAAAAGCCAAATTTCATCAAAACTTGAGCAACATACTTGATTTTCTTCAAGCTCTTTTTCCACACCATCCTTAAATTTATGTACTGTTAATGTTTCCATAATTCAAAACCCAAACTGAATTAGTCTTCTTTCTTCTATTATTACACTGAGCCTTTTCATTAGTATGTATTCTGAAAACTTTATTTGTGATATTGGTCTGTAAAATATTACTTCTGTTTTGAATCTTTTGGTACGCATTTCTATCAAAACCTGCGATAACTTATGCTTACCCATACTTTTCACTTCATTGAGTGCGACATGATAATCTTTAGCTGTATTTTTTTGAAATGGTTTGGAGACATTCGCGAGATGTTAAGCAAACGTTACACAGCATTTTGTTTCGTTTCCTCGATATTTTTACTATATTGAAACTTCTTTGATGGGTTTGTGCCTGGGTGTCTTTTTAGAAGCTTTAGTTTTTCAATAGAAGCATTAGTCGTTAGACTTTTCAGAAATGTACTTATTTAATGATTTTTGAATTGACTTATTCTTTTTTGTATTTTTTTGGAAAGCCAATTTGAAATTTCGCATAGCTTTTCATTTCCTTCACGTTCTTCTTTTTTCAAAAGTCAACTCCTTTTAAAACTGACAATTCTTATTGGGAAACCCTTTCTTTAAAAAAATCGATAATGTGTTTTAAAATCAAATCTATTCATTTATTAACTCGAAAAAAACCTCATCACCAATTATTTTTGTTTCAATTCTACTTGCAGACTTAATGACAAAACAATTTGTTCTCAATTTTACAAACAGACTTTGGCTGTTATAAAAATGTACAACATCAAGGACTTCGACTCTAAGCTTATAAAAAAAGACGACAATTGGGCTCTCCACATAATAGACAAATAGATACATTTCAACATTTACAAAATGAAGGACGTGTTTTTTAAAATATCGAACATAACTTTTCAGTACGGCTTCGTCCAAAAAATAAAAACGTTACACAACAGCACACAAAAAAGATTGGAATCCAATTTGTAGTTGACTCTCTTCCATAATATGAAACCGAGATAGAGGTGGGTGTTGGAAATACAGGAGCCAGGAGCTCTTACATCATACACTGCTGGTTGACTAGATCCATATATTCCCCAGCCACACATGCTACACCAGCACGTCCCATGTACTTGCACTTTCCGGGAATTCGCATTTTCATCTCAACCGAACAATGATGCGATTTTCGAGCACCATCGAGTTCCATGTCACTGACGATGGTGGCGCCAGATCTAACACCGCCAACGCCGCCGCTGCTGCCTCCATTGTTGGTATTGCTGCTGCTGTGGCCTTTGCTCATAGCAGCCATTGCTTCCAATTCGAGGATGTTGGATGAGGCATCGTGCAAGAATTCCGGAGGTAGGTCTAGGACATGCCCGACCACGACGACATTTTTACGAGGCTCCTGAATGATCAAAGCAAGGGTCACGTAAACAGCAATCGAAGCAACGATGGTAAGCTTCATTTTATGTTTATTCTGTATTTTTATCTTGTTTCTTCTTTTTTGATTTAGGGTTTTGAGATGTTTTTTTAAACTGTTGTTGGAGTTGTTGTTGATGTTTTTGCTGTTGGATTGGAATACTAGGTACCTTTGATGCTCTCCAGAAAATTGCGAATAAAGTGGTTTTCAAATGACAGCGTTTTGTTTTGCAATGACATTGATTGATTGACATTTGCATCCTTTTATATAGAGCCAGCCAGTCCTTGGAACGAATGAACAAATGATGAGCACGAATGATGAGAGTTCATAGATGTCAAAGCAGCTGGAAACCCTTCAAGTACAATCAATTTTGATTTCTTTTTTTTCGGTCCGTCTGTCGTTTTTTGTTTGTATCCTTTTTGGCTTTTCTGTTTTTGGTTAAGTTATTTTTGATGTGATAGTCATTAAAAATGAGAAGAGTTGGGGGAGTGAAGGGCTCGAGAAAACTAATATGGCAGTTTGTGTGGGCGACGACGACGGCGGACGAGTGTTAGAAAAAATGACAGCTGCTGAATATGTAACTTGGGGCATTATTGTATAGTCATAGTGTGATTCAAATTAATGACGTTAACAGTCTTTAAGGATATTTTGTGTTCGACTTTAATATGCTTTAACAGTACTTATAAATATAAACGTAGGATATTAAACAAATGAAAGATGGATACATTTTCCTATCCGTGCACGTTTGTCGATTTTTCTAAGGCTCCAACAAAATATTATTAACAACATTTTGTGTCGAAAATGTTTCAATTTTTAATTTTTATCAGTTTGAACAACATATTTGGAAAGCTTTTTTTCTTTAGAAAAAAATATATATGTATCTATTTTCGAACGAACATATCTTAGACAGATAGATATTTTATTTTCATAGATAAATGCTTTTTAAAAATTTTTGTTTTTATAATACGCAGCTTGCTCAGGGATTTGATATTTAATTTATATCTTACAACTGAACAATTTTATAGTATTTTAAAGATATTTTGAATTGGAGATTACATTTGAAGGAAAATTATGATTAAAACCTTCACTTAATATGATTTGTACAGAATTTTATATAAAAGGGAAAAAATGACTAATTTTGAAATAATAATTTAAATAATAATTTTATAAATAAGAAACAAGAAATATATGTACGTATTTGACTAAATAAGTACAATTGTTTTTTTTTTTTTATTAGATATTAAATCCATACAGAATTATAGCTTGAAAAAGTACTTTACATTTACTCAGTGGTGATTTCCTACATATAAGGGGGTAAAGCATTTTAGTATCAATACTCTTATCTTGTTTAGGGTATTTGTGATATGGTCACGGAAAGTTAATGTCTTGTCTAAGTACACACCTGAGGGACGGCGCCGTAGAGGAAGACCGCGACTCAGGTGGCGCACCCAGGTGGGAGGGACCTCAAACAACTTGGCGTGCGAAACTGGAGACAGCTAGCTAGGGACCGAGCTGGCTGGAGACGCATGTTGGTTGAGGCCCAGGTCCGCCCCGGACTGTAGCGCCACCTTAAGTAAGTAAGTAAGTAGTAAGTACACACCTAGATACTTGGCAGAATTAACTCACGGGACATCATAATTGTTAATTCTAAGCTGACCAAGTGCTAAGGCACAGGGTTTCCTTTTTCTAGTGAAAAATATGGCCTGTATTTTTTCAGCATTAAACTTCACTTTATATTATTTAAAATAATCGTAGATTTTATGTAAACCATGTTGTAAGTCATTCTCAATTTCATGGCCAAAATTATTTGAGCTATAAATAGCGGGGTCAAATTTCTGGAAAATCAGCAACGTAGGTAATGTACAATAATGGAGCCAATACTGATCCTTGGGGTACACCCGACGATATATTTTGTAATGATAAATGTATGTTATTAATATTTACTTTAAATTGTCTGTTACTGAGAGAACTTTGTATTATTTTTACGAGATATTAAGGACAACCAAATAACTTTAATTTATGAAGTATCCCGTCATGCCATATGCTATCAAAAGCCTTTTCAACATTCAAAAGGACTAGACCTGTAGACTGTTTTGCGCTCATTTTTTTTAATGTGTCTGCAAATTCTAGGACTTGGTGTGAGGTGCTATGACCCTGTCTAAAACCAAATAGTTGGTCTAGTACAACATTCGAGATCTCAAGAAAATACAGAAATTTAATTTTGATGACCTTTCATATATTTTGCTTAACTTACTGAGCAGACTTATTGGACGATAACTATTTGGGTTATTAGGTGGTTTTCCTGGTTTGAGAATCTGTGTAATCTTCGCGGTTTTCTATTTACTTGGGAAGTATTTTAACTTGATATAAGCGTTAATAATTAAGCATACGAAAGTTATTATAATGATTGGTAGCTCTTTAAGGTATATATTTTTAAGAGTATCTATTCCTGGTGCTTTATTATTGCGCATATTACGTATTATATCTTTCAAATCTTCGTTGGAAACTAAATAAAAGGAGGTTATGCGCTCACGAAATTTTAATCCCAATGGATATATGTTTAATAGAATAATTTTCTATTTTAAGTTCTTTCATTAAATTATGAACAAACTCTGCAAATTTTTGAAGTAGTTTAATAGGAGGGATAATAGCTTTAGTGACATTTTCCGCCGGGGAAATGTCATCATCATTCTCAAGGGTGTCATCTCGCCTGTCTATTTGTCTTGCTCAAAAGTTTGTTGGTTTTCGTGTTGGTTTAAAGAAGTTGTCAGTTAAATTACTTTTAAAAATTTTAAAGTGACCAACAATATTTTTCATATTAAGAGATAATTCAGTTTTGTAAAATAGATTTTTAGTCTAAATCAAATGTTTACCAATTTTAGTAGCATTTCTTAAATTTTCACAAGTTGGATGAATGAAATTAATTTGAGAATCAAAAACCGGACATCAAATTTCACCAAATTTGCGTAAAATTTTTTGAAGATTTAATTTTTTTATGAAAAAACGGACTTTTGGATTGTATAAAGAAACTACTGAATATCGAAAACAATATTTTCCGTGAAATGAAAAAAGTTTATAGACAATAGTTTTAATTTTTGAAAAGCTATTTGAGTCGAAAGTAAATTTTTACCAAGTTTAAGTTTTTTTTTTTGTTTTAAGTTCTTATTTTCTGTGAAAAAACTGTCAATTAAATTGTTCTCAAAATTTTACTGAATGCTGACAACAATATTTTTTCAAAGATACAAGTAGCTTAAAGCACTAATCCCAAAGTTTTGAAAAGATATTTGAGTAGAAAATCAATTTTTACAAACTTTTGTTAATTTTGTGTAGGTTTCTATATTTTGTAAAAAACTGTCAATTTGAATTTTCTCAAAACGTAACTAAATGTTTAAAACAATATTTTTTTCAAAGATGCAAGTAGTTTAAAGCCAATATCTAAAAGTTTTGAAAAGATATTTGAGTCGAAAATCAATTTTGACCACCTTCTATACATTTTTATCGGTTTTTAATTTTTTGTATGTTGAAAACAATATTTCTTATAAGATATTTATTTATTTAGCTTAATACAAGCTATCATAACTTAACTTAACACTAGCTTAACATTTTTTTTTTTTTGCAGTTCTTGTTATCAGTTTTGAACATTAATTCATGTGCTCTTTAATGTACAAGAAGGCAAATCGAACGAAACGTCTTTGAACATTTTCAATTCTGAGTGAATGGTTTTCATAAAAGGGAGACCATACTTGGCATGCATATTCAAGATGAGGACGGACAAGGGAAATGTAAAGCGCTTTAGTTACATAGGGGTTAGAAAATTCTTTTGACCATCTCTTAATAAAACCGAGAGATCTATTAGCTTTATTAATAATTTGGTCAAAATGGGAATGGAAATTCAGGTGCTTGTCACACATAATACCAAGATCTCTAATAGAATCGACTACGTTGACGGCGTCATTAAGGAAGTAGTATACTCTATGAGTTGGGATTTGTTTGTGCGAAAAGGTCATTTGTTTAGGAAATTATGCATGCACCAAACAAAAAAGATATTAAGATCATTTTGTAAAACTTAGGAATCAGATGGAGTAGAGATAATCTTAAAAATTTTCTTATCATCCGCAAACATTAGGATATCTGAGTTTTTTAATTTAAGACAGACATCGTTAGCAGATAAGATGAAGAGAAGGAGGCCAAGGTGACTACCTTGTGGGACTCCAGAAGTTGCATGTATAGGGCTGGAGACTGAGTAACGGAAAAGGACTCTATAATTTCTATTCGCAAGATAGGAGCTTATCCAGTTTATAAATATAGATGGAAAGCCTAGAGCTCTTAGTTTGAGATAAATTATGTTATGGGATATTTTATCAAAGGCTTTGATGTAATCAGTGTATACAACATCAACTTCTTTGCCATTCTCAAGGGCTGACAAAACTTTGGATATAAATTCAAATAAGTTAGTTGTAGTGGATCTACCTTTAAGAAAACCATGTTGAGCGGGGGAGGCTTGCAATGGAAATAAACGGAATCATAAACTAAGCTTTCAAAAAGTTTTGGAATGCATGAAAGTTTAGCAATAGGTCTATAATTGTTAATGTCAGTTTTATTGCCTTGTTTATGAATGGGAAATATAAATTAATATTTCCATATATATGAGGAAACACACCTTGGGAAAGCGAGAGTTCAAAGAGTGCAGAGTGTTTTGACAGAGAGTGCATACATTTTTTTAGAACAACTGATGGAACGCCATCAGGACCAGGGCTAAAGTTTTCTTTGAGGCTAAAAATAAAATAAGTTTGAAGCCTTAATCTCAAGTTTTTGAGTCGAAATTCAATTTTTAATAACTTTGAGTAGTGTTTTTTTTAGGTTTAAAAAAAAAATTGGCAATTAAATTTTTCTCAAAATTTTATCAAATGTCAAAAACATTATTCTTCGTTGCACAAAATTGTTCGTAAATTTACGAGGTGATAAATTTCTTTTTTCAGTTTTTTTTTGATTTATAAATAAAAAACTGTATCACTATACAATATATTATAATATAAAATTTAATTCAAGTCTCTAGCGTCATTGGTTCGTGAGATATTAACTGACATTTTCAACTTTTTCTAAACTGCTTTGGTTTAAAAACCACATACGCAATTTTCTTAAGAACCCTTTCTGCATCTTTCTGCATTACTATCTGTATAACAAAATGTATTTGAAGTCGATATCTCTTCTGGTTTTTGAGACATATCCGATAAAAAACGTCGTGAACGTACGGACAGACATTTTATTAAAAATCTTTTATTTCGACTGTAGGGACCTTCAAACGTGGAGAAATGTCAAAATTTTCAATTTGACAAATTAGACTCATTACAATAACTTCCTATGGGAAGTTAAAAGAACTAACCAAATTTATTCTCCTAGCCGGACACTGTATTTTAAGCACTTCTTATCGAATTCAGAAGGTCTTTACTCTTAAAGTTTTAAAATGCTTTTTTAGTTCAGGAATCAGCAATTTTTGTGAAATTCCTTATTGCATGAAAAGTGCCAGTAATAAGTACAAAAATGGGGGGTGCCAACCATTGTACCCTTTACTCTAACTCTTTTTTTTTATTCAAAAAAACTGACAAAAATATTTGTCACCTCGAAAATTTTACGAAAAAAAAGGATTTTGTCTCCAAAACAATTCGTGCAACAAAGAATGACGTTTTCGACATGTGGTAAAATTTTGAGAAAAATCGAATTGACAGTTTTTTTATAAAAAATAAAAACTTCAAAAAAGCATTACTAAAAGTTGATTTTCGACTCAAATATCTTTTTGAAAATTAAAGATACTGGCTTCAAACTTATCTTTTCTCATAGAAAATTAATTTCATTCATTCATTTTGTATTTGTTTTAAAAGAAATAAAAACTTTTAAGAAATCCTACTAAAATTGGTAAAAATTGCTTTTTGACTATAAATCTTTTTAAAAAAATAGATTTTAAAATAAAACTTTTAAATTAGATGCAAAATATTGTTGGTAATTTTAAAATTTTTAAGAATAATTTAACTGGTAACTTTTTTAACAAAACACGTAAGCCTACAAACTTTTGAGCAAGACAAATCGACAGACGGGATTTGAAGTTATCAGTGTGGGTCGCATACCATCCTCTTTTTATTACTAAATTAATTAATTATATACGAAGCAAAGATTTGTTAGTAACTATTTGAATGGGTATTATGACATTTTTTCTTAAGTACACTCCGTTTTGTATTTTTAACTTTAAAAAAATTCTTAGATCGGTTTGAATAATAGTAAATTAAAAATCTTAGACACTTCAAAGAAGCAAAAAGCGGTCTTTTAAAAAACTTGAGACGGTCGATAATTTCAATAACCTTAATATTATCTGTACGGTCAAAAGTAAAGCTTTTCATCGGTCAATTTAAAGGTAATATCATTTAAAAATTAAGGAAAAGGAATTCAAAAATCTATCATAAATTCACACGGAAATCTTTATAATAATTTAGTCCAAAAAATGTATGTCTATTGTTTAAAAACACTCCTTTTTCATAACGAACTCTTCTTATAAATGGGATCAAGTTTTTAAAATATATTTACAAGTTATAAAAATAACTTTGAGCACTGCTAAAGCATAACATTAACGATTTTTCAAAACTTCATAGATGTCAAATAATAACTTATGAGAAAAAAATTAAGTTTGTTTACAAATGTTGCTTTAAAAAAAATTTAATTTTCAAATACCTTGAATTTCTTAAAAGTTTGTGTTTAAAGAATGCATCAATATTTCGAATGGTGACCGTGGTTGGAAACATTTTATGGGATATGTTTCTAACGCTTAGAAATACCGACATATTTTTGTTTTGACTAAACTAAAAATCACAGGTTGTTAATTATAAATTTCTTATTGTATTTTTAATTAAAATCGTATTTTTTCTTAGGACAAACAGCATATTGCTTTGTACTAATTTCTTAAATTATGTTATTGTAAAATAAATACGACATTGAATTGACATAAGATAATAAACTATTTAACTAGATAACTGCTTAAGTGGCATATGAATAAATCACAAAATACTCAATGTATTTTTACTTGAAATAAAAATAAATTTCAACAGAAATACTTTATTCTAAGAATTCTGTATATAAAAAATTTCTTCAAAAAGTTCCTCTCATATTTTTGTTTCCCATGAACAGTTTTAAAAAAGAACTTAAGAGGGTCTACCTTTTAATTCGTTGATAAAAAAATAAACAAACAGTTAATAAAAGCTGCAATCAAAATAGTATATTCCTGTTAAAAACAGCCTTAAAAATATGTTTATTCCTAAGAAATTGTAAGTTGGAGCGATGGTCCAAATTTAAAGAGGAATAAAAACAAAATTTTAAGAAAAAATCGATACAATCTGGGAAGGTTTTTTTTATTTTTATTACATATTCATGTTCCGGTTGTTGTGATAAGGAAAGAAATGATAACAAGCAAATACGGTGTGTTTTTACATAAAATAAATTTAGAAAAAGTACGTATACGCCGAAGTGTAATATACTGATTTGTATTTTGATAGTTGTTGATACATCTTTTACAATTATTACCTATTTTAATAACCTTTCTCAGAAAAAGTTTAAGGTATACCCATTTAATGAGTGGTGAAGCAATAATTTCCATACTAGTTAACTTTTCAGGGCCCCCTAAAAATATTGTAAAAGATGCTAAATCAACACCGTCACCATTTCAGAAAAACCTAATGCACCAACAAGTTTTAGTCAGAAGTTGAGTTCAAATAAGATGCTTCTGGTTGTCGACTCCTGCCACTCAATATTTCTATCTATTGTCAAAAGGATAACTTTTATTTCGTCAGTCTTTTAAGAATCCAAACCTAATGTATATCTTAAATGGGCTTCGTTATTGCATTGTAGTAGTTTCAGTAATTTTTCTTTTAATCGAGTTTAGTTTTTGCTTCAATTAAAATTTCGCCTAAAATATTAAAACTAATTAATTTAGTGCCTTTAACAGTAATATTTTTATAATAAACCGAATTGTCATTTAATATATGCAATCAAATTTAACATATATTTTTATCTGTAGGGCTACTCAAGACGTGAAACCAATTCAGATGTTTACAAGGAATAATGTTGTTAAAAAAATATCAACTACATTTTTTTTAAATAAAATCACAATAAAAAATAAATTTATGTTTTTTAATATTCTCAAAGTTTTTAATCCCAATAAAATCTCAAGATAGAAAACGGTTCGGAAACCAGAAGCTGATCTCTTTGCTCTCACCTCACGAATATTTTTAGACCATACAAAGAAAATACGGCTGCTCCAATTTATAAGAAAAGCGTTGTCTTTTAAAAAAATATGTACAAAATCATTGAAAAATTGTAAAATTGTAAAAGTCATGGTTATATTTAAACAAGTTAAACTGCTAACCGAAGTACCATCTTAGAGACCAATTTCGCTAATACCATTCATGTCAAAAAACTGCTATTGAAAAGGCTGTGTATAAATAAAACGAAAGACGAACAATTCAGTTTAAATATAAACATTCCATTACAGGCCAATAATGTAAAATTACCGATGGCGTGAAAAAGTAACGTGAAGAAAATCAAGTATTGTTCGGTTACATTCTTAGATATTTCTCAGGACTTCACTAAAAACTCTATTGGCACTTATCCAGTCTGAACTACAGAATATTGAAATAATATGTTACCAACCGAGTTTTGAGAGTATGATTTGACCAAAATTACTCGGAACTAATGTAAATTGAAGCCGGTGTACCACAGGGAAGTGTCGTAGGACCAACATTGTACCTTTTCTATACAAGAGATATTCCAGCGGATGACAACGCTATCATTGCGACCTTGGATGATGATACTGCTATACGTGGCAGATTAATAAGTTTCGAAAGCTTAACAAAAATTTCAAAATGAAGTTAATAATGTCAGTGATTGGACGCAAAAATAGAATATTTAACAAAAGAAAACAAAATAGAAGCAAATATAAGAACAAAAACATAATAAAATAAAACATAACAATATTTTAATTTATATAAACAGTACAGAATTGCTTAATTCCAATACTGCAAAATATAGGGTTTTTCAACAAATTCGCTACAAAGTAGAGCAACAGGAACAAATTTCTTGCCACCCTTTTGACAATTGTCTTTACTAAGGTTTGCCATTTCATGATGGAAAGACATTCGGGTCAACAACGAGTCGAAATTATTAAAATTTACGTCCAAAATTCAAAGTCAGTGGCCTCAACGTTAAAAGTGTTACGTCCAATGTAGGGTAGTCATTATCGTCCTAGCAGATCAACAATTGAGCGTCTAGTTTAAAAATTTTAGGGCATTCCACATTCGCGTAGTACGGCTAAAGATCGAATCTCTGTATTTGACAGTATGGCCGAAGTTAGGCTCAAGGGTGTACTAATGAGCATTCCTAGAAGCGCGAGTATAACAGTTCAACTATTTAAGGGGAGGAATGCAACTGGCTATTTAACTTGAGCATAAGCCGTTAAGAAAACGGTAAAAAATGATCAGACAAGAGACTTTACGACAATCTTCAATTGAAGTAAATGAACTTATTATGATATTATCATCTATTAATTTAAATGCTCTACGTTCAATGCTATCCAAAATGCTTAAGTAAGTTGCAGGGGCACCAGCCAAGAGATGGGAGTTATACTCTAACTTTGGACGTATGTAAATCTTTTAGATAACAGCCAGATTAGAATTGTTGAAATATTTCTTGCATAGCTTAAGGAAACCCAAACACCTTGCGACATTTTTAGCGACATCACGTATGTGATCATACCACAAGAGGTGGTTGGTGACACACATACCGAGAATATCACGTGTTCAGTCTCATTGATGCAAGTTTCTTTTATATCTCGCTTTAACGCTACAAGACAGCATTGCGTTTTAGAAGAATCAAATTTCACGCAGTTCTTACTCCATTGAACAATGCTGTTTAGTTTGGAATTTAATGAGCTTATCATATTTTGTTGTTGCAGTGTTCCACATCCGAAAAAGAGGGATGTGAGTCTGAAAACGAATATGAAAAGCTAAGAGTACTATCGTCAGCGAAACATATTGGATTATATGTTGCAGACAGAAGATCATTAATAAAAATGAGAAAGAGTGTTGGAGATAGAACAGAGCCCTGGGGCACACCATTATTTATTTTATGGTTTGTACTACTTGTATTGAACGATCTGAAAGATGATTACCAATCCAATGAAGCAGCGATTCATGCAAAGCTTTCGATCTTCAAGATATTTCTTGAGCTGTAAATTAATCAGCATTTCCATGACCTTGGAAAGAAGGGACGTAAGTGCAATCGGTAAGTAATTAGAGGAGTTTTCCATCCTTTCGGAACGAGACCTAAAGAGTATGACAGATGAAAAAGCTTACACAGTGGTACTTGTAAGACATGTGGTTCCAACAGGACAGCGGCACAAGCCACATAGCGAATGTCACAATCAAATTCTTATAAACCAAGTTTGCAGAATGTGTTAACTCACGAAACAGTCCAGTCGTGCGATTTCACGCCATTAGACTATTTCATGTAGGGCTACGTCAAGTCTATGGTCTATGCCAACAAGCCAGCGACGATTGATTGAACTTCGTACGAATATCGAATATCGAACGTGAAATCGAGTTTCATACATAATCGCATCAAACGTACTTTCACAGGAATAATGAATTTCTACAAGCCCTTCGTGGAGTAATACATAAACCTTGGTATAAAAGGTATAGAAATCCACATCGTGACCTTCAAATTTAAATGATTACAGAAGTATGTAGTTACTTAACACTCAGTATCACACAATCAGCGGCTGCACAGTCAAATCAACTCCAAAATAGCTACGATATTAAAACGAACTTATGACATCAAAAAGGCTCTACATAAACGATTTACTCAATCGGAAAGGAAAAATTACATCTGTTTCCATTTAAATCTTTAAATAACAGATTGAATATAAACACAATTAAACAAGAACTAAAAACATTTTTTGTTCAATGAAAAAAATGAGAATGAAAAGTAAAATCTGCATAATTGCTAAAAATCAGTTTAAATAACTCAAATTAAATGAAATCTTCTTCGAAAAATAACTACGCACTTTCTATGTTAAGTCCATCTCATGAAGCTGCTTGTTCAAAACAAAAGATTCTTACCCTTAATCTGAAATAATTCTATTCCACAATTTAAATAATACCCAAACAAGGAGAATTATATCCTGCCAAAATCTTTAATACTAAAATGTATCAAATTAAATGCTGACTTAGTATATTTTTCTAAGCCATCCGAAAAAATAAGATAAAAGTCAGTTTAAATACAAAAAAAAATATATTATAAATCATCAGCTTAAATTCTAAATTTCAAACATGACTTTGTTGTTCCTCCTTTTTACCAATTTCATTCATTTTGAAAAAGTTGACCCCATTTCTCTCGGGTTGACCTCATCAAATTTTCAAATTTTCATTTCCGATGATTTTGCAATCAAATCAAAGCCTCTATCTCTCTATATGTTTATATCCTGCTTCGAAACAAGCCCCACATATCCTTCTTTTGTATATCCTTTTTTTTATCACATCTTACGTTGCCAAAAACCATTACCTTTGAATATTCTATCATAGATAAGGATTAAACCGAGATATACCTATGTAAGTCCTTTTTTTTCTTCTTCATCTTTATTTTAGCTTCAAACGAAAACTCTCTGGTAATCCTTTTGGCTCCTTTTCACTCAAATAGTATAAAAATGGAAAAAAAAGAAAAACAAACAAAACAGGGTCCATCCTTAAACGTGAACAAGAATTGAAAGAAAGGCTGATTCCACACACACACAAGAACACCACAAAATAAAAGAAGAACGAACAAAAATCTGGGGCTTTGAAAATTTCTATTATCCTCTCTGCACGAAAAGCCGAAAGCCTATTTTCTAAATTATCTTCTGTCCAATAGTGTATATCTCTCTCACTATCCTATTCCTATCCCACACTCTATATAGGCTAGAGGTAGATATATGAATGAAAGGACGAAGCTGTGTAAGAAAAAAAAAGGACATAATACCGTAGGAAAAACTAGAATAGGATTCGTTATGTTTGGATACTTAAACCTGAAAAGCATCAGCTTCGCTTAGAAACGTGTGTAGTTTTTTTCTCATCTCATCCTTTAGTTATACGATCGACGACGAAGGATACAAATACTTTCCTTTCTTTTTTTTTGTGTTCTTTAAATTGCTTAACATTCTTCAGGTGTTATCTGAAGACATGTTCATGGCTGAAAGACGAAAGAGGACAATTTGTCAGGTATTAGGTCTCGATATATAATTATACTTAGGAAAAGCTATGTGTATACAACAGAAGGTGGTTCCAATTACGCCCCCTTACTTATCCTATCCATATCCATACATAATCTCGGAGCAAAAATTTATACCGTTCGAAGATAAAATTCAAAGTAAATCATTCTTGTATTATCACCACCATACCAGAATCACCTGCCTTAGGGGCACCTAAACAGAAGAACAGGAGCAGAAACTAGAATCCTGGCAGTATAATTTTTCTTCCTTCCTTCCTTAAAGAAGAAAAAGAAGGACAGAAAAATATCACACATAGAATTTGCCATACAGGAGAATCGATATTTTATTTTAATCTGCCTCTCACAGTTTTCCACATAAAAATATATCCTGCATGACCTTCTCGTCCTCGTGTTCTCATGGTGCATCATCATGCAAGGATGCATGCCATGCACAAGTGAGTTGTCTACCTTAACCTCAAATTCAAAGTCCTTCACAGTTTACCGGTTTTATATGTTGTTTGCATCCTTTCGGTCGTTCGTTCATCTGTCCGTCCGTCCTTCCGCCCGACCTTTCTTCCTTGTTTCTAATGCCTCTGATCCTGACGGCTCGGCTGCTCGGTTCTCGCATGAAATAAAAAAAAAAATATAAAAATTAAAAAGGACCTAGTGTATAAAATTAATTCGATTATCAATAATTTTCCATTTCATAGTTTTAACAAGGTTGTTCGAGATCCTGTGTTGTGTCGTGTGTTGTGGGTTGGGATGTTGTGTATGGGGATGTGTTTGAGTGTTCATTAGCCTTAGTTGAGCTCATCAAATGGCAAAAGGATAAATCCGGAGTGGATTGGGGTGCGCCGGTGGCGATGGCGATGGGACGTACAGAGTGCAGAGTGTGGCTTCGATGAAGATTACGGTAGAAGAGTGACAATGATGTTGTGCAGCGCATTAGATTGGGATGAAATTTAATATGGTTGGTTGGTTTCTATCCGGATCCGGTTGATAGGATGGGAGGTTGATTGGTGTTTTCGTTCAATTATATTTACCTATGTATTTATGTATGTGACCTTCAGCAGCAGTTTTTCTTTTTTACTATATTTATTTTTATTTTATTATTTTTAATTTTATTTCTGAAAAGTGTTGATTGAGTTTTGTATAAATAAATGGTATGCATTTATATTTATTATTTTTGTATTGGTGTGGATTTTAGTGGGTTTTTAGTTGATTTAAAACTATTTAAATGTTTTTTGTTATGAATTATTATGGTTTGTGGTAAAATATGAGATTTAAAATTTTATTGACGGTCTATGGAATTTAATATCTAATTGATGCGGTGGATTTATGATTTGAAAAAGATTATTTCAATGAATTTTTGAAATGGATTTAGTCTTTTATATTGAAGAAAGAAGAATTTGATTAATTTTATTGACAACATACTAGGCAAATTAAAGAGTCTAATATTTCGCATTTAAAACAAAAACCCGTTATGTTAAATTTGTCTGTTTTCAAAATTCGAATATAGACCAGAATGAATATCTTCCAAGGGCAGTTTATCCTAGTAAGTTTGGCTTACAAGAATTTAGTCAGTCTTGGTTTTTGAGCTAGAGCAGGTCATGTACATATTACACGATAAAATGAGAAGGCGGAATAAGATACTTAATTTCAGTCGTTCAGAGTAAACAGCCACCTAGCCCATCTGACTGACTTGTATTCTAGAAATGCCCTATTCTTCCACAAAGATCTGGAAGATTGTGAGATGATGTAGTCTAGGTTTTTTGGAATTGAATTTAAATACTTACGGAGTGGCCAATATTATTGGTAACCCACTGTAATAAAGCTTTGAAGTGAATAGCTAAGAGGTGTTAGTTGGGGTAGGGTATCCAGTGCCGTAGATGAGGTCGTGAGAAGCGAACGTCTTATATAGTTTGTCGCAGTTTATAACTTTTCTTAAGCAGTCCCCATCATACGGTAAAATTAGTCTGATTATCGATATTATTACGCAATGCGTTATTCGGGGTTGTAGGTCCCATTTATTACCAATAACTTTATTGCAAGAGAAGGAAGCTACAGTAGCTTTTTTGGCTCTTTCTTGTATATTATGTTTCCATTTTTTTTTTTTTTTTTTTAAATAAGTCCCAGGTACTTAGCCTCGTCTGAGATCTTTTATTGGATACCTTTAATAAAGGGCGGGTTAACATATAGAATTTAGTATTTAATCGAAAATAGGACTTAATTGGTTTCTGTCCACACCAATTAGACCAAAGTATTAGTTTATTTAAGGCATTTTGTAAATTTCTTTTAGGATATAAAGATTCACCCGCATAGGCAATCTCTCTTATACCCTCCATATCCAGAACCAAGGATTATTTCGAACAAACTGCTAATAGACCAACTCTCAATATAAGGACCTATGTAAAAACAAAAAGAAGAATAAGAAGAACTGTAGGCATCTAAACTCTCAATTAACAAAAACGCCACCAATTTTTGGAAACCTGCGTGGGAATTGAATGGTGAACAATTCGCAGTGCATAAGAAACTATGTGCAAACATTCTATCCACTCATTTCAAAGAATTATTGAATCCAAGCAGCATACAAACAAATTGCCACTATGTGATAGCTGGATTCAACAACGAAATCCTAGATACGTAAATTAACCTTCAAGAAGTAGAATTAACTCTAGGATCTCTTAATGATGGAAAATCGGCGGGTGCAAATGGTATTCCTGTTGAGTTCCATAAAAACGGAACAGTCATGATAAAATAAAGTCGGGTTATACTTTTTAATGGAATATTTGAATGGGCATATTTCCGTAAATGAATTTCGAGACGCTATAATCTTACCGATACACAAATCTGTTGCAGAATAGACTCACAACTTGGATTGCAGATCAGAACCTCTTAAAAGAGACTCAAACGGGCTTAAGGTCAGGGTACTCTACAATATATAATATTTTCACTGTCAGGAGGCTAGCTGAAAGCTTTATAAAGCAGAGAAGAAAATTGTATGCATTCTCTATCGACTTCAAAGCAGCATTTGACTGTGTTGGACTGTCATGCGAGAGGTCTTGGGTTCGATCCCTGCCAGTAGATTATTGTAATATTCGTAGGCTAAGGGCAAATTTTTTGTTGGCATATTGCCATACTGTTTCATACAGGCCAGCTGTTTTGGGACTAAGTGAAACCCAAGTATAGGTGAGGATTCCGATCCTGCTGAATTTTTTATTCATGGGTATAGCTTGGTGCCTTTATTCTTTTCACACCATGGCCTCGCCATATACATTAGGAATGATGTTGCTTATCAGCTCTTACCAAAATATGGTCTTTGCACCAATGTGGTTTAAATTCTCTGTAAATAAGCAAATCATTCACCACTGCTTCCTTTATCGAAGCCCAAATTTAGACAGAGTATCAACTTCTCGTGAATTTAATGCTTTGTCTGATACCATCCAAAGAATGCTGAAATCGTTGTTACGGGCGATTCCAATGTACAGAATTCTTCATGGCTTCAACATTCAGGCCAGACAGAAATGGTTAACAGCTGTCAGTCACTAGGCCCTAGTTTTCAAACGGATTGTTGCGCCACCCAATTTATTTAATTATTTATATGGTCTGGGCTTGCCTCTGAAGTTCGGACGCATTCTCGAAGAGCTGTATAGAAGAACACAGGTTGCAGTGTGGAACGGAGCTGATCTTTTCGATTGGTGCACAACTACCTCAAGAGTAAGACAAGGTTCTGTCTTGTTTTTGCTCTTCATTGATGACCTTGTACATAACCTTCAAGGTGGTGTTGATTTAGCAGGATTTCGTTTACGAATACAAATATCTAGGAGTAATTTTTTTAAGAAACCTGACTTTAGAGAAACATTTTAGCGAGAAACTACAAAAGGCAAAAACTGCTAACAATATTTCATGGAAAAGATGCTTTATGAACGAAAACATAGCTCACAGTAGTAAATATAAGGTATTTAAAGCGGTTGCAGAAAGTATCTTTTTGTATTGCTCGCTAGCTAGGAGAAACTCTCTTTCGTCTGCCAAAAAATACGCCAAATTACGTGATTCTGCCAGAAACCGGACTATCACCTCTTTTTAAAAAAGACCCTGAATATGCAAGTGGATTATCTCCTGTACGTTTTTAGTATTAACGAATACCGACTTGTTAGAAAACTAGTAGTAAAAGCAGTGGCAGACCAAAATAACTGGTACAATGAGTGGTCGAGTCTCGCAGAAGGATGCAACTTAAATTTTAATTTTAATGTGGAAGATGTATCGCACAGTAAAGCTCTTATGTACAAGGTTATAGCACCGGTACATGAGAAGTGTAAAGCAGAATATGCAGCTGAAGCAGTTGGGTCCTTGTTCAGAACAACTTACAGTAGGCTTAACCATAATCTCGCAGCAAGGAACTACTTCCATGACGAAAATGTTTTTTTTTATTTTAGATAAATAGACAAATTCAAATCTAGAATGGGCTTCCACAAGGGGATGGATTAGCCTGTCTTATCTTCAATCTGGCGTTAAAGAAAGCAATCCATGGCTCTGGTATACCAACCTGAGATACCATCATCAACATGAGGTGCAGCCAAAACTGGCTTACGCAGACGATATCAACATCATCAGGAGAACTGAAAAACTGTACACGATTCCTTCATCAATATTAAGCAAGTCAGTGGCAAAAAAATCTAAGGCTACACGCAATCTAAATACCTTGAAAAATTAAGCCTGGTAGACTTCGGTGGGCTAGAACCTAGGTAATATGAACTTAGCTAGTATTTTATGATATTAGGCGACAGCAAAGCAGACTAAATCGACTCCCAAAGCCTCAGGTTGCGCAGTTGAATAGTGTCGGATTGTAAACGGAATGAATGGAGAAACTGGTAAAATTAGACCAGGATTAGATACCGGTTGTCGATTTGATGTTGTTGATGGTGCTACAAAAAATTGATGCACAATAAAAAGAAGAGACATTTTAATGAAAACAGCTAAGATACCATATTCAGCAAAATTACCGATAATTTTAATTTAAACTTGGCAAAAAAGTCCGTGAAGTTTTTTTTAAATAAATTAAAAAAAAGTGTTTTTCTATATTTTTCTTATTCTAAAATTAAATTCTAAACGTCTAATTTTGAGTAAACAGAAACTTTCTTAATTAATTAGTGTGTTTCCCACTACTCGTAAACTAGTTCTAACACATTACATTTTTAGAACCATTAAAAACATAGATTATGACATGAAAGGCAACATTTTTTGGCAATGAATAAACGATTAGTTAAAGATAAATTAATAAGCAATAAACTATTAAAAATACGAATTTTTTCCTTCATTTTCAATCAGATATTTCCATAAGTTAATACAAATTAACATAACGATGCAAAACTATTAACACAACTTTACATTCTTAGTTATTTTTAAGATTTTTTTTAAATCTTTTGAGCCTATTAGATTTCCTTCTTTGGTGTCAATTAAAAAAAAAATATTGAACAAATTAAAAAACAAAGTGGAAATGCTATAACTATACAGTCCTAAAATGTGTATGACCATTTTAGAAACATGTCCATCCTAAGCAACACTTGCGCTATAAGGCACAGTCCTTAAAACATCTGTAATCCTTTCAAATCCTTTTACAATTCTACCGCTGGCTTGCTAAACCAGCTAATTATGATGACCTTAATAGTTTAGTCACGGAATTAGAAAAAAAGAAGCTACGTTTCGAATTTTCACTTTTTTAGAAAGTTTTAATAATAATTGGAAAATATTCAACAAATATTATGACAGTTTAATAATTACATCTCAGTTTGACAGGTGTCAAATGCCAGTGCTTCACCACTTAAAACCATGAAATGAAAGACACTGTGTTAACGCGTGTTTAAACATTAATGAAAAAAAAAGAAAAAAACTGCATCCTTAATTATTTTTTAACTATTTTCCTCCATTTTCAATCAAGCTTTGACATTAAAGCCTTAAAGATTAAGAAGGTCAAAATCAAAGGGAAAGAAAACTCGAATAAAAACAAAAGTACTCGTATTACGAATTCCAACTTAAAAGAAAATAACTCATACTCTTTTAATGAGATTTATTAAATCATAATATCGAATGAACTTATCTCTGATATTTATTTAATCGAACTGCTTTGCCTTGTAACTAATAATTATTATCGTTAATTTATTACCCAACCATAACCTTCCCTTACTCCTGCTGAAACAAGTATTATGTATATTCGATTAGAATAATTAGAAAATCACCTAATTAAGTCTTAATGAGAATTGAAAAGCCTTAAATATGTATATAAATATCTATAATAAAAGTTAGTTTTGATTTTCTTTTTGGTCTATTCATAAAGTTATGCGCCACAGCCACTAAACTGAAAACCACTTTTGAAACTTTCCCTTATACAATAGGTCCCTACGTCTTCATCATCACTCATAGTTCATGCGGAGTCAACGAGAGAATTTTTCTTTTCTAGTTAAAACCTCCATCACTTCGCCGCACTTGAAGAAAAATGTGAGGATTCTTCTGGGAATTCCACGAATATGGAGGATGTGGGATCGAATTTTGTATAAATATTATCGTCCTTACATCTCGCAATGATTTAGATCTTATTCTACGTCGTCTTCTTCTTTTTTGGTCGATGGTCGTATTCGATAAGTTTTATGAATAGGACTTAATTTACCGTGGAATTATATGTGAAAGGATATTTTGGAGTAAGGATAATCCCGCTCGATTTGCCTCTGCCGCGTCATAAAAGCCAGAGTGTGATGCGATATATTTATTGCACACTAGATTCACTCCTGATATGATGGAAGAACAATTTAACGCTGATTCCATGCACATACTCGTATCTATGTATATTTATATCATAATCCAAACGAGACGACAAACACTTAATTTAATTTTATTGAGATGTACTTCAGTGAAGCCATAGGGGCTTTGCTTTCTCGTCTGTTCGTCTTCTATAATAATGTATAATAATGGAGGGAATTGAGCAGTTCTGCGAATTGCATCTATTCATCGCCGTCGAAAGATCCAAAAAGTCTGGAGAATATTACATTTTATTGAAACACAAGTTTATCGAGCTGAAAATAATTTTATTGAGTTATTATGTTGCTATTCAAAGAAGCCGCCCGCCATCCAGCGCAGCGCCACCAGCAGCGGGCCATGCCATTCAAGCCACCAAGATGTGTGGTATTCGTATTGGTGTGATGATCAGCGAAGGGTGTCGGGAAGGTGCGGTGGTGGAGTTTTTCAAGCAGTAAACGTTTTGGAAAATATGAATTGAGATATTTATTCATAGCGAACATTTTTTCTTTAAATTCTTAACGAGTCTGAATCAGTGATGCCACTATTTTGGTTTTTTTAAAGTCTTCCCACTTTGTTGCAGTTTGAAGTTGACTCGATCGCATTTTGGAAGCAAAGTAAAGTCGAAATTTGTTAAGAAAAATCTGAGGATTTACGATTTCACAAAGAAATAATAATTAAGGGGTCAAATGCCTCTTTAACTACACTTTAATTCAAACTCTCATATTAAACGATGAAAAACCTGGGTCTAAATTCTGATCCCATTTCAACCCGAGCTCTTGATCATGCTTGGTAACTAGCTGTTACCAGTGGCCTAACGCGCGTGGTAAAAGAAAATCAAAATATCACATAAGGACATTCCAAGGGCAAATGTACATAAATTAGTAGGTAAGCTTTTTCCAATCAAAAGCAACAAAAGGAACCAAAAGTAACGCTGTCTATTATTAAAGTGCTCAGCTTTTTTAAGCTAACTTTCATTCCGAATTGATGCCCCTTGAAATGATGTGGCAAATTTGTAAATCTAGTACGGTTATGGTGGTCGTCATATTGCCCACATTAAAATTCAAAGTGGGATTTGACATTGAGTAGGCGTTATTTTGCTCGAATTTTAAATTTAAAAAAGAGGTTGGGATGCGACCCACACTGATAATCTCCCATCTTTTCTGTCGATTTGTGTTGCTTAAAAGGTTTGTAGGTTTTCGGGTTTTGTTTAAAAAGTTGTTAGTTGAATTATTCTTGCAAATTTTAAAATTACCAACAATATTTTTTATATAAAGAAATAGTTTAGTTTGAAAATCTAGTTTTGTTTATTAGATTTTTAGTCGAACATTTTTTTACCATTTTCTTAAATATTTACAAATTGTATGAATGAAATAAATTTGAGATATATCAAGAACCGAACATCAATTTTTACCAAATGTTCGTATTTTTTTTTGTAGTTTATATATTTTTATGAAAAAACGGACTGTTGGATTTTTATAACCCAGTGAATATCAAACATAATATTTTCTGTGAAATGAAACAAGTTTGAAGACAAAATTTTTAATTTTTAAAAGCTTATTGAGTCGTAAGTAAGTTTTTAACAATTTTTAGTATTGTTTTTTTGTTAGGTTTTTATTTTTTGTATGGAAATGGATTTTCCTCAACATTTTACTGAGTGTTGACCACTATATTTCTTAAAAGATAAAAGAAGTTTAAAGCCAATGTATTAATTTTTTGAAAAGATATTTGAGTCGAAATTCAATTTTTACCAAATTTGAGTAATTTGTTTTTATGTTTTTATTTTTTATAAAAAAAAACTGTCAAAAACGTTATTTTTCGTTGTACAAATTGTTTTGGAGAAATTTTCGAGGTGACAATTTTTTTTTATTTATAAGAAAAACTGTTAATTGGATGTTTTTCAAAAAATATTATTGTTTGGTATCACGTCACAATATATAACATATAAAATTTAATTTAAGTCTTTAGCCTTATTGGCTCGTAAAATATTTAGGATAAAACAAAATGTTCAACTATTTTTTAAACTGCTATAGCAATAAAACCACCCACGCAATTTCCTTGAGATATAACAAAATTTATTTGAAGTCGATATCTCTTCTTTTTCTTAAGCTATAGACAACGAAAAACGTACGGACGTACGAACAGACATCTTTCTAAAAATCTTTTGTTTCTCTAGGGACCTTGAAACGTTGAGAAATGTCAAAATTTTCAATTTGACAAATCGGACCCATTACAATAACTTCCTACTGACTTTCCCATTAATATATTAGAATATTAGTGACTTTTTAAAAGTTCTTCGTTTAAAAGTTTGAAGAAATTTCCTTATATTAAATATGAGATTAAAAGGTTTTTGATTGAAATTTTATTATAAAGTTTGCGCAGTACCGCCTTAAAAATTGTAACAGAAATGGTTCGAATCATTACAAAAATGTAAATGCAAACCGTGTCTTCAAGTAAATTTGAAATTTCAAGAAATGTAAATAAATCAATTCAACTGATTTTGACTAATATTGAAGTATTACATTATAAGCTTCTTTTCCAATCAGGAATTTCGTTTTGAAAAGCTCACTACTATTTTTATAAAAATGGAATCAAAGACGGTTCAAGAACAAATTCACTTAAGAAATATTGAACATTTTTAATTCAAATAAGGTCGTCGTGAGGAACCTTTTAAGCCAATAATATAGGGTTTTTTTTTTAATAAGAGCGGGTAGATGTCGTGATGTTTGCTGTGTGACACCTAGCGTCGTCCTACTGGAACCACATGTCGTCTAAGTCCATATGGTTCAATTTGGTCAGTATGAAATTAGTAATCATCTTTATGTAGCGCTCGCTGCCGACGGTGACCGCCTCACTAACGTTGTTTTTAAAAAAGTACGTACCAATTACTTCGCTGGCCTAAAATCCACACCAAGCATTAACTTTTTGAGGGTGCATTATGACCTGGTGAACATCGCGTGGATTGGTGTCGTCCCATCATATACGGCAATTTTGCTTGTTAAAAGTCAGCTAACAATCGGCGTTGTCTATGGTCTTGAACTTTGAGCTCCTGGATCTTGTACGGAAATAAGCTCAAGTCCCAATGCAAAAATTGCCAAGTTGAAGTCTGCGATAGACTGCCTCAGGTTCTGCTATACACTTTCACAGACCGTGGCGATGTTCTCGGCCGATCATGCGTTCCTTACAAGTACAAGTGTTGGCTAATTGTTTACAAAACCGGTCGTCTCAAATTTGGCCACTAAAGTTGAAGAAACGGCTGTGATAGGCTACCACGTCTACCGCGCAACCACGTCTATGCCCGCAACCTTCATGTTAACGAAAACTCATTTTGTTAATAAAGTTTTATCATTTGAACGTGCTGTTAAATCGTGTAACTTGCTATGATGATTTGGCATAAACAACTAAATAATAAACAAAAGATTTGACAGATGTTACTAAAACAAAATGGTCGCCAAAATCTACCCGCGCCAATTTAAAAAAACCTATAGTTAAACTGGTGAAAAAATAAGTTTTTATTTTCTTACAAAATAAATATTGAACTAAACTGACGTAAATGCTTACACGTGCCTCTGACTCTGCTCATCATAAGTCTGTTGTCTGTCCCTAAGAATGGAAAATCTACAAATCCGGCTCGAAGGACCAAAATGTTTCGCACAGTAAATTTTGTTTGTGGTATATAAAATATAAGAAAAACTCAACTCTTCAATTTCAATAATCTTTTCTTTATTTTTGTAAAACACCCTTTTATGAATCAAGAATTAAACAGTGTTGTAAAATTAACAAACCGAATAATAATTATATTATAATACTAAATTATGATTTAGGTTGGCGGAACAATGATCCCCAAAATTCAACAAAACAAAACTATAAGGAAAACGAAATGATTTATAAAATAACAATGGGTAGGTAGGTAGAACTCGATTAATAAAATCGAAATTATTTATAAAACTAATAAATGGTACTATACACCGGAGCGTTACAAAAAATAATGAAAAATGGGCTCCAGGAAGTATTATGGTACTTACCATCACCAATCAAGATAAATAATAGAAAAAAAAGCGGAAATTTGCTTCGCAATTAAAATAAAATTCGAGATTAATTTTTCACCTAGAAAGGTTAAGATTTTTTATTCTATATCTGGGGAACCTTTATAAATATAGGGATAAACCCGGAATTGTTTCCAAAAAATATTTGTACAATTTAAATTGATACAAAAAAAAAGAAAGAGAACAATTGGCTGTGCACAAAGGACACAAAGAAAGGTCACCTTGGGAAAGATCCCGAAGATCAAAGGAACAAAGGGTCCCGCAATGTCGGGAGACAAAGGAACGGACCGAAAGTCTATCGGGTTAAATTTTGGCTCTTTATAGCCAACAACAAATTACAAGCAAATGTAAAAAACACAAAACTCACACAACAAAAAAATACTTATCTTCCTTGCTTTAAGAAAAGCGATCCTGCCTCTCCTTTCCCTCTCTTCTCAATCACGCCTTCCTCAAAATTTGTGTGTTTTTCTTTATTTTAATTTAGTTCTCATCCAACACAAAACTAGTACGGTTCTTCTTTTTTTCTTTTCCACCTCACTCTTCTTAGCTTCTCTAAAAAGTGCCATATTCATGGCGAACTTCCCTCATCCAAGAGGTCACGACAAGTATGACATCCTTTTGTTATGAACTGGTTTTATCTTTCGGTCTAACTGCGACACCAGGCTTTTTCGCTTGCATGCATGCCGATTTCAAAAACCAGTCAAACCTTTGTGGTCTCTTTCACAGTGGTGATTTGAACACCAACCTTGGCTTAATGGTAGAGTTCAGTTCTTATCCGTCGAATCCAATTGTTCTAAAAAGTAAACCGGCCCAGTTTAATAGCTTGAGGAAAGCCTTCTGGTAATTAGGAACCTTCAATCAAAAAATATTCCTGGTTCTGGTATTCTGATAAAATATACCAGGAGAAAACCTGGTAAATACTATCGTTTTCCTGATAAATGTTATCGTTTTTCATGGTACACCATCATTTATCTGGATCCTGGTAGCCGGTACCAGAACCAGGAAGGCACATTTTTTACCAGATTTCCTGATAAAACTTTTATCAGGAAAAATAAGGAGAAATAATGGTAGATAATACCAGATTTCTGATACATGTTATCGGTTTTACTGGTAAAGCATATTTTATCTGTATCCTGATATCCGGTATCAGGCCCGGCTACAAACTCGTCTATCTGATTTTCTGATAAATATTATCAGAAACTTCTGATACAAAATATGACAACACAAATCCTGGTAAATAGTACCATTTTCCTGATCAATGTTATAAGTTTTTCTTGTAAAGTATAGTCAACCAGTAGTCTGGTTGTTTATATCAGTAAAAACAACATTTTTTATCAGTTTTTCTGATAATCTAATTGATAGATATTATAAGTATTCAATTTTTACTAATTTTTTAATTTTTGTTCCACCTTTAATGCGTAAATTGTGTGCAAATATTCTAAGAAATTATGACAAAATTAAAATTTCACAAAAAATATTGTTTTTATGTAACGAAAATGCACCTACGATCCATTAATTTTATTAATGTTTGTAAGTATTTTGGATTTTGGTCATTTTCATTTTTCATTCAATACTAAACTCTTAAAGACAAAATGTAAATTGGGTTTATAATTGTTTTGAATTTGATTTCTACTTTATAATTTAAACATCAAAAATTAAAATTGGTATTGCATACCAGGAAATAAACTGGTAGATACTATCGTTTTCCTGATAAATGTTATCGTTTTTCATGGTAAACCTTCATTTATCTGGATCCTGGTAGCCGGTACCAGAACCAGGAAGGCACATTTTTTACCAGATTTCCTGATAAAACTTTTATCAGGAAAAATAAGGAGAAATAATGGTAGATAATACCAGATTTCTGATACATGTTATCGGTTTTACTGGTAAAGCATATTTTATCTGTATCCTGATATCCGGTATCAGGCCCGGCTACAAACTCGTCTATCTGATTTTCTGATAAATATTATCAGAAACTTCTGATACAAAATATGACAACACAAATCCTGGTAAATAGTACCATTTTCCTGATCAATGTTATAAGTTTTTCTTGTAAAGTATAGTCAACCTGTATAAACCGATTTACATTTTGTCTTTAAGAGCTTAGTATTGAATGAAAAATAATAACATTGAAAAAAGCATAATTATCAATTATTATTTTTCATTCAATACTAAACTCTTAATGACAAAATGTAAATTGGGTTTACACATGTTTTGAATTTTATTTCTACTTTATAATTACATTTAAATGAGATTTCAAACAAGTCAGCAACTTTATTTATTAATATAAATTGAATCTGAATGTGCTGAAATTGTTGAACACTTCATAAAAACAGGTATAAAAATCTTCATCAGATCATTTATTGCAATAAGTATCCCAGCTCAACTAAAAATTTAAAATTACTCAACTCCTAATAACAGCCCTGAACTCAGCTTTCCGATAGTCGCGCGCTTATTTTATTTTAAATGTCTGGTAGTATACACCATTTTCCTGGTACATATTACCAGGAAAGCCAAACGACGCCATCAACTGCATACAAAAATAGTGTCGTTCAATATATCCTTCTCTTTCCTTCTGCTTGATTGATTTACTTGGCAACAGCCCGCAGCAACAGTAAGCCATTCGCGCCAGCCCGTGTTCTATTAAACATGGAGCAGGGATGTGATGTATGATTTTCAATCTGAAAGTCGTACCTAATGGAATTGGTATTTCAATTCAGAAACATTTTATTAATGTTTGTAAGTATTTTGGATTTATGGTCATTTTCATTTTTCATTCAATACTAAACTCTTAAAGACAAAATGTAAATTGGGTTTATACTTGTTTTGAATTTGATTTCTACTTTATAATTTAAACATCAAAAATAAAAATTGGTATTGCAGAAAAAATGAAAATGTTCACAATTAAAAAGTAAGAATCAAATTCAAAACAAGTATAAACCCCATTTACATTTTGTCTTTAAGAGTTTAGTGTTGAATGAAAAATAATAACATTGAAAAAAGCATAATTATCAATTATTATTTTTCATTCAATACGAAACTCTTAAAGACAAAATGTAAATTGGGTTTATACTTGTTTTGAATTTGATTTCTACTTTATAATTACATTTAAATGAGATTTCAAACAAGTCAGCAACTTTATTTATTAATATAAATTGAATCTGAATGTGCTGAAATTGTTGAACACTTCATAAAAACAGGTATAAAAATCTTCATCAGATCATTTATTGCAATAAGTATACCAGCTCAACTAAAAATTTAAAATTACTCTACTCCTTATAACAGCCCTGTACTCATCTTTCCGATAGTCGCGTACGTATCATATGTGTGTCTCTCTCTGCATCTATTGCCGCCATTACTTAAAATTTTTCCTACTACTTTCTCATATCTCAGTCAGATTCATTTGCAATTTAAAGTTCAACGTGACTGGTCCTGGTGTGTGTCGTCTTTTTAATTTGATTCAGTGACCATTTAAAAAATTATAAATTTTGAATAAACAAATGTGTATTATTAATTAGTTTTTAAAAACATTTTTTGAAAAAAATAGAATAAAAAATAGTATATGAACGCGTACACCAGCTTCTGCAACAAGGGAAACCACAAGCATACTCGTGTTATTATTCAAGAAATTGCGGAACTTCAAAGCCCATGGGGACAAAGGTATGAATTAATTTTACTTTTTTGGCAATTATTATTATTGGTTTGTTTCTACTGTTGTATATTTTTCTCACCAATAAGACTTATCATATTTAAATTACTAAAATTGTACTTATTATCCTATTTGTGCGTTTGGACATAATCAGCACTATGATGAATTCCATCGTAATCGGAAATTTTTACGAATCCCGAAAAACTGTATCATGAAATCCGTTCGTATAGCAAAATTGTATGAGATTTTCCACTACGAACGGATTTAATGATACAGTTTTTCGGGATTCGTAAAAATTTCCGATTACGATGGAATTCATGATAGGGCTGAAATGAGGTATCTTGCGTCGCTGGAAAAGCAGTCACATAAGTCAACATTTTATTTTCGTTTTAAAATCTCCTTTTTTCGAAATTATGAAAATGATTTGCTTTATTAACATTTTTTTAGGTTTTCTATATTAATTCTTAATTCAATTATTTTACCTGCAAGAAATATAAGCATTTTTAAACTTGGTGTGAATTTAATGAAGAAAAAATAAATGTTGACTTATGTCACTTTGCTTCTGCAGCGACGCGAGATACTTTGTCACCGCTTTCATCTTGTTCCGCTTTTGAATTGTGTTGACTGCTAGTTCTCGAAGATTAAAGAAATCCTTAAAGTTTATGAGATGAACTTGATATCCACCTTAACTTTTGTATTTTTTAATTGATCTGGCTAATTGGAAAATGCGTGTCCAATTGTTCATCATATAAGGCGCCATTGCTTAGATTTTTTCCTTCTACTTTCTCATATCTCAGTCAGATTCATTTGCAATTTAAAGTTGGACGTGGCTGGTCCTGGTGTGTGTCTTTTTAATTTGATTCAGTGGCTATTATAAAAAATTATAAATTTTGAATAAAACAAATGTGTAAAAACAAATGTTTTTAAAACATTTTTTGAAAAAAATAGAATAATTTCGTTTAGTATATGAACGCATACACCAGCTTCTTCAACCAGGGAAACCACAAGCATACTCAAGTTATTATTCACTAAATTACGCAACTTCAAATCCCATGGTTAGAAAGGTATGATTTAATTTCACTTTTTTGGCAATTATTATTATTGGTTTGTTTCTACTGTTGTATATTTTTCTCACCAATAAGACTTATCATATTTAAATTACAAAAAATATACTTATTATCCTATTTGTGCGTTTGGAGATAATGAGGTATCTTGTGTCGCTGGAAAAGCAGTCACATACGTAAACATTTTATTAGTTTTTAAAAACATTTTTTGAAAAAAATAGAATAATTTCGTTTAGTATATGAACGCATACACCAGCTTTTTTAACAAGGGAAACCACAAGCATACTCAAGTTATTATTCACAAAATTACGCAACTTCAAATCCCATGGTTAGAAAGGTATGATTTAATTTCACTTTTTTGGCAATTATTATTGGTTTGTTTCTAATGTTGTATATTTTTCTCACCAATAAGACTTATCATTTTTAAATAACAAAAAATATACTTATTATCCTATTTGTGCGTTTGGAGATAATGAGGTATCTTGTGTCGTTGGAAAAACAGTCACATAAGTCAACATTTTATTTTCATTTTAAAATCGGCTTTTTTTTCGAAATCATGAAAATGATTTGCTGTATTAACATTTTTTAAGGTTTTGAATATTAATTCTTAATTCAATTATTTTACCTGCAAGAAATATAAGCATTTTTAAACTTGGTGTGAATTTAATGAAGAAAAAATAAATGTTTACTTAACTTTGTCAACGCTTTCATCTTGTTCCTCTTTTGAATTGTGTTGGCACATAATAAATTTTTCCAAGGATAGCTTACCAAAAAATTGAGTCATTGGCGATATATCCATTTTCGCTCAATATTGCACTTAGTGAGTTTTACCTGTCGTGCCAAGCGACGATATTTAAAATCAATATTCAAATAATGAACCCTTGCAAGTTAACTTTAAATGTTTCCTTTTGCCGTTTTTATTTATGTACAGCTTTTAGTTACTTTAATATTATTTACATTTACGAGTATCTAAAAAATCTAACTCCATTTTTTTTTTTATCTAGTATACCTACTTCGAAACTGAACGAATCAAATATACCAGCTAAGACATTGTAAGTTTTGCCGTTCTTATTTTACTTAATATGTACATAATATAATTTTATGAAATAAATTGTCAATTATTTTGACATGATGTTTGTTTTTAGAATTTAACTTTTTTTGTTTTTTAGGAATACCTATTTTGGTTTTGTATTTTATATCAGCTTTTAAAACGATCAATTAGAATGGAGTGTTTCATATGTCAAAAAAGATTATGTAACATAAATGATATATCCACCCATTTCAAAGTGGTACATAAATTAAATGGAACGGGGGTTTACCGGTGTACTTTTAAAGATTGTACTTCATTCACATCTACCTTCACAAATTTTTCGCGTCACTGTAAAACACATATAAAAGAAGGGTTATCATTATTTTCTACAAACACGAATATCATAAATAGTTCTTTTTCGGCCTCTTGTTCACGACGTTTTTCTCCTCCAACCGTAACTTATGTTCCGAACTTGCCCTCTGATTTTTCTGATAGTCCACATTCCTTTGTTGAAAATAATTGTTCTCTTACAAAAAATGATATTGATATTGATTTTAATAAGTTTGGAATTGATTTCGCTATGAAATTGTTCAGCATGGACAACTTGTCACGTAAAGATGCTGTAAGAATTATAGGAATGTTTAAAGAAACCATTCATGAGCCCATTTTAAATTCTTTAAAAATACTTTGTACTAAACCAAATCGACCTATCGAAGATCGATTGCACTTTTCAGCTTTGATTTTATCGTTAGAAAAGCAGTTTGAATACTGCAGTACTGACCATCAGCTTATACAATGGCTTACAGCAAATGAATATTTCTGCGTTGCCACTGAGTTCACTATTCATGAAGAGCTAAAAAATGTTTATCGTAATGGAATTAATTGCCATGAAGAGCAAACAACAACAGGGGTGCTCCTTCCTCTTGAATTTCAGTTCCAAAAATTTTTCGAAAAAAATGATTTATTGATTAAGACCATAGACAATATAAACCGAATTTTAAGCGATGAGTCGAATACTTCTCACTACATTAAGAGAAAGGCTTGGCAACACAAACGTAATCTGTTTCCTGCAAATGAAATCATTATCCCGTATTTCGTTTACATGGACGATGCAGAAATAAATAATCCATTAGGATCCCACGCTGATCCGATTTCTTTTGTTTATTATTCATTTCCCGTTACTCCAGATCAGTCTGATATTTTTTTAGCTGCACTATTCAAATCTCGTGACTATAAAATGTTTGGAAATAAAAAATGTCTTCACTCACTCGTAAATAAAATGATTTTTTTAGAAAAAAATGGTATTGAAATTAGCACATCTCAGGGAATTAAAAAGGTGTACTTTGTTTTGGGTCTATTGATTGGAGATAATTTAGGCTTGAATGCCATGCTAGGCTTTTCTTCATGCTCAAGTAATTATTTTTGTCGATTTTGTAAACTGTCAAAGAAAGAAACTTGTGTAATGCCATGCGAGGTTAAACATATGTTACGTAATAGGAAAAATTATTCGGAAGATGTTGCCACTAATGATTACAAAAAAACAGGTATACATGAAGATTCAGTTTTCAATTCTATTCCATCATTCCATGTTACTTATAACTATTCAATTGATGTGATGCACGATATATTTGAAGGTATTTGCCATTATAACATCTGCCACATCATACGATATATTCTTGACATGAAGTTTTTCTCCGATCTTCAATCTTTAAATGATCGAATAAATTCGTTTAATTATGGCGAAATTGAGATCGGGAATATTTCATTGTCACCAATTACAAATGATAATTTAAAAAATATGCATTTAAAGAAGACAGCTCGTGAAATGATGGCTTTTATTTTTTATTTTCCTTTAATGGTGGCTGATAGAATACCTGAAAAAGACGAGGTTTGGATTTTCTTTTTGAATTTCCTAGAAATCGTTGAAATTCTTCTTTATTTCAACATATCAAATGATTTGATTGAACATCTTGCAGAACTTATTCGACAGTATCATCTTGATTACGTAAGATTGTTTAATGATACTTTAAAGCCAAAGCATCACTTTATGGTTCATTATCCATTGGTTATTCGGAAGAGTGGAGTGCCTCGTAATTTTTGGTGCTTTCAGTTTGAAGCTAAACATAAGGAGTTTAAAAAATATGCAAGAGTCATAAACAGTAGACGAAAAATCCCAATTACATTGTCTTTCAAATTTCAGTTAAAATTTGCTCACTTTTTATTAAATGAAACAAGTCCGGAAATAGTGTCATTTGCTGATTGCCACATGCAAAATACTTGCTTTTCAGATTTTATACATAATTACAAGGTTCGACAAGGAATATCTTCCGATTTCAAAATTTTTTCTCAATGCATTTATTATGGAAAGCGTTTTAAAGTAGGTTATTTCATAACGCAATCATTAGATAGTATACCAGAGACTGCGTTATTATTCCAAATCAAAGAGGTAGTCAAGTTTTCAGAGGAAAAGTTTCCGTATTTGTTGTGCCAACGAGTACAAATTATTTCCTTCCGAAAACATTATGCTGCAATGGAAATAGGCAATGTAAATTCAACGATTCAATACTCATCTTATCATTTGCAACGGATTGACCATTGCAGAAGCCCTCCAATGAATTCTCATAAAATATCACGTGGCATGCTGATGGTTAGACCGAAAATAATTTATTAATATCTTTGTCATTTGTATTAGGATATAAATATCAGCAACAAAAATGAAGGCTTCAGAAGAATTTTTTGAAATGCATGAAAATATTGCTCAATCGAAGAACATTTTGACAACGGTAACGGAGGAGAAATCTATATTATCCAATGAAGACACTATCATCACTGTTCCATGTAATGAAATATTACCATCACTTATAAATTATACATTGGTGGAAGGAGCTGATTTATCTTATACAACGCATGAGAATCAAGCATTGAAAAATTCGTCTGTAGAAGGTTCTCCAAAGTCCAACAAAGTAGAAAACTTTTCATTTACAGAACTTATCAAGTCCTATTGTGAAAGCGAAAAACAAAATGAAACAGAAGATCTTAAAAATCTATTGATTTCATGGAAAATTCCGCTTCAATGTCACCAATATTTTGTGGGTAAATACAAATTAAGTTCAATTATTTCATTTAGGTATAGATTAATCTTAAACCTATGTAACAGATGAGAGCCTTTTTGTACCCGTATTGAAAGTGGCAGAGCCATTTTTTATGAAAAGATTTTTGCAAGGGTTAAATATAACCACTGCCAGTAGAATTGTGTTCTTCGATAAATGGCAGCAATGGAAAATTGAGATTGGTTCAATTCCCTTCAACCGTTCTCTAGATGACTTCTCGTGTTCAGTAATACACAATTCTTCAACACCGACGACTAGTTCTTCTTCGCCTCTTCTTTACAATACATCAGCCAGCAAAAAATTAATGGATATTTTGAACTGGGGAAACGAAGGGGAAACGATTAAAAGCTATTTTCAAATTAACAACAATATTGACAATAAATCTGTACGAAGTCTGCTTTTAAATACAATTGTAAACTATTCGAGTGCAAATAATGTCTATTTTTCGTCAAAGGACTTAATGCAACTCGCCGAAGAAATCCGTGTCGCTTTTAATGAAGATCCTGTAAGATTTTTTTTATATTATTGAATCTTTGTTTTTATAGTTTCTGTCTTTTCATATAGCTTGATTATTATGACCACAAGAAAGGTGTAAAAAATCCCAAAGGAATTCTAGCAAACAAATTTCATAATATGCGAGGAAAATTTCGAAGTATAAATCGATTATGCATGCCGGAGTCTAAAAAAAAGCTAAAACTCGATGATGCGTTGTCCGAAGGAAATTCCGGTGATGAAGATAAAGTGTGCATGCAAATGAAACACGATTTCCTTGCAATGAATGCACAAGAAAGAATAAAAGCATGGGAGAGTACATTCAATGTTCGACAATCAGATCTAAAAAAGGCGAATTCAAAAACAATCTCATGGAGTGAGTTTTACGAGAAATGGCATTTTATCAACTTTCCCAACGGATATGAATACGTACGGAAAAAACACTTTTTTGTTCAACGTTAGCTTGTTGTTTCTTTTGTATTTTTTTTACCTCAATGATATTTTTACAATTCAAACTTTAATTAATGTATCACATTTATCTATTAAACACTGTTAACGAAATTCATCAAAACATTAAAAAAAAGATACCTAACTTTCAAATATTTTTTTTCCTTGTAGATCGAATCAGATTTCAATAAAATGTTCGGGAATAAGGACATTGTTTTGGCGGGCCCAAAAATGAATGACTTCATTAATTTAATGCTGCAATTCATTTTTCCGAAAAAAATTATTAACACAGAAATCCGACTGAAACTACACGAATTCAATTTGAAGTGTTTATCCGATCCCAACTCGAACATTGTTTCAAAAAGTTTGTAATAATACTTTGCATATTTCATAATATAAATACTTCACATTAACATACTCTTATATAGAATTGATTTTTATTAACAGTTTTCATACTTTTTCGTTTGCCTTTTATTAAAAAGAAATTTCTTTTCATTATTAGACACCAGAGCTGCAATGGTGTTCACACACTTGCACTATCTCCTGCAGCCAAGTGGACGTGAAGGTAACAAACGCTTCACCGTTTTTGACAGCCAAGATGCATCAATTAGGTTGTTCGCTCAGCAGCAAGACTATAAAGAACATCAAAATGCACTGGCTGCAAAACATTCACAGTCGCAACCACCCTTAATTACGTTAATCGGTCATTGGAAGAAATAGAAGAAATACATGTAGATTTCGACAACACGCACTATAAGGTATTTACCTTCGACCGGGCACTCGACATTTGTATTAAAATATTTTTTACGCTAAATATAGCGTATCCAAAATCATGTCAACAGTTTTGGGAATTTGTTGACACCTATTTTTACAAAATCGACGAATCAGCAACAAATCCAAAGGCACGAAATCTATTAAAGTCATTAAAATTCGCTGAAAGCGAAAGAAACACTAAAAGTTAAACTGATTGTAAATTTTTACGTTTAAGTATTTATAATAAAAACTCATATTCTAAAAGAAATTAATAATATTTTATTTGTTATAAGATCAATTTCTGGGGTGTCTTCTTCTCAAGTTCGTATGGTCTTTTGTGGTTTTTTTGTTTCAGATGCTTGTTGAGTTTCCAGCAAATGGTAAGTAAAAATAAATAACATTCATTCAATAACCGGTACCAGGAAAAGTACCCGAAGGCCTGGTAAATTGTTCCAGAATACAGGTACATTCTACCAGGAAAAAATAATATTTCAGGTAAATACTACCAGTATGCTGGTAGCAGGTACCAGAAAAAGTACCCGAAGGCCTGGTAAATTGTTCCAGAATACAGGTACATTCTACCAGGAAAAAATAATATTTCAGGTAAATACTACCAGTATGCTGGTAGCAGGTACCAGGAAAAGTACCCGAAGGCCTGGTAAATTGTTCCAGAATACAGGTACATTCTACCAGGAAAAAATAATATTTCAGGTAAATACTACCAGTATGCTGGTAGCAGGTACCAGGAAAAGTACCCGGAGGCCTGGTAAATTGTACCAGAATACAGGTACATTCTACCAGGAACAAATGATATTTCAGGTAAATACTACCAGTATGCTGGTAGCAGGTACCAGGAAAAGTACCCGGAGGCCTGGTAAATTGTACCAGAATACAGGTACATTCTACCAGGAAAAAATAATATTTCTGGTAAATACTACCAGTATGCTGGTAGCAGGTACCAGGAAAAGTACCCATAGGCCTGGTAAATTGTACCAGAATACAGGTACATTCTACCAGGAAAAAAAAAATATTTCTGGTAAATACTACCAGTATGCTGGTAGCAGGTACCAGGAAAAGTACCCGGAGGCCTGGTAAATTGTACCAGAATACAGGTACATTCTACCAGGAAAAAAAAATATTTCTGGTAAATACTACCAGTATGCTGGTAGCAGGTACCAGGAAAAGTACCCGGTGGCCTGGTAAATTGTACCAGAATACAGGTACATTCTACCAGAAAAAAAAAATATTTCTGGTAAATACTACCAGCATGCTGGTAGCAGGTACCAGGAAAAGTACCCGGTGGCCTGGTAAATTGTACCAGAATACAGGTACATTCTACCAGGAAAAAATAATATTTCTGGTAAATACTACCAGTATGCTGGTAGCAGGTACCAGGAAAAGTACCGGGAGGCCTGGTAAATTGTACCAGAATACAGGTACATTCTACCAGGAAAAAATAATATTTCTGGTAAATACTACCAGTATGCTGGTAGCAGGTACCAGGAAAAGTACCCGGAGGCCTGGTAAATTGTACCAGAATACAGGTACATTCTACCAGGAAAAAAAAATATTTCTGGTAAATACTACCAGTATGCTGGTAGCAGGTACCAGGAAAAGTACCCGGTGGCCTGGTAAATTGTACCAGAATACAGGTACATTCTACCAGAAAAAAAAAATATTTCTGGTAAATACTACCAGTATGCTGGTAGCAGGTACCAGGAAAAGTACCCGGAGGCCTGGTAAATTGTACCAGAATACAGGTACATCCTACCAGGAAAAAATAATATTTCTGGTAAATACTACCAGTATGCTGGTAGCAGGTACCAGGGAAAGTACCCGAAGGCCTGGTAAATTGTTCCAGAGTACAGGTACATTCTACCAGGAAAAAATAATATTTCAGGTAAATACTACCAGTATGCTGGTAGCAGGTACCAGGAAAAGTACCCGGAGGCCTGGTAAATTGTACCAGAATACAGGTACATTCTACCAGGAAAAAATAATATTTCAGGTAAATACTACCAGTATGCTGGTAGCAGGTACCAGGAAAAGTACCCGGAGGCCTGGTAAATTGTACCAGAATACAGGTACATTCTACCAGGAAAAAATAATATTTCAGGTAAATACTACCAGTATGCTGGTAGCAGGTACCAGGAAAAGTACCCGGAGGCCTGGTAAATTGTACCAGAATACAGGTACATTCTACCAGGAAAAAATAATATTTCTGGTAAATACTACCAGTATGCTGGTAGCAGGTACCAGGAAAAGTACCCGGAGGCCTGGTAAATTGTACCAGAATACAGGTACATTCTACCAGGAAAAAATAATATTTCTGGTAAATACTACCAGTATGCTGGTAGCAGGTACCAGGAAAAGTACCCGGAGGCCTGGTAAATTGTACCAGAATACAGGTACATTCTACCAGGAAAAAATAATATTTCAGGTAAATACTACCAGTATGCTGGTAGCAGGTACCAGGAAAAGTACCCGGAGGCCTGGTAAATTGTACCAGAATACAGGTACATTCTACCAGGAAAAAATAATATTTCAGGTAAATACTACCAGTATGCTGGTAGCAGGTACCAGGAAAAGTACCCGGAGGCCTGGTAAATTGTACCAGAATACAGGTACATTCTACCAGGAAAAAATAATATTTCTGGTAAATACTACCAGTATGCTGGTAGCAGGTACCAGGAAAAGTACCCGGAGGCCTGGTAAATTGTACCAGAATACAGGTACATTCTACCAGGAAAAAAAAATATTTCTGGTAAATACTACCAGTATGCTGGTAGCAGGTACCAGGAAAAGTACCCGGAGGCCTGGTAAATTGTACCAGAATACAGGTACATTCTACCAGGAAAAAAAAATATTTCTGGTAAATACTACCAGTATGCTGGTAGCAGGTACCAGGAAAAGTACCCGGTGGCCTGGTAAATTGTACCAGAATACAGGTACATTCTACCAGAAAAAAAAAAATATTTCTGGTAAATACTACCAGCATGCTGGTAGCAGGTACCAGGAAAAGTACCCGGTGGCCTGGTAAATTGTACCAGAATACAGGTACATTCTACCAGGAAAAAATAATATTTCTGGTAAATACTACCAGTATGCTGGTAGCAGGTACCAGGAAAAGTACCGGGAGGCCTGGTAAATTGTACCAGAATACAGGTACATTCTACCAGGAAAAAATAATATTTCTGGTAAATACTACCAGTATGCTGGTAGCAGGTACCAGGAAAAGTACCCGGAGGCCTGGTAAATTGTACCAGAATACAGGTACATTCTACCAGGAAAAAAAAATATTTCTGGTAAATACTACCAGTATGCTGGTAGCAGGTACCAGGAAAAGTACCCGGTGGCCTGGTAAATTGTACCAGAATACAGGTACATTCTACCAGGAAAAAAAAATATTTCTGGTAAATACTACCAGTATGCTGGTAGCAGGTACCAGGAAAAGTACCCGGAGGCCTGGTAAATTGTACCAGAATACAGGTACATCCTACCAGGAAAAAATAATATTTCTGGTAAATACTACCAGTATGCTGGTAGCAGGTACCAGGGAAAGTACCCGGAGGCCTGGTAAATTGTACCAGAATACAGGTACATTCTACCAGAAAAAAAATAATATTTCTGGTAAATACTACCAGTATGCTGGTAGCAAGTACCAGGAAAATGATTATCTTTTCCTGTTAGATTGTATCAGGCAACTGGTACATCTTATCAGTAATTCTGATAATATTCTGTCGGAGGGGAAATTATTTTTCCTGGTACGGGTTACCAGGAGGGACTGATATATTCTATCGGAAGGCCTGGGAGAATCTCGTTATCAGTTTTTCCGATAGAATCTAACAAGAAATCTGATAAATAGAACCAGGATATTTTTTTGAGTGTTGGCATTTTTCAACCAAGATTGAGAGGCAGAATCCGATAGTTTGAGATTTAGACTGTAAACCCCTAGACTTCCGTGCAGACAATTTTAGGGGAACCAAAGAACACATCGCAAGGTGACCTTACTTTGTATTTCGACACTTTAGGCTGGGCATTAAGACATACTAATTTTAGGTATTAAGCAAATTATACAAAGGATGCACACTATCGTTTTCTCCTTGTGTGAACCACCTGTCACACACTCACTAAGGCCCTCTTCGTGACTTATACTTCACACAATTGTGTATTTTGTGACAATAAGAGCAGGGCACTGACTGATGGAAAGCAGGATTCTACAGAAATCTTACAATATTTTGGAGCTGCAACAATGAAAGGGAGGTTAAAAAAGGAAAAAAGATATGAGATAGGCTAGTGAAACTTGTTTTGGTAAATTTTACCGCAACAACAGAAGTGTCAATGTTTCTTTTATTTAACCTCCATCTGACCTCTTTTCATTGAACTAGTATAACAGCCAAAAGTATTGGTTCAGAGTTTGGTGAATTTTCAATTGGACATAATATTGATGGTGAGCTCACATTCAGATTATGACAGCATCCAACAAAGAGATTGTCGAAGACGAGAAGTAAATCAAAAGCGAGCTTCTATGTTTTTTGTGGTCTGACAGTTCTGGCTTTTTATATGAGTTGCATGCAAGATTTGAGTAGTTGAGTTGCGTCCAAGATTGTTGCTAAATTTTTTTTGTTATGGCGTGGCATTATGGATTTAAAGATTAAAAATCTGCAGGCACAAAAACAACTGAGAATATTGGTACAAAAGTCGTAGACGAAAACCTATAATTCTTAATTCGTGATCTTTAACATCAGGCATTCCGAAATCAACATTACATTGTATTTTGCAGACAAACTTTGTTCTTAAGACCTTTAACAGTGCTTCGATCCTTAAAATTCATCAAAATATCCGCATTTGTGTGAAAAAATGGTGATGAGGATAATTTACTTTAATAACCGAATTGTAGAATTTGTTGACTAATTGTTGAAAATGAGGCTGGTTACACTTAAATCAAGAATTTATTGAACTTATGGTTAATCATTTCTTTAAAGCGGAATAGAAAGCAACCAAACAATATTTTGGGCCTTGTGAAAGATAAATCATATGCTAATTCTTAATACTTAAAATGTTTAATGTAGAATGTAGATGAAATTGTATAGGAAACGTACAGTTGCAAATATCATCTCGAAAATGATATGTGCTTCGTGATTTCTCTTAATTCAAATAGAAGTTCTTATTGATCATAATTATCATCTTTAACTTTTTAAATAATTCAAAAGTACTAATTATGTAATAAAATAAATTGACAGCACTGAACAAAAAAATATATACTACATATTGATGAGATCTTAATTGAATGCATTTTATTTCATTTTTGTGTTATGCTAAATGGATTTAATTGACTGACTGATTCAATTAATTGAATTGTACGCTTGACATTGTGTTCATTGTAAAAAAAAAACTGAATAATTGAAGAAATGCAGACCAATGTTTTGCAGAGACTATTTGAAAATATTGACACTTTCTGCAAGTGATGACAACGAATGTGTTTTTGTGTTCTATTAAATAAAATTATCAGTTGCCATATTAGGTGAAAATAAACTTTGATTTTTTATTTAAATAATGCTTAAAAATACTTATGTTTTATAATGAAGCAGTGGCAACACTATTGGGTGCTATTGCATCATTTGGAAGTTATATCTCATTTAAGAATTCAGTTTTTGCAAATATAGATTCAGACATTTTGACCTAAACTTTTTATTTATTTCGGTTTTTCAAAAATTGTTTTGTTTATTCAAATGTTTATTGCTGCTCTTTTTCAAAAATTTAGTATAAAATGTTAAGTTTTCTTATTTAAAGTTTAAGATAAGATGTTTCTTTTAAGTATTTATTCTTTTACTGCTTTCTGTAAACACAATTATAGTTTTTCTTCTGTGTTCAGTTCTAGGACATTTTGAGAATATTACATTACTTACCCCAAGGAATAATGTGATGATGGGTCAGTTTGATATAAGGCAAAGTCATTTGACCTTAATGCAATCTCTGACTCGAACACTCGTACAATGGTACATAGTTGTACCTAATAGTTTTGTCCATTATTGTGGCAGACTCGAGGCAAAATAGAGAGTCACAGAGTGAGGAGCTTGGCTAAGATAGGTGATTTAACGATTGCAAAAGACAGACAAGAGATATGATTCCAGTGATGAAAAGACAAAGAATGAAAATAATAAAACTGATAAAAAGTTTATGAAGTGAAATTTAACAAAAGAAGAAAAAAAGAAACAAGAAGATATCATACAGTTGGCATCGTCTGCTCCTGACAAAGAAGAAAACAAAGCGACCGACCACAGCACCGCCAATGACGACGACGTTGTTTCGTTGTTTGTTATAAAACAACAGTGAATTCAAAGCCTGTCCTTAGGCACATCTTTTTTTCTGGATCATGTTGTGTAGCCTCAAAGCTTAAGTATGGTCATCATTCAAATGAAGTTGGATAAATATACTTTGTTTATGATTTCAAGCAAGTTATGGAAGGGGGTGAAATTGACAATAAGGATTTATAAGAAAAATTAACTTTATTGCAAACCTACCCGTATTGACCCTTAATTAAAAGTCATAAAAGGAAGAACATACATACGTCTTTAAAACAAAAAGCTATTCGGACAAGTTCAAATTTTGTTTTGATTTTGTGCAAGAGCAGAAACAGCAGCTGATTTAATGTTTTCATTTTGGCAGCACTGGTTTTGACAGCTTACTCACATTTTGTTTGTGTATCACTGCCAAATATTTTTTTAGTTTCGTCTACAATTTAATCACAAATCGTCTTGCAAGCCAATAACACTTTCAAATTACTGAATTTTATTATTTAAATACGTATACTCTGTTACGAGAGTTCAACGCGCCCTTCCATCATTTTATGGTCAGTTTAATCGAGCTGCTAAGGTGACTATTCGGGACCAAATCTCGCTCGAAATTCACATTTTTCGACATTTAAGCATTAAAACGCTTACGAGCAATGCGGAATGAGGAAAATATCGCAGCTATCTGTCTGTGTAAGAGATCATCGTGAATTTTCGATTTGGGGCCGTTCGCAGCAATAATTCTATTTTGCTGATTTTGGTGTGAAGCCTTTCAGAATGCAGTTGGTACAAGAATTGTTGGCGAATGACCTACCAAAACGCCGCTTATTCTGGTGAATAAGTGAGTGAAGAGAAGCATTCTTAGGCCTATCAATGCATCCAGCAAAAGTTACTGTGGAAGTAACTGAGAATGATGGGCTGGCGGAATCAATGGGACGTATTTCTTGAAAGATGATGTAAATTGCAACTTTTTTGTGAATGGTGAGCCATGACGTGCGATGATGATGCTTTTCTTGCAAAAAATTTGACTAACATGTGGACATGTTGTTTCCACGAAACAGTCCCACATAGCATACAGCAATCGGAACAATAGAATAATTGAAAGATGAGTTCAGTGAGGGGGCAGGTCAATTGTCCACCTACGTCTTGGATTTAACGCCTCTAGAGTATTTTTTGTAGGGCTATGTTATGGCTCATGTCTATACGCCCACTTCGATTGACACATTGGAAGCCAACATTTAACCATTTATTCGTGAGATACGGACCGAAATGTAAAAAAGAGTATGCCAACATCGTATCAAGCCGATGGACTATTTAAGGCTAACACATGGGCCAACATTTGCATAAAATAATCTTCAATCATTCCCTAATGCTGATTGTACTATCGATTCAAATACAGATTTTTTGCATTTTTCTGATTTCTTTTAAATTGCCGAAAGCTCCACTAAAATTACTCCTTAGTTGTAGTAGACTCATTCGAATAAGTTAGGTCAAAAGATCGGCGAGTAATCTGCAAACCTATGTTTTTAGAAGCAATGTTATCAGTTGTTCTAAAGCGACTTATGTACACAGAAACTAAATCCACTGAGGGACTAAGTTTTTTTTTAATCAGAACGAAATCAATTTTACTATAGTAGTCTTTGTTTCCATTTAGTGAGAACAATCTTCACTTGCTTATGAGAAATTAGTACACACTCGAAAGTAGAAAATGGGAATTAATCTATAACCAGAAATTTAAAGAGAGATGTAAACTACTGTTAGATTTTAAACCTTTTTCATGATTTTTAATCACGTGTTTAAAAAAAAAAAAAACTTAATAATTCATAAAAACACTAAAAAACGAATTTAAGCAAACTCATGATCCTCATCTTCAAGAGAATACAAACAAAAATGAAAACCAATGCACCTTTAAAACTGCGCTTTAGAGCTCGCGAGATTTTTGACTACAACCGTTCTAAATTAAAAAAAAAGACATTAATTATAAATTTAAAACATGTGAAAAGAGGACAAAATTAAAAGCTAATCAAATTGCGCAACAAGTCTAATTGACGTGTAATGCTATCAAAATGAAACTATCGAATTTCTTAAGTTTAGAAATAAAGACCCATTCTATCAACACACGATTTTGGAAAATGACTTTCCATACACCGTTTTTATGCCTTAAAGAATAAAAAGATTAATAGGAGAAATGCCCGACAGTCGAAAGATTTCAATTATTTCAGTTATTTTGTTTTTGAGACGTTCAATGTTGTGTCTACATGCGAATACATAGAATTCTCTTGCAGCGTGATTTCGACAAGATTCAGCAATATTGCGACGACTGGAAACTGAAAATAAATGTCCAGAAGTCGGAGACAATTCTGTTCCGGACTACGTTGGTTAGGGCCACGAGGGATACGTGCAAAAATTGGCGCAAGATAGTCATCGTTGATCTTCACGGGCAGCCATTAGCGAGCAAGCAAAAGTGTAGTGTAGTACCTCGGTATCTGGTTAGATCAGTATTTGTATTTCGACAGACATAAATGCTGCTCTGACCAGGGCCAGAGGAGCCTTCGCTCTGACGAAACGGCTGTTTTTTAGCAGTCGGCTTGACCCCAGAGTGCAGGTAATTTGCTATTTGGCCCTCAAACGGCCGATAATCGTTTATGGTTGTCCTGTGTGGTTCAACGTTGCCCCTTCCCAGATGGAGAAGTTTCGGGTATTCTAGCGGCAGTGTGTATGACGCTGTACCGGCTTATATCGAACAGCTGAATATTCTTATGTGCATTACTATTCCAACGAGGTCCTATACAACGGGTCACTAATCAACAGAATTGACAATTTCGTGATAAAACTCGTTCGAGATCACATTGCAAGAGCTATGTCTTGGACCAACAATTTAATTGTCGGGGCGTTCTATCCGAACAACGAGTATTTTGAAAGTGCACGCTTGAGCGGCTTCATTCCACCAGAGGCATTCCTCTTTTTAGACAAATGCGGTTTGATACAGTAGTACCCGTAGCATGATGGTTAGTGCGTTGGACTGTCATGTAAGGGGTCTTGGGTTCAATCCCTGCCTGTGCAACCTTAATTTAAAAAAATAATTTTCGCGGGTACTGCCTCTTGCGAGGAATTGACAAATCCTTCAAGAGTAATTCTTGTCATGAAAAAGTGCTTTCTCAAAACTAGCCGTTCGGATTCGGCCCAAAATTGTAGGTCCCTTCCATTCCTGACAAACAGTACTCGCACACAGGAATGGTTGAGAGTTGTAAGTCACTAGGCCCTGGTTCACAACGGACTGTTGCGCCACCCCATTTGATTTGATTTGGTTTGATACAGGATAGATTGGCAGTTCCGTTAATCTACCACGTCAGACGACGAACCGTGGATAGGCGACTCCTGTACAATCGGGACGTCATGGAACAAGGCGGAGCAGAGCTCCTTCGGTTCAGTAGGAATGTGGCCGAACGGGACAGAGCTGATAGGGTGAAGCAGGAGAACCAGTTTTGGTGGCTTCAATCGGCACTTGAACAGTGAGGCCTATCAGGCTGTTGGTCCGTCCGTACGTTTACAAAGTTTTTTCGTTATTTATAGCTCAAGAACCAGAAGAGATATCGACTTCAAATAAATTTTGTTATACAAATAAAAAAGCAGAAAGATGCGAAAGTCGAAAATGTTGGCTAACCCTAAATATCTCACGAACCAATGGCGCTAGAGGCTTGAATTAAGTTTTATATTTTATATTGTAACGTGATACCAAACAGGTATATTTTTTGAAAAAAATCCTATTAACGTTTTTTTTTTTATAAATAAAAAACTGAAAAAAATTGTCAGCTCGAAAATTGTACGAACACAAAATGATTTTATCTGTAAAACAGTTTTGTGCAACGAAAAATAACGTTTTTAACGTCTGGTAAGATTTTGAGAAAAATCAAACACACGTTTATTTATAAAAAATAAAAACTTTACTCAAAGTTGGTAAAAATTGAATTTTGCCTCAAATATCTTTTCAAAAAATTGAGATGATGGCTTCAAACTAATTTTTACTTAAAAGAAATATTTTCTTCAACATTCTGTAAAATTTTGAGAAAAATCGAATTGACAGTTTTCTTACAAAAAATAAAAACCTTAACCTAAAAAAATTAATAAAATTTGGTAAAAATTGATTTTCGACACAAATATGTTTTCAAAACTTTGAGATTTTGGCTTTACTACTTTTAACTTTTAAAATATTTGTCGTCAACGATTAATAACACTTTGAGGAAAATCTATTTTCTTACAAAAAATAAAAACCTAACCAAAAAACAATACTAAAAGTTGGTAAAAATTTACTTACGACTCAGAAAGCTTTCAAAAATTAAAAATATTGTCTTCAAACTCTTTTCATTTCACAGAAAATATTGTTTTCGATATTCAGTAGTTTTTAAAAGAATCCAACAGTCCATTTTTTCATATAAAAATAAAATCTACAAAAAATAGTACGCAAATTTGGTAAAAATTGATTGTTGGTTCTTGATATCTCTTAAATCAATTTCATTCATCCAATTTGTAAAAATTTAAGAAATGCTGCTAAAACTGGTAAAAAAATTTGTTCGACTAAAAATCTATTTAACAAAACTAGTTTTTCAAACTAAATTTTTTCTGAAAAATATTGTTGGTAATTTTAGAATTTTTAAGAATAATTCAACTGACAACAAAGAGACCGATCCCATTAAGCGGGGACTTATTTTCCTGCACCACATGTAAACGGTTAAGATTCTTTGTATCCCAAACGTAACAGCTAAGCTTTTTTTTATTAAATGTTTACAATTTCGGTGAGTTGTTAAAAGGTACCGTTTTATTATTATTATTTACATAGTGTTTACTTGTCAAAAAGATTAAAACCTACTAAACTTTTGATTTACAATTAAAACTCAGTATATACTCAGCGAATTTAGTGAATTAAAACTGCTTAAACACAAATAATCTTTAAGACTTCGGTACAAATTATTGCTAAAAAAGCAGAGTTATTTTTCGGAAATAAATCATAAAAACTCGGAAACTGCTTCACGTTTGGTTAGGTTAGGTTATAGTGGCTGTCCAAGATGGAAACGGACACACTTAATGGCCCATTGTGATACCACATGAATCTTGAGGCTTCCTCCTAAGCTCAATGGAACCATTTCGATGAGTTGTAGACCCTGATGGCATCATTTGTCCTTATATCTTTCGAAAGTAAAGGTTGATTTTAATTTAAATGGCCGATGTTGAATGTGAACCACACCTTGACTTCAAGTTTTTGTCTGCATTTCAGTTGACATTTCTTAATTTCAAACTCACTCAATTTGAACCATGGAAAGGATCATTATGAAAATGTGCGTTCAAATCAAAATTCGTATCGTGCACTTTGTAATTTTTTCGGTCACTTTAACTGTCCAACCAGTTCGTAGGAAATGTGAAAATACCAGTGCATTCTCGCACAGCTAAAAATATTGCTGCTGTTCAGGATAGTGTGGCTGAAGAGCAGTCCACCCTAACTTATCATCGTGCCCAACCATTAAACCTCTCACACTTATTAAAGCTTGCATTTACATGCTTACAAGGTGCAATTGACTCTAGAACTAAGGCTCTTGAGCATTTCAAGCGTCTTCGTCAATGCTCAGATTGTTGACAAGAAATGGCAACAGTGGATGACCAATTTTCGAAGAAAATCATCTTCCAGTGATGAGCACATATTCACCTTAGTGGTTTCGTCAATAAGCAGAATTCAAGCGAATGATAATCCAAGAGTGGTCGTCAAAAAGAACAATCTACCAACAAAGAGTGACTTTTTGGTGCGGTTTATTGGATGTGAGCATCATGAGGTCGTATTTTTATAAAAATGAGTCCGATGAAACAGTTACTGTACAGGTCACTTCGGCGGCCATTTGACCAATATTTCATTTCATACGTAATTGAACCATACCAATATTATCAAAATAAAAATAAATGACAATAATTTCTACAATAATTTGTGTTTTTACGGTGAATTGAGGAAGTTATCAAGCCAGACTATAATAATAGAAAATTATTTCCGACAATATTTCTTTCTAGTTTAATAATTTAAAGTTCTCAAGCTTCTAAAATAGCACACAATAGTTCTATCCCCTAACATTTATTAAGTTTTTTTTGACATCTGTGCAACAGACAAGTCTGTAATGAACCAAATATAAAAATGTTAGTCGAAATAATTCGACGGTTAAAAAAACTATAGACAAAAGATCATTTTTGAATATAAGAAATAGAGTTCGATAATAGACAAAGCGGAGATCTGTGGAACACAATCATTTATTTTGTATACATTTCAGACTTTTTATGCAAAGATAATTTTGTATCCAACAAAGAAGTTATTCTTTGATGCTAAAAGAGCGCATTTGCCAATCTCTACCAAATCAGTTGCCACAATCTAACTATTTCACTAATATCTTCAAAATGAGATATAGATTATTTCAAATGTCATAAAATCATCTATTTTCGCCAAAAGCATATGCCGCTCAATGAATAACTTTCGTTTATCGTGATATTTTTAGAGCTAATAATTAATCAGTATCTAAATGACCTTTTAAAGAAGGCGAAATGGCTATTCTAATAAAGCTAGAGGTAAAAGAAAGCAAGCAATTTTTAGGAACAAGCTGGATACATTTTGTTTTACATCCACTCGAAGTCCTATAAAGTAGTAGAGCTGAGACAATGGTCTTAATATAAAATTATTAACGTATATCGAATATTTGTGCCGGAATCTATAATTTTTGGGAAATACTTAAGCTTCTGGAAAAAAAATAAGCCAGAAGAAACGTATAGGGTCATATATTTTTTTGTTTTTTTAAATAAAGTTCAATAAAATAAACACATCGATGCATTTTTGATGAAAATCATATTTCATTATATAGTTTACACTTTGCCATTCAATGTAAAAAAGTCAATATCATTCAAATGGGAAGATTCACAGCATTCAATTCTTTTGAAATTATTGTGTACCAATTGATCGAACATTTCTGGATATAACTCAGCCATAACTTGAGAAATATTGGTTTTAAATCCGTCAAATGTTGATCTTGGTGGTCAATTGACGTCGCTAAAAAGTAAAATCAAGCGACCAGAAAACTACTCACGCAATTAAGCCATTATTATTGAACGTGTTGTGTGACTTATTGTCCCATTTTGATGGAATCAAAAAGTTTCCTTACAGCAGCGATATTTTTTACTGGAGCCTTCCTTATCGGGCTTTTCAATTTCACTCTCTTTAAAAGTTGCACAACTTTTTCGATTGTATCCGTAGTCGGAATATGACAATCCTAATAAAATGCGTGGCAACCTTAATTTCGGTAGTACCCGTGGCATGATGGTTAGTGCGTTGGACTGTCATGCCAGAAGTCTTGGGTACGATCCCTGCCAATGCCATCTAAAGTCTTTTCACGGGTACTGCCTCTTGCGAGGAATTGACAAATTCTCCAAGAGGAACTCTTCTTATAAAAAAGTGCTTTCTCAAATTAGCCGTTCGGATTCGGCTTATAAACTGTAGGTCCCCTCCATTCCTGACAACATTACTCGCTCGTAGGAGTGGTTGAAAGTTGTAAGTCACTAGTTCTCAACGGACTGTTGCGCCCTCCAATTTAATTTAATTTTTAACCATAATTTCGCCTCTCTGGTAAGTGACAAACATTAAGCTAATTTTATAACAGTTAAAATGACAGCTGATAATGACAGATTTCAAGTGACAACTGAGTTTGACAAGTTTCAAGTGACAGTTGGGTTCGACAAGTTTCAAGTGATAGCTTCGTTTGACAAGTTTGACGTGACAGAAGGGTTTGATAAGTGATAGCACTTCCAGTTTGAAGTGACAGTATTGTTTGATTGCACTTCCAATTTGAAACCTTATATTATAGATACTGCAAGAAATATCGGATACCAACAACTTTTTTTCTCGTACTATAAAAATGATGATGCGAAAATACCAACGTGGTGCATTGTTATCCTATCCTATCGCGACCATTTTATGCATTTTTCAACTTTTCTTTCTGTAAAATTTTCATTGTATGACTTTTTCTATAGGTACAAAACCTTCTGACCTTGACCAATACTAAACTTTCGTCCATTTTAAAAACAAAACCATCATTTTTTTACAATAAACAAAAAAAACTGAATACAAAAATCCTGAAACAAAACAACATCCTATAAAAACCAAACAAAAATGTTCACAGAAATGAGATAACGAATTTTATTTCGTTGTCCCAGAAAACAATGGTGTTAGTATACAAAAAGGACGAATGTTGTCTTTACATTTTTCTGTTAGTTTGTTGTTGTTTATTTTTTTAAACCAAAACAAGCCCCAGACCAAAGGATAACAATTAAATTGCTTGGGGCGAGTTTTGTTTTTTTATTTTGCATTTTCAGGTGGCAGAAACTTTTCCGTGTGAAATAAACACATTTCGTGAGCACATTGAAGGTTGACCCAGAAATACGTAGGTACATAAAAATACCAAAAAAAGAAAAATAAGGACTTCAGGCTAGCAACTTAGTGCTTTTAGGGACTCTTTTGTAAATGATGATGTTTTGTGTTTTTTTTTGCTAGTTGAAATATTCTTTAAGTTGGAAACATAAACTTCAAAAGAGGGGAGATCACAGTGAAGCTCTGCGTCTTTTTCAAAACTATGTTTTGTTTTTTCCCCCCATCGTAATTAATTAGAAGGATACAAGATTTTTTCCCTACATACTAAATTCTTACACAAATTTTTCACTGACGTTTATCTTCTAGGCGAAGTGAAATGAATAAAAACAAAAATTAGCTACACGCTAATTACCTTAACTTGATTTACATGCGGACTCGAGATTCATGATGGAAAAATTAATTAAGTTGTTTTTTCTGAGCATTACACAAGCGGAAAATAAAACAAAACAAAGGAAACAAAAATAAAGGATCAAAATAATCGCGTTCCCAAGGCAAGAGGTCACAAAAGAATCAGAGCAAGGGACAGGAACGAATATGGTAAGGTTTAAGGTAGGTTGGTTTGGTATACAATGAAGGTATAAGTTTAAGGTATAAGAGTATATAACAATTGTGGTAATTTGTTGCAAAGTCAAAGGAAACTTAATTTATGGCAATTACGTTTAACACGTTTTGCTTATCGTTTCGAATAATACATTATGGCCAACAAAGAAAGTGAAAAAATTAGAGCGGAAAAACAGAGTTAAATTAAGCGGATTTTATTTTTGTTTCCTTGAAGAAATGGGAAAGAATTTTATAAGGAAACTTTTTTTTTAACTTGAATTCATTGTGAAAGTCGTTAATATTGAATGTGTTTAAGTTAAACGAACTTTCGTTTGGTTTCTTTCTTTCTTCAGTATTTATAGCAACGTTATATATTCACAGTTACATTTTCCACGTGGGGTGAATCACCCGTAAATTGTATTTTACTCAAAATACCCGTAGCCTTAAGTTTACTTGAATTAATTTAAGTTAAGTTTTAGCCCTACGTTAAAGGTTGATTCACTTAGTTGAAGTCACGTGATGAAGAAGCGGTCCATCTTTTATCATGCACCATGCTATTCCTAAAATCTTCGAACATTTTTACTTACTTTACCGAAGCATTTGAAAAACGTAACTCCCGTATTCAAACTCCAAAATATGGGTCTTATCGACGGATTTGTGTTATGGATACCTTCATATGCGCTCTAAATGTTTTACATTAACTCTGATATAGCTCAGGGTTGTCACCTTGGTCTGGTATTATTTTTACTATTTATTAGCAATCTTCTGTTCGTCCTAGTGAATTATATTTCTCCTATAGATATTTTTTAGATTAGGTTGGATAGTTTTTTAGTGTTCGGCTTAAATAATTTACATTGTTCACGAAAGTCAAAAAAAAACATGGCGTTTTGCCCTGCCTAGTTGACAAAACATAGGTTAGGTTGGAGTGGCTGTCCAGATGTCATTGACTCACCTAGACCTCAAGGGTCCATTGTGATACCACAAAAGTTTCTTCCAGAAGACCTCTTACTCTTCCTTTATTCTTTTTTAAACTGCTTTAGAGCTTGTTTGTATAAGTCCCAGTCGGAAGGACATCTAGTGGACTTAGATCTATTGAAGAGTTTGCGACAGCTCTTTCTGAATGGTTCTAGTTCTTTCAGCCACCAATGAGGTTTCTTTTTACCCTTTAAAATGGTTACAGGGCATGAAGTTCTCATTGATTCATTAAAGGCTTCGGTGAGATGATTCACAGAAAGGTCTAGTTCATCTTTACTGTAGGAGCTTTTAAGAAGGTTGTGATCAAGCAGTTTGTATTACGGCGAAAACCCGTGAATGTATTTTCTACATCTTTGAGCTCAAACTGAATGTATCTGTGGTCAGGGAAGGAATTCTCTTTTGAGACATGGCAGTTTGAAATCAGATTGTGGATCGAGTCAAAGGTAAGTGTGATATCAAGTACCTCTTTCCTATTCTTGGTTACAAAAGTGGGTTCATTACCAATATTACTTATGAGTAGGTTAGTGCTTGGTAAGTAATCAAATAAGGACTCACCTCTCTCATTTATATCAGAGCTACCCCCTACCGTGCGATAGGTGTTAGTGTCCGAAATAATTAGGAGACCAACTTTTTTCGATTGCGCGTCCGCTATTGCCTTCCTCAAGGTGTCTCCTGGAATTGGGCAAGATAAAAAGATATGAGCCAGTAAGTGGCTTTATCCGTTGTTAAGACAGCGGTGGCGGTGTCCTTGTCGCTGTAATTGGGGAGTAAAAATGCGTTTAAGTCATTTTTTACTAACATGCATGATCTTGGTTCACCTTTCTCCGATGCATACAATAGTTTATAGCCAGGAGTCCTGAGGCCTCTGATGATGGAGTTTGAGACCCATGGCTCCTGTATTAAGACGATATCTTCCTTGTTTCTATGTAATTGGAGTATCAGGTTGTTTGTGGCCATGATGGCATGATGGAGATTAATCTGTACTAATCGCAGCATTGCTACTTTTAGTCAAATCAACCTCCACCACTGTTTTATCGTAGTTTTCATCGTCTGAGGAGGAATGAAGTAGGTCTTCCTCACTCAGAGTGATGCCTAAGGTGGCATCTTCAGTATCCATGTCGGAGTTGCTGTCGACTATAGGTTTAGTCTTCATGTCGGATGGCTTGTTTGGGGCTGTGGAGGTCGATGGTTCCACTTGTGGTGTTGAGCCGGGACCATTATACGTGCTCTTGGCCGGCAAGGAATATTCTCCCTTGCAACAACCTCGAGCTTGGCACCCGGACAGACTTCTAGCAAGCCATTGGCAGCAGCCCTGCGATAGATAAAATTCTGTAGCCGAGGTGAGACTTGACGTCTGCCCATTGATCATGACTCATGACTCCTGTGTGTGTGGAATTGCCGCCCTTGGGACAGCTGTTTATCTATATTCATGATTTTGAGCACATAATCAGTCTGCATTAGAAGAGTTCGTACAAAGAGTGGCTGCAGTCCCGTACTGGCAGCCGAAAGATCCTTTTTAGGTAGAAGCGTAACAATTCGCTCCCTACACCAAAGCTGCATAGAACAAGATTGATTCTGCTACTGCCTTAAAAACAGTGTACTTAATGCTGTGTGCGTTATTTTTGTTTGAGAAACACCTACTCCAAGTTGCGCTGATGGCGGCTTTTGCACTTGTAAGCTTTTCTCTCAGATGCGTTTCCATATTTAAATTTTCCGTCAAAATCACTAAAAGGTATTTGAACTCTTTGAAAATCCCAATTTTTTCACCATTGTAGTTCGATTTTTCAATAAGGCAGTTTCTACCTCCTCCGTTCTTGAAAATCATGATCTCGGAGTTTTCCATATTTACTAATAGGTTCCATATTTCACAGTACTCAAAAATCCGGTTTATCATAAGCTGTAGTGATTCTGGAGATGATACGAGAACCACAATATCATCCGCAACCATGAGTGCTTTAATTAATTCTCCCGCGTGTTCGATACCAGCAGGTAAAAAATCGACTAAGTCTTCGATAAATAGAGCAAATAAGCTTGGACTCATCGTACAACCTTGTCAAACGCCTCATTCAATTTTGAACAAATCCGACCTTTCTTTACAATCCAAACTGCTGCATTAGTATCCATATACAGGCTTTGCAGGACTTTTCCAAATTTTAACGACATGCCCATACCAAAGAGCTTATAGAAAAAGAGCTTGCTTATTCACAGTGTCAAACGAAGACTTAAAATCCACGAAAAAGTAGTATAACTTCTTTTTTCTTCTTATAAATGACTCCGCAATGCTTTTCAGAACAGAGATATGATCGATTGTTTAATAACTGGATCTAAAGCCTGTCTGAAATTCTTTCAACAGCTTATTTTATTCAATCCATTTATTGAGCCGTGTTTACAGAACAGCTGAAAATATTTTATAACAGGAATTTAAAAAAGATATTCCTCTTCCTTTTATTGGATCGGAAAAATGGTTGATTCCTTAAATTCTTGAGAAATCATACTGTTCCCAACACCTCGTTGCAAACTGTAGTAAGCTTGTTTATTAACTCAATGGTCCCATACTTCTTTGTTGGTTACATCTGTGTCCAAAACTTCATTATAAATACCCGGATGTGCAAAATGAAAGTTATTTCCTTCATAAATTGGGTTTAGCAAATTTTTAAAATGGTCTACTAAAAGCAAGGGGCTAAACTTTGGATGGATTTTAAAGGTCTTACCATTCAAATTGTTCAAGAACGTCCAAAAGTCCTTCGAGTTGATACAATTCGATAACCGTCTAGCTTTTGTCTCATAGTATTTTTTTTTTTTTGAATACAAGGTCTTGTAGTAGGTGTTTGCTTAAAGATATTGCTAATCACTTGAACGACGATAAGTTCTCAAACATCCAAATGATAATTTTCCGCCCTTTTGCACTCTAGATCAAACCAGGGCGCTATGAAGTTATCTTGTGTTTCCTTATACTGTACAACGTTATCGGATATGATGCTTTTATTACCTCTTCTAACTGACTCCGGTTATATTGCTGATAACTTTGGAGGGAAGTGTTAAGATTTATTTGGTATTGAACTCTATTTTTTTGGTTCCACCTATGTTTTGGTATCTGTCTCATAATGTTCTGAGTCCTCAGCTACTATCGAAAGCCAACAAGTCACAACTAATGGAAAGTGATCCGAAAAGGACGCATTTTCAACTTTGAACTCAATTATTCGGTCGTTCCAGTTACCACTAATAAGGCCGTAATCGATTATCGAACAACTCTGATTGTCGATAAAAGTAAATTCGCCCATATTATGCGGTTCATATAAACAGATTGGAGCCCATTTGAAAAAGATTTATGTGATTTTTTTACAATAGTCCAATCAAATTACATTGCCACCTTATGCTCAACTTATTCAACTACAAAATATACCATCTCCAACATGGCACAGAGCTTATCTACAATCTTGTTTTATTGTCGAAATAATCAATGGGTCATTTTCAGCTCTAGTGATCTTCTGTCATTCGTGTCGACGTTTTCCATTGAACACTGCACAAAATGTCAGTTCAGTTAACATAATATCTAATACCAGTCGATCACCAGCAACGTCGTATCTAGTTTGATTGGCCCTTCAAATGATCCAGATTTTCATCAAAGAAAACACATCATTGATAAGTCCCTTTTTCAATTTTCTTAAGAATTCCTGAGCTATAGAGTATTTTTAGGAATTTCACATTCGTGTAGTACGACTAAAAACGAATCTCTGTAATTAACAGTTCTACCGAAGTTGTGTCCGAAGATATACTGATAATCACTACTGGAGGAGGGGGTATTAATATAAAGGTGCTTGAAGGGAAGATATTTCCCTAGAGCTTAACTGTAAGAAAGTGTGAGATACAAACTTTATGCCGGTGTTCAACCGACGTAAGTTTTTCTGCGATGATATCATCACCAACCTATTTGATTGTTCTACGTTCAATACTGAAGTAGGTTCCAGGAGGTGCTTCTGTATTCACAGATTATAGTCACGTCAGATACTTCTTGCATCGCCTTAGGAAACTCGAACATCTAGAAGAAATTTTGGCGACATCGCTTATGTGCTTCTTCCACAAAAGTTTAATGAGAATACACTAACCAAAAATCTCAAGATTTTCAGTCTCCTTCATGCAAGCCCTACTCATGGAAATTCGCAAAGGTGGTGCATTATATTTTAATTGCAGTAAGCAGCTTTGAGTTTTCGATTCATTAAATTTAACAATTCTGTCTTAGGTTAGAATTTAATGAGGTTATCATACATTGCCGTTGAAGACCCACACCCAAAAACCAGGGTTGTGTTTGTTAAACCGAATATAAAGATCCAAGGATTCTATCGTCAGTGAAACAGATAAGTGGGTTAGAAGTTTCAGGAAGGAGATCATTAATAAAAATGATGATGAATGTTGTGTTTCTCAGACTTGAGTATTAAATGTTACGAAAAGTAATTTATAATCCAACGAAGGAAGTATTCATCTAAGCCAAAGTCTTGCTTTTCAATACCAAGGCCTGATCTCAAACCATATCAAATGCTTTTGAAATATCAAGCACAATAATCTTACTTCATCCTAAATTACGTAACCTATTGCTACAGTTGCCGTACTTCTGGTCTTGAAGAAACCTTCGGTTTCGAAATATTTCTTGGTCTGATAATTTATCAAATGTTTTTACGACCTTGGAAAAAAAGGACATAAGTGCGATGTATAGCCTAGATAAATGCCATCCACACGGAATAACCCCAAAAGAGTTAGATAGATGAACAAGAATTGCAATTTGTAGAGAGAAATTTGCGAACTATGTTATTTCTAGAAGAATTGATCGCAATAATTGGACACTGAGATTTTGTAACTAAAGACTTTTAGTCGTTTCTGGTTGAGGCAAAGTGAAAGATGACGAAGAAAGATATAGTTTCATGTTAAATTGAATTTATCAGGCTTTGATTTCAGACATCAAACTTTAAGAGATATTCCATTTGTATTAAATGTTCAAGACATTTATTCCAACGATTTATCTCCATTTTTACAACGTAACGTGTGCCACACTTTTATTCCCTGTAAAATATGTCAACTATTCGAAGAGCTTTCAAACATCAATGAATCTTTTATGCAGCGAAAAATTCAATATAACTCTCCAGATGATACTTTAAATTTATCCCACAACATCAAATATCTCCACAAGTGAAACTTTAAATCATCATTTTCCGTTTCCAATGTCCCTTAGAATAAAACTGTATTCGAGATATTCGGAGGAAACTTTCTTTGACAAAAGAAATTAAATTTTTCGTGAAATCTGAAATCCATCTTTTGATATGGTAGTTAAGTAACAGCATATTTATTTATAAAGACATTTTTTTAAGACCTTTTTAATTTTTAACAAAAATTTCACCCTCATTCCCAACAAGCCCAACTAACTTTTTCATTAAAATCTCAACAAATAACATAGAAACTGCCAAACCAAATCCATAACCAAACAAAGCAAATGCATAACGACACTCAGTTAGCCCAATCGAAACGAATCCTCCAACACTGCCCTCACATTTCGGCTTCTGAGGGAACCATTTCAATTCTTCCCGATTCATCAGACCAACTTCTCTTTGCCAACGAATTCTAGAAGAAGAAAAGAATCATCATCTCATAATGTCAATATTACTTTAAAAACTTACTGCCTTCGAAAGAGTTCTTTGTAGGGAAAATTCTTTCGTACAGGAATTGCCAGAATTGGCAACTTAAACGGTTCCAATTCCTTCAAGCCGCACTTTTCTGTCTCAGCATAAGTATCGCTAATAACCTGATAGCCAGCTTGAAGTTCTACTTGATATGCAAACAGTCCTGTGCGAACTCTTTCCATGCCCATGTTGGGTCGCATGTAAACATTTTCACCCTTGGGTTGGATCTTCTTCTGGAATAAAGTTCGTGTCACTGGATCCGTGGATTCCTAAGAAAAGGCGAAAATTAAAATTCTCAAGACGCACAGAAAAAATGTTTACATTAAAGAAAATCTTATTGTAAACAGTGTCCTGAACTCCAATTTCCAACGGCGATTGCCCAAGATCACCCAAAGTTCCAATAGCCTCACTCGGACTCTGCAGCAGAGCCACAATATTCGCCGAGAACGATGTAAAGAGAAACAACGTTGTTACAAAAGTCGTGAAAACCAAAATCCTTGCCGACCGATTTGGAATATTCACATAGAATCCCTGTTGACAAATGGCTCCCCAAACAAAAACAATGCAATCTCCAAAATCCATCCCTCCAAGCAGTGGTGAAAAAGCCAATTCAACTGACATAATTATAGCAGTGAATATAATAAACACCGCTACCGCAATCCAAACGTCATAGTTAAACGGCAAGGCGAAGATATTCGCTACCGCCGATAGCGGAGGTTGTCTAAACATTATCCCAGCTCGGATGCGAAAGGTCTCCACGACAAAATGAACCACGGCAACCCGGTCCAGTCGCATGAATATGGCATTCTGAGAAAAATCCAACTCATAGCGCTGAAACCGTCCCATCAGCCCATCGAAGGAGCCATTCGGCTTCTTCCAACCCCAGTTGTCAGTTTGATGGGTGTTGAAGCTGATGGAAAAAATTACAAAAATAGAACCCGTATAATTCTAAGAATTTATAAATAATTTCCAACCTTATGTTGAACCTTCCACTGAGCGCCCTTGTCAATGGATAGTTCACCTTTGTGATTGTGTCAATATGTCTCATTGTCAAATCCTCAATGTCAGTGTACATATCTGGGAATGCAATCACCAGACCGGTCCTAAATTCCAATCCCTCCAAATTCTCTCGATACGAAATTGCCGAACCGAATTGCTGCAAGCTCGTTACCAAATCTCTACTCGAAGTTATATTCCGACCAACTTGCCTCACCCTCATTGGCTTCCCTGCGTCGACCTTATAAACATCCAACAGACTGCCCTCACTCAACATCAGCAATCTAACCTCACCATCCGGTGGAATGAACACGTCAGAAATTGTCCCATCTTTGCCACTGCCACCCGCACTCAGAAGCAACCAAAAACGGTTGGTTGTGAATAGATTTCTCTGCTCGGCTGCCCTCAGAGTCTGCCAGGCACAGGAGCCATCTAAATTGACAATTATTCCCGTCTTGTAGCTTAAGGGATTCAAGGTGAACTGATGCACATCATCATCATCGTCATCGTCATCCACATCATGGTCCAAGTTCATATTATCACGAAACACATTCACGTACATTTGTGATGCCAAGAAACCACGTACAAGTCTTCCAATTGGTCTGACAATCTCATCTCTTCCGCTGACATCTTCTGGGCATAGGACCAAGCCCACACTGCCAACTCCATGGAACCGAAAGTAGTCCACGTACAATGGCAAATTGGCTATATTCCACCACGACGATAACTGTTGCTCCTTGACTTTGCTATTGCTACCGTAGATGGCGTCTTTATCAGTTGGCTGGCTTCCAGAAGTCAAGTCAGAAGAAACAGCGGCGGCTGTGGCGCTGGTGGTGGTGAAAAGAATTTCACCTGCCACAATAATTGAGATGACAGGAAGAACATGCATACCTTACTCCGAAGTCACTTCGTTTCTTTTTGCTTCAGTTGCTGTCCCGTTTTGCGGTTCCGTGATTTTTACTCTTGTTTTTATATAGCCAGTGTCTGATGGTGGAAAAAGCAAATTGGCCCACTAACTACTGTGGCTCCACCTCCAGGATATAACTAAATTGGTGGAAAATTGCACGCAATTTCCTGTTTTATAATGAGCATTCTGAGTGCATCCAACCCTCCACACTACGTTCATTCGGCCCCCAAACCCCACACACGGATAGGACGAATATAATGGCAAAGGAAAGGACACCTGTTGTAAGTATATAGCCTGCAGGACGTACACTGTACTCGTAGACGTACCGTACAGTGTACATACATACATACATACATTACTCCATGTCCTGGTGTGGTGAAAACAAAATGGAATGCTGCATGAATAAATGAAAATTCTTGGTTTATCGTGTGGCAACATTTTTGTTGCTGCTCATCGTATGTCCTTGTTGCAGTGCAGTGCAGGTCCTTTTGGCAATGTGGCGATTATTTATTTAAATATACTATTCACAGGATATGCAAGGATATACATTTGTCCATAGCTAGGTTGAGGTATAGGTTAGGTACCAACTACTTATTTCGGTGTTGCATTGTTTGTTATACCATATACCAGGTTCAGGATACCATATGGCCAGCCGGCGGCGGCGGCGGTATGTGGGTCCTTTTAAAACAGGTCCTGTCACCTCTTTATAGCTTGTTCAGTGGGCGATAGTGAGCTGAGAACGAGAGGTGTGGCATGGATGGGTTTGGTTGATTATTTGATTGCTGTTTTCGTGTGCTGGCGCTGACGATGATTAACGAGGTGTTGCAATTTTAGGTTGCAATTTCAGTGATTTATTGATTGTGTCTATTAGGGATGCGGTTTGAGGTAGGAATACGGCTGGCGGTAGCGCTCACTGGGTGGTCGACAACAGTGGCAGCGTGGGCTTTGCATGACTGAAATAAAGTGTGGTTTTTTCTTATACTTTCTAGCTTCTGAATTCTGGAATTGAATTGAAATGTGCGAGGAGGTGAATTGAGGGGCGAAATTTTATGGTTGCGTTGAATTTGGCTAACAATGGTGATAGAGCTTAAATTATGGCTGCTGCACTCATTCGATATATTTTATTTAAATTGCTGTTCTTCCTATCTTCTGTTGCAGCAAATATAATTAGTCCACTTTTTTATCCTTATGTCAGGTAGAAATAGTAGAATGTCCTTTAGCGGTTGAAATATGTTTTCAAATTGAGATATTTTGTGGGATTCGGTTTGTCTGATGGTTAACCTTTCATTTGAATTTATAATGCAATTCATGGACATTGGTGGAAAACAAATTAAGGTAGGTTTTAGATAATTTCAAAAACGAGTAGGGAGCCAATATGACCAAATGAAATCTGCGTAGGACTAAACATTCATTTATACTAAAAATCAATGTCATTATAATCATTGGGGCAGTTATGTCAAGTCAAACAAGGTAAATCGGGTATTTTTGGTTTAAGTTTTGCTTTCATATCTTCCCACTACTAATTATAAGCTCCTTACAGTTTCAATATGTTTTAGGGTGAAATGAAGTAAAATCAGAAGTAAGCTCAATTTTGTGATTGATTCGGACATTAGAATATGCGGTAGCTCAACACATTGAATTCAATTTCATTCAGAACTATGACCACCATTTTATGAATATTCATAGCTTGCCTTCCTGGAACAAATTTTAGCAGTGCCAATGTGGGATTAAGGTGTTTACCATAATTGAAACTTAAAAGGACATCAAATTGAAATCAAAGAAAACGAGCAGAACATTGCGGATTCAGATATTGGATTGGCTGGTTGTTATCATTTGCCATTTCTGGAGATATTTCTCAGTTTAAACACTTTCGAAAGACCTAATTGTATTAATTCGTCGAATGGAACCGTTTAGTTTTAGTTATCGATTGGTTCTTAGAGGTATAACTGGCAAATTAGCTACTGTACTAATATGATGAAGGTATTGAATTTTGTCGAGTATACTTTGGAAAATAAATATTTTTTTTTATTTTTTTTACACTTCAGAATTTCAGAAAGTAGTAAGCTTATAGCAAGCGTCAAACTACGATCAGAGGCTCATCATAAGTGCATGTGTTAGTTGTTAGTAAGGATGAACAGTTTAAGTTATATAAAATGCTCATTCGACTTAAAGCTTCATTCTTGCCATAGTTAGTTCTATGGAAGTCAATATGTATAAAATCAAACGTGCGCAGGTGATGAGTTCCGCCCCGGTAATTCAAATGTACACAAGATAGCAAATAAGGTGCATCAATTTCACCATTAATGAGTTGATGAAAGAATACTAAGTCATTATTAACACGCCTTTGATGGAGAGATTGCATTTGAAGAAGTAGAATACGATGTTCATAGGGAGGCAGATCATAGGGATCTTCCCAAGGAAGACCTTTTAGAGCAAAGCGAATGAAATTATGTTGAATTGATTCAATACGTTTTCTATGAATTTCGTAATAGGGAGTCCATACCTGCGAAGCATATTCAAGATGAGGACGAACATGGCAATTATACAAAGAAAGGGTAACATAGGGATCATTGAACTCCTTTGCCCAGCGTTTTATAAAACCAAGCATAGAACTTGCCTTATTAACAATAACATTAATGTGATGTGTAAACTCTAAGTTGGAACAGAAATGTACACCTAAATCTTTAAATGTGGAGACACGACAGAGTTTTTGCTGTGATATACAGTAGTCAAATACGTTACTGATTAGTTTTTTAGTGAAAGTTATAGTCTGGCATTTTAAAGGGTTGAGTAAAAGGCTATTTTTCCCACACCAAAATGTGAAACTATCAATGTCGGCTTGTAAAAGAATACGATCATGGTTTGACTTTATTATTTTGAAAATCTTCATATCGTCAGCAAAAATAAGAAGTTCACTTGAGCGTAGACATGACGATACATCGTTAATAGACAGGATGAACAGAAAAGGGCCAAGATGGCTTCCCTGGGGAACACCAGATTGAGCAACAAAAGGTTCAGAATGACAATTTCTAAATTTTACCTCGTAGGATCTGTTTTCAAGGTATGACTTAATCCAAGCTAAGAAAAATGGTGGAAAACCAAGAGCCTTAAGTTTAAATAAAATAATTTCGTGGCTTAGTTGGTCAAAAGCTTTAGAAAAGTCAGTGTATACACAGTCAACTTCATAACCTTGTTCTAAAGCGTTTGAACATATGTTTGAGAATGTGAGGAGATTAGTAACGGTTGATCTTTTTTTCACAAAACCATGTTGCTGTTCGCAAATGATATTTTTACTAAAATATGCTACGCTTTCACAAACAACTTGTTCAAATACTTTAGGAATGCAAGGAAGCTTTGCAATGGGCCTGTAGTTGCTTATATCTGACTTGTTACCTTTCTTGAAAATTGGTGTAAGAAATGACTTCTTCCATATACTGGGAAATTTGCCTGTTTTTAGGGAAAGTTTGAATAAAAACGTAAGGGGTTCAACTAAAACATTACTACACTTTTTTAGTACTATCGGGGGAATACCATCAGGACCGGCTGAGCAGTCATCATTCAACGTAGATAAAAGATCAAGGACCGTACTCTGTAGCACAGGTATGTGGCTTCAGCTAGTTTGCGAAAAAGTGTGATTATTATGAAAATATACTTCATCAACTTCTTGAGGGCTATTAACAAATGACTCACGGAAATTCGTCGCGAAAGCGTTACAGATATCAAAAGTTTTATCTAACGAAAGGTGCTTGTAATTGAAGATAACTGGAAAGCCATCTGATTTTTTCTTTGAGTTTACAAAATTCCAAAATTTTTTAGGATTCTCTTTCAAAGAGGTGCCCATATCAGTAACATAACAAGCATATAAATAATTAGAAAGAGATTTAAATTGGTTAAAGAGTTCAACATAAAATGCCTTATTTCTTTTGTTACGCAGTAAACGCAATTCTTTCGTGTACCAAGGATGGCTAAAGTTTGTATTTCTTGATTTCTTTATCGGTACATTTTTTTCAAAACAACAACTAAGGATCCTATAAAAAGTTGAAACTGCTTCGTCAATGTTAGAAAATGCTAGTGTATCAGCAATTCCAGAAATGGTTAAATCTTCAGACAACTGCTGGAAATTGGCTCTTCTGAAATCAAAATTATATAAGCAATCAAAAGAATTACTGTGATTAGTAAGGTGATTACTTAAGTCAAAAAAAATGTCCAAAGGGGGGTGATATTTGTCAATATTAGTAATTCCTGATCTAGACTCTAGAACAAGAGTACTAATAGCGTCAGAAGAAAAGACTAAATCGAGAATTCGATTTTTTGAGTTTTTAATACAGCTTGTTTGCTGTAAGTCAGTAAGAAGGACTTTATCGAGAAGAGATAGTTCCATTTGTGAAGAAGAAGGAGAGGCTTCAAGGCAGGATTCGTCTACGGATGGAATCCAGTCAATGTGTGGTAAATTAAAATCACCTAAAAGTAAGATATTGGTGTCAGAGCTGGACAAATTTATAAGATAGTCTAATGCCAAGGAGAGATCGTTATAAACAGACTCCAAACTTTTTGGAGGAATGTAAACGTTTAAAATGAAAAAAGTCTTAGTCTGTACCATTATCTTTACACATACCAGTTCAATTGATAATACAAATGGAAAAGATACAGAAGAAGAGAAATATGTATTTTTTACCGCTATGAGAACACCTGCACCTAAATCCTTTGCATTACCAACATGACGATCTTTTCTGTAAACTTCGAACTCTTGACTAAAAAGTTCTGTGTCGGAAAAGCTTGAATTAAGCCACGTTTCTGTCAAAACGAATACGTCGTGTGGAAATGATTGGGAGTTAAGAAAAATGTCAGTAGTCTTGCTACGAAGTCCCCTTACGTTTTGGTAGAAGAGCGTAAGCCTGTTAAGTTTTTTGATTTGTTTTTCAAAGAAACACCCTGTTTTTGAATTTGAGTAAATTCTTTGACTAAAGTCTCTTCGGGCCATATATTTGGGTTGCAAATAGAGTCAAAGTAAGTGGGATTCGTTATTAATTTAAAAGAGGAAACAAAGCTTTTTGGTTTACTGATCTTAGTACACCTGATAGATGAGCTGGAAGGTATGCTCTTGGTAGATACTAAGTGGGAAGTTATATCTTCTGGCGTAGTAACTGGGTCCAGACTGGCCTACGCAAGGCCCTTAAAATCAGTTGACAAAAATATAATGATATTAAACTAATAAGGTGGAATCAATCTAGTCAAACAAAGAAAGTAGGGGAAAATCAAATATAAAATAATTGAAAACAAAAAGCACTCACACATGGACAAGGGAACACTTTGGAAAAAACAAAAATACTGAACACCTTACCGGGGAGAACTTTAGTTTTAAACAAAATAACACAAAATTCAAGAAAATTGAAATTGATTAAAATGCTAATATAACACAATATTTGATAAAATTAATGAATAAAACAAAATTAAGTTCACTTATTCAGAGAAATTTAAAACCACTATAAATATCTAAACACGATTTATATAAGAAAAAAAAGGAAAATATAGAGCCTATAAAAACACGACTAATAATAAGAAGCAGTGCAACCACTGACGTTTAGACGTTTTTTTTTTTTATTTACTTCCCATGTTGGTATGGTATGCTCGGCATACCCTTTGGGGAAGTTCTGAGATCAATGAACGAGGTGAGTCGCTTTTTGATTTTATTATTAAAAATAATATGACCATTTGCAACAGAGGCAATGCTCCCACTTTCGTCTTTCCGAGCTCGGAAAATTATGATGTATGGGAGGTTGTGCTTGATGTTACTTTAGTAAACAACCGTAATTTATTAGTGGAGAATTGGAGAGTTTCCCCTTTGAATTCGTTTTCGGATCACAAGTGGATTCTTTTTCAAATTAATTTCGAGTCGAAAAACCCTCCACCTTACAAAAATAACAAAAGAACTGACTGGACGAAATTCAGTCAAATTGCTAATTCCAAACTAAGCAACTTAAAGAATCTCACTGAATCTATAGCAGACCTTGAATCAAAGGTGAAAGCCTTTGAAACTTCTATAAGTAAAGCTTTAAGAATCTCTTGCAAAGTTAAATATAGCCGTAAAACCCTTCCTTCTTGTTGGAATGAAGAACTGTCCAGTGTTAGGAAAATGACGAGGACAATTTTCAATATCTGAAACAAAGATAAGTTTTACCAACCGTATAAAGACTCTCTTAAAATTTACAAGCAAGCCCTGTCTGTCATCAGCCAAAAAACAAGGCTGAAGAGAATACTGTCAATCAATCGAAGACATAAGGGATTCTGCAAGGCTCAGCAAAGTTTTATCGAAGGAACATTGTAATCCTTCATTTCTAAAAAAGCCTGATGGAACCTGGATAGCCTCTCCAGCCGAATCTCTTGAGCTACTGATGAAGACGCACTTTCCAGGCTGCGACAGTGATAACCCCGAATCTCTTGAAAAGACAGAGCTAAACGTAGCTCATGTGGAACTAGTCAATTCCGTTATAACCAGAGAAAATATTTTGTGGGCCATCAATACTTTTTCTCCATATAAATCCCCAGGCATGGATGGCATACTGCCAGTTATGCTTCAAAAGTTGCATGATGTGGCAGCTCCATGGCTGGAACAAATTTTTTAAGGATGCCCCTTCTGAAATATGTGCCCATGTCGTGGAGACAGGTCAAAGTAGTTTTTATCCCGAAAGTGGGTAGGCGAGGTCACGAATCCGCGAAGGATTTCAGACCAATAACCTTCACATCTTTTGTGCTTAAACCTTGGAGCGCATTTTTGATTAGCATATTAGAGAAATCCTAGTTGGACGACCTCTCGAAAGCTCTCAGCATGCTTATCTTAAGGGCCAATCTACGGAGACTGCCCCACATGAGGTAGTGCGTACTGTAGAACAAACAATCCATTATAAAGAATTTACTCTTGCCACCTTCCTAGACATAGAAGATGCTTTTAACAACGTCCTTACAGAATCCATAGAAGAATCGCTCGTTAAGTTCGGTGTAGAAGACTTCATTCGAGAATGGATTATTGCCATGCTCAGTGGTAGGAAGATTCGAGCCTCTCTAGGCAATACAATCGCAACAAAACACGTGAGTAGGGGAACACCCCAGGGTGGTGTCCTTTCGCCTCTTCTATGGCTTCTGGTCATGGATACAATTCTCGTTAAATTAGAGAGATGTGGAGTAAAGGCGGAAGCCTATGCGGATGATTTGGTGCTATTGGTGTCAGGAAAGTACACATCTGTGATTAGTGAAATCACGGAGTCAGCTTTGAAGAAAGTTAGCAGCTGGGCCACGAGTTGTGGACTAGGAGTTAACCAAAGTAAAACTGAACTGTTGCTCTTTAACACCAAAATTAAAGTACCGCCTTTTACGCTACCTCGACTCAACGGTCAAATCCTATCATTGTCTTCCAGTGCAAAATATTTGGAAGTTATACTCGACCCTAAACTAAACTGGAAACTAAATATTGAAGTACGGGTTAAGAAGGCCTGTGTTGCCTTCTACGCCTGCAGCAAAACTTTCGGCAAAAAGTGAGGACTTCAGTCGAATATGATTTTATGGACGTACAGTACACAGCCGTTGTACGCCCAATCTTAACATATGGTTCTTAGCAAAGCCTACAATATTGATGAGCTAAAGAAGGTTCAGAGAACAGCTTGCGTGGGCACCCGGGGGCCATGCGCACTTGCCCAACGGACGCCTTAAACGTTATTTTGGATCTTCTACCAATCGACCTTTTTATTAAATACATAGTTTCCTGCATCGATTTTAGGCTGAAGGAATCAAACAGCTGGTTGTCAAAACCTTATGGTCACAGCAACACAACGAAATTGATTCCCTCAGATATTATCTCGGTAGACACTGACTACTGCACTCCTACTCTGGGCCTTAGTAATGGTTTTAAGGCTATTTTCCCATCGAGAGAAGATTGAGAGGATGACATCGTGTCGATAGGTTTCGACACAACCACCTTTACTGACGGCTCAAAAATGGAGTGCGGAGTTGGTTCTGGGATCTTTTCTGAGTCCCTAAATGTAGCCAAATCCTTTAGGCTTCCTGACTTTGCTAGCGTTTTTCAGGCTCAACTGCTGGCAATAAGGGAGGCATGTAAGATACTTAAACAAATCCCAAACCAAAACCGAAATGCGGCTATCTTTAGAGACAATCAGGCAGCTGTCAAAGCCATTAACTCAGCCACATCCTCATCTAAATTGGTCCAGCAATGTCGCGATGAGCTTGCGAGCACGTCGTAGATACGGGAAAGGGTGCTTTAAAAAAATGCGGTGAACGGCGATTTTTCAAACAAAATTTTTTTCAGCGACGAAATAGATTTCGCACTCGGTGGGTATGTTAATAAACTACAGTGTCGTATTTGGAGTTCTGAGATTCATCAAGTAACTGAATAGAGGCCAATACATCCACAAAAAGTCACTGTTTGGTGCGCTCTTTGGTCCAGAGGTGTGATTGGACCTTACTTCTTCGAAAACGACGATGAATAGACTGTCAATTCGAAGCGTTATGACCACATAATAACCGACTTTTTTGTGCACTTTTAAAGAACTTGGAGAATATGTGGTTTCTACGAGACGGAACCACATGCCACACAACTCGAGCGAATATGGCTTTATTGCAAGAGACATTTCCTGGTCGCGTAATTTCTCGTCTTGGCGATATTTTTTTATGGGGCTACGTGAAAGACAGTGTTTATGCAGATAAATATTACATCAAAAGATTCGATTGTTGCAACAATTCACGTGGTGGTCCTTAAAATGATGTAGTGTTTCACACATAATGTCAAACTTTATAATAAAAAAGAAATATCATGAATAAAATATTTTATATGTGTTCTATTTACGATTACTATTAAAACCGCAAAATGAATAACCCGGTACAAGTTTTCGTTTTTAAGACGCAAGTATTTTTAAAATTTTTAAAATACTAAGCCAAAGCGAATTTTATAAAAACCGGTTTTTCATTTTCTGCGCATTTTTATCATAAAAATTACAAATTAGATTCTGATTATGTCCACTCCACTCCAAAAACTAAATGTTGTTGCAATTTATTTTGCCTTATAATTAATAAAAAAAAAGAAATTAAACTAGAATCAAAACACCCGCGCGAAATATTAAAGAATGAGAAATAAATTATGCCGAACTGTCAAACAACAGCGGCGAATAAGCGAAGAGGCAAAATTGCAACAAGCAGCAAATTAAGTGCTGCCACCACGACGAGCTCAGTGAGGGGTGGGTTCAGCAATTAACAATCAATCGATGAATCGATTGATAAAGTTGCATGGAAATGTGATATCACTTTGATATCAAAATTATTACTTTAATTATAAATTGCCACAGGGGCGGTCTTACGTTTCGTAAGAAAACGGGCCCCAGCAATTTTTTTTTTCCTGAAATAAAAGAAAAGGAAATTGCAAACCTTTGTTTTTTTTAAACACAAACCAAGAGAAGAAAAGAACCAATAAAACAGTACAACCAAGAAAAAAAAACAAAATGGTTAGCTTTTAGGACACTTTATTTATACGATGTGCCTGAGAAACCTTGCAAAAGCAGGATAAAAACTCAGGATCTTTTCAAAAACAACGACAAGTTTTATGGATTATGGACCGTTAAGGTCTTAATTCCCACAATTAAAATTGGGATAAAAGGAATAAAATAAGTTAAACGGAAATAAACAAAATTTTACTTATCTTTTTTTTTCTCTGCAGAACCCCAAATAGATATTTCTCCTTTCCTTTCCTTCCTTTTTTTTTCCTTTTTCACTTTTTCCTTTTTTTTTCTATTAAAAACGACACTATTAATTTTTCTGGATTATTCTCAATTTTTTTTTTTCTGTCTAAGTCCGAAAGTTATCTTCACGGTTTCAAAGCTCGAAAAGAATTGACGGCCAGATTCCAAGATCTGTCCTATCTCTTCCTTTCCATCTCCCGACATTGTAGCTTTCAGCCAATATGGAGTGGCGGATTTCAATCACTTCATCAACAGCCAATCGGAGATCGGCTTGTTGATCTCAACTTGTGATGAAATTCTCGCGATCCCGCTTACTCGCTCTTCTCTCACAGCTAAATGCAAGTCATCCTGGAATTCGCCTTCCGCTGGATTCACTTCCAGGTAACTTCGATTCCAGGAGCTGCATTCAGCCACCCCCACTTTCTTTTTCGATATCGGACAAAGACCGAGAAATTAAAAATCGAGAAAAACCTTTAAAGCAATCAACTAAACTTTAATTTTGACTTTAAGACCGCTCGGAAGGAAGGGAAAAATAACTATACTTTAAGATCTGTTACTCTACCCCCGAGTTAAGTTGCCCGCAACTTAACCGTCCATAGGTCCATAAAACTTGTCCCGTATTACATTATTTTCAAAATGATTACAATTAATCGTGAAACAAAAGAAATTAACTATATAAAGACAAGAATTTTACCAAAAAGATTACAAAATTTACAATTTTAAGAATTTATGTTGGGCCGTGGGCCATTCTCCAGTTGGAGTAACTTCTGATGAAACTTTACGTATCAACCAGACCGTCCATCTGGTTTGGTTTCACTTCCATGGAAACCATCCTTCTTTTGAAACCTGAAACGAGACTTGGTATTTTTTCCTCACGAAAATGACAGAGAGAACCATGGTCAGAAGGACTATGGCCGTCCCGCTCTCTCTCATCCTCGTGTAGAAGGAATATGACAAGTGTCAAATCGAAAGTTGTAAACAAAACACAAGTGGGAAAGTGGATGCAAAATGCATCATTTTTATTAATTAAAATTAAATGTGGAAAGACATTGTTGCGTTCATTTATAACGCAACAAATCCCACCCTTTCTTCCTTGAAAAGGTGTTTGTTCATAACACAAACAAGATTACAAAAAAAAACTCTTCGTTTAAACATCACGAGATGGAAAGACTACTTACAAAGGGACTTCCAATATTCATTCATTCTCCAACAACGACGTAAACGGCTTCAGATCTTTAATGTGCCAAGTGCCACGATCTTTACCGGTGTCATCTACCAGAACATAAGTCCAGGGAGATAACTTTCTAGATATTTTAAAAGGGCCGACAAACTTTGGTGCCAATTTAGCTGCGTAGTAATTTGCAGCATCGGACAACACAAAATTTCTTCGCCATACGAGGTCATTCGGGAGATATTGAGTATCTCTCCTCCTGAGATTGTATGTCTCGGCGGATTTCTTAACCGCTACTTTTAATTTTGCAGCTATCTCTATTCTCAATTTCTTGAACCGTTCTTCAATGGTTCCTCCTTCGACTCTCCTATTCCCTTCAATACTCTCACTCCTAATACCTTCGTAATTCCCACTCGTTGACATCTCTTTCCCAAAGTTCGCATAGTACGGACTAACACCTAGAACTTCATGTTGGGAAGTGCGTATAGCACAAGCTACCTTAGCTAACTGAGAATCCCAGACTCGGTGATTCTCTGAAACATACGCTCTTAATGTTGTTTTAATAATTTGATTAATCCTTTCGGCAGGATTAGCCTGTGGGTGATAATGCGGAGTAAACCTAATTTTTGAAGAGTAACCTTCACAAAGTATCCTTAACTCCCTACTTTTAAACTGCGGACCATTGTCACAAATGACAATTTTAGGAACTCCAAATAACAGGAAAACATTATCTTCTAACTCTTTACATACCGCCTTTGCGGTGGCTGTCCTAAGTGGAAACAATAAGGGAAATTTGGTAAGATAATCTACTACTGTTAAAATATACATAAATCCTCTGTTGGACTTAGGTAAGGGCCCTACTAAATCTACGCTAATCATCTCCCAAGGAGATGATGCTCCTACTCTCTCAGTCATAAGACCGGCTGGCTTGTCATTGATCGGTTTCACTTATTGGCATATACTACATTTCCTAACATATTTGGTGACGTCTACTCTCATCTTAGGCCAATAATATTTAGCTCCTACTCTCGCGAACGTTTTTCTAACCCCCATGTGTCCCGCTAGTGGACTATCGTGACACTCTTTCAACACTCCTAACCTATCTTTCTTTCCGACTACTAACTTCCACTCTTCGTTATTGTCGTGCACGATCACATGATTTGACTTTACAAATTTGTATAACCTGCCATTGTCTACTCTCCAATTCGGAAAAGCTAACGGATTAGACTCAACTGACGAAACCATCTTAGCCACCCAAGGGTCCTTATCCTCATCTGAAATCCCAGCTAACTCTGGAACTCCCCGAGATAACATGTCTGGTACTACATGTTCTTTCCCTTTCCTACGAATGATTTCAAAATCAAACTGTTGGAGCCGAACTGCCCAACGTGCAAGTCTACCTTGTGGATCTTTGAGATTGCTCAACCAAATCAAAGAATAGTGATCCGTTACGACCGTAAACCGAACTCCTTCGATATAAGGTCGTAACTTCTCGACTGCCCATAAAACTGCCAAACATTCCTTTTCCGTAGTGGAATAATTTCTTTCACTTCTATTGAGTGACCTACTTAAGTAACAAATTACTTTTTCCCCCTCTTCAAATGTTTGGGTGAGTACGGCCCCGATGCCGTAGTCGGATGCATCTGTCTGAACGACAAATGGAAGCTTGAAATCTGGACATGTCAAAATTGGAGCCGTGATTAAGCATTCCTTTGCTTGACGAAAACTATCTTCACATTCCTGTGACCAAACGAATTTCCTACTCTTTTTCAACAAATCTGTTAAAGGCCTAACTAGTGTTGCGAAATTCGGTACGAAGCGTCTGTACCATGAAACTGTCCCTATGAAACTCCTAACTTGTTTTACATTTTTAGGTGCTGGTATTTTGATCATACCATCAACTTTTTCCGGGTCTACGTGTAACCCGTTTTTGTCGACTATATAACCTAAGAATTTAAGAGAAGGTCTACAAAAATTACATTTGTCGCGGCCTACTTTCAGCCCCGCCTCTCGTAATCTCCTAAGAACCTCACCTAAAATCTCTAAATGTTTTTCAAATGTACCTGTGACGATAATGATATCATCCAGATACACGAAAACGAATGGCTCCAACTCAGGCCCTAACACACTATCGATGAAACGCTGCCATGTTGCAGGCGCATTGTGTAATCCAAAAGGCATTCTTTTGAATTGAAAAAGACCCCTACCAGGTACCGTAAAGGCAGTGTATTTCCGCGATTCCATTGCCATTGGAATTTGCCAGTAAGCGGACTTAATGTCCAATGATGTTAAAAATTTGGCATTCCTAAGTTTATCTAAAATAGCCGAAATTATCGGCAACGGATACGCATCCCTGTCTGTCACCTGGTTAACCTTCCTAAAGTCGACACAAAACCTAAAACTATCATCCTTTTTCCTAATGAGAACAATTGGGGAAGCCCATGGACTATTTGATTTCTCAATGACGTCCTCTTCCAACATCTCCTGAAGTGATCTTTCTATATGTTCCTGCATTGCCGGTGAAACCGGATAATACCTTTGTTTAATCGGCTCAGACGAAGTTTTAATGACATGTTCTACCATTGTTGTTACCCCTAATCCCTCTGGCATATTCTCGAAAGCATTCTCGACTAAATGTTTAAGTTTCCCTTTCTGATCCTCGTCTAATTCAGACTCCTCTGTGATAGACGTAGTATCTATCGAAGCCACTATCTCCTGGTTCGAAAAACTCCACATGTTTGAACGTAAATCCGGGACTATACCCGATAATGCCCAAAAATCGGCACCCAAAATCAAAGCATGTGGTAGGTTGGGAATGACTAAGCATTCAATCAAAATTGACCTACTCTCTACAACAATGGGTATTTTAACTATTCCTAAAACTCCTATACCTGCACCATCTGCTAAATGAACTTCCCTAATGTTTGAACCATCTAATTGTTATCCTAAATCTTTTAAAACATGCCATGCGTCCCTACAAATAATCGTTCGCGATGCTCCAGAATCTAGTAATCCTAAAAACCTAAAACCATAAATATTAACTCCTAAAAACGGACGTCTATCTGTACCGCTTGAATCTAACGTGAAACCTAACCTAACTTTGTAAGCCAACTGGTCGCCAGCAGGCAACCTTCCTAACTCTGACGCCGGCGCTCTTGTCCTGCTGGCCCAAGAGTCCGTTGCCCGTTTCCGACGAGCAGCGTCTACAATTTTGTCTTGTGGTCCCTACAGTACCACAACCAAAACAGCGCCTAGGAGCGGAACAGGAATTAGCGAAATGGCCTTCCCGGTTACACTTAAAACAACGATTGTTTCTATTCGGAGGGGGATCAGGATTAACCGCAACTCGAGTATCCGATACCGAGGCGATATAAGCAACATCCGGCTCCAAAGCCGACCTGTTGCGATAAGAGGGTGGAGGAACGAACGACTCGACATTTGCCCTAATGGTTTCCAGCCTTCTGCCCAAGGCCACCAAATCGTTGACTGACTTAATGTCAGCTAAACCTAGCTGTGTCTGGTAAAATGGAGCGATATTCTTCATGAGAATAGCCAACTTTCTATTCTCACTCAGAGGCTCCGAAAAACGTTTGAAAAGAGTCTGCATGAGCGCAACGTACATGCCTATTGACTCTTCCTTACCCTGGGTTCGACGCCTGACCTCATCCAAAAAGAGATCATCATAGTTGGAGGGCAAAAACTCCAACTTCAATTCCCTAACCAACTCTTTCCATGTTGAAGCCGTGTCCCTAATCGCCCTAAACCAGAGGAGTGCCTTCCCAGTAAACAAATCCACCGCTGAGCTGTAAATTGCTTCTTCCGAAACACCGCGAGCCTCCCTCAATTCTTCGATTCTTTCAATAAAAGAGTTCACTGATGAACCACACCGTTCACCAGAAAACTGCACGTTCCACTTGTATGGTCGCTCGGGGTTCCGGTCACGGGGTGAATCACCCTGTATTTGGAACCCACTAGAGCTCGTTCGTTGGCCGACTGACGCAGCTGGCGCTTCCAAATCTGCTGTCGACATTGTTGATTGATTATTATTATCGTTATTATTATTAAAATTTTTAGGAGGTTCCATCACCTCCTCTACCTCGGACAATTTCGCCATCAAAAGCAAAATTTCCCCCCTTAAATCAGCTACCTCGTTAACCTCATCCGAAGATTCGGCCTTAGACCTAGAAATCCTACCCAACGACCACTCAATTTTGGTCAACACTTTCTGATAATCCGACGACTTCGGATTTTTCGATACATTCGGAAGCAAATCCCTAATTTCCAAAACTTTCGCCCTAACCGCCTTTGAATCCTCTTCAAATGAATATGGATAGTGGGGACTATCCGAAGAAATTGAACCAGTCCGTTCCAGCATACGACTAGCCCTGAGAGTCATCCTCATCTCATCCACCTTAGACCCTTCCTTCAGGCCCCTAGCCCGCAACTCATAAACGAGTTCTTCTTTAGAAAGCCTATTAATGTCCATCCTGACCAAGAAAGTATAAAGAAAACTACAAAAACAATTTTTTAATTTAAGACCGTTGATAACAAAAAGTCACGACGACTATTATGCCCAATCAAAATAATAAAACGATCGATGTTTAAAACAAAATAAATCTTCAGGAGAAAACCCTACACAATTAGCACTAGAAAAAAAACAATATGGTAACACCAATAGAGTAAATTCAAATAAATGTTCGGATATCCAACAAAAGTAATATGGTAACACCAAAAAAGGTAATATTGAAATTAATTTAAAGGAATAAAAAAATTAAAATGGTCACACCACTACAAGATCAAGCAAAATTTTAATAAAACCCAAAATGAAATCAATATGGTAACAATAGCAAAACCAATTCTTTTTTAAAATTAATTTAAAGAAACGAAATAAAACTTAATATGGTAACACCAAGAAAGATCAAATAAAATTTAAAAAAACGTATGTAAAAAAAATCAATATTATGGTAATAAAAGCAGAAGAAAAAAAATTATATTAACATTTATTTCAAGAAAACAAAAAAAGTTGGTATGGTAACACCAATAAAAATCCACTAAATTTTAAGAGGAACTATAAAAAAAATCAATATGCTAATAGCAGCAAAGAAAAATTATTTTAAAATTAATTTCAAGAAATCGAAATAAATGTTAATGTGGTAACACCGATAGAAATCAAGTAAATTTTACGAAAACCAAAAAAGAATCCGTATGGCAAATAGCACCGAAAATTATTTTAAAATTAATTTTTTTAAGAAGACTAATAAAGTTGATATGGTAACACCAATATAAAATATATTAAAATTAAAACAAATTCAAAACCGCACTAAAGGAGAAGAACCGTCAAAAAAAATAAACTTGAAATTATTAACACGCAAAAATTCTAATTGAATTGCATATGTACGAATGTATATGTATATAGGTAGGTAGAAGGTCACCTTCAAAATGTACCCCCAAATCTCGACTATCACGATTATAGTAAATGTATATATATATACGTTAAATATAATTAATTTTTTTTTTAATTTTATCAAGGAAAATATAAAAAGACTCACTCATGAAAATACCGAAAACCTTTCCAACCAACTGCACAATTTCCACCGCTGCTTCCACTCCCAGTCAAACAAGTTTTTCCGTAATTTATCTTCACCAAAAATCCTGTATAAAAAGGAAAAAAAATTTGCAGTATCAATTGCAAATAAAAGAACAAGGAAATCACAAACTTATCTAAAAAAACAGACACCACGACACAGCACAAAATTTCCAACTCAAAGGGAACAATTTTCTTTTTACAAGCCCCACGTTATGGGCGACAATTTGTTGCAATTTATTTTTTTTGTTTAATATTTATTTAAGAAAAAGAATTTAAAATTAACCAAATCACCCGCGCGAAATATTCAATGACACGAAGTAAAGTATGCCGAACTGTCAAACAACAGCGGCGAATAAGCGAAGAGGCAAAATTGCAACAAGCAGCAAATTAAGTGCTGCCACCACGACGAGCTCAGTGAGGGGTGGGTTCAGCAATTAACAATCAATCGATGAATCGATTGATAAAGTTGCATGGAAATGTGATATCACTTTGATATCAAAATTATTACTTTAATTATAAATTGCCACAGGGGCGGTCTTACGTTTCGTAAGAAAACGGGCCCCAGCAATTTTTTTTTTCCTGAAATAAAAGAAAAGGAAATTGCAAACCTTTGTTTTTTTTAAACACAAACCAAGAGAAGAAAAGAACCAATAAAACAGTACAACCAAGAAAAAAAAACAAAATGGTTAGCTTTTAGGACACTTTATTTATACGATGTGCCTGAGAAACCTTGCAAAAGCAGGATAAAAACTCAGGATCTTTTCAAAAACAACGACAAGTTTTATGGATTATGGACCGTTAAGGTCTTAATTCCCACAATTAAAATTGGGATAAAAGGAATAAAATAAGTTAAACGGAAATAAACAAAATTTTACTTATCTTTTTTTTTCTCTGCAGAACCCCAAATAGATATTTCTCCTTTCCTTTCCTTCCTTTTTTTTTCCTTTTTCACTTTTTCCTTTTTTTTTCTATTAAAAACGACACTATTAATTTTTCTGGATTATTCTCAATTTTTTTTTTTCTGTCTAAGTCCGAAAGTTATCTTCACGGTTTCAAAGCTCGAAAAGAATTGACGGCCAGATTCCAAGATCTGTCCTATCTCTTCCTTTCCATCTCCCGACATTGTAGCTTTCAGCCAATATGGAGTGGCGGATTTCAATCACTTCATCAACAGCCAATCGGAGATCGGCTTGTTGATCTCAACTTGTGATGAAATTCTCGCGATCCCGCTTACTCGCTCTTCTCTCACAGCTAAATGCAAGTCATCCTGGAATTCGCCGTCCGCTGGATTCACTTCCAGGTAACTTCGATTCCAGGAGCTGCATTCAGCCACCCCCACTTTCTTTTTCGATATCGGACAAAGACCGAGAAATTAAAAATCGAGAAAAACCTTTAAAGCAATCAACTAAACTTTAATTTTGACTTTAAGACCGCTCGGAAGGAAGGGAAAAATAACTATACTTTAAGATCTGTTACTCTACCCCCGAGTTAAGTTGCCCGCAACTTAACCGTCCATAGGTCCATAAAACTTGTCCCGTATTACATTATTTTCAAAATGATTACAATTAATCGTGAAACAAAAGAAATTAACTATATAAAGACAAGAATTTTACCAAAAAGATTACAAAATTTACAATTTTAAGAATTTATGTTGGGCCGTGGGCCATTCTCCAGTTGGAGTAACTTCTGATGAAACTTTACGTATCAACCAGACCGTCCATCTGGTTTGGTTTCACTTCCATGGAAACCATCCTTCTTTTGAAACCTGAAACGAGACTTGGTATTTTTTCCTCACGAAAATGACAGAGAGAACCATGGTCAGAAGGACTATGGCCGTCCCGCTCTCTCTCATCCTCGTGTAGAAGGAATATGACAAGTGTCAAATCGAAAGTTGTAAACAAAACACAAGTGGGAAAGTGGATGCAAAATGCATCATTTTTATTAATTAAAATTAAATGTGGAAAGACATTGTTGCGTTCATTTAGTAGTATAAATATCGGACTTGAGGAATAAAATGCTCCTCCCTAGTGTAAAAAATGTGCTCCGAGCATCAAAATTGCTCCTAAAGGAGGACAGCTATGACACTGGCTCGTTGGTGTAGTATCATGGGCAGTATGCATTGAGTGTCATGTGTGTGCTTGTGTGTGGAAAAAAAAAAAAGTGTTGGTAGAAAACTATTGTTGGGACTGTAAGAATATACTTTTTGGGCATGGGAATAGGGATGGGAAAATTTCATGCATGTTAATTACAACAACTATACAGTAGTATAAATATCGGACTTGAGGAATAGAGCATTTGGGTAAAATGTATTTTGTTGTTGTAAATTGTGAATTTTGGTGTGAATTTAGTTTTCGTGACTGTGAATTGCGGTTAGTGATGTACCTACAAAATTTTTTTTATGTTTTTAGCTTGAATATTGACGTGGAGGATGCGGTGTATGTACACTGTACAGTAGGATGCTAGAAAAAAGGGATTCTTGTATGGTTTGTAGGTAGATTTCATTAGAGTATGGGTATATGAGTTTTGTATGGTAATGAGATCATATTACATCAGTGGGAGTTCATTGACTTTAAGATGCATTGGTTGTTTGAAGGTTGATAGTAATTTATGAAAAACAATTTAAGAAATAATAGAAAGGAAACAAATATTTTATGTCGTTTATAATAATTGTGATTTATTAATCCATGAATTGTTAGTCGGTGGGAAGCCGAGCCATTTAACATATACATTGTCTCCATTACTTTTAAGTACTTTTTCCACGAGATAAATATGAGGGTATTTAGTCTTTTGTAATTCTTTTTCGTAAAAACATCCACTAATAGGTTGACCATTAAAATCTTCAAGGAGATATGTTGGCGGGTTGGTTAGGTTTACTTTTCTTATCATAAAAATTTCCGTTGTCCAATTTGGTGTGATTAAAACTAAATTCCTTCCACATTTTTTTCAGAAATTTCTGTATAAATAGCTGTTTCAGTTTAGGATGTATCTCATACCGTCGACGATGAATCTCAGAGAAGAACTTTTACAAGTTGAAGAGGAAGTTTTGTTCAAGCCTTGTAAAAAGGTTATTGAATTAAAACAAAATGAAAAATATCGTATTGGTAAACTGAAACGTTGTGTTACGAAATTTGGAGAACGAATTGTTGCTGATTTGGGCGAATTTCAGGTAATTTTCCATTTTTATTTCTTAAAACGTTTAAAAACGTAAATACTAAAGACTTTTTTCTTTCAGACTTTCTTCCCAATGCGATACAACAAATTGTCAGACGCTGCAATAACCGAAATCAATCGAGGTTCATTCAACTTTACCTATTTATGTCCGTTAGGACGAACTGCTAGTATTAAAATTGAAGAAGAACTGTAAATTATTAAATAAACCTTACATGTTCTGAGCATACATATTTTGTTTTTAATTGCCTCTTTTCATTTCATTTGCGTAAAAGTGTTTACTTTATGAGGGGGAGAGTTTGACAGGTTTCAACATGTTTACCTCTGGTTAATCAGCGAAAATAAATTAAACTGAATTCATACAAAATCAATAGTATTTAAATATACTTTTAAGGTTTTTATATTGGGCATGTAACAAGTTATTAAGGCGAGAAAAGCATATTACAGTTTCAAAATCTGTTTGCTAGCTAGAAAACCATAAAATACAAACTTAATAGCATTTTTTCTTAAAAAATCATAGATACTAAATTTATTGGGTCAAAGGATGGTCAGTAAATTTAAAAAGAATAAATTATAAACTATCTTCACGTATACCATCATCATGTAAACTTACTTTTTAAGTTATGAGGCCACTAGAAAATCAGAAATATAAATATTTTACCAAAAGTAATATGTGTCAATTTTTAAAGCATGATGAACATCAGAAAATCCTAGATGAATAAATTATGATGTATACTTATCTACAGTACATAGTCAGAGATTCATTAGAAAATAATAAAATACTAAATTTATGAGGTGTAGATTACTTACTAAAGGGAGTCTGATTATCTACTAACTCGGTTTTGATATTCAAGATGTTTGAGCTATATACAAACCTAGCTGATATATTCAAAATATTCTTATTCTTAAAGAATACCTCACCCCGGTACGACCCAAAAATCAATTCAATCATGAAGTCGTTTTTATGTGAAGTTTGCGGAAAATCGTTTTCCAAAAATTTTAATTTGAAAAGACATATGAAAATTCATACGTCTTTAAGGGAATCGGTTAACGGTGAAAATAAAAACTTTTGCTATGTGTGTGAAAAAAGTGTTAAAAAGGGGCAGTGGATTGATCATGCTAAAACCAATACTCATTCGGAATTGGTTAAGCAATTATTTGAGAAAATGGATGGCTCGAAAGAAGCTGCCCCTGCAAAAAGATTATGTGTGGTGTGTGATAAAAATGTGATCCCATGTCAATGGAATAACCATTTGAAGAGCAAGGCACATTTAAAAATGCAACAAGAACTTTTATTTGAAGACAGTTCTTTGGATCATGAAATCTTCCAAAACGGTGATTGCTCGACTCAAGCTGGACCAGCGAAAACGCGTTGCGAAATCTGCGAAAAAGATGTTATATTTTGTCAGTGGGATAATCACTTAAAAAGTATTGAACACATCAGTTTGATAGAGGTCATGTTTTCGAACGCAGAAGAAACTCAGAAGTCTGCAATAAAATATTGTGATGTGTGTGAGCTGAACATCAATGCAAGAGATTGGACAAACCATGTACGGCGAAATGTCCATAAGCGACTTGTTGCAGAACTCCTTTCTGATGACTTCCTGGTGCTGAAAAGTTGTTTCAATGGGAGAGTAGAAACTCTCATTTATAAAAACAAGAGTGAAGAAAACCTAAGTCCCCCTGAGTTTCTCAATGAAGCAGAGTCAGCAATTCTAGGAAAATTGAAAGATCACCTGGAAAAGTTGCAAAGTGTTAAGTTCAACTTAGAATTGTTTGCTGAGTATATTAAATTTACGTCGGAGGATGAAATGGAGCTAAGTCTTAAAAGTTTCAACACAAAAATGGAAATTGCACTTGAAGGCAGTGATATAATTTCTTCATATAGGAATATGATAGATGAAATTGACACGAAAATGCAAGAATTTCAAGAAAAAGACAGTGGATGGGCCTTGCTGCGGATATGTCACGTGGAAATAAACATAAATCAATACACACCAATCAAAGGTTCAAGACATATACCGTTGCCTAGTTTTCTTTCTAGAAAAAGAGCCTGTATAAACGTTCACAACACTGATGAGTATTGTTTCAAATGGGCCATCATCTCAGCACTTTTTAGCAAAGGAAAGAACAATACCCATAAACCTGAAACATACAAGATACGAGATATCAGTTCACGAACGATTTATAAAAATAACATCAGAATTGATTTCGCTGATCTGCAATTTCCTTTAAGACTTAGCGATATTTCTAAGTTTGAAACACTAAACCCTACTTTAAGCATCAATGTGTTTGGATTTGACGATGAGAAGAAGATAGTAGTAGGACCCTATTACATTACACCACAGGAGAAGAGAAATCACATCAATCTAATTCTCTTGCAAAACGAGGGAATTTCGCACTTTGTCTGGATTAAAAGCATATCAAGGTAAGCTTTATTGCAATTATAGATCTGATTATTACCTATTATTAAAACATATACATTTTTCTAATTTCTTTAAAATTTTTTATTTTTAGACTTGTTTCAACGCAGGCGAAAAACTACAGAGGAAAATCTTGGTTTTGCAACACGTGCTTGCTAAGATTTATATCTGAAGAAAAACTGATGACGCACAAGGACAACTGCTGTAAAATGGTGACAAAAATGCCCAACGACGATAAAAAGACTGTATCGTTTGAACATTTTGAGCGGAAGATGGACGTGCCTTTCACAATATATGCAGATTTCGAATGCATCCTCGAGGAAGTAGGATCCCCAGGTAATGCTAGTAGTAGTAGTAGTATTAGTAGTAGTTTAAATATTCAAAAACATATCCCATGCGCAGGTGCTTACTTTATAAAATCTTGTGATAGTTCTCTCAATAGATTTAAAATGTTTAAAGGCAGCAATTGTGTAAAAGATTTTGTTAGTTCTCTGATAAAAGATTGCTATGAATTACATAAAAGAAATTCTAAACCCATGCTACTTTTATCAGAAATTGATTTAGAATATCAAAGAAATTGTCCATTATGTCATATCTGCAACAAAGAGTTAGGAACAGATCGAGTTGCAGATCATTGTCATTATACAGGCAAATATAATGGCCCAGCGCATAATAAATGTAATTTGATTTACCAAAAACCTAAATTTTTCCCAATATTGTTCCATAATTTCACCGGGTATGATTCGCATTTACTTATCAAAGAACTTGCTTCATACAACGGAAATATTTCTTGCATTCCTCTTAATAAGGAGCGCTATATTTCTGTTTCAAAGACATTACATACGTTTGATAACAGAACTATAGAACTGAGATTTTTGGATTCTCTACGTTTTATGCCTTCTAGCATTGATTCCCTTACAAAAGACTTAACACCAAGTGATTTTAAATTAATAAGATCTAATTTTCCAATTGAAGAAGAGTTTAAGCTTCTGACAAGGAAAGGTGTATTTCCCTATGATCATGTAAAAACATGGGAGAGTTTAGAGGAAAAAACCCTTCCTCCTCAAGAGTGTTTTAAAAATAAATTGACTGGTGAAGCTTGCTCCGATAGCGAATACAATCATGCTAAAAAAGTATGGACAGTTTTTAAATGTCAGACTCTTTCAGATTATATGGAGTTATATTTAAAAACTGACGTTCTTCTACTAGCTGACATATTTGAAAATTTTAAAATTATTTGTAAAAGTATTTACGAACTTGATCCCTGTCATTATTACACAGCACCAGGGTTATCTTGGGATGCAATGCTTAGAAAAACCCATATAAAGCTGGATCTTATTCAAGACATTGAAATATATAATTTCATAAAGAAGGGTATTAGAGGAGGCATCTCTCAATGTTCACATCGCCACTCAGTTGCCAACAATAAATATATGCAAAACTATGATGAAACAAAAGATTCACAGTATTTGATGTATGTTGATGCCAACAATTTATATGGGTGGGCAATGTCTTGTCCTCTACCTTATTCATCTATTAAATGGGTTAATAATATTCAAAACATTGATTTAATGAATATTTCAGATGACTCGGAAGTCGGGTATATATATGAAGTAGACTTAGAATACCCAGATTCCTTGCATGAATGTCATAATGATTTACCATTTTGTGTGCAAAACAAAAAAGTAAATCAATCAAAGTTTTCGAAATTAATAGCAGATTTAACTCCAAAACAAAATTATGTTATACATTATAAAAATCTACAACAATGTATTAAAAATGGGTTAAAACTCATTCGTATACATAGAGTTTTACAGTTTAAACAATCTAGGTGGCTTCAAAAATATATTGATTTGAATAATCAACATCGCACCTTAGCTACGAGCGATTTTGAGAAAAATTTCTTTAAGTTAATGAACAATAGTGTTTTTGGGAAAACTATGGAAAACGTAGATAAAAGAAAAGATGTTAAGATTGTAACCTCTTGGGGGAGTCACAAAAAACGTCTAGGAGCTAGAGCTTTAATAGCAAAACCGAATTTCCATAGTTTAACTAAATTCACTGATGAAATGACGGCAATTCAAATGAAAAGAGTTAATACTTATTACGATAAGCCGTTGTACTTGGGATTTTGTGTGTTAGAGTTTTCTAAATGGAAAATGTATGACTTCCATTATAGCTATATGCAACCCAAATATGGTAATTGTTTAAAATTAAACTATATGGATACAGATTCATTTATATATACAATAAAAACTCACGATTTTTATAATGATATTCAACATGATATTGATTCATATTTCGATACTTCTGCATACTCAGTTGATAATCCCTATAATATTCCAATAAAAAATAAAAAAGTCTTGGGTATGATGAAAGATGAAAATTCTGGGAAGATAATGAAGGAATTTATTGGGTTAAGATCGAAAATGTATTCTTATTCTGTTGAAGAAACGGAAGTAAAAAAAGCTAAAGGCGTCAAGAAAATAGCATTGAATGATATAAATTTAGCCAGCTATAAGGATTGTTTGTATAACAAACGAATTTTTCATGGTGAAATGTTTGTTTTTCGATCTTTTGCTCACCAAATCTATACACAACAGCTAAATAAGATTGTTTTAAGTCATCTTGATGATAAGAGATATATAAGGGAAGATGGAGTAAGCACCTACGCATGGGGTCATTATCAAATGAATACACATTAAAAACAAAAAAGAAATATTGTTAATTTTAAGTAAATTATTTTTATTTATTAACCTATTTATATAAGAAAAAACAAAACAAAAAAATGTTAAGCTTAAGGAATTTTTAAAATAAAGAACATTGAAAGAAAAAAATTGTTGCTTTTTATTTCACATTACATTTTTAGGAAAACTTTAGATTCTGGCTGCATACAAAATTATTAATTAAAAATACATTTTGCAGGGCACAGCATTTGCTATGTGATAAGCATCTTGTCTCACTTGGAAAAAGTCTTTTCAGTTCTTTGAAGTTGGGGCAGTTTATATTTTCAACATTTATTACTTCAACGTTTTCATTTAGTAATCGCTTTATCCATTTTAATTTTTCATCGCCTTTTACATAAACAATGTGATTTATAATATTATCTCGAAGAAATTCTTCCACTTTATTATATTTGGTGAATCCGCCATTCCAGTGCAAACCATGATGGTTTTGATATAGCCATTTTGCTTGTCTTTTTAATGTTGTTGGTAAATGCTTAAAGTCAAACGGAGGTGTTATAATGAAGTGCTGATGGCTACAGCCACGCAGAATAGCTATTTCCTTAACTATCAACTTGTCATTGGGACCTCTAAAACCTTGAATGTCAATGATGAATGCCATTGCTAGGGTTCGTGTGTTCTTGATTATAAGCTATATTGAACTAAATCTTTAAATATTTCGAGATACTAATTGACTCAGAGGATTGTAATTTATTATTCGATCATGCAGCATAAGGCAATACGCTGATGTATTTGGAGGTAGTTCTTTAGCTGTTTTAATTTCCAAACGAATATCAACTGGTCCAGTTTTCACTATTTCATTCTGATGTCTACAATCAATCACAAAAATCGGTGCTTGTGATTTAAAGAGAGTTCTTGTTAGCAATGGCTCTGCAACTGAACAATTATAATAATTTTTTCTAAACTCACAGTACATCTGATAAATAATACTAAAGTTGTTGTTTTTAAATGATATATTTTGGTCTTCGTATGGATAAACGTCAGAATTTAAATATGCCTTTACGTTGGTAACGTTACAATGATCAAAATAGGTAGGATTCTCTTTCAGTTGATTTCTCTTGTTAGTTTGTAACGCAACAATAATGTATCTAGGCTTTTCAACTTGTGAAGTGGTCTTAACATTCCAAATATGATGGTCACTTGTAGGTAGGACAGGATATTCATATAAATCCCAATTACGAAATGCAATTTTCATAGTGTCATTATCATTTATAGACTTGAATAGGTTCAATTTCAAAGAATCAGTAAGGTGAACATGCGGAACTTTCCATTGAACTTTGAGTAATGTTATCTTCGCTTGTTCATCTGCATCAGCTATTAGTGAATTTTCATCAGTACGAGAACGGGTTAGAATTAAGTCATGTCGAGCATTAGGAATTATTTTTTTGAAATCCTCTGCAAAACCCAAAAGTTTGTTTAGCGGCAAACAAAAATTAAAATATGGTCCATCTAAGTTTAATGAAGAATTTGGACACCAACCTCCATTATACAACATAACACTTTCATTTTGATTCAAAGAAATATAATTTTTTATAGAAGTTGTGATTCCAACATTACGATTACTATCTATTTCAATACCATTCAGTTCATATCGGATCTCATCAAAGAGAAATGCTATACAATTGTTTACAAGTTGTGTCTTTTTGACTTCCGATCCATCATTTTTCGATACAGTCCCCTCAACATAAATGTAACTTTCCGAAGGTAATATATTGAGATTTTGATGTTGCACACAGATGTGGATGATGTCATTTTTACCGAAGTTGTTTAAATACGGGGAATAGGAATGATATTCGTATTTTGAAATACTATCATCAAATGTTGGTTCTTGAAAAATATTCAGCATATCTTACTTTGTTAAATTGAATTTATTATTTTCTTTTCTTCAATGTGAATCCTAATGATAATAAAAACAATTGGTTTGCTTCTGTTAGCGTTTGTACTGTTGCTTTAGGAGTTGATGAAGCATTGATTATAGAGCCCGGTGAACCCTGTCTTTTATAGGAATTATTAGCATCAGATATAGTATTATAAATTATCATTTTTGGTGATTGAGATGTAATCGTATCGTTATTAATTCACCTCGAAAGTTAATAAGGTTTCCGTCTTGATCTAACAAATTTATTGTTATTGAACTTATCTTCTTCACGTTCACTGGTAAATAAATAACATTTTTAGGAACCTCAATTATTTTATACCCTGGACTGACTTTGATTGAAAATTGATGAAGTATATGCGCAGATTGGTTATTTATAAATGTTCCGTCAATTAAGTTACACTCAACTCTCACCGTATTTACACGATTGATATCAACGTAAAGATCTGACTCATGCATTTGTTTTGCAACCAGTTTTCTGTTACTGAACCCTAGTAGTGAACCAATGGAATTAGGATGTGAAAAATCTATGTCTTCACTGCAGTATATTTCACATTTTAAAGTGTTGTTATTTGCTCTGATCTTTACGCTTGCCGTATTATTTTTTTTTAAAAGCCCTTCTTGAATAAAATTATTTATATCTTCAATTTCGTAAGAGCCAATAGGAAGTTTAATTACATCATTACCTAAATGAAATAAATTATTCATTACATCAACGTTAGGTATGGAGTTGTATGTTTGGAAATCCACTAATCCACAAACATAATTCGAGTCTAATACTATTGGTGGAAAGTACTCTGTTGTGAGAGTAGACTTGTTCCCGCTCAGTGTAAGTGTTATCGACATTATCAGTGGAAAAGAAATGAAACGAATTTTATAATGTATAGCTTATTTATTCTGATCAACAAGAAACTTCAAACATAAATGTCCACAATTAAATGTATTAAAACGCTGTAAACATTTATGATTGTAATAAATATTATTTCCATGCAAGTATCTTACTATTTCCTGGGGAGGTCTTAAATTACCAAAGCTATCAAAATATTGTACATTATTTTTATTTTTGTTATATGCTACCCAATGGGTACCGATCCCACTATTATCATCTAAATTTACGACTCCACTCTCTCTTTTAAATGGTTTGTTTGGCAATTCATCCCTCATAAAAACGCCTCGGAAATTTGGGGTATAGTTTTTGCCAAAATGCGATATATCTATGTTAGTGAGAGGGCGGTTGGGTAGCATTTTTAATAGTTTTTTGATTCTTGCGGACTTAAAAATAACCCCAAACCAGTTTTATATGGCTTCAGATAAAGGCCCTTTCCTTGTTTAAGTTTTATTGTTTCCATAGCTTTATTGTGACGTCTATTTTCTTCCAATTGTTGTCTTCCGATCTTTGAATCGTTTATAGCTTTCGCCATTCCTGCAACACCACCGGTAAGAGAACCTACAGCTGATAACCCTGCTAAGATAGGTAGCAATGGTAAAAGTCCTCCAACTTTGGGAATTGGTATTACTCTAGGAAGTGTTATACTCCTACGTTTTTTCTTTATTATTTGTCTGGCTGCATGTAAAGCCGTTGTTGCTAATTTATTTGAGTCTTCAGTGTTCAGATTTTTTATTGCCGCTCTGGCTTCTTTTACCGCATTTTTGAATAGATTTGTTTTCTTAATCCTAGGGCACTGACGGACTTTCTTTGTTTTTGTTTTTGATGATATACCCATTCCAAGAGTAGATTTAGCCTTCATCATGCTCGTAACTAAAAGACTATTTATTTTTTCTGGTAGTGTTGAATCCTTAGCTCTAAACCTCTGCCAGGATTTCTCACCCAAAATTTTATCGGCTGTATGTCTATAATTCAAATTATTGCTTTTACTGTATGCAATATCGTGTTCTCGACAAGCTTCATCCAATTGGTTGATTCCACGGTCTCCTCTAGCAAGACGCTCTTTAAGTTTAGTTCCAGGTCCACAAAAATTATAAGATGGTAGATGTAACTCAAAAGGAAGTTTGTTTATTATTGAATTAACCAATCCGTTTCCCTGAACTGAATTATTCAAACTAACAGAGTGGGTCTTAAAATCAATCATTATATAACTGTTTTCTTAGACGCATGGAGCGATTATGAAATAATGTTTATAAAACACGGGGATTTATGTGTAAAAGCCTCATTCTACAAAATGAAGTTTGTAAGACAGCAAGAAGCTATTTCTGTACAAAACTTTGATGGAAATGTAAAACAAAAAAAGAAGCATGGAACATTATTTCCAAATAGTATTCGAGGAATAATTGTAGGCCCATCTAATTGTGGGAAAACAAACGTTATGTTAAGCATTCTTTTAGATGTCAATGGTTTAAAGTTTGAAAATATATACCTTTATTCAAAATCATTGCATCAACCAAAATATGCATATCTAAAAAAGGTTATAAAATCAATAAAAGAAATGCATTATTATGAATTTTCAAATAATTGTGAAGTTATGCTGCCTTCTAAGGCTAAACCCAATTCAGTTTTCATATTTGACGATGTAGCTTGTGAAAAACAAAATACCATAAGAGACTACTTTTGTATGGGTCGACATAGCGGTGTAGATAGCTTCTACTTATGCCAATCATATACACACATTCCAAAACATTTGATTCGAGATAACGCTAACTATATAATTCTTTTCAAGCAAGATGATCTTAATTTGAAACATATTTTTAATGATCATATTAATTCAGATATGACGTTCAAACAGTTTAAAGAGTTGTGTTCAGAATGCTGGAAAGAATTGTATGGGTTTTTAGTTATTGATAAAGATAGTTGCGTTAAAAATGGACGGTATAAAAAATCTTTTAAAGAAACAGTTATTTTATAAATTGATACAGTCGTGAAACTGCTTTTCATATTAATACACCTATCTTAATATTACCTGTATTATACTGCCTTGTATTGAACAGCCCCTGTATTGAACAGCCCTGTATTGAACAGCCCTGTATTGAACAGCCCTGTATTGAATAGCCCTGTATTGAACCGACCTGTATTGAACCGTCCTGTATTGAACCGTCCTGTATTGGACTACCCATTCTTCAGATCCTATTAGAAGTAATCTAACACTCTAAATAGCTATGGATACGAATATGAATACGCTTAAAAATCTTATAAATACACAGAAAGCTTTAAAGAAAAAGTATATGCTCCTCAAGACTGGAAAATTGATTAAAGATACTGAAATTGAAAACACGTTCAAAACAATTGTTGAACCCTTACAGAAAATCGCGAAAAATGTGAAAAATAATGAAAACATAAATGATGAATTTAAAGAAATAAAACCACCTACTGTAAAACGTCGTCTTCAATTTAAAAGTCCTATAGAAGAAGAAGATGAAAAAATTTCTCTAGAGAGAGATTTAAATTTATCATTAACGAATTCAATGTTAGCCGATGACGACTCTTCATTTAAAACACCTTCAAATAGCTTCAATGAAAGTACTCCGATTAATGAAGCCATACTTTCAAATTCAGATCATGATAAAATCTATGGTCCATACTTTGACGTTGAATCAAATTCAAACAAGTTAGGGAGATCAAATTTTCGAATTAATGATGAAAACAATATTGTAATTGATAAAGAAATTTTCCGTGGAACTGATGGTCTTCTCGAACTTGTTCTACATAAAAATCCACGAAAGAGTATTTATACTAGTGAAGATTTAAAGCAGTATCAGACAATACTACAAAAAACATGTGCACACATGAAAAATCATGATATGAATTCACAGGTTAAAGGTAATAGAGGACAAAAGTATAAGAAAATCATTAAACCTTTGGTCCAGGGTATGACACAAAATACACAAAAGAAAATTGGAAAAGCATACACAATTAATGCACCTGCAATGATCTACTCAACCAACCCTATTGATTTTGTGTATTGGGATGATCCAAATGAGCTTGTGGATAGGTTGAGACTTTTAATTGCTTCTGAAAAATCAGGGCATAACAACCATAAAAATGAAATAAATTCAATTGTGGAAGAGTTGCGTGAGCAAAATTTAATTTATTAGCAAAATGAGTGTTGACAAGTTCGGAAGAAGCACTAATAAATTTCAAAGAGTAATTGTTGGTCCTGCAGGACCTCCTGGTAATGGTTTTAAGCGAACTGAGAATGGTGACTTTGATATTGAAGGAAAACGTCTTCGCAACATAAAAAGTCCTACAACGCCCGATGAAGCAGTAAACAAAGCATACATAGATGATAAATTAGAAAATAAAGAAAAAATCTTAAGAGATTACATTGACATACAAAATTTGAATACAATTCGCTTGTTGGATGATCTTCGAAAGTATTTTCTTCTTCATATAGGAAAACTGAAAGAGAATCAAGAAGGTGAACCAAATATTTTCATATAAGAAATCATAGCTAACCGATCTTGGATTCAGTTTATTTGTAAATCAAAACGATAGCACATCATGTCGAATATAAACATATCTTTAATTTTAAATGAAATTATGAGTTTTTTAAGGGCTTATAAATATGATTTACTTGAAGAACATCATGATGAGATTATAAGTAATATTTCATATTTTAGTAACTATAAAAACGTTAGTAAAGTTAATTCTAAACATGGATGTCATTTTACAAACTGTTCGTGGTCTTCAAATACATGTAAAGAGGGACCAGATACGTGTGGATGTTTTATGATTGAGCATCGTTTGATAAGATTAAAAAAACTAATGTTACTATATAAAAGATTAAAATAAATGTTATTATAAAACCATACATAAATGTTTTTTTCTTGCATTCTTTAAAAAAATGAGTAAACGACAAGTTGTTGAAGAGCTTCACAGGTCAGCAAGAAAGAATTTCAATCGACGTAGGGTTGTTATCAAAGGATTTGATGACCTGTGGCAAGCTGATTTGGTTGAAATGATATCTTACCACAAGGAAAATAATGGCTATAAATACCTAATGACGGTCATTGACACATTCTCGAAATATGCATGGGCAGTTGCTTTAAAAAATAAGACCGCTTTATCTGTTGCAGAAGCGATGAAATCAATTTTCATCAGATCATCACGACAGCCTAAGAACCTTCAAACTGATGATGGAAAAGAATTTTTTAATAAGATGTTTCACGATTTAATGAAATTATACAACATAAATCATTACTCTACATACAGCTCCCTTAAGGCATCAATTGTTGAACGTTTTAATCGCACACTTAAGGAGAAAATGTGGAAGGAATTCAGTCTTAATGGTAATTACAAATGGACGTGCATTATTAATGATTTGTTGAAAGAATACAATCACTCTATGCATAGAACTATAAAAATGCGCCCAATCGATGTGAATCAGGAAAACTCTAAAAAAATCTTATCTACAGCTTATAATAGAATTAAAATCGCTCCACAGGGTAAATATAGAGTTGGCGACAATGTTAGAATAAGCAAGTTCAAACACGTTTTCGAGAAAGGCTACACACCAAATTGGACAACGGAAATTTTTATGATAAGAAAAGTAAACCTAACCAACCCGCCAACATATCTCCTTGAAGATTTTAATGGTCAACCTATTAGTGGATGTTTTTACGAAAAAGAATTACAAAAGACTAAATACCCTCATATTTATCTCGTGGAAAAAGTACTTAAAAGTAATGGAGACAATGTATATGTTAAATAGCTCGGCTTCCCACCGACTAACAATTCATGGATTAATAAATCACAATTATTATAAACGACATAAAATATTTGTTTCCTTTCTATTATTTCTTAAATTGTTTTTCATAAATTACTATCAACCTTCAAACAACCAATGCATCTTAAAGTCAATGAACTCCCACTGATGTAATATGATCTCATTACCATACAAAACTCATATACCCATACTCTAATGAAATCTACCTACAAACCATACAAGAATCCCTTTTTTCTAGCATCCTACTGTACAGTGTACATACACCGCATCCTCCACGTCAATATTCAAGCTAAAAACATAAAAAAATTTTGTAGGTACATCACTAACCGCAATTCACAGTCACGAAAACTAAATTCACACCAAAATTCACAATTTACAACAACAAAATACATTTTACCCAAATGCTCTATTCCTCAAGTCCGATATTTATACTACTGTATAGTTGTTGTAATTAACATGCATGAAATTTTCCCATCCCTATTCCCATGCCCAAAAAGTATATTCTTACAGTCCCAACAATAGTTTTCTACCAACACTTTTTTTTTTTTCCACACACAAGCACACACATGACACTCAATGCATACTGCCCATGATACTACACCAACGAGCCAGTGTCATAGCTGTCCTCCTTTAGGAGCAATTTTGATGCTCGGAGCACATTTTTTACACTAGGGAGGAGCATTTTATTCCTCAAGTCCGATATTTATACTACTTCATTTATAACGCAACAATGTAACCAATTTTCTTACATTTAATTAAATTCTTATTGGATTTAAAGATTCAGTTTTGCTGAGCTATTCTCTTTTAATCGAAGTTCGAAGTTATTCTATTGAATTATACAACTAAATTCAAGAAAACATCCGTTTATCTTAAGCTGGCATTCCTCTAAGACACGATTAAAAAGCTCTAGGAGCAAGTAGTTTCTATAAATTAAAACAAGATTATCATAATCTTCACTTTGCCAAACTTAAAAATTTGCATTTTTATGATTAAATTATAAGATACCTTAAATTTAAACTTAAGTTCAATTTCAAAACTTGTACTCAAGGCTTCTTTGATTTATCCATTTTTATAACTTTTTCCTTCTCTGATTTTTTTTTTCATTTTCTTTGAAAACAAATCAGTTCATAAAACGTCGATTCCTAACATTACTTTCTTCAAAATACAATTTAAAAAATAAATATATAGAACACCAAAAGTCCATTTTCAATGTAAATTTTTTATCATTTTCTCACCAAAACAAAAAAGAGATGATTATCAATTCACAAGAAAATAAAATTGAAAAAGATAAAAAAAAAAAACAAACAAATATAAAAACAAACAAAAATTAATTTTCAGACTAATCTTTAACAATGAAAATAAGAAAAAAGAATGAAATTAAAAAAAAAAGTTTTGTCATAAATATAAATGGTCCTTCATCCGAAAAAAGTAAAACAAAAACAACTCAAACAAACTAAGAATGCCCTCTCCTGACATAAAGGCTATGTTTAGAGGTTGTATGGACTCGCAAGTTAGAATGAGAAGTTACATGTGTATATATTTTAAAATATGGTGTGTTTTAATTTGTGTGTAAAGAGCTTTTGTATTGCGTCGTCGTTTTCTAGTGATGCGTAGAATATCCTCTCCCAACAACACGCATTCATCCTCATTCATCTTCATTCTTCCTTATTTATCTTCGTTCATTCCGCTTAATCCTCATTCACTCCTGTTCATTCTCGTTCATCGTCACTTATCCTCTTTAATCCTTATTAATCCTCATTCATCCTCATTAGCCCTCATTTATCCTCAATTATCATCTTTCATCCTTATTCATCCTCATTAATCCTCATTCATCCCCACTCATCCTTATTAACCTTCATTCATCCGCATTCATCCTCATTCAACTTCATTCATCCTCATTCATCCTCATTAATCCCGATTTATTCCCATTCATCCTCAATCATCATCTTTATTCATCATCATTCATTTCCTTTCATCCTCATTTATACTAATTCATCCTCATTCATCCTCATTCATTCTCTTTCATTCTCTTTCATCTTCATTCATCCTCATTCATCCTCATTCATCCTCATTCATCCTCATTCATCCTCATTCATCCTCATTCATCCTCATTCATCCTCATTCATCCTCATTCATCCTCATTCATCCTCATTCATCCTCATTCATCCTCATTCATCCTCATTCATCCTCATTCATCCTCATTCATCCTCATTCATCCTCATTCATCCTCATTCATCCTCATTCATCCTCATTCATCCTCATTCATCCTCATGCATCCTCATTCATCCTCATTCATCCTCATTCATCCTCATTCATCCTCATTCATCCTCATTCATCCTCATTCATCCTCATTCATCCTCATTCATCCTCATTCATCCTCATTCATCCTCATTCATCCTCATTCATCCTCGTTCATACCCATTCATTCTCATTCATTCTCATTCACTCTCCTTAATACTCACTGATCCTTATGCATTCTTATGCCTGCAAATGCATTCACATAGAAATAAAAATAGTTCTTAAGCTGATTTTCAATATTTTTAATATTTTGAGTTCACTATTTCGGCTTAAGAAAATATTTTAAAAATTATTTAGGAAGTGAAATCAAAAACTTTCAAAAAGTTTTCGCTGTTTCGTTTTTTTTTGTTTGCGATAATGCGAATGCCTTCCCAAATTGAAAACAAAAGACTAAACAAAAAGTGTCTTTCCTTCAACTATACATAGGTATAGGTTAGGTATGTACCTTAAGATATGCCCCCTGACTTTATGAATAAATGATAAGGCGTAAGGATTTCAATACGTATTTATGTGTATATAGGATAGCGTTACAATTTTAAATCTTAGATTGTTTTGCTTTTAACCATTTGCAGCCTATACGACATACTTTTAATATTTTGTTTGTCACTTTTGTTTTATTTTGCTTTCAGTTTTAGCTTAGCGTGTTTTCTTCTATGAGAATTCCTATACATTGCTTGGTGTTAAAAACTTATTGAATTTAAATAAAGAAAACGGATGAAATATTCACAGGACTTTGTTTTCTTCGTTTTATAAAGTTTTTTTGTTCGCTTCAAGGATTATTGATAAAATAAAAATACTGAGGTCGAGCGAAAAGTAAAGGAGTCACCTCGTACTTCAACGAAACGAACTTGTTGTATAAGGACTTCTTGTTTTTGAACATATGGAAATGAATAAGTTAAAGAGATTTCTATTCCTTTTTGTTGTTGTCATTTCGATGCGCTATCTAGAAGGATATGCGAAGGATAATGCATGGCATGATGAATATAGTCAATGGATTATTAAAACATTGGACTATGTTCGCTGTTTGAAAGCTGTTGTTTGTATAAGACAGAAGAGATTATGTGTTTATTAGATCCTTGGAATAGGAAATGCTTTGCTTATTATGGAATATGGCTGCAAGTTACGCTTAAGTGGAGTTCATGTTGAGTCTTTATCGGATTATTTAAAATTTGTAATGTATGCAAGCCAGAATATATTTCTCTCCATTTTGTAAGTAAGATATGGGTATAATTAGCTGACATTTATCTGATAAGCTGATAATAATATGCGAATCAATGACAAGTAAATATCTTAAAAAAGTTTGACATTGTGGCAAAAAAACAATGTGGCAATTGAGACAGTATGACAAAAGAACGGTACAAGAGTGTGATAATGAAAAAGCGCCTTTGCGGCAGTGAATCAATTTCATATTAGTGTAAGAGCCCGGGCCGCCCAGACATACCTTCTATCATAAAAGCTGAAAGTTTGTCTATGTGTGCCTCTAGTACAGGTAAGAACGATCCTCACCCATGATACCTGGGTAGTGGTTCCTTTGGCAGGTAACAGGTAGCAAACGAGGGTTCTATCATCCTGCTGCCAGACACATTGAATTGAGCAGAAGTTGCGAGAGCACGGAGCATATGTAGTAGACAGTGCAAGCGAAACAGAGCATTCGTTTCATTGCGATCTTTTACTGCAAACCTACTGTTGTTTATTCTGTATTATTCAGTGAACAGTTATATACTTATGATAAACGTTGTAATATTAATTTGTGTTATTTGTAAAGTAAATATGATCCAGTTTTTTTTAATAAAGTGTTATCATGAGTGACGAAAAAGTAGACGTTGTTTGTTTTGTATGTAAAAAAAGTGATGAACATCTAATAATGCGAGGAGACTTTCAGAAAATGTCAAATAATTTTAAAATTAAGAAAAATACACCACCTGAAATATAAACATATTATATTACCTGGTGAATATATAGACAGTGGTTATCACCGGGCATGTTATAAAGCATTTACAGCTCTTATGAAATAAAATGCACGACTGGGTCGCACGAACTTGCTCCTGTATGCAAAGAGTCTGTTTAAAAAAGTACTTATATAAGATTTAAAAATATACCTGTAAAATAAGTTTGTCTTCAAAGATATAAATGCCATTTAATTTGTCAAAAAAAACCGCACGATCTTTGTATATGAAAACCATAGTACTCTCATGAGCAGAAATTTTTAGGGCGACCAGTATACCAGATGCCGAGTCGTTGGCGTGGCGTTAGTATCGAAAGTGGAGAAAGCGGGAGCGATGGAAAAATATTATTTCCATTCCCATAAGCAGCCAGTAGAATAAGGGAGATAATTAATTTTAGACCCAAAAAGTCTACACAATTTCCTTCATTCTATTTGAATCTATCCTTGCATATGCTTTCACATAAAGAGCTTCCATATGAAGGTTGATGAATTTGTTTTTTGTTTTTTTTTATATCAATGCACTTTATATAAAAAACGGAAAAGTAAAACAAAATGGCTTAATATTGTATCTAATAAGGGTATGAAAGACACTTTTGCATGTTTACTTCAGCTGTTTAGGATCTTTTACCAATATTTGTTTTTATTTAATTTTAATTCATAAGTCTGCCTTTACTTGAGTACGATCTTTGTATCTGAAAATGGTTTCTATTACCTATAAAGCTACAATGCGATTCATATAGATTCAACTTGTTCCTTAAAAGCTTTTTTCCTTTAGATAGCTTTATTGTAATTTCATATTAGAAGAACCAGGATGGGAAATAATAAGATAAGAAAGAGGCAGACCATGAATGTTTAAATTGTAAGGCGATCGTCTATTGGTTGTGTAGTTAGGTAGCAGGTAGGTGTCTAATACGAATAAGGAATAGTTCATTGGCGAGCTTAGCTTTAGGCATATAGATAGATAAGGACATGTTTATGATGATATTGAAGGAATGTTATTGGTAGCTAAAAGGCACAAAGCTACATTCCTTCTTTACTATAAGTTTTCAGCGCTACCATAAAGTTTTTACGTTCAGTTTATTTATTTTGTTAAAGTTTAAAAAATTAACAAGCATACGAACAGGTACAAGAAATTGCTATTGATGTTTTGTTTACAGTCAGGCTTTTGTGCGTTTGGGATTTTAGTTATGAAGTGACACGTAAGCAGTAGTTGTAGAAGTCGTACGTAATACTTTTATAAATAGGTATAATGTGTATACATTGAAAAAGTGATTCTAATAGAAATTACATATACTCTTTCTGGCCCGTTTCTTTAACTTTTCTAAGTATTTATTCTTTTATATAGTCGAAGGCAAGTAAATCATGTGAAACAACCTTATTCGTAAAGAATAATATTTTAAAATCACATGCACAAAGGTACAAAGATAATACTTCTTGATAGACACTTTAAAATAGACTGTTGATTAAATATATCATATTCGTTAATCCGATACAGTTGCGCTACATGGGCGGCCATCGTTGGTATTTACAATAATTTTAGTTATAAAAATACATAAATAAAATATGTACCAAATGCACTAATTTAGATAAAAGCTAGGAATGTAATTACAATTTTGTCAAAATAATATGCTCTTTCGGGCTCATGCACAGTTAAAATATTAAAAAAAAAACTATTTTAAGATTCAAAATTTCGCCCGAAAAAAGAAGTTTGTCTTCAAAAATTTAAATGTAATTTTATAAATAAAAAAACATTTAATTTTTCAAAATTTTTTTATGAAAATCGTTAGAGCGGTTTTTTTTTAAATTAATTTTTTATATATAAAATTTTTCGATTTTGTTCTAAAAATATTTTTGGTACGCAGTTGTTTAGAGATTGTTAATATACGCTATACGTTTGAATTTCGTAATAAAATGTTCACCCGTTTTTGAGATATCGAATTTTGAAAAAATAAAATTCAATATTTTTTTAAAAATCCAAACAATAAAAAATCGCACTTTTGATAATCAAATATTGTTAAAGCAATATAAGAGCTTATTCAGAAAAAAAATTATTGAAATCGGTTTATAAATTTCTGAGAAAATTAAAAAACAAAATAACGGTTCTATGAGCGGTACCTTTCCTGAGCAATACAAAAATTTGTTTTTCTTATTAAAAGAAGCCAAGTTAAAAAATAAAATTTAAGAGAAAATTTAAAGAAAATCTATCGGTTTGTTTTTGAGAAAATTCGACTTTTCGTTTTTTGACCAAAAATATTGTATGGTGGCCACTGTTAGTTTTGATCTTAAAAAAAAAAAGGAAAAAAACGCCTAACGCGAATCTGCTCAAAACCTTAACTTCCAAGTTTGAACTCAATAGACCCAATGGTTTAGGCTGTAGGAGCGTGGACAGACAGACAAAACCGACCGGACGGAATCGCGGGACCCACTTTTTTCGACTTCTCTACCATCGTAATATCATATTTGATTAAAATCTCGAGTTCAAAATTTTAAGCAGTGAACCGTTAAGTGCTGACTCAACTCCAACTTTGTCATCAACCCCAGAGTTAAGTTCAGTACCAATTCACTTACAATCTCCAACAACCGAATCTTCAAAAAATCGCAACAAATTTCACTGTCGCAGTCAATCGAAGCACAACCTTCAACAACACAAGATTAATTTTGAGTTACAGTCTGAACCTATAGAATATCTCAACACACCACAACAAACTCCAATTTCTGAAATAATAGATCTAAAATTTTCAACTCTTCAAGGTAATTTTGATTTATCTGAACCGGATGTTAGTGATAATAATATTGTAACTTAGGACGTACAATTTTCGACTGATAATATTGCTGGTAATAATGACACCGATGTCGTTTGTATATTTTGCTGCTTAATGCAGGTGATGTCCATGAATTTTAAGCTATTGTCAATTCCAAGATTGAAGATCATGAAGAGTATAAAGATTTTTTAAATAAATTGAAAAATTTTTCTCGCCCAAACTGTCTTTATCGTAGAGATTGCCCGAGTTGATTTCAAGAAAAAGTTATCTTCCTTAAAAGCACAAAGCACAACCTAGAAAAACGGAGTGGCACTACCAACGACTGTATCACCAAATAGTTTTTAAGGAAATTAGTACAATCATTACCGAGAAATGATCAAAAAAGGGCGTTGCTTTTTATTGGTGTATTTATATGGCTGACATATCGTTTCATTACAAAAAATTTGCAAAGAAAATTTTATTGATACGACTGGTATTTTTAAAATAAATCACTTTGAGCAAAAAATTCTGAAAGTATTCTCTCAGGACATAATATTTTTCAACGTTAGTATTAAAAAAATAATAGCTCAAAAATATTTACAAGCTGTAGATGATTCAGTTCTAGACAATTTACAAACAGAAAATATTTTACAAAAATCTGTATTAATTCTGAAAGAATTAATAATCTAAATAGAAAAAAATAAATTACAGAATAAAAATATTACGTCACAGCATTTAACATCTGGAGAACTTTCAATACCTCAAGAATTATCAGACTTTTATTTTTCCCTTCTAGGTGGATGGAACAAAAAACGAAAAAATGACCCCAAATGTGCTCGTTTAGTTCGTTCTTATTGTCAAGATGTTTTTTAAGAATTTCATAATGGTCAAGTTAAGATGTCGGAACATATCATGTTAGGTATGACTTTAAAAAGTTTAACAAGCAGTAAAAAAGTAGTTGATATAATAAATAGATATGGACATTGCATAAGTTATCAAGGCGTTGAAGAATTAGAAACTGAAAGCACCTTTACGTCAATAGAAAAATCTAGCTTATGTCCCGAAATTTTTCTTTTTAAAAATCCAGATCTGTGTACCTTTATCCAGACTGTAATAATTTTATTTAATAGAATTTCTTGCTTAATGAGAAAAAAGCTCACAAGACAATTCGAAATAAACAACAGTAGATGTGCAGTAAAAGATCGTAATGGATTTGTTCCGAGCTCTCGCAGCTACTGCTCTATTCAATGTGTCTGGAAAGATGATAGAACCCTCAAAAATGTCTGGCTACTAAGGAAACATCGTTTAATAGCTCGTTAAACAAAATATATTAAATTAAGCTTTTATAATATAACGTAAATTGAATTACAAAGTATTATAGTTTACGGCTGTTTAGGGCAGGGGGTTGGAACCATACTAAGTGTCTGGCAATTCGTAAAGCAAATTTTGATGTTGTTAAAACTAAAATATAAAAAAATTGAGTTTTATAGAATATAATTTTATGCACCTTTGCTACCTGTTACCAGCCAAAGGAACCACTACCCAGGTATCATGGGTGGGGACCGTTCTTACCTGTACTAGAAGCACACATAGGCAAACTTTCAGCTTTTATGATAAAAGGTTTTTCTGACCGGCCCGGGCTTTTGCTCTGATATCATTGTTATTATTATGACTTTATTACATTGGACTTTATTTTATACCAGCAGTATTAAAAGGTTGGTTAAAATATGCAAATTAGGTTTCCATCTTAGTTCAATAGTAATTTAATGATTTTGGGGCCAGTAAAAGCTATCATTGGTTTCTATGATTAAAACCAATCATTGGAATTTTCTTCACAGATCGAGTATAGCTTTCAGTGAAAATTTCTGTCATTGAATCAACATTTTTTATTGCATTCAGACATGTCCTTAATGAAATCCAGAATTTAAAGTTAAAGTTTATCATCGAAGGAAAAAGTGACAGCAACAACAATAAGCTGTTAATTGCAAACGATTTCATAATTGAAAAATTAAAAATTAACAGCAATAAAACTTCTGATTTAAAGTAGCAACAAATTTCTATTGATCAACTTGATTTTGACACCAAAACTGGAGCTTATAAGTAGATATTTACGTGTGACGTAATATTATCACAATAAGAATAATAGTGACAAATTGCTTGCAACAATTTTACATCATAACCGTTTGATATTTTGAAACGTGTCATTTTGTTAAAAAAAAAAGTACCTACTTTAATTGTGTTTAAAAAAAAAACCTTTGTTACCAGCCTAAAACTATTCCAAAATCTTAATAAAATAAAAATAATTTATACAATTCTGTAGGTAAGGAGAATTAAAAGGATTTACAGTAAAAGTTGGTATTTAAAGAATGGACAAATTAATGGATTTTTTTTTCCTTACAAAGAGGAAGGATTGCCTTTAACATATAATAATTAAATAAATTAAAAAATGATATACGCATAATCCAACAAGTCTCCGAACAGCAGCCTGGGTTGTTTTTTTTTGTAAAAAAGTACTAGGAATAAATGTAAAAACAAAAGTATTAACACTGAAAAAAAGTTAGTTTCCACCTTCACCTTTTAACCTTATTAACCCTAGAAAGATAACCATATTTTTTAGACCATAAGTAAAACACATGATTTATACGTCAATACGACGTAGGTTCTATTTCTAGAGTTAAAAAAAATTGTGATTTTTGTTATAAATATTTTATTTCAGAATCAACAAAAAGAAGGTGCTGTATAGAAACTTTTTGGGGTAAGTGTAAGTCAAATAGCAGTCCATTGGGTGACCAATTCGCACATTTGTAGCTGTATGTTTTTAACTTGACAAATTTCATCTTTGAGGTCTTAAATCAATTGTGGAGCATTTCAAAAGATCTTATCCTTTAAGTGGCCTAAAGAAAAAAATGCCTAAGGGTAACTGCTTCGAGAACTCTCTGAAATTAACGACATGTTTTCTTCCAACTCCGGCTATAAAAATATATTTATCTCAGTCAGAATAGTTGCTGCCAAATAGAACACCTCACTAAACAGTAATGCGTAAAGGAACAATCCTATTAACTTAGCTTCAAAGGTAAAAAAGGGCCGCATTTCTGAAAATTATTATTGAGTTCATTACGTTTGCATTTTAAGGACCCAATCAGCTATGAGACTGTGTTTTGTTGTGTTAATTGAACTTTAAGAGCCTTAAGACCTGAAACCTTACGAGATGTCTACTTCCAAAGATCAACAAGAAATTACTGTGGTTTCTCAATATCTAACGGACTAGAGGAGTAAATTTCTTAGTTGTACTTGATTCACATCACTAACTTATACTTACATTACTTTATTATTTCACCATAAAAGTGATTTAAGTTTGCAAACTGTGACTGCAAAATGTTCAGTACTTGTTTAGGGCATTTGAACAATTTCAATGCCTTATTAGAGCATAAATTGTTGCATTTTTAGTAAGGACACTGTTTTAACATGGTACATGTTAAAAAATGACAGCTTTAAAAGTGCCAGCGGCTTAAATTTCTGGGTGCTAAAAATAAAACTTCTTATTGGAAAACAATTTACGTCCTAACACTTGCTAAATATAGAAGTGAGGTGGAGCAAAAAATTAGGAAAGAGTGAAGTGACATTGACATAATCGGGAGAATTGTGAATGATGTCAATGGCACTTTTGCAAGCATTGAGGCAGAGGCAGCAAAAATGGGTTTGACGGTTAATGAGGGCAAAGCAAAGTACTTGCTGTCATCAAGAAAGGACCAACAACACCGAAGTCTCCAGAAGGATAAAAGTAACGACTCTGATGGAAACCAATATTCCGACCCGGAAAGTCTTCAAATCCACGCCCACAGGACAGTGCAGCAGAGGAAGACCGCGGATTAGGTGAAGCGCAAAAGTGGAAAGATACCTCACCCAACTTGGAGTGTGCAACTGGCGACATTAAGCTAAGGTCCGAGATAGATGGAGAAGCATGTAGGGTGAGGCTCTAGTTCACACAGGACTGTAGCGCCACTGAAGTAAGTAAGTGAAGTTAAATTTAAAATTACTCGAAAAGTATAATTCTTTAAAGAAAAATGTAATAATTCACAAAAATATATAATAACACTACTTTATTTGTGACATATAAAACTAAATTTTAAGTATTGTGTTCATCAAAAATGAGTACGTCTATCTTCCCTTTGCCCCTACAACCTATGGCATTAGGTAGATTAAGTTCAAATTTGAAAAGGATTAGTTTGATGCGTATATTTAGTTTTATAAATTGTTGCTCGAAAACATAGCTCTTTTATCACGAAATTCTCAATACTGTTGAATCGAGCCCCGTTGTATAGGACCTGGTTGGAATAGTAATGCACGTAAGAAGATTCGGCTGTTCGATATAAGCCGGTACAGCGTCATAAACACTGCAGCTCGAACACCCGAAACTTCTCCATCAGGACAACCATAAATGATCATTGGCCTCATGAGGACCATGTAGCAAATTACCTGCACTCTGGTGTCAACCCGACTGCTGTAAAACAGTCGTTTCGTCAGAGCGAAGGCTCCTCTAGCATCATTTATGTATCTGTCTTTCGCTCGCTACGTATTCTAATAACCTCAACCTTTCGGGCCGTTCTGTACGCAAGTAGATCGTCGGCGTACGCAATTGCCTTTGTAAGACTACCTATCAGATCGCTCGTGTAAATGCTGAAGAGAATCGGCGAATTCACCGCTCCCTGTTGAAGACCATTTTTAATTGAGAATGTTGTGGTAGAAGTTACATTGCCACCCTCTAACCATACGGTGTCAAAGGCCTTTTTCAAATCGACCAGAACAGCACCTGTGCATTGTTGTTTTGATTTATTGCATTGGATTGGATATCAGAAACGAGTTCAGACGCAGCATGAATTGTGTCATGACCCGCCTTGAACCCGAAGTGTTTATAGGGAATTATTTTGTTGTCTGCAGCCCATTTAATCAGAGCCTTATTGATGATCTTTTCGAAACCGTCGCTTATGTTGGGAAGAAGACTTATCGACCGAAGATTTGACGGAGTTGTATTTTCCCTTTTTCGAGAGAGGATGAACCACAGCGGTCTTCCAAAGCACTGGATAATATGCTTTATTCACCTTGTACACTTGCTGGAAAGCAGCTCCCACCGCCTCCACTTTTTCCTTCGGATCTTCAATTATGTAAGAGTCATCGTCAAAGATGGCTTCTTTTGGATATATTTGCGGTCATTATCGATCATTGATCCTGAATATCTTGTTGATTTCAGGGAACATACTAGGGTCACTGATATTAACTGACGGATCTTGGGGTAACAGAACAAAAAACCACAAAATTTCCCAACTAAAAATATAATTTTATAACATTTTGTACCAAAACTATCAACCATCCTCCCCTAAAAGTGAACGTACTTTTTGGGAAAGTATTAAAAACATGTTAATGAAGTTCTTCACCAAAAGTTTGTTTCTTTTTTTCCTGAAAAAATACCATTTTTGATTAAATTTTTCCAGTACTATTCTTCTGTTAAGTTAAGGTAAGAAAATGTAACCTCGTGTATTTTGAGAGTAAATAAGGAGTTTTCCTACTGCTTTTTCCTTCTTCTTTCTGTTGCCTTAACAACATTTTTATTATGAACTCGTGTACATAATATGAAGCTTTTATGATATCTAGGTATACATGTTTATAAAAATATTGATATTTCATTAAAACAAAAAAGCAAGCAATCATAAAGACTAAATTGTTTTCCAATAAAGAAACACAAAATATATTATGTTACCTTCACCATACAATCTTTTTCTGTTTGTTATTGCTCTCTGATAACGTTGACGTTGTTGTCGAATTGAACAAAACATTCACTTCAACTATGTACGGACGGTCAATAAAAATAACATTGTTCGTCAATAGAATCTACTTTGTTTCCCTTGAAGCTACAATAGAGACGCAGCAGACCAATATTGTACAACTTGTTAGACTTCCCATCATCCAAATTCATTCACAAACGAATCTGACGAAACGAGGATGACGACGAATGATGTTCCTTTTTGAAGAGAACATAATATTCCTCTACTGATGCCATATGGTTTTTTCTTCCAAGAGCAAAGATATACAAGTTGGATATTATGTCCCTCCCCCCATCACATTCCTATATGAATTCCTTAAAATGAAATACCGAACATTCGTCTGTGCCACAATCTATACCTACCCTATTATATGATAGCCTTATGCTTAGCCTTATGTACATTCTTTATGACGTTATCTCGGAATAAAGCTCATATAGAGTAGTAGAGATATGACTTGCGGCATATCTACTAAAATGAATGCGGAAACTGGGCGCCATATGAAAAGGATAACTTCAATTTCGACTTTTCTACCTTCCACAATATCTACGCATAACTCGTATGATTCCAATCGTTTCGTAGTAACTCGTAAGACTAAAGCAGCAGCTTCAGAAACATAAAAACAGACAAAAAATTCATACAGATATGAACGAAAAATTCGTATAAAAATATCCTTGGGTTATATGACTCGGCATATGAAGCATGCTGGCTGACTTTATTGAATCTTGACTTTTTTTAGTTGAGATATTTAGGTCTAGGTTTGTTTTGGGTCAAATCTTGTATTCTTAAAAAAATTAAACTTCAAGCTTAAGTGTCGCGGACTTCCCCCTTGGCGACTGAAAAAGCTTTATTAGAATCCTTGTAAAAACAATTATGTTTTTCCAGTGTGAAGAAACTTTAAAAAACTTTATTTAAAGGAATTGATTGTTAATAAATTCAGTTGGTTTAATTAATTTTTCTAACTCTTGCTGCTGCTCGTGGTTTCTTTACCTGTGTACTTGAAAAATGTAAAACGGCTTCTTAATAATTTCGCACATTCCAGCACAATGAATGCATTCAAAGTCCATTAAAGCGAGCAACATTCACGGAGACCAAGAGCAAGTTCACACTTAGTCTAATAGTAGGTTTACACGATGTTTGATGTCACTGGCGTTGGTAGCATTAAGGTTTCGATACAATTTGTAATTTTTGACTGTTACTGTCACTGTATGACAGGTCTGTGACTTTTAAAAACTTCTCTCTGATTATTTTCGTGAATCTTCAATTTTGTCTTTTATTTATTAAATCAAACATCAAAATTCAGGCTTTAAAAGGAAACTCTTCAGGCTTTGAGAATTTTTACATCAATCCCGCACTTCATAAACAAGCTGCCAAATTTTAAAACCTAAAGTATTAACTCACAGAAAAGAGCCCCATTGCCTTGATAATTTTGATTTAATTTGCTCACAAACGTCAAAATCATCACTTTGCATAAACTGTCATTTCAATATAATAATATATTAAAGTGTAACCGGGTCGTCCTGTCAGAACCTTTAGGTGATGGTGTCACTGTTGATTATGGTTAAGTAATGTTGCCGGTATTAGCTTTATTTCTCTTTGTGCCACTTATTTGAACGTTTGATCCCTCTTGATGGCTTATATAATTTCTGTTGAAGGAGATAAAATAATGAAACGTCATGCGGTATTGGAGTAAGTCTTATTTAAACAACATTATAACAAATGCTGGACAACGAACTTCATATATGCACGTGGAATGTTAGGTCCCTTAACCGACCACGTGCGGCAGAAGAATTAGCGGAGGCCCTAGACCGCTATAAAGCAGACATCACCGCCATCCAGGAAATACGATGGGATGGGCCGAGCAAAACGAGGATGAAAAACTGCGATATTTACTATGGTGACTCCTCCCACGAAAACCAACAGCGCTTATTTGGATGCGGCTTTGTCATTGGAGCCAGACTAAGGCAAGAAGTCTTGAGCTATAGGTGCATCAAAGAGCCCCTCATGACCATACGCATCAAGGCTAAGTTCGGCAACAATAGCCTGATTTTAGCGCACGCCCAGTAGATAAAGACGACAACACCAAAGATATGTTCTTCGAGCTCAAAGACAAAACATATGAGCAGTGTCCTAAGCTAAAATATTAAAATTGTCCTGGGCGATTTTAATGCCAAGCTGGGAAGGGAAGACATCTTTGGTGGAATAATCGGGAAGGACAGCCTGCACGACAACACTTCCGACAACGGATTCAGGCTCATAGATTTTGCTGCGGGGCGAAACGTCATAGTAGCCAGTACGCGTATTCCACACCTCAACATTGACAAAATAACTTGGAGTTCTCCACATCAATCTACCGTCAACCAGATTGGCCATTTTGCGATCGATGCCAGACACGCTTCCAGCATCATGGATGTACGAACTTTCTGAGGAGCTAACATCGACACGGACCTTTACCTCGTTGTAGCTAAGGTAGCACTTCGGATTTAAAGACGCAAGGCAAAACAGGGAGGTGCCTTTTCAGACCGAGTTACTAGTAACCTCTCTCGAAGTTCTCTGCCACCAACACAATGTATCGAAAACCAGTGGCAACATTGCCAAGATGCAATCAGAGAAGCCGCCTCTGATGTGCTGGGTTTCAAGGACCCACCAATAAGGAACCCCTGGTTTGATGAGGAATGTCAGCAGGCAAATAGAGCCAAACAACAGGCACGCAAAGCGGCGCTGCATAAAAGGACGCGAGCTGCTCATGAGCTCTATGAGCAGAAGAGGGTATGAGAAAAGTGTGATCGAAAATGTTGAGAGGTTTAAAAGCAGGAATGAAGTTCGAAAGTTTTATAAACAAGTGAAACGAAATTCAGAGGTACATAAACATAGAACCAAAGGCTGCAAAGACGAAAGTGGAAACAACATAGTGGAACCGCAGTCAATGCTGAGGATATGGAAGGACCACTTTTGCAGACTGGATAACGGCGACGACGAACTGAATTCCGCTGTCAAGCAGGATGATAAATTGAACATAGATAACGAAAGCCAACAATCCCGTCCTCCCTATTTAGACGAAGTAAAGATTTCCATATCTAAGCTGAAGTCTAATAAAGCCGCTGGATCGGATGGCTTGAATGCCGAGCTCTTTCAAGCAGCTGGATATAATTTGGTTAGGAGCATGCACCAACTTATCTGTAAGATATGGTCGTTAGAATGCATACCCGATGAATGGAACCTCAGTATTGTTTGCCCGATCCTGAAAAAATCAGACCCTTTAAACTGCACCAACTATAGAGTAATCAGTCTACTTAACATCGCCTATAAAATCATCTCTGCCATAATATGTGAACGTCTAAAGCCCATCGTCAACAACCTGATAGGTCCTTATCAGTCTTAGACAAGGAAAGTCCACAGTCGATCAAATATTCACATTACGGCGGATCCTGGAAAAAACTCAAGAACACCAAATCAACACCCACCATCTTTTCATCGATTTCAAGGCCGCATATGACAGCATCTACAGGGATGAGCTGTATAGAGCCATGTCTAGTTTTGGTATCGCTGCCAAACTCGTCCGTTTGTGCAGGATGACCATGGAGAATGCTCGCTGATCCGTAAAGGTTGGAAACAACTTAACAGAACCTTTCGATGTCAAAAAAGGTTTTAGACAAGGTGATGCGCTGTCATGTGATTTTTTTAACATCGTGTTTGAAGGAATAGTGCAGAGTTCACACGTCTACACTAGAGACACTATCTTTCAAAATTCTGTCCAATTACTAGCGTATGCTGATGACATTGACATAATCCGAAGAACTCAGCATGATGTCAATGGGGATTTTGTGAGTATTGAATCAGGGGCGGCAAAAATGGGTTTAACGGTTAATGAGGGCAAAACAAAGTACATGCTGTCGTCAAGCAAGGACACACAACACCTACGTCTTGGTCAAAACGTCACCATCGACAGACGTAACTTTGAGGTAGTCAAGGACTTCGTCTACCTAGGCTCCGCTGTAAACACAGAAAACAACACCAGCGCTGAGATCAAACGCAGAATAACTCTTGCTAACCGCTGTTTCTTTGGACTAAGAAAGCAATTGAGTGGTTTCTCGAGGGACCAAAGTGTTGCTTTATAAGACCCTTATCATCCTCGTCCTGCTATACGGTGCAGAAGCATGGACCATGACAAAAGCGGATGAAAGCACCTTGGGTCGGTTAGAGAGAAAAGTTCTTTGTGTGATCTACGGTCCCGTATGCATCGAATATGAGTGGAGGAGAAGATGGAACGACAAGCTGTGCGGGCTGTACAGCGACGTAGACCTAGCCAGAACAGTAAAAGTTCAACGACTAAGATGGCTGGGTCACATAGAGCGCATGGAAACTAATGCTCCGGCCCGGAAAGTCTCAAATCCACACCCACAGGACAGCGCAGTAGAGGAAGACCGTGGATCAGGTGGCGTGCACAAGTGGAAGGTGACCTCACCCAACTTGGAGAGCTAAACTGGAGACATCTACCTAGGGACCGAGCTAAACGAAGAAGTTTGTTGGGTGAGGCCCTAGTTCACACAGGACTGTAACGCCGCCTTAAGTGAGTAAGCTTATTTTGAAGTTTCAGAAATGGCTTGATTTTTGTTGTGCAGTGTACTTCAATTTTTTGTGAATTAAGTTAAAATGTGGAAATATTTATCTTTGGTTTTTAAAATCAAGTTCCTTCGACCCATTTGTGGACTTATGGCTCTTTTATGACGTTTATAAACTTTATGCGTACAATCTTTGATATTCCGTCATATTAATGTCTGTGAGTGATTTCATTTCCATGGAAATATCAAAGATAGCCGGTATTATTGATTCTTTGTTTTTTTCTTCTGAACACTTAAAAACCACCTTCAGATGTTCCTACCGACATATGTATGTATAAATAAATTGAATCTAATGTTTGGAAACATATGTTGCCACTAGCGAAATTGAAACAGAAAAATTTAAAAACTCAACATAAGGAATTTCGCAGGAAAGAAAAAAACATTTTATTCTGCATCAACGATATCTTTAAGATAATTTATTATTTTTCAATAAACTTCATTATGCATAATATATTTATTTCTATGATGGTTTCAAAATAATTTATACATAACTCTGTTGCATAAAAAATGACCTAGTTATAAAGGGCATTCAAAGTATTTTTTATAAAAGTTGCAACAGTCAAAAGAGAAAATATAGACATAATCAATCAATCTGTTAAAACGCCGATTTGTTCCGTTTTCGTATTTAATTGGGAGAAATTATTGATTTATTTACTTTTTAAGGTCAAGTTTGAGGATCTACATACATTTGTACAATTCTCAATTTGTCTGATGTTGATTTAGATTGGTTTAATTGTGAAAATTATGCTATGAAACACTTTAAAACAATCAATAGGCTGTTACATCAAACTCATTTTCTTCCTTAAAAAGCATTTAGCAAAAAAGTCAATACATTGTGACATTTGGCAGTTACATAGACACAAGTCCTATTGGTTCGGAATTAAAAAAAAAATTATATCACGAAACATATTTTAAATAATCAATTTATTTTTTTTTTAAACTGCAAGTAGTTGGAGAAAAATAATCAAAAATAATTGAAGTTGAAAATTTCAAACCAAACATAAATTGGTTAGTTTTTCGTTGTATTTCCATTGAAAACCAACTAATTTCGATTTATTAACTTTCGAAGAATTTAAGTTTTCAATAATGATATAATATTTAAATAATGCAAACATTTTTAAGTAGTTAACATATAATTTTCATTTTATGTTGAATGAAAATAAACTAGGTCTGATCAAGAACATCAGGCTTTTAGTTCTGCGAATTTGTGATTAATAGGAACTGTATCTTTATAGGGAAATAAGATACAATTCACAGAGGAATTAATAATTTAATACCAAAATGTATTATTTTATATAATATTTATATATGTATATCAAAAAAAGAGAGTAATTAGATAGAATTTCATGAAACTCTGCAAACATCCAACGATTGGCCTTGCGGTATGTTTATGGTCATTGCGAAGGCCAAGCGAACCCAAAACTGTAGTCGCTTGAAATCAAACTGCAAATCAGGTACACGAGGTATTAATAGATTATTTTTTTCTATTTCCCTTTTATAATTGTTGCTGTATTGGAAATATTTTATCGGCTGTTCCTGGTCTAAAACCACACTGATAAGGACATATCATGTTTGTTGACGATGGGCTTTAGACGTTCACATATTACGGCAGAGAAGATTTTATAGGCGATGTTAAGTAGACTGATTCCTCTACAGTTGGTGCAGTTTAGATTGTCTCCTTTTTTCAGGATCGGGGAAACAATACTGAGGTTCCATTCATCGGGCATACTTTCTTCCGACCATATCTTACAGATAAGTTGGTGCATGCTCATAACCAACTTATCTCAAGCTGCTTTAAAGAGCTCGGCATTCAAGCCATCCGCTCCAGCGGCTTTGTTGGACTTCAGCTTAGATATTTCAATCTTGACTTCGTCTAAGTCGGGAGGACGGGATTGTTGGCTTTCGCCGTCTATGTTGAATGTATCATCCTGCCTGACAGCGAAATTCTGTTCGTCGTCGCCGTTATACAGTCTGCAGAAGTGGTCCTTCTATATCTTTAGCATTGACTGCGGTTTATGTACCTGTAAATTTCGTTTCACCTGTTCATAAAACTTTCGAACTTCATTCCTGCTTTTAAGCCTCTCAACATCTTCGACCGCGCGCTTCTCATGCCGTCTCTTGTTCCTTCTGAGAAGTCGGCGTTCCTCTCGCCTCTTCTGCTCATAGAGCTCACGAGCAGCTCTCGTCCTTTTATGCAGCGTCCGCCTTGCATGCCTGTTGTTTGGCTGCATTTGCCTGACGACATTCCTCATCAAACCAGGGGTTCCTTGTGTGTGGCTGCTTGAAACCCAGCACATCAGACGTGGCATTTCTGATTGCATCTTGGCAATGCCAAGGTTTTCGATACATTGTGTTGGCGGCAGAGAACTTCGAGAGAGGCTAATTGTAACTCGGTCGCAAAAGGATTTGGCGATCTCTGGCGATTGTAGCCGTTTGACGTTGTACCTTCTCCCAGCACCTCCCTGTTTTGCCTTGGGTCCCGGAACCCATAGTGATACCTTGGCTACAACGAGGTAGTGGCCCGAGTCGATGTTAGCACCTCGGAAAGTTCGTACATCCATGATGCTGGAGTGTTTCTGGCGTCGATCGCAATATGGTCAATCTGGTTGTAGGTAGATTGATCTGGAGAAGTCCAAGTACCTATGTGGATGTTGAGGTGTGGAAAACGCGTACTGGCTACCATGACGTTTCGCCCCGCAGGAAAATTGAGCCTGAATCCATTGTCGGAACTGTTGTCGTGCAGGCTGTTCTTCCCGATTATTCCACCAAAGATGTCTTCCCTTCCTAGCTTGGCATTACAATCGCCCAGGACTATTTTAATATCGTAGCTGAGACACTGCTCATATGTTTTGTCTAGGAGCTAGAAGAACATATCTTTGGTGTTGTCGTCTTTCTCTGTGGGGGCGTGCGCGCATAGCCTTGATTCGTATGGTCATGAGGCGCTCGTTGATGCACCTAGAGCATAAGACTTCTTGCCTAAGTCTGGCTCTAATGACAAAGCCGCATCCAAAGCGCTGTTGGTTTTCGTGGTAGGAGTCACCATAGTAAATATCGCAGTTTTTCATCCTCTTTTTTCCCGGCCCATCCCATCGTATTTCCTGGATGGCAGTGATATCTGCTTTATAGCGGTCTAGGGCCTCCGCTGATTCTCCGGCCACACGTGGACTGTTAAGGGACCTAACATTCCACGTGCATATCCGAAGTTTGTTGTCTTTTATTCGTTTGCGTTGGTTGTCAGTAAATACGTCCGTATCCGAGGCTTGTTGGTGCTTCGCAACTATGAAAGCTTTTATGTGGCCAAGAAGTCACCCCGACGGCACAACCCCAACCTTTAGGGCCAGATCCTTAGTATAACTCCAAGGACGGGGAGCCGGATAAAACCGCTCCTTATAGGCCTGGGCTCCGAATAAGTCGAAGAAGCCCTATAAGGTGTTCACTAAGTAGTTCAACCTTTCTGGAACTGTAGACGCCACCTTTGATTCCATCTCGGGAATTCCTCCGCTGCCGTCTGGGTAAGGAGAGGTGCTTAGTGGAAACACCTCTCCACACCTCTCTCGTTTGCTGCCCCCAACAACTTTCCACTGGGGTTTGAACCCTATCTCCAGTTGTGGTTCTAGGCACCCGATGTTCACCACGGGGAGGTGAGAGTAGGAGTTGATAGACAGAGGTTGGTTTTGACAAAAACCTGTGTGTCCTCTTGAATGCACATGTCTACCATTTGAACATCCAAAGCTACGACTGTTTAGCACAAATGTGCAGCACTTTTAAAGCTACTTCAGCCATTACAAGAAAGCTGCAAAAGTTCGTGAATAGATGTCTTCGTAACATTCTAAGGATATTCTAGTCAAACCGTATATCAAATGAGGTCATTCATAGAAGGACAACCCAGGAACCCATAGACCCTATAATACGAAAGCGTAAGTGGCAATGGATTGGGCATACGTTTCGAAAAGGTAACGACTGCATTGCAGGCCAAGCAATGCAGTGGAATTCACTCACACAAGAAGGAAGAAGAGCTGGACGACCGAGAAGCTCATGGCGCAGGGCAGTCAAAGCGGGATCAGCGTCACAAGGCAAAAGTTGGAATGAACTGAAACACATCTCCGGAAACCGTACACGATGGTGCTTAGGTGTAGTAGAGGAAGAAGTTCCCAACGGACTTAACAGGCCTGAGGACCTAAGTTCGTGCGTAAGAATCATCGAAAGTGCTTTAGCTTCAGAAAAAAGACCATTTAAAAAAATAAGAAGAATTATCGGAGACAAAACAGAGCCCTGAGACACTCCATAGTTTACGTTGTGTTGTATCATACCTTATGAATCCTTTCAATGCCGCTTGAAGTGAACGGTCCAAAAGGTAATTTCTAACCCACTTAAGAAGAGATTCATCAATAACAAATGCACGTACTATTTTTTCCGTACGGACTTTGTTTTCACACATAATGTTTTAATCCCGTGAATCGTCTACGTTTGGTTATATTTTAGACATTTAAATGCTTTAGTACAAGTGACCACAAAAACGGACGGCAGACGAATAAAAATCGTCTTTTGTGAATGCGTTTGCGTAGTCACGTACGACACTGATAAGATGGCGACGTCACGGTTGTGTAGGCTGTTTTAAATCGTCCGAACGGAAAAAACCCGTTTCCGTCCAGTTTGAAAGCTTTAGTTAATTTTATTAGTTTACTATTAATAGCTCACGAATAAAAACCGTACGGACGAAACAGTCTAGTGTGATAGAGGCCATACTCTACTGTCTAATTGTTCGGTAAGATAAGTCATGAGATCACCAGTAAACTTCTTGCTACAAAAGTATTGACATTTCAATTGAACCTCTCTTGAATCATGTACCCTCTTTTAAATTTGAGAAGAATTGAAGTTGACAAAAAAAGGACTTTTAAAAAATCCCCCTTTTCTTAGCTTTACTTTTTCTAGTTAAGCTCCATCTATTTATTTTACTCTATCAATTCTGTTTATTCTGACTATGCCATATCATCAATGGAATTACACGTTCATGACTCGAATTCAACAACTACCCACCTACAAAAACTAACTGAGAAGCATCATTTTATTTCGATGATCCATAAACATTTTTCCCACTAAACACAAATTTATGCCCCGAGCCGAGCAATCATAGACATCCCCGTAAATCAGGATATTCTTCGTTATTCCCATAAACAAAAAACAACCTTTTTACTTCGTAGATTTATTTCCTCCGTTTATTCGACTTTAGGTTATTCATTCATGAGTCGTCTATAGGTACTCGTATAGACCTTCATTCTTTTTTTCAAAGGATATAACATATTGCCGTAAGAAAAACCTCCACGACGATTGCTCTCCAAAAAAAACGAAGGAAAAAAAAGGATACGAATGGCAACGTGCGCCATAACCTAACAAAGGCAATTCCCATTGATGACAGTTACTCGATCGTAAACTAAAAGACCAAAAGCACACAACATATAAAAAGAAACCTCCTCCTGGATCCTCCATCAACAGGAACTATAGAACTCTACGTTAAGGATAACAATACAATGTCCTTGTCAACACGCCATATAAAGGACACCCATATTATACGTATAGCCTGCTCTGCCTGACGCCCTAACGACGACCGACGCACGGTGCGGTGCCGAACGACGCGATGTCTCTTCCTTCAAAAGCTGCTCCACCTTCAACTCAATGTGAATGGTGTCTCATTTCGATTAAATCAGTATGTGTGAAATTCCAAAATACCAAGTTACTTTCTCATTGTTATGATTGTACCTAAGTTTTTGTTGTTGTTGTTAAATTTTTTGCTATGCTATACGAAGTCCTGGATTTTTGTTTGTTCAAAAGGATAGGTAGTTACGCTCATTTATTATTTGACGACTTTTTTCTTTTCAGGACCATTATTTTGTCGATGTTTTTCTTTTTTGAGAAACTGTATTAAAAGTCGAAGAAAAGGACTTTGTCATTGAAACGCGTCAGCTATAATACAAACGATAATAGTGACGGTGTTATCCTGAAATATGTATCACCGTCACATACCGCGCTACCGGAGTACATAATACTTTTCGAAAGTTTACTCAAAATTTATATAAAACTGACGACTGGCGACACGCGTGGCATGAGACGGGCGGTGACATGACGGTGGAAGCGACACGTCGGAAGTGATACGGAGGTCTCTCATTTTTGTTGGCTTAGTTAAGGATGTGGGAAGTCGAGTGGAGAATTGATATTGCCATTGCCGCACTGAATGTATCCGTTTTGCGTTTGGCATTGTTGTGTGTATAATGTCGTTTCTTTCACTCACACTGATATCTTATCCGACACGATTTTGCAAATTTATGTGGAAGCCAAGTACCATACCATTTCCGGTTATTGCGGCGGTGGATGGTGATTTTCTTTTTCCCGGAACGAAAATCTCGCTTTGGCTTAAGGAAAACAAATTGAATTACGTACACAGTCGTAGATATTTTTTTTCATTTTTTTGTTCTTCTTCGTCATCTTCAGACAAACCTTCAGACTAGAAGATGAGGTTTTTGAGGTAGCTACATTTGGTTTAGCATCAAAGGAGCTTCGCGTTCGCTTTTACTTTGGTTCCTTTGACGACTGCTGAAAAGAAGTGATAAGAGTCTATAAGATGGAGAGAGGCGTTAAAGTAAATATACAAAAACTCCTGACCTTTTTGGCAAACAAACAAAGCTGAAAGCCAAGTACGTATAAGGTTTTATTTGTGGTTAGAAGAAGAAGATGGTTGGTCCTTCTCTGATGGTGGTAGGATAAAGGACATTTTGGACTAGAACGAGGCCCATTGCAATCGATTGAACAATGAACACAACAACAGCGATAGTGATAGCGATGCTGGCAAAAATGTAGGTATGGAGGTATTAAAGAAGCTATTAAAGTTTTGTATTTGGTCATTGGTTTTTATCTTAATATTGTAAGAGATTTCGTTAATGGTTATTAGTTTCTTTCTGTTTTTTGTTTTGCTTAGCTTGAAGAGTTGAAACGGTCTTCTAGATCAAAAGGGGAGATTAGTGAGAATTAAGTATACAAAAATTGATAGCAAATAGTCTTCTTTAGAGGGTTATTAGTTTAGTGATGGAGAAAATTTGCTAATAGTTAACAGTTAAACATTTTTTTTTCTTTTGTTTAAATAAGCTTAGAAGTGAAACATTTTAGAGGGGATTTTATCTTTTAGCACTTAGAAAAGGTATTATAGAGTGTATAATTTAATTGTAACAGTTAAAGAAGTAATGATATACCTAAGCTTTTAAGATTGAGCGTAAAATACGAAAGAGGTTTCATGTTCTTTGGAGGTCTTAAGAATGTTGTCTAATATTTAATTTCTACAAAAATTAAGGGTATTAATTTCAAATTTGTTAAAGACAACTTTTTTTCTGTTAAAAAGTTAAGTAGAGGACTGCAAGTCAAATTCCACAATACATTTTTGACACACATAAAGTTGTTATGAGTCAACATTTTACCTGAAAAACCTAAGACCTAAGTTATCTAAGATTCTGTATATAAAAGGGTTAATAAGCCATTTTTTGTAAGTTCAAAGGATTTTGATTCCTCTTTTGGTTTCACTACTTCCCCAAATTAGGTAAAGACGCACCAATTGTCTTTAGCAAAATATTTTTGCTAAAGACAATTTGACTTTACCGTTTCAAAGATAATTTTAAATCCCGTTTAGGGTAGCCTTGCTCTGTATTTAGTCTCTGACAGGATAGGTGAGGTTAGGCTTGTTTAGTTTCGTTATTTATGAAACATAAAAGACTTATGATGTTAGTGTGCCTGTAGAAGAATTCTTCTAGGTAGGCCTTAATTTTTTGAGCTATTGAGGAAGTGAAGAACCGTTTAATCGACCAAAAGAATGCGCTTTGAATGACGTACTTAGCCATTGTAAAGTGAACCAATTATTTAAGCAGATAGCGTATGCTGTCTATCTGCTTAAATATATCAAGCACCTTTAAGGCTTTTAATTGCGGTAGGCTACAAGCCGGATGTTTTTCGATCCCATGGAATGATAGTTAGTGCGTTGGACTGTATTGCTAAAGGTCTTGGGTTTTATCCCTGCCTGTGCCATATAAAGTTTTTTCACGGGTACTGCCTCTTGTGAGGAATTGACAAATTTTCCAAGGGTAACTCTTGTCATAAAAAGTTCCTTCTCGAATTAGCCGTTCGGATTTGGCTTAACACTGAACCCTAAAACTATGAAACAAGTATGTAATCCGGCCAGGGCTTGACACCCCATCCCGACTACCCACTTTTAAGTGCCAATTAAAGCCTCCAAAACTCCTGCTTCACACTATCAGTTCAGTCCCGTTCGGACACAGCCCTACTGAACCGAAGGAGCTCCGCTCCGCCTTATGCCTTGACGTCCCGATTGTACGGGAGTTGCCTATCCATGGTATCCGTGGAAGATCAGCAGAACTGCCAATATATCCTGTATCAGACCGCATCTATCTAAAAAGAGGAATGCCTCTGGTGGAATGAAGCCACTCAAGCGTGCACTTGCAAAATACTCGTCGTTCGGATAGAACGCCCCTAAAATTAAATCGTTGGTCGAAGACATTGCTCTTGCAATGTGACCTCGAATGAGTTTTACCACGAAATTGTCAATTCTGTTGATTCGAGCCCCGTTGTACAGGACCTCGTTGGAATAGTAATGCACGTAAGAAGATTCGACTGTTCGATATATGCCGGTACAGCGTCGTAAACACTGCCGTTCGAACACCCGAAACTTCTCCATCTGGGAAGGGATAACGTTGAATCACACAGGACAAGCATAAACGATCATTGGCTGTATGAGGGCCATGTAGCAAATTAGCTTCACTCTGGGATTAAGCCGACTGCTGTAAAACAGCCGTTTCGTCAGAGCGAAGGCTCCTCTGGCCCTGGTCAGAGCAACATTTATATGTCTGCCGAAATATAAATACGGATCTATCTAGATACCTAGGAACTTAACTACACTTTTGCTCGCTAATGGCTGCCCATAAAGATCAACGATGACCATCTTGGGCCAATTCTTGCACGTATCTCTCGTTGCCCAAGCCAACGGAGTCCGAAACAGAATCGTCTCCGACTTCTGGACATTTATTTTCAGTTTCCAGTCGTCGCAATATCGCTGAATCTTGTCGAAATCACGCTGCAAGAGAATTCTAATAACCTCAACCTTTCGGGCCGTTCTGTACGCAATTAGATCGTCGGCGTACGCAATTGCCTTTGTAAGACTACCTATCAGATCGCTGGTGTAAATGCTGAAGAGAATCGGCGAATTCACCGCTCCCTGTTGAAGACCATTTTTAATTGAGAATGTTGTGGTAGAAGTTACATTGCCACTTTTGACAACAAACTTTCTACCGTTAAGCATATCATAAAGTATATACAACAATGGCTTGCTTATGCCAAGCCTGCTCAGTTTTAGGTAAAGACCCTCTAACCATACGGTGTCAAAGGCCTTTTCCAAATCAACTATTGTGTCAAAACCCGCCTTGAACCCGAACTGTTTATCCAGAATTATTTTATTGTCAACAGCCCACTTAGTCAGAGCTCCTTTATTGATTTTTTCGAAAATTTTGCTGATGCTCGGGAGAAGACTTATCGATCGAAGATTTGACGGGTTGGAGTTGTACTTTCCCGTTTTTGGGAGAGGGTAACCTACAGCGGTCTTCCAATGTGCTGGATAATATGCATCATTCAATGCATTATTGAAGAGTGTGGTTCAAATGTCAATTGCCTCCATCGGTAAATGTCTTAGTACAACGTTGGATATACCATCGACACTTGCTAACATTTTATTTTTTATTGAATTTAAGATGAGCTGATAGTCCAACGCACTAACCATCATGTCATGGGTACTACATTTTTTAATTAATTAACATTCCTTAAGACATAGTATTAGCTTTAGTCAGCAAATGTATCACTTTTCTGGTACTTTTGGACTTTCCAAAGGCCTTTTACATAGTTGACCACTTTAATCTTTTAATTGCTTAACTTTTAAATCTAAGATCAGAAACAAACTGTCATGTTTAATGGAAATATATCTTTAAGAAAAGGCGTTCTACAAGGCTCTCTTCTCGGTCCTCTTCTATTTTACATCTACTTATATCAATGAACTCACTCACGAGGCTTAAATGCTTATTAACAATTCTGTCATCGATATCAATAATTACTTTTTCTAAACACTTCCTAATTGTCTTAGGTCCAGTGATGAGTTATCGAGTTTAACCCAGATTTAGTTAATCTTGAATTCAGAGTTAACTCACGAACAAATTTTCATCGTCGTTGGTCCTTTAAACAGATTTGTTCGAGTTTATTCTTTTTATTCTCAAAACAGTTAAACAATATTTTACCTGTCAAATCTTCATCTGTCAAAAACATCTGAATATTTAAACCAGAGTAACCAAGATTATAATAGACTGAAAAAAATGTTTCAGGAGTTACTTTAGCTCGCACTAAAAAACTGGGACTAAGTGTTTTATTATTTCAAACCTAAAACCGCCTGATTTTTCTCAGCAACCACAAATTTTACCAGATGTAGCCCCATTAGAATATGTTGAGATGGTAAAGTTTTTAGGAATTACGTTTAATTGGGTACTAACGTTGGAAACGTATATAAATTTGGGGCATGTCTTGTGCTTTAAAAATAAATAAAAATCCATTGTTTTTTTCTTAAAAAATATTCGCCATAATTGAGTGGCATGGACAAAAAATGTACGTTCAGATTGCAGGCAAGCAACTCTTGGCTGAATCAGTACAATAGTTCTTAGCGAATTTGAAAAAGTTAATCGGTTGTGCAAACAATCAGGTTGACGAGACAGTATAGTACTGTCTGTATGAGAGTTCTAAATTTTATATAAGGTTATCGAAAGTCAGACCCGTTATTTGTTTAGAATAACATGAAATATGGTCGTATTATATCTTATATTGAAGATGTATCTGGCAAAGTTGTTGTATATAACATTAAGTTTTCGCCTTGTACTTTGCTTATTGACGCAGCTGGAAATGTGGAAGTGAGCCTCGTCACTGAAAAAAAACGACCGCGTCTTAAGGCAGGTTGTCAATCAGCATTTCACATGCATTTTGACGGGCAACAAAATCGCGTTTAGTTAATTCTTGCACAACAGCCAATTTATAGGGATGAAATTGAAGGTCTTTATGGAGAATTCGTCGAACAGTGGTGTCAGAAATTCCCGCCGGGGAGAACGCACAACTGACTGCCTCACTTTTTCGATATTTTTCGGAGTTCTGATCCCGAAATGAGTTAACCCACTACAAAATCGAATTACGACCAAGAACGAGTCTGTGAGGGGGTATTTCAAAGCGAGCACGGAAGGCACGTTGCGTAGCAACAAGTGAGCGACCGTTAAAAAAGAAGCTCTCAACTGCGAAGGCCCGCTGCTCTCTAGACCAGAGCATGATGGCAACAGACTGGAGGGAGAAACAAACTTGGGAACTTCGCCCTCCAGATGCGTCCCCTCTTGCCCCTCTACCCGCCAAATCACCTAGCGGGAATTTTTTCAAAAAAGTAAGTTTCTCTGGCGCAAACTGTTTTTGAGTCAACGCTACAGCACACTTCAAATCCATACAGCAAAATAGGTAATAGAAGGAGCTTACAAGCAACATCTTACTACTGACAGGAACAAACCTTTGGGATGTCCACAGTAGACGCAAAGCACTATATAACTTGCCAATTATAGTAGCTGCATGGTGATTCCATGTTTAAGTCTCGTTAAAAATAAGACCTAGATTCCTAGCAGACGTTACAAATACAATAAATGAGCCACCCAGCAGAACCGGTGGAAACCTTGACTTATCAAGGGCGCGTTTGTAAATACACAAAGTTTTAGATTTTCTTGGATTGAAGGTGAGTTTATGCTTGAGAGCCCACTGTTGTATAACTACTAGATCCTCATTAACATAGTTAATAACATTTCTTATTCTATCTACAAGAGTGTCCAAGCATAATTGGACGTCATCAGCAAACATATGAACTTTACAAGATTTAACCAGTCGAGGAAGCCCATTAACGTCAAGTGAAAATAATAGAGGTCCAAGAATATAACCCTGAGGGACCCCTGCTGGGACTGTCAGAAATGAAGATGGCTGATTTCGCACAGCAACGCATTGTTAAGAATGTAGCACGATTCATGTCCATCGCTCTGCGTATATCTTATTCAACAACAAGTAAAATCGCCGTTTCACAGCTTCTTTTTGCACGAAACCCGGAATGGTTTGTATCTAGCAGGCTATTGTACCTTGCATCTGTTTAAAAGTATATATATATACAAATAAATATAGAAATTAAATAAATGAGTTATGTATTTTAGAATATGAGGAAGTACAATTTTCAAGAACTTCGGATTGATCCCATCTCTGCCTACCGCACCTGATTTAATGGGCAGCATTGCCTCGACGATATCGTCGTCTGAGAAACGAGGAAAGTTAAAACATTTATGCAGAGCCATGAGAGTCAATTGAAATACGTGTTTTGGGAACAGATAAAAACACAAACTGGGAATTGAGTTGGTTGCAGTTTATGTAAGCATTAGGTTTTGAAATGCCAAAGATTTTTCCCAGAGTGGTTATCTGGTTTCAAATTTAAACCTTTTAATGAAAAACTTTGTTTGGAGTGTACTTTTTGGTATATAATCTCTGTATTCTTTCTTATAAATTTAATTAGGTTTATTATTCTTTTATATTTAATGTTTATTTCTAGCGCCATTGATAATCCAACGTCTAGACCATAGACTATGTACATGCTTTAAATTCTTGCTAATTTATTTGTGCATAAATTCAAGCAACTATCTAATCTTTTATCATTAATCTGAATTCTAACATTTAAATCTTTCTTTCACTTTATTTATTCTAGAATGAATTAAATTAATTTTTGTTGTATTAGATTCTTATTTTGGTTCTTTTAGTATATTAGTTTTTATAACCAGAAACTCTAGTCTTACGATTTTAGAGTCTAAATTCTGGACAGTAAATGTTTTTACCAATATTTTTCTGAATGAATTCTAATAAAATATTTCAAACGTATTGATATAATAAAATCTATAGATTCTTTTGATTAGATCAAAGAGCTCGATTAATGTATATAGCCGTTTCGAATAGAAGTCAATTTCAACAGTTTGAACCTTGCAAACAAATTGCATTCTTATCTTTATAATCGAAACCAATCTAACCTTCAAAGAACATTCTTGAAATTTGGCGTTGATATTTTGTAATTGTATTAATTTTTATTTTCATTGTGATTAAAATAGGGTCAAAGCCAATATTGTGCCATATGCCCTTAACTATCACAAGGTATTTATTTTCCAGATAAAACAAACGTACATAATATTGTTCCTATGTTTTTCCCTGACATATTCTCGCTGAATGTTTAAGCGGTCATTTAATAATTGGCTATAAAGCTTATCTTCTATTATTGTGTGTTTACAAAAATCATTTTATCACTTTATTGTATCCAACTCTTCCCTTTCCCTTTCCTCTCATAAACGTATAAAATCTAAACTTTTCGTATTGTTTCGTGTTGAGCAAACAACAATCAAAATATCGTTTCGAAGACTAAAAAAACAAGAAGAACAAGAAAGACCGAAATGTTTATCCTTTAATGTACGTGACGGACGAGTGGACCAAAATCCTTTCAAAGGATGAAGCTTCCCAAAGACACATAACATAAGTAGTAGCTATCCTCATGTTCCTTTTCCTAGAATACTACACAGACATATGTACATGCCCTCCCTGCTCCTGATATATGTAGTTCAGTCAGTTCTACATCACAAAAGCAGCTTAAGGCTTAAAGCATAAGTAAACTCAAACGCTTACACTAAACGTTGTATTGCATTCATGTCCGCTGCCGCCGACGTGTTCCATAATATCGTATCGTGTATAAATGTACTCTATGCGCTTATTGTACCCTACACCAAAAGGTACATACGTGTTTCGTTGCATTTTAGGATGTTAATCCCCCAATTGCATCCAACAAAAACGGAATTCACACGTAGTTATACAACACTGGCTATAGCTTTTCTCTCTTACAGGTTTTTGCATAAATCAACTTTTCAGAGATATATAGATTCGTAAAAGAACTAAATGTGCAACAGACAGTGTGTTTTGAAAGTATGGGAAAAGATTGCAATCTTTTGTGAATGTAATCTTTATATGTATAGATAGATAGATAAATTTGTTATTTTTTCTTATTAAAGTTTAACAATAATTGTTAACATCTCTGTTCTCCAGCCAGACGGCCAACATGACGTCAAAAATAAAAAACGTCAAAAATAAACGACATGACCTTTTTGTCCTCCTATTTCTTGAGGTTAACTTGGCGGGCATAGTCATATCATCCACATAAAATAACAGAAGCAAACTAAAAGTATGTAATTAGTAAATTAAAATATAAATATTGAATTAAAATAAAATAATCTTTCTTAACACGAATTTTGTAACTTAAGATAACACAATAAATACAAGAACTGAATTATAACTTGAAGTGTTTTAATAAGTTACAAAATCTGAAGAGTTGCGCTTTAAACGTAACAATAATTCTTTCTTTTACATTTCATAATACAAGAAAAGTATTTAAAGTAAAATAATGGAACTAACTAATTAATTTATAATATAAAAAAAGTTAAAAATTAAAAAAAAAAACAACAACAATAGTACAACAATTTGGTTGGATTCGTATACTAAAATAAATTAGCTAAGCAATAGAAAAAACTATTTATATTAATTTATATTAATAAAATTAGAATTATAAGTTATGATGTATCAGGAGTAAAAAACAAAACTTTATGTGTGAATATTTTTAATTATGTTAAAACTTTTGATATTTTTGTTCTTTTTGAAACTCATCTGTTAGAAGGAGAAGAAGATAGATTTAAGAATTTTTTTTTGAGTTTGAATTAAAATGGGATAATGCTGTTAAAACATCAATCTTTGGTCGTGGCAGTGGAAGAGAACTTTTCGGTTATCGCAGAAATCTTGTCGGTCTAAACATGAAGTTTGAAAGGGCGAATGAGTCATGGGTGTTGGATGCCGAAGCAGGTGGCGAAAAAATGTACTTAGTTCCAGTTTACCTCAATTGTAATCACTGGCAATTTTGAAAAACTGTGTGACAACTTGCAAGGCATTGATTCGACGAACATAATGCTTATTGGAAAATAACTACATTAGTTCACATTACCATTTTTTAACCTGATTGAGATTCATATAGGTGTTCCTGGAGGATGTTGACGAAGCTTTAGAGAGATGCTGATTGTCATTTGACCCCAATAAAGTTAAAATTGTCTCATTAGCAAGATGGTTTTATGAAGACTTTTTTCATCCCCCTTCATCACTCTTATTAAATTATCCGAGTTCATTTTGAGGTTTTGAGTATATATTGACGTTACGATAGACTCCACGTAAATAGCATAATTTTGTGTTGGATTAGGTAATCTAAAGAAGCGTTCAAAAAAATGTCTTTAAATTGCTTCAAGCTCCTCGAGCGCCAAGTATCCAAAAACTTGAGCACCGGAGCACATATAAGTATTGAAAGTTCCTTAAAAAACCCGATATTTTGACACAAGATCGATTTTTGGATTGGCAAACAACTTTGGCCATAATAAACTCAACACAATTTTAGCCTCTTTGGTTTTTTGTTTGACATGCTTCGAAAAATTAAAATTATGCGTAAGCAAAACTTCAAGATATTTAAACTCTTGTACTACTACAATACGTTCATTATTGTATAGTGATGGGTGACCAATTCTCTTCCGCCAGTCTCTTTTTTGACGCGTTTCAAAAATCGTTATTATCGTTTTGTTTGTGTTAACATGCTCTCGAAGAAGGAGTTCAATCTGTTTATTTGTAGCTGCAAAATAAAAGGATTTTCAGCTAGTACAAATAAATCGTCTGCGTATAGCAAAACGTTCACTTGGATATCGGCAAAGAGTATTCCTCCTGAAAATTTATCCGCATATCGATAAACAAAGCAAACATTATTGGACTCAAAATTCAGCCTTGTGGAATACCCGTTATTGTTTAAAACCAATACGAAAACTCTGATCCATCCCATAAAGAGGCGCTTGATGACTCCAAAAATTTAAAATACATCAATAGGAATTTTCGGGAGATTCCTAGTAATGAGAGCATATACACTGAAGCATGTCTGTTGACTAGGTATATCAATTGCTGCTTTGAAATCTACAAAACAAGTATACAATTTCTTTTTCTTTTCAATAGACTTCCTGGCAATACTGGTAAGTGCAAAATGTGATCCATAGTTGAAAAGCCCGACCGAAAACAAGCTTGTAACTTGCGTAGACGATTATTGTTCTCGATCCACTTAGCGAGCCTTTCGTACAGGAATGAATTCTGAATCTTCCTCATAGAATTAAGAATAGAAATTCCTCTTTAGTTTTCCGCAAGATTTAAATCTCCTTTCTTGAGAATGGCAAAAATAACTGCTTTATTAAAGCATCATTATATAACCTGTTAAAGTACTCCACAAGATAGTTTTTAAATTGTTTATTGCTGTTCTTGTAAAACTCGGCAAGAATTTGTCTAAGCTACTTTGTGAAACATTATTGATGAATTGAGATTCAATTACTTTAGGCAAGTGTGCAGAAAAGTTCGCGAATTCCACTTTGAAATCTGTAATTGTATTCCGCCAATCTATCGCTATCCTTTCTTTGACCACTAATAAAGGTGAATTTGCCAGACTTCTAGATATTCCATTCAACACAGACAATCCAAAGTTTTCAAAAAAATCTGTTAGAGGTTTACCATTGCGATTAAATATATGAGTTTCTAATTTCATTAAATAAAACCACTTGCATTTTAATTAATTTGAACCCAAGAATGCAAAAGTGGTCTGCTAACTTCATAATAGGCGATCCTTTTTAACAGTTCTTAATCAAAATGTGCAACGCAAGAAAAACTATAACGATGAACAGATCGTTTAACAGGCTAGTACCAATTTATTTTAATAATTATATATACGAATATATTCTATTAAATGATTACTAATTAAAGTTTAACGGATTGTTATACACACAGACCCATAACTATACAAGACTTAGAAGTATTCCATGATAAATTTCTTAGAAGTGGGTGGACAACAAACGTCCTAAATGCACAATTTCAACGCTTGGCTTTTTTTTAAATTAATCGTACTTCAATATTTCGGATAGGAAATTTAAATTCACATCTTGAATGAGAAAGTGGGTGTCTACCACGCCCCTTGATCTACATAAGTTCTACAATGTCTGAAAAATGTGTGGTCTTTGTGGCTTTTCAAGAAACTACTTGTTATGAAATTCGATGAAATGAAGATCTTCACTGGCTCCATAAATACGTACACAAATATTTCAAACTGTGGATTTTCAAGCTTTATTGATTTTAAAGTTTGAGGTGATGGAAAACTATTGTATTAATATCGTGCTTGATAGATGCCATTCACTCACGACAAAAAGTATCGGCGGAAAAAAGGTAGAAAATCTTAATACGGAACTCTTTCGAATGTTAACAATTTCTTTATAAAATTGAATCGCACAATTTTTTTCACAAGAAATCACTTAGATTCAAATTTATTCAGTTATTTATTTGGAACACACTACAATTCTGCATTCACGACTTTACCTATACAGTTTTTGCCAGATATTCAATTTTATCCAAAAAGAACATTTAAGTTCCAAACTAACATTATATTTCTAGGTTTTATTTAAAAAAAAATCAGTGGTTATTTTTTTCCATTTCACTGAATTTTTTCATAACTACTGCTGTCTAGCGCCAATTTTTAATATCATAAAAGCTAAATTTTAAGTGTACCTAATTTTTGAAATATTACTAATTTATTTAAATAAGGCCTCCAAACTCAATATGAGTCAAAATACTGTATGCCAAAATCCAGTTCTGAAACTCAAAATTAAGAAAATCGTAAGATTACCCCACCTCCATCACTCTTAATAATGAAAATCCAAAGGATCAAAGGACTATCTCCAACATAATTGCGATCTACTTCAATCATTTAATTTTGCTCTTCCTTTCAAAATTCTGCATATTTTAAATATAGTGGTTTCCAAAAATTTAAGTTTTCAACTAACAACCTTATGGAATTTTTATCATTCACACTCTAGGTGCTTGAAAAATAAAACGAAGTTGATGTAATCTCCACTGACTTTATCAAAACCTTTGAAAAAAGAACCTATAGACTGATACTCCTTAAAATTTCTTTTCATCGCCGCTTTGTTCCAATTTTGTTGCATAGGATTTCTTCTTATCTTGAAATCGGTGTCGGCGTAAATAATATGCGCTTCAAATGTGCTCTCTCCTGCCCTCTTCCTTCAATCTTCTGGAGAACCACAAAGTAGCCACTTACGTCCTCTTCTTTTTATGCAAACCATTAATGATATGGAGTTGATTTCAAAATATTCCCATTTCAAACTTTATGGTAATAACACAACAAATTGCATTATTCTTAACACATTTATCGAGACCTCCACAGTTTATCAGTCTTTTGTGAAAAGAACTGCTAAGCAAAATATAAACAAATGTCAGTCAATTACTTTTTCTCCATAACCAACCCAACTCTGTTGAAGTTTTTCGAGATCTTGGAAACTTATGCGCCTAAGAGCTTAATTTCCGTGGCCATATAGATGATATAATACTCCAAGCCAACTATAAGTCCTCTAAACTAGGTGGATGTTGCGTTCGTAGCGAACCAAGACTTAGAACTTTCAAATATTCCTGTGTGAAGAGATGGACGTGACCTACGGTTTTTATGCCGAGTCCGAGCTGCTATTTTAAAAAAAGCACTTTGCATGACAAGAAATACTATTGAAAATTTGTCAATATCTCCCAATTCCTAAGCACTCGACTTTGTAAAAAGTTTGACCATGAAATTTTTAACCCCTACGTTACCCGGTCTCTCTAAATCACCATTGTCTACCCCCTCCTTGAATACGCTACTCAAGCATGGTCCCCTTACTAAGGAGGACATATTTCGAGAATTTAAAGATGTTTTCTTCGATTTTCGCTTCGAGGCCTATTGGGCCCTGATCCTTTCTCCATATCAAGACCGCTTTCAATTAATTAATCTCAAGACTCGGGAAGAACTCAGAAAGATATCTGCCAACGTGCGTCTGTCGTTCATCTTAATACAAACCACCGTAATTTGAGAAATACTAACCTCTGTTATCTTCCCCCTCACCCCACCTCTTCTGACTCAAAAGAACCCACGGCTCGCATAATACGGAATATCAATTTGAATGAAAACTTTTTTGATTTCAATGCAAGCATTTTTCTTGCTTCCAATAAGTTACTTAGTTTTGAAGTTAGATTGAGTTTATATCTTGAATAAACCCGAATTCATAAGGGTTTTGTCCCCACTAAAATTAAAATTGATAACCACTGTTCTAAATGAACAGTATTTTCAAATAGAAAATTCTGGTTATACAGAATTTCAAACTACAATCTTTCCTTTAAAACATGTATTTTCTTTTCGGAAACACTGTAAAAAAAAGTGTTTTTCTCACGCTCCTTCTGCAAAAAGAACGCTTCCCAAAGCTATTGATCAACTCAAGTGTAAAATTGCAGACACTGGAGAAAATTATTATGCGGTAGCACACACACGTTCTTTCTTTCATTTTACCCATTTTCAACACCACGATACAACAAAAACCATTCTTTTGCTTCGAATGAAATTTTGAATATCCTTTTCCCTCTGTATGTGAAAATTTGAATCTTCTTGTTTACAATCTTTTATTTTTCCAAAAAAAGAGGGTACGGCAAGCAGATGGCACTCGTAGCAGACGAGTATTGAACATTTTCAATACTTGATATTGATATCGATAGGTATGTGCAGATAGATGACCCTGATGGTTCAGGTGACTTGTTTTATTCATTTCTCATTATTGGAACAACTCCATCAGTTCCAGCAATCAGATTGCTTGGTTACATGGCCATGAATTTATCCAGATATAGGGTCAAGTACAAATTTGATTTAGAAACGCCATCCTTGATGATGATGATGTGTGTCCACTCTCATTTTCCACAAAATCCCATTACAAAACTCTTGTTTCGATAGAATTTCAAAAACAATGTCCTTCCAGTTGACAAGTTTCAAAAAATAGATGCTCTTTAAAGTAAAATTGAATTTTCTACAAAATTTGTCGACACAAACAGGTTTTGAGGAATTTCAATGTATTGATTCTGATGTGATGCAATATTTCCTTCAATAAAATTTAGTTTTGAAAACTTCCAATTTTTCAGAATCGTTTTTATTCGACAAAAATAATGATTTTAAAACCCTTGACAGCTTTGGATTCCTCCATCGAGAAATTAAAGATGAATGCTGAGGATAAAGTTACTCACTAAATTTACTCGGAGTAGTCAAAACTATTTTTAGAACTTAGAATTTGAAATTTGGCTTTTTTGCTTACAGTTGTGAACATTTAAAATTTCTTGCTAATATTTCCTTGGCATCATTTCAAAAATATCAGAATCCATTTCACTCATTATTGTTATTTCACAGAAGTTATATTTCATAACTGTTGTGGTTTTATTTGGAATCATATTAAGATATACCCTTTTACCTATTTTCAAAAAATAACAATTACAAATCGGGTGCAAATGTTGAAAAGTAAAGCATAGTTGCATATTTCGATCCTGAGTATCCTTATGCTTTCATATTTTTATTATTTTGAATTTAAATTATTTGAAATGTAAAATTTTCACGCAACGATGAATTTTATTGCAGATATTGCAATTTTGTTGCACATGAGTGAAAAATTATGAAAATATAACTTTTTTAATATTTTCGTATAATTCATGTGAAAGGATACATTTTTCAATGGGTTTTACGGTACATGTACTGTAGATAGTGGAATAAATTGAAAAGCAGCAAAATTTATGGTGTAATTTTATGAAACTATAGTTCTGAAAGTGTAACGAGGGTTTTTTTTTTGGGGCAATTATATGGGAGTTTGTTGTTATATGAATTTCTGAAACCCGAGGGGGAATAGAATTTAAGGATTGTGTTAATTTTAATCAGATTAGTTGTTTTAACTATATGTACTTTATATATTTAATATTTTAAGCTAGAGCCCATTCATGTTTGGTAAATATGGTTTTAAAAATTATATTTAGATGCTTGTAGAGCTCGTGTATAAGTTTGATGGTATTGTTTATGTTTATAGACAAAATTTGCTAATACTTTAAATAAAATCAACATTGAGTTTTAATTAATTAAATACGGTTGCTGAAGTTCAGCCACATTTGTGGTTTAGACGTTTAGACAGTGAGTTTGACCATTTTTGAAACAAATACAAAATAGAACGGCTGGAATGCGCCCATTTTGATAACTTCCCATTATTACCCTTAAAAAAAATTATTTTTTGGAATAAATTGAAACTTGTAAGGTATGCAATCAATGTGTTAATGCTACTTTTCTGTGGCGGCTCCAGAATGCTAGTTAAGAGTCAATCAGCCAGGAAATGAAACAAAAGCAGGTATTCGACGAACGGTTAGTAAGAAGAGTGAACACAGATCCTAATTCATAATTGGAAGACTTAAGGCATGCGAGAGATGTGATGCCAAAAGGGTCCACATACTTTACTAAAACTAATACACTTCGAGTCCAACGTAAAAGTCAGGCGAAAACCCAACATAAAAAGCGTCTTTAAATAAAATTAACGACTGATCGCACGAACTTGTTCATGTACATAAAGAGTCTGTTGACAAACATTTCCTGTATTTTAAGATTTAAAAATTAACCTGAAAAGAATTTTGTTTGATCAAAAAAAAAAATCTAAAAAAATCCATACAGAGTTCCTCAAAGAGTTTTCTTAAACAATAATTTACAAATATTTGGAAAGACTCAAAGTTCCCATTTGTCAAATTACGATGTTTGAAGATAAATTATAATTTAAATAAAACCACCACTTTTAGATAGATGACCGCGCATGTTTACGTAGGTTCGTATGTTCCAAAAATGTTTTTCCTCTCAAGAACTACTGGAGATATTGTCTCCAAACAAATAATATGGTAAGAAAGAATTAACGGCGTGGTGTTTAAAATATGATTTTTTTTTTAACCCTAAAACATTTGACATTAAGCAGTTTTTTTGTTGAAGTATATTCGATGTATTAAACAAAATAGTATTTTTTGACTTTTATGCATGTAAGGAATCTTAAACGATTTAGTTAAATGCTAAAGCAATTTTTAACAATTTCCTGAGCTTAAAAGATAGATTATTTAAGTTTAAGCGGAATGGCTGCTTTAACTTCTATCAATTTGCTAAAACCATATGATTTCTATACAAATATTCTTATAAGAGAAGTTCGTGAAATGGTCCAGTTAACAGCTTTGAATTTAAAAAATTAGGTCAGTTTAGCGTATTCGCTTGGTTTATTTTCACGAACCATCACTTTTTAGACATGTTTGGATAATCGATTTTTATTGAATGGCAATTAGTAATTTACTATTTACCAAAACGAAACGAAAGGTTTAAAATTTATGACTTCCTTAGTAAATTGGTTAATATTTAACAAATTGCTAATTAATAGATTGTTAAACATTTAACAAAAGGTTGTTAAAAAGGCATCTGTTCTTAAATGTTGGAAAATATTAACAATAACAATAAAATAACTTTGAAGCCAGTATTTTTCTTTATTAAAGTCAAAATTTAATTTTTGTGTACTCTAAAGTATATTTTTGTTCCAGGGTTTTCATTGTATTTAAAAACTGTCAATTATGATTTCTAAAATTTTGAAAAATATTAACATGTTGTATAAGATGACAAATATTTTGTCAATATTTTTCCTTGAGTCGAAAATCAATTATTACGAGTTTTTATTTGATTTTATTTATTTCTTAGGTTTTTGTTTTTTCTTTGTATCGAAGAATTTCAACTAGGATTTATATAAAAACTTCTCAAAATTTTTATAATAATATGTAATATATGTTTTTTTTTCGGCGCACAACTTTTACGACATATGTATGTTTGTATGCCAATTCGATTCTAATACTTTAGATCCATTTATTATTCAATGCAAAAACACTGATTTTGATATTTACTGATACTGATATTTTACGAGCAAAAAAAATAATATTATTACCAGAATTATTTTTTTCCCACAAAAATAACGTTTTTGACGTCTACTTTTCTTTAATAAAGTTTTTAATACAAGTATGAGTAGGTGAAAAACACAACATTTTTTCAACAAAATATTAGAATAGGTAAAAATATGTTTGAATTTTGACATAAGGCCAAATTCTGCAATTTTCAAGAGGAAAAAAGTCTATGAATTCATTTAGGTTATTTTATCAATTTTATTCGTCGCAAAAGGAAATGAAATGAACATTGTATTGCACACACTCCCGGAAGAACAACGGAATCGAAAGAGGTTCATGGAAGTCATATATTTTAGGCTAGTTTTTCAACTTTGAATGCCGAACGGTAGACAAAAACTTTGTCCAACTAGTGAACAATAGAGCAAGATTTTCACTAAGAGAGTATTTTTGGACTACCTGAACCTAAATTCTGAACTTATTTCTTCAGTGGTTTTTTTTGTAACAACTCAAAAATGTCTCTTGAACTTAAAAGCTTAACACAAAAATACAAGTTTGAAATTGCAAAATGATTTTTTTGATTTAATGACATCTTTTTAAAAGGATCAATTCAATCTGAATACCTCACAAAAAGACTTCTTACTGGCCTCCTAACATCCCACTTATGATGGACGTATTCAGCTCATAACTATCCAATACACTTTTGATAAAAGTTAAACTACAAATTAAATTCACGAGTCCCAAACAATTTCTTTGAAGGATGTATTTTGTTAATTATCAATTTTTATTTAGTGAGGAAAAATATAATCGTTGCTCTAAGAATTTAAAGGATATTAAAGCCTTACATCTTTAAGTATATTTTAGCGTATTAAGGAAACATCTAACAAATTCATCTTCGTTGAATTTTTTAGCATAGTTTTGTGTGTTTTTTTTTAAATTACTTGCAATAAATGTTAAAACCCATGTGGGAACATTGAACAAAAAGTTAGTTTCCACCTTCACCTTTTTACCAAATTTTTAAAAATTGTGATTACGAATCGTATGATGATTTTCAATTTGATTTTTTTTTAGTTATTTATGTTTCTCTAACCATTGTTGAAAAATCTTAACATTGACTTGCTGAAAAATTATTACAATAGACTTATGAACTTGTCTGTTAATTTTTTTCAGAGCTATCGTAAGAAGCTTAGCCTAAAAGAACAAAAAACGATAGTCAGTTTCAAAAATAGTTTTGTTCCTAATAACCTTTTATTAAACTATTACTATTATTTTTTAAATAAATCATTTCATATGTGAATTTCTTTGTAAAGAAAAGGGTATGTTGTAATACCATAATAATTAATATGATGTAACACTATAGTAATATGATATGAAAATTGACTCATGTAAATGTCCTATTATTTTTGTTTCGAATTCGAACTGTCAAAAAGGATCCGAACTATCCGACCAATGAGATCGCTCGTTCTATCTCCCAATAGGATAGCTCGTTGTATTTGATTCAAAAGAAATTGAAATAACGAGGGCATTCTAAAAATGGAAGTCGAGAAGAAAAGTCATCTTTTTCATTCCTGCCGATGTACTATTTTTTTGTATAAAATAAAGAAAAATAAAAATTAAAATAAAATACTTTTGGAAAGTATTAAAATATCAGATGTGGGGTATATTCACCTATTAATAATAAAAAAAAACCAAGTATCTAACAAACAAAACGAAAATTACATAAAACAATTTCTGCACCATGGCCGACCAACAAAAGACAAAGGGGGACATGATAGAAGCGCTAAAAGGCGCAGGCATTGATGTGCCTCCGACAATCAGTCTCCCCCGGCTGAAGCAGATGTACAAAAATCTCTACGTCATAGCTGCCAAAACTCTCCCAGCCGATGACGAAGTGTATGCCGACGCCCAACAGAGAGCAGAAGTTGAAGACCCACCCGAGGAGCCTGCTGTAAATGAGGAAACCGAGGCCGAACTCGACCACAAATTAATGCTCCTACGCAAACGCCACGAAGTCCTCATACTGCAGCAATCGATAGCCAGATTGGAGCAAGCTGAGCTACAACCTACACTATTTGCTACGCAAAATTCTACGCCATCCGTAGCATCAACATATCGACTGACTTTTCGAGACATCGAACATGCCATCGTTAAGTTTGATGGCGAATCCAGGGCCTACAATGTGCACGACTTTTTGAGGAATTTCGAGAGTGTTATGAATATGGTTTGCGCAGATGACCTATTTCGCTACACGTCTCTGTGTAATTCCTTGATTGGCACTGCTAGGCTGCTCCTCAACAAGGATGCACTCGATTATGGCGAACTGAAGGCAATACTCCTGAAAGAATTTGGTCGTACAATTGGCCGCAACGAAATATACCAGATGCTTATGAAACACAAGTGGAACAAGAAGGACAACATCCGCCGGTACGTGTAGAAATGGAAAATATGGCCTCCCGCTGCAACTTTATTGACGAATTCGAACTGATTGGTTTCATCATCGATGGAATGCAAGACACTTCACCAGAGTCACACCTCCTAATGAACGCACGAACGATGGATCAGTTTAAAAATTCATTAGACCTGTACGAACAGCGGCGTTCCAATCGACTTGCTGCTAAACCCGATGTCACTGCTGCCACCATAAGACAAAAACCACCGACGACCAAAAGCAATATGAAAGCTGACGCAACCGATGCAAAAGAAGTCCGTTGCTACAACTGCACGCAGATGGAACACTACCAGAGCAAATGCCCGTACGAAAAGCGACCAGACAGTAGCTGCTTCCTGTGCTGGAAGATCAGACATGACCGCCGAAGTTGTCCCAACCCGAAGAAAATGAAGCCAGTGAAAAATACCGCCGCTGCTGTTGCCGATGCCACTGATGAACGAAGCCACCCTAGTTGTCGAGAAGATGAAGATCTTGACGATTTTCGAAGTGCTGTATATGCTATTAATTTGGTAAGTGTTGCCTACTGTAGTAATAAAGTTAAGCGCAGAGAATTTAAGGAATGTTTATCTCTTTTTGACACCGGTAGTCCAACTAACTTCATACGCAAATCTGATGTGCCGACGCCGAATAATATTTCGAATATTGCTGTCAAGTCAAAGTATACCGGTCTTGGAAAACAAAAACTGATGACATACGGAACAATCAAAGCCGAAATAAAATTCAAAAATCGTTGCGGGAATGTATTTTTACATGTAGTGCCAGATGATACAATTTTAAATGATTTCATGTCAATCGAAATAGAAGTGATGCCGTCCGAGGTAGATGTTAATCCTGTTCTGAGTAAACAGCACTTTAAGGCACTACAAGATACGATTAGAAGTAACTATTTGAATGCAAAGCAAATTAAGTTTAAACCATATGACTACGAAATGTGTATAAGCCTGACTAGCGACACACCTTTTCACTGCTTGCCACGTCGTCGTTTATCGTTCTATGGAAAAAACGAATTACGCAAAATTACCGATGACCTGTTAGCAAAAAATTTTATTAGGCCAAGTGATTCCCCGTACGCTTCTGCAGTAGTCTTAGTAAAAAAGAAGAACGGTGAAATTCGGAAGTGTGTGGACTATCGTCCGTTAAATAAATTGACCGTAAGAGACAATTACCCATTGCCTCTAATTGAAGATTGTATAGAGTACTTAGGAGGGAAAAATTATTTTACGACTCTCGATTTACGAAATGGTTTTTTCCATGTAAAAATGGCACCCGATTCCATAAAGTATACGGCCTTTGTCACACCGTATGGGCAGTTTGAGTATATGCGTATGCCATTCGGCTTGAAGAATGCGCCGGCCGTCTTTCAGAGGTACATTCATAACATTTTCAGAGACCTGATCGATGATGGTTTAATTATCATCTATATGGATGACATCATTGTAGGGACAGTTGACTTCGAATCACATTTGCAGTTAGTGGCTAAAGTTTTACGACGAATGAAGGAAAGTGGTTTAGAACTGAGGTTGAGTAAATGTAAATTTGGCTACAATGATATAGAATATTTAGGCTACCGCGTGAACTAAGAGGGAATATGTCCAAGCGACTCACATGTAGAAGCCATTCGGGATTACCCGGTGCCGTCAAATCAGAGAGAAGTGAAAACGTGTTTGGGTTTGTTCTCTTATTTTAATAAGTTTATTCCAAATTATGCTAGAATCGCTAAGCCCTTACAACGACTAACTCATTATGGGGTCCAATTTGTTTTCACTGATGAATGTGAGCAAACTTTTAACGAGCTAAAGAGAAGACTGTCTTTGGCACCGGTTCTCTCTATCTATGACCCAACGAAAGAAACTGAATTGCATTGTGATGCGAGTTCCGCTGGGTTTGGTGCTGTGCTTTTGCAGCGACAATCAGATGGAAAACTCCATCCAGTGATGTATTTCTCTAAAGCCACAACGGCTTCTGAAGCGCTGTGTCACAGCTTCGAATTAGAGACATTGGCAGTTATATATGCCCTACGACGTTTTGATGTCTACTTAGACAAAATCCCTTTCAAAATCGTTACGGATTGTAACTCTTTGATAATGACGCTTAAAAAAAACAACTTAATAGAAAAATTGGCCGCTGGGCATTAGAGTTAGAGAATTATAACTATACAATCCAGCATCGAGGGGGTGTAAATATGGGTCACGTTGATGCATTGAGTCGCTGCCATACCGCTGGGACTGCTTATCCTTTAGGATCCTTATGTGGTGCTATAAGCAAAAATTTTGAAATCCCCGATTGTCACTGTAGCGTAGTACATGCCGTAGATTCTGATGAGATAGATTTTCAAATTCAAGTTACTCAGAATCGTGATAAGACTATAAAACAGCTGCGAGAACAGTTAGAGAAAGAAGCGGTAATAGGTTACGATCTAGTGGATGGGTTAGTTTTTAGGAAAAATAATGCTGGAGTATTGCAACTATTCGTTCCAAACGAGATGGAGGGCAATGTGATTAGGTTAATTCACGAAAAAATTGGTCACTTAGGCGCTGGGAAGACATGCGATCAGTTGAAGAAAAATTATTGGTTCCCAAAAATGACGGAGAAAGTTGAAAAGTTTATACAAAATTGTATTCGCTGCATAATGTGCTCAGCTCCTGCTCGTATAAACGAGCATAATTTGTATAGTATCCCTAAGGAACCAGTCCCATTCCATACTATACATTTGGATCATTTCGGTCCCTTGCCGTCTATAAATTCGAAGCGTAAACATATTCTAGTAGTCATCGATGCCTTTACAAAGTATGTGCGGTTGTACGCAGTTAATTCCACGAGTACTAGAGAAGTTAAAGCTTGCCTGGACAAATACTTTAGTTATTATAGCCGTCCAAGACGCGTCATAACAGACCGAGGTTCGTGTTTCACATCCCTTGAATTTGATGCTTACCTGTTGGAACATAAGATAACTCATGTTAAAGTAGCTGTCGCGTCTCCACAAGCAAACGGGCAAGTGGAACGTGTAAACAGAGTCATTAAGTCTATGCTTAGTAAAATAAGTGAGCCGGTAAGCCACGCTAACTGGTCTGTTATGTTAAGTCGTGTTGAAAAGAGTTTAAACAACACCATACACTCCACTACAAAAGAGACGCCCAGTAAATTGCTGTTCGGTGTAGAGCAAAGAGGTGAATTAGTTGATCAATTGACAGAATATCTTGAAGAGAAACAAGTTGCAACTTCAGAACGTGACTTGGAAGGGATGAGAGCATCTGCCTCGGACGCTATTGTTAAATCACAAGAGTACAGTTTGAACTACTTCCTAACACACAGTAAACCCGCGAAGACGTACTCCGAAGGTGATTTTGTTGTAATACGTAATGTAGACACGGTTGTCGGTACCAATAAAAAAATTATACCGAATTATCGCGGACCGTACCTTGTCCATAAGGTTCTGCCACACGACCGGTATGTCATTAGAGATATAGAAAATTGTCAGATCACCCAAATACCCTACGATGGCTTGTTGAGGCTTCGCGTATGAGAAAATGGATGGTAGATGGTAGTGCACCGAATGATCCGACGCAACTTTATGTGGGCAACACTTGTTAGAATCTTAGTAGTTTTAAGGATAATAAAGTTAATATGATCGAGGTCGATTTTGGTGTCAGATCGGCCGAGTTGTAATACCATAATAATTAATATGATGTAACACTATAGTAATATGATATGAAAATTGACTCATGTAAATGTCCTATTATTTTTGTTTCGAATTCGAACTGTCAAAAAGGATCCGAACTATCCGACCAATGAGATCGCTCGTTCTATCTCCCAATAGGATAGCTCGTTGTATTTGATTCAAAAGAAATTGAAATAACGTAACGAGGGCATTCAAAAAGTGGAAGTCGAGAAGAAAAGTCATCTTTTTCATTCCTGCCGATATACTATTTTTTTGTATAAAATAAAGAAAAATAAAAATTAAAATAAAATACTTTTGGAAAGTATTAAAATATATGCTTTTTTTTACACTTCAAAATTTCAGAAAGTAGTAAGCTTGTAGCAAGCGTCAAACTACGATCAGAGGCTCATCTTAAAAGCATGTGTTAGTTGTTAGTAAAAAATAATACAAATATAGTCTAACACACGCACAAAATACAAAACAAAATTAGCATTTAACTATTACAGAACAAAAAATAAAATGAGAACGTTTACGATAGTGGAGCACTGGTTCTAAACAATGATTTGAATGCCACCTTATTTAAATTAAATCTATCGATGAACAGTTTAAGTTATAAAAAATGCTCATTCGACTTAAAGCTTCATTCTTGCCATAGTTAGTTCTATGGAAGTCAATATGTATAAAATCAAATGTGCGCAGCTGATGAGTTCCGCCCCGGTAATTCAAATGTACACAAGATAAGGTGCATAAATTTCACCATTAATAAGTTGATGAAAAAATAGTAAGTCATTATTAACACGCCTTTGATGGAGAGATTGCATTTGAAGAAGTCGAATACGATGTTCATAGGGAGGCAGATCATAGGGAAGACCTTTTAGGGCAAAACGAATGAAATTATTTTGAATTGAATACGTTTTCTTTGAATTTCGTAATAGGGAGTCCATACCTGCGAAGCATATTCAAGATGAGGACGAACATGGCAATTATACAAAGAAAGGGTAACATATATATCATTGAACTCATTTGCCCAACGTTTTATAAAACCAAGCATAGAACTTGCCTTATTAACAATAAAATTGATGTGATGTGTAAACTCTAAGCTAGAACAGAAATGTACACCTAAATTTTTAAATGTGGAGACCCGACAGACTTTTTGCTGTGATATACAGTAGCCAAATACGTTACTGATTAGTTTTTTAGTGAAAGTTATCGTCTGGCATTTTAAAGGGTTGAGTAAAAGGCTTTTTTTCCCACACCAAAATGTGAAACTATCAATGTCGGCTTGTAAAAGAATACGATCATGGGTGGACTTTTATTATTTTGAAAATCTTCATATCGTCAGCAAAAATGAGAAGTTCACTTGAGCGTAGACATGACAATACATCGCTTTGAACATATGTTTGAGAATGTGAGGAGATTAGTAACGGTTGATCTTTTTTTCACAAAACCATGATGCTGTTCTCAAATGATATTTTTACTAAAATATGATACGCTTTCACAAACAACTTGTTCAAATACTTTAGGAATGCAAGAAAGCTTTGCAATGGGCCTGTAGTTGCTTATATCCAACTTGTTACCTTTCTTGAAAATTAGTTTTAGAAATGACTTCTTCCATATACTAGGAAATTTGCCTGCTTTTAGAGAAAGTTTGAATAAAAACGTAAGGGGTTCAACTAAAGCATTACTACTCTTTTTAAGTACTATTGGGGGAATACCATCAGGTCCGGCTGAGCAGTCATCATTCAACGCAAATAAAAGATCAAGGACCGTACTCTGTAGCACAGGTATGTGACTACAGCTAGTTTGCGAAAAAGTGTGAAGATTATGAAAATATACTTCATCAACTTTTTGAGGGCTATTAACAAATGACTCAAGAAAATTCGTTGCGAAAGCGTTACAGATATCAAAAGTTTTATCTAACGAAAGGTTCTTGTAGGTGAAGTTAACTGGAAAACCATCTGATTTTTTCTTTGAGTTTACAAAATTCCAATTTTTTTTAGGATTCTCTTTCAAAGAATTCCCCACATCAATAACATAACAAGCATATAAAAAATTAGAAAGAGACTTAAATTGGTTAAAGAGTTCAACATAAAAAGAGACCTTGATTGGAGACAGAGTTTTGAGATTCGTTTTCCATGCCTAATTTCTTTTGTTACGCAGTAAACGCAATTATTTCGCAAAAATGACAGCTGCCCAAATAAAAGAATATTCAAAATGAAATCTCATTGAAAAACCGTTTAAAGTAAATATTTTCGTATCAATTTCAAAGAACCTCTTTTGTGATAAATTTAATTTCAGATTGCCTTTGAACGTAGCCATTTGCATTAAATAGAAAATTCTAAGCCTTTACCTACTCACCAAAGGTGAAGCTTTAGTCCGGGCCAACCTGGTCCTTAACCAACATGCGTTTTCGGCCAGTTCGGTCCCTAGCTAGTTGTCTCGAGTTTATCACGCCAAGTTGGTTGAGATCTTCTTCTCTTCCTTCTGAGTCGCTGTCTTCCTCTACTGCGCTGCCGTTCCTCGGTAAAGGATTCGATTATCTTTCGGGCTGGACCATGGGTCCATACGCTCTATATGACCAAGCCATCTTAGTCTTTGGACTTTTATTCCCCATACAGTTCGTCGTTGTATCTTCTCTTCCACTCTCCATCTATGCAGACAGTTCCAAACTCGACCGAAGAATTTGTCTCCCAAAACATTAGGTTAGTGAGTGTCTTATAGATGTTGATTTAAGATGCTCGAGAGAGAACTTTACTGCTCAATTTATAGCGTTTTTAGGTATACAAAGTCTTGAACAACCTTAAAGTTAAAGCTGCCCATGGTAACATTGCCCTAATTGACCGAAAACCCCATCTTCTTTACTTCCGTGGCAATGCTCCACTGACATCACTCTTTGATCTTCCAATTATGTCAATATGGCCTTTGGCCTACAGTGTTGACGCTTGATAAACGGATTTGAAGTTTCTCGGTTTTTTGGAAGACTTGCCGTAATGTGGTCAATGGTGAACCTTCTTGCTCTGAAGCCCTCACTTATCAGGTTTTTGGCGAAAGTCTTTAGTCGTTCACATAATATGGCAAAAAAGGATCTTATATGAAATGTTCAGGATATTGATGCGTTTGTTAGTTGGCGCAATTAAGAGGGTCTTCTTGTTGTTTATTTCTAAGCCTAGTGACTTCTTAATAGCAGAATTTTTTTGAATTTTTAATTCAATTCAATTTGATCAAATAATTTCCAACGAAAATTTCAAAATAATAGTTGATAATGTAATTAAAGAAATGTATGGTAAAATAAGTCCCTATAAATAAAATGGTATAGGTGTACAAGTATTTCAATTCAAGAGAATTTTTTTTTCAAGTTCAGATGATGTTACTTATTATGATTTACTTTTCTGGCCTGAAATGTTCCCTTTTTTAAGTTATCTACGTCTTTTAAAATAATTAAAAATCAAACAGTTTTGTTTATTTTTATTCAACTTTATTAAATGTTCACTTATTTCTAAATATACAAATTTAAATACTTTTTAATGAGTTCTGAATCGAAGTGTATAAATATATACAATGATTTTATATAAAATTTGAAGACTTTATTGGCTTAATTTTAGAATTCAAGTAAATTACAATAATTTTGTTTGTTTCTTACTTTTTATTTTCAAAACAAAGCACAATATTTTCTGTAAACATGCAAAAATTATTCAATCTCAAGACCATTTACAAGGTCCTTTAGTAGAATACCTTAAAGAGGTAAGACCCTCAATTTAAATAGCCGTGATTTCAACTTACTTATCAGTGGCAGAGTTTTAGAGCTTTATAGATTCAGCCTTAATTTTACCCATGGGGAAATTTAATTACCTCTTTTCTTTTATTATTTTTTTTTGCATATCATTTTACTTTATTTTTTTTTTATTTTTATTTGTCAAAGTTTTACATTTAAGCATAAATGTAATAAAACCTTTGGTTTCCATTTTCAATAATCCTAACCAAAAGTGCGCTCGTGTTCCTTGGACTAACATCTTTTTTGTCAACAACTGCCTATTTTATGTTTCTAGGTCAGTTTAAAGTATCTTAGGAGTTCTTTTTGTTTATAATTTAACAGAAGAAACCTGTGGCCATGTTATGGAGACGGAGAGCATTGCCCTCGGAAGTACTCTATTGTCTCGGCAGTCCGGAAGATATTATTCGTTTTATCTTTGGGAACAATGAGGTCTGCTCGATCGAAGATGTTTGCTGTTACGCCGGCTGCTTCGAATAGCTGCACACGTTCGAAGGAATTTATATCATCGCCCCAGAGGAAAACTTTTTGGCCGAGATCCGTGGCCAAGCGAGTCATGGAAGGATCTCTTAGTATGTCTTCTGCGTGAACAGCAACTCCAATTAGCTGAAAAGCCTGACAGTTACTACTGGCTGTTTCGATATCCTTGCAGCGAGGATCGGCGTAAGCCGGCCACTTGTCGGTGCAGCCGAGTGTCAGAAATATCACAGGGAATATGTTTTGCTTCATCCGGACCATGGTGCAGACGTCGGCGTCGAAGCAGGAGAATATGATCATCCTGCCGCAACCATTGCGCAAAGCAGTCAACAGAATCAGGTCCACGAAAAGATTCTTGTCGAGCATTTGATCGGCTTCCAGCGATCCATCGAACAACAGCTGTGGCCATTTAATCTCAACATTGATAGCCAAACCCAGGGGCAGTTGCTGGAAGACTTGCTCAAGAGTTGGAAACAGACGGTAGTCTTCCCGTTCCTCGGAGTTGTGAGAAGGATACTCCTTGATCTTGCCCCCAGCCACAGAGAAAATGCGAACTTCCTTAAGCTCGTTGTATGTTATGTCCTTGAGAAAGATTTTAGTCAAATCCTCTTTCGATTTTGGCTCAGCTCCAATAGGAGCGGTATAGATTTCGAAGTCGTGATACACCACTGGAACATAGTCCTTAGTTAAATGCACATCGAGCTCGATCATGTCGACATTTGATGCATACGCCTGCTTGTATGAAGCTATGGTGTTCTCGGGAACTGGAGCTCCATTGGGAATGAAACTCAAACCAGCACCACAATGGCCGACGAGTAGATTCTCCCACTGAGGCTGCCAAGTGTGGGCGTAGCTGGTGCGGAAATTCAACTTTCCACCGTGTAAAGGTCGAATTATGACGTACGGCAATTCGGCACTGGCGACGTCCGCACTCCCATCAGGACTTACAATTTTTAAGTTGATGTATCCATCATCTTCTGGCATTGAAGCGGCAGAGATCAAAGCATGTCCCAATGGCTCACGGTCCTCAGAATGTAAAACCAAGGCGTAAGTATCATTATCCTGGCCCCCAGAAATTGTCAACTGGAACACTACAATATCTCCGCCTTCGTACATCACACCAAGGTCCGATTGACGTTCTAGCACACTTCTTCCATATTTCATATTCACAGCCTCAACGTTGCTTAGGCTCTCGTTGTAATTTGGAAGGACAGCGCCTTCTTCCACAGGCACTATCTTAAGGTACATCTTCTCTGGCGTCTGTCCCTCGAATGAGAACACCCGATTGAGGAACTTCAGTTGGATGACAGTTTCATTAGTCAACCAGCCACGGGAGATCTGTTGCTGATCTTCGATCTTACCAAACTGATCCATCCTCATGCAACCATGATTGCAAGTTCGAATATTTCTTGGCTCGACGTAGGACTCCCATCGCTTGATCTGAATATGGCCCAACGAGTCCAGGCTGTACACAAAGTAGCGATACTGAACTTTTCCGGGACTGCAAAGATTTACGATTCCGGTCCAAATATTTGCAGCCACCTCAGACAATTGAACACTTCTCAATGGATCCCATGCTCCCAGCTCGAAGGAGTCACCGGTCAATCCGACATATTCATCGGGTGCAAGAATGGCATCAAGTTGGACAGTAAATGTTCTTGGCGATGGAAGACATTGTTCTGTGGGCGAGGTAATGACAGTTGGCTCACCAGCACGTTGAATGACATTGTTTGTAACGGCATTACACTGAAAAAAAAAAGAAAACAGAAAATAAATATACAAATCTTTACAAACTTTATTTTTTAAGAGTATAAAAACCCTAAATTAAAAATATATTGAAAAATATGAAAAAAGCAATTTGAATTTCTACATAAGGTTTTGGATTTTAAAATTGAGACTTTTTAAAATGTTTTGGGGATGTTTGCATTCTTTTTAGGCGACTCATGATTTCGTAATCCAGATATTTTACAAGGTTTTGGACTACTCTTAAACTTTATTATTTATGTATAGCCCTATTTATATTTTGCGTTAAAAATACATTTTTGTATGAAATTCCTAAGATTATTTTAAATAATTCCATACGAATTCAAATTGCATCAATTAGCATTAGACAATTTGAATTCTCTCTTTTTGGGATATTGGCCTTTCGAATTTAATTGTGCTTTCCGGATTTTGAGATTTTCAATTTTGTCATTGAAATTTTTTTTTTTTCTGGAATTCAAAATATTTGAAAATCGTGGTTTCTTAGCATCTGGAATTTTTCCTCTGAAGAAAAAATTTATTTTTCAAACATGCCAACAGATAAAAAGAGTGAACTTTGCATTCCATATTTTATAATCCATGATTAAAGCTCTTAAGCATTTGGGGTTAAAATTATTTAATATTTTTAACTTAAGAAGTTCCATTCTTAGAATTTGAAATTTAAACCTTCGTTATTTTAAATTCAGGAATCTTGGAATTTTGTGATTTAAAAATATATTTCAATTTTTGTTTAGATGGATATTGGTCAACATTTGGTATTAGAAATTCGGGATTTTACATTTCCAAAATTTAACAACGAATATTTTATCTATTTTGCGATTTGTAATCATTCAGAACCTGGACATCTCGAATTTTTTTTCAAAATGCTCACATAAACAGTCTTAAGACTTTCGAGTTAATCCAACATTCTTTCCAATTACGCGTTTTGAAACCTTTGATGAATTAATCATTTGGAAACGGGCTTATAAATACAGGGTTTTTCAATTGAAGATTTCGTTTTAATGTTAAAAAGAAACGAATATGTTTTAAAGGAAATCAATTGATTTTTATTTCATTGTAAGAAGGAATGAATTCCATTGATAATGAAAACCAATATGAAACACCATGTTCAAATCATTAAAATTTCCATGATTTGGTGCTGTATGTCCGTGATAAGTTTTTGAATTAAAACTTTAAGGTCGTGAACCGACTGTGGGGGATATGCATAAGAGATATCTTTCGCGTGGTCCTAAAAAAAGTCTTTATGTGTCAAATCACAAGATCTCTTTGGTCAACTGCGTTAACCTCATCGAAAAATAACTTAGGTGACATACAAATGTTTACAATGTTTTTTATTAAACTCTTTAAATTTAAAAGCGTTTAAGCAATAGTTTTTACTTTTCAAATGTCAAAAGTTAAGAACTCCTCAAGTAACAGCTGTCTAAATATTAAGTTATTCAAAAATGAAGCTCTAAATAAAAAAATATTATTTGCTGTTTTTTTGTTTGGTGTACTGGAGCAGATTTTGATGGCTGGTAAGTCTTGCGTCGAATATAGCAACATTCAGGGCTTTCAAAAACGTGTCAATTGAAGTGAATGTGCGTGTTTGCGATCATACTGATTTAAAAACCGGCAGTTTTGGCAACGAAGCCTTAGATATATTATTAAAAGTCTCCGTCAGGTTGTTTTGTAAAAAAATACACAACAAAAGCCAAAAGTGATCTTGAAAAGCATGAAATTGTTAATATATACCTGCAGAACTTAAACTTGATATAAAAAGAAAAATCCAAATGTTCAATAAAACACTTAGTTAAAACATACAAATTAAACTTATTGAACAAATATTAAAATCAACTTATAGTTAAAGAAAATTAGGTACAAAAATACTGAAAAAGCTGAGTTTTGGTGGAAGTCTTGAATATTTATATCTTATTAGCACACCTTAGAAGTCATTTTGGAACAGAGCAAAAAAACTTTAGGGGTAAATAGGGCTCTAGTTTTAGTTATACTCTATAGTTCATGACGTCATTAAGTTGATACAAAACATTGTAATGCAGGCCATTTTGTCAAAAATTGTATTAAAGTCATATTTTTGTGTGGAGAATGTCTTTGCACTGTAATTTTTTTTTAGAAATTCAGGTTTTAGAGCGATATTTCTATCTTGAAATAAGTATTTGGTTTACATGTTTAACTTCCCATATTGTAATGGGTCCAATTTGTCAAATTGAAAATTTTGACATTTCTCGACGTTTCAAAGTCCCTAGAGTCGAAATAAAAGATTTTTAGAAAGATGACTGTGCATGCGTGTGTATTTTTATAAATCGAAAAAACTGAAAAAAAAAGAAAAATCGAATTGACAGTTTCTTTTATAAAAAATAAAAATCTAAAAAAAGCATTACTCAAAGTTGGTAAAAATTGAATATAGATTCAAATATCTTTTCAAAACTTTGAGATATTGGCTTTAATTTACTTTTATCTTTCAAAAAATATTGTTGCCAACATTCAGTTAAATTTTGAAAAAAATCGAATAGACAGTTTTCTTACAAAAAATTAAGAACCGAAAAAAAATTAACAAAAGTTGGTAAAAATTGAATATCGATTCAAATATCTTTATAAAAACTTAAAATTTAGGCATCAAACTTATTTTATTTTATAAGAAATATTGTTTTCAACATTCTGAAAAATGAGAAAAATCTAATTGACAGTTTTTGTACAAAACATAAAAACCTTACAAAAAAAAAAAACAATACTAAAACTTGGTAATAATTTACTTCCGACTCAAATAGTTTTTCAAAAATTAAAAATATTGTCTTTAAACTAATTTTATTTCACAGAAAATATTGTTTTCAATATTCAGTACTTTTTTTATAAACATCCAGCAGCCCGCTTTTCCATAAAAAATAAAATCTACAAGAAATAGTACACAAATTTGGTAAAAATTGATGTTCGGTTCTTAATATTTTTCAAATTAATTGCATTCATCCAATTTATAAAAATTTAAGAAATGCTTCTAAAATTGGTTAAAATTTGTTGTCGGCTAAATATCTTTTTAACAAAACTATATTTTCAAACTAAACTATTTCTTTATATGAAAAATATTGTTGGTAATGTTTTAAGAATAATTCATCAACTGACAACTTTCCTAACCCAACACGAAAACCTACAAACTTTTAAGCAGGACAAATCGACAGACGGGATGGGAAGTTATCAGTGTAGGTCGCATCCCAGCCTCTTTTTTAATAACTCCCACAATTTTTTTTATCACAGCATGATTTGAGAACAACCTAAAGGATTTACAACAAAATGTAAATTATTATAAATGACGTAATTTAGTTTTTAAGACATAAAGCGGTGCAAGCTTCGTTTTTTCGTCAAGATGGTTAAACAAATTGGACAACATTCAACATAAGCCCTTTATCATGAATATCCGAAAAAGTATCACCAAGTGTTCAAATTTTAGAGTTTTTAACTTCTTCGCGATGGACTATTTATTTCTTAGAATCAAACGATACACATTTTTTGTTCCACTTCCAAATGAAAGGATGTTAGCAATGGTGTAGGGTCGTAGGGGTAATGAGAACACCCTCCTTACTCCCAGGAGAGTATTTTTTTTTATTTTCGTAGGAATTTTCTTGAATTCTTACCTAATTATTTTGTGTTATTGGATATCGTCCAGTCATTTGGTAGTTTTACCTGGAAAGTTCTCCGGGAGCTTTGAAAATTGGTTAATTAATAGATTTAGGTATGCCCTTTTCGAATTTCAAATTTGCCATCTTGATCGTCGGGATCGTTCTGCGTATTTCGTATTACGGGTTGCTTCATCTTCAGGATATCCGTCGAATACGATTATGGCATTGGATTTATATTTTGATCGAACGTACCTAATGTCATTATTGCAAATAGATGAAAATGGTTCACCAGGATGCCAAATGACTCGGTGTAATAAGTGCCCTCCGTCGATGACGTGCATTATATCGCCAAAATTGATGTCTCCAGAATGTTGCTTAAACGCCTTATACATCGAAGATTTAATGCATTTACGCATGCATTCGCCATTGAAAATTGATAATGGAAATGAAGCAAGTTCGTACGCAAGAAAGTTTTTAATTTCCTTTTCAGATTCTTATGCAAAACACATTCGTTGGAAAATTAATAATGGATTAATCGTAACATTTTCACCTTCTATTGGGATGCCTGCAGTCATAACACTAAGTGATTTTATCCAACCAATTTCTCGAGCCATGTAAAAATTAATGTTGTCATCTTCAACAACTCCAGTGCTTATTGACATAATATCCTTTAATTCTGGAAAAGGTGAATGGTTGGACAACCAATCCATCAGCTTTTTTACATCGCCATCGTCGCGGCTTACTCGTGAACTTCTCATTTCGACGTGCTGCTCGGAACTAGAAAAAGTAACATTGCAAAAGTTTTCTACTTCGTCGCAAATATTGTGCAAGAATACCATCCCTAAAGTCCACTTGGAAAGCACGCTTTCATTGACTCCTCGTCCATGAGTAAGACCACCAATGCATTACATCGTTCTCATCAGCGACTGCTCACTTGTCATATCAGACCATGTGCCACACCAAAATTTGTCAGAACGTCTAATTTTGTAAAATATCCTTTAGTAATAAAAAGTTCGTATTCTTCAGCTGACATTCGTTTCTTTAAATCCGACATGTCCTGCAAATATTAATGGCAAGATTTTGCATACAAGAAGTGGCCACAAGCATGGAAATAAGGAATCATTTTCTGAATAGTGTTGAAATGTAAATTCCAATTGCCCATTCTTTCTGCTTCAATGAATTTTTCAACAAGTGTAACCATCCGGAAATACTGGACCCATAATTTTGCTGTACGGCCACGTTGTTCAAATGTAATCAATTGATTCTCAAATTTCTCTGCAAGTTCTTGACAGCATTCTTCTTGGTCCGCCTCGAGTACCACTGACCTATCAAAATTGTATAAAATTCTTTCTAATTCTGCGTTGAGATCGGGTGTAATATCTATTAATTGTAGAACAACTTAGGCAATTGAAAGATGTGTCAATATATGGCTCAACCAAGTTTTTTTCGTAATATAGCTTCTATCGACAGATGTTTCGTTGTAGGTCGAAAGTATGGAGACTGTATACACTGTGTGAGAAAACCGGTGGCAGTAATAGAATATTTTAGAACAATATACGAAAAACACGTGGTGGTGCAGATGAATGATACTTTGTGGTACTCGTACGCCAAAATCTATTGATTTTATGAAACAAATTATTGATACTAAATTGTGGGAAATGTTTTCTAGTTTAACTTTGTACATAAATATTTTTTTTCGTAAAATGCGTCGAAAAGGAGATATTAATAAAAAAAAAACCGTTTTTAGACGCCATTTTTTAAAGATGGCGGGGGTACGAGGTGGCAAAGTTGAAATTTGAAAATAGCATACCCAAATCTATAAGGTAACTCTCTTTTTTTACCCTTAAAATGTGTAAATGTAAGGTTAAGATACTCATTACATTATGTTTTTTTAATTTAGTCAGCCTTCTTTACAGAACATTTTTAAGCATGGCCCAAAAACTCTCCTTTATTTTAAGGATGTAAGCAAACAATGTACCCGCGAACCCCCTGATTAAAAGTCGAGATATACCGATTTTTTTCAAATATATTTTTTTTAAACTTTTATAGTTTGAAAAAAAACCAACACTTTTCCCACAAAATTACAAAATACTCTTTTCTATACTTCACATTTCTTTTTTTTAAAGATTTTTTAAGGAAATCAAATAAATAACATTGAATTATTCTAAAACAAATTGATTTCCATTCTCCAAGATCTGATCATGTATTTATGTAAAAGACATAAAGTCTTAGGAAAATATTAGAAATATAAAAAATTCTTGATATTCATACCTTGCAAAATTCAAAACACAAAATAAGAACACAAACAAAAATCCAAAAAAATTGTACTGGATGTTTATAAACAATGACAGAGACGACGCACAGTGGAACGTCTAGTACAAAATTCCGGACATTGGGTGAAAAATTTTTTTTCATTCTTTTAAATATTTTTTGTTTGTTAATCATAGAAAATTGTCGCCTCTTTTATATATAAGACAGTTTTTTTATGTACACTTTTTAATTTTCAAACAACAACGACTCAAAGTGGCAGTATTTTCAAAGCAAAACAAAAATGGAATTTTAAAGCATTCTTGTAATTTGTTTTTCTCAGGCGCTTTTTATGTTTTATTTTCGAAATAAATTTTGTAGGTATGATATTGGTTTACTTAAGCTTAAACATAACGAAAATTCTAGAAAAAAAATTGTTTTCAATTTTAAAAAATCACTTTTTGTGACTTTTCAAAAAAAATCTTAATTTCTTGTTTGAAGATGTTTTTAAAAAAATGCTCAAACATGCTCGGGTTTTGGGTAGTCTTAAATGAATTTTGTACTTATTTAGAGTCATATTTTTAAAAAATTAGATCCGACCGCATCCGACCCCGCTTTCTGGAGGGCTTTTAAAAGTCTCCCTTAGAGCTATATAAGAAATCTTAAATAAAATAAGTTTTTTGATTGGAGAAGGGGGTAGGGGTATTTTTGCATTAAAAATAATTATAACTAACATAAAGACATCAAAAATTATGAAACACTAACATGCATAAATGAAAGAAGGAGGAGGGGGGGTATTATTCTCCTTTTTTTCAATTAAATCTTATATGCTCTGGTTAGAGATTTTTTGTATATGCTATCATTATTTATATTAGGCAAAAAAAAGTATGGCTCTCATGCTAACGGTTATATTTTCTCTCTTTATTTAACAAAAAATAATCATGTGATGTTATATTTATGGATGCCATTTTTGTTTAGTTACTTTAACTAAGCGGTCGGTTTAGTGGACAGATAATTTTGAAGCCTTCTTCTAAGTTAAAATGGGTGTGTTTACCTACGAAGATTTTTTCAACGTTTTAAAGGCTAACGGGCGTGATTTAAGTGACTATAAGTACTTAGTTAAATATTGTTATCCAAACAACGACAATAAATTCAAGGGAAAAAAATTGGACATTTTTTTTTGCAAAATTTCTGAAATGAATTTTTTTTACTTTAAATTTTTGTTTGCATACTTAACAAATTGTAATATATTAAGAACAATAAATATTTATTATTTGTCTATTATAAGATTACTTTTATTTACTTAAAAAGAATTTGAAAACTCTTGGATATGTCCCTCATTTTATTTTTTTGGAAATTGCTTATCTTTTGAGATTTTTTGAAATAAATTATGAAACTATAATTTGTCAAGAACAAAATAGTGAAAACCGTTTCAAAATCCATCAATTATTTCAAAAGTTACAGCCCGATGACCACTTTTTCATGTTTTCGTTCCACTGTGCGACGTGTGCCATTATTAAAACTGATAGTGATTTTTCAAAACAAGAAGTTTATATGTACAAAATAAAATTATAAATGTATGAATATATTATAGACAATTAAATCACGTGCTTTAAGAATGATAACAAAAAAGAGATTATTTCATTTAAATAAATCACTTTAAATTAAGACAATAATGTTTTTTTCTTTCTTTCACTTTTAAAGAATTATCTCTTTATTATTAAAGTACATTAAAAATTAGTCTATATCAACATAAAGTTTTTATATTTTGTTTTTATTTCACAGAAAACTCTAACAATTTTTCAACCTAGTGCAACGAAGTCTTAAATGCTAAATGATTCTGTGAATTAATATCAAGAACTAAAGAAGCTGGTAAAACGAGAACGATTGAATTTATTTAATATACCATGTGGATAAGATTTAGAAACCAGGTTTCAAAAAGACACCATCAGAAATCTGCTTTCAAGCTCCAATGACACATATCTCAACATGAACCTCGAATTACTGCTTTTCTATTTCTAATTCACTTGAATAAATAATGATTCGTTACGTTTTATAAAATAATAATACATTCATATGAATTAAAGAAATTCGTTCACTTTTTTTCTTGAAGAGTGTGTTTCGAACTTATTTTTAAGAATGTTTAAGGAAACTACTTGTGAGTGTTTTATGTTTCTTTATTTTAATTTTAATTGAAATTTCTGAAACGCGAAATCACGAGACAGTAAAATTCTGACAGGTTGTTTTATTTTTGTCTCCCGATGTGATTTTGAAGACCCTGAAAAATTGACAAAACGTAAACGTTTTTGCAAGATCATTCTTAAGAACAAAAAGTATCTTAAAATAGCAACAAATAAAATCTTTTAAGTCGATACGAATTTGCGCCTTCTTTCTGCACCGTGTATAAGTATGTATGTATATCAAAACTACGCAGGCAGTCATAAATTTTATTGACATGGACTTTGATCAGAAGAAATGTATATTTATAAAATAGGCACACTTTGTCGAGTGAATACACAGTATCAAAAGATTGTATCTATAAGTGTTCATAGATACATGTTCACATCGTAATAAAATAAAAAGATACCTGTAAATTAATTATATCAACTATAAAATTAAAGATACTTAAGCATACAAAGTTTTGATACATAATAAATTCGCGATATTTTTTAATCAGTTAAAAAGACACACAGAAAAACGTGTTCCAAAGCAAAATGAATATCTTATCAGCATTTTATTTGTTTTATTTTTTGTGTCTCTGTTTTATTATTTTCTATTCTTAGCTTCAATCAACTTCGTAGGTCATATTCAGATCTGACTGAAAGGTACAACAGTTGAAACCATAAATGAAGTTTAATTTAAAGAGAGATTAAAGTATTGTGAATAATGTCGAGATACATAGTATATATTTAATTTCGACCTTGATGAACGAAGTTCAGGGTGGCGTTGCATTTAAAATTCAAGCTTTATATTTTTGTATTCGTTTTGACGACAATCAATGACAGTGTCAATTATAAAAATGTGATTTTAGGGTTTTTTTTGGTTGGTTAATTTTTGTTGATTATTAAATTATAGATTTGTATTGATTAGATTAAGTTTTTTTTGTTGGTACGTCACAAAGTGACGTTCATATTCGCATTCAGAATACTTTAGTCGACATTTAGATACAATTTGACATCATATAGTATCGAAATATAAGAAGTCATAGGAAGTTCTTATCGCTTTTCTGTCTGTTGGTCTAAATTTCTTTGCTTTTAGTATTTTGAGAAAAATGTATGAACTTCTAATTGGAGGTTATATTATGAGCGGATCTCATTTATCAAATTTAAAATATTGGAATTTCTTGGTATTTCACGGTTTCTTTGGTCGGCTATAACCTAAGAATTATCTAATAACGATATATGTACATACATATGTAGAAAGTTCTTCCAAAAAATCACTTGATTTTTAAGTATGTACAGCAAAAAGATTAGCCCACCCAAGATTAAATATTTGGGCCTCATTTTAGACAAAAAACTAAATTGGAAGGCAAATATTGATGAAAGAGTCAAAAAGGCTACTGTAGCGCTTTTAACTTGTAAAAAGGCCATAGGATGAAAATGGGGCTTCACCCCAAAAATAACCCACTGGCTATACACTTCGGCAATCAGACCAATACTCATTTATGGAGCTGTCGTATGGACAAGATGGTAAATCTAAATAAGCTCATCAAAGTCCAGCGGTCAGCAGGTATGTGCATCACAGGAGCACTTCGCTCAACACCAACCGCAGCACTGGAAGTGCTTTTAAACCTAACACCACTTGACATCTTCTCCAAAAAGGTGGCCGCCAACTCATGTGTAAGGCTTAGAGCCACCTCTCAATTGACCAGTAACAATATTGGACATACTACTATTCTAGACAGTTTCAAATCTATCCCAGATCGCTTAGACTATACCACACCAAAAATGGTATTTGGTAAAAGATTCCATGTGTCCATCCCTTCAAGATCCTCCTGGGAAGAAGAGAGACCCCTGGAAGATGATGCGGTACACTTCTATACTGACGGTTCAAAGACCGATCAAGGAGTTGGAAGTGGTATCTTTTCAGAACAACTGAATCTCAGTCTATCCTATAGACTTCCCAATCAATGTAGTGTATTCCAGGCAGAAGTAATGACGATTAAAGAAGGACTATCCTGGCTCAAAGAAAACGTTATATCTTGGAAGGATATACGAATCTTCTCAGACAAGCCAAGCCGCTCTTAAATCTCTCGCGTCTGTCTCCACAAACTCTCAAACAGTCCACGATTGTCGATCATCTCTGAATGAGATAACGGAACAGTATAACATTCACCTCATTTGGGTACTGGGCCACAGAGACATTCCGGGGAATTGCAAAGCCGATGAGCTCCCCAAAAACGGAACACTTCTGCCTCATGTTAGACAAAAACATAACATAGGAACACCACTTGCTACATGCAAATATCTTTTCAAGCAATATGCTCTAGAAAAAACAAATGCTAGATGGTCACAAAGTACCACCTGCCTAGCAACCAAGCAAATATGGCCAAGTATTGACTTAAAACGGTCAAAAGGCTTGATATCACTGAGCAGACAAAGTATAAGCTCTACAATTGGAGTAGTAACGGGACACTGCCTCATAGGAAGACATGCTCTGAGGCTAGGGGTCTACACAAATGACTTCTGTAGAAGCTGCATGGACGAGGAGGAAGAGGAAACAGTCCAACACGTTCTGTGTACATGTCCAGCACTCTCTATTAGAAGGAATTACTTTCTCGGTAATCCCTTCTTCGATAACAGCAGTGAACTGGCAACGATTGACAAAAAACGTCTCTCTAACTTTATTAAAAGTACAAAATGGTTTGTTTAATTTCATTACTCTCCCATGAGTAACCTCATAAGTGGTATCACAATGGACCCACTCCAACCTAACCTAACCTATTATTTAGTTAGCAAGTTCCCATTTCCGGTAACAGCTTAAATGATCCCAATTAATTTGGATACTTAAAGCTCAGTATAATACCATATACCCATTTTGTTGAACCTTTATATCATATGTTCAAATATCTTGAACGCGTATGCTACTTTAGAATGTCATGAAGGAATCATCAATAAAATAAGGGTATAAAAAGCTGCCACAGCGAAAACTAATACTAAAACTTATTTTATCCAGCTTATTTTTAAACTTTAATTTTCCTTATTGGTTTTGAGAAAGTTATAGAAAAACATTTCGTTGCATATGAAATATTTTAAAATGGGTCCAAAAACTATGATTCAGTAGCAAAAAAATATCATAAACCAATTTAAAAAAGAGGCTGGGATGCGACCCATACTGATAACTTCCCATCCCATCTGTCAATTTGTCTTGCTTAAAAGTTTGAAGGTTTACGTGTTGGGTTAAAAAAGTTGTTAGTTCAAAAACATTTTTTATATAAAGAAATAGTTTAGTTTGAAAATCTAGTTTGGTTAAATAGATTTTTAGTAAAAACAAATTTTTAACAATTTTAGTAGCAATTTTTACGAACTTTTATTAATTTTTATTAGGTTTCTACTTTTTGTAAAAAGAAACTGTCTCTTCGAATTTTCTCAAAATTTAACTGAACGTTAAAAACAATATTTTTTAAAAGATAAAAGCAGTTTAAAGCTGATACCTCAAATTTTTGAAAAGATATCTGAGTCGAAAATCAATTTTTACCAACCGTTGTTAAATTTTCTTTTAAGTTTCTATTTTTGTAAAAAAAACTGTCGATTATATTTTTCTCAACATTTTACTGAATGTTGACAACAATATTTTTTAAAAGATACAAGTAGTTTAAGGCCGTAATCCAAAGTTTTGAAAAGATATTTTATTCGAAAACCAATTTTTACTAACTTTTATAGATTTTTCTGTTTAGGTTTTTGTTTTTTGTAAGAAAACTGTCTATTAGATTTTTCTTAAAATTTTACTGAATGTTAAAAACAATATTTCTTATAAGATAAAAAAAGTTGTAAGCCGTAAACTCAAAGTTTTAAAAAGATATTTTAATCGAAAACCAATTTTTACCAGTTTTTATTGATTTTTTTGTTAGGTTTTTATTTTTTGTAAAAAAAAACTGTCAATCCGATTTTCTCAAAATTTGTTCGAATGTTGAAAACTATATTTCTTATAAGTCAAAATTAGTAAGAAGCCATAATCTCAATTTTTGAAAAGATATTTAAGTCGAAATCGGTTTTTTACCAACTTTGAGTAATGTTTTTTTAAGGTTTTTATTTTTTATAAAATAAACTTAAAATTTTACCAGATTTTTAAAATGTTGTTCTTCGTTATTCGTTAAGTTTTCGAGGTGACACATTTTTTTCTCCGTTTTTTGATTAATAAAAAAACCTTTAATTGGATTTTTTTCCAAAAATATATTTGTTTGGTATCACGTTACAATTTATAATATAAAATTTAATTCAAGTCTATAGCAATATTGTGTCATGAGATATTTAGGGTTAACCGAACTGTTCACCTTTTTTAAAATTGCTATACTAAAGAATCACACACGCAATTTTCTTGAGAGCCTTTTCCTTCTGCTGTTTTATCTTTAAAACAAAATTTATTTGAAGTCGAAATCTCTACTAGTATCTTCCTGAAAATCTTTTATTTCCACTCTAGGGACCTTGAAACGTAGAGAAATGTCAAAATTTTCAATTTGACAAATCGGTCCCATTACAATAACTTCCTATGGGAAGTACCCGTACGGGTACGCTTAGTCAAACATTTGTTTTTTTTTATATTAAGCGCACACTCAAGAGAGTTATACTACCCTTATTATGTAGACACAGCGTGAGCACTAGGAAAGGGAGAGAGGGGTTGAAAGAAGGTGTCAGTGCACATAGGTTTTGAATTCTTAAATATATGGCTGGGAAAAACAGAGTGTAGCAAGACATTCCATATTCATGTAGTACGGCTTAAGAACAAATCTCTGTATTTGACAGTACCACCGAAGTTGGGCTCGAGGGTTTACTGATGAGAATTCCTAGAGGCGAGAGTATTATGGTTGAACTGTTTAAGGGAAGGAATGCAGCTGGCTATTTCTCTTGAGCATAAACCGTTAACATAACGGAAAAAAGCGTGAGACAAGAAACTTTATGATGATATTATCACCTCTCAATTTAAATGATTTACGTTCAATACTATTTAAGAGGCTTAAGTAAGTTGCAGGAGCACCAGCCCAGATATAGGAGTTATACTCAAGCTTTAGACGTATATAAGTCTCTAAGGGGTGAAATATTTCTTGCATCGCCTAAGGAAACCCAAACACCTTGCGGAATTTTTGGTGACATCGCGTATGTGATCGTTTCACAAGAGGTGGTTGGTTACATACATATCGAGAATATCCAGATGTTCAGTCTCATTGATGCAAGTGGCATCCATTGATAATGGCAAAGTGGGTATATCTCGATTTAACGAAACAAGCATTGGGATTTCGAAGCATTAAATTCCACGCGGTTTTTTAATCCCCATTGAACAATGCTGTTCAGGTCGGAATTTAATGAGCTTATCATATTATGTCGTTGCAGTTCCACATCCGAAGAAAAAAGATGTGTGTCTGAAAACGAATATGAAAAGCTAAAAGTACTATCGTTAGCAAAACCATGTATTGGATTAGATGTTGCAGACAGAAGATCATTAATGAAAATGAGAAAGAGTGTTGGAGATAGAACAGAGCCCTGGGGCACCCCAGCATTTATTTTGTGATTTTCAGACTTTAATCCATCCAATACAACTGGTATTGATCGATTCGAAAGGTTATTATACTAATCTAATGAAGGAGTAATTCATAAAACCTGAAAGCACGCATTTTCGATAAGAGAGCCTGATACCAAACCCTATCGAATGCTTTGGAAATAACAAGTGCGATAATCTTACTTTCTCCAAAGTAAAAAAAAATGTAAAGATTTGTTTCATTTGAGATGAACTATGAAGTCAACAGTATACCTATTGCTATAAAAGCCGTATTGTAGGTTATTAAGATGCATTACTCAATTTTTGGCCAACATATCGTCATTGTTTTGAATCATTCCGAAGCTCAAATTGTATAATGAAATAGAATGTTCATCTAAAGGGTGTCAATGTGTGAATTTTACTTATGTAGCTCTACTTTCGAAATCTATAAGAATGAATAACTCTGTATCACCTTATTCTGCTGTAGTCTTATATCTTCAAGAACCTTGAGCACCATTTTTGGTTTTATAAGCCAATTAGCCAAGTATTCAATCACACAAATTACACATATCCCGTAGTTAAATGTTTTCCAGATTCCGTATAGCTGATATTTGATATTTTCGTTGAGATGAAGCTCATCAGCTTCATATAAAACTCAGAGTTTCCATATTCATATCTGCGAATCTAGGAACTTAATATATACAAATTTTATTCTGGTTTAAACCAATACAGTCGAACTTCTTTAAGTCGAATTTCTCTATAACTCAAAATTTTATTGAGAACTTTGATTGTTCAACCTTATTTTCATGAATTTTGCCCTCCATAATTCGAACTTCTGTAAGTTGAATTTCTCTATAAAGCGATTTTTTTTAGATACTGTTTGATGCCTTTTTATCCTATTGAGAAAATCCCATTTTATTTAACCTCTTTTTCAAAATTTACTATAGGCTTCTAAAATTATTTTAGACGTTTGTTAGAAGATACATTCTAAATTCTTTGCTCTTATTTGGGAAACCCCCTTTTGTTACAATTTTTTGAAAAGTACTTAAGTCTACTGTGATTAATTTCTGTAGTTTTTTTTTTGAAGAAGAGGGATGGCCAATCAGAGTTCGGCTTTAGACGAGTTACTGGTTTTTATGCGCAAAAGTTCCGACTTTTGTTTATGTTTCTTAGTTGGAAAAGCAGAAATTCACTAACTTTTGTCTCTTTTCTTTAAATCGAAGTTTCTCGAATTTTTTGTCTTTCATTTTGAAAGTGGTGGATCGGCGATTCTTATAAAAGAAAGCTTAAAACAGTATGAAGCAACCAAGTTTACTAGTGAAAATATGCAAGTAACAACTATTAGTATTGGTATGAAAAAGAAAGAGTTTAAGATAGAAGCTATATACTGCCCACCAAGACGCTCCCCGACAGAAGATGACTATACAGATCTACTTAATCTTCTTGGGCATAACTTTCTTATTGGTGGAGACTTCAATTCGAAACACACCCATTCGGGTTCAAGACTTTTCCAAGCAGGCCGTAAATACAATTGCGAATTCTATTCCTCCTTACTGACTTACTGGCCTTTCGATACTAACAAAATACCAGACCTTATTGACTTTTTCGTAGCTAAAGGAATCAAAAGAAATCACTAGTGTCGAAGGTAATTATATCCTGTCATCAGATCATACTCCAATGATTCTATCACTAAGTGAATCGGAAGTACTAGAAAAAAGTAATCCAAAGCTGGTAAATAATAAAACAAACTGGAGCGATTTAAGAGAAAGGCTTTTAAGTTTTATAAGTTTAAGATCTCCCATGGATACAATCGAGCAAATTGACCATGAAGTGGAACAATTTATTGGTGATGTGCAACAGGCCGCTGAAGAAAGTACTCCGACATTTTCTAATAGAAGACAAAATGAAATAAAATATCCTTTAGAGATAAGAGAGTTGATAATAGAGAAAAGAAGAGCTCGAAGAAAATGGCAAAATACTAGATTTCCAGATGATAAAACAACGTTTAACCGTATAAGCAACAATCTTAAAAAACAAATTTACAAATTCAAAAATGATTCACTCAGTAAATTCTTAAGGAATTTAACGACTAATGTTTCAACCGATTTTTCGCTATTGAAAGCAGCCAAGCGCCTGAAAAGACCGCAATTACAAAACTCGCCCTTGAAATCTCAAGTCGGGAAATGGATCAGTAACACGAAAGAAAAAGCTAACCTATTCGCTGAACATCTTGCGAATGTTTTTAAGCCATACTCATCAAACGCTGCTGAAAATAGATTACAGCTTGTTGATAAGACAGATGGAAGTGAAATACCAATTGTAAGACTACCAAATAAAAAATCACTAGGTTACGATCTAATTACAGCTCAGGTTATGAAAGAAATGCCATTTAAGCCTTCATAAAACTCCAATATATAATAAATGCATGCCTTAAGCACCGGTATGTCCCGCACCATTGGAAAATTGCTGAAGTAATTGTCATACCAAAGCAAGGTACACCACCTACAGAAGTGAAGGCTTACAGACCAATATCGCTTATACCAATTATGGCAAAAGTTTTTGAAAAATTGCTTCTGAAGAGACTTAGCAAAATCATAGAAGAAAGAAGGTTAATCCCAAAACCATCAGCTTGGCTTAAGAAATAAACATTCCACGATAGACCAAGTTCATAGAATATCAGATGTAATAGAAAAATCATTAGAAGAAAAACAAGTATGTTCAGCTATTTTCTTAGATGTTGCTCAAGCTTTTGACAAGGTTTGGCATGAGGGACTTGACTACAAAGTGCAAAGGGATCTTCCCAGGCAGTACTTTGAAATATTAAAATCGTACATCTCAGACCGATTGTTAAGAGTAAGACACGATCAAGAATACTCGCAATTGAAGAAAATAGAAGCCGGTATACCACAAGGAAGTGTAATAGGTCCTACCCTGTATTTACTATACACAAGGGATATTCCAGTTGGTAATCACACCATAATGGCTACTTTTGCAGATGATACCGCAATTTTGGTACCCGACAAATGTGTCTCTAATGCAGCAGTAAAACTACAAAATGCCATCGATACAGTGAGAGCTTGGACCGAAAAATGGAAACAATGAAACAAAATCTTCAAATATAAACTTTACAAATAAAAAGATAAACAATATTCCAATAATCATTAATAATCAAGCTGTACCTTACGCCACCACGGCCAAATACCTTGGAATGACTTTGAATGCAAGGCTTAAGTGGAAATAGCACATCAAAAAGAAAATAGAAGAACTAAACTTGCTTTTTAACAACTTTGATTTATCAATCCAAAACATAATAATGCTGTATAATCAAGTTCTAAAGCCTGTTTGGACCTATGAAATCCAATTATGGGGCTGCACAAAGAAAATAAATACCGAAATAATCCAAAAATTCCCAAACAAAGTCCTTCGTGGAATAATTAATGCACCTTGGTACATAAGAAATACCGATCTACATCGTGACTTACAAATAGAAATGGTTACAGAAGTTCTTAAAAAATACGCTGTATCGCACAACCAGAGACTGCAAAGTCATACTAATTCTGAAATGGAGTCCGTCTTGAATGTAAGAAACCATGTTCGGAGATTAAGAAGAACCAAGCCTCATGAGCTTATGGTCTAAAAAAAAACATGGGAAAGTATTAAAAGTTTAAACTTCCCCCCAAGTTATTGTACAAAGTTAAGAAAGAAATATCGGAAGTCGATCCTTCAAGATTGGTCCTGATGAAGAGGTGGTTTTAGTAATTAAGAGTCCCACACTACTTGGTGTCGAATACTGCCTTGTGTCTTTTGAAGATTTCTTCCTGTCAAAAAAAAAAAATAATAATTTGAAAGTTCGACTTATGGAAGTTCCACTGTATTTTCTGAAATGCTAAAACCAACCAAATTGAAATGCTGATATAACAAAATTCCTCTAAATTTAGGAAAACCGACACCAAAAATTCAGTAAGTTTCTCTAAATACCATTTAACCATAAAATCATAATTTTAAAAATTCAGAACTTTAAGATTAGTTACATTTTTGAAATAATTTTAATAAATATTCAGATAACGTTTACATAATTCCATATTTGGAAACAAAAAATGAACGCAATCGAAAGAGTATCAATTACAATTGTAACTAAGAACAATACCATGTCTACTGCCTCAATGAATCATAAAAGAACATGACATATCATAAAATATAAAATAATTTTAACTAGAAATCTTATTTATAAGATTTCTTGAACACAGAAAGTTTAAATATCAACAAACAACAACATAACGTATTACACACCGCTTGACTTAAGTTCATTTCCATATTCAATTTTGAACTTTGAAGTTTGGACTTTGTAACTCGAACTTTGTTTTCTTTAAAATCCCAAGAAAAACATATTTATACAATTTTCAGAGGGAAAATCCTTTTGTCATGTGATGTCAGATTAATTTGTTTTGATATCTTAATATTTATCACATGACCCGAACTCAACTTCACAACTAATTTGAAAAAGCCACCCGATGATAATAATAATAATTATTATTAATTTGTATCATTTATGAAGTGATGAAAACAATTAAACCCTGTTAAGCTTGTTCTCATAAAATTTGTAATTAATTAATTTGCTGACAATAATGCATACATTAGAGTTGCTTAAAGGGGGCGTATTCATTATGTCATGTATGTTATGAATAGTCATTGTTTGTTAAACTTAGGATTTAGGAGATTGTAGTCCGTTGAGAATATTAATAAAAATAATTCCTATTAAATAATCATTTAACCTTCAAACAATATGACGAATAAAATATACAAATTGTTGAATTGTTCCCAGAGAATCGAACATACACTTTCTTTTTACTTAGTTAAAGTTTTTGAATGACTCAATGAATAATAACTACAAAATTGTGAATTATCTAAACATTACATAATAAAATGCTTGATTCACAATAACAATAAAAAGCTAAAATAGAGGCTCAGATATAACCGACTTTGATTAATAACTTCCCATGTTTGCCCTTAAATTTTTTTATAATAACCGAAAGTGTCTTTTACTGAAGTTCGATGTAAAATTGAAGCCTAAGCTAGTTTTTGTCAAGATATTCGAGACGTTACAAGATTTAAGCAGTAACGGAACATTACTTTTCCGGTTTTAGACCCGAAAGATTGGCAAAATTCCATTATTTTGAATCACTCTTTTGCAGATTGGTATTGACTATAATGAATAGCTTAAGACATTTCGGTTTTAAATGCTTCTAAAGTTCATCGATTATTAAACCCTATAAAAAAAGAGGCTGGGATGCGACCCACACTGATAACTTCCCATCCCGTCTGTCGATTTGACTTGCTTAAAAGTTTGTCTATATGTACTCGTATCAATTTTTACCAAATTTGCGTACTATTTTTTGTAGATTTTATTTTTTATGAAAAAACCGACTGTTGGATTTTTATATAAAAATCACTGAATATCGAAAACAATATTTTCTGTGAAATAAAATAAGTTTGAAGCCAATATTTTTAATTTTTGAAAAGATATTTGAATCGAAAATCATTTTTTACCAACTTTTGGTAAATTTTTTTTTAGGTTTTTAATTTTTTGTACAAAAACTGTCAATTCGATTTTTTTTCAAAATGTTACTGAATGTTGACAACAATATTTTTTGAAAGATAAAAGTAAATTAAAGCCAATATCGCAAAGTTTTGAAAAGATATTTGAGTCGAAAATGAATTTTTACCAACTTTTATTATTTTTTTTTAGGTTTTTATTTTTTGTAAAGAAACTGTTAATTCGATTTTTTTCAAAATTTTATCGAATGTTGAAAACAATATTTGTTATAAGATAAAATAAGTTCTAAGCCTAAATTTCAAGTTTTTGAAAAGATATTTGAATCGATATTCAATTTTCACCAACTTTGAGTAATGTTTTTTTTAGATTTTTATTCATAAAAAAAAAATGTCAATTCGATTTTTCTCAAAATTTTATCAGATGTCAAAAACATTATTCTTCGTTGCACAAAATTGTTTTGGAGATGAAATCATATATTAGTTGTAAAATTTTGGAGGTGGCAATTTTTTTTTCAGTTTTTTTGATTTATAAAAAAAAAACCGTTAAATGATTTTTTTTCAAAAATATATTTCTTTGATATCACGTTGCATTATACTGTATAAAATTTAATTCAAGTGTCTAGCGTTTTTGGTTCGTAAGATATTTAGGGTTAACCAAAATTGTCACCTTTTTTTCAAACTTCTATGGTAAAAAAACAACCCACGCAATTTTTTTGAGAGCCCTTTCTGCATCTTTCTGTTTTATTATCTGTATAACAAAATTAATTTATTTTTCTTCTGGTTCTTGAGCTATGACCGATGAAAAAACGTTACGAACGTTCGTATACACGCACCCACTGACATCTTTCTAAAAATCTTTTATTTCGGCTCTAGGGACCTTGAAACGTCGAGAAATGTCAAAATTTTCAATTTGACAAATCGGGCCCATAACAAAAAAAAATTGGGTCCGTTTGAGAACTAGGGCCTAGTGACTGACAACTCTCAACTATTCGTGTGTGCGAGTACTCTTGTCAGGGATGGAAGGGACCTACACTTTAAAGCTGAATCCGAACGGAAAATTTGAGAAAGCACTTTTGATCACAAGAATTACTCTTGGAGAATTTGTCAATTCCTCGCAAGAGGCAGTACCCGTGAATAAACTTTAGGTGGCATAGGCAGGGATCGAACCCAAAACCTTTCGCTTGACAGTTCAACGCACTAACCATCATACACGGGTAAACTAAAAGGAAAGGTTAAGTACGGCACACATTGATAACTTCCCATTTTTGGACTTTCAAATTTTCAAATATTTTGTAATGACCCAAATTGTCTTTAATAGAAAATCAATTTAAAATTGAAGCTTTGCTTGTTTCTGTCAAGATATTCGAGACTTTAAAAGATTTAAGTAGTAACGGTCATTAATTTGTCTCGGTTCTAGACCCGAGAAGATTCGCAAAATACGATTCTCTTCAAGTTATTTTGATCCACTTTTTTGCCGATATTAGTCAAACTATTGTCAATAACTTTAGTTATTATGGTTATAAATGCCTCTAAAGTTCATCGGTTATTAAGCCCTATAAAAATAATATAATTATGTCAAATCGCATGATCTTGGTGAGCACTTGACATTGCAAAAGCTTCAAATTCATAATGCGCTGAAAGTGACTGCTTTTGAATTGCCCCTTAGTGTTACATTTTAAAATTTTGATGCACTCTTCTATTGTGCAAGCGACCTATTATTGAAATGGCAAACAAACAACTGATATGATGACACTTAAAATGACAGGTGTCAAACGACAGATGTAATTTCCCACAATTTCCAAAAAAGGAAACAAATAGTTTTTGAACATTTTTCGGCTTTAACTATAGTTAAACATATTTGTTTTATTTTTGGTTTGTTCTTTACTTTTTGATCTAAAAGTCGACCGATTTTGTATTAATTTGCTTGGATTAAAAATATGGAGCAAGTTCAAACTAACCTAAGTTCTCAATGAATAGAGTTAGCGCAGTTTTAAAGTATTCAATATTTACAAAAAAAAAGTTAACAAACAGACCTTATATTTAGTTTTTAAAAGTTTGTCCAAATAAAAGTATAGTCTCGTAGATGGATACAATTTAAGAGATTTGAAATTATATTCTTTGACGATGACTTTTTTCGAAGTGACTAATTTTGAAGTTTAATCATTATATCTTTCTTTGACTAATTTTTATTTAAAAAAAAAAAATTAAAATGTCTACCTTACTTCCTTATCTCTTTTAAGCCTCAAAGGGGAAAAAGATAAAATGATAAGATATTAAAATTAATCGTTTAATGACGTTCAATCACCGTCTATTTGGTGTTTATTGTTATCACATTCAGATTTCGATCGTTGACGCAAGTTGCAAAACTAAACTGTTCCATTAGGCGTGTTTATAAAAATGCTATTTCAAGAAAATGCAGTTTTAAGAACAGAACTCGTTTCTTTATCTTTGAAGTTAAATACTGATTGTTGCTAATTTTTGAATAAGTAAAGAAAAAACTGGAATGTTTCATCTCAAAATTTGTATTATGTATACGTCTCCCTCTTAATCTTACAATTATAATAATCAATCATTGAAAAATTACAAAAATTAGCACATGGAAATATTGATTTTTAACAATCAAAAAAAAAGTTTAAAAAACCAGTACTCATATAATTCGAGCTTGACACGCTCTTATTTAATATCTGTCTTTCATTTTGTTTGTTATTTTATGATTAAACACGAAAAATGCGATATTTTCTTTTGTTGGGGGAAAAATAATTAAAGTTCAAATTCCCAGCATTTGTGCAAATATTTATTCATTATTGATCCAAAAGGCGATTATTGCTTTTGTAAAAAAAAAAACAAACTTAAAGATGTTTTAATATACCAAAAAATTGATTTTCAATTTAACTTTCCCATCAATCTTGTCAAACATTCATTTTAAATAAGAAAGAAAAAAAAGAGGCATTGTAGAGGCGTATATCGTTCCAGTTCTCAGCAATTTTTGTTTTACAAATGTCAAAATACGATGTCTTCAAAAATGACAGCTTCCTAAATAGTAGTTCATTCAAAATGAAACATCTTATTTAAAAAACCAATACACTTTTTTTTAAATCGAGGATAATGGAGACAAATTCTTTAAAAAAAAAATAAAAAAATGTACCCTTATTTTAGTAAGTTACCAAGACGAAAATATGTTTTGTATAATTTTAAACGATTTTAACATTTACTATCTTTAAACATTAAATTTTACTTGGCTGATCACAAAATGGCTACTTAAACTGACATTTAAATAAATAGAACTGTTTACAATATTAAGGTTTGTTTGTTTAGTTTTGTTTTATAAATGAACTGTCACTATTAAGAATAATTTCGAAAAAAAATACTTAACAGTTTTTAACAAATCAAAAAAAACTAATTAATAGTTTTAGAATGACTTAATGTAATTTCAAAATTGTAAATTATCTAAACATTACATTTCAGTATAATTTTGTTATGGAAGTGATAGTTGATTCACAATAACAACTAAAGAACAGGATCAAATGTGGTCTATATTAATTAATAACTTCCTATGTTTCCTCTTAAATTTGTTTGTAATAAATGAAACTGTCTTTTAATGAAGTTCGATGTAAAATTAAAGCCTAAGCTAGTTTTTGTCAAGATATTCGAGACGTTACAAGATTTTAGTAGAAACATTTCTTTTCTGGTTTTAGACCCGGGAAAATTCGCAAAATTCGATTCTCTTGGGTTATTATGAAACACATTTTCGTAGATATCAGTCAAACTATTGTCAATAACTTTAGTTATTTTGGTTTTAAATGCTTCTAAAGTGAAAATCAAAAATAACTGAATAAAATTATTTGTCGTTCCGAATATCTTTGCGAGCAAAAACTGATATTTACCTTTTTCTAACATCCGATAGGAAGTTATTGTAATGGGTCCGATTTATCAAATTGAAAATTTTGACATTTCTCGACGTTTCAAGGTCCCTAGAGTCGAAATAAAAGATTTTTACATACGTGTACATACGTTCGTACTTCCGTATGTCCGTCCGTTCGTGACGTTTTTTTCGTCGTTCATAGCTCAAGAACCAGAAGAGATATCGATTTCAAATAAATAGGGCTTTCAAGAAAATTGCGAAGGTAGTTTTTTTTATCATAGCAGTTTAAAAAAAAGGTGAACATTTTGGTTAACCCTAAATATCTTTCAAACCAAAAACGCTTGAGACTTGAATTAAATTTTATATAATATATTGTGACGTGATATCAAAGAAGTATATTTTTTGAAAAAAATCCATTTAACGGTTTCTTTATAAATCAAAAAAACTGAAAAATAAAATTTGTCACCTCCAAAATTTTACGACTAAAATATGATTTCATCTCCAAAACAATTTTGTGCAACAAAGAATAATGTTTTTGACATCTGATAAAATTTTGAGAAAAATCGAATTGACAGTTTTTTTTTATAAAAATAAAAATCTCAAATCTCGATTCAAATATCTTTCAAAAACTTGAAATTTAGGCTTCAAACTTATTTAATCTTATAAGAAATATTGTTTTCAACGTTCTGAAAAATGTTGAGAAAAAGCGAATTGACAGTTTTTTTACAAAAAATAAAAACCTAAAAAAAATGAATAAACGTTGGTACAAATTGATTTTTTACTCAAATATCTTTTCAAAACTTTGAGATATTGGCTTAATTTACTTTTATCTTTCAAAAAATATTGTTGTCAACATTCAGTAAAATTTTCAAAGAAAAAATCAAATTGACAGTTTTTTACAAAAAATTAAAAACCGAAAAAAAATAAACAAAAGTTGGTAAAAAATGATTTTCGTTTGAAATATCTTTTTGAAAATTTGAGATAATAGCTTCTATCTAATTTTTACTTATAAGAAATATTGTTTCCAAGAATAGGACACATTTTGAGAAAAATCGAAGTGACAGTTTTTTACAAAAAATTAAAAACTTAAAACAAATTTAACAAAAGTTGGTAAAAAATGATTTTCGACTCAAATATCTTTTCAGAAATTTAAAATATTAGCTTCAAACTAATTTTATCTCACAAAAAAATTGGTTTTCTATTCTCAATATCTCAAGAATTTGCCTTCAAATTAATTTCATTCATTCAATTTGTAATAAAAAAAAAATTTAAGGAATGCTACTAAAATTTATAAAATTAGATTTCGACTGAAAATCTTTTCAACAAAACTAGAAACTAAACTATTTCAATTTATAAAAAGTATTTTTGGTAATATTGAAATTTTTAAGAATAATTTAACTGACAACTTTTTTAACCCAACACAAAAACGAACAAACTTTTGAGCAAGACAAATCGACAGACCGGATGGGAAGTTATCAATGTGGGTCGCCTCTTTTTTCTATAAGGTTTTGTCTTGACAATTATTTTTTTAAATACGCAAAATCTTTAAAGCCTTATTTCAAACAACCATAAGCAAGTCCACACAATCTAACGTTGAACTATTTAGTTCAAACAAAACAAACAACACAAAAACACGCAATTGTGATTTGCAATTCAAATTCGCAACACACATTAATTCACAACAAATGATCATCATTCACAATAATAAAGTAGGGAGATGGATAGAAGTACTAGTTATAGTCATAGTCATCAAACATGTTTGTTCTTGATTGTTTTTCCAAAAGTCTACACAAACAAAAACAAAAACAAAAGGTATCTTATTCACGCACAACACGTTACACTTAGAACAAAAAGAAAACAAAAACAACAACAATAACACACAACAAATCAAAGTCCATCCATCACTTCACTTTCGCTTCCTCTTTTTGTTTAACCGGTCTACAAGTTTCCTACGTTATTCATTTTGTTTATGATGTTCAATAAAAATATTACGTTTTGTTTTAGAAAAATAATTCAAACAAACTTCATATTGCAATAAATGCACAAAAGAATAAGAATAAAATAAACACACAAACGCCAAAAATATCCTAAATCCAATTCAAAAACTGAATTAGGTACAATTCAAAATATGCAAAATGTAATTACATGTTCAGAATGTTCGTCGATTACAGTTGCTGGAGACGTAGAATCCAAAACACTCAAAACCATTGACACTGACATTTTTCTTTCTTTTTCTTATTTTATCTTTTTATTGTTTAATATATTTTTAATTAAAAGTTGATAAGCTTCACAAAAATTACAAAATATCTATAGAAAAGTACGCAGGTATTCCTTTTTTGATAAAACCACAAATAATCGTGTGTAGAAACCGACAGCAAATTTATTATTTCTTCACAAACACTACACAGCCGACCGTTGGTTGTTAAACGTTCAACGAAACTAAAAATTTTGAATCACAATCTTCGTTCGGGGGGTATTTATGCAAAAAAAAAATAAAATATATAAACAAACAGAGAGCAACAACAACAACAACAAAGCATAAACAATACATAACAAACATAGTATATAATGGCAAAAATAAGGCAGATAACCATAGGTACCTATTCCCGCAAATAAAATATATATACAAACATACATATGTATGTACATACTCGGAGAAGTATATAAAATTGAAACTCAAAAAATAGGCTACATTTTTATGTTATCTTAGAGCCTGCACCCTAATCTTGAAATTAAATAAGCAGAAGTACATGGGTATGAATGTTTGTATAGCTTTTTAATGAAACTGATTAAATTCAATAATTTGCGTTGTGGCCGATTTTGCAATCTTTCTAATCTCTTGTTGTGATTTGTGAGTTGTTCACATATCAAACAAACAAACATGTTTGTACAGTTTTGACAAAAAGCTTCTCTCTTAAACACTGTACCTATGAATTGTGTTTTGTGTGTCATTCACAACAATGACGATGACGACATATTTGAGTAATTTATAAGAATAAGGTACTCGTAGTTGTATGTGTGGGGGGTCGATGCTCGCAAATTTGTACAGAGTCAGACAATGTGTGTGAATGTGTGTATGAATTTGTTTTAAGGGTGGCCACTATTGAGTGATTTTTTTCGAATTTTTCACTCGTATAGGAAAATTTGTATTAAACTATTGTGAATGTGTTTGATAAGATTTTCTTTGATTGAAGATGGATAAATGAAGTTTTTATTGAATGTTTATTCTTTTTTCAGCTTCAATTAATTAAATTAATAAATACAAAAATTTAAAGTTGGATAAATAAATATTTTTTCGTTTTAAATTTAAAACTAGATGGTTTTAGTGCTTAAAAAGTTTGTACGTTTTAAGTTGGGCGCCATTTAAGAATTATTAGAGTTGCATATAAAATAACTATTCTTTCGTTTAAAATTTAAAGACAGGTGTTGTTGGTGCTTAACATTTTTTTAAGATAGATTTTGATATTGATAATATCAATACTCAATATTGGTTTGGAAAATAGAAAATTAATACCGTTTAACGTTGGGCGCCATTTAAGAAATTTATTTTTGAATAAATAATCACACTATTAACAATTTAATACGTTCAAATTCTTTTATTTAATTTTTTGTATGTAAGATTTAAGTTTTAGTAATAAGTCCAATGAGTTTTTGCAAATAAAGTTTTCTCAAAACAAATTAAATTTTTACTAAAAATCTCTCCTGTTAATATTACATTCTCATCTCTATACATTAACCCAACAATGGTGACCTACTGGTATGTGAGACCGGGTGTGCGAAAAAATGCGTTCTCCGTTATTTTTTGTTAAATTTGATTTTGTGTATTGGAATAAAAGAGCTTCTGTAGATTAAATATCATTGTTTTATTGTCAAGGAGCATGTATTTATTATTTTATCTTCAATTAAAAAATACGCTCTATGCGTTTTTTGTGGACCTAAAAGCTGCATTTGATACGGTGGACAGAAGCGCACTTTTTTTAAACTGTACAATATAGGTCTATCAAGAAAATTTGGCAACTTGATTGAAAAATAGCATGACCAAACGGCTTCTGCTGTTTGGGACGGTAACAAACTGTCAAGTTTTTTTGAAATGGTTACAGGTTTGATACAAGGATGCAATTTTAGTCTGCAACCGCAAGCATTCATAATGATTATAGATGACATTTCCGATTATTTATGTGGCGGTGTATGAATTGGGGGAATCCTTATTAAAGTTTTGATGTATGCAGATGATTTGGTGTTCCTTGCGGACACACCAGAACGTTTACAGCAAATGATTTATCAGCTGAAAAAATACTTTGATGAATGGAGGCTGAATGTAAACATAAGTAAATCCAAAACGATGGTGGTTAGAAAAGGAGGTGGGTACTACGCTAGAATTAGAGAAGTGGTTTTTTGATGGACAGGAATTAGAAACAGTAGAGTCATATAAATACTTGGGAATAAATATCTGCTGCAACATGAACATGGAACAACACTTTCAGGAGAAGCTATCTTCATCTAAATTAGCTATAACTGCCGCATGGAAAAACTGCCTGGAAGATAAACATATATCGATGAGAATCAATTACCAATTATTCCAGGCAGTTTCCAAATCAATAATGCTATATGGAGCTCATGTGTGGGGATACAAATCATACGATACAGTAAAAAACTGCTCCTATTTTTCTTAAAGCGAATTTTCAAGCTTCCACAATCCTCACCAAACCATATGCTATTTTTGAAACAGAAATCTGACCACTATTCATAGAAATATTGCGACTTCATTTCAACTTCATTGCGAAAACTATGGTACTGGACGGAGAAAGGTTGACCAAACGAATAGCAAATTACGTGATAGAGAAGAGAATATTGTTTTATGAACATTGGAAAGCACTCGCAGAGATCGCTGGTCACACTTTAAGGATTACTATGGATAATATCCATCAATGGAAGGAAGAGTTCGATAATTTAATTAAAGCGGTGGATGGAAAAATGCGAGCGGAAAGCATTAAAAAAGCACTAACTTCAACTTATCGCGAAATATATGCTAGCTTAAACCATAATCTTTGCGAAAACAACTATTTTAATGAAAAATATTCAACTGACACAATATCTACTATTTTTAAGGCCAGAGGAGAAATTATTGACCTTAACCCCACAGAGAAGATTTGCAAATTTTCTGCACTATTTGCAAAATGCGTGAAAGGGAAACCATTTATCACTTTATTTGAAGATGTCCTGTCTTAAAGGAGTTCAGGATTCATTTTTTTGGGAAACTAGAACTGGAGGAACTAGAAATAAAAATGATTTTAAATGGCGCTTACTGGGAAAAATTGCACAACTATTGTCAAAACGGCGCACTAGAGCCTCGAAATATAGAAGAGCTATATAATTGAAGAACATTTTTAACATACCTATTACAATACTTTATTATGTAAATTTTGTTAAATTCGGGCAGACGGCTTTAATTGTCATGTCTTAAAATTAAAGAATAATACTTTTTTGTAAACATAAATTTTAAAAATAAACAATAAATCTATCTATCAATCTATGAAATTTTATAGCATTTAAAATTGGATTTTTCTAAAAACATTATCTTAGGTTAATTAACAAAATTTTACTTAGAATGAAATAATTTTAAATCGTACAAACTTTGCGTAGTATTTTTTACTGCGTATTGGATTTTTCTAAAAATTGTTATTAATATTGAAAACAATATTTTGTATGCGATAAGAATAGTTTGAAGGCAATATTCTTAATTTTTTACAAGATATTCGTTTCGAAAATCACTTTTTGCAAACTTTTAGTACGTGTTTATATTTTATTAAAAATCATAACTCCGATTTTTCGTGAAATTTTACGAGATCTTAAAAATGTAACTCATCAAACTTTGGATTTAATATCATTTTTTGTTTATAAAATATTCGAGGTGACAATTTTTTTGTTCAGTTTTTTTTTGATTAATAAAAAAAAAACGTTAATTGAATTTATAACAAAATTGTACTAATTTTTCACATTAAAAAATATAAAATTTAATTTATGTTGCTGGCGTTATTTTTTCGTGAGATATTTGGGGCCAACCTAAATGTTTACTACTTTTAGCTTTCTACTAACAACTGGTAAAAACTAATTTTAACTTAAACATTTCGGGAGTAAATAATTTTGCTTTAACAAATCATCGACGTGCATTTTTTAAACGAAACAACTTTGGTTTAAAATTAATTTTCAACTAAGATATTTTGATAACAAAATAAAAATATTGACGTCAAACTCTCTTACAGAAAAATGTGTTATTATATTTTTGTAGAGCTATTATAGATTGAGAACAAAATAAAAACATTAAATAAAACATATTAAAAAGTACTTAAGCTTAAATCTTGATAATGTTTTGTAATAAAGGATGATTTTTTTGAGGTTAGGATTTTCATGCATTAGTATTTGACAGATCACGCGGGATTCAGACATGGTGTCAAAGAGAAAGATGCTCAGTATGCTTTGACATTTCATCATGAATAGACTTACTAACGAGCAACGCTTGCAAATCATTGTTCGGTTCGAAATGTGTTTCGCGCTTTACGTCCGATTTATGGTCTACATAATCGACCAAGTGAGCAAACAATTAATGCGATTGTGACCAAGTTTCGCACTCAGTTTACTTTATTGGACATTAAACCAACCACACGAATGCGTACAGTGCGTACAGAAGAGAATATTGCGTCTGTTTCTGAGAGTGTTGCTGAAGACCGTGAAATGTCGATTCGTCGCCGTTCGCAGCAATTGGGTTTGTGTTATTCGACCACATGGAAGATTTTACGCAAAGATCTTGGTGTAAAACCGTATAAAATACAGCTCGTGCAAGAACTGAAGCCGAACGATCTGCCACAACGTCGAATTTTCAGTGAATGGGCCCTAGAAAAGTTGGCAGAAAATCCGCTTTTTTATCGACAAATTTTGTTCAGCGATAAGGCTCATTTCTGGTTGAATGGCTACGTAAATAAGTAAAATTGCCGCATTTGGAGTGAAGAGCAACCAGAAGCCGTTCAAGAACTGCCCATGCATCCCGAAAAATGCACTGTTTGGTGTGGTTTGTACGCTGGTGGAATCATTGGACCGTATTTTTTCAAAGATGCTGTTGGACGCAACGTTACGGTGAATGGCGATCGCTATCGTTCAATGCTAACAAACTTTTTGTTGCCAAAAATGGAAGAACTGAACTTGGTTGACATGTGGTTTCAACAAGATGGCGCTACATGCCACACAGCTCGCGATTCTATGGCCATTTTGAGGGAAAACTTCGGAGAACAATTCATCTCAAGGAATGGACCGGTAAGTTGGCCACCAAGATCATGCGATTTAACGCCTTTAGACTATTTTTTGTGGGGCTACGTCAAGTCTAAAGTCTACACAAATAAGCCAGCAACTATTCCAGCTTTGGAAGACAACATTTCCAAAGAAATTCGGGCTATTCCTGCCGAAATGCTCGAAAAAGTTACCCAAAATTGGACTATCCGAATGGATCACCTAAGACGCAGCCGCGGTCAACATTTAAATGAAATTATCTTCAAAAAGTAAATGTCATGGACCAATCTAACGTTTCAAATAAAGAATCGATGAGATTTTGCAAATTTTATGCGTTTTTTTTTTTTTAAAGTTCTCAAGCTCTTAAAAAATCACCGTTTATTTTAAGGCATTTTTTTTCATCACAATATATATGAATTTAACTCCTCCAATGCATCGGTAAATAAAACAGTTTTAACTTATTCTTTTACCATTAATATCTTTTAATAAAATTGAGTTATTATTATTTTTGTTATTTAAATTTTTATAATTTTGTAGTTTTGTAACATGTTGGATTTTAAAATAAAGATCTCATAGAAAGTTAATAGGTTTAGCGATTTAAAGGAACTTGAACTAAAACTTTAACACATTTCTATAATATTCATTGGCAATTTCACTTATATTAACTTTTTCGTTTTGAAATAATCAAGTGGCAACTCTAGTTCTCCACACAGCAATTATTTTTCTCCCATACCAATACCAAAAGATTACAATGGTTGACGAAAGTTAAACTACGATGAGACTGAGACCGAGACGATTCAACAAAGAAACAATGGTATACCCATCAGCCATTGCGCGAATTAGATTAAGACACCCCTATAGACGCCTTCAAAAGAATTTCTCTCCAAAACTATTGCGCTACTTAGTTTTCATATGATTATGAACTACGTTACGTACCTCAACTACATTGTAGTAGGTCTACATAAAGAGAGAGTAGTTCCTATAATTTGGTATTTGTTTGTTTTTCAAGTGGAATAAGGATTTAAATTCATAGATATACTCAGTATTTATATACATTACACAAAATCATGCAAAATGCAGAATGGAAACATAAACAAAATCTTTTTGAGGTACCTACCTGATGATGGTTTGGCATACAGACTTGAAACAATTATTTTTCTTAAGAAACAGTGCTTTTCCTGGAAACCGTCTAGGTACTTTTTTTAATGAATACTTTTTCAGACTATTGTTAAAAATGTATATATGTATCTACATTGTATGTTTTGTACAACTGTCAGACGAAGCCATATAGCCATAGAGGTTTTTACAATGCCATTGTGTCAGAAATTAACTTCTCTCGTTTTTCCTTTGGCGAAATTGTGGCTGTGCCGTGTCTGGCGCTCGCGCTCTCTTTTTCTGTTTTAATAAAACATATACAATTTTGCAAGGCCATGAGGAAGTAAATAATGGGATAACGGCATAACTTATTTCTCTATACTCTGTTTTGTTTGTGTTTAACAATAAATTGCTTAAGAATGCGCAGCGCATCCACTCAATACATTTCTTTTTTTTAAGTGGCTCCATCTGTTGAGTAATAGATTATTCAAAGTTTGAAATACTCGTAAATCATGTAATTTAAACAATTTAAAATAACTACTAGACATTTAAAACTGATATTATTTATCTTTAAAATAATGTTATATAATTAATAATAATATAAGATAACTAGCGATTTTTTAAGAGATAAAGGGTGGATAAACTTTAAGGGCCGACGTAAAATGTACACTAAACTTTAACGTCAATTTTTGTCTAATTTTTTTTTTGACATTTCTCGATTTCAGACTCACTCAAACCATAGAAATATACATAATCGAGCAAAGCGTTAAAGTTATTAAGGCTTATTATGAAAGTTTGCACACATATTAAAATGAATATCGTGAATATTGACTCAAGAACTTAAACCTCTTGACCATTTCAAGCGCCGTCAATGTTTCAGAATGGTGGAAAGAAATAGAAACAGTGGATGATCAATTTTCAAAGAAAGTCATCTTCAGTGATGAGACACATTTTCACCTCAGTGGATTCGTAAACAAGTAGAATCCAAGAATAATTGTCGAAAAACGAGAGTGGCAGTTACTATGAATGGTGTTCACTATCGTGATATGACAACGAAGTTTTTAAGGCCCGAATTGGGAAGATATGGATGTGGACGATATGAGGTTTCAACAGGAATATGCCCCTTGACACACAGCTAACGAAATAATAACTCTTTAGGGCGACAAATTCAATGGCCATTCTCTTATTTCACGTGGTGGAAGTTTCAATTGGCCACCAAGATCATGTGAACTTATTTTTGAGAAAATTTGTACGTCGATAAGCCCGCAACAATTCAAGAGCTAGAGGATGAGATAATTCGGCATAGAACCTCAATAATTATGCTTCTTCGGCACCGAACATTTGGACCATCAGATGAAGGTCACGACTGTCATGTGGCCGATATATTGTTCCACACATAATTGCACTATACTAAACGGTGATTTTTTAAGAGCTTGAGAACTTTTAAAAAAAAAACCCATAAAATTTGCAAAATCTCATCGATTCTTTATTTGAAACGTTAGATTGGTCCATGACATTTACTTTTTGAAGATAATTTCATTTAAATGTTGACCGCGGCTGCGTCTTAGGTGGTCCATTCGGAAAGTCCAATTTTGGGTAACTTTTATGAGCATTTCGGCCGGAATAGCCCGAATTTCTTCGGAAATGTTGTCTTCCAAAGCTGGAATAGTTGCTGGCTTATTTGTGTAGACTTTAGACTTGACGTAGCCCCACAAAAAATAGTCTAAAGGCGTCAAATCTCATGATCTTGGTGGCCAACTTACCGGTCCATTCCTTGAGATGAATTGTTCTCCGAAGTTTTCCCTCAAAATGGCCATAGAATCGAGAGCTGTGTGGCATGTAGCGCCATCTTGTTGAAACCACATGTCAACCAAGTTCAGTTCTTCCATTTTTGGCAACAAAAAGTTTGTTAGCATTGAACGATAGCGATCGCCATTCACCGTAACGTTGCGTCCAACAGCATCTTTGAAAAAATACGTTCCAATGATTCCACCAGCGTACAAACCACACCAAACAGTGCATTTTTCGGGATGCATGGGCAGTTCTTGAACGGCTTCTGGTTGCTCTTCACTCCAAATGCGGAAATTTTGCTTATTTAAACTGAGTGCGAAACTTGGTCACAATCGCATTAATTGTTTGCTCACTTGGTCGATTATGTAGACCATAAATCGGACGTAAGGCGCGAAACACATTTCGAACCGAACACTGATTTTGGTAATAAAATTCAATGATTTGCAAGCGTTGCTCGTTAGTAAGTCTATTCATGATGAAATGTCAAAGCATACTGAGCATCTTTCTCTTTGACACCATGTCTGAAATCCCGCGTGATCTGTCAAATACTAATGCATGAAAATCCTAATCTCAAAAAAATCACCCTTTAGTATTATTTTTAAAAATAGAAATGACAATGATTTTCTAAATAATTGTTGTTTTATTTAAAATCATCAGCCCTTAAACTTTAACCACCTTTTATAAAAAAACTTTAAAAAAAGAGGCTGGGATGCGTCCCACAGTAGATAATAACTTCCCATACCGTCTGTCGATTTGTCTTGCTTAAAAGTCTATAGCTTTTTGTGTTCGGTTAAAAAAGTTGAATTATTCTTAATTTTTTTAAAATTACCAACAAAATGTTGTCTATAAAGAAACAGTTTAGTTTGAAAATCTAGTTTTTTTTACCAATTTTAGTAAAATTTCTTCAATTTTTACAAATTGGATTATTGAACTTAATTTGAGAGATATCACGAACCGAACATCAATTTTTACCAAATTACCATTTGATTTTTCTCAAAATTTTACCAAATGTTAAAAACAATATTTCTTATAAGTTAAAATTAGTTTGAAGCAATAATCTATATTTTTTGTAAAAATATTTGAGTCGAAAATCATTTTTAATGTTTTTATTTTCTATACAAAAAAACTGTTAGTTTGATTTTTCTCAAAACTTTACCAGATTTTAAAAGCGTTATTTTTCGTTGTACAAAATTGTTTTGGTGATGAAATCATTTTGTAAAACTGAAACAAAAAGTTGTCACCTCCAAAATTTTACGACTAAAATATGATTTCATCTCCAAAACAATTTTGTGCAACGAAGAATAATGTTTTTGACAACTAATAAAATTTCGAGAAAAATCGAATTGACAGTTTTCTTACAAAAAATAAAAACCTAAGAAAAAATGTATAAAAGTTGGTAAAAATTGATTTTCGACTCAAATAGATTTTCAAAAATTAAAAATATTGGCTTTAAACTTATTTTATTTCACAGAAATTATTGTTTTCGATATTCAGTAATTTTTATATAAAAATCCAACTGTCCGTTTTTTAAAAAAAAAATAAAATCTATTTTTTGTAGATTACGCAAATTTGGTAAAAATTGATACGAGTACATATTGACAGACTCTTAAGCAAGACAAATCGACAAATGGGATGGGAAGTTATCAGTTTGGGTCGCATCCCAGCCTCTTTTTTCTTAATGTATTAGGAACCGTAAGTTTCTTAGTTTCAGTTATTTCTGTAAGAAAATAGAGATGAGAACCACAGTTAGTAAACTTTTGTCATTGTAGCTTGGACATTTAATTAGCACATGTGCTATAAAATTAAATTTACGTTTTGATTTCTCCATTTTACTTAATATTTAGTTGGAAAACCCTTGCTGTCAATCACGGCTTGACATCTTCTTGGCAGACTTTCTACTAATTTTCTGCACCGTGCTATTGGTGTTGAGTACCAAACATTTTTAAAATTTTTCCACATTTCCTCAAAATTTTTCGGATTTGACCTTCCAAAAGGCGTTCAAAGTCATTCCACAGATTCTCAATCGGGTTGAGATCGTAAGACTGAGCCAGCCACTTCAAAACACTAGCACAATTATCCTCTTAACATGATTTTACTATCCGAGAAGTATGCTTCGGATCATTATCGTGCATAAAACGCCATGTCAAAGGCAAATTGTCATCGGCGTAGGAAATCATATGATCTGTCAATATTTTGATCCATTTTTGAGCTTATTTTAACAATTGGGCCAACTCGCCGTGCTGTTCCAAGAGAAAGCTCTCCACACCATAACATTTGCTCCTCCGTATTTAATTGTTTTGAGAGTGTACTTTGGTTGTATTGTTGATTAGGTGGACGCCAAACATATTTTTTTTCCATCTGATCCGAATCTGCAGAACCTTGATTCATCACTCCAGAGCACGTTTTTCTAAAAATTAAGAGGCTTTCTTAGGTGTTCTTTAGCAAATTAAATTCTGCACTTTATATTTTATTTTGAGATGAATGGTTTTTTTTGTGATATGCAGCCCCTTAATTGAATTTCATTCAACCGCCGCGCCGCCTGATTGTCCGAGAAGACACAGAAATACCGTTATGTAACTCAACATCAGATTTTATTTGGTTTGAAGTCTTGAATGGGTCAGCTGTTAAAGCTCTTTGTATTAAATGATCGTCTCTTAATGTGGTTTTTCTTGCACGTGGGGCTCTCGATACGTTTTGTGAAGTTCCAAATGTCTCAAGGTTCAAATCATATATCATATCGCCCAAATCAGCGTACAATCGAGCAAATCTTTCAAAAATACCGCTGACAATATCGCTGATGTTCGCGATAGTGTGGTTGAAGAGCCCTTCTACCATAACTTTTCGTCATGCCCAGGGGTGATCTTTTCGTGGCCGAAAGTGTGTCATCCTTCCTTGTTCTTTTGGACGTTTTTGCCACTGAATCAGGGCCCAGAGGAGGCACATGGCCCACCATCTCCTTCTCCTTCATCAGGTCCTTAGTCCCTATATTTTTGTTTTTATTCGTTGCTGTCAGAGTCTTTAGGTTTCGTGTAGCGTTTTCGAGCACTATCTTATCTCTTGCCGTTAAGGAGTTCGGATCTTTGTTGGATAGGCGTCGAATTGTCCATTCAGTGTTTCGTATTCTCCTCTGAAGTAGTCTGTCTTCGGTGAGAGTTTTGGTAGTCTTTTTCTCGATCACCGTTTTTGTCATCCTAGTACTTAATGTAATAACGTCCATGACACTGCTGCTTGACGAAGGTGAAGGGGTTATGCTAAGGCTGCATTCGGAGACATGGCCCCTTGTACTGCTTTCGAAAGCACCCTCCATATTTGTCTCCTTCGAGACCGTCTTACCATCTACCAAGCCCGTCATTGTAATGGCCCCGTACTGGATTTGGCGGATGTATAGATGGCTTCAAAGCTTGCAACGGCGCGGCGCGGCGCGGCGTCTGTTCCCTTAACGGGGGTGAAGGGGTCGTTCCTTTTTTAGATTGAATTATATCAATGGGCGTATTGGGCGGTCACATCCCATTTACACGGTTACAAGGTGCAAGTGATTCAAGAACTAAAGCCAAAGTCTTCAATGGTCAGAATAGGAAGAATTTGAAGAAAATCATCTTCAGTGATGAGGCACATTTTCACTTCAGTGCGTTCTTCAATAAGCTGAATTGACACATTTGGTCGAATGATAATCTAAGAGTGATTGTCGAGAAACCAATGCACTCACAAAGAGTAAATGTTTTTTGCGATTTATGGGCTGGTGATATCATCGGGCTGTCAGGCAGTTACTGTGAATGGTGTTCGCTATCGCGAGAGTGTGTAGGATTTTACACGAAAAACAAAAACAATCTCCATAATATGAATATTACTGATAAAAGTTGTAGTAGAATATTACTAGGGATGGGTTTTTGACATTTATACGAGTCTCGAATGGATCTCATGTGAATATGTTCTCAAATGTTGGTACGATTGATTTTGCATTCGTATCTCGATGGCAGTGTTTGTTGAGTAGTCGTGCATTTGGAACCATGTGTTTTCCATTGGCAAAAAAAATCAATCTGTTACTGTTGATATTATTTAGTTTTGTTAATGAAAATGGACTAACTGGGCTTATTTTGCAAGAATAGAAAAAATAATTAAGTTTTGCTATGTTTTCACCAACGGTTAATCCAGTTTAAATTAAATAAATCTTTTTAGTGTTTCCACCGCACAAGAAGATTTACAAATGATTAAGTTTGACAGCACTTTCTAAAATGCAAATGGTGTTTCGATGTTTCTTATAAAGTGCAAGTGAGATAGTTTGATTCGTATTAAACAATGAAGAACTGAATAGTTCAGCAACTTATAAGAATACGCTACCTTCTCCAAGTGCAATTTTTTTGAACAAAACTATATTTTTCGTAAACAAACATGCAAGTAATGCATTACCTGAAAAATAAACACAGGCTTTTCTTCACAAATTTTCTAATCAAATCAAGCTCATTTCCACTCGATTCAGTTTTATAAAGAATTGATACGAGTTTTAAGCTCCCTTCAATACCACATGTTAATGTAGTACTCTACGAACATACCCACTTGTTGAAGTTATTATTTTATGTTAAATTAAATTGTTAAATGAACTATTTTTATAGAATCTCAATTTACAGATGTTTTCTTACCATTTCATCTTAAAAATTGTCCATTTTATTAGTTTTTGTTGCTAATTTAGTTTTAACTTTTTATTTTCGCAAAACTTTCTTCTATTTTAGTGCTTTTTTTCATTACTATTCTGACAGATCTTCTTTCAGTTGTACCAATTTTTAAATACAAAAATCTGGCTACTGCGGATCGGCAATTTTTCACTGCACTATATATTGAATAACAAATAAACGCTACTTTTTAGGGCCCAAATTAAAAGATATGGATGTGAACGATATGTGGTTTTAACAGGTCGGTGTCATTTTCTACAAAGCTAACGAAATAATGGTTTTTTGATTTGACACCTTTGGGCTTCTTTCTTTGGGTTAATTTGAAAGAAAAAGTATACGTAGATAAGCCAGCAACAATTCAAGAGCTAAAAAAGAGGCTGTGATGTGACCCACACTTATAACGATATGTCCAACTTAAAACTTTAACCAAATAATCATAACAATATTTTGTGTAAGATAAATAATTTGAAGTCAATATCTTTGTTTGTTCTCCTAATACCTGAGTTGAATAACATTTCCAAACCATTCTTGCCAGTTTTTTGTGGTTTTTGTAGGTTTTCGTGTTTTGTTAAGAAATTTGTCTACTGAATTTTTCTAAGAAATTATTAAAAATATTCGTATTTGGCATATGATTTAATATTTTGATTTCAAAATATATTTCTGTGAACGAAATTTTAGTCCAAAACCGATTTTTACCAGTTTTAGTATCATTTCTTGGAAATTTGTATTTCTTTTATAAACAAATAAGTATTAGATTTTTCTAAGAACAATATTTTAAGTTATCAACAAAATTTATCGCAAAATTAAATCGTTTTGAAGTCAATACCTTCATTCATTTAGGTTTTAATTTTTATGAAAAAACTGACTGTTTTTACAAATTTGACTGAATGTCGGAAGGCAATATTTTTTATTTTAATTTAAGTCGCAAGCGTTATTAGTTCGTGAGATATTTTGGTTTAACCAAAATTTTCACTTTTTAAAACTGCTATGGTTAAAAAAGTACCAAACCTTTCTGCATTTCTGTATAAAGTATGAAGTCGATATCTCTCCTAGTTCTTGAGATATGGACTACGAAAAAAGCTTCTAGACCGTATGAACTTACGTACACACTCACGAGTTACGAGCAACGTACGCTTTTGTCAACCAAATGGCAAAAGTGCAAGCCAAGTTAAACTCCTACAACGCTAACCATTTGCAGATCCAGCATCAAGCTACTAGTGAAGAGAAGCCAATCTTCTTTTTTCAAGGTCGTTATTTTTCTTGGATGATTTAGAAGGGAAGCAGAAGAAATGACGTATTATTAACTTGCTGCTTTATATTTAAAAAGTAAAATTAAATTGTAGATAAAAATACATAGTACTAATTAAATTAAAAATACATTGAATTTAAAAATAAAACCTGCCTGCATTTGGGTCATCGGATGAAGTTGTGCCAACGATATCTCGGCTATTGTTTGGCCGATATTTTGTTCCCTGCATAATTGAACCATATCAATTTTATCACAATAAAAAGAAATGACAGTAATTTTCTAAATAAATTGTTTGATTTTTTTAAAATCAATATTGGCCCTTAAAATTTAACCACTCCCTAAAATGAAGGAAGTGCTCTTAACAGAGCCACGCATTTTGATAATAAAACCAATAATTTGCAAGCAATGTTTGATTTTTAGACGGTTTACTGTAAAGTTAAATTATTTTGAGGAATTAATTAAGTAAAAAATTTTATACTTTAAACTGTGTATTCTAAAAACATTTAATATTGTTATTTTTAGCTGTCAATTGATAAAATGCATCAAGAGTCTAATATTTTTCTCTGAAACCAATTAGCAATTATTATGCCAAAACATTGACACTAAGAAATTTATTTATTATACAAATATTTTTTAATGATAAGTTTTTTCGAATTGACAACAACTGTGTTATAATTGATAATAATTATGGTTTATTAAAAGACAAAGTTGTCGATGAACAGACATTCTCATTTTGACACACAGAAATCTTATTTAAGATGCAAACAATAAGTCATGCAAGTAGGTAAGAATAATTAAAATTATTTTTCATCAATGTTTAATTGTTTTTCTTTAGAAAATCTAAGAAAATGACGTATAAATGTTAGAACAATACTTTTTCATGGACTTACATAATGTACATACCTAGAAATGGTGGGACCATTTGAAATATAAAAATATTGTGCAGTAACATTTAAACATTTGAAATTTGCAATATTTCTCGAAGAGGTTAATGTAATTTAGAACCTTTTTAACTTCCCATAGGAAGTTATTGTAATGGGTCCGATTTGTCAAATTGAAAATTTTGACATTTCTCGACGTTTCAATGTCCCTAGAGTCGAAATAAAAGATTTTTAGAAAGATGTCTGTGCGTGCGTGTGTACGTACGTTTGTACGTCCGTACGTTCGCGACGTTTTTTTCGTCGTCCATAGCTCAAGAACCAGAAGAGATATCGACTTCAAATAAATTTTGTTATACAGATAATAAAGCAGAAAGATGCAGAAAGGGCTCTCAAGAAAATTGCGTGGCTGGTTTTTTTACCATAGCAGTTTGAAAAAAAGGTAAACATTTTGGTTAACCCTAATTATCTAACGAACCAAAAACGCTAGAGACTTGAATTAAATTTTATATAATAAACTGTAACGTGATACCAAACAGGTATATTTTTTGAAAAAAATCAATGTAACGGTTTTTTTATAAATCAATAAAACTGAAAAAAAAAAATGTCACCTCTAAAATTAATGACTGAAATATGATTTCATCTCTAAAACAATTTTGTGCAAGAAGAATAATGTTTTTGACATCTGATAAAATTTTGAGAAAAATCGAATTGATAGTTTTTTTACAAAAAATAAAAAACCTAAAAAAAATGCATAAAAGTTGGTAAAAATTGAATTTCGACTCAAATATCTTTTCAAAACTTTGAGATATTGGCTTTAATTCACTTTTATCTTTCAAAAAGTATTGTTGTTAACATTCAGTTAAAGTTTGAAAAAATCGAACTGACAGCTTTTTTTATAAAAAATAAAAACCGACAAAAAAAATTAACAAAAGTTGGTAAAAAATGATTTTCGACTCAAATATCATTTAAAAACTTTGAGATAATAGCTTCTAACTAATTTTTTCTTATAAGAAATATTGTTTTCAACATTAGGACTAATTTTGAGAAAAATCGAATGGACAGTATTTGTACAAAAAATAAAACCCTAAAAAAAATGTATAAAAGTTGGTAAAAATTGATTTTCGACTCAAATATCTCTTGAAAAATTTTAAATATTGGCTTCAAACTAAATTTATCTTATTAGAAATGTTGTTTTCAACATTTGGTAAAATTTTTAAAAAATTCGAATTGACAATTTTTTCACAAAATATAAAAATCTGAAAAATACTAAAACTTGGTAAAAATTTTCTTTCGACTCAAATAGCTTTTCAAAAATTAAAAATATTGGCTTCAAACTTATTTTATTTCACGGAAAATATTGTTTTCGATATTCAGTAATTTTTATATAAAAATCCAACAGTCCGTTTTTTCAAAAAAATAAAATCTACAAAAAATATTACGAAAATTTGGTAAAAATTGATACGAGTACATATAGACAAACTTTTAAGCAAGACATATCGACAAATAGGATGGGAAGTGATCAGTGTGGGTCGCATCCCAGCCTTTTTTTAAATCAAAATGACAGTTTTTTTTGGCAAGAAATAGAAACCTATGTACATCAAAATCCGTTTTTCTTCACCGGTTGAAGTTTGTTTCATAAGCAATCGCCATAAGTTTCCAAGTTTCCCCAGAAAATGGAAACAAAATTACACAAAAATCACTTAATTGGTTTAATGACTCAAGTAAGTTTTTAAGGTCATCAAATAATCGTAAATTAGCAGTGCGAATTGCATCCCATCCCCATTAATTGTTTTTCTTTTTCAAGTCCTTTTAATAAGCAAAACATCGAGTTATTAAAGTTTTGATTCAATGAGTTTGTAGGTACTTTTTGGTAGAATGAATAATTTTGTACTTAAAAAAGAACAATATTTCACAAGTGAATACTTTTGAACCTCGTTGTAGCCAAGGTAGCACTTTGGATTTCCAGACACAAGGCAAAACAGGGAGGTAACCTCTCTCGAAGTTCTCTGCCGCCAACACAATGTATCGAAAACCAGTGGCACCATTGCCAAAATGCAATCAGAGAAGCCGCCTCTGACGTGCTGGGTTGCAAGTAATCACCAACAAGGAACCCCTGGTTTGATGAGGAATGTCGGCAGGCAAATGCAGCCAAACAACAGGCACGCAAAGCGGCGGCGCTGCATAAAAGGACGAGAGCTGCTCATGAACGCCGACTTCTCAGAAGGAAAAAGAGAGGGCATGAAAAAAGTGCGGTCGAAGATGTGGAGAGGTTTAAAAGCAGGAATGAAGTTAGAAAGTTTTATGAACAGGTGAAACGAAATTCACAGGTACATAAACCTAGAACCGAAGGCTGCAAAGACGAAAGTGGAAACATCATAGTGAAAACGCAGTCAATGCTGAGGATATGGAAAGACCACTTCGACGAACTGAATTTCGCTGTCAGGCAGGATGATCTATTCAACATAGACGACGAATGCCAACAATCCCTTCCTCCCGGCTTGGACGAAGTGAATATTGCCATATCCAGCTGAAGTCTAATAAAGCCGCTGGAGCGCATGGCTTCAGTGCCGAGCTCTTTAAAGCAGCTGGAGATAAGTTGGTTAGGAGCATGCACCAACTTATCTGTAAGATATGGTCGGAAGAATGCATGCCCGATGAATGGAACCTCAGTATTGTTTGCCCGATCCTAAAAAAAGGAGACCCTCTAAACTGCACCAACTATAGAGAAATCAGCCTACTTAACATCGCCTATAAAATCTTCTCTGCTGTAATGCGTGAACGTCTAAAGCCCATCGTCAACAACCTGATAGGTCCTTATCAGTGTGGTTTTAGACCAGGAAAGTTCACATTACGGCAGATCCTGGAAAAAACCCAAGAACAACAAATCGACACCCACCACCTTTTCATCGACTTCAAGACCGCATATGACAGCATCCACAGGGACGAGCTGTACAGAGACATGTCTAGTTTTGGCAACCCTGCTAAACTCGTCCGTTTGTGCAGGTTTACCATGGAGAAACACGCTGTTCCATCAAGATTGGAAACAACTTAACAGAACCTTTCGATGTCAAAAACAGTTTTAGACAAGGTGATGCGCTGTCATGTGATTTTTTTAACATCGTGCTTGAAAGAATAGTGCAGAGCTCACACGCCAACACTAGTCCGTCAAAAGTCTGTCCAATTACTAGCATATGCTGATGACATTGACATAATCGAAAGAACTCAGCGTGTTGTCAATGGGGCTTTTGTGAGTATTGAGGCAGAGGCGGCAAAAATAGGTTTAACGGTTAATGAGGGCAAAACAAAGTACATGCTGTCGTCTAGAAAGGACATACAACACCGACGTCTTGGTCAAAACGTCACCATCGACAGACGTAACTTTGAGGTAGTCAAGGACTTCGTCTACCTAGGCTCCGCTGTAAACGCAGAAAACAACACCAGCGCTGAGATCAAACGCAGAATAACTCTTGCTTACTGCTGTTTCTTTGGGCTAAGAAAGCAATTGAGTGGCAAAGTCCCTTCTCGGGGACCAAAGGGTCGCTATATAAGATCCTTATCATCCCTGTCCTGCTATACGGTGCAGAAGCATGGACTATGACAAAAGCGGATGAAAGCACCTTGGGTCGGTTCGAGAGAAGAGTTTTTCGTGTGATCTACAGTCCCGTATGCATCGAAGGGGAGTCTAGGAGAAGATGGAACGGAGAGCTGTACGGGCTCTTCAGTGACGTAGACTTAGCCAGAAGGGTAAAAGTCCAACGACTTAGATGGCTGGGTCACGTAGAGCGGATGAAAACCAATGCTCCGGCCCGCGAAACTGGAGTCATCTAGCTAGAGACCGAGCTAGACGGAGAAGTTTGTTGGGTGAATGATTATAGCGCCACCTTAAGTAAGTAAGTTAGTACGACTACTTTTTAGTCTTAAGTTGAATTCGAATTCATATTCCTGATTCTAACTTTTAGCCCAAAAAAACTGAAACAAAAATTTAATTTATAAATTTTTAAAGGATTTTGTGCCTTTTTACACACAATTTCTCAACTGCCTAAAGTTTAGACGATAAGAACTATCTTTATGTAAGTGTTGTTTTAGTTCTGTTTCACCATATCTAAGTTAAATTTATTACAACTATAACAGAAATAGCATTTTGTGGTTCAACGCAGTAATATTTTTCTTATAGTCTTCGTCTGTTTTGGTTTTTGTTATCCTTTTATATGCAATGGCTGGAAATTTCAGGGTAGATTATTGTAATATTCGTGAGCTTAGAGCGAATTTTCTTTCTGTGTACTCCCATACTGCTTAAAACAGGCCAGCTGTTTTGGCATTAAATGAAACCCAAGTGGTTGAGGATTCCGATCCCACTGAATTTTATTCAAGGGTATAACTTGGTGCCATTATTCTTTTCTCACCATGGTCTCGCCATATACATTAGCAATGATGTTGCTTATCAGTTTTTGCTACAATATGGTCTCTACACCAATGTGGTTTAAATTCTCCGTTAATAAGCAAATCATTCACTACTGCTTTCTTTATCAAAGCCCAAATTTAGACAGAGTATCAACTTTTCGTGAATTTGATGTTTTGTCTGATTCCATCCAAAGAATTGTTTCGTCCTATCCTCGCACTGAAATCGTTGTTACGGGCGATTTCAATGTACACAATTCTTCATGGCTTCAACATTCGGGCCAGTCAACACCAGAAGGAGTGTGTGCTGAGATCTTCGCTGATTTTAACCACCTAACTCACTCGTCACACGTGCAAGCAAGCCAACCAACAATTACGGCAAAAAATACTGCAATGTCCCAAAGGCAGTAAAAATTGTTGGTCATTTGTAAAAAAATATGAGGAATTCTTACTCTTCCTCGGTTCCTACGCTCGTTGTGAATAACACTACATTTGTTAGCTCTTTATAGAAAGCAAATCTCTTTGCTGGGCAGTTCGCCGCCAATTCAACTTTACCAGTGAGTGTTATGACTCCGCCTGTACTTGAGCGAGTTAATGATTCTATGGAGCAAATCTTTTTTCGCACTCGTACTGTAGCGAGAGTCCTAAAAGATCTTAACATACACAAATCTACTGGTCCGGATGGTATCCCCGCTATTGTTCTGAAAAGGTGTTCTTCATCGCTTTCAAAACCATTGCGTAAGCTTTTTCATCTGTCCTACTCCTCAGGTCTCGTTCCGAGCGGATGGAAAACCGCATTTGTGCAGCCTATTCCCAAAAAAGGTGAATCTTCCTCACCGTCTAATTATCGACCGATTGCACTTACGTACCTTTTTTCCAAGGTCATGGAAACGCTGATTAATTATCAGCTCAAGAAATATCTGGAAGAACGGAAGCTTCTTAATGACCGACAGTATGGCTTACGTAGCAATAGGTCCACTGGTGATCTCATGGTTCATCTCACCGAACAGTGAAGCAAATCTTTACATAGTTTTGGAGAAAGTAAGATTATTGCACTTGATATTTCAAAAGCATTTGATAGGGTTTGGCATCAGGCTCTCTTATCGAAAATGCGTGCTTCGGTTTGCATGAATCCCTTCTTCATTGGATTAGTAATTACCTTTCGAATCGTTCAATACAAGTTGTATTGGATGGATTCAAGTCTGAAAACCACAAAATAAATGCTGGTGTGCCCCAGGGCTCTGTTCTATCTCCAACACTCTTTCTCATTTTCATTAATGATCTCCTGTCTACAACATCTAATCCAATACATTGTTTCGCTGACGATAGTACTCTCAGCTTTTCATATTCGTTTTCAGATTCACACCCCTCTTCTTCGGATGTGGAACTGCAACGACAAAATATGATAAGCTCATTAAATTCCGACCTAAACAGCATTGTAAATACAATGGGGAATAAGAAACCGCGTGGAATTTAATGCTTGGAAAACGCAATGCTGTCTTGTATCGTTAAAGCGAAATATACCCCAGCTGCCATTATCCATAAATGGCACTTGAATCGAGGAAACTGAACATTTGGATATTCTTGGTATGTGTATCACCAACCACCTTTTGTGGAACGATCACATACGCGATGTCGCCAAAAATGCCGCAAGATGTTTGGATTTTCTAAGGCAATGCAAGAAGTTTTTCTCCCCCTCTAATCTGGCTGTTATTAACAATACTTACTTACTTAAGCCTCTTGGATAGCATTGAACGTTGAGCATTTAAATTGATAGATGATAATATCATCATAAGTTCATTTACTTTGCTTGAACATTGTCGTAAGGTCTCTTGTCTGACCCTTTTCTACCGTTATTTTAATAGTTTATGCTCTAGAGAAATAGCCAGTTGCATTCCCCCCCTAAACAGTTCAACCGTAATACTCGCGCTTCTAGGAATGCTCATCAATATACATTCGAGGCCAACTTCGGTCGTACTGTCAAGTACAGAGATTCGTTCTTTAGCCGTACTATGCGAATGTGGAATGCCTTGTCACACTCTGTCTTTCCCAGCTATTGCAATATTCAGGAATTCAAAACCAATGTGCACAGACATCTCCTTTCAACCCCTCTCTCCCTTTCCTAGTGCTCACACTGTGTCTGCATAATAAGGGTAATATATCCCCTTGAGTGTGCGCTTATTATTAAAAAAAAAAATTATTTAAACCTGTTTTCCAATTTGGTACACTATGGCGTGTACTTACTTTTTTTCCTAAAAACTACACTTTGTGTTATTAATATAAACTGAAATGATTTTATTTTATTAATTATTATTATATCATCAAAATAGTATTAAGAATTATGAAATGTGCAATGAGTAAGTGTATGTTTATCTTTTCTTTGTTTTAGCTTCATCTTTAGATTTTCTTTCTTACAACACTTATCTAAGCCACATTGAAATTATATACATGCATACACATATATCTTATTTTTCCCAACCTTTTCTTTTATCAAATATGTAACTTAATTTGAAATTCTAATTCAAACAATTAAGTATAAGTTTGTTTTGCTGGAATCAACGTCAAAGCTAACTTACTTTCGATAGTGTTAATTAATAAAATGAAATATTCATTAAATTTAATTAATTTCTATCTGATATACAAACATATGTATGTATTTTTACATCAATACAATTGGTTTTGAAAAGTCCATAATTAAAACAAAGTTTTTTTTGAAGTTTCTTTAATATTGTAATATTTTATTTTGATGTCTTATTTTATTTTCTTTTATTTGTTTTTCTTTTTTTTATTAATAAATATTTTACTGAAGGAAATTTATTTATTTTTGTTTGTTTTTTTCTCTTTTCTTTAATCTTTTACATACAGAAAAAAAGTGAAACTGTGTATTTTGTATTAATGTGTATTTAATTGTTAAAAATATTTTCTTAAAAACTATTTTTTTTGTTATTTCTCAGTTAAAATTAGATTTTAAAATTAATTATTATCCTTTTTCTTTTTCAATTGATGGCATATTAAAATAAATTTAGCAACTGAACAATAATTGAGCCTTTTTTCAAGATACAATATTTTCTTTTTGGCATTCAGCACGGCAAATAATATGAAGGAATATATATCACACAAATTTTTAATTATTTAATTTTCCTTTCGCTACATAATTGCATGAAAGTGTCAATAATTGTTTTTAATTTAAAAAGCGTATAAGCAATAACGGCTTATAGTTGTTATACGTATTATGAAGACATTTTTTGTTTTTGTTAAGATTAAATGTGACATTCTTTTTGTATAATTATCGTCAAACATGAATTTTGAAACTTTTTTCTTAAATTTGACTTATGAGATTAAACTTATAGTTAAAGTAAAAATATATAATGTTTTTTTTTTAATAAATTATTTAGAAAATAAACGATTTCACAACGGACACTGGCCTCTAAAATACTCTATCGTCTCAGGATTGTTGAACACGCCAGCGGTTCGTTCCTTTGGGACTATTAAGTCCGCACGATCGAAAATATTCGCAGTCACACCGGCTGCTTCGAAGAATTGAACTCGTTCCAGCGAGTTAATATCATAGCCCCAGAGGAATACTTTTTGTCCAAGATCAGTGGCTAAGCGGACCATTTGATGGTCCTTGAGAATGTCTTCGGAGTAGGGTGCGATGCCGGTAAGCTCAAATGTCTGAGCATTGTTGACGGCCGCCTCAATACTATTGCAACGAGGGTCCTCGTATGCTTGCCATTTTTTGGTAGATCCTTGAGTCAGGAACATCACAGGTAACATATTTTGCTTGAAACGCACCATGGCGCAAATATCGGCATCAAACGATGAGAAGATCAACATTCGTCCGCATCCATAACGCAAAGTTGTCAGAAGAATCATATCGACAAAGAGGTTCTTATCTACAACTTGTTCTGCTTCGAGCACACCGTCGATATGGGTTTGTGGCCACTTGACTTCAATGTTGATGGCTAATCCCAATGGCAACTCTTGGAAGAGTTCTTCCAGAGTTGGGAACAAACGGTGCTCAACACGTTCTTCTTCGTTATGCGATAAATACTCCCGGATTTCATCGCCGATCACGCGGAATATCCGCATGTCTTTAAGCTGACTGTAACGAATGTCTTTTATGTACACCTGAACCAGGTCATCCTTGGACTTTGGACGGGTTCCATTAGGAGCGGTGAAGAACTTGTAATCGTGATAGATCACGGGCACAAGATCCTCAGTAATGTGGACATCGATCTCGATCATATCAACGTTGACTTCGTAGGCCTGCTTATACGAAGCTATGGTATTCTCGGTGATGGGAGCTCCGTCAAGTGCAAAACTAATACCGTTACCTCTGTGGCCGACCAGCAGCTTGTCCCATTTGGGCTTCCAGGTGTAGGCGTAGCTTGTGCGGAAATTCATCCGAATACCCGGCAAGGGTCTCACGATCAAGTAAGAAATCTTAACACTGGCAATCATCGAACCAGAGTCGGGACTGGTGACATTCAACTCCAACTTTCCGTCGTTCTCCTGCAATTTGGACAGCAGTATAGGAGCATGACCCAATGGCTGACGATCCTCGGAATGCAAAACCAAGGCGTACTTCTCGTGTTCTTGCCCCAAAGGAATTGACAATTGGAAGAGCACAATATCTCCCAGCTTGTAGAGCGTTCCCAGATCTGACTGCCTCTCGAAGACACTTCGACCATACTTCATGTTCACAACCTCAGCATTATTGAGACTTTCATTGTAATTGGGTAAGTCATTCTCGTCTTCCAAGCTAACCAACTTCAAATACACCCTCTCCGGAGCAAAACCCTCAAACGAAAACACTTGATTGAGGAATTTCAACTGAACGATAGTTTCATTGGTCAACCAGCCCCTGGCAATCTTCTTTTCACCGTCAATATCACCAAAACTATCCATTCTCATGCAATTTCCGTTACAAGTTCGCATATTTCTCGGCTCAACATAGGCTTCCCAACGCTTGATCTGAATGCGTCCCAACGAATCCAGACTATACACAAAGTAACGATATTGAACCTTTCCGGGACTGCTCAGATTCACAACACCATTCCAAATGATTGGGGTAACTTGTGTCAACTGGACACTACGCAAGGGATCCCATGATCCCAACTCGAACGAGTCCCCAGTAAGTCCCATATGCTCGTTAGACTCAAGGGGCTTGGACAATTGAACGGTAAACGTTCTGGGCGATGGAATGCATTCCTCAGTTGGTGAGGTAACGACAGATGGCTCACCAGCTCGCTGAATGACATTGTTGGCGACTGCATTGCACTGTAAGATCAAAAACAACAACACATAAGTATAAGAATTTTTAAAGGTTAACATTTTTAAGATTGAACAAATAAAAAAGTGAAATATGCGAGGAAAAAGTTTAAAATGAAAATCTCCCTCCTCAGACAACTTCTGAACAACTATAATCTACTAACTGGAAAAATATTGAATCAGTTACATTTTCAAACTATTTAATTACATTTGGATTCTAATAGAAGTCACGTAAGAATTCGTTGATTTTTTATAATTTATTTCTATTTCTACCTACAAACGTTACAAACGTTACAATCTTGAATTTGTTATTTAATTGCATTTATTTTGCATTAATTAAGGGTAAGCTTGCGAAGCAAATCTATTGCGGATAGATAAGGGCTTTCGAACATCAAAGTGTTGTAGATTCAAGATCAAGCTATCAAAATTTTGCATAATGGCAAAAAAAATTCAAATCAGCAGAAAAGTTCAGCGTTTGGAATTTTGCCGCCCGAACTTTTGCTATCAATAGTGTAGGCATGACGGACGTTCGTGTCAGCAAAAAAATGTTGCATACCTTTAGGAAAATGCTTCAACTATGGACAAAATTGTTTAATTCAAGAAAGAGTGATTAATTTAATAATCAATATTCAGACGGTTTGTAGATAAACAGTCTGGTAAAAGTCCGATATGGATTTGACACACAAACAACGAATGAAGGTTATTGTGCCTTCAATTTATTATAACTTCTTCCTTTAATAATAAACTGAACTTTGATCTGTTTTTAAATTTTGACAACAACAACGTTAAAATAAGCTAGCAGACTGATAGCGTAGACATGTTTTATGAATGAATGCATGGTCAGTTGCAGAAATGTCATAATGACAAGTCTTTTCACTGTAGCTGAAGTTAACTTTGAGATCACTTTCTAAAAACAAAAATTAACGAAAACTTAACGAAGCATAGACATTTGATTTGACATATCGATTAAGCATCTCTGTATGATTTTGTACATATGTAAATACTTGAGAAAATTTGTTCCTTTTATATCGAATTTCAACTAAAGGGTTTTCCAATACCCTTTAGTTGAAAACCCTTTTCCAATACAAGACTTCAGTTTGATTTTCAATAAAAAGTATTTCTTTTAAAGTTATCAATAATGGATACGTATTTAATTGAAATGAGAAAAATATGCCTTCAGAAAAAGAAAATGACATCAACAAAATTACTACCAAGGCTACGGTTGCATCATTCATGTTTTAAAATTTTCTGATGACTAATTCACACATTAAAACATCTTCCACATGAGCTACGAACTGCGAACGGCCAACTGTGGATGTTCCCATGTTTTGACTTTTCTTTCACATGAACTTTGTTTCTATTCGCAGACAGCGACAAATTGTCAATTTATAATTACCCTTTTCAACAAACAAAACAAGAGTGATATAGTTTTGAGGTTAAGTTGAGCGCGAACAAATTATTCGTTGCAGTGTGGATGGTATGTGGAACGCGAAAAGAGTTTGACAGGTCGTAGCAACCACACTGCAATTCTTTCCTACCAAATTGTTTTTACAAAATTGGGTTGTGTTTTGAAAACAAAATGCAAATTGTATTTTCCTAACATAAGTGTCAATTGGTTTCTTACAATCTAAATGTGTTTTTGTTTGAAATTGACTTTTTGAAATGTGTAAAATCACGTCCATTTTTTTTCGCTGTTATGTGCAAGGCCTTTTAGGCACTATTCACATGAGCACGACCAACGACCGATGAATGAATGAATATTCGTCGATTTTGACATTTCTTTCACATGAGAGTTTTTAATTCCTCGCGAATGAATGAACAAGAATCATTATTTTAGGTTAAGTACGCGCGATTATTAATGTGGAACGCGAATAAAGTTTGACAGTTCGTATCAACTACAATTTTTTTCGCGACGAATAAATTTGTTTTCTTAAATTTATTAATACATATATGATATTTAAAAGTAAAAGTATGCTTCATAAATCAAATAGAAACTATATTGCTATCGTTTTGTGTGGGAATATGTCTTCAAAAGCATATAAACTCGCATTTTGTAATTAATTCGTCGTTCGTTGGTTGCGCTCATGTGAGTCTTTAAAGTCTGTATGTCATCGATAACTTTACTAATTCCATCTTTAAGGTCTTAGGTTGTGAAACATTGGCATACACTTTATATTTCAGTTGGCCCCTAAAGAAAAAAGTCTAAAGGTGTCAAATTAAAAGATGTCGGTGGCAATTTGTTATCGATCCCAAAAATGTTTTCATCAAAAATTGGAAATTGTGTCTTGCAAAATGCACATTTTAACAATTTAAATGCATTGCTTAGGTATGTGAAGTTCAATTTTCAGTAGTTTCATAGGTCGTACTTGTCAAATTTTGACAGCTTCAAAAATGACAGATGGTCAAAAAATGGACTGTTCGATATGAAACTACTTCTTATTGAAAAATAATTTCGTACAATTGTTATATGAGGAAAGTAAAAATGGCTGCACGTTATAGAATATAATTCCAACAATAATAGGTTAAGTTAAAATAAGCTTATGTCAAAAACTTAACGAAAGTTAGTTATTGGAAAATAATTTCGTTTGATTGTTATACATGGACAAAGTAAAAACGGATGCACGTTATAGAACATAACTCCAACAATAATAGGTTAAGTTTAAATAAACTTAAATTAAAAACTGAACGAAAGTCAGTGACATTTTTGTAAGATAATTTAAAATAGTTTTATTGTTCTTCATGTAAAAGTTTTAATAGTTCTGATTCCATTTCTATTTTCGTTAAGTTTACTATCGGAAATGTTTATTTTTGTCCATTAACCGAATTTTGTACACTTTATGTTTTTGAACTTGAATATTAATGTTGTTGAGTTTCATAACTCAAATATTTTACGTTTGTTTTTGTAAAAATCTTCTATACGGGTCAACAAACAGTACCTTAACAATGGATACGATATAGAACCATAGGTCGCGTGTCTAGACACATCTTTCATTTCCTCAAAATATTTTAATTGGGCTGGATATGCATTACAAGTGAAAAGTTATTTCATTTTTGTTTTTATATAGTGTTATATTTTGGAATATGCATAACTAAACAACCAACTACGAATAAAATATTAAATAAATTATGGAAATTTAAATCTCAATATCACAAAAACTAAAAATCATGACAAGCTTTATCCATATCTTTCTACCGCCACACCTGTCAAACAACCAATGTGAGTAAAATCTATACTAATACGCCCTTTTTGAAATTATGGCAAAACAAAGTCTAATCAGTTTACAATAAGTCTCTATCTACATCATCATCATTCATCATCGGTTTTGATTTTATTTTATTTTTTAAATAATTTATTTACCTTAATTGCTTTGTCGTCAAGCGAAGAAATAACTTGTTTCTTCATACAAAAACGTTTATTTAACAATAACTCATCCTGAACTTTGCTACTCAATCGAAAATAATAATTAAATCGCGAAGCTAAAGTTCGCATTTGCTTTTTAAACAATTTAACTTAACTTAGTGTTTTTCTTTTTCTTACTAAAAACTACTAATTTACATGCAAAAATAAAATATTTAAATGTCCAAAACGACACAATCCACAAAACACCTCACTCAAGACCAAAAAATGTCTAATGTCTAAATGGTAATAATATTCAAAAAATACTAAAACCTAAACAAGACAAAAATAACACTGGCTATAAGAACTGTCTGTTATACCGATAGCTACAAACAACAGATATGTAGTTTAATTTAAATTTAATTTGGTGCTTCTAAAATAAAAATAAGATCCTAATATTCTTTGTGTTGTAACTATAGTGACGTAAATTGCAACTGCGCTGTACAAAGTTCTTTTCGGTTGACATTGACAGTTGAGAGGTTGCAATGTGTCTGCATTTTTACCCCTTTCTCTTTTGAGAATTTATGTATAAGTACATAATTCTGATTCTTCATCTCTGCTGTGATGTTTAAGGGTTGTTAAAGGTTAAAAGGGGTGAAAATTTCATGTAAGAACCAAAAAGCTTAAAATAGATTACAAGCTATTTTAAAGCATTAAGTCACGTGGTATTTTTGTTTCATATGTGTCTACATCATAATGACACTTTCTCTATGAGTTCTTTTTAAGAATCGGATTTTGACAAGTGACATTTTAACATTTATTTGTCTTAAAGTATATCACCTAACTGGCTCACTTGTGGTAATGACTTTAAATTATTTGTTGAATTCAAAGAAAGGAAATCAAAACAAAAAACAAAACTTATTTGTCTTCTGTCAAGAGTGGAAATTTATTCCATATCATTTTGACATACATAATAAATAAATAAATATCTTGACTTTAAATATACGTACAGACATGTTTGTGCGTTTATTAACATGAAAACAAACAAGTTTAATTATTATTATCCGAAGAAGAAACGTCATTATAGTCAATCCAAAACAAAATGATAGTGGAATTGATTTTTATTGTATAAACAAACGTGACTTAAATGTGATCTGAAGAATATTTTTGTATAAATTAAATATCAGAGGAAATTATTCAAAAATTAAATGAGAATTTATTACTTTATTAAAAAAACGATCAAATGACATTGTTCATAATAAACAATATCTCTCTTTTTCTTCCTATCCCAATAAATTAACAAATGTCAAAATATTCACTTTGTTGAACTGACATTTTTATTTAAATATTTTTGGAATCAAATTCAAAAACCTCATCAGGTTAAAGATTTCTTTATTTTCAACACAAATTTGCTTTGAACTGCGGTTTGTGTGTTCTTTTCATGGTTAACACACAAAAATTCTAATAAATGAAATTTCAAATGTCAATTTGTCAAAAGGCAGCCATAACATCATGAATTCCATTTGTTCAACAACAACAAAATTACACGATGTCTGTTTTCTTAAAAACACTTCAACTAAAGTTATCTTTAAACGTCAAATATTTCCAAATTAGACGGGTTCATAAAAATAAACATTTTAAGACATGTTTTAATTGACCTAATAGAAATAATCATCTGACATTTCATTGAATTTATTTGAAACATCATGAAAATATCTTAATTATTTTGGATAAGAACTAAGATGTGATTTTAGAAAGTCGTATATACACTTTCACTTATCCTTTTACACATCATCTAAATTCTAAATTATTTTGTGTGTATTTTATGGTAAAATGCCAAAATATGACATGTGCCTCAGATTTTACAAAATAACAAACTATTTTAAGACCTATTATTATATTTACAATTTGTTAGCGAAAACAAATAAAACGTGCCAGAAAACTCTCTCTTTATGAACACGCCTACTCCTGCTATGCCTCTTTATAGCACGCAAATGAAAGGAAGTGAGATTATCCTTCACTACAAAGTAGGTGACAATGTAGTTTCCTATCGTCGCCGCTGTTCGTTGTGCGTCGTTGCCGTGCATCTTTGACGACATATTTTCTTTTGTAAATAAACAAACAAATACATATTTAATTTTAAAACTAAAAATCTAAATCTAAACTACCTGTCAACAAATTATGTAACGATAGCACTTGGCATCGAGTAGATTTTGTATCTATTTCTTTTTCTTTTGTTGTCTATTATTACATTAACAATAAAATAGGTACACAGTAAATATTATTCTGCGAGTTTTTGTTTATATTTTTTTATTAGTCTTTCTGATGCAATTAGCAACTTAATTATTCTTTGTTTATCAAGCTCTTTTTTCTTAATTTTTAGAAATTTCTGATGATGATGAGGTTCTATTTTATTTTTATAACTCACTTGAAAGCAAGTGCTGCTATAAAGTTTTTAGATTTTTTTTTATTGTTTACTTATTTCGGTTGCATTTATGGCTGCACGCGCTTGAGTGTTTTTTTTAGCTATCGTCCACAACCTGTGTAGGTGTTTACATTTGAATTTAGACGATAGGGCTTTGTTCTATAATGACATTGCTTTTATTTGACATTTAGATTGTCATTTACCTGGGCTGGAAATTTTTAATATTTTATTAAAGCAGGCATGTGTAATGTGTATATAAAAATAAAATGCATAGCAATAAATTTTTGTTTTGAAGCTAATTTCGAAAATAAAAAATGTATTTGATTAGATAAATTACATTATATGTGCCTATTTCACAATGTTTTTGGTAAATTTTCTTTGTTTCGAATTTATGTACTTATACCTTTTTAAGATGTATAAATATCAACAAAGAATAATATTTTGTTATTAATAATATTGTTTTGTGAATGTTTATGACAGCAATGAACTTATTTATTTTATTCTGCATCAATAACATTTTTTTGTTTGAGACTTGATAAACCCAACCTCAGAACAATCAATCAGGTAAACACCTGTCAAAATTTGTTGTTTGTGATATGAATTAGATGACAGATGCACGACTAAGGATAATGTCATTTGATTATTATTATGAACCTTGGTTAAACGTCAAAAGTTTTTAAAAAAATACAAAAAATTAAACGCACGTGTCGTTTTTGTTTATTCCTAAGCTTGCATTTTTAATTTCTTATTTCAAAAATATATGAATAGAGAAAAAAATCGCCTTATCAGCGCTACAGCTATAAAATAAAACAAACCAGTCTCATGGCTGTGGCCACAACCGCACAAACATTAAATGCTTAATGGCTATAATGGAAAATAAGGTTAACGATCTCATTTCAAATTGATAGGCTAATTAGCAAAAATTTTCCATTATTTGCGCACTGTCGTTGTGATATTTATTTTCTACTTAAACAAAATCCACCATTGCTCTTATCTCTATATTATTTTATAAGAATCTATATTGAGTGACGCACAAGCTGTCTTAATAAAATAGACTCACATGTTAAGCACATGTTGGAAATCTTTCATTTAGTATGGACTGGAGCTGTAGATGGAGCTGTAGCTGGATATGACAGCTGCGTAAACACGTTTGTTATAGCCATTGTCACGTTCTGCATAGTGATAATGATTTGGATGAAGTCTATGTGTGTATATTGTTTTTAAAACAATAACAACTATAGGTAGTACATTTTTGAAATTTCTTCTTTGATAGGCTTGTTTTGTTGAAGGCTGATTATTTTAGTACTCTTGTTTTCTTTTTATTTTATTTTTAATTGGCTGTACCACGTGATTGTTTGGTGGGTGTGGCGTGTTTACTTTTAGTTTTATGGCGAAAAAAACAAAAATAAAATAGGTATACACTTGTTTGTTGTTATTCTTTTCTGTTTTTGCAGATGATGGAAGAACAACATAAAGTTATAATTAGATTGTTTTTATTTTTGACAGTTCTGATTCTGATATTTTAGCTACCTTAATTATGTCTTCTTATTCGATTGTGTGATCGCGTGATATTTTAAAAGTTTTGATAACAACCTGTAGATTGGTACATATTATGTGTCAAGGGTCTTTTCTTGAATATTAAGATAGGATGACGCAATAAATATGCCACAAGAATAATATGGCTTCATTATAAGGGCGAATTTGTTTAAAATTTAAATTTTCTTATCTCAATTTCCTTTCTACATAAATTAATTTTAGTTTTACATATTCTGAATAAATAACCTAGACAGGAAATTATAATCTTCTAAACGTGACAGTTTTTGATAATGACAATTTGGCAAATCCTAGATCATGTTTTAAGATGAAGTGTAATCAATGGTTAAAGAATCGAAACAAATGCGTGCGTTCAGATTAAATTTAGAGTGCCTGGGACACCTTTGGAACTGATATCTATTGAGTGAACGGACAAGGTCAAATTGCAAACTATTTGCTGTCAAATTCCAAAAACAATATAATTCAGTTAATCATTGAATTTTGATTCTTATTTAATTGAAACTTATTGTTCAATTCATAAATTTATTTATTTTATTACATTATGTGTAATTTAGTTTGAGATTCCTCATAAAAGAAACGCAAACCTACATATTTGGATAGCTTGAGATATTTTGATGAACGTAGCCATTTCGAAAATCGGCATATTCGATTATAAACGGACTTCAAATGACTGAAGATCTGTTTGATAATATGTAAGAACTTTACAAACATTGTCACAATGGAATGTCATAATAACATAATTAAATCTAAAGCCTGGTTAGCAAACCAAAGCGATCTGTCTTCATATTATAATTCCGATAACAAAATTGATTAATCTATTTATGTACATATTTACATTGGACATCTATTTTTATATCGTCATCGAAAAGGCTTAGCACGTAAGGGTTTTATTTATATGTACGATTTTATTTGTTTTGCTCGATTTCATGTTTAACTATCTACGTAAATAAAGTAATTGTATGAAACTACCAACGACGCACGTAAGAAATGCGAATGTTTACCAAATCATTTTTAAATAAATATTTGTATGATTTTTATGATTTCATGCGTCATTTAAAAGAATTATACAAAATACTTAGTCATTAAGTGATGCGCCTTACTTAAAAAGAAAAGGCTTTAAGCATTCCAAAATGCATGAAATTTATGTTAATTCTACAAAAATAAGATCTGATTGCTCGGATATATTTGTGAGCATTTTTATCGTAAAATCTTAAACTAAATTCACCCGAAAGTAAAAAAAAAACACCGATTACAGAATCAGATGAGCATTTGACATTTCTACCATAGTTAAAGTGTCAAAAAATCACTCCGAATGCATTTCCAACTCATTCATCGAATTATGCAATCGACAATAATATAATATTGAACAATTAACTAAACATTTTCGAAATGTTGACTATTTCAATTAATAAACTCAACCGAAAGTAAAACACACCAATCACAGAATCAGATGAGCATTTTGCGGAGTAAATTCATTTTGACATTTCTACCATAGTTAAAGTGTCAAAAAATCACTCCGAATGCATTCCCAAATAATTCATCGAATTATGCAATCGACAAAAATATAACATTGAACAATTAATTAAACATTTTTGAAATTTTGTGAGTTTAATTAATAAAAACAACCTTAACAAGAATCTACAGCCTATTTTTGAGTAAATTGATCATACATTGATACATTTTTGAACTATTTTTGAATAATCTGATGGAAAACTTAATTTAAACCAGAATAGAAATAGCAAAAATATACTTTTCTTTTATTTGCTGTCAGAAAATGACAGATTCTGGAAAATGGCAGATTTTTTCATATGAAATGTCAAATTATGCAATATTTTAATACAAATTAAAGACATAAAGTATGCATATAAATAAATGACTTCTGAAATACATACTTCTCTATGTATTTAAAATTATGGAAACAATTTCAACACAATATTTTTTAAAATACTTGTTTTGTAACAAGCGTGAAATACATATCAGTGTAAACTCACTTCATAAAAGTAACATTCAATTTAAAACCCATCTCAAACCAGTTAGAGTAGTTAAATTCAAAACTTGTTCCCACTCACAAATGAAAAAAAAAGAAAATTGAAAGTTACGCAATCTTTCAATTGAATTTTGATTAACTGTCTGATTCTACAAATAAACCCCCTCCCAACCTTTAATCAATAAAACAGGCAACAATTTAACACAATTTTTCTGACATTTTGAACCAATCCATTAAAATATTTTTTAATTGGCAGAAAATGTGCTGGAATGGCATTGACTTTTGTGTTAACAACCAATCAAAATTAGACTTCACTTCGATCTACACAACAAAAGCACAAATATATGACGTTTAAAAATGCGTCGAAATACATTTCAATTTTAAAATCATAGAAAACTCTCAAACTGTACCCAGTTAAAGTTGATAAACAAATTAAAGAAATTTCATCTACCTGGTGGTGTATATATCTCCCTACCTACCTGAATTATTAAATATTCAAACTAAAACACATGTAATCAGGGCATAAAATCAATTTATAAATACCTTAACCTACCTACCTAATTCTTTCGTAAGAAATTCCCACATTCTCAGAAATAAAGAAATCTCCCTCCTAAATTATTATTACACGAAAAACAAAAAGAAAAAAAAACAAATTAACATAAAAGAATTCCCGAATTACGCATTTTGTCTAAAAATATAAATCTGGCAATAACTCAACCTACACGCAAGACGCAAACTATGCACCCACTACACTACCTTCCTACTTCTATCTATTATCAAATTATTTACACAAATTTGTCGCTAGCATCGCGCAAAATCAATGCACAAGCACCCCAAGTTAAGGGGAAGGTCTTACTTCTTCAAGGTTGTTCTTGCTGCGAAGCAGAGGAAAATAAAAAGAAGAAAAATAACAAAAATATGGTAGGTATGGTGGGTAAAAAATTTGTAGGTATACCTTACTAAAAATAATTAAATTAAATGCGATTCAATGGAATGAATGATGAAATATATAATAACAATTAATAAAATATGTTTATAAATTTAATTACATGTTCTGTGTGCTCATCAATCACAGGTACAGTTGGCGCGGTGGCATCCAAAACACTCAATACCAATGGAACTGACATTTTTGCAAGATTTCTCTTTTCTTTTTTAATTTGATTATTATTTTGAAAAAAAGTTTTGTAAGGTTGTATAGTTTTGAATCAATACTTTTATTTATTTATTGTCAGAGTGAATTTAAATAAAATTTCTTTTATTTAAAAATCGATGTTGAAATTACTTAATTTAGATTGAAAAGTAATTGAGTGTTTATGGCAAACCAGCTTTTGCGAATCAAGAAAAATTAATTAACCATCTTGATGTTTTAAAATCACAGATTTTTGTTTGTTTTTTAATCACTTCGAAAATTTAATTCGAAATTTAAAAAAAAATTAAAAATAATTTATTTTAAAGAAAATTCAAAAAAAAAATTAACTTTATATTTTTTGAAAATATTTAAAAAAAAACGTTATTTATTTTTATAACAGCATGACTATTGGCTTTGTAGGTAATTCAAGAACTGAGGATTTCCTTTGCGGTAGTCGTCAATTATAAGACGCTCTTGGGCCGAATCAATTGTTGTTTATTAATTTTAGTTTTAGTCTTTTCTGTTGGTGTTGTTGTTGTTGTTATAAATGTTGTTGTTGTTGGGCTTGGGGGTGATTCGTTTATCATTTTGCCTTCGCGTTCGCACTACCACTGTTGTTGTTGTTCTTTTAATATACATGTACCTATATATATATATATATTTATTTAGGTAGGAATGTTAACACTTAACAAATTGAAAAATATGTTTTGTACAGTTTTTATACAACAACAAAATACACCGAGAGCTACAGGCGAGAAGAGCGACAAATCGAGTCAAAAAACGATAGACAAATAAATTGGGTCGGCGAATGTGCTGTGCGGAGCGTTTGAAGAAAAAAAGGGGCTCACCACCGTCACCACTCACCACATCACTCACTTGGCACTTTGCTTTTGCTTCTACTTGTACTGCTGCTGCTTCTCTCCTACCGCTACCTCTGCGACGATCATTGACAATTCCTTGCCTTGCTACTGCCGCTTGCCGCGCGAAACGAATCGCGCTTCTTTTCAACACAATAACATAACAAAAACAACTCCCGTGCCGAGATTGCCTCACCTCTCACCTCTCGCTAAATAAACTACTAACACATTGAGAAAGACCTGTCATGCCAATTTATTTATTCCATTTCACTCGCTCTCTTTCTCTCATTCGCCTTTTCTCTCTCAATCGCATTAAAATCGAACTTTGGTCGTTCACGCGATACGCACACGAGTTGCGGCAAGGAAATGAATGGTATGCTAGCTGGTAGCGTGTTTGTTGTTATTGTTTTTAGTGAGAAAACTCGAACGGGAAACGTGCTGTTGCTCACTAGGTGCTTGGCTTGGTGTGTTTCTGTTTAGTGAAACCACAGTTACAGTGATGATTGGAGGTGGGATGGGCACGCTAGCCAGGGCAGACCATACCGTACCGTATACCGATCCGATACCACTCCGTCAGAGCTCAGAGTTCTGTGGTGATGATGTTTTCTGTATCCCTCTCTGTTGACGTGGATATCAAGGTCGTGGCTTCGGCTGTGGCTGTAGCTGGTGAGGTAGCATGTGTTTATCTGGTTTTTATGGATGAATAGGGGGAAAGGCCTTTCGATGGCGCATGACTCAGCCAGATGACCAAGTTCCTCTGATTCTCATTCGGATGAGGTGTGTGTGGAAATGACGTATGTAGATATTCGAATAAATAGCAGCTACATCTGGTGTGGAATAGGTGTTTTAATTTGTGAAATAGAAGTCATTTGACGTTTTCTGTCAGTTTTATTTGAAATTGCATATTTTACCGGAAGCCATTATTAACAAATTGTGTGTATTCGAAATTAGTCAATTTTATGTATTGGGATTTTCAATTAAAACAAAAAAACACTTTTCAATTTAAAAAAATCTTTTTTATGATTTCACTGAGGCGTTCATACAAGGAATGAGAGAAAAAGAACAATCAAGAACAAGATCATATATATTAGGGAATTTCCCTTACAATATTTAAAAACTCATAGACTACTTTGATTTTAATTTTATACGTGATAAGGAAGACAATGAATGTATATGCAGTTGTGTTCATAAAAAAAGTAGCGCTGGTCACATTTTATTAGATTGTCAATTATTTAAATAACGGAAATTCTTACAAATAAAATGACCATGTTACTTGCATCTAACGGTCTTTCGTTTTCATATTAGAGACTTTTAGCTTAAAGTTATACCCTACTTTTCCCGGTGAACACTCATTATTTCAAACTCCCTGGATATAGAGTGTTCATAAAGATAGCAGTGCTTTTGATTTTATAATTAAAAAGTGTTAAAAATATTTTTTTTTATTTTTTCGTTAAGTGAATATTTTACTATATAAAGTTTTAAGTATTTGTAACATACTTGCATATAAAAAATTAATAAATAATAGCTCAAAAATAAACAAGGGAACGGTTAAGACACTGCACCAAAGAAATTCGAAAACTTATTAGAAAACTGCATTTGGAGGGAAAACGTACTAAAATATTCAAGACATCCCAGGCTGCTCACACAAAAATGGTCAGTAACGCCTTAAAATGACAAAATAAACCGATAACGCTAGGCTCAATAAGGATGACTTGACTACTGAAAGAACTGACAAAAAACATTCAGTTAGCAAAACAGAACCCGTACATAGGCTCTAGGAAAATAAGAAATTGATTTTAACTGCCTGTTAAAGCTGTCACAATACGAAGACGTCTTTTATAAGCGAAGTTACCAGTTCAAAGTCCACGCAAGGTACTATTCTTGACGAAACGGCATGTGGCCAGGAGAATGGAGTTTGTTAAAGCGCATAGAGATTAGGCAAAAGAGAAATTGAGGAATGTTCTGTGGAGCGATGAAAGCAAAGGCGTCCTTTTTGAGACCAAGGGTAGTCGGGAATATGTGATAAGACCCTAAAATGCAGAAATTATCCACGGTAGACTATAAAAACAGTGAAGCATGGTGAAGGAAAAATTATGATATTACGCAACCGACTGACTGTTTGAAAATTCTCGAGGAGGTTATGTTACCCTATGCTGAAGAAATGCCGTTGGTTTGGGTATACCAACGCGACTATATGTTCCAAATCATACGTCAAAAAATGCAAAATCATGGTTTGCGCAGAAAAAGTTATCCGTTATTGAGTGGCCCGCTCAATCCCCCGACCGGGGATGTTAAGAACGCAATTCATAAAGCAAAACCCAAGAATACGGAAGAATTGTATGAAGCAGTGCGTGATTCGTATAACTCAATACCAGTCGAGAGGTGTCAGGTTTTAGTGAAGAAGAAGAAGATGAAGAATCATCTCATAACTTATAACTACATTAGTTGTGTTCACCGAGGTTTTGTCTAGATCAGGACAGCACAGTTTCGTGAGAAACGTCAGATCAAGTTAGAACAGTCAGTTAAACGTCAGTTGTCAAAAAAAAAAAAACAAATTGCAAATTGTGTGAATTTTTAGTTTCTCGCTCATTTTTTTTTTCATGTTTTGTGTTTTTACTGTGAAAAATATTATTTAAAATTATTGAAATGTTAAATCTAAATAAAAATGTTAGTGGTTCAGACACCGATAGTGATTTTTCGTCGGATTCCTCTTCAGATACACTGCACAACCACAGTCTTTCCTTCCTCGGATGTCAATTCAATTTGATGCATTTTTTTTCAATTTATTTCTTAATTATTTAATTAAACAAATTTGCAAAATAACTTTATTTTAATTTTTTTAAATCACGAGAAAAAAACACAAAGCACAGCCAAATCAAAACGTTAACAAAAAAAATGACAACTTTGATTTTGACATTTCTCACGAGTCTGTTCTAACCTGATCTGACTCAAAAGCAAGTACAGAAAATCCTGTTCTAGGTTTATCAATGAACAGGAAAGTAGAACAGTTCAGCACAGAAAAAACCTTAATGAACAACAAAAAGCTGTACTTTTCTGTCTAGAACAGTCCAGCACAGCGTCAGTGAACACAGCTATTGTCTACTAAATTTTTTTTATTACAGTTGGTAGGTATACTGTAAGTTTGTGTTTATTTTTAGGAAATATTTACTTTATTCTATTTCTAGAGGCCTAGTTATAGCTAGCATTGATTTATTGTAATTTATTTTGACAGGTTGGTTATAGCGATCTTAAAAAATGTTCTATCATCGAAATAAAAATTCCTGATTGAAATCTGTCACTAAAACTGTATAAAATTGGATTGAGTTCAATGACTGGTCACTTTAGTACAGTAGATACTTTTATCAAAAAGTAAAATGGAAATAAAAATCTAAGCTGAGTTGTTAAGTTAAGAAAAACGCCAACCATATCGTAACTTTTTTATAAAAAAGTGATCTTCAACTTTAAAGGCCTGGTCAAATAGAACGGGTTCCGAGGGAACGGTCAAAAATATCCTCCTCATTCGCCATACGTCAAAAAGAATGCGGTCTCGGTCAATTTTGGGGTTCTATTACCCCAGTTCTAAAATTCAAGGCAACATTTTGTCTTTGCTTTTGTAATTTACTGCGATACAAAGTAATTTAACAAGTGAATCCAAAAAAATCAAGTGAGTAGCAACAAAATAAGCCGTAACAGCATCAGCAGTGAAATTGAGGCCATTGGTTAAAAAGAAAATTGGACTTACCACCGATAACATGTCCAAAGGTTGCACTGATGAGAATAACAAAGATACAGTAAACTAATGCCAATGCAAAGCACTATGAACCTATGATACACTAGAGACAAATTCTAAGACAGACACTTGTTTAATAATCTTAAAGAAGCAGCCTATTATAAGCTTCATCAAAGCCTTTAAACGGCTAGAACAAAACAATCAATAGGTTTAATCACTCTTTTAGGGTGTTTAATACTTAAGGGCAATAGATCCACATTGATCTCCAGCCCCTCAACTTAAGCTAAACCTATACTATGGCGAGTTTTATCACCTCTGATGGAATGACGACAATTTTAAGTCCACAGTACCTATTAAACCTTAACACAAGCGGGAGAAAGCAAATTGTGACGAAGGGGAGGGGCCATCTTTTTAAGGTAAGACTGGCGCTTGTCTCGTCTAAATTGGTTTACGGATATATATGTTAATTATTTCAAATTTTGACACGAACCTGTTTTCAGGAGCAGTCAAACAGGGTTGATGTTTTAATTTTCAAGATAAGAAGCCTTGATATTATTTTTCCTAACAAATTAGAAGAAGATTAAAGGGATTTCCTTAGTTGTTAGTCTAGACTACATTGCTAAACAAACAACGAAAATACTTTTCAAATGTATAAAATTGAAACTTACTTCTTGATTTTCCAAACACGAATAACCTATTAGTTTCAGGTGACATTTACATGTGTGTTGACGTTAAACTGTCGCTTTATTTGTTATACTACAACTTTAATTTGACAATCGTCTTCGTGTTCAGTTTTTAACCGCTGACCTTAGTCGCGTTCTCTTTGAACAAATATAATTTCCTGACATTTTAAATTAATGGGGCCATTTCCCAAATTTAGGTCCGTTTACTATGTTTTCTTTTCTCCACTGTCCCCGTTTCCTAATTCTAATTAGAAATATTAAATAAGTTGGTAAATATTTCTACAAAAAGTGGTCTTTGTATGATTAAACTCTATTTATAAAAAGTCGATTATATGTTTTGCACGTATTAACAGTCACAGTTAATTTTAGTGTTCCCACCCAATTACAAATCCAATAGCAAAGTTATCTTCTTTTCAATGTCAGGAATATCATTTTGTTCACAAGAGTCTAGAAGTCTTCCAGATTATCAAATTAAAATCAAATTTCTTTTCAGAGTAAGCAATTTCTGAGATTAAGATTAAGATAAGATTGATTAAGATTGTAGTACCCGTTTCATGGTGGTTAGTGCGATGGACTGTCATGCGAGAGGTCTTGTGTTCGATCCCTGCCTATGCCACCTAATGATTTTTCAAGGGTACTGCGACTGCCTCTTGTGAGGAATTGACAAATTTTCCAAGAGTAATTCTTGTCATGAAAAGTGCTTTCTCTGCAACTCCCCAAATATTAAATCAATAGAGACACATTTTTTCTGTTAAGCACATTTTTTCTGTTAAGCACTTGCTATGCAATTATTAAGGAACAGAACTTTTATTCTTTAATGTTCACTATCTTGTCAATGACCGAGGTTTAAAGCTAAATTACGATTTGCAAATTTCTGTCACGCTTTATGACACATGATATCGTAAAATGTCGTAGTCGGTAAGAAACCTGTCAAAAGCTTAAATTGCATTTCTTTTCTGATGCATTTGTGAACTGCAGAATGTCTGTAGTAAACAAAAACGTCTGACTTAGTCCGATTTAAATGTAAACAGAGTTCATACACTTCATAAAAAAATGGCTGCCAAACAAGTTTTGTAGAACTCGATTTTTGATTTGCGTACCGAAAAAGAAAAGAAAATTATAGTTATTTCTGCAGACAAACAAATTCAGCTGCACAATCTGCCCGACGCTGACAGCAGTCTGACGTTTATGAACGGTAGGTACTGCAGTTCGACTAGGTTAGTTCGATCGAAAATCTGACTTTATGAATGCAGATAACGCAGTTCTTAGTTAGGCTGTCGTTTATGAATACACCCTAGGTCCTCAATAACTTCACTAATTAAGTCATTTAGGTCTTGAATCTATTGTGGAACATTCGTATAACCCTTGTTTATAGTCTCAAGAAAGTAGGCCAAAGGTGTTAAGTCACAAGATTTTGGTGCAAATTCTGACCTAGTCTCCAAGAAATAACACGAACAGTAAACTTTTCTCGCAAGCTTTTGACTTTTCGTTGCTTATGTTGCAGGTAGTGCCATCTTGATGAACACTAACATCAATATCTTATAATTTCAGTCATACAAAATCATAATTCATAGCTCAGCAGGGATCAAATAGTAATTGACATACCCCAGTTTTTCGTCAACACCAAGGAGCACATCACTTACTTGTTACAGCGGCTGACATTTTTACACCAGTTTCACTATTTTCGACGAGAAGGCGCTTTAACTGATTGGAAAATGTCCATAATTTTTTTTGCGAATTTGAACTTTTTCAAAGCGCACTATTTTTGGTAAAGCGTAATTTTTTCCGACAACGGATTCAGGCTCATAGACTTTTCTGCGGGGTGAAACGCCATGGTAGCCAGTACGCGTCTTCCACACCTCAACATCCACAAAGGAACTTGGAGATCTCCAGATCAATTTAACGTCAACCAGATTGACCATATTGCTATCGACGCCAGACACGCTTCCAGCATCATGGATGTACGACCTTTCCGAGGAGCTAACATCGACTCGGACCACTACCTCGTTGTAGCCAAGGTAGCACTTTAGGTTTCCAGACCCAAGGCAACACAGAGAGATGCTGGGAGAAGGTACAACGTCGAACGGCTACAATCGCAAGAGATCGCCAAATACTTCTCCGGCCGAGTTACAAGTAACCTCCCTCGAAGTTCTGTGCAGCAGTATACAAAACCATTAGCAATATTGCAAAGATGCAATCAGAGAAGCTGGGTTTCAAGCAATCACCAACAAGGAACCCCTGGTTTGATGAGGAATGTCGGCAGGCAAATGCAGCCAAACAACAGGCACGCAAAGCGGCGCTCCATAAAAGGAGGAGAGCTGCTCATGAGCTCTATGAGCAGTAGAGGCGAGAACGCTGACTTCTCAGAAGGAAAAAGAGAGGGCATGAGAAGCGTGCGGTCGATGATGTTGAGAGGTTTAAAAGCAGGAATGAAGTTTGAAAGTTTTATGAACTGGTGAAATGAAATTCACAGGTACATAAACCTAGAACCGAAGGCTGCAAAGACGAAAGTGGAAACATCATAGTGGAACCGCAGTCAATGCTGAGGATATGAAAAGACCACTTCTGCAGACTGTATAACGGCGACGACGAACTGAATTCCGTTGTCAGGCAGGATGATCTATTGAACATAGATGAGGAAAGGCATACACTTCCGTCCTCCCGACTTAGACGAAGTAAAGATTGCCATATCTAAGCTGAAGCCTAATAAAGCCACTGGAGCGGATGGTTTGAATGCCGAGCTCTTTAAAGCAGCTGAAGATAAGTTGGTTAGGAACATGCACCAACTTATCTGTAAGATATGATCGGAAGAAAGCATGCCCGATGAATGGAAACTCAGAATTGTTTGCCCGATCCTGAAAAAGGAGATCCTTTAAACTGCACCAAGTATAGAGGAATCAGTCTACTTAACATCGCCTATAAAATCTTCTCTGCCGTAATATGTGAACGTCTAAAGACCATCGGCAACAACCTGATAGGTCCTTGGTTGGTTGGTCAGTGTGGTTTTAGACCACGCTGCTCCATAAAGGTTGGAAACAATTTAACAGAACCTTTCGATGTCAAAAAAGGTTTTAGACAAGGTCATGTGATTTTTTTAACATCCTTGAAAGAATAGTGCAGAGCTCACACGTCAACACTAGAGGCACTATATTTTAAAAGTCTGTCCAATTACTAACATATGCTGATAACATTGACATAATCGAAAGAACTCAGCGTGATGTCAATGGGGCTTTTATGAGTATTGAGGCAGAGGCGTCCACAATGGGTGTAACGGTTATTGACGGCAAAACAAAGTAAATGATGTCGTCAAGAAAGGACATACAACACCGACGTCTTGGTCAAAACGTCACCATCGACAGACGTAACTTTGAGTTAGCCAACGAGTTCGGCTACCTAGGCTCCGCTATAAACGCAGAAAACAACACCAGCGCTAAGATCAAACGCAGAATAACTCTTGCTTACCGCTGTTTCTTTGGACTAAGAAAGCAATTGAGTGGTAAAGTCCTCTCTCGAGGGACCAAAGTGTCGCTATATAAGACCCTTATCATCCCAGTCCTGCTATACGGTGCAGAAGCATGAACTATGACAAAAGCGAACGAAAACACCTTGTGTCAGTTCGAGAGAAAAGTTCTTCGTGTGATCTACAGTCCCGTATGCATCGAAGGGGAGTGGAGGAGAAGATGGAATGACGAGCTGTACGGGATGTACAGCGACGCAGACTTAGCCAGAAGGATAAAAGTCCAACAACTAAGATGGCTTGGTCACGTAGAGCGCATGGAAACCAATGCTCCGGCCCGGAAAGTCTTCGAATCCACATCCACAGGACAGCGCAGTAGAGGAAGACCGCGAATCAGGTGGCGCGCACAAGTGGAAAGTGAACTCACCTAACTTGGAGCCCGAAACTGGAGACATCTAGCTAGGGACCGAGCTAAATGGAGAAGTTTGTGAGGTGATTCCCTAGTTCCGACAGGACTGTAGCGGCTCCTTAAGTAAGCAAGTAAGTAGATTTTATTTTTCATTTATTAAAAGATGACATCTGCAAATATAAAAGCTGTCCTGTTTTTTGAATACCCTTTAATGACCAGACAAGACAGGAAAATCCGAATTTGGGCGCCATTTCAAACATAACAAATGAAGAATTAATTTTCTTTTTTAAATATGTGATGAAGATTTCTCCAAATAATTGTCTATTGGTTATAATTCAGCTCATTAAATATAGTACTAATTTTTTACTTAAGAAGTGTAAAAATCAAACATTTTATTATTTGAAGACTTCAAGTCTCACAGTTTCGCTATTAGTAATAATTAAATTGAATACTAAGAATTTTAACTGCACTTAAAAAAACGTTTAATTTTTCTAGGAAAATCAATCATAAATCAAATTTAAAAAAATAATGATTCTACTAAAACTCAGTCACGTTGTAACAATTTGTCATAAATAAACCAGTAAAATTACAAGTTCAACAATTTTCACAGCACTTCAGGGCACGAACTAAATAATGAGGAATTTTTCAATCAAAAAATAAAATCTTACTTCAATTTCCGAGGGAGCTTTGATTTGAAGTTTTGGATCTGGATCTAAACTGCAGCTGCAATTATTACAACTAAAGGTTGTTGATTCCTCCATAAGAGTTAATTTGGGAAAAACCGAACTGCACTCGATGATTTTGACTGAATAACTGTTAACTTTTAAGCTTTCTACTTTTTAAACTGTCGTGTTCCCATATCCTAAATTTTATCCATGATGAATTGTTGACAGACACATTTAGGTAGATAGGTAGATAGGTTAAGTATAAGTATAACCCCACCGCTGCTGTCACCGCCGCGAACTAATCTAAAACTAAAACCAATTCTGTTCCCGTTGCTGACGACCATACTGAAGGCCATTCTATTGGTTGCAATTATTCTATTATCTTTGTGCTTGTCTCTCTCTCATCAGATTGCAATTCACAGCAAAAAGATTAGATTTAATCAATTCGGGTTGTTAGTTTTGATCGTGCCATAATGACAATAAATGATAAATGTTAGGGGATCACCCTTCCTCATTTGCAAAGCGGCTAAAGTTCTCCAAAAGAGAGAAAGCCCACATTTGCAAAAGGGGATGAATGTGAATGCAGTAAGTGTCATTTCTGTTTTACGATCAAGCTTAAAATGTTAAAATAAACTTGTAATTTTTATTACTTTGACGTGTTTTGTTCTTTGGTATTGTTTTGCTATTCTCTATTTAAGTGGGCACCTGATGTAATTTTACACAAATAAACCATATAACGAAATTACAGTTGCGTGATAGCTTTTGTTAAAATGCTTTCAAAGCAAGATTAATAATTTTTTAAACAAAAAGGATTAGTTTAAAGTGCATCTCGTATAGATACTCGTTTCGGTTACAATCATAAATTTACGTTGTTCGTTCGTAGTAATTTATTAATAAATTACATAAACTCAAGAGTTATGGAATTTCTTGACGTAGAGATTTGCTTATTGAAGTAGTAGTTTTTTTTATTACCAACTTAATATCTAGAAGTAAACGTTTTCAAATAAGATTTTAAGTTCCTGTTGAAGTTAAAAATGCAAAACTTACGACATTGACAAATGAGTCGTTGAATTTACTTACTTACTTACTTAAGGTGGCGCTACAGTCCTGTGTGAACTAGGGCCTCACCCAACAAACTTCTCCATCTACCTCGGTCCCTAGCTAGATGTCTCCAGTTTCGCGCTCCAAGTTGGGTGAGGTCACCTTCCACCTGATCCGCGGTCTTCCTCTACAGCGCTGTCCTGTGGGGTGCGGATTTGAAGACTTTCCGGACTGGAGCATTGGTTTCCATGCGCTCTATGTGACCCAGCCATCTTAGTCGTTGGACTTTTACCCTTCTAGCTAAGTCTACGTCTACAGCCCGTACAATTTGTCGTTCCATCTTCTCCTCCACTCCACTTTTATACATACGGGACCGTAGATCACACGAAGAACTTTTCTCTCGAAGCGACCCAAGGTGCTTTCATCCGCTTTTGTCATGGTCCATGCTTCTGCACCGTATAGCAGGACGATAAGGATAGATGATAAGGGTCTTATATAGCAACACTTTGGTCCCTCGAGAGAGGACTTTACCAATCAATTGCTTTCTTAGCCCAAAGAAACAGCGGTAAGCAAGAGTTATTCTTCGTTTGATCTCAGCGCTGGTGTTGTTTTCTGCGTTTACTGTGGAGCCTAGGTAGACGAAGTCCTTGATTACCTCAAAGTTATGTCTGTCGATGTTGACGTTTTGACCAAGACGTCGGTGTTGTATGTCCTTTCTAGACGACAGCATGTACTTTGTTTTGCCCTCATTAACCGTTAAACCCATTTTTGCCGCCTCTGCCTCAATACTCACAAAAGCCCCAATGACATCAAGCTGAGCTCTTCCGATTATGTCAATGTCATCAGCATATGCCAGTAATTGGACAGACTTTTGAAAGAAAGTGCCTCTAGTGTTGACGTGTGAGCTCTGCACTATTCTTTCAAGCACGATGTTAAAAAAATCGCATGACAGCGCATCACCTTGTCTAAAACCTATTTTGACATCGAAAGGTTCTGTTAAGTTGTTTCCAACCTTTATGGAGCAGCGTGAATTCTCCATAGCACAAACGGACCAGTTTGGCAGGGATGCCAAAACTAGACATGGCTCTGTACAGCTCGTCCCTGTAGATGCTGTCATATGCGGCCTTGAAATCGATGAAAAGATGGTGGGTGTCGATTTGGTGTTCTTGGGTTTTTTCCAGGATCTGCCGTAATGTGAATATTTGATCAACTGTGGACTTTTCTAGTCTAAAACCACACTGATAAGGACCTATCAGGTTGTTGACGATGGGCTTTAGACGTTCACATATTACGAAAGAGAAGATTTTATAGGCGATGTTAAGTAGACTTATTCCTCTATAGTTGGTGCAGTTTAGAGGGTCTCCCTTTTTCAGGATCGGGCAAACAATAGTTGAATTTACGTAAATATTATTACAATTATTAGTTTCAAATGAAAATTTGGTGATAGGTTAGGTTAGGTTAGGTTGGAGTGGCTTTCCAGATGTCCATTGTGATACCACTATGATACCACTAATGAGGTTAATCATGGGATACCATTGTGACACCACTAATGGGGTTACTCATGGGAGAGTAATGAACTTAAACAAACCATTTTGTAAAGTTAGAGAGACCTCGACTCAACGGTCAAATCCGGTCAAAATCCTCGACCCTAAACTAAACTGGAAACTAAATATTGAAGTACGGGTTAAGAAGGCCTGTGTTGCCTTCAACGCCTGCAGCAAAACTTTCGGCGAAAAGTGGGCACTTCAATCTAAGATGATTTTATGGACGTACACAGCCGTAGTACGCCCAATCTTGACATATGGTTCGATTGTGTGGTGGCCTGCTTTTAGCAAAACCTATAATATTAATAAGCTAAAGAAGGTTCAGAGAACAGCTTGCGTGGGCACCAGGGGGCAATGCGCACTTGTCCAACGGACGCCTTAAACGTTATTTTGGATCTTCTACCAATCTTTTTATTAAATACATAGTTTCCTGCAGCGCTATTAGGCTGAAGGAATCAAACAGCTGGTTGTCAAAACCTTCTGGTCACAGCAACACTACGAAATTGATTCCCTCAGATATTATCTCGGTAGACAGTGACTACTGCACTCCTACTTTGAGCCTAAGTAAGGGTTTTAAAGTTATTTTCCCATCCAGAGAAGATTGGGAGAATGACATCGTGTCGATAGGTTTCGACACAACCATCTTTACTGACGGCTCAAAGATGGAGTGCGGAGTTGGTTCTGGAATCTTTTCTGAGTCCCTAAATGTAGCCAAATCCTTAGGCTTCCTGACTTTGCTAGCGTTTTTCAGGCTGAACTGCTGGCTATAAGAGAGGCATGTAAGATACTTAAACAAAACCCAAACCAAAACCGAAATGCGGCTATCTTTACAGACAGTCGGGCAGCTGTCAAAGCCATTAGCTCGGCCATAACCTCATCTAAATTGGTCCAGCAATGTCGCGATGAGCTTGCGAGCCTCAATATTAACCTCGGTGTCACCCTGATCTGGGTTCCGGGCCATAGTGGTATCGTGGGAAATGAACAGGTTGACGAGCTAGCCAGGCAAGGATCGGCCCTTCATAGCTCACTTGCGGAAATGGTTAACATTCCTCTTGGTGCTATGAAGTGTAAAATCTTTCCTATCTACCAAACTGAATCAAACCGAAGGTGGAGCAATTTACCCAACTGCATTATATCTAGGAAGATATGGCCCACCTATAACAAAACCCGTACAAACGATCTTCTACGCAGGCCAAGGCAAGACGTAGCCAGGATTGTTGCGTTTTGTACCGGACATTGGCCTATAGGAGTTCATGCAGAGAAGGTGTGTATCTCTTACAACACCTTTTGCCGTAGCTGTAGTGACCAAAGAGAAAGTAAAACGATATTCCATTTTTTCTGCCAATGTCCTGCTTTGGCAAACACTAGAATTAAATACTTTGGAAAAGCATTCTTTCAAGAACTTGATGAGCTATCTGAGACAAAGATTAGAGACCTAATCTTTTTTCTCAATGCGACAAAATGGCTCTAACATAATCGCTATGAAGCTTCTCTAGCAACCTATCCCTTTCAATCAAAGGTCAAACGAGTTTTTGGTATCAAAACGGCGCACTACAGCTCTAATTGGATCTCAGGCTAGGTTGCCTTGAGATCGCCATTTCTACCTACATACCTAGAGAGACATTTTGTGTCAATCGTTGGCAGTTCACTGGTATTATCGAAGAAGGGATTACCGAGAAAGTTACTCCTTCTTAAGGAGAGTGTTGGACTTGTACATAGAAGTTGTTGGACTGTTTCCTCGTCCTCCTCGTCCATGCAGCTTCTATAGAAGTCATTTGTGGAGACCCCTAGCCTCAGAGCATGTCTTCCTATGAGGCAGTGTCCTGTTTTTACTCCAATTGTAGAGTTTATACTTTGTCTGCTCAGGGATATCAATCAATTTGACCGTTTTAAGTCTATGCTTGGCCATATTTGCTTAGTTACTAGGCAGGTGGTACAAACTGAATGTATCTGTGGTCAGAGAAGGAATTCTCTTTTGAGACATGCCATTTTGAAATCAGATTGTGGATCGAGTCAGAGGCAAGTTTAATATCAAGCACCTCTTTCCTATTCTTGGTTACAAAAGTGTGTTCACTACCAATATTACTTATGAGTAGGTTAGTGCTTAGTAAGTAATCAAATAAGGACTCACCTCTCTCATTTATATCAGAGCTACCCCATACCGTGTGATGGGCGTTAGCGTCCGAACCAATTAGGAGACCAACTTTTTTCGATTGAGCGTCCGCAATTGCCTTCCTCAAGGTCTCTCCTGGAATTGGGCTAACGTGGCTAAGATTAGAGGATATGAGCCAGTAGGTGGCTTTATCCGTTGTTAAGACAGCGGTGGTGGTGTCCTTGTTGCTGTAATTGGGGAGTAAAAATGCGTTTAAGTCATTTTGTACTAACATGCATGACCTTGGTTCATCTTTCTTCGATGCATACAATAGTTTATAGCCAGGAGTCCTTAAGCCTCTGATGATAGAGTTTGAGACCCATGGCTCCTGTATCAAGACGATGTCTTCCTTGTTCCTATGCAATCGAAGTACCAGGTTGTTTGCGGCCATGATGGCGTGATGGAGATTAATTTGTACTAATCGCAGCATTGCTACGATCAGATCAACCTCCAACACTGTTTTATCGGCGTTTTCATCGTCTCAGGAGGAATGAAGTAGGCCTTCCTTACTCAGAGTGATGTCTAACGTGGCGTCTTCAGTATCCATGTGTTGCTGTCGACTATAGGTTTAGCCTCCACTTCAGATGGCTTCTTTGGGGCTGTGGTGGTCGATGGTTCCACTTGTGGTGTTGCATCGACTATCATTATAGGTGGTAGTGAAGCGTTTCCTTCCGCTGAATGGGCTTCTGTGGGGGCGTGTTAAACGAATCTTTCACGATTTCATCGAAACCATACCTAATCACGCCTTTGGTAGCGGCCAGTGGAGCCAATGATTCCCTATTGACCAACACGAGAGCTGATCTATAGTGACCTACTGTCTCCTCTTCAACCTTTGGGACTTTCCAGTAGTGCGTAGGCAGGTTTGGATTACTGGGCAGTTGTGCAGAGCCGGGACCATTATACGTGCTCTTGGTCGGCAAGGAATATTCTCCCTTGCAACAACCTCGTGCTTGGCGTCCGGCCAGACTTCTTGCAAGCCATTGACAGCAGCCCTGAAAGATCTCTGATCACCACAGGCGATGAGTTTGATACGATTTTGGTACCATCCTGCATCGGCTGTGTCTGGGAGAGGCCCCGGATTCTCCTCGATGACAGATAAAAATCTGAAACTGAGGTGAGCCTTGACATCTACCCAATGATCATGAGAGATGTTACCATCCACATGACTCCTGTCAATGACTGCGGCTATGATCTTGTCTTTGAGCGCGTCGCTGAAGAAAAGATCCTTATTGAAGGCTGTTGTGCTGTTGGAATGCACCTTCTGCCTTTTTGGTTCAGGCTTGTCGCCCTCGAAAAACCTATTGCGCTTTGACGTTGAGTCGCCGCAGGTCGGATTTGGTATTACTGCTAAGAAAGCCACTAACCCACTCGAGTTTTCGCGTTTTCTCCGGGGTTCTTTCCGCCGCCGTTATGACACCGACTGCGGCCTCTCAGCATTGCGTTGGTCTCGATTGGCCTGCGACTTCTTGGACTTCTTGTTATATTCTCTCACTAGTTCATTTCGGTATGGCAAGGCTACAGTGATAAAATTCGCAAGTCCTTCAAATCTCGTGCTGTTTTCTTGTTAATCAAACTTTCCCAAAGAAAGAAAGGGACATCTGCCCAAGAAGTGCTGGATGTTTTCTTCCTCCCTTAAGCTGCACACAGTTACTGTTGCACCGCTTTAAGTTTTCCAAACAAAAACATCGTGTCCAAAAAATCAAACAACTTTTTTAGATATTGTACGATTTTATTTTCTAGAACAAATAAAAATTAAACATAGAAAGTATTTAAAGACAAACAAACTTACAAATTGGTTTATATACGAGTACAAAGATGAACAAACACAAGAAGCTATTGAAAAATTCAATTCTCAACACTTCTTCAAAAGATTTGAAAACAGAATGAAAATTATTTGTGTAAATTTCAAAAAAAATAAAAATAAAAAAAAATTAAAGAAAAAGAAAAAGCGATTAGATAACAGAAATAGCCTTTTTGAATCCAATCAATTTGAGAAATAGATCTCTCATCCCAACGCAGTCCAAAACAATATCCAAGATTGTTCAATTCCTTTACCCGGAACAATTTTTCCCTCAAAAGTATTTTTGTTAACTGACGCGGTAGTCTTGTTGAAATGTATTCGAATTTTGTTTTTGATATATGTATATCTGAAGGGAAGATCAAGGGTATAGTAATGTCCGTCCTCCACCCCAGTTTCCATTGGCAAAGAGTAGTTTGGAGTAAATGATATTTTAAAATTTGTTTTAAAAAAATAGCTTTGAAGTTTATCCACTTCTTCGAACATTCCACAGCCCCATATCTGAGCACCGTAGGTTTGAATAGCTCTACAAACCGCCTAAAATAGTTTCCATTTGGTTTTTAAGTTGAAACTCCTAAGTTTGTAAGTAGAGTTGGAGACAATTTGAATTCGTTCTCCATTTAATGTCCAATTTTCTTGACTAGATAACCTTCCACCATTTCTGAACACCATTATCTCGGATTTAGATAGATTTACATCTAGGCTCCATTTAATGCAGTAACATTCCAGTGGTTATGCTTAACAAGTCAATAGAGAGTCCGCCTCCCAAAGATTCGTGCAAATCGTTTATATACAGTGCGAAAAGCAACGGTGATAGAAAGCATCCCTGTTTGACTCCAAAAAGTGTCTCAAAATATTCGGAGAGCTCTTCTCCCGTCCAAACTGCTGATTGTGTGATATAGTATATGGCTTCTATCAAGTTTACAAATTTTGTCGAAACTCCTATTGTGTGTAGTTAGATACATAGATATATAATTTTATTTTCAAAAAGATTTTAGAAAAAATAAGTATTGCTGGTTTGAAATTAGTTTTGAAAATAACTTTAAGTTGCCTGTCAGGTTAAAAAGGAAATTTAAAAACTTATAAGCTAAGTAAGTAGATTAAGAAACATACATATGTATGTTATGAAAATTCATTGATAACAAAATAGTGATATTTAATTGAAGCTGGGCCATTCAAGTAGATTAGTCCAGAAGATTTTCTTATTTATAATGGCTTTCGATAAAATGTTGGGTAATCTATTTTTATGAAGATTTAGATTTCGTCTTATGAAAGAAAAGTTTAGCTGGAAAGAATTTAAAAAAACCCTTCGGTAAACCTGTTTCAATACACAACAGCTTTTGAGGCGGCATTGTATATTTTGAACTTTGGACGGTATTGTCTCGCAGCAGTCTCTACCACGTTGCATTCATGAAATTTTTAGATGCTCCCAATCTGTTTGTTAGATGCTCATTCCAAGACAAGTTATAATTAAACACTACGCCAAGATATTTGTATTGATCATACACCCTTATTTCTAAATTATTGTAAAACCATTTTTCGCACGCTGCTCTTCTTCCTACAAAATTGCGAAATATTACTCTTTCTGACTTATCAATATTTATTTTAAGATTCCATTGAATGTAGTAAGTCTTATAACCTTCAAATAGCTGCTGCAAATTGAAAGGATTATCTGCGACAACAGTAGGTACAATATCGTCCGCATATAAGAGGGCGTTAAATTTAAGATCGTCTAAAATAATACCGATTGGAAGTTCCGCACGAAGATCATTTAAAAACAGAACGAAAAGAAGAAAACTTATCACACATCCTTGACGAACACCTTTCTTCGTGGGGAAGAAGTCTGACAAACACGAACCATGCCAAACAGCTGCAATAGTATCCTTATAAAGAGACTTTATAGTAGCCAGTATCTTCGAAGATATTCCCAGAGTCGATTGCTTATAAATAAGAGCATTCCTGTCAATGCTATCAAAAGCAGCCTTAAGATCGATGAAAAGAGCGTAGTTTCTTCTTTTGGCAGAGTTGAAGTTGGATTATGCATGAAAGATTATAAACTTGGTCTACAGTAGAATAGTTGGTTCTATATAATAACTTACTTACTTACTTACTGACCTTAGATCACACGAAGAATTTTTCTCTCTAACCGACCCAAGGTGCTTTCATCCACTTTTGTCACAGCCCATGCTTCTGCACCGTATAGCAGGACGAGGATGATAAGGGTCTTATATAGCTACACTTTGGACCCTCGAGAGAGGACTTTACCACTCAATTGCTTTCTTAGTCCAAAGAAACAGCGGTTTGCAAGAGTTATTCTGCGTTTGATCTCAGCGCTGGTGTTGTTTTCTGCGTTTACAGCGGAGCCTAGGTAGACGAAGTCCTTGACTACCTCAACGTTACGTCTGTCGATGTTGTAGTTTTGACCATTACTTTGGTGTTGTATGTCCTTTCTTGACGACAGCATGTACTTTGTTTGGCCCTCATTAACCGTAAGACCCATTTTTGCCGCCTCTGCCTCAATACTCACAAAACCCCCATTGACATCACGCTGAGTTCTTCCGATTATGTCAATGTCATCAGCATATGCTATTAATTAGACAGATTTTTGAAAGATGGTGCCTCTAATGTTGACGTGGGAGCAAAAGTGCAACCAAAAAATGACAGTGGATGCCAAAACTAGACATGGCTCTGTACAGCTCGTCCCTGTAGATGCTGTCATATGCGGCCTTGAAATCGATGAAAAGATGGTGGGTGTCGATTGGGTGTTCTTGGGTTTTTTTTCCAGGATCTGCCGTAATGTGAATATTTGATCAACTGTGGACTTTTCTAGTCTAAAACCACACTGGTAAGGACCTATCAGGCTGTTGACGATGGGCTTTAGACGTTCACTTATTACGACAGAGAAGATTTTATAGGCGATGTTAAGTAGACTGATTCCTCTATAGTTGGTGCAGTTAAGAGGGTCTCCTTTTTTCATAAAACTTTCGAACTTCATTCCTGCTTTTAAACATCTCAACATCTTCGACCACACGCTTCTCATGCCTTCTCTTTTTCCTTCTGAGAAGTCGGCGTTCCTCTCGCCTCTTCTGCTCATAGAGCTCATGAGCAGCTCTCGTCCTTTTATGCTGCGCCGCTTGGCGTGCCTGTTGTTTGTCTTGGCTAGTGGTCCGAGTCGATGTTAGCTCCCCGGAAAGTTTGTACATCCATGATGCTGGAAGCGTTTCTGGCGTCGATCGCAATATGGTCAATCTGGTTGACGGTAGATTGATCTGGAGAAGTCCAAGTTCCTTTGTGGTTGCTGAGGTGTGGAAAACCCGGACTGGCTACCATGACGTTTCGCCCCGCAGCAAAATCTATGACCCTGAATCCCTTGTCGGAAGTGTTTTCGTGCAGGCGGTTTTTCCCGATTATTTCTTATGTTGGCGAATTAAGCCTTGATGCGGATTGTCGTGACGAGCTCGCTCACACTGTTGAAACTCATGACTTTTTGCCTGAGTCTAGTTGCAACAACAAATCCACACCTAAATAGACGCTTTCTTTGTTCTCGGTAGCAGTCGCCGTAGTCGCAGTCTTTTAGTTTGCGTTTGTCCGGCCCATCCTTGGATGGCGGTGATATCTGCTTTATAGCGGTCTAGGTCCTACGCTAATTCTTCGGCTGCACATGGTCTGTTAAAGGACGTACAGATCCGAAGTTCGATGTTCTGATTTCGATTGCGTGGATTTTCAACGGTGAATCCTTAACAACTAAAGGTATTTTTACGTGGCCAGGAAGTCACCCCGACGGCACAACCAACAACTTGGAGGGCCAGATCCTATTCTCCAATTCTCATTTTTGAATAACAACTTAAGTTTCTGACGTAAACGATTTTTGTTTCCATTTTAACTTCAACAATTTTAATATCACCAAAATCCGATCGTTAGACCCTTTTTTAAGTTGTCTATTGTTTGTTAATTTTTAATTAAAAAAAAAAATGTATTGCATGTTGCGCATTTGAATATATTCATTGCAAAAATAAAAACAAATTGTTTTCCTGTTCTTGAACCTGAACCAACAATAATTCTCTTAGTTGTTGACTTAGTGTTATTTTTAAGGCGTAGCGTAGTCAAGATTAAATATTATTGTTTGAGTTGAAGTTTCAAGAACAAGCCCCCCTTTTGCTTAGGTTTATGTTATACTACCGTTATTATCTCTTGAGTCGTATAAAACAAAAATATGTTTACTACCTGAAAAGATAAAACCCGTACAAAAATAGAAAACGCAAATCTGTGTGACCTCTTTCCTATTTAAAATGCGAATAAAAATAAAATCTCATAAAAGAAGAAACAATAAATTTCCAATGTAAAATGTAACGATAAGAAAAGTTGCATTGTCATTTATTTGATTAAAATAAAAATAAAACATTTAATTTTTTCGAATCAAGTCTTCCACCCTCTTTATCGGTGTTTATTTGATTTTGTTTAAATTATTTAATTTACCCTTAAACTTGAGTTTTGAAGCTTTTAGCTCTCACCCATCTTGCACCATCGTTTCCTCTTTAGATTCGGTTTCTTTTTCAACTTCTTTTACTTCCTTATTCTCTTGAACTGCTTCTGAATCATCGGTGTCTTCTTTTCGTTCAAAAAGTATAGCCATTTCCGTGTGGGCTGTATGTGGGAACATATCAACGGCAACAGCTTTGGTGGGGTAGAAAGGACTGCCCTTGTATTGCTTGGACTCTGTTCGAGCCAAATCAAGCCAGTTCCGTTGAGCACTCTTGGGATTACATGATATGTACACAAGACGCTTGAGGTCATAGGCACTTCGAATCGCAGCAATCGATTTATTGTCTGTAAACAAAAAAAGTTTCTAGGTCTTATAATTTTACCACCTCACATCTGAGATGAAAAACAAAACTTACGCAATCCAGCTCTAGGAGGATCAACAATAGCCACCAAATCCAGTTGATCTTTATGGATTCCAGCTCCATAGACGACTTCCCTCACCATCGACTGAATGTAATCGTCGGCATTTCCAGCGTAAAACTTGCAATTCTCAATTGAATTTTCTTTGGCATTGAATTCAGCATCTTTGATGGCATCCTCGATGATTTCCACTCCCAGAACCTTTTTGCAGTGTTTGGCGAAGCTTAGGGCTATCGTCCCGGTTCCACAACAGATATCGAGGACAGTTGTCTGTTCCTTGGGAGCAATCAGATCGATTGCTTCCTGATACAGAACTTCAGCTCCCTTGGAGTTGATTTGGAAGAAAGCCAGGGGACTTATGCGGAATTTTAAACCCAGAATGTCGTCGGTGATGTGGGTGCTTCCGGTGAGATGTTCTACTGGATTGTAGGTCTCCCCGGCCTGACGACGTCGCAAATCCTGATAATACAAACTTGAACAATTGAACTTAGACTTATCATAGTTTGAATAGAAGTCAACAAGTTCCTGTTTTAGAAGAGGCACTTCTTCGGCGGTGAGATTGGAGGAGTAAACTCCTGCAACCAGCATGACTTCGCCTGTTTCATCAGAAGTCCGGACGGTGACTTGACGGAAATGTCCGGCATTGTGCTCTGGATTGAATGGCAGAAACTTTGACTGCCTCACATACTCTTGGAACGTTATGGCAGCTTTCTTGGCCAAATCCGAGACATGGGGTAAATCAGCGACCGTACAAACCTCCACTGAACCATCAGCATAGGAACCCAAACGAAAACCAACAACGATTTCGCCTTCGGAATTCTTACCCACTGTAAATTCTGACTTGTTGCGATATCCATCAACTACAGGGGATTCTCGTATTCCCAGGAATTCGCATGGCAACTCAGAGTTAGGCGGGAAACAGGTTTTTCTTGCATCTGGATTGAACTTAATTAGTTCTTTGCCGAAAGTCTTGAGGAGATTCTCCATTTCGGATCGTTTCTGTTCTATTTGCTCTTTGTATGGAAGACCAGCTAGAGGACATGTGGCTTCTACGGAGGTCTTTTGTCGTTTGGGTTGGTCGTCCTGGCGTTGGTTGCCTTCGTTACGTCGTTTAATCAAGGGATCTGCCGAAGCTTTTGCTTGCTATGAAAGAAAGTCTATAGTCAATTAGTTTTCATGAAAAGGACTTATTTGAATTCATACCATGGCCGTAAGGACCTTTCCCTTCCATTTGTATCCATTTAATACGGAAATAGCTTTCTCCTGGTCTTCTTGGCTACGGAAACAAACAAATGCAAAGTCCCGACGATTTGGGGACTTAATTTTGCTGGCATCTAAGTTCAAAGTTGTTTTGAGAAGTTTCTTCAGTTCCTACAAGGAAAGAACGCAATTTTAATTGATTAAAGACAAATATTTGTGAGTTTACAAACCCAAACACCAAAGATTCCCAAATTTCTGACTTCGATTTTGAAAATTTCCGAAGTAAATTCGTTACGCTGCGTATAGGCAAGGACATCTTCTGATTTATCCTGTTCCTCTGGCATATTTTTAAAAGTTCTCTATTGTTTTTGTTTCCTACCTACAAAGATTTTTTTAAATAAAAGTTAAATGCAATATATTGCAAGAGAAATATTTATGTTTACACACCGGTTTTCAATTGCAAGAATGACAGATGGAGGGCATTTGCACGTGGAAATGAGAATTGTCAATTTGACATATGACTGAACGGAGAGTACACTTAAAATAAAAACTTTGAATTGTTTAAGACTGTGTTCACATTTTAATTTGGAGGCGATTCATTTTGAACTCTGTTAATTTCGTTCTTTTGCCATCATCAAGTGAGAGCAAAATAAAATGTGTATACGTCAAAATAAAACGCCGAAAATGAGTCGTCATATGTGCGGATACTGTCTAAGCTATAACTTCACTTTATGGCAGACTTGCATGTGTCAGCATTTGCTACTATGAAGAATAGTTAAGAGGATAAATGTATGCAAGAAAACTGGTCCCAATGGATGCATGACAGAAAAATTTCACTTTTTAAGTTTTGCATCAAAATTTTCTTAATTTTGTCTCTGCTCTATTTTTTTTATTGATGCCACTGCAGATTTCAAAATTTGTGAATCGAAAATTGTTTTTTTGGAAGTCAAATTTTTAGTTAGTTGGGATATTTGTGGGAAAAAATTAAAACAAATTTGTAAAATTTATTTCATGTTTCATTGCATACATTTTTTTTAAGAAAATAAGGACATCTAATATTGTAAGGTTTGACAAAATGAACAACATATAGAAAAATCAAGTTAAAAGAAGTCTTTATTTTACCCCTTAAGCATCTTGCACATGAACTACGAACTGTGGATGATCGCATATTTTGACTTTTCTTTCACATGGACTTTATTTCTATTCGTAGACATTGCATTGAATTACCCTTTTCTCCATATTTTTCTCAACCATGAACTTTCACACAAAAACAAAAAAAAACAGTGGTTTATTTTTAAGGAAATGTTGAGTGCGAACAATTTATTCGTTGCAGTGTGGATGGTATGTGGAACAAGTTTGATAGTTTGTAGAAACCTCAGTGCAATTCGGTACTACCAAATTGTTTTTACAAAATTTTCTTATTTTAGAGAAGAAAATGCAAATTTTATTATCCTAACATTAGTGCCAGTTGGTTTCCTATAATGTAAATGTGTTTTTGTTTGAAATTGAATTTCTTAAATGTGTAAAATTACGTTTGTTCGTCTATTCGTTGTTCGCTCTCATGTTCATGTGCAAGGCCCTTTAAGCCTAGTACATACTTGTGAACCATCTCGTGAACCCATACAAATTTCAGTTTTTGGTTCACCCGTTAACTTGCTCGTCAAGCTGAGTGGAGAACAAAGTGAGGAGTTTTCGTTCACGTGCAATTCACGTGCAAAATGTACGGGAACTGTTGGTGAAGCTTTGACATTTGGTTTCCGCATTTTAAAGTTTGTGGCTGCTTGCGCGTTGTTCTAAAAAAAAAAGTTAAAATGGTGTCATATGAAATAGAATACCTATTTGAAGATTCAACTGATGAAGTTGACGATGTTCACAACGTGTACTCACAAGTGTGTACCAGTGAGCAATGTCAAAAGTTCACTTTCTCCACTAGCGAACGTTCACTTCACGAGGAAGTATGTACTAGGCTTTAAAACTATAGAAGGTCTTGTAAAGTTAAAGAATACACGACATCAACTCGATGTTGGCTAGTAACAGTCCATATTTTAGTTTCGAAACTGTTTGATTTCTAAACTAAGCACTATAGACTTACATATATGAGAGTCCCCGCACGTGCAGAAACCATTCTGTCGCCCATTCGAGCAACTTTTTAGTTTGTGTTTTTGACACAAACCAGACAATCACCTCTAACCAATTCCTTACCCTGAGGCTCCACAAGAGTAAAATCCAATCCAGCTTCTCTTCCGCAATCTCGTCCGCAATCCATTGATTTTTTTGACTGGACATATTATTTCTTGCCATGAGCAACTTCAAATATCACATTTGATATTAGAAACGGTTAATCTGTTGTTTACTTTTTTGTTGATGTACCTTTAGTGTCGGTAGTTATTTGTTTTGGGTGAATCCATTTCTCGAAGTAAGAGAACTTCATGATTTGGAGGCAAACCTACTCAAGGACTTACTATGGGAAGACGGTGCAGACTATAAGAATTTTCGTAGGATGTCGGTCGACAGTTTTGAAGCTATTCTGTGCCTAGTAAAGATAACTTTGAGTTAATGAATTTAGGAACTCGAGGACAATTCAAACGAAATGAAATTTTAATTTGAAAAAGACTGTGGAAAATGGACGCTCACAACATACAACACAAACGTCAAATTTGTAACAGGATTTTGATCCCCTCGAAAAATCCAAACTGCGATGACATGACCGGATCATGGACTGGATGTTGGATTGTTGGTCTCTATTGGATAGTACTCTCATCAGAAATGTTCAATGGAGAATCCAACAAAGTTTGTGTCATTCAACTAAATCCTTGAATAGTTTTGTGTAAGTGCAAGAGAAAGAAAAATTTAGTCAAGTTGAATAAATGTTTCCTGGATATTGGTTTATTTCATTGATTACGCGATGTTTGGGCAACTAACAATCGAACTATTTGTTTTCGAAAAAGCTACATGTTGCATGAATTATTTATTGTAAAAAGAAAAAGAATATCCGTAGTCTCAGAAATATAAACAACATTTTTCATACAGATTTCTTATTTTACTGTCAAAAATCTGAGAACAGAATTTTTACAATCCGATTTCTCAAGAATTCTGTATCGCACAATTCAAGAGGGATGAAACGAAATGTAAAGACAATTGTATTGTGAATGAATAGTCTTTATATTTCAGTCTTCAGCTTTGCCAGTTCATAAACTGCCCAATTGTTTTTCCGAAAAAATATAAAGCTGGACATATAGAACAGAGCCAATTGACACGACCGAGCAGTAAAACATGTTAAAATTACAAAACTTGTTTGTAATAAAACGTGGTCTAAAATGATAACCCTATATATATAGACTGAGATAGTTGTTGGATGGCGATATAAGATTGGGTAAACAGACAGAACTACTTGGCTCGTTGATTCCTCACATACAACGGAACCGAGGCCTTTGGCTCGGGCTCGTTGATTTTGCTGAAAATCCAAAAGGATCGGCAGAGCCAAACCGATCCACCTCAGTTTCTCCACACACGTTCCATTTTGAATTCGATTGTGTCTATTTGGGTCTTTGGCTCTGTCGTTTATGATTAATGTTTTTTTTTACGTTTTTTGATAAAAAATTGCAAACATTTCATTTTCCTAAACACATAATATATTAGAACATCTTGTCAGCCGAAAGCTCAAGGTACTCCTGCTGATTTGGTACTAATTTGAACATTAATAGTTAAATTAATAAATAATAATAAAACATCTTTATCTGTATCATCAATGCCAAGTTATAGATATTTTTGTGCACCTTAAAACTCCTAGTCCTTAAAGTTATTAATTTGTTAAATATTTTTAAAAATCAAATTGGAACAAAATTTTGAGTGTTCGTCAGAATCTGCAGTTGTGCAAAATAAGACCATGAAAAAACTTATTTGACTTTTCATCTCGCTGACATTTAATTCTTAAAAATTTAACGGAAAGTCACGCAGACATTTATATACAAACAAATTACAAAACTAGTCGGTGCAAAAGAGTCAATTTGAACACCATCCATCTAAACTTCATGTTTTTGGTATTAGAAGCAGAAAGATGTCGATAAATGTCATCAATCTGTCAGAATTTCCACTTAAGAGAACAAACATAGAATACAATTTCTCCAAAGATAAAAGGGTTAGCTGAACATGATAATCAAATATGTTTGTGTTTTGAAGGAATTTTAAACTGTTAAGCAAAGAAAAAGGATTGACTGTCAGGCTAAATAAACAGACATACAAAACAAATTAACTTAAAAACACTTCTGAAACATGAAAAACTTTGAGATAATAAGAATATATACTCTTTTAGAAGTTCCTTGACGACTGCTTCGATTTCGCTTCTTTCTTTCCTCTCCGTGAAAGAAACTATACAAGTTGTTACCTTGCGAAATACATAAACTCGCTTAAAACGCTGAATTCCGGTAACTTTTCACAAAATCCTCATATTGATTTGCTCATCTGTGTACACGTGTCAAAAAATGCAACAATTTGCTATTTTACTTTCCGAATACATGAATGAATATAATTTAATAATTTAAATATATCTACATCACTTTTAAGACCATTCAAATAAATAATCAAATTATTATTTTGTATTCAAGGTCGAACAAAAAGATCAACACCTTATCTCATGACTAACATCAACTTAAAAATAGAAATATAAAATTCTCGATAGGAAAAGGAAATCCCCTAACACCTACACAAAATTCCATAAATAAACCAAAACAAAACACGTTTTGTTCTAAAAATATACATTTCGACAATTTGACATTTCTTAACACCATCGAACACATCCCCGTTCAGCTGTCAGCCGGAATTTAACTGAACGAAAACTTGTTGACAACTGTAAAATAACATAAAAGAGTAAAATATTTTATTTAACGAAAAAGAGAGTCAACTCGGCAATCGGCCATCCCATCATCAGCCGATTCCACAAATACAGTTATATCGGCCCACCAACGCAACGACAACGACAGACAACGACTACGACAACCAAATCTACTCAACTGACAGGTTTGTTTTATTTTTTGTTCGTCGTTCGTCCTCATCAGCAGAAGCGCTAAGCTAAGCACTAAGCAGAGCAGTCGTCAGTCAGCAGAACAATCGAAGACGGAGTCGGAGTGAACTTTGCATTACATTGCATCTTTTTACGGTTATATTTTTTTATTTATTATTTTGTTGCTAGAACGAACCTAGCAGACGACTTCGACTGCGACAATCGACCAAAACCAAGGAGAAAAACTGTTTTTGGTTTTCGTTTTTTTTTTTTTAAGTCGTCGGGTGCGGGTCAAGTGAAAACGTAAACGGCTCCCCTCGTCCCCAGCTACACACAACACGACAAAGACACACGAGAGTGAAAAGCTCCACCGCCGAGCACCGAAACCGAAACAGAGTCCCCATCTTCTAAAGAAACGTCGTAAAGTGACAGCAAGAAGATAATTCGCGTGTGGCCGTCACCATCGCACATTCATTGTGCGTTATTTTTCGTTTTTCGTCTTTTTATTTTATATTTTCCCTTTTACACAGCAGAATTTTAGTCGAAAATTATAATTTTTGTGTGTTGTTTTAATTAATTTGAATTTCCTTTGTTATATTGAGTGTGGTGTTATGTGGGCTTTGCTTGGCGATAGCTGGTGCTGCAAAAATTAAATGATAAATGGACAGTTTCGTCATCGTGGTGTTCGTTGTCGATAAATGGTGAATAGTCTTCACTTTTCCTTTTTATTAAAAAAGAAAGCCTAAAGAATACGAATTTAGAATTAGAACTAAATAAAAACAAAAAATAAATAAAACAGAAAATGCTTTGACCAAAAAAGAAACATACATTATTGGAAAAACGTAATTTTCTTTCTCTTTAGAAACAAAAGAATCCTCGTCTCCCCCTCGTCCCCTCACAATCACCCATCACCGATAGATAAATCATAACTCACAATGGTGGATAAAAATAAAATTCCTAATCGGGCACAAACACAAAATGCAACAAAGGTCCAGAATGGACAGCACGGGAAGCTCATTGAGAGCAACAACAGCAAGAAACCCAAGATTGTTCCTGTCGGCGGCAGTGGAACTGGCAGTGGTAAAAAACGTTCCAAAGTCAATGAGGAATACGATTTGGTGCCTCCGGATGGTGGCTGGGGATGGCTCGTCCTCGCCGGGTCGATGATGGTCAATATCCTTATTCCAGGAACGATAAAAAGTTTCGGAGTGCTGTTTTTGGAGTTCTTGGACGCCTTCAATGCTTCGCCGGCGACTGCAGCGTGGATTCCGGCTTTGTGCTACTTTCTGTACAGTTCCCTGGGACCAGTATCGAGTATATTGTCGGTAAAGTACTCCTTTAGGACGGTGACGATCATGGGAGGCGCTTCGGCAGCTATCGGAATGATCATCTCGTTCTGGGCGACTTCAGTGTCCTTTCTCTACATCAGCTACGGTGTTCTGGTGGGAATCGGGGCAGGATTGTCATTCCCTCCAACAGTCTACATCGTCACCTCGTACTTCGTCAAGTTGCGGGGCCTTGCAAACGGGCTTTGTATATCTGGCAGTGCCCTGGGCTCCATCATCCTGCCTCCCCTGCTGCGGTACCTGTTGGTGACTTACGGCTATCGCGGAGCGGTACTTATAATGGGCGGAGTGACGCTGAATGTGTTCGTGGCCGCCATCTTCTACGAGCCAGTAGAAAACCATATGATTCGTGTTCCTAGAGCAAAGAAATCCCTGGATGACATCGAGGAAGAGGACGTGGGTATTGTCCTGAAGTTCGAGAGCGTCGCGGAGGAGAATCCCGAGCTGAAGGCGCTCACAGAGGACCAAAACGAGGCGAAGCAGTCGCCAGACTTATACATGGGCAATGGAGATGACAAGCACTTCGGGAGAAGTGCCTCGGCTGCTGTTGTACAGTCGTTCAACAAAAATCCCGATGAATACAACGCGCACATCAGGACCAGAAAGGTGAGCACGCCGACGTACGGATCCGTGCCGCAGCGCAATCAGACATTCACTCCTGGCCAAATGAACTCACAAAATTCACTATATGCCGTCCCCGAGCGCGGCACATCGCACAACAGGCTCGATCGCAATTTAGCCCTAAGAAACAGCTCCAGACATCGTTTGTCCAGACACTCACCTTCCACTAGTAGTTTTCAATATATCAGCACGCCGTACCACGGCAGCACGCTATCCTTCCAGCCCAAAGAGTTCTCGTCGCATCTGTCGTTGAAGTCTCTGGGCAGCGGTGGAGCCCTGCACGAGGACACCGTCGAGTGTGAGAAAGAGGAGCCCAGCACCAGAAGCAAGTTCTTCGATATAACTCTCCTTAAGGATCCCGTCTACCTCATCATCCTAATATCGAACTCAACGAACGCCATCGGCTACACCAACTTCATCATCCTCCTGCCGGCCTACGGAGTGGCCTTGGGCTTCGATCGGTCTCTGGCCGCTTACTTAATTTCAATTGTATCTACCACGGATTTAATTGGACGCATCGGGGGCTCGGCTCTGTCCGACTTGAACCTGATACCCAAACACTTCTATTACATTGGTGGTTTGGCCTTGTCTGGAGTCTCGCTGGCGGTGCTGCCGTTTGTCAATAGCTACGGACTGGTTAGCTTCTGGTGTGCCGTCTTCGGCTTGGCTTCCGGAGTCTATGTGGGGATAACCGCTGTCATCATGGCCGATATGCTGGGCACTGATCGTCTGACGTCTTCCTATGGTATCAGTTTGTTTGTCAATGGCATACTGCAACTGGTAGGTCCGCCACTATGTGGTCTGTGGTTTGAGAGCGCACGTACTTATAGCCCGCTGTTTCACACTCTCGGAATTATTCTGATCGCTGGAGCTAGTCTATGGGGCTTGATGCCGTTTGTTAAAAAATCTACACCCGAAGAAATTGATGATGAAAACGATATCAATCAAGTTAATGTTGAGGGTGGACTCCTTGAGGAAGAAGCCTAATTCTACGTAAACAAAAAGAGAGATTGAGTGAGAGAGAAAGAGCGAATAAGAGAGCAATTAGTGTAGTGTGGAAGGACTCACTTTTTTTACACATTTCTTTTTTTCGTTTTGTAGATCTTTATTTTTTTTTTTCATTTTTGAGAGTTTTAAGTTAAAAAATTTAAAAGAAAAAATAATGCAAAAGTATTTAAATTTAGGAAATATATAATATTATATACAAATGTCTCTTATATATTTTTTGTACGTAGCAATACCTATTTTTTAATTATTAATTAATGTTTTTTTGTTTCCTTATAAAATATAGTTAAGTACGCAAAGTATTTACACACAAATATACAAACAAAATACAACAAAACAAAAGATGAACATTGTTGTCTATGTTGTACTAAAGAAAAGATTTTTTTACTTGTTTGGTTTTGTTATATTTTTCAGGAAGGAAGGTTTCTTCAAGTGTCTAATGGAAGACAATCAGTTGAAGGGTGAGTTGCAGATTTGTATTCTTTAATATCCGACAGGAATTTGATGGGATGACGGTTGAGATTTTTATTATTTCCTCGATGGAAAATCGACAGTAAATTAGGATTTAGTTGAATGGTTTTAAAAAATGATTTTCAGGGTTGCGTGTACATCGATAAGACCAATGACGTTGTTGCCAATTAAAGTTCAAAATGAAATCTTAATTTCAGCACCGACTTACCACTGAAATATCATATAATGATATTCTGAGGTTTAAGAGAGGTAAAGCTTTTTATTTTCTGCCAGCAATGTAAATAATAATTAATCTCATTTGTTACTATGGAAACTTATTGCCCTACCACTAACAGTTGGAAACTATTTACGTTAGTATCTAATGAGTGGGTAATGTTTTTTCTTTTTTAATTAAAAAGTGTGATGAGGAATCAACATTATTTTAATTACAAAAACTTAGAGGCCACTCGTAAATTACGTCATATTAATTCATTTAAGTTTCTCATGAACAAAATGAGGCGGGAAGGTCTAGCAAATCTTATCTGACTGTGATGTCATGAATGTACAAATAATTTAATTGATTGAAATCACTTAAAAGCAAATTTATTATTTTTGTAGGTTATTGATTTCTTTCGATAAACTGGAATAACCTGCTCATCAAGGTTCTCAGCCGATATACCTACCTTCATTATAAATCAATTGATTCTTAAACATTATAGGTACGATTCAACTTCAGTAAGAATAATTATATTTTTATGTTTGGGGGTTTCTTTTGTTTTAATTGAATGCTTGTTAACTTCCCATAGAAAGTTATTGTAATGGGTCCGATTTGTCAAATTGAATATTTTGACATTTCTCGACGCTTCAAGGTCCCTAGAGTCGCAACAAAAGATTTTTAGAAAGATGTCTGTGCGCGCGTGTGTACGTACCGTACGTCTGTACGTTTGCGACGTTTTTTCGTCGTCCATAGCTCAAGAACCAAAAAAGATATCGACTTCAACAAAATTTCGTTATACAGACGACAGATACTAAGTCAGAAAGATGCAGAAAGGGCTCTCAAAGGGCTTTTTTTACCATATCAGTTTAAAAAAAGGTGAACATTTTGGTTGACCCCAAATATCACAATAACCAAAAACGCTTAAGACTTGAATTAAATTCTTTATCATGTATTGTAACGTGATACCAAACAAGCATATTTTTTAAAAAAATTCGAATTAACCGTTTTTTTATAATTCAAAAAAAAACTTAAATAAAAATTGTCACCTCAAAAATTTTACGAATACAAAATGATTTAATCAACAAAACAATTTTATGCAAAAGAAAAATTACGTTTTCAACATTTGGTAAAATTTTGAGAAAAATGGAATTGACAGTTTTTTTACAAAAAATAAAAACCTAAAAAAAAAACATTACTCAAAGTTGGTAAAAATTGATTTTCGACACAAAATCTTTTCAAAAATTTGAGATTATGGCTTTCAACTTATAATTATTATTTATTTTTTTTGTTTAACATATAAAGTACAAAAGTTTTAGTATAAAAGATTTACGAGCATGGCTTAAAAGTTAAAATTATTACATTAAAATTTACATTTATAAATTTTGAAAAAGTGCAGAGTATTTCAACATTGAATATAATTTTGCCAGACATATTTTAACAAAATATCATTTGAGTTTAAGACTTTAATTTAATCAGATCTAATTAAAACTAATAGAAATTAATATAAATATGTTACAAAAGTTCCATTTTTTTAATTTTAAAGATGGATGAATTAATCGATTAAAGAGTAATGGAAGATTAAGGGATTCAACATTAACTTAAAGATGGGCTTTTAGTTTAGCTAAACAAAATAATAGGTAGATTCTTAAAGAGATCAACATAAGTATTTCTGTAAGCGATACCTTCAGTAACAAACCGGATAAGAACTTTCCGACCACACTCATCATTTAGAATTGAGTAACTCTCTTCTGTAGAAAGAAAGCTTTTCCTAAAGTATAAACGTCGTATTTCTTGGAGTATTAGACATCTTGCTAGAAAGTGATAAACGTTTTCGATTTGATTAAGGTTGCAAAGATTACTATTATGATTTATATCAACCCTATGAGGTCTGTTATGTAGCGCTAGCATTTCAGTATGGATCTTAAATATTAAACTCATATCGTTAACTGTGAATTCTTTTCGAAAAAAATTAGCTTCCGCCAAACAATGATTCAGTTTTCTGTATATCGTTCTTGACATGGACTCTTTAGCACGGTTCAGAGAATTTAGAAATATTTTTTTGTCAATTGCTGAGATAAAGTCATAGAATTCATCCTTCCATGGACCAAAGTTATTCAAGGCTAAATTAAATGTCGTATTATATTAAGCAGCCAATTCTTGCCAACTTTGACAATATAGTCCGCATTTGCCCTAAGGTTTTTAAGAAAATTGGAGGAAGTCCAGATTCGACATATATTGCATAGTAATGTGTATTTAAAGGGACCTTAAATACACGTTGGAAGAAAAATCTCTGGATAACTTCAAAGTCTTCACTTACTTCGTAACCATACACTTCATCAGCATAACAGAGTGAACTTTTAATTGTTGCATCAAATACTTTGAATTTTAATATCGGTTCGATACATTTGTTATTAAAAAAACTTGACCAAATGTAGTTAATGGCTGATTTCGCGACTGATGTTTTATCTTTTATATGAGGTCGTATGTTTAAATTTTGTGTTATTGTAAAACCTAAGTATTTAAAATTTTTAACTACCTCTATTCCTTCACCATTAAGGATCCAAGAACGGCCATTTCTGACATTGCGATTATGAGATCTAAAAACCATAATCTTCGACTTAGATGTATTTATTTGAAGATCCAAAGAGTTACAATATTGGTTAAGTTTGTTAACTTGCAGTTGTAGAGTAACCGGATTATCAGTAAGAATAACAAGGTCATCAGCATATAAAAGCACCATAATATACATCCCCTGGAACATTTTTCATAAAAAGTGAGAAGCGAAAAGGACTCAAAATGCAACCTTGAGGGACACCCACTTCTTTCTTAAATTGCTGAGAGGTTCTGAAGAGAAGACGTTCTACCATTATAAACTACCGCTATTGTATTTGAAAGAAGTTTCTCATATTCTTAAAAATTTTGTTGATAAACCAACACCTGCTAGTTTGAAATGTAATAGTTTTCTGTTTAAAAAAGCATAGAGATGTAAACAGTTTTCGTAATGAATTGAGAACAGCGATACCTCTGTAGTTTTCACTTATTAGAAATATTGTTTTCAACATTAGGAAATTTTTTTAGAAAATCGATTTGACAGTTTTTTTTTTATAAAAAATAAAAACCTAAAAAAAAAACAGTACTAAAACTTGGTAAAAATTTACTTTCGACTCAAATAGCTTTTAAAAACTTAAAAATATTGTCTTCAAACTTTTTTTATTTCACAGAAAATATTGTTTTCGATATTAAGTAGTTTTTTTTTATAAAAACCCAAAAGTCCGTTTTTTCATAAAAAAAAATAAGGGTAGTCATTTCATAATTTTCAAAACGATAATCGTCAAAACGATTATCATTAACGATATCGTCAATAATTTGCTTCACGTAACTTTATCACTATCGTCTCGTTCAATCGTTTTCACTATGAGTTCGTTGAGTATATTCAAAATGTCAAAATGAACTCAACGAAAGATAAGCTTGTTCAATAACTTGAAAATGTTATTAAACTTGGTTTTTCTCTATGGGAAATTTTGAAAATTTTCAAAAAACGTATTGTTAATAAACATACCAATTATTTTGTGATGTTTGTTGTTATTGTCACTTTTTGTGTTTTCATTTGTTGCTGCCGAAGATAAAACAATAATGTGAAAATGTTTGTTCAATGCTTTATATTTTTGTAAATCAGCTGCAATCTGCAATAATAAACCCAATTTGGTCAAAGGGAAGGAAGTGAAGAATTCATTTTATCCACAGGGAACATAACTTGGCTTCAAAAATATTTAATGTTTCCAAAACTAATTTGGATTAGTGCTTTGTGCAAGAGCGATACAAAAATTGTTGCCTGTCGAATATACCAATGTTCCTACGCCCCAAAGTTTTAATAGTTACAACAAATTTGAATATTGAATGTATATATGTACATTATGTAGGTAGAACGACAACCGTCTGGTAAATTTATTGTTTATAATATCATTATAAAGTCCTCTTTTGCAATTCCAAAACTACAAGTGTTTTATTTATTTAACAACAATTAAGAGAGATTACTAATGTTTTGTATATAAAAAATGCGTAACTGAATTCATTGTATTTTTTTTAATTTTTTTATTTTCATTTTGTAACAAAACTAAACTACACCGAAACTTTTTTGCTTCAATTTGCTTAGTTGTCAATGGAAATTAATAGCAGACGATACCTACTTAGCTATCGTGCAAACGCTATCGTTTGGACGATATCACTTTGACGATTATCGTCTTACGTGAAGTGAGACTATCGTCGAAACGATATCGTCGAACGATTATCGTTTTACGGAATGACCCCCAAGGTCTACAAAAATAGTAGACAAGTTTTGTTAAAATTGATATTCAGTTCTTGATATCTCTCAAATTAATTGCAAGCTTTCAATTTCCAATTTGTTAAAAATTTGAGAAATACTACTAAATTGGTAAACATTTGTTTTCGACCAAAAATCTATTTAACAAAACTAGATTTTCAAACTAAACTTTTTCTTTATATGAAAAATATTGTTGGTAAATTTTTAAGAATAATTTAACTTACAACTTTTTTAACCCAACACGAAAAATTACAAACTTTTAAGCAAGAAAAATCGACAGACTGGATGGGAAGTTATCAGTATGGGTCGCATCCCAGCCTCTTTTTAAAAATGGAATTGTTACGCTCTTTGACAAAAACATCCCTTGGACGACCACAAAGTCGAAAAGGCAATAACACAGTGGATAATGTGTATGCTCAGAAAGAGACAAATTAACTCCGAGCTAGCGGAAGAAAGGGTAAGAGTAACCACATCCAGGGGCATCCCTCGGGGTGGAGTTCTCTCACCGCTACTTTGGGTTCTTGTCATGAACGGCATACTCTCTAAATTGATATCAAGTGGAGTAAGGATAATAGCCTACTCTGATGAACTTGCATTACTAGCGACTTGCAAGTCCCTACCCACTATCAGTGAACAAACCGAATACGCCCTCTCGTTGGTAAGCAAATGGATTAGGAACTGTGGGCTGACAGTCAATCCAGGTAAAACAGAACTAGTGCTATTTACGAAGGCTGCCTTCCTAAAATCTCCGATCACGCAAAGTATCTCGGTGTGATCTTAGATAAAAAAAACTTAACTGAGGCCTGAACACCAAAGATAGATTCAAAAAGGCATCGATTGCCTTTTACTCCTGCAATAGAATTTTCGGGGAAACCTAGGGACCAAACCCTAAAATTATCAGATGGATGTATTCGGCAATAATTAGACCAATACTAACCTATAGTAATTTGGTATGGTGGAAAGCTTTAGAAAAGAGCAAGAACCTGAAAACTTTGAAAAAAATTCAAAGACTTGTGTGCAGTTGCATTACGGGAGCAATGAGATCCACTCCAACTGCGGGACTGGAAGTTATGCACAATCTAATTTCCCTGGACATCCTTGTTCAAGAATCTGCAGCCAAAAGTGCCCTGAGACTTGGGCCTTCATAAAGTTATGGGGCATAGTACTACAACAGACTTTAAAATACCCGAACTTGATTTTCATAAACCATTCGAGGCTGCCATCCCAACGAGAGAGGAATTGATAAATAATATACCACACTCCAGTGAGTCGTCAATAGCTATCTATACCGATGTCTCTAAAATGGACACTGGTGGAGGGGCAAGCGTCTATTCTGAAGCTCTCAAGTTACCCGCCTCGCTTAGGCTTCCAAACTACAGTAGCGTCTTCCAAGCGGATGTCCTGGCAGTGACAACAGCTGCTAAAAAGGTATCAATGATGGCGATACCACGATCTGTTATCACCTTTTACATTGATAGCCAAGCGGCAATAAAAGCGATTACTGCAACTGAGGTAAAATCAAAGCTTGTTTGAACTTAAGGTTCTTGGCACACAGCACAACATTAGACTCTGCTGGGTCCCAGGCCACAGCGATATATTAGGCAACGGGTAAGCCGATAAATTAGAAAGATAAGGGTCAATGCTTGACGTAAGCCAAGCTCAGCTAGTTATTTAAAACAGGAAATCTCATAAAGAATAACTGTGAAGGCCGATGAAAGGTGAAACCTTCTTGACACCTGCGGCACTACAAGGAAGATCTGGCCCTGTTTTAACAAACAAAGAACGGAAAGAATTATGCAGCTACGATCTCTTGTGAGCATAATCACCGGACATAATCTGTTAAGTTATCATATGAAAAAGATGAGAATCAGTTCAGATGATCTATGCAGAGGATGCGGTGACGAGGAGGTGCATGAAGACACTTCGCACTTTCTGTGTCACTGTCCCGCACTCTCCCATCAAAGGAAGAAAGTGCTTGGCAACTATTTCTTCGGGGATTTAGAAGAACTCAGGTACGAACATTCTGAACTTCGTCAAAGCCTCTAAATGGCTTCACTAACTGATCACATAGGTTTTTCTTATTAACTTGAGTAGCAATACTGACGGGTATCACAATAGATCTGTATTGATCTAAGTGTGACCGTAAGACATCAACTGTCAGCCCCTCAACCCAACCTAACCTAACAAAAATATCAGCATTATATAAAAGTTTCTGTAGAGTTAGATTAAATCTGTATTTAAGTTACAATCGCATTTGACCTTGTACTCCTTTTGTATCTTCATTTATATACTCCAAGTAAATTCTTAGCCTTGAAGTTTTTCTCTCCAAGGAAGCTTCACTTCAGAAATTGATTTGTTTGTTTTTTTCCTTAACCAAAGGGTAACCCCATGAGATTATATCTTACCTTCATTATGTAAATACTGCTTTTAAAACGAGTAAATTACCAGTTCTCTGACAAACAATGGAATTGTTTATTTTTGTTAACCAATGATGTTATCTTTATCAATTTCCATGTCTCACTTGGTCAATCAACCCTATTATCAACGACGTCGCTCGTAAAAAAAAAAATAGGTATAACAGAAAAATAACTCCTCCGATTTTGAATTTTAGATTCGAAGTTAACGATGTTTTTATTTAAGATTGTGTCGTGTTTGCATGTCGGAGGCTTGCTTTGTATATTTTCTTGAATGAATTTTAACTCTCACTGTCGAGTTGAGACTTCGATTGTAGTGGAGGCATACGATTCCATTTTCATGCTTATTTTTGTAACTTATTTAAATAATAAAAGTGAAATGCATTCGTGATGGGAATTAGAATTTTACAAACATATTTTTGTTTTTTTGTCTACTTCTTAATGCTGATGGATGAGTAATAATAATTATATAAAGTCTGTTATCGTTTAAAGTTGTTTTTATTATGACGTAGATATTATATTCTTTTGTTATAATGTTTGAGCACGATGAAAAGCGTGTACGGAAATACTGTACGTTTCTCTGATAAAAACTAAACTGAAATATGGGAGTGTTGTTTTTCTGTCTTGCTAAATGGTTTGAAAATACTTTTTTACTGTAGTTTTGTGTTGTCAGGGAACGAAATCTTACGCCTATGGCATTGAAGAACAAGCAAAAATATAAACATGATAATCAAAATTCTCTTTAAAAATGGGATAGTCAATATGTTAAGAACCACCATCACCAACAACAATGGTTCCAAGCATAAAGCTTTTTTAATTGTATTATATTATATTTATTGATCTGAGGGTGAATTTAAGATAAGCCGTGAAAGTAAGTGATTTTTTTGTAGTCGTTGTTGCTGTACTGTCTCGAGACAAGCTAGAAATAAAATATCGTTGCGATGAAATAAAAATCAGCAAACGACAACGACGACGTAATCGCATTGATATGGATTGTTTTTGTATCTAGAATAATATAAATAGGTTTTTATTTTTCTTTAAATTGTTGTTGTACAAGGTTATTTAGCTTACATCTAATTAAGACGCTTTGTCACGTAAGGAAGTCATGTGTTGATTTTTTAAAATATACCTACCTATCTACCGCGAACATATGGTTTTGTGGAATATATTGAACTATTTATTTATTTGCTAAAAATTCCTTCGAATTGAATTTTAATATTAGCAACAATGAGAAGTATACTCGTAAAGTATCTTTAAGCATTAGTTGAATGACATTGGTTTTTATTTTTTTTAATGAATTGCATTCTTTTGAATTTATTTAAATATGTATATTTTTTTATTTTATGGTTTTATGACAAATTTTATTTTATTTTTTCTTTAGAATTGAAGAATAAGTTAGTGTATGGAGAACCAGTTTTGTTGTTAAATGAAAGTAGATTTAACCGGTGGTGTCGTGATTTATGATTTGAGATAATTTATAAATCGCATGGCATTATATTGAAGTTTAATTTTAAGTGATAAGAGTTTCTGTAGTCAGGTGGGTCAAGTAGATGATAACATTTTGTAGTATTATCTTGTCAGTGATAAATGTGATAAGAATCGGTGTTTATTTGTTTTCTTCGACGACGAACGTCTTCTTTTGGCAAAGATTTTTCAGGCGACTAGATATTATAACGAATTTCTTAAGAACAGTTAAAAACAAGCATTTTTTTACTATGTCAGGGAGGTATCTATATCCCCCCGTTTAGGGAGGAGCAATTTAAAAAAATTATTATTTAAAATGGAAAAAATAGTTAAGAAATAACGGTAATGCTAACAATTAAGTATTATACATTTTTTAAAGCCAACATTCTGTTCTATTACTTACTTACTTACTTAATTTGGCGCTACAGTCCTGTGTGAACTAGGAATTCACCCAACAAACTTCTCCATCTAGCTCGGTTCCTAGCGCCACCTGATCAGCGGTCTTCCTCTACTGCGCTGTCCTGTGGGTGTGGATTCGAAGACTTTCCTGGCCGGAGCATTGGTTTCCATGCGCTCTACGTGACCCAGCCATCTTAGTCGTTGGACTTTTACCAAGGGCGGATCCAGACTTTTCATCAGGGGGGGGTCACACACTTAGATGAGTTTTTACTCACCGCTTTAAAATGTTCTTTAATGTTTTGTAAAGGATCCTAACAAAATTTAATAATTGCTAAAATACCCACTTTAGTTATCTAATTATTTAGAAGACTGCTGTCCAGCAAGGTATGGTCTTACTATTTAATTTGGATGAAAGCATTCCAAGATTCCACCAGTTTTCTAAATATGCCATATTTAAGAAAAATTTAAGATACAATAGCTTAGAGGGTTTTTGGTGCATTTCGCGCAGAAATATAGGAAATTGTTTTGAAACGTTGCTTTTTTCCAAAAACAAAACACACTTTTCTTGTTTTCATTTCTATTGATGCAAAGAACGCTGCAAACATTTAAATAGCTAAAAAATGAGAGAAGATCTGATATGTAAATATGTCGGGCTTTTTTTGATGTAGTTTTTTCGAAATCAATCTCCGGGAGTCTCTTATTACTATCGTTATAAATCTGCTTACTCGTATTTTGATCTTTTAAATGCGTCAACAAAACTTAAAAATTGTAGAGATAAACAGGCTTGATTCTTGAATTCAAGAAAATAGTTGCATTTAAGTACATAAATTCTCTAAAAAATTAGATTCAAAAAAAGTAAGGCAAGTAAACAAATAAGTTGGGAAGAAAAGTTTTGTAGTAGTCACAAATTACACGTTTCAAAGCTTTTATATCAAGTGATGTGAAACTTTTATTATGCCATTAATTTAACAAAAGTGTCACTTGATTTTTTTGGGACATTTGTATTATCGAAATTAGTGTTTGAATCTTAGTTCTAGAGCATCCAAAGAAAAATTCACTTCAAAAATAGATTCAATTAACATTTTAAAATCTTTTGTAAGAAAACTAATTTTGAATGAAATGAAACGCACGAACTTAATAATTTCTTAAAAAAAAGTCTGTTTAAATATTTCCTTTATTTTAGGATTTAAAAATGTACCTGCAAAATAAGTTTTTCTCAAAAATTTAAATTTCAAAAAATCTAGATTAAGCTATTTTTTCGAAAATCATTTTAAATTTTGTTTTAAAAATATTTTTGGTATAAGCACTAAATTTCGTCAAAAAATGTTGTCCCTGAAATATCAAGGTTTTAGTTTAGTATTTTATTAAAAATCAATTTCATAAAAAAATCATCATCATTGATCATTGACAAGAGCTTGCACAGAAAGAGATGAATTTTGAAAACGTTTTATTAGTTCTTGAGAAAACTTAAAAACAAAATAAAGATTTTTTGAATTGTACCCTTTTAGAGCAATACGAAAACATGTTTTTCTTGTAGAAAGAAGCCAAATTAAGAACACAAAATTTAGAGAAAGTTTTAGAAAAATCGCATGTTGAATTATAAAATATTTGTGTATTAATAAAATGAAAAAAAACGCCTTACACTAATCGGCTGAAAATCTTAATTTCAATCACCACAATTGTTTGGACTGTATGGGCCAGGAAAGACAGTCAGACGAAACGATTCGGGGTACCCACTTTTTTCGGCTTCTCTACCTAATGATATATTTGGTTAGAAACTCTAGTTTGAAATTGTTTACTAATGCAAGACTTGCTGTATAGTTCATATATGTATGTCGCAGTTAAAATCACATCAATAATTACTATTAATGTGTGTCAAAAAAATGTAAAAATAAAATTGAAGGCTAGTTTAAGGAATTCAAACTTAATATAAAATTCATGATCACTTATTATATATATAGATTTATTATTACCTACTAATAAATCTATAGATGAAATCCTTACTTATACAACTTAACTGTATAAGCTTTTTGGCTCATGTGACCCCCCCCCCTGGATCGATTGGTCAAAAGTTAATGAATTTGTGCTGTGTTTTTGGAATAAGGCTGAATATCCGATTCATATTATGTTTTTGGTCCAATCTTCAGTCAAAAGTAGTACTTTTAGCAACAAAATTTAAGGAAGTAAAATATAAATGTTGTTTTCATATACAAAAAATAAATGATTCAAAATATTATGGGGGTCATATCCATTAACGCAATACGATTAGTTTTGAATTGAAGGGAATTCCTACGAAAAAGCAAACAAATTATCTCCCAGGGGGGGGTCATGACCCCTACGACCCCCCCCCTTGGATCCGCCATTGACTTTTACCTTTCTGACTAAGTCTACGTCGCTGTACAGCCCGAACAGCTACTCATTTCATCTTCTCCTCCACTCCCCTTTATGCATAGAGGACCGTAAATCACACTTAGAACTTTTCTTTCGAACCGACCCAAGGTGCTTTCATCCGCTTTTGTCATAGTCCATGCTTCTGCACCTTATAGCAGGACGGGGATGATAAGGGTCGGTGTTGTATGTCCTTTTTTGACAACAGCATGTACTTTTTTTTGCCCTCATTAACCGTTAAACCCATTTTTGCCGCATCAGCATATTCTAGTAATTGGACAGACTTTTGAAAGATAGTGCCTCTAGTGTTGACGTGTGAGCTCTGCACTATTCCTTCAAGCACGATGTTAAAAAAATCACATGACAGCGCATCACCTTGTCTAAAACCTTTTTAGACATCGAAAGCTTCTGTTAAGTTGTTTCCAACCTTTATGGAGCAGCGTTAATTCTCCATGGTCATCCTGCACAAACGGACGAGTTTGGCAGGGATGCCAAAACTAGACATAGCTCTATACAGCTCGTCCCTGTAGATGCTGTCATATGCGGCCTTGAAATCGATGAAAAGATGGTGGGTGTCGATTTGGTGTTCTTGGTTTTTTTCCAGGATCTGCCGTAATGTGAATATTTGATCAACTTTCTGGACTTTCCTGGTTTAAAACCACACTGATAAGGACCTATCAGGTTGTTGACGATGGGCTTTAGATGTTCACATATTACGGCAAAGAAGATTTTATAGGCGATGTTAAGTAGACTGATTCCTCTATAGTTGGTGCAGTTTAGAGGGTCTCCTTTCTTCAGAATCGGCAAACAATACTGAGGTTCCATTCATCGACCATATTTTACAGATATGTTGGTGCATGCTCCTAACCAACTTATCTCCAGCGGCTTTAAAGAGCTTGGCATTCAAACCATCCGGTCCAGCGGCTTTATTAGACTTAAGCTTAGATATGGCAATCTTTACTTCGTCTAAGTCGGGAGGACGGGATTGTTGGCTTTCGTCGTCCATGTTGAATGGATCATCCTGCCTGACAGCGAAATTGAGTTTGTCGTCGCCGTTATACAGTCTGCAGAAGTGGTCCTTCTATATCCTTAGCATTGACTGCTGTTCCACTATGATGTTTCCACTTTCGTCTTTGCAGCCTTCGGCACGCTTCTCATGCCCTCTCTTTTTAGTTCTGAGAAGTCGGTGTTCCTCTCACCTCTTCTGCAGTGCCGCTTTGCGTTCCTGTTGTTTGGCTGCATTCCTCATCAAACCAGGGGTTCCTTGTTGGTGGCTGCTTGAAACCCAGCACATCAGAGGCGGCTTCTCTGATTGTATCTTGGCAATGTTGCCACTGGTTTTCGATACATTGTGTTGGCGGCAGAGAACTTCGAGAAAGGTTACTTGTAACTCGGCCAGAAAGGATTTGGCGATCTCTGGCGATTGTAGCCGTTCGACGTTGTACCTTCTCCCAGCACCTCCTTGTTTTGCCTTGGGTCTGGAAATCCGAAGTGCTACCTTGGCTAAAACGAGTTAGTGGTCTGAGTCGATGTTAGCTCCTCGAAAAGTTCGGACATCTATGATGCTGGAAGCGTGTCGCATTATTGTCAATCTGGTTGACAGTGGATTGATCTGGAGAAGTCCAAGTTCCTTTGTGGATGTTAAGGTGTGGAAAACGCGTACTAGCTACCATGACGTTGTTCTGTTCTTCCCGATAATTCCACCAAAGATGTCTTCCCTTCCTAGCTTGGCATTAAAATCTCTCAGGACTATTTTAATATCGTAGCTACGACACTGCTCATATTTTTTTTTCTAGGAGCTCGAAGAACATATCTTTGATGTTGTCGTCTTTCTCTTCTGTGGGGCGTGCGCGCATATCAGTCTAATGTTGATGTACCTATAGCTCAAAACTTGTTGCCTAAGTCTGGATCTAATGACGAAGCCGCATTCAAATAAGTGCTGTTGGTTTTCGTGGTAGCAGTCACCGTTGTTAATATCGCAGTTTTTCATCCTCTTTTTGCCCGGCCCATCTCATCGTATTTCCTAACATTCCACGTGCATATCCGAAGTTCGTTGTCCTTTATTCGTTTGCGTTGGTTGTCAACAGTAAATCCGTCCGTATCCGAGGCTTGTTGGTGCTTCGCAACTATGAAAGCTTTTACGTGGCCAGGAAGTCACCCTGACCTGGAGGACCAGATCCTAAGTATAACTCCAAGGATGGGGAGCCGGATAAAACCGCTCCTTATAGGCCTGGGCTCCGAATATGCCGAAGAAGCCCTATAAGGTGTTCACTAAGTAGTTCAACCTTACTGGAGCTGTAGACGCTAAGGAGAGGTGCCTTAGTGAAAACACCTCTCCCCCTCTCTCGTTTGCTGCTCCCAACAACTTTCCACTGGGGTTGGAACCCAATCTCCAATTAAGGTACTAGGCACCCGGTGTTCACCAAGGGGAGGTGAGAGTAGGAGTTGATAGACAGAGGTGGATTTTGAGAAAAACCTGTGGACGCTTGAATGCACATGTCTACCATTTGAACATCATTCTGTTCTATTAGCAAATTTTTTAAATCAAAGCAAAACTATGTGTAGCTTTTGAAAAAAATGTATTTATTTATTTAAGAACTTATTGCTCTTATTTGTTTTTAATCGAAAACTGAAAACTAGATGATTTCATGTCATTAAGTACTTGAAAAAAATTGAGTTTAAAACAATTTTTTCAAAAACTATGCGTAGTTTTGACTTGATTTAAAAACAAGCTAATTGACAAAAGTTTTGGCTTTAAAAAAATTTATAAAATTTAGATGTAAAGTATTACCAATATTTTTTTATATTTTTTTTTATATTTAACGTTCATATTTTTGAAATTGCCACTATCGCCTAAACGGGGGGAGAAAGACCCCCTCCCAAAATGCTTGTTTTTAACTGTTCTATACAAATACGTCAATATACTTTCTCGCCTGAGTTATCCTACACTTCCCATTTTAGCTTTGTTAGTCTTAATTTAAAAACAAATCTATTGTTTTAGTTACCTTCACTAACAGTTGAAGTCATTTAATTAAGCCGCTGAAATGGGAGTTTTTATTTTTAGTTAAAAATTAAGTATTTAGTACTAAATTAATGATTTAATTACAATATTAATTAAATTTGTGGGCATATTATACTGGTTGCAGTGGCAGATAGAGGGAGATTGGCCGTGGGGGTCATGATACTTCCTCCCACTGAGCCATTTAATAGAGCTTAAGTGTATAAATAATGGGCAGGTTCAAGCAACTTATGGGACTTCATTTGCAGTAAAGTGCATTTTTTCAAGTTTTATGAATTTATTTTAAATTCCAAACTTTATTTCACTAGCCTCTACCTTCATTTCATAGCACAAAAACTACCAAAAACTATTACAATATTGCCTTTGAAAAGAAAAGTATACTTATTTCTTATCCAACTTGGCAAAGAACCCTTTTAATTACATTTAATAAATATTAAATGAGACTGTGTAGAAAATAAGTAATTCATAGAGTAATATAGTTCAGCTTTCAGTTTTGATAGAAGTAGACTTGACTTGATAGTTAAGGAGATTTCAGCTTTCCATTAGAGTTGCCTTAATTTAAAAGTAATTGTTTCTAAAAAAATCAAATGAAGCCATAAGTAATTCACTTTTAGGAGATTTCAATTTTGCAAGACTGATCTAGACTAAACTGGTGGATGAGGATTATATATCTCCTGCTAACTTATAATCTAGCAACGAATTCTTGATAGTAGATGATCTTTTCTCAAAGCTTTTTTTTTGCTTTTTAATTAAATTTGTTAAGAAATATCTAATAATTGGCTTAGCATTAAAAGAAATACGAACATTTTCTCATTCCGTTGAGAATGGTCGCATTCACAAAGCTAGTGGCTACTTGGTCAAGGGATTCTGATTGGCTAAATCTAACTATAAAAGTAGTTGAAATTTCTCCTCCGACGTAGTGTACAAATTTCGGCTACAAAACTATTGATCTCTGTTTTTGACGTTTCACAAACAGCTGCTCGGTAAGGACACAAGAATACAAAATGAAATGAATCTTTCTGTAATTATATTACCTGCATATAGCTTATATTTGATTTTATTGAATTTAAAAAGAAAAAAAAAACTATTTGAAGTTCTGAAAACACATTAATTGTAATTAATATGATGGTTCCAGATTGACCAGCTTTGTAGCGCAATTTTGTATTCACAAAGCTAGTTAAATTTTTACTATGTAGTCACTAGCTTTGTGAATGCGCCCAAGCTTTAGGTAAAAATCTTATACAGTTTCAAGCACATAAAAATTATGGAAAATGTTCGAATTAATGCATTTATTAATGTTTGTCTGCGCAAAAATGCTTGGTACTTCTTCCTCGCCTGCGTTACATGCATACCTGCTGGTGTACGTTAAAGTCAATTTTTTTACTTATTATTTAAGCTAACAATATTCTTGTTAAGGAAAATCAATTAGCGAAGTGCTGCCTGTTTTGAAAGACATTGAAGAAAATTTAAAGAAGCAAAAAGCCATATTGCAGAGGAAGTCTTGAAGAAGTTTGCCGCCGCTTTCAATGGAAACACAGGGCTAAAAACGATTGAGCAGATAAATTCTGTAACAAACGGCGACGTGGATTCCACACTTCCAGGAAACAAAAGGAAGTGAATAATGCTTAAAGTTTTAGATGGGCTCGACTCGTTTCAGCTGAACTTGAGAGACCCAGACCAATCAGCACCTTCAAAGCCCGCCTAAGGGACAATCGAAAAAGATTGCTACTTGATAACTTTTAACAACTCTTGTTATTCCAATGCTACCAGACTTAATTGTATTTTTGTTTATTTTCCTAGTATTTTTTAATAAATGCCTTTTAAGTGTTTTGTTTTTTTTTTTTTTAATTTTTAGTTCAACAAAATACTAACCCTGCTCAAGGGTATCTAAATTGCATGTCTTTTAATAACAAACGTGACTGATGTTATTTCAAACATCCTAATAAATTTTTCCAAAGATGCTTTTGAAGTAAAAAAACTTCAGAATTTTTTTGTCCATACAGAAAATTTTGCACTTCTGAAAACAAGAATATACAGTCTTTTGGTCTCTGAAGTTAAAAAAGTTTCAGAGCTTGACTTTTATTGTAGCCCTTGTCCTGATGGTGTACAAGAGTTTATATTTAAAAAGAATACGTTTCCTTTTTATCGTGTTCTCTTTATATTTTGTTTCAATGAATTTGCTCAGATCCTGAATTTTTATTACTTTTGGAGTTACATTGCAAAAATAAAAAGACAATGTTAAAAACCGGTAACTTTACAATTTGAGCAGATAGTTGAAAGTGGGAAGTCTGAATCAGCACTATAAAAAACCCTCCAAAACCTTTGTTATAAAAAGTTTCAATGAAACTCATAAATTAATAATTTGAACTGTATCTTAGCATTAAAAACCCCGTTTTATTTGTTTTTAAAGAGGCATATTTTAAAAATCTGATGTGATATAAATTATAAGAAAAGTTTTCTGCCCGTGTTATTTTTTAGACAGCTGATCAAAATTTGTCACCGAGTTTGTATTAAAACAAATTAAGATTCTCTTCTTTTCAACCGTGTAATAAAAAATGTCTATTCTAATGCTGAATAATCGATTAAAGGCTTTAAAGATAGAATTTGTGAAGTTATCGGGGACATACCATAGAGCATTAAATGTGCGAATTGATTATATACGAAAATAATGATATGGTGCTCCACCCATATCCGTGACTTGATATGATTCCCTCCTTACAATGAAAGTAAGACCCATTGATTATTGGTAAGGAAATGTCAATTTTTGTAATATCTAAATGTACCCTTTATAAATAATTATATAGAAATTGCAGAAATGCATCAATATATCGATCAAATACGGTAATAATTTATAGTTTTTGTAAAAGGTCATTGCATATTAAATATTTGCAATAATTTTTCGCCTCGATTGTAAATTATTGTCAATATAATAATTGAATGTGCATCGTCCCCATATACTTCAGAGTATGAATATCTAGATTAAACCACCTTAAGCTACTTTTCCCACGGTAAAATTAAACAAAATAGTTATACCTATAGATGAGTACTTTTACTTTAACTAACAATAGTTCCAAGATATTATATGCGTTCAAATAATGTCAATATCATCAACCATAAAAACCCTAAAGTATGTTACGCTACGCCCCGATATCTTTTGCAAAACGAAGGTTTTCCAATTAATCAAAGTAGGACAGCACCCAGTTTTATAAATCGTTTAATCTTTTATCTGATAAGAAAATACTCACTATAATCAATAATAGTACGATATAATTACGTCTTTATTTGAAAGTTTTGCTCAAATCAATATTAAGAAGATATGCATTCATTACAATTCGATAATAATATTAATCAAAATCCATTCAATTAAATGTTGTTTATGGAATCAATTTTTATGATTCGTTTGTTTATGATAATAAATTGTAATTGGAATTCAAGTTGAAGGTCTTCAAGAACGTTACAAGTTATCAGATAAACTGTGATACTTCGTCAATATAACTGTCAATATAGTGAAATATTAGTTAACACCATATAACGTATGTAGTTAAGGGTTAATGAATCTTGAGAAAAAACATTGACATTTATTTGATAAACAATAATTACTATGTAACTAATTGAATGTCAGCTTTTATAAAGTTCCTTATTTGATACATTGATTTTATTTATCTATGCACAATGTCTTAACGTATTTCCCATAATCATTCAAATTGAAAAAGTAAACATTTCATTATTGAGGTATTGATGAAGATTCATTTCAAATTTGGTGCAACTTCATTCAAAGACTGTGTAATGTATTGTGTGTAGATAATGTTATTGACACTAGGAACAAAATTAAAGGAAATAATTGAAAAATAAATTAGATTACAGGTTCTAAGAAAAAATAACTCGTTTGAGTGTATACTGTATACTCAAATGGGCTGTCCAATGAGAGGTTTCATTTGGGTATTTAAAAAAAAAATTAGTTTTTTAGAAGAAATAAAAAGATTTTTATGTCATTGCAAAGAAGAAGGTATACATTTATCATTGGAAAACGATATTTTTCTACCGGTTTAAATATCTATAGTTACATCACCACATACTTTTCATGAAATTTTCCATTTGCAGCTATGCATAATGACTTCCATAAATTCGATAATCGATTATGGAGCCCATCTTTAAAAAAAAAAACAAGTCTAAAAATGTTAATCACAGGATCTCAGTTGAAAATTGTGATCACTTCTTCGAGAAATATTTCGGCCTGCAAACTTTTCTTGTAAAATTGTTTTGTTTCGTTATTTTGTGTTTTGCACGTTGCGTTCGTCTTGTTGAAAATGAACTTTATTTCAATATCTTTCCATTCCGGCCATAGAAAATTATAGACCCTGGTCTGCACAATTAATTTGTGTTCTTGTTTTAATTGTATAAGTTTTTTTCCATCACAACAATTTTTTTTTTACATAAGTCTCTTTCAAAGTGTTAAAGACAACCAAAAAAGTTGTTTTTTAAGAATAAGGTACAGAACAACATAATTCTCAGCAATGAACTTTATGATGATTATGCAAAGTTTAAATCTTTTTCTTCTGGTTACCAGTTTAAATCATTTTAGTATTTTGTTTAATTTTTGGCAATTCTCTTACTTACTTACTTACTTAAGGTGGCGCTACAGTCCACGGCGGACCTGGGCCTCAACCAACAAGCGTCTCCAGCCAGCTCGGTCCCTAGCTAGCTGTCTCCAGTTTCACACGCCAAGTTGGTTGAGGTCCTCTCCTACCTGGGTGCGCCACCTGAGTCGCGGTCTTCCTCTACTTCCCCGTCCCTCGCGATTGGATTCGAAGTCCTTCCGGGCTGGAGCGTTGATGTCCACCGCTCTACATGACCTAGCCATCTAAGCCGTTGGACTTTAATTCTGCTAACTAGGTCAGTGTCGCTGTACAGGCCGTACAGTTCGTCGTTATATCTTCTCCTCCATCTATGCGTACGGGAACAAAAATCACCCGAAGAATTTTTCTCTGGAAGCATCCTAAGACGCTCTCATCTTTCTTTGACAGGGTCTAGGCCTCAGCGCCATAAATGAGAACGGGGATGATAAGTGTCTTATAGATGGTGATTTTAGATGCTCGAGAGAGGACTTTACTACTCAATTGACTTCTAAGTCCAAAGAAGCAGCGATTTGCAAGAGTTATTCTTCGTTTGAATAACTTCCTAGTCACCAAGCGGTTCCTAGGAAGACAAAGTCCTTAACTACATCAAAGTTATAGCTGTCCATGGTGACGTTTTGTCCAAGACGTCGTCGTTCAGTGTCCTTTTTTGATGACAGCATATACTTGGTCTTGCCCTCATTGACCACTAAACCCATCTTCTTCGCTTTCGTCGCAGTGCTCAAAAACGCTCCACTGACATCACGCTTTGATCTCCCAATTATGTCAATATCATTTGCGTATCCGAGTAATTGGATGGACTTTTGGAAGATTGTGCCTCTAGTGTTAACGGTTGAGTTTTGCACAATTCTTTGAAGAACGATGTTGAAGAAGTCGCATGACAGTGCATCGCCTTGTCTAAAACCTTTTTTGACATCAAATGCATCGGTAAGATCTTTTCCGACCTTGATAGAGCAGCGTGCATTCTCCATCGTCATTCTGCACAAACGGATAGGTTTGACAGGGATGCCAAAACTAGACATTGCTGGGTAGAGCTTTTCCCTATAGATGCTGTCATACGCGGCTTTAAAATCGATAAAGAGATGGTGGGTATCGATTTGAAGCTACTGGGTTTTTTCCAAGATCTGCCGTAGTGTGAAAATTTGGTCGATAGTGGACTTTCCTGGTCTGAAGACACACTGATAAGGACCAATCAGGTTGTTGGCGAATGGCTTCAGACGTTCACATAATACGGCAGAGAGGATCTTATACGCAATGTTAAGGAGACTGATGCCTCTGTAGTTGGCGCAGTTAAGAGGGTCTCCTTTCTTATGTATCGGGCACACTATGCTGAGATTCCACTCATCGGGCATGCTTTCTTCCGACCATATTTTGCAGATGAGTTGGTACATGCTCCGTAGCAAGTCATCGCCTGCTGCTTTGAATAGTTCGGCAGCGATGCCGTCAGCTCCAGCAGCTTTGTTTGATTTAAGTTTAGATATAGCTATCTTCACTTCGTCAAGGTCGGGTGGGCGGAATTCTTCTTCTTCTTCTCCCTTACAGCGGAATTCGTCTGATCGTCTTTACAGGCTTCGGTTTGTGGCTGGTACCCTTTGGAGGTTTTTTTTACCTTTTGGTAAAATTTACGAACCTCATTTCTGTTGTGACACCCCTCTATCTCCTCGAACGCGGGCTTCTCATGCTCTCTTTTTTTCCATCTAAGAAGCCGGTGTTCCTCTCTCCTCTTCTGCTCGTAGAGCTCGCGAGCAGCTCTAGTCCTTTTGTGCAGCGCCGTTTTGTATGCCTCTTGTTTCGCTGCGTGCGCTTGCCGGCATTCGTCGTCAAACCAGGGGTTTCGCTGTGGTGACCGTGTGAAACCTAGCACTTCAGAGGCGGAATCTCTGATGGCTGCAAGTTAATGTTGCCACTGGTTTTCAATGCTTAATGCAGGAAGCGTAGGACTCCTTAAGAGGTTATTAGAGACTCGTTCGGAAAAGGACATGGCAGTCTCTTGCGATTGTAGCCGTCTAACGTCGAATCTTCTCACAGTACTTCCTTGTTTTGGCTTGGATCGGGATATCCGTAGCCGTACCTTGGCTACAACGAGGTAGTGGTCCGAGTCAATGTTGGCCTCTCGGAATGTTCGGATATCCTTGATACTGGAGAAGTGTCGTGCGTCGATCGCAATGTGGTCAATCTGGTTGATGGTTGATTGATCAGGAGGTTTCCATGTCCCCTTGTGGATATTGAGATGCGTGAACTCTGTACTAGCTACCAGAACGTCTCGCCCCGCAGCGAAATCGACCAGCCTGAATCCGTTGTCGGAGGTAGTGCCGTGCAGGCTGGTATCTCCCGATTATGCCACCAAAGATGTCTTCTCTTCCTAGCTTGGCATTAAAATCTCCTAAGACAATTTTAACGTGATAGCCAGGGCACTGCTCATATGTCTTGTCCAAGAGCTCGAAGAATATGTCTTTGGTGTCTTCATCCTTCTCCTCTGTTGGGGCATGCGCGCATATTAGGCTTATGTTGGCGAATTTAGCCTTGATGCGGATTGTCGTGATGCGCTCGCTCACACTGTTGAAACTCAAGACTTTTTGCCTGAGCCTAGTTCCAACAACAAATCTACACCCAAATAGATGCTGTCTTTGTTTTCGGTAGCAGTCGCCGTAGTATATATCGCAGTCTTTTAGTTTGCATTTGGCCGGTCCATCCCTTCGCACTTCTTAGATGGCTGTAATATCTGCCTTGCAGCAGTTAAGGGCTTCCGCTAATTGTTTGGCTGCACGTGGTCTGTTAAGGGACCTAACATTCCACGTACATATCCGAAGTTCGTTGTCCTTATTTCGTTTGCGTGGGTTGTCAACAGTGAATCCGTCCGTATCCGAGGCTTGTTGGTGCTTCTAAACTTAAGGTATTTTTACGTGGCCAGGAAGTCACCCCGACGGCACAACCCCCAACTTGGAGGGCCAGATCCTTAGTATAACTCCAAGGAAGGGGAGCCGGATAAACCGCTCCTTACAGTCCTGGGCTCCGAATATGTCGAAGAAGCCCTATAAGGTGTTCACTAAGTAGTTCAACCTTACTGGAACTGTAGACGCCACCGTTGATTCCATCTCGAGAATTCGTCCGCTGCCGCCTGGATAAGAAGAGGTGCCTTGGTGGAAACACCTCTCCCCCCCTCTCTTGTTTGCTGCCCCCAACAACTTTCCACTGGGGTTGGAACCCAATCTCCAGTTGAGGTACTAGGCACCCGATGTTCACCGTGGGGAGGTGAGAGTAGTAGTTGATAGACAGAGGTGGGTTTTGAGAAAAACCTGTGGACGCTTGTGTCCTCTTGAATGCACATGTCTGCCATTTGAACTTCAATTTGGCAATCCTCGTTATTCTTAAAACCTTGAATTGAATGCATTCATGGAAAAACAAGTTTTGAAGTACAAATTTCGTGATGATTTTGAATCTGCGCTTCGATTGTAAATTTGTACTCAAATTCTAAAAATACCCATTTTCATTTAAAAAATTTAATGCGGTAGCATTATTAAGACGACGGATTCATTCTTAAAACAAAAATTAATTTTAAACCGTTTCGCTTTTTTCTGGCAAATACCGTAGCAAAATGATATTTCATACATTATTTGAAGGACTATAAATATTTAAACCGAATTTTAAAGATAGGAATTATGGTTTCCAAAACCATCAACAATTTTATTAAAAACAATTGCTACATGAATTAAGATAGCTCTAAAAATCGGATTAGCGAACAAAACTTAATTGACCAGTTTTAATAACCATAGCGTGATAAAGGAATATTTTCGTTGCAACAGTTGCAACAGCCTCATTTTTAAAAAAGAAGGCCCAACTGCACCACTATTGCCAGCTTAAGAACCAATCCAAACAGAGTAACACGGTGGGGTTAAAAATAATACCGGTTTTTGCATAAAAGTTAAAGCTGAGACAGGACTGCTGTACATTATCGCCACATATATACATATAAACGGTGATTTTTTAAGAGCTTGAGAACTTTAAAAAAAAAAAACGCATAAAATTTGCAAAATCTTATCGATTCTTTATTTGAGACGTTATATTGGCCCATGACATTTACTTTTTGAAGATAATTTCATTTAAATGTTGACCGTGGCTGCGTCTTAGGTGGTCCATTCGGAAAGTCCAATTTTGGGTAACTTTTTCGAGCATTTCGGCCGGAATAGCCCGAATTTCTTAGGAAATGTTGTCTTCCAAAGCTGGAATAGTTGCTGGCTTATTTGTGTAGACTTTAGACTTGACGTAGCCCCACAAAAAATAGTTTAAAGGCGTCAAATCGCATGATCTTGGTGGCCAACTTACCGGTCCATTCCTTGAGATGAATTGTTCTCCGAAGTTTTCCCTCAAAATGGCCATAGAATCGCGAGCTGTGTGGCATGTAGCGCCATCTTGTTGAAACCACATGTCAACCAAGTTCAGTTCTTCCATTTTTGGCAACAAAAAGTTTGTTAGCATTGAACGATAGCGATCGCCATTCACCGTAACGTTGCGTCCAACAGCATCTTTGAAAAAATACGGTCCAATGATTCCACCAGCGTACAAACCACACCAAACAGTGCATTTTTCGGGATGCATGGGCAGTTCTTGAACGGCTTCTGGTTGCTCTTCACTCCAAATGCGGCAATTTTGTTTATTTACGTAGCCATTCAACCAGAAATGAGCCTCATCGCTGAACAAAATTTGTCGATAAAAAAGCGGATTTTCTTTTCTAGGGCCCATTCACTGAAAATTCGACGTTGTGGCAGATCGTTCGGCTTCAGTTCTTGCATGAGCTGTATTTTATACGGTTTTACACCAAGGTCTTTGCGTAAAATCTTCCATGTGGTCGAATAACACAAACCCAATTGCTGCGAACGGCGACGAATCGACATTTCACGGTCTTCAGCAACACTCTCAGAAACAGACGCAATATTCTGTTCTGTACGCACTGTACGCATTCGTGTGGTTGGTTTAATGTCCAATAAAGTAAACTGAGTGCGAAACTTGGTCACAATCGCATTAATTGTTTGCTCACTTGGTCGATTATGTAGACCATAAATCGGACGTAAAGCGCGAAACACATTTCGAACCGAACACTGATTTTGGTAATAAAATTCAATGATTTGCAAGCGTTGCTCGTTAGTAAGTCTATTCATGATGAAATGTCAAAGCATACTGAGCATCTTTCTCTTTGACACCATGTCTGAAATCCCGCGTGATCTGTCAAATACTAATGCATGAAAATCCTAACCTCAAAAAAATCACGCTTTACATACAAGCTCTCCTAACACCGTTTATGAAAACTTAATTAATTGTATAGATAAAATAAACGATCAAATTGAGCCACAAGATGAGTTACTAGTCTTAGGAAATTTCAATCTTCCAAACTCGATCTGTACTAAACAGATGCATGAGAAATTTCTATCTCCTATTAACATGTCCTCTAAGCCAGTTTAATGGGATTGCCAACAACTTTAACAAATATTGGACCTTATTTTCTTCTTGGACACACTCAATGATGATATTGCTGTAACTTCAGCCAATACCCTTCTTGTCGAAGAAGGCCGACATCATCCAGCATTAGACCTATCTTTTAATTTAAATGTATGTAATGTTCCTAATTGCTCCAAAGAAAATCTTGAATTTAACTTTAAAAAATGCAGTCTTAATGAACTTTTCAACCTGTTATGTAATGTTAACTGGAATCATTTGTTTGAGAACTGTGACATTAATGCTTTGTGCTATAAATTCTACAGTGTTATCTTTAACTTTTTTTATGAGACCACACCATTGCGAAAACCGCGCAATATTTCTAAATCTCCTCCATGGTTTGACTCTTGCTTAAAAACTTAAAAAATAACAAGGCCTGGATATATAATAAAATAAAAGCTAATTATGACTTGGTAATATTCAATGAGCTAAGAAATATGTTTATTGACTATTCAGATATTCTATATAATGCCTTTATTTTAAATACTTAAGCCGACATAAAAAACAACCCATAAAACTTTTGCAGCTATGTTTATAGTAAGAGAAATACTGACGGGTATTCAAACTGCATGTTTTTCAACAACGAACTTATCCATTACTCTAAAAAAATTTCAAATATGTTTGCAAATTTTTTAAAAATGGTTTTAAAGTAGAGAACTCCTGTCAAACGCTTGAGTCATTGGCCCTCTCAAAAAATTTCCCTCATTTGAAATCAATTAGCCTAAAGATAAAATCGTTCGCAAAGCTTTATAACTGGACGTTTGTTATAGCCTTGGTTCAGATGGTGTAAGTTCTTATATTTTCAAAAAATGCCCATCCTATTAATAATATCCTCTTTATATTCTTTTTAATGAATCGCTCAAATCTTCAACTTTTCCTAAAATTTGGAAGAGTTCGTACATAACACCGATACCAATTCTTTTAAAAACTTGTGCTAATATACTTGCTACACCACTTTGTATAATATTTAACCTTTCTTTAAGTAATGGTGAGTTCTTAGATGAATGGAAATACTCTATAATAACTCCCCTTCATAAATCAGGTACAAAAAGTTCGATTGAAAATTACAGACCAATTGCAAAACTGCAGTTAATTCCTAAGGTTTTCGAAGCTGTAGTAAAAAACAAATTGTATAATCTTATTCACAATAACATTTCAGTTTACCAACATGGTTTCTTAAAAGGTAGATCCACTACTACAACTTTTAAATTTTTAAAATTTTTGTCTATCACAAATGGAAATGCGTTCTCAAGTCGACACTATTTACACTGATTTTTCAAAGGCTTTCGACTGCGTTCAACATAGTGTTCTCTTAAAGAAACTAGAGATATATGGATTTCACTCTCAGCTCCTAATGTTGATAAAGAGCTATTTAGTAGGTAGGAAACAGGTGGTAAAAATTAATATTGCCTTGTCTAAGGAAATTATAAATTTTTCGGGTGTTCCTCAAGGTAGTCACCTTGGACCACTTCTTTTCATCATTTTTATTAACGACTTACCTCTGCATCTTACTTTTTCTAAATGTCTTCTATTTGCTGACGATTTGAAAATATTCAGTTCCATAAATTCACTTAACGATGCAAATAAATTTCAAATTGATTTAAATAATTTAATTAAATGGTGTAATATCAATGGGCTATATTTTAACAATAAGAAATATAGCGTTGTGACATTTTCTAGAAATCACAGTCCATTATATTATAATTATAAACTTGAAAATGACATTCTACAAAGACTTGATAGCCATAAGGATCTAGGCGTAATCTTCGATTCTAAAATGAATTTCTCAAATCACATAGACCATGCGATCTCAAAAGCAAACTCTATGCTAGGGTTTGTTTTTCGAAATTCACACATTTAGAATATTGTACTGTTATATGGAGTCCCTTTACCGCGTCTAGCATTTGTCGTATAGAAAGAGTTCAAAAAAGGTTCACAAAGTTTGCCTTACGAAAAATATATGGTTATTCAAATGTTCCATCTTATGAGACGAGGTGTATTTTAATTGACCTAAAACCTCTTGCGCAGAGAAGAAAATTAAACTCAATACTTTTTGCTTTTGATGTCTTGAATTTTAATATTGACTGTCCAGTTTTGTTATCTATGTTTTTTATTTATGCGCCTTCTAGAAACTTGCGCCCTCATGACTGTGATTTCCTAAATGTTCCTTACCACAGTACTAGCTATGCTAAGTATAATCCTATAACAAGAGCTTGTATGGATTTTAATGAATATGATTTTGCAATTGATTTTAATATTAATAGAAATGTTTTGAAAAATATATTAGTAAATTTGTTATAATGCTATAAGTAAATTATGTATTTTATTTGTATGTTATGTATCATATAATTATTAGTCTAAATGGAGTGTGTAACTTTTAAGACGAATAAATAAATAAATAAATAAGTAAATAAGAAATAAAAAATGATCGTCGCATTGCAAAACTATCCGTCATCCCTAAGTTATTTGAGTTCATTACTTGTAAAGTCATATCGTTTAATTGTAATTCTATAATTTGTGACAATCAACATGGTTTTGTTCAAAATAAGTCAATAGTTACTAACCTCTTTCATTTCAGTTCTTTTTGTATAGATTCGTTTGAAAAACGGAAACAAGTTCACTATGTCTTCTCAGACTTTAGTAAGGCTTTTGATAAATTGTGCCATAAAACATTAACTTTCAAACTTGAATCCCAAGGCTTAAACGATAAATTTGTTAGATGAGTTTCGTCGTACTTATATTATAGATCATACAGCGTAGTTTTTAGGAATGAGCGGCCATCATATTTGTATACCAACTCTGGCGTGCCACAAGGTAGCACTTGGGTACTTTACTGTTTATTTTGTACGTTAACGACTTACCTTCTATTATAAAACAATCATCTGTTTTAATTTACGCTGATGACATTAAAATTGTCAAACGTATTGATTCACTTGACAAATATTTACTCCTGCAAGATGATCTAAATAGTCGCGCTTGGTGTTTTATAAATAAGCTTTTACTAAACATAGACAAATGTAAATCAATGTATTTTATACGCAAACAAAATGTTTTGACTTGCAATTATTAATTAGACTCTTATTATTTGACTAAACACTCTACTTTCTCTGACCTAGTTATTATTCTTGACTCAAAATTAACTTTTACAAATCATTATGACTATATTATTGAAAAAGCAAATAAGACACTCGGATTTATAAAACATGATTTTCGCGACTCTTATATTCTTAAACTTCTTCATGATCATTTGTAAGACCAATATTGGAATATGGCTGCATAATATGGGCTCCCTTTTATTTAGTCCATATAAACAGCAAAGAATATTCATGCGCTTCTGCCTCCGTTTCTTCCCATGGTCCAATAGACACCCTACAATCATAGGCTTACGCTCATAAATCGTCCATCGCTTTCGAAACACATTTTTATAAAATTAATCATTGGGTCAGGTATGTAGGTAGGTAGGCGATCTCAAGGCAACCAAGCCTGAGATCCAATTAGCGCTGTAGTGCGCCGTTTTGATACCAAAAACTCATTTTACCTTTAATTGAAAGAGATAGATTGATAGAGAAGCTTCATAGCGATTATGTTAGAGCCATTTTGTCGCATTGAGAAAAAAGATTAGGTCTCTAATCTTTTTCTCAGATAGCTCAACAAGTTCTTGAAAGAATGCTTTTCCAAAGTATTTCATTCTAGTGTTTGGCAAAGCAGGACATTTGCAGAGGAAATGGATTATCGTTTCACTTTCTCTTTGGTCACTACAACTACGGCAAAAGGTGTTGTAAGTGATACCCAACTTCTCTGCATGAACTACTATAGGCCAATGTCCGGTACAAAAAGCAACAATCCTGGCTTTGTCTTGCCTTGGCCTGCATAGAAGATCGTTTGTACGGGTTTTGTTATAGGTGGGCCATATCTTCCTAGACATAATGCAGTTGGGTAAATTGCTCCACCTTCGGTTTGATTCAGTTTGGTAGATAGAAAAGATTTTACCCTTCATAGCACCAAGAGGAATGTTAACCATTTCCGCAAGTGAGCTATGAAGGGCCGATCCTTGCCTGACTATCGCGAAATTGCTGGACCAATTTAGATGAGGATATGGCCAAGCTAATGGCTTTGACAGCTGCCTGACTGTCTGTAAAGATAGCCACATTTCGGTTTTGGTTTGGGTTTTGTTTAAGTATCTTACATGCCTCCCTTATTGAAAGCAGTTCAGCCTGAAAAACGCTAGCAAAGTCAGGAAGCCTAAAGGATTTGGCTACATTTAGGGTCTCAGAAAAGATCCCACAACCAATTCTTTGAGCGGTCAGTAAAGATGGTTGTGTCGAAACCTATTGACACGATGTCATCCTCCCAATCTTCTCTCGATGGGAAAATAACCTTAAAACCCTTACTAAGGTTCAAAGTAGGAGTGCAGTAGTCGGTGTCTACCGAGATAATATCTGAGGGAATCAATTTCGTAGTGTTGCTGTGACCATAAGGTTTTGACAACCAGGTTTTTGATTCCTTCAGCCTAATAGCGCTGCAGGAAACTATGTATTTAATAAAAAGGTCGATTGGTAGAAGATCCAAAATAACGTTTAAGGCGTCCGTTGGGCAAGTACGCATGGCCCCTGTGGTGCCCACGCAAGCTGTTCTCTGAACCTTCTTTAGCTTATTAATATTATATGTTTTGCTAAGAGCAGGCCACTCCACAATCGAGCCATACCTATGTTAAGATTGGGCGTACTACGGATGTGTACGTCCATAACATCATCTTCGACTGAAGTCCCCACTTTTTGCCGAAAGTTTTGCTGCAGGCGTAGAAGGCAACACAGGCTTTCTTAACCCGTACTTCAATATTTAGTTTCCAGTTTAGTTTAGGGTCGAGTATAACTCCCAAATATTTTGCACTGGAAGACAATGATAAGATTTGACCGTTGAGTCGAGGTAGCGTGAAGGGCGGTACTTTAGTTTTGGTGGTAAAGACCAACAGTTCAGTTTTACTCTGGTTAACTCCTAGTCCACAACTCGTTTCCCAGTCAGTCAATGGGTCAGTCATATCACCAACAATTTTGGAAAAATTAAACTTTATTTATTGCCGTACAAGTATTAGAAGACAAGTTCCTTTACGTCCTATATCAAGCAGATCGAACTATGGTAAAACAGTCCCCACAACCAATTGATTTCAGTTTACAACAAGTATTACTTTTTGGTATATTTCGTAAGCGATTATTTTAAAAGTAAAACATTTAAAGTAAATTTGTTCAGTACTTCAGTTTAGCTTTTTTTGTTTGCAATTACTTAAAGCATTGTAAATCTATAAATCTAAGAATAAATGCAATATTAGTCTTAAGTTCTAACGTTAATTTGTTTTACGAATTCAATAAATTAAACATTAAAAGTTATAAATTAACCAAGGTTCAAAATAACCCATCATATTGCTATACTTTTATTAAGAGACATCACTTTTCCGTCACACTCAAAGAGGGGGTCAAAATCCCTTATTTTACATAAATGCAAGCTCCTTTATTTGAGTTTTTAAGGAGTAAAAACTATTCAGAAACATCTAAGCAACTTAGTTGTTTTTAGAAAACTGTAAAGTAACGCGGATGTGACAAGTTTTATAGATTCCTTATTACAAATTTAAATGTGGGTCACTTGGGTGCCGATGTTGAGGATTTTCAACTCATATTTGTAAATATTCCAAACTCAAAATTTCCTGATACCCGTAATCTTAAACGTGAAATTGGGTTAAGTAACCTCTGGAGATGATTTTTCGATAAAAATCTGGATCATTTTGATGATCAGCGCAGATACGATGTTGCGAGTTATTGGTCGTCCTGAGTGCCAACTACACCTTTATGCAAAATACCGTGCATTGTTGTTTAAGAAATGATAAGTTCCAAAGATATACGTTTGCTATCGAGTCAAACTTTGGTCATATAGTAAAGTGCAGCAATTCGTTCTTTACACATTCTTTCTTTCCCAGTGATTGGTCTATTAAGGGATTCAAAACCAATGTGCACCGGTACCTCCTCTCAAAATCTCTCTTCCTTTTTTTAATGTTCAGACTGTCAATAAAAGGTCATTAACACGCCCAATAAAATAAATATATTGCCGAAATATATAATCGAATTTCTTGAGCGTACACGGTTTGGATTCTTTCACTAATTTGTTCCAATAGCTCAAATTATTTTCTAGTTTCAAGACGACCCAAAAGTATTAGTTTAAAGCATATTAATTGTAGGTCCCATTCAGCTCCGACATTACTCGCTTACAGGAAAGATTGAGATTTGTAAGACACTAGGCCCAGGTTCCTTATACACTATTGTACCATCTAATTGACTTCCCTTAGGGAGTTATTGTAATGTGTCCGATTTGTCAAATTGAAAATTTTGACATTTCTCGACGTTTCAAGGTCCCTAGAGTCGAAATACAAGATTTTTAGAAAGATGTCTGTGCGTGCGTGTGTACGTACATTCGTACGTTCGCGACGTTTTTTTTCGTTCTTCATAGCCCAAGAACCAGAAGAGATATCGATTTCAAATAAATTTTGTTGTACAGATAATAAGACAGAAAAATGCAGGAAGGGCTCTCTTTTTTTTACCATAGCAGTTTAAAAAAAAGGTGAACATTTTGGTTTACCCTAAATATCTTACGAACAAAAAACGCTAGAGACTTGTGTTAAATTTTATATAATAAACTGTAACGTGATTCCAAACAAGTATATTTTTTGGAAAAATTCAATCTAACGGTTTTTTTTTATTAAAAAAAAAAAAAAAGAGAAAAAAATTGTCACCTCCAAATATTTAAGACTGCAATATGATTTCATCTCCAAAACAATTTTGTGCAACGAAGAATAATGTTTTTGACAAATGATAAAATTTTGAGAAAAATTTAATTGTCAGTTTTTTTTACAAAAAATTAAAAACCGGAAAAGATAACAAAAGTTAGTAAAAAATGATTTTCGACTCAAATATCTTTTCAAAAATTTCAGATAATAGCTTCTTATTAAATTTTACTTATAAGAAATATTGTTTTCAACACTAGGACAAAGTTTAAGAAAAATCGAATCGACAGTTTTTTTTACAAAAAAAATGTATAAAAGTTGGTAAAAATTGATTTTCGACTCAAATATCTTTTCAAAAATTGTAGGTATTGGCTTCAAACTAATTTGATCTAATTAGAAATATTGTTTTCAACATTCAATAAAATTTTGAAAAAAATCGAATTGACAGTTTTTGTACCAAAATTTAAAAACCTAAAAAAAATTAACAAAAGTTGGTAACAATTGATTTTCGACTCAAATATCTTTTTAAAAATTAAAAATATTGGCTTCAAACTTATATTATTTCACAGAAAATATTGTTTTCGATATTCAGTAATTTTTATATAAAAATCCAACAATCCGTTTTTTCATAAAAAATTAAAATCTACAAAAAATAATACGAGTACATATAGACTTTTAAGCAAGACAAATCGCCAGACGAGATGGGAAGTTATCAGTGTGGGTCGCGTCCCAGCCTCTTTTTTTGTTTTATAGTTTGAACTTGTCAACTGTCAAAAGATGACAGCTTCAAAAATGACAGCTTCCCAAATGAAACCTCTTATTGATAGAAAGCCCTTTATTATTCCGCTTTTTCCTGTGACTTAACTAAATTTTAATACAAATGCTTTGTATAATTTTTTACTTTAAATGAAAATGACCCATTGCTTCCGATTATATGGAAACTGATGCATTTTTGTGTCAATGGAAAATTCTAAAGAAGAAAATTCCATTCTTTTTCATGATAATTTAAATCTAACAATTATTTGTGTCCCTCATAAACGTAAAGAAACTTTTCCGCTTGTTGATTTTGATTTAATTCTATTGTTATTTTATTTATCAATTGATATCTGAATTGTATAGCTGTGATAGAGGACTGTATACATACATATATTGTTGATATGTTGCATGTAAAATAGAGTAGACCTCCATCCGCCGGTCGCCAGCGCCGCCGCGCGCCGCCCGGCGTCACCGCTTTTGTGTTGTCAACCTCTATACCGTTCATAGAAACCATGCCAAGGTCTTTCACAGTCATTCATCTGTCTTATTTCACTCGCCAGAAGTTGTAACATTTTTTTTTTTATTTATTTGTTTCGAATTTTAAACGTATAGCTGCTTCTTAAATGTACAAATGAGGTGTATAAAACCAAAGCCAAATAACAATAATAATCAGAATTAACCAAGTGCAATGCAGTATATGAAAAGTCGTTACCCTTGCTAACATACGATCATTGACTTGCTTACCCAGAGTCTCGTTTTTATTCGTTTTTAATAATACAGTAAGTAGAAAAAGTATGTGAATAAAAAAGGTGCAAACACAAAATATTATGGTCGCAGACGACTTCTAACGTGTACTTAAAATAAATGTGAATAAAAATACAACCTATGTTCACTTGGGCGTATTCGCACTTTTATTTTACAAGTTTATGAAAAGTTCTTAATAATCACAAGAGTTATCATGACTGAGAAATCATTCTTTGGACCTTGTTCACATTAGACTTAATTAAAGCAACTTATTTTGTCGTTTCATCATTTCATTTGCACTTGGATAAGTAGAAAGATATAATATAGACTTTTTTAATTGTTTCAAATGTCATTGAGATCTAAATAAAATGTTATATTGAGGAGACTCAAAAGAGTCTAAAGTATGCACCCCTCCTCTTACATGTAAATATAGCGATTATGTTTTGTTGAGGTTAATTTTGAATTTGTTTGATGCACAAATGTCAGAGAAAAGTGACAATCGCCGCCATTTTGAAATGTCATAACATCTTCGCATTAGGGTGATGATTTTCGTTCCATCACTTAATTGTCAATTGAATTCGATTTTTGATGGAACCTGTCCTCTAAGACTAATCTAGTGAGTTTTTCAGGTTTTTAAATGTCATTTTCAAAAATTTGCAGAAAAATCAATGTTGTGTAGCCATACTTTTAACCATCACTGTTTGTTTAACATGCCAATTGCATGCTACTGCACATTCTAATAAATGTATTCCAAAGTCGAATAGCGAAAAATAAAATATTAAAACAAAAAACTGGATGATAGAGCTTAGGTATAGACAGCTCGCACTTACTAACAACATCACCACAGGACTTGATCTTCAGTCAAAAATTAAGTTAGTTTTGGCAAAACAATCGAGGCTACCAACTTTTTACTCAAAGTTAAACAGAGGCTAAAGGCCTTTAGCTAATAAAATAACAGAATTTAATTAAATAAGTACGAGTAACTATAAATTGTTTGTATTTTTTGTTTTAAGTTGTATCGTTAGTTAGATTAAAAATAATAATAAGAAAATGTTGGAATAATCATTAAATCGGACCTTACGCAAAGGTTAAATTTTATTTTTATTTGTTTTTATTTTTTTTATTTTTCTGTTTGTACTCAGAACTTTCTTAATATGTCAATCAATCAAGAGAAATGTTTTGATACATCGTTATTAAAAGAAGAAATCACACAATGTCTAATTGAAAAATAAAACAGTCTTCACTTTATTTAATCTTGAAAGAGAATGGCACTTACACAAATTCTTATCTAATCATTTTCTTATGGGGAAGTTTTCAATATATTTATTATTTATTTATAAAAATCAAAGTGTAGATTTTTAATGAAAATATGATGTAATATAAGTTTTAAGCTGTTTGTAACACTAAGAAAATATCACACAGCTTTTGAAGGTTCATTTTGAATAGCCCGCTATTTATTCAGTTGTCATTTTTTAAGCTTCCATCTTTTGACAGTTCACCAACAAAACTAAAAATAAAATGATAGACGGGTCAGCAGTGCATTTAAAATTCCCTATAAAAATAGTGAACATTGTGCAATCAATTAAAATCTTTATTGCATAACCCGATATAATGAATGGAAAATGAAAGTGAACGGTTGGGTCCGACTGATGTTCGTATTTTTAAGAATAATCAGCCCTATTCTGCTATTCATAGGGAGGAATTTTCCTTGAATTTTCACTATTCTGCTACTCATTTGAAGTGAATATGTGTAGTATGTAGGTAACGTCGGTAATACTGTGCTCTATTCTTTTATTCACGTGAACGCATTTATTCTATACAATTCAGATCCGCAAATGAAATGTAGTGGATTTTCATTTGAGGTCTGGTTTATCAATTGGTGTTAGCAATATATAAATAAAAGAATATTAACATTTTTAGGGGAACAACGACACACAAGGAACAATTCCAACGATAATTTATGTAATGAAATTAAATACAGATATTTCAAAATATTATGCAAAACGACAACCCGAAGACCTCCGAGAATTTTGGAATAGCCTAAGAGACAGACTCAACCTCCTAGGACTACCAATGAAAGACGTGGCTGAGTTTTTTAACTTTCTTACATTTCTCTGAAAATCTCGGTTTGATGATTTTTATTTTCCTCTGTTTACAATTGGAAAAAGTCAAATATTATAAATTTCCAAAATTACACTAAACAATTGGATTGATTAAACTTAATTTTTGGATGAATTAAAACAATTCATCCAACATTCTCAAGATTGTCACATGAACAGCTGTTTTCGTGAATGTCAAATTGGTTTAGGATAATGTAGTTCACCCGATGGATAGCAGAATGCAAAATCAGTGTGAAATTGAATCGAACGGGTGAATCGAATATACGATCCACGTGAGTAGCGGAACAGATCTTTTAACTTTTGGCGTTAAAATTATAGGTGGCGCTTAATGTATTGAATTAATCGCAGAAAGTCAAAATAAAAAACAAAATTCAATTACTCTATAATAACACTTATCGACAGGTTTTCATTTTTCCGAGGGAGTTTGATTGTTTAAGTTTAAATCCGACATTCAAAATAATTCTGTCACGTCACGTTTTTAAATTATTTAGAATTATTATTTAAACGATTAGAGACATTGAAGGTTTTTTGAGTCTATCTTAATGCATGAAGTAGTTTTTTCTCAATGAAACTATTGATAGTTTTCTAAATCAACAATCCCTATCTTCAGTATTTAGTTAAAATATTCATTGTAAATTCTGAACCATTTATGCTGAAACGTATTTTAACCAAAAAAGTCAAAACTGTTTCGACAGATTTTTGTTTTTGACACGAGTGCATCATCTTTATAAAAAAAGTATACATTATGTTTAAAAATGAGTCTTTTTAATTTTCCATAGGAACTTATTGTAATGGGTCCGATTTGTCAAACTGAAAATTTTGACATTTCTCGACGTTTCAAGGTCCCAAGAATCGATATAAAAGATTTTTAGAAAGATGTCTGCGCGTGCGTGTGTACGTACGTTCGTACCTCCGTATGTCCGTACGTCCGTACGTCCGTACGTTCGCGACGTTTTTTTCGTCGTCCATAGCTCAAGAACCAGAAGAGATATCAACTTCAAATAAATTTTGTTATACAGATAATAAGGCAGAAAGATGCAGAAAGGGCTCTTAAGAAAATTGCTTGGGTGGTTTTTTTTACCATAGCAGTTTGAAAAAAAGGTGAACATTTTGGTTAACCTTAAATATCTTACGAACCAAAAACGCTAGAGACTTGAATTATATTTAATATAGTAAACGGTGATTTTTTAAGAGCTTGAAAACTTTTAAAAAAAAAAAACGCATAAAATTTGCAAAATCTCATCGATTCTTTATTTGAAACGTTAGATTGGTCCATGACATTTACTTTTTGAAGATAATTTTATTTAAATGTTGACCGCGGCTGCGTCTTAGGTGGTCCATTCCGAAAGTCCAATTTTGGGTAACTTTTTCGAGCATTTCGGCCGGAATAGCCCGAATTTCTTCGGAAATGTTGTCTTCCAAAGCTGGAATAGTTGCTGGCTTATTTGTGTAGACTTTAGACTTGACGTAGCCCCACAAAAAATAGTCTAAAGACGTCAAATCGCATCATCTTGGTGGCCAACTTACCGGTCCTTTCCTTGAGATGAATTGTTCTCCGAAGTTTTCCCTCAAAATGGCCATAGAATCGCGAGCTGTGTGGCATGTAGCGCCATCTTGTTGAAACCACATGTCAACCAAGTTCAGTTCTTCCATTTTTGGCAACAAAAAGTTTGTTAGCATTGAACGATAGCGACGTTGTGACAGATCGTTCGGCTTCAGTTCTTGCACGAGCTGTATTTTATACGGTTTTACACCAAGGTCTTTGCGTAAAATCTTCCATGTGGTCGAATAACACAAACCCAATTGCTGCGAACGGCGACGAATCGACATTTCACGGTCTTCAGCAACACTCTCAGAAACAGACGCAATATTCTGTTCTGTACGCACTGTACGCATTCGTGTGGTTGGTTTAATGTCCAATAAAGTAAACTGAGTGCGAAACTTGGTCACAATCGCATTAATTGTTTGCTCACTTGGTCGATTATGTAGACCATAAATCGGACGTAAAGCGCGAAACACATTTCGAACCGAACACTGATTTTGGTAATAAAATTCAATGATTTGCAAGCGTTGCTCGTTAGTAAGTCTATTCATGATGAAATGTCAAAGCATACTGAGCATCTTTCTCTTTGACACCATGTCTGAAATCCCGCGTGATCTGTCAAATACTAATGCATGAAAATCCTAACCTCAAAAAAATCACCCTTTATATTGTAACGTGATACCAAACAGGTATATTTTTTAAAAAAAACAACATAACGGTTTTTTTATAAATCAATAAAACTGAAAAAAAAAATTTGTCAGCTCAAAAATTTTACGACTGAAATATGATTTCATCTCGAAAACAATTTTGTGTAACGAAAAATAATGTTTTTGACATCTGATAAAATTTTGACAAAAATCGAATTGACAGTTTTTTTAAAAAAAATAAAAATCTAAAAAAAAACATTACTCAAAGATGCTAAAAATTGAATATCGATTCAAATATATTTTCAAAAACTTGAAATATCGGCTTCAAGCTTATTTTATCTTATAAGAAATATTGTTTTCAACATTTTGAAAAATTTTGAGAAAAATCGAATTTACAGTTTTTTTACAAAAAATAAAAACCTAAAAAAAAAATTTATAAAAGTTGGTAAAAATTGATTTTCGACTCAAATATCTTTTCAAAAATTAAAGATATTGTCTTCAAACTTTTTTTATTTCACAGAAAATATTGTTTTCGATATTCAGTAATTTTTATATAAAAATCCAACAGTCCGTTTTTTCATAAAAAATAAAATCTACAAAAATAGTACACAAATTTGGTAAAAATTGATACGAGTACATATAGACAAACTTTTAAGCAAGACAAATCGACAGACGGGATGGGAAGTTATCAGTCTCTTTTTTATTTTTGTTTCTTATCATATTTACTTTTTCTGTTTTTATTTATTTATTTATTATCTGTTTATTTATGTAATTATTTTTTTTTTATTTTTATTTATTTATTTATTTATGTATTTATTTATTTTTGGTTGTTGACATATTTACTTTTTCTATTTTTATTGTATTTATATATTTATTTACGTGTAAAGCATTTTTGAGATTAGCGTTTTTCGATACTTCCCAGCCTCCTATTCTCTCCAATCATGGATAACCATGTTTCTTGACAATTTGAAGGTTTTTTTAGGTTTTTCCTTCGATTTTTTAGTTATGTTAAACTGTGATAATTCTATATAATTTTTTTTTTCAGAAGTAAAGTAGGGTTATACTATTATTATTATATTTTATTAACAAATAATTAAAATTGCATGGTAATAAAAGGGTTACACTAAATCTCTGTAAATTGTGCAATATAATTATAAAAAATTTAAATAATTACTGCTACAATAAAATATAATATAATAATGTAAAGACACATTTAAACATGTTTTCGAAGCTCTCTGTTTGAAGATTCTCTTAGCTGTTTACGTGAATTTCAAAATAGTTTAGGATAATGTAGTTCACCCGATGGATAGCAGAATTCAAAGACAGTGTGAAAGGGAATCGAACGGGTGAATCGAATATTTGATTTACGTGAATAGCAGAATAGGGTTGTAAATCTTGTAAACGCCTTTTGAATTCTTTTAATGCGGGATATCCCAATTAAGCGAGAAGGACACCATATAATTTACCAAAACTCGAGAATAGGACGAACTAAAGACAAGTATAGCGATTTAAAACCAAGCATTGAGTTTGCCCTTGCTATAATATAATCTACATGTATCGAAAACTACAATTTTAGTGACTCCTAGATCGCGAATCTCAGATTTGCGATCTAGAATCTGGTTGAAAATTTGACAGTTGTGTATTGTTGGAATAAAACTGCGATTTTCAGTAAAAACATAACATTTTTCTGTTTTATTTATGACACATAGGTATATTTTTATAAGCCATCAGTTCAAACATAAACAAGCATTTCTAAGAAGGGATATCATAAACGAATATGTTAAAAAGAATTGGCCCAAGTTGACTTCCTTGAGGAACTCCAGAAAACTTTTATGGTACTAGAGATGAAATTTCCTATTGTCAAGGTAGATGGATACATATTTCAACAGCAAAAAATGAATTCCAAAAACTTTCAGCCTATCTATAAGAATTTAATGACAAATTGGGGCAAAAGCTTTCACAAAATCTGTATAGATTAAGTTAACCTGGAAGACAGATTCAAAGGAATAACATAAATCCATGCCGTTCAACACAAATGTGTTCCTTTATATTAAAGAATATATGATGTTAACTATAAGCCCAAATAATTTAGGAATTGCAGATATCTTACATCTTAGAAATGGCATGATAATTAACTACCAAATTGTTTGCGCCTGGACTTAATAGGACTTAAATATGAAAATTTCCATTTATTCAAAAATATTTAACTAGAGGGATTTATTAAAAATAATCGTTAGTGCCAAAGCTAACGAGAGGTTTTTTCGCCAGAGCCAGGATGCAAACTGGATTTTAATGTTGAGATATCAGAAAGTATATCCGATTCAAAACAATTAAGCGTTTAGATATTAGCTTTACTGATGGAATAGTTTTAAGGTTGGTCAAAATTTAATGTGGAATGTTGTACATAAACCAAGAGAAAAAATACGAAGTTCGTAATTTTATGTTTGACAATTGTAGTACATATTTTCCTGAAGAACAGTAAAAATGTTATTATTATTTAAAAAAGTCCAAAAGGCCATTGGATCAAAAGGAATACGGATTCGAATATTCAGTACGTATTATTTGTGTAAATATTTGTTCAACAAATCTTACTCCTTTAGAAACTGGCAGACAATCTTTTTGTCAGCTCCAGAATCAGAATTCGATGTTCTGAATTGTTTGTAAAATCTTTTTTAACTTTTTTTAAATTACCCGAACGTTTATTAGACCAAAGAGTTTTAAATGATTTCCAACACTTTCTTTTTGTGAAACATTGGTTTAAACCGATAGAAAAAATATCTACAAATTTTGTATGCCCACTTTGCAAAGATAAATCGAACATGTTTCCAGTCAGTTGATGCAATGGAATTATTAAGTGCAAATAAATCTCCTTTGTTAAAATCAAAAATATTCTTCAGTGGATAGAGTTTTTCATACAGTTTGTGAATTTAAAAATTGAGCAAATTGTAACATAATGAACTAAATTTTTAAGTAATTAAAATTGAGCGACATTTATCCGTCACGGCTGCGAGTTAAATTTGCGTAAATTGGAGTTGAAATGTTTCAACAGCTTTTGTTTTCTCGGGATAAACCAATGGTCGCATTCACAAAGCTAGTAGCTACGTAGTCAAGGGATTCTGATTGTCTAAATCTAACTACAAAAGTAGTTGAAATTTTCCCTCCGACGTAGTGTAAAATTTTCAGCTACAAAGGTAGTGCACACTGGTTTTGACGTTTCACAAAGGACACAAGAATTCAAAATGAAATGAATCTTTCGGTATTTAAATACAAACTTGTAAATCAATCATATTATATCTTCAATTTGGTTTTATTGAATTTAAAAAGAAAAAAAAAACTATTTAAAGTTCTGAAAACACAAATGTTTCTTATTGTATATGTTTGTATTTGTCATTAATATGACAGTTCCGGATTGATTAGCTTTGTAGTGCAATTTTGCATTCACAAAGCTGGTTGAATTTTAACTACGTAGTTACTAGCTTTGTAATTGCGCCCAATGCCTGAAAATCTCATAAAAACTTCTTCAATGTAAAGCTGAAATCAGTCAACATTCTCCATATTCTCCGTAAAGGCAACTCTTTCCTCATTTATGATGAATTGCGAAACCTCTAACTGAACAGAAATTTCAACACAATTCAACTTCCCCGACTATCAAACCATGCACAATAAAAATATCGAAACTTCACATGATTAATTTCAGAACAAATTTGGTTAGCATAAACAAGGTTATAGTGAGCCAATTTTATAGGATAGACATATGCTGTCGCAGACTGTTTTTATAATTATTAAAGTGGATCAATTCTGTCTTACATTAGGCTCACGCAGTTAAAGCTCTCATAAGGGTAACAAATCCTCGATTCTCTTTAAATTTATAAAACTAGTATATGTTATATTCTTTTTTAATCTAGTTTATTCTAAACCAGTCCGAAATATGCAGAGAACCCTTATTCGCACATGTATGTTGTTGCAAACGGCAGATGAATTATTTTAGCTTTCTTTGACAGCAATCTAATCTCGTCTTTCAACATACACTAGACTTCTGATAAAGACTTCTTTGTTGCAAAAAGTTCTTTTATCGTAGAATCTTATGTCAGGTCAATCAGGCACTCAAAATGCAGCGATGTGAGGGAAGGTGGTTTTTCCAACACGGCAGAGTACAGGCTTATTACTCAAATGACATTCATTTAAAATATCAGGGGGAATGTCCAAATCTATTTCTTCTTTAAATTCTTTGATTCAGCCCAAAACTGGATTTTATTTTTAAATGCTTCTATTTTGTCATTGGATAAGCCAATTTCAATAACCAACTCTCATTACACAACGTGTCCCCCAAAATAAAGTTGTCGTCTATAAGGACAGTTGTAACTTCAGCTCTCATTTCAAAAGCCGCGTCAGTGTTTTTCCACGAGAAAGCAACCTTACTTTCACGAAGAAGTGAATACTTATGTAGACTACCCATGTCATCGCACAATACTTTAAAGAGGCTTTTATCCTTTGGCCGTGATTTAATAATGTTTATTATTTTCATGCTTTAGTCCAACACCTCTTTAAGAGAGACCCTAATTTTTGTTCATTGCGAGGACATTTCGGCTGGCTACTGGTGCATCCTATAAAAATTTGCTTTATTCTTGCGACGGCACCGGGCGTTTTTCAAGCCTTGGCACCGTCCGTGCATACATCCACGAGGTTGTCATTTACAATTGCTCAATCAAATTCAAATTTTCAGCACTAGTTGTAGTAGTTGGCAACAGGTTGCAGAAGAGCAGACCTTCTTGAAAGGACTGTCGATATTGGTAGAGCACAAATACTATTAAAATAGACCCTGCAACACCCGTCAATTCATCCATTTGCAGCGCAAATTTTGTGACTTTTATTCGTAAAAGTAAAATAGCTTTCACATTCTCCGATTCGTCTTGATATAGTGTTATTTGACAAAGGAACGGTGTTAACTAATTTTTGGCCATCAACGGTTTTTCGTTCACTGTCTTTGAGTGATAAATAATAATGGTTTGAGATTTATTAAGTTTATCATACTTTCTTTTGAAGAAATCAGTTAGTTTGCTTTTGCAATCTGGATGAATTCATGCAAAATGACGTTTCATTTTTGCTGGAAACATTACACTGTTCGTCGACACTTTGTGGCAATTTCGCATTGAGGTTTGCTGTCACTTGTTATTTGCCTCAGCAAATCCAAAATTTAAACATGATACGTGGTTCTTCTTTTAAACTGTTTTTTTTTTTTTTATAAAAACAAAATAAAGTAAAACTGAATTAAACAAAAACTGTTTTTATTTCAATCATCACTTTCACTAGTCTTCGTGGTATTGTATGTAAATTTATACGAGTAAGATGGAATAAAAATAGAATTTGTCCCTGAATTTCAAACCCGACTGCTGCGATCAAAATTACAAGATCAGAACCCCAAAAATAACTAGTTGCTAGTCCGCCTTGGAATTTTTATTTTTTTTTCAAATATTTCTGCGGAGCACTTGGACACACTTTGGGAAACCCGGTTTTAAACAAACCTCAATACAGATTTTAAAGCATCATTATTATTATTTATATTGCACCAATTTATTGTTTTAAATTGTACATACGACAGAATTTTAAGAGAACATCTTATCTCTGATGATTTATCAAGGTGTTATTAAATATTAACTAGTAAACAAAACAACATTCAACGATTGAAAATTTAGTATTCTATAGTCTATGTTTTTTGTTGTTGTTTTTCTAGTTGTATGCAAACTAATCAATTCATCAAAAATTTTAATAAATAATAATTCACTGATAATTAGTCTTTAAATTAGTTATGACAATTTAAAGCTATTCGTCCAATATTTGCTGTTATTTTAGTCGAAACGGATTTCAACTTAGCAAGCAAACTCTAAGAAATTGGTTTTAATGTTCTGAATAAGTTGTAGCATTTACAAGTTTCTCGTACGAACTATATGTTTTATCAAAGCACCTCCTAGAAATCTGTTCATTTTTTATTGAGTGAATGATGGTTTACAATTTTGTTGTTTTTTAATTGTTACAAAATACGTAATGTCCTATATTCTTATCAGGCTGCCAAAACAGTTTCTCAAAGCAGGTAAGTATTTACAATTTATGATTATTGATAGATTATTTATAGAGAGCTAATTAACCATTAATCACAAAATTAACCATTAGTGACAAAATATTAATATTATAATTGCTTAATTGTATTCATATACAGGGTGGGCCATGAATTAGTTAACATTTTAACATTTGAAAAAATCGTATAAAAACCCATTTAACATATTTTAGAAATCGTTTATTTACGAGAAAGCTAATTAGTTGTAATTTATTAACTTCCCATAGGAAGTTATTGTAATGGGTCCGATTTGTCAAATTGAAAATTTTGACATTTCTCGACGTTTCAAGATCCCTAGAGACGAAATAAAAGATTTTTAGAAAGATATCTGTGCGTGCGTGTGTACGTACGTTTGTACGTCCGTACGTCCGTACGTTCGCGACGTTTTTTTCGTCCTCCTTAGCTCAAGAACCAGAAGAGATATCAACTTCAAATAAATTTTGTTATACAGATAATAAGGCAGAAAGATGCAGAAAGGGCTCTCAAGAAAATTGCGTGGGTGGTTTTTTTACCATAGCAGTTTGAAAAAAAGGTGAAAATTTTGGTTAACCCTAAATATCTTACGAACCAAAAATGCTAGAGACTTGAATTAAATTTTATATAATATATTGTGACGTGATACCAAACAGGTATATTTTTTTCAAAAAAAATCAATATAACGGTTTTTTTAAAAATCAATAAAACTGAAAACAAAATTTGTCACCTCCAAAATTTTAGGACTGAAAAATGATTTCATCTCAATCAAAACAATTTTGTGCAACAAAGAATAATGTTTTTGACATCCGATAAAATTTTGAGAAAAATCGAATTGACAGTTTTTTTTATAAAAAATAAAAATCTAAAAAAAAACATTACTCAAAGTTCGTAAAAATTGAATATCAATTCAAATATCTTTTCAAAAACTTGAAGTTTAGGCTTCAAGCTTATTTTATCTTATAAGAAATATTGTTTTCAACATTTTGAAAAATGTTGAGAAAAATCGAATTGACAGTTTTTTTACAAAAAATAAAAACCTAAAAAAAAATTTATAAAAGTAGGTAAAAATTGATTTTCGACTCGAATATTTTTTCAAAACTTTGAGATATTGGCTTTAAGTTACTTTTATCTTTCAAAAAATATTGTTGTCAACATTCAGTTAAAGTTTGAAAAAAATCGAATTGACAGTTTTTTTACAAAAAATAAAAACCTTAAAAAAAATGTATAAAAGTTGGTAAAAATTGATTTTCAACTCAAATATCTCTTCAAAAATTTTAAATATTGGCTTGAAACTAATTTTATCTTATAAAAAATATTGTTTTCAACATTTGGTAAAATTTTTAAAAAATTCAAATTGACAGTTTTCTTACAAAAAATAAAACTCTAAAAAAAAAAAAACAATACTAAAACTTGGTAAAAATTTACTTTCGGCTAAAATAGCTTTTCAAAAATTAAAAATATTGGCTTCAAACTTATTTTATTTCACAGAAAATATTGTTTTCAATATTTAGTAATTTTTATATAAAAATTCAACAGTCCGTTTTTTCATAAAAAATAAAATCTACAAAAAATAGTACGCAAATTTGGTAAAAATTGATACGAGTACATATAGACTTTTAAGCAAATAAATCGACAGACGAGATGGAAAGTTATCAGTTTTTTTTTTTTTAATTATATCGCCTAAATGACCACCGTTTCGGTTTTTGCACTTATCTAAGCGAGTCCTGAAGTTTTCGAATACTCTTCGATGATTTTTTCTTTAATTTGACGGAGTGTATTCGGTTTATCAATGTAGACACGACTCTTAAAATAACGCTATAAAAAGAAGTCTGCTGGGGATAGATCTGCTCTTTTGGGTGGCCATGGGATGTCACCTCGTCTGGAAATCAGCTTTTCCGGAAACATTTCTTTGACCACCGGCAAGGACTCGTTCGATGTGTGGCATGTGGCTCCATCTTGTTGAAACCATGTGTTACGATTATAGCAAGCAAATTCCAGTAGCATCGGTGTTAAGAACTCCCGTAACATTTTCACATACTCGGTAGAATTAACAGTAACTGAACGGCCTCGAGAATCTTCAAAAAAGTAAGGTCCGATGATTCCTTTTGCTGAAATTGCAGCCCATACAGTTATCTTAGGAGAGTGAAGTGGCCTCTCATGTTTAGCTTTAGGATTTTTGCTGCTCCTATACCTGCAATTCTGTTTGTTTACGTGTCCATTTAGGTCAAAATAGGCTTCGTCAGAGAATAAGATTTTGTCAAAATTACCGAATCGAGTTAACATTGTTTCGGCATATGACTTACGCAAATTTAAATCATTAGGCTTTAGTTCTTGCACTACCTGGATCTTATATGGATGTAATTTCAAATCCAATTTCAAAATACGTCGTAATGATGTGCGGGATAATCCTTATTCAGCCGAACGTTTACGCGTCGATAAATCAAGATCACGTCGAACAGAAGCAGAAACTTGCTGCGCGTTCTCTTTGTTCCGAGAAGTCCGCGGGCCGTCGGTTTGTTTCACATTTAGTGTAGATCCCGTCTCTTCGAACTTCTTCACCCATTTCTTTATTAAAGGAGCACTGACTTAAGTCGTGTAAACCATATTCAACGCGAAATAAGCGTCTCACAGTAATGAGCGAAAAGTTGTTTAAATAAAACTGTTTCACGCAGTAAGCGCGTTGCGGCAACGCGAAGCGATCTAATGCGACTAAATTTCCAAGAAGCGAGGTAGTGCCCCCGCCCTCGCCCCGCGCGGCAATAGTTTGCGCGGTAAGTTACATTTAAATGTTAACGAATTCTTGGCCCACCCTGTATAACCTCACTCTCTCAAAAACAACTTAAAACTCTTAAATATTTAATAGTGTATTGTTGACAAATTTGATGTTAATTTATCTTTAATAAGTTGTTACATACTCAATTTTGTTATTTTTTTATTTCAAAGTTACGTATCAAATTAGTTTCTCAAAGCTAGGTAACTGTTTATATTTTTAACGTATGGAGCAACAAAATTTCTCAGAACCTATCAACGGTTTATTACCGAAAAGAAAAGAAATTAATTCGTTTGTAAAATTGTTCTTATTTAAAAAGTGTGAAGATCAAAATACTGAAATTAAAGTCTCAAGGTCGCCTATCGTTCTCGCGATATATGAATGTACGAAGCATAAACTTAAGTCTCTATGACGTTGATATGTGATGGAAATATACACAAATTTTGATTTCCTCTATGTTTCAAAAAAAAAAAACAAATATTTTATGACAACAATTTAACTTCCTTGGTGAAAACTAATCAATAACAACCAATTTCAACTAATTAAAAGCAATTGAATCAATTATGTATTTATTTTTTTTTCACACATGCCAACAATATAAAAAGTAACAATATAATAAATAAATTTCCTGTGAATTGTGATTCCAAACAACAACAACAAAGAACAACATAACCCGCATAAGTATCAACAATAAGTATTTGTATTTTTGTTGTGCATCACGTCTTATTCTGAGTACCCACGCCTCCAACATTCAATCATAATAAATTTGTAAACATTGTGCGGTTTTAGAAAGAGTGTTTACATTTTTGCCATAAATTAAATATTAATCAAAAAGCTTTCCAACAAATTCATCTTCCTTCACTATAAAGAGTTTTATTGTTAATTTTTTCTTTCTTTTTAAATATTTTTGTAGGGTAAATAAACAATGGTTTGTTTATTCTCATTGAATATCATCATAGTCTGTTGATAGGAAAGATAAATTCTGATTTGAGCAAGAGAGTAATTTTTCTATTTTTTGAACAAATACAAGTAGAGCAAAATACATATATACTCATAACTCAACAATTAGAAGTAGAACTTTACAACCTAAGAAAGATTTAAAAAAAGTTCATTGTGGCGTATGAGTGTTAAAATAAACTTTAATTTTACTGGAAATTTGAAAATCCAAGAAAAAAATAGATAAAAGGTATAATCAATAGTTTTTGGTTCCCAGATTACTCTAAAATTTTCGATGTACAGTCCACCCAATTTGAATAATTATTTATAACTTAAGTATACAAAAATATTTGGGAGTTATCAAATCAAATCAAATGGGGTGGCGCAACAGTCCGTTGTGAACCAGGGCCTAGTGACTTACAACTCTCAACCATTCCTGTGTGCGAGTAATGTTGTCAGGAATGGAGTTATACTCGACCCTAAACTAAACTGGAAACTAAATATTGAAGTACGGGTTAAGAGGGCCTGTGTTGCCTTCTTCGCCTGCAGCAAAACTTTCGGCAAAATGTGGGGACTTCAGTCGAAGATGATTTTATGGACGTCCACAGCCGTAGTACGTCCAATCTTAACATATGGTTCGATTGTGTGGTGGCCTGTTCTTAGCAAAGCCTATAATATTAATAAGCTAAAGAAGGTTCAGAGAACGGCTTGCGTGGGCACCACAGGGGCCTTGCGTACTTGCCCAATGGACGCCTTAAACGTTATTTTGGATCTTCTACCAATCGACCTTTTTATTAAATACATAGTTTCCTGCAGAGCTATTAGGCTGAAGGAATCAAAAAGCTGGTTGTCAAAACCTTATGGTCACAGCAACACTACGAAATTGATTTCCTCAGATTTATCTCAGTAGACACTGACTACTGCACTCCTACTTTGAACCTTAGGGTTTTAAGGTTATTTTCCCATCGAAGGAGGATGATATCGTGTCAATAGGTTTCGACACAACCATCTTTACTGACGGCTCAAAGATGGAGTGCGGAGTTGGTTCTGGGATCTTTTCTGAGTCCCAAAATGTAGCCAAATCCTTTAGGCTTCCTGACTTTGCTAGCGTTTTTCAGGCTGAACTGCTGGCAATAAGGGAGGCATATAAGATACTTAAGCAAAAACCCAAACCAAAACCGAAATGCGGCTATCTTTACAGACAGTCAGGCAGCTGTCAAAGCCATTAGCTCGGCCCTATCCTCATCTAAATTCGTCCAGCAATGTCGCGATGAGCCTGCGAGCCTGAATACTAACCTCGGTGTCACCCTGATCTGGGTTCCGGGCCATGGTGGTATCGTGGGAAATCAACGGGTTGACGAGCTAGCCAGGCAAGGATCGGCCCTTCATAGCTCACTTGCGGAAATTGTTAACATTCCTCTTGGTGCTATGAAGTGTAAAATCTTTTCTATCTACCAAACTGAATCAAACCGAAGGTGGAACAATTTACCCGACTGCATCATATCTAGGAAGATATGGCCCACCTATAACAAAACCCGTACAAACGATCTTCTATGCAGACCAAGGCAAGACATAGCCAGGATTGTTGCGGTTTGTACCGGACATTGGCCTATAGGAGTTCATGCAGAGAAGTTGGGTATCTCTTACAACAACTTTTGCCGTAGCTGTAGTGACCAAAGAGAAAGTGAAACCATAATCCATTTCCTCTGCAAATGTCCTGCTTTGGCAAACACCAGAATGAAATGCTTTGGAAAAGCATTCTTTCAAGAACTTGATGAGCTATCTGAGACAAAGATTAGAGACCTAATCTTTTTCCTCAATGCGATAAAATGGCTCTAACACAATCGCTATGAAGCTTCTCTATCAATCTATCCCTTTCAATCAAAGGTCAAACTAGTTTTTGGTATCAAAACGACGGCGCACTACAGCACTAATTGGATCTCAGGCTAGGTTGCCTTGAGATCGCCATTTCTACCTACCTATACAAAATCAGTACATAATGACAACGTGTTAAGTACGGTATGTAAAGGGTGCCATCTTGTTGGAAACAAAAGTCGTCCACATCAACATTCTCAAATTCTTTTTCTGAAAGTGTGCAAACTATAGAGAGAGAGATTGATAATCAAGTTACCAGTTCGGACAGTTTTTTTTGAGCCAATTACAGGACTTGAAATACTTAAAACAATAAACTCGTTAAATAATTTAACTTTTCATGGCAAAGGTGAAATATCTAATACAGGGTGGCGCACCAATTTTGCTACAATAAGAATTTCAAATAACTTTTTTTTTAATCGATGTATTTCATTAATTTTTTTATTGGTTAGAAAATTAAATTTTATTTTAAATAGTTAGTTGTTTTTAAAGATTATAGGCCGCAAATGACCTACAAATGCGGCCTGAAGAGTTGAAGTTGGGATCGCCTCAATTATTGTCGTTATGGACTGCTTTAATTTAGTTAAATTCCTGGGCTTTGTTTTATACACCTCTGGCTTGACATAACCCCATAAAAAGAAGTCTGGTGCAGTCAGGTCAGATGACCTTGGGGGAAAGCGAAGAGTGGAGCTCCTAGAAATTAATTTGTTTGCGAATTTTTTGTTTAGCTCCGCTATAACTGGTCTGGCTATATGTGCAGTTGCTCCATCTTTCTGAAACCAAACGCTGTTGAATGGGTAAAACTCCTTCAACATGTTTAAATAACGTTCCCCATTGACAGTAACGGTTGCACCACTTTTCTTCAAAGAAGTACGGCCCGACAATATACCTTGATGAAACTGCGCATCACACAGTGACTCGTTCTGGGTGCAGTTCCGTCTCATGGAGCATTTCTGGATTAGACTCATTCCATATACGGCAATTTTGCTTGTTAACATTGCCGTTAAGATCAAAATGGGCCTCATCAGACATGAACAAACAATTGATCAATGTGTTGTCTTCGGCCATTGATATCATTTTTTGTCAAAATTCCAAGCGAACAGGCCAATACTGAGGGTTTAACTTGCTAGTAAATTAGACTTTGTACGGAAATAAGTTTAAATCGTCGTCAAGTATCCGTTGTAATGTCCGTCTACTAACTTCAATTTGCCCCGATAAGTTTCGGGTCGAAACGTTTGCATTGGCCTGTATTTCAGATGCTACTGCTGCGATTGTATCCTGAACCCGAACATTGGCATCTCGATGGTACGGCCTTCGTGCGAAGCTTCCAGATTCGGCAAACATGTTTACAAACCTCATAATCGGGGGACTACTCGGGGGATTACCGCCAAACTCCCACCTAAATTTCCTTTGGACGGAAATGACGAACTGCAAAGTATGGTACTATCCAAATTCTTTTCTCCGTATCCCAAGCATCCATTTTTATAAATATATAAATAGTAACCTACAAAATAAAAAAAAATAAACCGATTACTCACACAGAAAAAAAGTTATTACGTTTTATTATTGTAGCACGATTCGTGCGCCACCCTGTATAATGCCTAAAAAGTTTAGGCCAAATTTGGTAGATATATTAACACACATTTTTAACTTAAGCATAAACTCTGGAAAGTTTCCAGATAATTTAATGCTAAGAAAAAGTGTGCTGGACTTTTTATAGACATAACTAAAGCTTTTGACATGGTGAACCATAACATACTCTTGGATAAACCGTATGAAATTTGTTTTCATGGATTCATCTGGAAATGGCTGGAGTCTTATCTAAAAATTAGATCACACAATGTAAAAGTTGGGAGCAGCATAAGTTCCTCTAAAAATAGTCTTTTGGGAGTCCCATACTTATCCGTTCTGGGCCCAATTTTATTTTTGGTTTATATTAATTCGCTTTTTTTCACTTCCTTTCCGAGGTGAAGTCAGAGCCTTTGCCGGTGACCTTGGAATTGCATACTGTAGTAATAGTCCTTTGAATCAAATTTCAGATATTAACTATGATGTTCACTTGCTAAGATTGTGATTTGCTAAACATTGTGAGCAGTAAACCAAAGTTAATTTTTTTTCAGCCTAAGTGGCTTTATCTCTCCGGGCGTACCAATCATTTTTCATTCTCACGATTGCCACAATCATAAGTTACTTTATGGTGAATGTAATGGTCACCATACTCAATCGTACCATCCCAATGCTCAATGCATTGAAAAAGCATTGATCTTTGCATTTGTTGAAGATGGCTTATTTTGGCATTATTCATTCCAAGTTGGAATATGGAATACCCTGTAGGAGTGGTGCATATGTCAACCAACTACAACAACTCACTGTTATTCAAAAATCAGCTATACGTAACGTTTGTAAAACCCATCATTTAACATTATCAATGGAACTCTTTAGGTCTTTAAAAATTCTTCCCGTTTAACATTTATGTTTTTTAAAGTTTTAAAAGAGGTGGATATTTGAATGGTCCGATACGAAGTCTTAGAAATAATTCCAACTTTATAGTAAATGTCCCATATTTTTGTACGACAAGCTACAGAAACTCCTATTTCATTGCTTCCTCCAAACTTTTTAATACGCTTCCTATAGAAGTTCGTAAAATAAGAAATATTGGCACTTTTTTAAAAGAAATACATTTATGGCTTCTTGCCGGCAGTATGGCTTTCGTAGCAAAAGGTCCACTGGTGATCTCATGGTTTATCTCACCGAACAGTAGAACAAATCTTTACATCGTTTTGGAGATAGTAAGATTATGGCACTTGATATTTCAAAAGCATTTGATAGAGTTTGGCACCAAGCTCTCTTATCGAAAATGCGTGCTTTTGGTATAGAAGAATCCCTTCTTTCGTTGAGTTAGAAATTACCTTTCGGACCGTTCAATTATTTTTATAAATGGTCTTTTGCCTAAAACTTCTAACCCACTAAATTGCTTCGCTGATGACAGCACCCTCAGCTTTTCATATTCGTTTTCAGATTCTCATCCTTGTCCTTCGGATGTGGGACTTTAACGGCAGCGTATGATAAGCTCATTAAATTCTGATCTCGACAGCATTGTACAATGGGGAATCAAAAACCGTGTAGAATTTAATGCTTCGAAAACTCAATGCTGTCTCCTGTCGTTAAAGCGCAACCCACCCCCTATGCCGCTATCCATGAGCAGCACTTGCATCCAGGAAACAAATCAACTTTCAGTCCTCGGTATGAATATCACAGATCACCTCTTTGGAATGATCACATATTCGATATTGCAGAAAATTCTGCTAGGTGCTTAGGATTTCTCCGACGGTGGAAGAAATTTTTCACCTCTTCTGATCTGGCTGTAATTTATAAAGCCTTCATTCGTTCAAAACTTGAATATAACTCGCATATTTCGGCAGGTGCCCTTAAAACAAGTTTAAGTATCTTGGACAGGATCCAAAAAGAGCTTTGAAAATGATAGGCGATAGAACTATAACCGAAACAATTAAGTCACTTGAACACCGCCGCAATGTTCATGCCTTTCGTTGTTCTACCAATATTTTTATAAACAGTGTTCTATCGAATTAGCCAGTTGCATTCCCCCACTTAAACAATTCAGCCGTAATACTCGTATTTCTAGGAATGCCCATCAGTTTAATCTTGAGCTCAATTTCGAATGTACTGTAAGAGATTCTTTTTTTTACCGCACATCGAGAATGTGAAATGCTTTACCCAGCTCTGTTTTTCCCTATCATTTTGATATTCAAAACTTTAAGACCAATGTGCATCGGTATCTCCTCTTTAATCCTTCCCTATTTTCCTAACGCTCGCACTGTGTTTAAACTTTAAACATAATAAGGGTATTAACAACCCCTTGAGTGCCCGTTTATTATTTCTTTAATTAATTTTTTTACTTTGTCTGCTTAATTGAAAAAACTACTGATAAGCTGCTGTACGTTAGTACCTTCTGACATTTTGGAGTAGCTGCTTAAATAAAGTCAACTTCCTTGCAGATCCCTTTTATTGGTGCACTTTTTCCAAAATTGTCCAGGTATCCACTGAAGTCTTGGCATGTTTGACATAATTCAATTTCGATGTCCCTACACTTATTAAAATTATTGCAAGAGCTTTTCCGTTTTACTTTGCTACGTGAGACATTCGGCACGTAGTGTGGGTTTTGGTTTCGCATTCATGCCTAAAACTTATAGCCTTTTCACACCAAACCCAAAACCGGGTTTTTGGCAAAAAGTTTTAGAAAATCATTTACACGTTTTTTATTCAAATTTTGTATGGTTAAAAAAAGTTGTGACTAAAAAGTTTTGCTCTTCTCAAATTATTTGTGAAATGTCAGTAAACGATGATGAGTATTTCAAACAACATTTTAGAACGAGCCTCAGAAGCGCAGACAAGGCTGTAACACTAGCTCGTCTCGAAGAAGAGTTTCAAATGAAGTTCTGTGGACAGGTGGAATAAGGAGAAGCTAATTGTGTAGAAAATTTATCATAGAATCAACAACAAACAAAGCTGTTGCAATAAAAATTAATTTTATTTAAAACATTTTCTTCTTCTTTCACAACAAATTCAATCCAAAATACTGAGCTTATGACTTTGCTTCTGTTGGCCAATTGTGCCTTCAGATTCGCCATATATTGTGGCCGTCCGAGCAACTTATAGGCGGGATTGAGAAGATTCTGAACGATTTCTTGTAGGTCCTTATGGCAGGAGCAGAAAAGGTCAATTCCTAGTTGCAGATTCGTGCAAAAATCATACTCATCTAAAGCGATCACTGAAGCTGTTATGATGGGCTGCAATTTCTCCATGACTATCTCTTTGGTTTCTTCCTTTGAGGACTCGCCTGGCTTGTCCAAAGGGCTGAGGATCTTCTTGGTGTTGGCATCGCTGTCCATCAAGGGGCGAAAGCCCTCTGTTTTGGTTTTATTTACTGGAACAAAGATTCCCACATTTTGGAATGTTTTGGCGCAAATTTTCCTAGCCCGCTGAGACATAGCCTCCATCAGAGATTTTCTTTCATACTTATTTTCCTCCAAAAATTAACTTATCACCTTTCTCATATCTCCTAAGTTAGAGTTACCGGAAGTCTTTCTTCAGGTAGTAAGCGAAAGCGTCGAACATATTTGTGGCGACGAGTTCGTAAACAAATCCCTTGTTAACGTTATTACGAACTATGAGCAAGTCTTCCTCATCCTTGCGGTCGTCACGCCAGTAAACATAGTGAGTCCCGGTTCCTCGCTTAACAAAAAGCGTTTCAACCTCTGGAGGATCATAAAAGAACCGCCAGTGCCGCAAATAGTCACTGGGGCTTTTATTATCGACGTTGGCAAATTTTCCATATTCTGTAAATAAAAAACAAAGGAAATTGTAAAAATAATATTGCTTATCACGACCAAAATTATTTCAAAATGAAATATTTGTGTTGGCAGCAGCCATCAGCTGATTTTTTTACATTAATTTGAGCGCTGAATTTTTCGAAAGGTTTGTTTGTTTAGTTCAACTTTGAATTGCAACTAGTTTTCGAGAGGTATTACATAAACCTTGTGGATTACGAAAACTTGTGGTTTACCAAAAATGTATGGGAAAACTTGAGTTTTCAATGTAGGTTTTCAGCCAAAACCGATAATTTCGCGAAAACCGTGTTTTCGGTTTGGTGTGAAAAGCCTATTAAGCTAGATAGTTTATAACAATAAGATATTATGGAAACTATTATATGATTATGTAATGGTAAGTAAACATTACACCTTTATATATTAAATGATTTGGTAATATTTAATACTACGTCCAAAATTTTTTGCGAGATTGAAAACCACGCGTCTAAAAAAAACGCTATATTTGGGGATATGCATTTTCTAGAAATATGTGACGCAAAGGCATTAAGTTCCTGACTTTTATTTAAAACAATTTGACACTGTTTTTTTGCCGCTTTCGTAAAAGCCAGAATATTTAAAGGGACAAAATCTATAAATTAAGTAATTATGTCTATTTTCCTAGAAAGAAAAGTCAGAATTTTATAAAAGAATTTTCTCCTTTTTTTTCAACAAAACAATCCCGGGAAAAGCGGAAAGTCAATTATTTTTAATAAAATGTATTTTTTTATTTCTTCAATCAACTCAAGTTCTTAAAATAATCTCAAATATACCTTTTCTAAAAATTTTAATGAGAGCATTAATCTTTCGAATTCATAAAATATGTTTTTTTGATGGTAACCCTAATTGATGATTTTAATCTAAATGTTTTCTTCTTAACCGAATTCAATTACGCATTTGATAACGAAAATATTCTATCAAAAACAAATCACTTACTGTTAAGTACAAAAAAGATAAATTATCTCTTAAGGACAAAATTTTTCCAAGGTAGGTGAAAGATCATTTTTAATCTTGATACAATTCACATGCCACTTGAAGATAGGGTACACATTCTTTTATATGCTTAGTTTGTGATAAAATGATTACCAAGAAATGAGTTTTATCATTTCTGTAGATCAAAATAAGGGCAATTTTTTCTTTTTTAATATGATTGGTGACAGTAACATCGTTGATTTATTTACTTGCTGAAGGGTTTTTCAATTGGTGCAGGTAGCTTTTGGCGCCCAGTGGTGGCCATTTTGTTTTGGTGACATCTGTCAGATCTTTTGTTTATTATTCAGTTATTTATGCCTAATCATCACAGCAAGTTACACGATTGAACAGCACGTTCAATTGATCAAACTTTATTATCAAAGTGAGTTTTCGCTAACCCAAAAGTCGCGAACATTGCTCCCATATTTTAGGGTAGACGTGGTGGCCTCTTACAGTCGGCTCTTTAAAGTTTGGTGGTCAAATTTGAGACGACCGGGTCAGTAAGCAATAAGCCAACACCAGAACGGCCAAGAACATCGCCGCATTCCGTGACTTCACTTTTTTTTTTGTGTTGGGACTTGAGTCTATACCCGTACAAGATCCAACTGACCCAGGAGCTCAAAGTTTATGACCATAGATAACACCGTTTGTTCTCTGACTAGGCTTAGAATCGTTTGGAAGAGGACCTCAATTTTGGCCGAAAAATTACCAACCCACGAGAGGTTCACCAGGTGATAATGAATCCTTAAAAAGTTACCGTTTGGTGTGGATTTTGGGCCAGCGTAATTAGACGGTTTTGAAAACGACGTTAGTGAGGCGGTCACTGCCAACAGCGAGCGGTACATAACGATGATAACTAATTATCAATCGAACCATAATATGGTCCTAGACTACATGTCTTTCCAGCAGGACGGCGCTACGTGCCACGATTTGAGGATAAAGTTATCTCTCGAAGGGGTGATGTAAATTGGCCACCAAGTTCATGCTATTTGACTCCGCTAGACTTTTTCCTGTGGAGTATCTTAAAGTCGCAGGTGTATGCAAAAAACCACAGTAGACCGATGCCGTAAAGGTAAACATAACACAGGCCATCGCTCAAATTCAGCCTGATCTCTTTTCAAATAAAAAAAATATTTTGTTAGCAGACAGCTTGTGTTATTCCAATTCCATCCAAAGAATTGTTTCGTCCTATCCTCGCACTGAAATCGTTGTTACGGGCGATTTCAATGTACACAATTCTTCATGGCTTCAACATTCGGGCCAGTCAACACCAGAAGGAGTGTGTGCTGGGATTTTCGCTGAGTGAAACCACCTAACTCAGCTGGTCAACGAGCCCACTCGAATATTGGACGTGGTAGGTCGAGCAGAAAACACTCTTGACTTGTTTCTTACCTCTGACCCTGGTAAGTACACTATTGTTCTATCTCCTCTAGGCACATCTGACCATTGTGCCATATTAGCAAATTTCTCGTGTAAAAACTTTCCAGTTTAAGAAAGAGCTCCTAAGAGAAACGTTTGGCAATACGAGAAAGCCAACTGGGACGGTCTCAATAATTACTTCAGGATCTTTAACTGGTCACTATGCTTCCTCGATAGTGACGTTGACGCCAGCGCTGATATGATTACAAGTTTGATTCTCCCGCGAATGAGAACTTTTATCCTGAATAGGGTTGAAGGCATCAGATCTAAGGAAAAAGCATGGTTCGATGCGAGGTCAAGAAGGTAAGTTTCCGTTGTTTTAAAGCCAATCCAACTGAGGAAAACCGGAATATGTTCAAGCAAGCCAGGAGGACCTGCAACGCCCATATTCGATGGACCAAATTTTTACATGACCAAAATTACGGCAAAAAATACTGCAATATCCCAAAGGCAGTAAAAATTTTTGGTCATTTGTAAAAAACATGAGGAATTCTTTCTCTTCCTCGGTTCCTACGCTCGTTGTGAATGACACTCCATTTGTTTGCTCCTTAGAGAAAGCAAATCTTGTTCGCCGCAAATTTAACGCTGCCAGTGAGTGTTATGACTCCGCCTGTACTTGATCGAGTTAATGATTCTATGGGGCAAATCTTTTTTCCCACTCGTACTGTAGCGAGAGTCCTAAAAGACCTTAACATACATAAATCTGCTAGTCCGGATGGTATCCCCGCTATTGTTCTGAAGAGGTGTTCTTCATCGCTGGCAAAACCACTGCGTAAACTTTTTCATCTGTCCTACTCCTCAGGTCTCGTTCCGAGCTAATGGAAAACCGCATTTGTATAACCTATTCCCAAAAAAGGCGAATCTTTCTCACCGTCTAATTACCGATCGATTGCACTTACGTCCCCTCTTTCCAAGGTCATGGAAACGCTGATTAGTTATCAGCTCAAGAAATATCTTGAAGAACGGAAGCTTCTTAATGACCAACAGTATGGTTTTCGTAGCAATAGGTCCACTGGTGATCTCATGGTTCATCTCACTGAACAGTGGAACAAATCTTTACGTAGTTTTGGAGAAAGTGAGATTATTGCACTAGATATTTCAAAAGCATTTGATAGGGTTTGGTATTAGGCTCTCTTATCGAAAATACGTGCTTTTGGTTTTCATGAATCCTTCATTGAATTAGTAATTACCTTTCGAATCGTTCAATATAAGTTGTATTGGATAGATTCAAGTCTGAAAACCACAAAATAAATGCTGGTGTGCCCCAGGGCTCTGTTTAATCTCCAACACTCTTTCTCATTTTTATTAATGATCTCCTGTCTGCAACATCTAATCCAATACATTGTTTCGCTGACGATAGTACTCTTAGCTTTTCATATTCGTTTTCAGATTCACACCCCTCTTCTTCGGATGTGGAACTGCAACGACAAAATATGATAAGCTCATTAAATTCCGACCTAAACAGCATTGTACAATGGGGAATAAGAAACCGCGTGGAATTTAATGCTTCAAAAACGCAATGCTGTCTTGTATCGTTAAAGCGAAATATACCCCTCCTGCCAGTATCCATAAATGGCACTTGCATCGAGGAAACTGAGCATCTCGATATTCTCGGTATGTGTATCACCAACCACCTTTTGTGGAACGATCACATACGCGATGTCGCCAAAAATGCCGCAAGATGTTTGGGTTTTCTAAGGCGACGCAAAAAGTTTTTCTCCCCCTCTGATCTGACTGTTATTTACAAGACTTATATACTTCCAAAGCTTGAGTATAACTCCCATATCTGGGCCGGTGCTCCTACAACTTACTTAAGCCTCTTGGATAGTATTGAACGTAGAGCATTTAGATTGATTGGTGATATTACTATCATAAGATCATTTACGTCACTTGAACATCGTCGAAATGTTTCTTGTCTCACCCTCTTTTACCGTTATTTTAATGGTTTATGCTCTAATGAAATAGCCAGCTGCATTCCTCCCCTTAAACAGTTCAACCGTAATAATCGCACTTCTAGGAATGCTCATCAATATAACCTCGAGCCCAACTTCGGTCGTACTGTCAAGTACAGAGATTCGTTCTTTAGCCGTACTATGCGAATGTGGAATGCCTTGCCACACTCTGTCTTTCCCAGCTATTGCAATATTCAGGAATTCGAAACCAATGTGCACCAACATCTCCTTTCAAACCCTCTCTACCTTTCCTAGTGCTCACACTGTGTCTACATAATAAGGGTAATATATCCCTTAAAATTCAATATCTAGCCGCCCTTATTGAAAACCCCTTTACTAGTATTTATTCCTTTCCTTGAGAAAAACAACTGCAATACTTCTTCATGATCAATGACCAATGATCATCAGTATAGCCCAAACTCGGCTGTACTGCCAGGTACAGAGACTCATTCTTTAGCCGCACTACGCGAATGTTTAATACCTAAGCACACTCTTTCATACGTTGTCATTAAAATATTCAGGAGTTCAAAACCTTATGTTTCCTGACGCCTCCTTTAAGAGGGAGTTATAAACTTGCGCAAAGAATTGTTTAAGCGTAAAAATTACAGGAAATTGTGGAAAGATAAAAGTATACGCTTCCAATTGTACTTGTCTGTTTCTGAGCTGATTCAAAATTGAACAACTAACAGACATTTTGTGTTAAGTCCTTTAATTCTAAATGCGCGGGACCATCAAAAACATAATTGTATTTGAATTTAAATAACAATTGTGATTTACCCTATATTTTGGAAAACTATTTTATCAGCGACGTACTATGTAAATAAATAACAATTAAATTTTATTCTACGATATTCTTTAGCTTATTTATCTAATCGAGCAGATATGAATCATAAGAGATTTTTGTTTACCAAAACGAATAACAGATTGAAGTACATATCTACATACAGATGTATATTGTATTTACTTTTGATTGAAATTTTTGTTTTTAATTTATTTGTTTTATTTGCACTTGATTTCTTTTATTTTTGTGAGTGTTAACAAAATTTACAAAAATGTATGAATGTATTACTTTATTTTGTGTTTCTTATTTCAGGGTTAAGTCGACATAAATTTGGAATTTTAAATGAAACGAGTTATTTATGGGTGTGTAGACAAACTATTTAAAAAAAATTAAATATATTCAAATTATTGATCTCTATGAAAGAATTTTCAAAAAAAAATAATTTCGTCGTCTATAACAGATACATAAGTTATTTGTTTGAACGAATAATGTAAAAATCAAAAAAATGTCAAAAAACATCAAAATGTTTTCAGGTATTATTGATTTAACTTTGAATTAAGAATAAAAAAACTTCAAATGTCTACCGACGCAGAATCTAAAAAAATTTACCGTTAAAAAAGTATGCATCGTTGTTTTGAAAGAATTTAATTTGTGCGTTCAGTTCAATTCTTGATTTTAACACCTGCAAGTATACTCTGTTTTTTTTTTCAAATCTTATTTTGTAAAAAATGTTGATTTTACTATTTAAATTTAAATTTAAATTTACTTTGGTAATTGTTACGGTAAAATTTACCGCAACAATGACTAGCCTTCGATTCCTTGACTTCCCTATTCTACTTTCTTTGCTGCTGCAAAATATTGGTGAGGTTAAGGGCAATCATGGTTCCATCAGCTAATTGTGTACTTAGCCAATCTGTGCAAAAGCAATAAAACAGGTGTTCCAGCGATCATGATAACTAAACGGAACGGCTTGTCTCGCGTTCCAGCATCTTTTATTCCGGTGCATGAGCGGAAAATGTGTTATAAACGTTCTTTATTTTTGTGTGATCAACTTTACGTATTTTCTCATCTAAATTTACTTAAATTATGAATTGTACAAAATGGGTTTTTACGCCGGTAAATTTTAATAGTAAGAACAAGTTTTGACAACCTATTTTAATTGATTTCCCTCTTCGAATTTCGCGTTAATAATACAGTAGTAGGAAAAAGCCTAATTAAGGTTCCATTTTTTCAATTTTTCTCGAAAGAAAATTTAGTTGGGAGGGGAGTCTAAAATCGCCATTAGGTTTCAGCAAGTTTTGTAGTTTGTGTGTGTGAGAGTAAAGTGATCGAGAAATTTTGGAAGAAGAAAAAGATAAATCAAGGAGGAGATAGGAGTTTGTTAGCGAAAGTAAAAATGGGGATTCGAGGTGGGAAAGAAAAAGGAAAGTAAGGATAGCAGAAAGGAGGAATACCAAGAAAGCTAAGTAGTTGTGTAGTTGTGTTCAATAAATATATACCTATATATATATATATATATACCTATGTATATATACTCATAATTTTGAAAAAGATTTTGTTTTTTTGGTTCTTAAAGAAGATCCTCACAGCCTACTTACCCGCTTCTGTGGCACCTAAGCAGTTGTTGTTTAGTGCTGCATATAAGTATCCACATTCAAATCCTTGACCTTCAAATATGGACTTTCAATATTATTTAATTCTAAACTTGAGTGCATTGTCCAATGAGGAATCCCAAACCGTGCTTCAAAAATGCAATACTGTGCACTATAGCTTAAACATATTCAACCCCTTATTCAATTTTCTTTTTCGTTACGACAGAAGTCCCCGAAAACTTCATCCTCTTCAGACGGCTGGATATTGCAAAACTTCACAGGGACATCGAAGACAGCATTACTCTTCCACCTTCAAACAGAAATCTGCTGAATACGGAAATCGATCTTCAACATGCTATAGCTGAAGCCTTTTAGAAGCAAAAGAGGCCTAAGACGTCAAAGGACAGGTACCAACATCTTCCTGAGTACGTTCAGAATTTGTATGCTCACAGACAGCGGCTAAGAAAACGACGCCAACGAATTCATCGAAACGAGCTAAATACAGCAATCATCAACTACCAGACAGTTTGGAATGAGCAACAGCTTTAACATCATGTTCCGGAACTCCATTCCACTCCACAACAACATCAAGTTTGGAAGAAGATTGCAAGCATTTAACATTTAAGAGAGTAACTGATGCCTTCAAAAACAGCCACAAATACCTATTTCCATCATCAGCAATACCGTTGAAGCAACCTCAACCCAGGACAAAGTGGAAGCGTTCGCCAACTATTTCAAAGAAACTTCAAGCCAAATCCTCCTGCTGAACCAACGTTCCTACAAGAAGCACAGGCATTAATTCAGCATACCCTACATCCAAACCCGGATATAATCAGATTCATTGACACTAATCCAGCAAGTGATCCTACCGATAGTCCACATCTATGCAATCTAGAGGAGGTAACAGAGATCATCGGCAATTCTAAGCCGAAAATATCAGCTGGACCAGATGGTCTCCAATTACATCATAAAAAGGTTTCCACAAGTAGTAATTACTTTTGTTAACATCATCCCTGACATGCAGTTCGGCTTTCGAGAACAGTACTCAACGTTGCATCCGCTGATGAAGTTCCAACATGACATTACTACCTCCCTCAACAGTCATCGTGTCACCGTCGTTGGAAGTTTTCTGGATGTTGAGAAAGCATTTGACAGCGTTTGGATAGAAGGCCTAATTCATAAACTTCATCTACTGCAGGAACCTGCACCACTAATAAGAATTCTGTTTTCTTTTCTTTCTTTCAGGAAATTTTTCGTACAACTGGATAACTGCAAATCAAACATGAAGAACATCAGAGCCGGAGGCCCAAGGCTCAAAACTTAGCCCCTTCCTCTACACCACTTATCGCTCTCCGAAAAGTAGAGGCCCACATCAACAGAGTCTTCAATTTCTACAAGAAAAGGGGCATGCGGATCAACACTTCAGGAGTTCCTTATCTGGTAGAGGTAGCTGCACCGCTGCCAATTGCAGAAACCTGGTCTTGAGACTCCCTGACAGATCCACCATAGCTGGCAAACAGAATGTGTAGTACCTTGGAATCCATGGAATGAGTTGCTAAGGTTCAACCAACACTCCAAAAATGTTCTTAAAAAAGCCAATTTGGCCATCCACCGCCTACACCCTTTGATGAAAAAAAGAACAGGATTAAGTCAACCAACGAAGATACTCATCTACAAGCAGCTCTTAAGGGCATGTCGCATGCAAAAAAATTGATTGGTGCTTTACGCTTAGCTTTGTAGCGTTCACATTTTTTTAAATATTTAAACGAAATAAACGAGTTTTGATTGATAATATATTGGGCTAAATATTTATAAAAGAATAAAAAATTTAAAAAAATGTTTTGTTCCTTAACAGCACTAGAATCACTAAAAAATCATTAAATTCAGGTAGTTACTTGCGAAACACAATGGGGCAGTGTGTTAAATATAATTTTTTATATTTTTTATATTTTTTTCCAAAAAACAATAGATTTTTATAAATAGCATCGATTTTTTTTTTTAATTTATTTATTTATTCCATGAAAAATTGTAGAAAACTATGGAAAATAGGGCAAATTTGCATTGTGGCATAGGTGCAAAAGTTGATAAAACTTCCAAAGTATAACAGCCAGCTAAGTCAATTCATCTTTTTTTCAAATTCTAAATATATGTTCAGATATTTGCTTTAATTTTTTTTTTTAAATAGTTATAGTAACTTTTTTAGACAAAAAATCCAAAATGCATTCTTTTTTTCCCAATATTTTTTGCGAATTCATGGGGCGAGCTGATTTTTTTTTTTAGTTTTAATTTTTTTTTAAAGGACCATATATATTACTCATACTATCGATTTTGAAAAAAAAAAATATTTGTCGCAACATAATTAAAAATACATTTCAATATAACAACATTTGTGGTGCAATTGTGAGGGATTGGGAGCTTACATAATTCCAAAATATTTTTTTTTATTTTTTTTGGCATTTTGTTTATTCTATTTAAAAAAGTAAAAAGTTCTTGCTTCTACTGTTTATTTAATTTAATTTTTATAAAAGAGGTCTATTTTGCATTTTTTAACAACAAATTTTTTTGTAAACGCACACAATGAAGTTTCCAGTTCCCAAGAATGCCACTGCATCTCAGCGCTCAAGAAGAGAATTCTTTGCAAAAGAATTTCGCCCTCCCATTCTCTCTTAGATTTTTGTTTTTGTTGTTGGTCTCATGGCTCATTTAGTTGTTATATTCTTTGTTTTGCTTGCGGTATACAATAACAGAAAATATAAAAAAAAGACTTTTCTTAGAAATATAGGAATGCGACCCACACTGATAACGTCCCAACCCGTCTGTCGATATGTCTTGCTTAAAAGTTTGTTTATATGTACTCGTATCAATTTTTACCAAATTTGGGAACTATTTTTTGTAGATTTTATTTTTTATGAAAAAACGGACTGTTGGATTTTTATATAAAAATTACTGAATATCGATAACAATATTTGCTGTAAAATAAAATAAGTTTGAAGCCAATATTTTTAATTTTTGAAAAGCTATTTGCGTCGAAAATCAATTTTTAACAACTTTTTTCAAAATGTTGAAAACAATATTTCTTATAAGATAAAATAAGTTTGAAGCCTAAATTTCAACTTTTTGAAAAGATATTTGAATCGATATTCAATTTTTACCAACTTTGAGTAAAGTTTTTTTTAGATTTTTATTTGTTATAAGAAAACTGTCAATTCGATTTTTCTCAAAATTTTATCAGATGTCAAAAACATTATTATTCGTTGCACAAAATTGTTTTGGAGATGAAATCATATTTCAGTCGTAAAATTTGGGAGGTGACAAATTTTTTTTTCAGTTTTTTTGATATATAAAAAAAAACCGTTAAATGGATTTTTTTCAAAAAATATACATGGTTGATATCACGTTACTATATATTATATAAAATTTAATTCAAGTCTCTAGCGTTTTTGGTTCGTTAGATATTTAGGTTTAACCAAAATTTTCACTTTTTTTAAACTGCTATGGTAAAAAAACCACCCACGCAATTTTCTTGAGAGCCCTTTTTTCATCTTTCTGCCTTATTATCTATATAGCAAAATTTATTTGAAGTCGATATCTCTTCTGGTTCCTGAGCTATGGACGAGGAAAAAAACGTCGCGAAAGTACGGACGTACGAACGTACGTACACACGCACGCACAGACATGTTTCTAAAAACCTTTTATTTCGACTCTAGGGACCTTGAAACGTCGAGAAATGTCAAAATTTTCAATTTGACAAATCGGACCCATTACATCCGGAATATTATGCTGAATAAAGAAACGTAAAATGATGATTCCAAATATTCTTAATGAATAAAGAAACAAAGTTGATGTTTTAAAAGATTTTACAAATTCATAATAGGGGAAATTTGTTTGGGATATTGTTTTATTGTACAGGGAATTTTAGGGAATTTCAACTAACAATTAAATTTTTTTAAATTAAGATCCTATGATAACACTGCACACAATTCGAAATTGAGTTCCGAAAAAAATTTGTTTTTTCAATATTGGTAGTTATTTCCCTGGGAAAAATTTATTCCGAGGGAAATTCACGATAACTCGAAATGTTTCTTGGGAATGAAACTTTCCGTGTGAAATATAATTCCCCGGGAGATTCCCGATAAGGCCCAATAACTTCCGATGGGAAGTTAAAAAATATTAAAATAAAATTGGTATTTTCAATAATTAGAAAATGTCGATGAAAAAAAGAAATTCAAGAAAAAAACATCTCCTTCGATAACAAAATACCCACTTGCTTTATAAAATTCGAACCATATGCAAAAGACAACAACAAATCTACCACATAAATTAAAACTCCGAACCGTTTGAACCATCCCAAAGAAGAGAGTAGTTTTGAAATGACGGTGGGTTGTATGTAACACTTTTAAGAATTTTGTATGATTTTCTCTCGAAATTCTTGGAAGTGTTACATACAAACCACTATCATTTCAAAACTACTCTCTTCATTGAGATGGTTCTGAGTTCTTATTTATGTCACCTAAGTGTTTCTTACAACCATTTTCAATTAAAAGAATAATTTCAAAAAATTCCCATGTAAAAGTATTTTCAACATTTTTTTCTGCTGCAGCTTTCTTGATTTTATTTATGTTTTTTGACATTTAAAGCAGGGTTGCCCATAGAACATTTTGCTCAATGATTTTTTTTGTTCCTTTTTTTTGGGGAAAATAATACCCATAAATTATGTCAAATATACATTTTTTTGGACTTAATTATTTGAATTTCACCAATTAATTAGTTTTGTTAAAATATCTAACTATTTCATGGATTATATACCAAAAAAATATATATAAAACTTCTCGCTTTTTATTTAAAAAAATATTTTATTTCAGTCAAATTAAAATGTTTATATGGCAATACAGGTTTTATTTAATTTGTTTGCAATTATACCAACATTTACATGTGAAATCACAATGATAAAGCGCTCCTTGTTGTGAAAAAAAAGAATTCAAATTTGGATCTCAAATTGAGATCCAAACACAAAGCAGGATCTTGTGTTGTTGTTGTAGTGCATGTAAATCCAAGATCCGGATCAGATCATGGTGATAATAAAACGCGGCTAATACATTCAAATACATTTACATGAGTTCTGAGTTCGCTTCTGGCGGGAGACATACCCTTAAACTTCGCCTTATGGATCTTTGTTCTCTTCGTTGTTCTCGTTGTATTTCATCGATTAATAATAAATAGGATATTCTTTGCATTTTTAATTAACGATTAGGTCTACGACGAAAACAAACCATTTTTTTCACTAAGAACAGAATGTCAAATCATTCCAAAACTATGTTCGAAAATTAATTTATTACTTTCATGTTCGAAAAATTTGTTCGCAAGGAAAAAGAATTCCGTGGGGAATTCCCGATAGTAGGAACTTGTTCCCGGGAAGGGAAAAATTCCTAGGGAAAAATATTTCCCAAGGAATTCCCGATAAGGCTAAATTAGTCGAGTTCGAAGAGGGCGAAAGCGAAAGTAGAAAAATCGCTAGCAAAATGATTTGCCCCGAATCCCATAACCAGGCTCCTGTTGTAACAATTTTATTTACCCCTTATGATCTGTGTTTAATTTATAAAGCCTTTATTTCCTCATTATTGAGAAACGGTGTCTCAATATCCTACTTGGGTCTATTGGAGAGAAGTTGAAAGAGAGCTCTAAAAATGATAGGCATCCTTGTTTAACTGAAACATTCCGTCTGTTTAGTGTTCCCAATCAATTTATTAAGTGCCCAACCTATATTCGGAAAGCGAAGAAAAATTAATTTTTAAATACATACCCTCCTTACTTGTTAAATAAAATTTGTAAGTTGTGTTAAATATTTGTTTTCCAGTTTATTCTTAAAAAGAAATCACAAAAGCCGAGCCATAATAATAACTCTTCAGATTCTTTTACATTCAAAATTTTTAAGAAAATATCTTCCTAAATACATACATACATCGATCTACGAAAAAAAAAGTGAAAATAATTCCCAATAATCAGAAAAATAAATTAAAACAAAAAATGAAATAAAAACCAAACGTACAAAATGTTTTTTTTTTATAAAAAAAGGTTTTTTCTTTATTAGTTTGTATTTTTCTTATCAGTTCTTTTCACAGAAAGTATGTTTTTTTTTTCTTTTTATGTTTAATAATTTTTTAGTATTACAAATAAACATGTTTCTCTCAACTATGGAAGTTTCAATGTTTTTACTCTTTTTTTATATTATTTTTGTATTTTCCCTAGCCTTCCTACGACGACATAAATGTTTACTTTAGCGTATAATATAAAAAAAACTTAATTATATAACTAAAATATTGTTCTCTTAAAGTAAAAAAGAAATATCAAAGTAATTAGAAAACAAATTAAATTTAATAATTTTTTTTACTCTCTCATTTATGGATCCTGATCCTTTTTGTTTTCTTGTTTTGTTTGTTTGTTGTTTTTAGAATGAACAGAAGATTGGATTGTATTTTGTAAAAGGTGGCTATATAAACTGTTTTCTACTGGTAGTATTTGAATGATGTTGTTGGGAATTTACAATTCATCTTTTTCGATCTTTCCTTCCGAAGGTTCATCAAGGACTTCTTCGGTAACTTCCTCCTGAAATTATTTAAAATAAAAAACAAAATTTAGTTCAATTTAAATAATGAAAAGAAGAAGAAAGTTCTTACAGGTGCTGCCATTTCACCGCCAGCATCCAAGAATTTAACGAAGTCTTCGAAGGTCCTGTCCAAGTTGTATTCGATCACTTGGTTGTCACCCTTGCGGTAGAATTTAAGTGTGGGGAACGATGAGATCTTGGTGTGTTCCAATTCATTGATGGTGGAGTCCATCTTGGCAATGACAATGGTTGGGTGATCCTTGTATTTTTCACCCAATTGGTCGTAGATTGGAACCAATTGTTTGCAATGTCCGCACCTATTACAAACAATAAATTAATTAAAAATCATGATGATGAAATAAACATTTTAAAAACTTACCATGGAGCATAGAATTCAACAAGGACATCCTTTTCTGGGTTAAGTGCAACTTCATCGAAGTTGGTGGCAACGAGCACCTTAACTGGATTCTTGTCCCAATCTTCTGGCAATTCTTGAGACAACAAATGTTGCTTCAATTTTCCAGCAATGAAATCTTCAACAAAACTCTTAACAGCTTCGGGGCTCAAGTCATTGGTTGGTGGCTTGTATTTGGCCATATCTTCTTCCAATTTAATCAAACGAATACTTGGAATTTCATCCTTGGACATGCCGAAGAATTCAAAGATGCGAGCGTGATCTTCCTCGTCAGCGCTGATTGTAACAAAAAGAATTTCATCACGGTAATTTGCAGCAATATCCTTCAATGGTTCAACGTATTTCTCAACGTGTCCCTTTTCCTTTGAGACGAAGAACAACATGTGCGATTTGACGGAACCGCCGAAAATCTTCGATGCTGATTGGTGGTTGAAGTCAACAATCAAAGGCAGTGAGTAGACTTGGACGAATTTCTTGAGATCTTCTTGGTTAATAGCACCTTGGTAGATAGTCTTCTTGTCATCGTATGGCTTGAAGAGAACAACTTGGTTTTCCTTGGCTTCGTATTTGGCAATAAGTTCAGCGTTGGTGGTGATACCGAAAACAAAGCTATCGAGACCATTGGCAACGGCAAGGAAGGCCTTAGCTTCTTCGCTTTCACGATCGGCAAAGAAACCAACAACAGCGATCTGAAAATTGCAAAAATAAAACAAAAATTAGGTTACGGTTAAGAAAATCAGCTTCATTATCATTTAAATGTTAATCACATGGCTGCACAGTTGTTGCTCTGTGATTGGTCCACAACACAACAAGAAAACCTGTTCGTCTATGAAATATCACCGGCCGTGGAATTGTTTATAAATAAATTAGCTTCATTTTTACTTTGCTTGTATTAAAAAATGTAATCTTGAATTTAATCAGAATAAGAACTGTATTCCGACGTAGAATCTATAATTAATAATATACAAAGTAATCAATTTACATTTCGTGTTTCATCTATCTCGGGACTTGTTTATTTTTAATTCAGTATTAGATCGAGGGGGATTGCAGTTCTATTAATTGCCAACTGAAGTGACAATGAAAATATGGTGTACTCGTGCGAGCACCTGTTATTTGCTGTCTATAAATAATTTTCTTTCATAAATACGACTTAATTATGCATGAAAAATATATATGTACCCATGTTTGTTGCTTCAAAACGCTTCCAAGTCTGAGAAAATAATAAACATAGACTTGTTTATTTTTTACTTGTTTATTATAATTTATTATTCAATAATATTATCATTACTTTGGGCTGGTCGCTTTGGCATAGTTTCACTTATTCAGAGTCTAACTTTTGAAATCGAAAGTTAAGCTTTAAGATTGTTTTACGTACCAACATTTTGTTTTACATCATTACAACAAGAACCAAGGTCCAATTTGGATACTAGTTGTACTCGGCAAGAAAAGTGAGACCTTAGCATTGAATTGTGTTTTATAAGTGTACTAGCTGACCCGACACACGTTGTTTTGTCATTTAAATAATTTCTAGAGAATATGTTGCTAGAAATAAATAACTAACTTATAGTAAGGGTGTGAGGATGTGGTATATAAGAGAGGGAGAGATATAGAGCACTGTAAACGGTGACAAAATATGAAAATAACAAATTACCAAACAAATATTTGTAATTTATTAAAATTATAAACATATCGCTAATTAAGACAATACTACCAAAAAACAATATCAATCCCTTAATGCAACAGAGTGTACAATATTTTTTGTGATCCCATCTTTCCCCCATACAAACAAACTGAATAGTTTCTCCACTCGAGAGCACACCAATTATAGTTGTCCATGTGAAAAACATGAAGTGCTCAAATCTAAGCCGCAGACAGGGATCTTTTGGCCTTGAGACTTATTGATAGTCATTGCAAATGTCAATCTAATTGCAAATTAAAGCCGTTTAAATTGAATTGGCACAACTGTGGGTATAATAGGGCTTCGCGACAATGATATATGTTCACCTCTGAATTTGCTATTTATTATGACAATGATCGCGTGCCGTTGCACAATTGTGGTGGGTTCAAATAACCAAGCAAAATTAACGAAGATCTAACCTTCATTTAAAAATTATGCGGTGGCATGCCTGGTAAATCCAATGAGTTCAAAAAATCGGTTGGATAATTTACAGCTTTGAGCTCCGGTAGTATCACAAACTATGTCAATAGATTTGTATGACACCAAGTCACCTGGTAATAAATGTTGTATAGGTTAAGTTAGGTTAAAGTGGCTGCGGATTAAAATCCACACTCTTAGGCCAAGAGAAAGGTCCATTGTGATACCACATGAATCTAGAAAATTATATCTTACTAGTCGCACCATTTTGAGCTTCTTATAAAGCGAAGAAGATATTTGATATCCTTTTTAGCTAGTTCACTGGGATTATCAAAAGAGTAGTCCCCCAGATGAAGTTTGCGTCTGAGTGAAAGAGCAGGGCAAGTGCAGAGGAGGTGAGAGATTGTTTCCTCTTCTACTTCGTCCATACAGCTCTTACAGAAGTCAGTGTCTCGTAAGGACACCTATTAGGGAGCTAATATGAAGTCTGCTTTGAGATGACAAGTCTTTAGAGCGCTTTAGGTCCAGCGAAGGCCATATGAGTTTTGTGGCTGCGCATGTTGGTAAGTTGTGCCACCTAGAAGTTGCTATCGCAAAAGCTGTTTCTTTTAGCATAAGTTTACATGTAGCTTTCGGTATACCTATCTTCTCCCTTTCAGGTGAAATAGGTATGACGGTTCCATTTTTAGCAAGTTCATCGGCTCTACAATTTCCTGTGATGTCTCTGTGGCCCGTCACCCAACAGAGGTGAATGTTAAATTGCTGAGCCATCTCCATAAGAGACAATCGACAATCGAGGGCCCTTAGAGATTTGGTTGAGACACCGTCAAGGGATTTGATAGCAGCCTGACTGTCTGCGTTTTCTCTTAGCCAGGAGAGAACCTCTTTGATCTCTAAAATTTCCCCTTGAAAGACGCTACAATGATTAGGGAGGCGGAATGAGATCTTAGATTAGGCTTTTCTGAGTACACACCACTACCAACTCCCTCATTTGTCTTGGATCCATCTGTATAAAAATGAATACTTTTGTTATCCAAGAGTTTTTTGTCTTCCCATTCATCTCTGGATGGAATGGATACCTGGAAGTTTTTTCCAAATAGGAGTTTAGGAATAGTGTAGTCTATGTACTTTGGTATAGAACCAAAGAGGTTCAAAATGATGGAGTGCCCCACATTGTTGTTGGTCCATTGAGATGAGGCGTCGAGTCTTATCGCTGTACTCGCTGCCACTTGTTTACTGAAGATGTCCAGGGGTGTCAGATGGAGGAGAGTGTCTAACGCTGCTGAGGGTGTGGTTCTCAATACCCAGCTTATGCAGAGACATGCAGTGCGTTCGACTCTTCTGCATACCATACTGCAACCCCGTACATAAGTATTGGTCGGATGACCGATGTGTATAGCCAGTAGGTTATGCGAGGTTGAAAACCCCATTTGCTTCCTATAGCTTTCTTGCAAAGGAAAAGAGCTGCTGTTGCTTTTTTAACTCTTTCCTGTATATTAGATTTCCAACTTAATTTTTTGTCCAATATCCGACCAAGGTATTTGGCTTCATTGGTAAAAATTAGTGGTATACCTTTTATTGAAGGAGGTACAATTACTGGTATCTTTTATTTCCGTGTGAAAAGGACGAGGTCTGTTTTTTGAGGATTAATACTAAGTCCGCAGTGATCAGCCCATCTAGTGAGCATATTGAGTGCATGTGACGGCGATAGCAACATCATCGGGATTCGCAAACACTCTGTAGCCTTCCCTTTCAAGGGATATTAGTAGTTCGTTAACCACTATGTTCCACAGCAGAGGGGACAGAACACCACCTTGCGGAGTGCTTCTACTGACAGACCTTTTTGTGCAAAAATCTCCCAAACTAAAGTTAATGATCCTGCTTTTAAGCATTAGATTAATCAACTCACAGATTGAGTATTCGACGTTTAAGGTCGTCATAGCAGAAGTGATAGAGGATGTGTCAACGTTGTTAAAAGCGCCCTCAATATCCAGGAAGGCCACCATAGAATATTCCTTTTGTTCTAGGGAGTATTCGATAATTCTTACCAGAGTGTGCAAGGCTGTTTCTACCGATTTCCCTTTGCAGTAAGCATGCTGAGACATTGATAGTCTCTTCTCAATGTTGTTACGTATATGGATATCGATCAATCGTTCCAGAGTTTTGAGAATGAAAGATGATAGGCTAATAGGTCTTAGGTCTTTAGGGTTGACATGCGAGCATTTGCCCGCCTTGGGAATGAAAACTACCTTTAGATCTCTCCATCGCTGAGGTATATAGACCAGATTTATACAACTTTTGAAGATCATCTCAAATGTTGTATGTTGAGGTAAAAGTCGTTGACATCCCTGTTCAACGCCTCAAGCGAATGTTTGTGTGCCATAGTGCATTCATCCCAGATGATAATTTTACACTGTTGCAGCCATGTTGCCATGAGTTATTTTGAATATTTAGTGGCAGTTTAAATACTGAATGGGCTGATCTGCCTCCATCCAATAAAGTGGCCGCAATCTCAGAAGATTCAAAAGCCAATCCGATACCATTATTTGATCGTATTTTGACAAGAATTGGCGAAATAAGGAATGTTTTGCCAGTTCCACCTGGTGCATCCAAAAAAAGAATCCACCTTGTCCAGCCGAAACTGCGAGTATGATGTGGTCATAAGTGGTTCTTTGTTCTTTATTCATTAGTGGAACATTTCGAGCAACAATCAATCGCAGCCATTTTTACAGTATTGTATTGTAAGTACAAAAACAAGACAGCTTAAAAAGTAGCGATAACATTTCCGCCTACGAACTAAGTGTAGATAGAAATAGAATTTAGGAAATGGTGTTTTTTTGAGTTATAACAAATAAAAGTCCACGTAGCTTTCAAGATGAACTTGAAAATGCCATTAACGATGAGTGACGATAGAAACACCACAAATCATTTTCTACCCTTTTTTTAAAACAGTCTTTATTAATTATGTTGATAAGTAATTAAGACTTTTTTTAAGACTTCCGATGTGGTGATAAGAAAAGCAAACGCCAATGAGTGATAATGAATATGAATTTCAAATATTTGTTTATACTTTTATCGAGTTATCAAAAAACTAGTGTGAGTTTTTATTTTCTTAATTACTAGTCGAATTCTTTATCTTTAAATAATATTGTAAGTGGCTTGGGGCACGTAATTTTTAAAATTTAACTGATAAAGTCAATTATTCACTCTAGCAGCTTTAAGTATTTTGTGATTTTCTTAATTGATATTAATGTTGAAGTGTCGTTTGTATAATTTTCTATTTGCTATACAATTTATCATCAAAATTGTGAGTCCACAACAATTTTAAAATGTAGGTTGAATAAATAGAAAGTACAACAGAACAATAATGACTCTAATTACGAGAATTGAATTAAATTTATTATAACAACAAAAGGTTAACTGTTGCATAACAGATACAGAAGATACATAATTTATTTTTACTAGGTCTCATTTTTTTACACAGAAAATTTAATTACATTTTTTTAACTTGTTTTGCACGATTTAATCTTTATAAATTTACCTACTTCAATATTTGTCCTAAGCAAATAGAAAATAACAAGTTCAATGTTAAGCTTTGTTGAGCAATTTAATATTGATAACAAATTTTGGGTCTTATCTAAAAGAATAAGGTTAACATAAAGACGGCTTCTTTATATTCTTTGAAAGAGATAAGATTATTAAATAGAAATGACAAAGACTTGGCTTAGCTTTTGGTCTATTAGACACGTGCAAAATTAAACGAAAATAGATATTGCCTCAACAAATTAGTAACCAATTTTGAAGTTCAAAGGTTCAGAAATGAGTTTTGAAGAATAAAAACAAGAATGAAAATCCGAAAATTGTGTGATGAGATTTTTAAGATTTTCAAAAACTATTTTAAAATTATAAATTATCAAAAAAAATGTCGACTCTATAATATAAAGGAAAGTTGAAATCATATTTTGAAAGAAATTCGACACAATTTGTTTGAGTTCTCTGCTGGACAGGTGAAATGAACTTTCGCCTAAAGGAGTAGTATTTTAATTACAAATAATTTTTGCATATAAATCAGGCAAACGAGCTGGAGTCCTCGTATCGCATGAAAAAGAGAGAGGTTAATCGCAGTGTGCACCGCGACAAGTGTAACTACATCAACGCATTGGCGCAAGAAGCAGAAGATGCTGCAAACAGGTGCGAAGGCAGGACCGTTCACAGAATAACCAAAGAAATGGACGGTACACACAGCTCAAAGCAACACCTGGTAAAAGAAGTAGACGGTACTGTGATAAGTTCGGTGGATGAGCAAGTCAAAAGATGGAAAGAGCACTTTTCCTCGGTTTTAAAGTGTTTGCAAACAATGAGCATCCGATACCTTCTGAAACGCTTGAAGAAACTAATCCCCGAATCCGCACCGCAACTCCAAGTAAAGATGAGATCGTTGCCGCAATTAAAGCACTTACAAACAACAAACCGGTAGGATTTGATGGTATTCCCGCAGAGCTTTTACAGAAACGCCAATGTTATCAAGCGAACTGCTTTATCCGCTCATAAAGAACCACCGAAAGCTTCCCCCATGAGTGGAAGAAGGGAATTATCGTCAAGCTCCCAAAAAAGGAGGGGAGAAAAACTGGAGAGGAAATTTGCGTTCTACTAGCCGTTGCCAAAATAGCAGAAAGTTGTACTGGAAAGCATCAAAGAACACCTTAAGGCCACACTCGATGCCAAACAAGCAGGATTCCGCGCTAGATCCTCCTGTATTGATCACATTAACCTGCGGATCATTATTGAGCAGTGCGTTGAATGTCGGTCACAACTACACCTACTGTTCATCGACTTTGAGAAGGCCTTTGTTTTTGTTGGTGATAAGCGATGTTCTGCACACAACAGAACGGAACCGGTGGAAAAAATGGAGAGCTTTCAGTACCTTGGAAGTAACGTCTCCATCAAAGTCGGAACCGAACACGTCATCTGCCGCATCGGCAAAGCAAAAGCGGCGTTCGGTATGCTGTCAAAAGTTAGGAGGAATAATTCTATTACCTAAAGAACAAAGCTACGACTGTTTCACACAAATGTCGAATCTGTGCTTCTTTATGCGTGCAGCACTTGGAAGGTTACTTTAGCCATAACAAGAAAGCTTCAAACCTTCGTAAATAGATGTCTTCGTAGCATGCTGAGAATTTTCTGGCCAAACCGTATTTCAAATGAGGTCCTTCATAGAAGGACAGGTCAGGAACCTATAGAATCTATAATACGAAGACATTAGTGGCAATGGATTGGACATACGCTTCGATAAGGTAACGACTACATTGCAGGCCAAGCAATGCAGTGAAATCCGCTCACACAAGAAGGAAGAAGAGCTAGACGACCAAGAAGCACATGGCGCAGGACAGTCGAGGCGGAATCAGCGTCACTAGGCAAGAGTTGGAGCGAGCTGAAACACATCTCCGGAAACCGTACACGATGGCGCGTAGGCGTAGTAGAGGCGTAGATTTAATGACATTTCGAATTCTTTCCAAACTTTAATTTGGTGGATTTGGAATAGCTAAAAAAAACCTGTAGGGCGAAAGGTACTTAAGTTCTTACTATACCATGTCCAGGCTTAGAAAGGAAACAAATTCAGAAACATTTGTTAACAATAAATTGTCTCCGAATAATCTACTGTGTGTGTGATTTTTGTCTTTGTTTGTAAGGAATGCTGAAACAGCAGTTAAGTTTTGATTGAGATCTATTTTGACCTGTTTGATTTATTACCAATAACTCAAATTGAAACAAATTGCTAAGTTCAGGATAAAGAAATGCGATATTTACTCAAAAATAAAAACAACAAACCATCAATCAATATCTAAAAAGAAAATGTTCCTCCTCTAAGGGAACAAAATAATATTACGCACTAAGAAAAGGCAAATATCTTCGCTCAAACTTTCAACTGCAACCGAAAATGTTGTTCGCGAAAAACTCTTAGAGTTCGAAGATTCTGTAATTTTTCAACCCAGTTCACTTATTTCTAACAACAATTTAGTAAAAGGCTTGCTTAAAGACCTGAAAATAAATAAATCTCCTGGAGATGATGAAATTAGCAACCAATTATTAAAAGCACTGCCTTAACTTTTATCTTCAATGTTTGTATTAAACACTTTTATTTTCCTGAAAAATGGAAAGTAGCAAAGGTTACCTATTGCCAAGGCTGAAAAACCTAAAGATAGCCTATAAATTATAGGCCTATAAGTCTTCTAAGCATTATATTACATTAAATTTTACACTACTCAGCACATAATATATACAGAGGAGAGAACACAGCACCTTGAGCGACTAGACTATGTAAGGTGATAACAACACAAGACATTAATACAAGACAGAATCACAGAAGAGAGAGAACAACAGATAGAAAGAACACATGACAACAACTCGCGGTAGGTTTCTTTGTATTAACCACGCTCACTGATGCCTAATTTGTGATCGATGGGAACCGAGGCTTTATCAGTGACTAGGCCATTGCCGTCTTCTAAGCAATTTAAGTAAAATTTATGAAAAGGTGTTAAATGACCGACTCCTGCAGCATATTGATGAAAGAAGTATATATCCAAATGAACAATTCGGATTCAGAGCACGTCACTCCACCAAGTCCTGAGAATTAAAAAATATGTCCAAAATAATATTGTTTTACAAAATTCGACGGGTCTAGTTTTGCTAGACATAGAAAAAGCTTTTGACACTGTTTGGCACGATGGACTCATCTTTAAGCTAATTTTGTTGAATTTTCCACGATATCTTATACAAATTATTAGGAATTTTTTGAAGAACCGAAAGTTCTTTGTTAGTACTGGACTTGCGAAATCTTCTTTATTTGACATTTCATTTGGCGTTCCTCAAGTATCTGTTTTGGGTCCCATTCTTTTTATCGTTTTCTTATCCGATCTTTCTCTGCTTGAAAATACTGAAATTGCCATGCTCGCGGACAGCACTGCCTTTTTTGCATCAAGTGTTTTTGCTCAAGACCCACTTAACTACTTACAGTGTTCCCTTGATAAACTTCTTAGTTACTTCAATAAGTGGAAAATTAAAGTTAAAGCCGAAAAATTCCAGGTCGTTCCACAAACCACTCTCAATATTAATGCAACCAATGTCGTATGGTCCGAAAATTGTAAATATCTTGGCATTATACTTGATAAACTCACTTTTCAGTCACATATCAAACTCAATTCATAAAACCAATTTATTAATACAGTAAGCTAAATCAAACATGAACTGCATCTTAGAAAAGCGGGGTCGGCTAGAAATGGCATTAGAGTTGATGCGGCAAAAGCAAGGGAATCTAATTCCGTAATTACATTTGATGTTATGAAAACTTTGCCAACTTCAGTCATTTCAAGGGGTGTGTGCTATAATAGAAGGCAGCTCTGGACAAATTGTCTAGGTATTGATGACATGATAAAGAACAAAGCTTACATGTATATTTGAGATGAGTCAGTTGGATCAAGAGGTCCCCAAGAAATTGCCAGCTGCGTATTGCATTGTATTAAACATTTTGTGAGTTCCTCAAATGAAATTATGTACACTGACCACACTGGTGGGCAAAATAGGAATATTAAGATGTCCGCTTTGTGCCAATATATTGTTCCGCATAGTGACTATTTTGTAAATAAAATTAATCACAAATTTCTATTGAGTGGCTACTTTACTTACTTACCTTGTGATCAAGACTTTAGTCTTATCAAAGAACAAAAGAAATATTTTAAAGACATTTTTGGCCTTATGGACTGGTATAAGGTTATAGCAACGGCAAAAAAGAAGGATCCATTTAAATTATTGTTATGGATTGATCTGTGAGGTTTTGACGAAAAAATTGTAAAAAAATATAACAAATTCAAAGATTAACGTTAATAAAAGGAAAGGTAGAATAGCTTCAATTTCTGAAAGAGATCCCCTTCAATATTTCTTACAAGTACAGCAATAACGAAGACGTGCTCTTTAAAACTGTGATATTAAAAAAAAGAACATATACATTTATCACAGGCCTTGAATTTCTGTTTCCAAAGGAAATGCCGTAGGTGAAGCGAAAAAGAAAGATTTACTCGACTTACTAAATTTTGTTCCCCCGAGTTACCAGAGTTACCAATAAACAAATGTTTTCCTTTAATTTCTTTAACCGTGATTTTCTCAATTATTGGAAATTGGGGTTACGTCACTTCTGTTCTCAGTGCCTCAATTATAAAAGTTTACTCTGTACATACGTTAATATTTACACTACTCAACTGGTATACGCTGGAAATGAGTTAAGGGTATGTATCAATCGTAATCGAGGAATATATCAGCTAGGATCCCAAAATGAAGTGAAATTGTTTTCGGAATAATTTTTGGAATCACTTCAAATGAAATTAAAGCAGCTGCCATATAACACATCAGCCAATAAATAATTCAGTTAATTGTCAAAATTTGTATGATTTCTTATGTGTTCATTTTGTCTGTGTTTTTCAATAAAATAAACATTTGCATTGTGTTAATGCACATGACAGCTAGCTGCAGATTTATTTTGGGAAAAATCCCAATGTCGAAGCTTAGTTTTTGAAAGAACATTATTTTACTCGAAGTGTTAACACATTTGTCGAGCTGAAAAATCATTTCAAATACTTTGTCTGTTGCCTCAACTACAAAATAGAAGTTGGAACTTGTCACGAATAAAGAAGTTAAGGTTTATTTCCTTTAAGAAAAATAACACTATTTTTAAACAATTTCCTGCTGTCAAATTCAAATCACAGTCAAATTTTAAATCACTTGAAAATTGCAAATTTAAAATATAGAACATAAAAATTCACTTCGATTTTAGTTCGAAAGAAATAAAATAAAATCTATTTTGATAAAAGTAGTTTTCAAAGTGATTATTCATTGGATTTTAATTTTATTTCGAGTGAAAGTGAAATTGTAGAACCTAGCTGATATTCTCAAGGAAAAACCGTTCATAGAATTAGGAATTTCCAATACATTGATAACAAGCTGATAACATAATTATGTTAATTTCCCGAGAACGCAATAAGTTTAAATTATCGTGTACATAATTGTTGGTTTTTAAGGTTAATCTTAACTGACCTGGTTTTTCTTATGAATCATATTCTTTCTTCTGAGGTGTCTTGATGTTTTGTTCTAATCAGATAATCAGGGTTTTTTTATTCTTACGCACATACCCAAAAATGCAATTTCTTTTTATAAACCCCTAAGCTGTGTTGAATTCGAATTCCAAAACCCAGATTTAAAAATAAAAATGTACTCCTTTATATAAAAATCAAAGGTTCAGGGGCATAACTCGATTCTACTTTTGATTCTATTTGAAACTCATTTCCGATTCTACTTTCAAATCGTACTGCGTATGTAAGTAGAATTGGATGCCGGTTATACCAACTTGTTTTCAAAAAAATGTGTACTTTCGAACGAGTATCGAGTTGTTTGACAATTTTAGAAACAAAACAAAAAAAAACATCAAATTTTTGGACAGGAATAATTATTACAAAAATGGACACCGGTGGAATTTGGTATAATTTGCAAGAAAATGAAGATCGGTACGAGCAAATATTAGAAGAATAAGAGATAATTCCAAAATAAGCGTCTAATCGGGCTATTGTGACTAAATTTCGCAACAAATTTACATTTTTGGACCGCCAAAACGCTTACGTAGAGTGCGAACAACGTGTACAATTTTGCGGAAGGATTTAGGTGTGATGCCTTTCAAAATACAGCTGGTGCAAGAATTGAAGCCGAACGACCTACTGCAACGTACAATTTTTGGTGAATAGGCTCTTGAAAAGTTGGCCGAAGATTCACTTTTTTGCCGAAAAATGTTTGGCTCAATAGGTACGTAAATGAACAGAATTGTCGGTTTTGGAGTGAATATCAGCCAGAAGCGTTGCAAGAGCTACCAATGCGTCCAGAAAAAGTCACAGTTTGGTGTGGTTCATGGGCTGGTGGCATTATTGGACCGTACTTCTTCAAAGATGATGCGAATCGTAACGTAACTGTGAATGGTAAGCGCTACCGTGAGATCATATCCATCTTTTTTTTACACAAAATGCAAGAGCTTGACTTGCATGTGATTTCAACAAGACGGTGCCACATGTCACACAGCACGCACAACAATGGACTTATGTGAAATAAGTCGGGATCTGTCAATTGGCCGCCTAATCGTGCGATTCAACGCTTTTAGACTATTTTTTGTGGGGCTATGTTAAAGCTGATGTCTAAACAAACAAACCCGCTTCAATTGACGCATTGGAAGACAACATTGAAGCATTTATTCGTGATATATCTAACAGCCGAAATGGTGGAAAGCGTATGCAAAAATTTGACTAAGCGGTTGGAACATTTGAGGAGCAGTAAAGGTCAACATTTGCATTAAATAATCTTCAAACATTAAATTATATGGACTATCGATTCAAATAAAGATTTCATGCATTTTGCACATAAAGTGTTTCTTTTGGAAAACTTTCCTATAGCTTTTAAAAAAAATGCCCTTTATATACGGTAGAATACTTTTGTTTTAGTTATACTAAGAGCTATCATCTTTCATTTATGTTCTTACTTAAAAATGCTGTTCTGATTATCATTAAGTAATCAGCAGCATTGAATTCTTTGGCAACAGAAGGTTACAAAAACCAAATCGGTAGTGAAAAGACCGCTGGAGTTGCACAGCAAACCATGTCAAAAATACTTGCCGAGATTTTGACTACAATCGAAAGAGTCATGTGCCCGCTGATTATGAGTTTTGAAACGAATGAGGAAGCGAGTTCAAACGCTAATTTTGGTAAAAATCACGAATTCCCGGTGTAATTGGGGTGAGAGATGGAACCTCATGTTCTACATTTTACTTACTTTTTGACAAAAACAAATTCGCTCGCAAAAACATTTGATGTAAAGTTAGTATTTTCTATTTTGCCTTGTTTTGGATTCTACTTTCGAGTTACGTAGTTCCTCGTTTATTCGAAAGTTCATAAGAATATAGTTGGCACTACTAGAACTATTCGATTCTCATTGGTTCGAAAGTAGTACCAACTTTTCGAATTCAAGCAATTTAATTGTAGACGAAGATTTAAAATTGTTGGTAAACATTTTTTGTTCAAAAGTAACCCCAAATTAAACCTTAAGATTCTTTTTCTCATAAATATCGATAATACCAAAGATATGCATTTTTCTAAGTTGAATGGTTTAATCGTAAATAACATTTAAACAGTTAATTTATTCCTCTTTTTTAAGAAACAACAACCCTATTGAAGCATTAAAAAATGCTCAAACTGGTTTGAAAACATCAATTTCTATTCATTTCTTTTTCCTTCGTCTTTCTTTCCCCCAAAAAAAGAAGAAAAAAACTTGTCTGTTCCTTAAAATTACCCACAAGTGATAAAATTTCCAATATCTATAAATTGTCCTGCGTTGGGTTATCTCCAAAAACAATAAACTGTCAATACGTCCCTTAAACGAACAGCATCTCCCAACCATTCAAATCGGGACCCATTAAAAAGAATCAAATAACAACCCAAAATAAAACCTGTTTACCTATTATTTTTTCCCGACTGGTTTTCATTTTCCAAAAGGTATAACATAAGAATAAAACACAATTTAGAATAACCTACCTCATTATCCTTCAAGAATTTCTCGATTTCTTCGACTGTTGACAATTCAAGGGCAGGTGGTCCGGTCTTCTTGTTGACCCAAGCGACAATATCATCAGCTTGACGTCCACCAGCATAATCAACGGCAACACCATTACGGAAGAACTTCAATGTTGGATAGCCTCGAACTTGATATTCTTCAGCGAGTTCACCCTCTTCGGTGGCATCAACTTTACCCAATTTAATTGGAGATTCTGTTTCGGCCAATTTTTGGGCAGCCTTAGCGTATTCAGGTGCTAATGCTTTGCAATGTCCACACCATGGGGCATCTATAAATAAATAAATTCAAAATAATAAAGATAATGAAAAATTGATAATTGAAATATATTTGAGATTATTTTTAATTTAATGAAATGCATCGTTTTTCTATCGCTATGCACAATGTGATCAAATTCTACACTGATACATTTTTGTTTAGGTTAAAGATTAAAGGAACAACGTAGATATTTACTCAATGTGAAATATATACGAGAAAGTGTGCTGCTACTGTCTTATCAGTAGGTTAAAATTCCCAGCTTAGGTTTTTTCGTTTGTTCATCTTGCGAAAGATAACATGCTAAGCAGCAATTATAAAATTGGTGCCACATGGAAGGCCGTCATTCTCGTCGTCGTCATCTAACCATAGACAAATCATCAAATACGTGGCTTAATAGAATATTACACATATATAAAGATTAGAATTAATAAATGCTTTGCATAAAATGCACACGTCAGTGTTTCATTTCCAAGTGATTACACAAAATCAACTACGTTACGTGTACCCGCCGCAAGACTGATACATTCAACTTGTGATATTTAAGAAATCAAGAAGAACGACTTCATAAATATTCATCATCTCAAAATAAAAAAGTCTCCATAGAGAGACTAGAGTTACATAGCCATACGAGTTAATGATTTGAATAATAATCTTAACTCAATCTAACCAATGTCAAGGGAAAACAATATGTTTTTTCTGTATCTACCTTTAGTCGAAGCGTTTCTTATGTTAATTTATTTCTTTTACCGCTTCATTTTATTTTGCACATATTTCGATAAGTAGGCCGGCAATTCAGTTTTTGTTGTTATTTCGACGGTAATTATTACCAACAAAAGAAGAGGGCGCAATAAAATGAAAAAAAGACTAAACTGGTTCATTAAGCCGACACAAAGGGTTATTGGCCTGAGAGTGTAGTTTTTTATTTCTTTCCTATTCATGAATCATTTAAAAGATGCCACGATCGTGGTGGGTGATTGTGTGATAAGATGAGGAACAAAATGTTTTAAATGGAGATCAGAATGTTTTATATTTATAAGTTGAAAGACCTCACGAACTGACTGTGAACTTTATCTGGGGCATAAAATAATGTTTTTTTAAATGTAAAAGAGAAGAATTATTTTGTTCAAGATTTAAGTCAATACAAATTTTATTGCTTCAAAATTATTTAAAATAAAGAAGTTACTCGCCTCTTCGTTTTGAAACTAGAAATTTAAAAAGTTACTCTTGTAAAATGTTGTTATTCATTGGCGGCTTATTGAATTTTTGATAAAAGGAAGCCTCTGCTCAAAAAATTTAGGAATAAAATATTAAACCTAACAAAGATTAGTTTGTTAACAACTTTTAATTCCACATTTTCGCAGGGGACTTACATACATAAAAGTGAACTATATAGGTACAAACTTATTAAATTGAGCTTTCTTTTAAATGTCTAATTATGTTAAAGGTGCAAAAATACTTTTGGCGAAATTATTGAGCGATAAAACGTCCCAAATTAGTACCAGTGGCATGATGGTTAGTGCGTTGGACTGTCATTCCAGAGGTCTTGGATTCGATCCCTGCCTATGCCATCTAAACTCTTTTCACGGGTACTGCTTCTTGCGAGGAATTGAAAAATTCTCTTGTCATGAAAAAGTGCTTTCTCAAATTAGCCGTTCGGATTCGGCATATAAACTGTAGGTCCCCTCCATTCCTGACAATATTACTCGCACACAGGATTGGTTGAGAGTTATAAGTCACTAGGCCCTAGTTCTCAACGGACTGTTGCGCCTCCCTATTTATTTATTTTAAAACGTCCCAAATGGTAGATTTGAATTTTTAAAATTAATATAAATTTAAAAAAAATGGATTAAGGAACAAAAGAATAACAAACCAAAATCTAGGCCCGTTTGGTCACTATGCATTAATATTTCAAATTCAAATAACCTACGTCAATGCTATAAAATCGAATCTAGATATTCTACTTCGTTCTTAAAGTGTGACTTTTGATCTTTTAAAATTTTGTTTATTCACATTTGTAAAGTCACCACGTTTTTTTTTTCATACTTAAAGAAGAACAAAATGACTAATAAATTTCCCATATGGTCAAGTGACTAGGACATCAGTTTCACGTAGGTGTACAGGTTTTTGAAAGTAGGTTCCTACGAACATTAAGCGCACAACATTTTTGTATTTAAAGTAGTCATAGACTCAGACTTACTTGACTAACTTAATTACTAAAAAATGAGTTTCCCACATTTAACATGGATATACCTATCGCAGGTATTTGTGTTTATATAGTTCACCACGCCCCAAATAAACTCATTCCCTCTAAGCAACAAGCTCCTATAGTAGGCCAATGGTAAATTACTTATTCGAAAGCAATCGAACATTAAAGAATAATTAATGTTTTGATTGAGAAAAAGAAATATAAAGATGAAGCTGATATTGATGAGCTATGAAGAGAAACCACGACGTATAAGAAAAGTGACACGCATGCAGAATCCGGTTTGTTCTTATGACACGACATAAAGATACATTTTTTGGAGTCGCATTTACTTAAAAAAAAAAAAACAAAAATCAGTTATGGAATCTTGACTTTTCTTATCTTCTGTTAGCTTGGCACCTTTTTTAAGGTTTGCCTGATAAAATAAACAAAAGACCGAAAGCAATTCAAGAGTGAAAAGATAAAAACTCAAGTGTTTTATGACCATAACTAAACATACATAGTGCAACATTTATCAAACAAAGCAAATAAAGGAGGAGTGGGAGTTCATATATTTGCAGCTGCATTTAATTACTTTGTTCTTACGAACAAAAACATTTGAACATTTAACTGCTTTTGGAATAATTAAATATGAATTGCATTATGTGTGGTGTTGGTTAATTTTCTTTTTTTGAAACTTCATCTTTCTTATAAAAAACATAAGAACGAAGTGACACGTCACAAGTTGAAGCATCATTTTGTGTAGACTTTTTGGAGAACTAAAAAAAACAACTATAGCTATTTTCAATGGCTGGCCGGTACACTTGTTCCTCTTGCACGCACAGCTCCAAACACATGTTGCTAACCACGGTTGTCTCTTTTTTTGTTTTCTCTATTCGTAGACAACTTTTTTTTCTTAAACTTTGCAAATTTCTTTCTTTCTTTTCGTTTAATTTTCTCTGTGTAGAGATTAATGACCGGATGATAATTATTATTCGGCTTTCAGATAAAATTATGCATGAAAATATGAATTGAAAAATCAAAGTAGAATAATTAAGGTACTTACAGAATTCAACTAAAACAAATTCATTGTCGGTGATAGCGGAATTGAAGTTATTTTTCGTTAAAACTAAAACACCATCTTCCAATTTGATTTCTTCGGCGAAAACAATTTGGGTCGCCGCCGCGGCGATTACAAATAACGCGCACAAAAATAGTTTCATCGTTACTTTTTTTATCGTGTTGTTGTTTAAATTTAAATTACTTAGGCTATGTTGAGTAAAATAAAAAAATAAATTAATTTATTTTTTTAAATTCAAGAGTGATGTTCTTCCTTCCTTTGTGCTGCCGATGCTGACACGTTGAGATTTAAAAGGAAAATAATCGGGAGGCAAGGAATGGAATTTCTTTTTGAATCTGGGAAACTGGAGTGGAAGAATGTGGGAAATCGAGTTGGCTTTGTTGCTCTAGTGTGGTAAATGGGAAAGAGATGGCAGGTGTTTGGATGGATTAGTGGGGAATTTTTTGAAACGGAACGGGTTATTGGATTGGGTGTTGTTGTTTTCGAATAAAATGAACGAACAACGAGCGAACACGTAGCCGGTTTAGGTTTCTAGGGTTGTCTTGTTTTCTCGTTGGTGTGCATGAAAGAAGAGTCAGCATGTGGAATTCTATAAATGATGTGTGGAATGTAGAGTTGCCGTTGCTGTTTATGGCGATAGTAGGAATGTGTTCTTAAAGTATACTTTATTGAGTACGGTTTTATGTATTCTTGATTCTGAACGAAAACAAAAAACATTATAGTAAATGGCTTTTATAAAGATTTTATCATTTCTTCTCATTATTTCAGTTTAGTTTGACATAAACCTGATGTATCTAATTATTTATTTATTTGTTTAAGATATAACATATTGAAGGACCTTGTCCCTTGTTTATATACTTAGTTATTCGAAATTATAAAGAATGAATAAATTATAAGTACCTACATTTTCATAAAATTAACTAAAAAAATTAACATAATATCAGCTAAATTTAATTTAAAATCTTAATATCAAAGGAAGTAAAAAAAGTGCAGAGGAGATGAGAGATTGTTTCCTCTTCGTCCATACAGCTCCTACAGAAGTCATTTGATGATATAACACAGTGTTCCGTAAGGACACCTATTAGGGAGCTTATATGAAGTCTGCTTTGAGATAACAAGTCTTTAGAGCGCTTAAGGTCCAGCGAAGGCCATATGAGTTTTGTGGCTGCGCATGTTGGTAAGTTGTGCCACCTAGAATTTGCTATCGCAAAAGCTGTTTCTTTTAGCATAAGTTTACATATAGCTATCGGTATACCTATCTTCTCCCTTTCAGGTGAAATAGGCATGACGGTTCCATTGTTAGCGAATTCATCGGCTCTACAATTTCCTCTGATGGCTCTGTGGCCCGGCATCCAACATAGGTAAATGTTAAATTGCTGTGCCATCTCCATAAGAGACGATCGGCAATCGAGGGCCGTTTGAGATTTGGTTAAGACACCATCAAGAGATTTAATAGCAGCCTGACTGTCAGAGAAGATGCGGATATCAGAAGATGATATCAAGTTTTCTCTTAGGGAGGAGAGAACTTCTTTGATCGCTAAAGTTTCCGCTTGGAAAACGATACAATAAATAGGGAGGCGGAATGAGATGCTTAGATTAGGCTTTTCTGAGTACACACCACTACCAACTCCCTCATTTGTCTTAGATCCATCTGTATAAAAATGAATACTTTTGTTACCCAGGAGTTTTTTGTCTTCCAATTCATCTCTGGATGGAATGTATACCTGGAAGTTTTTTCCAAATAGGAGTTTATGAATAGTTTAGTCTATGTACTTTGGTATAGAACCAAAGAGGTTCAAAATGATGGAGTGCCCCACATTGTTGTTGGTCCATTGAGATGAGGCGTCGAGTCTTATCGCTGTACTGGCTGCCACTTGTTTACTGAAGATGTCGAGGGGTGTCAGATGGAGGAGAGTGTCTAACGCTGCTGAGGGTGTGGTTCTCAATGCCCCGCTTATGCAGAGACATGCAGTGCGCTGAACTCTGCTGAGTATGTCGCAGTATGTGACTTTCTCCAGTGCAGTCCACTATACTGCAACCCCGTACATAAGAAGGTTATGTTAGGTTGAAAACCCCATTTGCTTCCTATAGCTTTCTTGCAAAGGAAAAGAGCTGCTGTAGCTTTTTTAACTCTTTCTTTATATTAGATTTCCAACTTAATTTTTGTCCAATATCAGACCAAGGTATTTGGCTTCATTGGTAAAAATTAGTGGTATACCTTTTATTGAAGGTCTGTTTTTTGAGGGTTATTAAGTCCGAAGTGATCAGCCCATCTAGTGAGCATATTGAGTGCATTTTGGAGGAGGTCTCTTAGTGTATTAGGATGTTCCCCTGTGACAGCGATAGCAACATCATCGGCATACGCAACCACTCTGTAGCCTTCCCTCTCAAGGGATATTACTAGTTCGTTAACCACTATGTTCAGCAGGAGAGGGGACAGAACACCACCTTGCGGAGTGCCTCTACTGACAGACCTTTTTGTGCAAAAATCTCCAACTAGAGTTGATGATCCTGCTTTTTATCATTAGATTAATCAACTCACAGATTGAGTATTCGACGTTTAAGGCCGTCATAGCAGAAGTGATAGCGGATGTGTCAACGTTGTTGAAAGCGCCCTCAATATCCAGGAAGGCCACCATAGAATATTCCTTTTGCTCTAGGGAGTATTCGATAGTTCTTACCAGAATGTGCAAGGCTGTTTCTACCGATTTCCCTTTGCAGTAAGCATGCTGAGACATTGATAGTCTCTACTCAATGTTGTTTCGTATATGGATATCGATCAATCGTTCCAGAGTTTTAAGAATGAAAGATGATAGGCTAATAGATCTTAGGTCTTAAGGGTTGACATGCGAGCATTTGGCCGCCTTGGGAATGAAAACTACCTTTACATCTCTCCATCGCTGAGGTATATAGACCAGATTTATACAACTTTTGAAGATCATGTAATGAAAACAGTATACAAAAATTAAATTTAAACCAGAGAATACAAAAGAAAATAAGAACCATCAGAGAACTCACAAGAATCAGAAGTATCCGTTATGTTATACAAAGGTAGCAAATACCAAACGCTTAAACTTGTTAACATTGTGAGTATATCGCCAGTCTTGAAATGTCTTTCCAAGGTTTGATGCCACGAATAAGAAATGATGATGAAGCTCGAGTACTTCTGTGTCTAGGTATAGAAATTCTATTACTAGAAGAATTCAGAATTCCTCAAAAACACATTTTTATTGAATAGATATACCGGAATTGACTTAAAAACTATTTTATGGAGAGTATTTAGAACTCTTATCTGCAGAAAGTTTGGAAACGACATTCCCAGGAAAGATTTAGTAAAATTAGAAATATATTCTCTCCTCTTTATAGAGTACCCATACCTGATAACATCATTGAAGAATACCTTTAATCTTGTTAGCACTATACCATTAGCACCTGAAAACATTTTAGCACCACACAAAAAATGGGGAACCAGAAGAGCCTTGGCAAGCTTGATTTTGATACTTAAAGGAAAACTATTAATATTATGCAGTTTGCGCAAGATGCCCTCACTCTGGTAAGGAATAATGTCATTGTCTAACACAACCGGATCCAACATGCTATTCACAGGTCTAAAGTAAAACGCTATAGCCTGCGAATTGTCTGGGTTTAATTTCAAGCCCAAGAATGAACAGAACCAAGATCTGCATTAACATAAATAAGAAAAGAGGAAATTTCATTAATCGGACAGGAAAAGAGTAATTTAACAGCATCTGCAAACAGATGAACATGCAAGAAAGATGTTGCAAGGTTAAGCTCATTTATAAATATGGAAAACAAAATTGGCCCTAAAATGGATCCTTGGGGGACTCCTGAATTAATCTCAATAAAATCGGATTAATAAATATGAAAATATCAAATTACACGCACTGCTACTGAAAGAAAAATATCGGTTAAGTTATATATAATACAACATATAACTGACAGTTAATAGTAACTAGTACTATCGTGAAGATCTACAATATTTGAGACTTTTCTTTGTTGATTAAAATATTTAGATGTTATTTTTGATGTCTTATAGGATAAATTTGATGATATTTTTCGTTTAATGTAGCCACCACATACTTTTCGTTTTCGTTGAAGGACATAAAATATAAATAATGTAATTTTTTTCCCAAAAGCAAGTTAAGAAACCATAGGCTATAAAATAAAATCACGCTCATAAATAAAAATAAACATATACTATCCGACAAAGTAAAATACAGGCTTATCCATTTTGCGGTTTCAAAAGTAAAAGTAAAATATTTCTTTTCATGATATTTCTTTTTTATTATAAAGTTTGAACATTGGCAGCATGTGTGAACCACTACATTATTTTAATGACCACCACTCTAATTGTTGCAAGCATCGATTCTTTTGAAGTAATTTTCGACCACTTTTTGACATATAAACGGTGATTTTTTAAGAGCTTGAGAACTTTTTTTAAAAAAGAAAGCATAAAATTTGCAAAATCTCATCGATTCTTTATTTGAAACGTTAGATCGCGATCGCCATTCACCGTAACGTTGCGTCCAACAGCATCTTTGAAAAAATACGGTCCAATGATTCCACCAGCGTACAAACCACACCGAACAGTGCATTTTTCGGGATGCATGGGCAGTTATTGAACGGCTTCTGATTGCTCTTCACTCCAAATGCGGCAATTTTGCTTATTTACGTAGCCATTCAACCAGAAATGAGCCTCATCGCTGAACAAAATTTGCCGATAAAAAAGCGGATTTTCTGCCAACTTTTCTAGGGCCCATTCACTGAAAATTCGACGTTGTGGCAGATCGTTCGGCTTCAGTTCTTGCACGAGCTGTATTTTATACGGTTTTACACCAAGATCTTTGCGTAAAATCTTCCATGTGGTCGAATAACACAAACCCAATTGCTGCGAACGGCGACGAATCGACATTTCACGGTCTTCAGCAACACTCTCAGAAACAGACGCAATATTCTCTTCTGTACGCACTGTACGCGTTCGTGTGGTTGGTTTAATGTCCAATAAAGTAAACTGAGTGCGAAACTTGGTCACAATCCCATTAATTGTTTGCTCACTTGGTCGATTATGTAGACCATAAATCGGACGTAAAGCGCGAAACACATTTCGAACCGAACACTGATATTGGTAATAAAATTCAATGATTTGCAAGCGTTGCTCGTTAGTAAGTCTATTCATGATGAAATGTCAAAGCATACTGAGCATCTTTCTCTTTGACACCATGTCTGAAATCCCGCGTGATCTGTCAAATACTAATGCATGAAAATCCTAACCTCAAAAAAATCACCCTTTATTAGGCGGAACCTCATAACTTGACGAATGTTGATTTTTAGCGCTCAAATGTTAAGGTTTATTTGCATAAATACAGTCTTTTGAGGAAAAAAATGTCGATTTCTGGCCCTATACTTTTGAAACTGCTAAATGGATAACCCATTACTATCGTGAAGAACAAAAATGTTTGAAGTTTTCTTTTTTGATCAGAATAGATGTTATTTTTGATGGCTTATATGATCGATCAATTTGATAATATTTTTCGCTTTATTTAGCAACCAAAGAAATCGTGTTTTTTGACTCTTTTTGTATTAAGACATAATCCATTAGGAATGTAATTTTCTCTCCCAAAGGTATGTTAGAAAAACATAGACTATTCATATAATTTAAAATCATGTCTTTAAAAAGTATTCTAAGAGGAAAGATACAATTAACGATTTTGCAGTTTTATTTAATTCACATTTCCCAAGACCTTTAAAAAGCTGTAAAACAGGAATAACTAAAAAATTATTATCCAGGACATAGCTACATTTATTAAAAGTATGGATTAGAACTTCGGGAAGATTTAAAAAGTTCTGATTAGTTATCTACCTCTTAAGATAACTAATCAGTACTTTTCAAACATTCCCTTAGGGTCTGTTTCACTATACAAAAGTAAAGTCACAATTAAGCTATTTGGAACATAATCAGCCCATAAAATCCACATTATTGTTTCATTACGATAATGAGTAGTTTTAACTAAAAGTTAATGTTTTAAGTAAGTTATCGTGTGGATAAATTTGACAGTTAACAGTGTAGAAAGCTATGTTTTGCATGCAACGATGGTTTTTAATTTTCACAGGATGAATGTGATCCATTTTTTACATTGTTTAAAATAAAAACAAACTAAATGAAATCTTTGGAAGAAATTGGGTTTTATTTAATCTTGAAAAAAGAAACTTAGAGCCATGTGTTGTCTTTTTACAAAAAGGCACACTGAAAAGTATTCAAATAAATTAAATCAACAAATGTTACAGAAATAATGCAATAAACCCGACAATGGCGGACACAATGAGCGATCTTACAATTTTTTTTTTTAATTCTTATTTTTCAAAAGGTTTACAAAAATGTAAAATAAGAATAAATAACAAGTTTAGTTACCCTGTACATACATCTATGAATAGGATATAGAAGAAAAACGCACTATTCTCTAACAGGTGGGTTTAAAAGGAAACTAATTTAAGTGGTGGGTAACTAGACAGAACTTTATTAATACATTCTTAAACAGACACTTAATTTTTAACACTTTTGAGTTTCATTAAAAAAGTTGGGTGAAATATTTATTCATAAGTAATGTTTGAATAAAAAAGTGCCATTCAAAGAAAAGTGAAAAATATTATGTATTATTAAAAAGTCGAATCACATCGACTACGAGTCCAATAAGAATGTGGAGAAAAATCAATGTAAATTTTGACATTTCTAACACATTGAAAATGTGAAAAAATCACTAGAAATTCATAAGCAAATCATTTCTTGAATTCTGTAGTTGACATGAATATTGTTTTTAAAAATTTTAAATATATGAAATATAAAATTAAAGTTTTCAGTTTTTACACACATGTCACCGTTTTGGACAAAACGTCACCATGGGCAGCTACAACTTTGAGGTAGTTAAGGACTTTGTCTACTTAAGCACCGGCATAAACAACCACAACGACACCAGCGTTGAAATCAAACGAAGAATAACTCTTGCAAATCGCTGCTTCTTTGGACTTAGAAGGCAATTGAGAAGTAAAGTCCTCTCTCGAGCATCTAAAATCACCATCTATAAGGCACTCATCGTCCCGGTTCTCGTTTATGGCGCTGAGGCCTGGACCCTGTCAAAGAAAGATGAGAGCGTCTTAGGATGCTTCAAAAAAAAAATTCTTCGGGTGATTTTCGGGCCCGTACGCATAGATGGAGAATGGAGTTGAAGATATAACGACGAACTGTACCGGCTGTACAGCGACACTGACCTAGTTAACAGAAATAAGATCCAACGGGTTAGATGGCTAGGTCATATAGACCGGATGGACATCAACGCTCCAGAGCTTGAGTCTCATTCAGGAACTTCAAGCAGTTCAAGGCGGCAGCAGTTAATGGAAGATTTAATCCATAGACATATAATTTAACGAATAAAAAACTTTTTTTACTCTTTACATAATTTTGTATTAATATAAAAATAAGAAGTTTAAAGAACCATTGTATGTATCTTAAGAAATACCTAGCTACCAGGACAGATATAATAAAATACCTTAAAAAATCTCATACTAACACTTTCTTAAAAGTTATATACAATCAATCATTATTTATAAAATCGACTACGGGCTTGCAATTTATGGTAAATGCTCGAAATCTAATCTTCAACTTTTCAAACCTGAATACCACACAGCAATACGCCTGGCCCTAAGAGCTTTCACACACAACTCACCAATAACACAAGTGGCGAAACAAACATTCAATCAGAAAAGAACCCCCAAATGTGTTTCAACCCTTTAACAATTAATAACATCCTCGCATAACAAAAGAATCTTCATATCCTCCATGGCTCCTGACACGAAACTCTATCATCACTGAACTCAACAAACTACCGAAAAATTCTACATTTTGTAATGGGTCCGATTTGTCAAATTGAAAATTTTGATATTTCTCGACGTTTCAAGGTCAATAGAGTCGAAAAAGATTTTTAGAAAGATATCTGTGCGTGCGTGTGTACGTACGTCCGTATGTCCGTACCTTTGCGACGTTTTTTCGTCGTCCATAGCTCAAGAACAAGAAGAGAAATTGAATTAAATTTTATATTATATATTGTAACGTGTTATCAAAGAAGTATACTTTTTGAAAAAAAAAATCCATTTAATGGTTTTTTTATAAATCCAAAAAACTGAAAAAAAATTTGTCAACTCCAAAATTTTACGACTTAAATATGATCTCATCTCCAAAACAATTTTGTGCAACGAAGAATAATTTTTTTGACATCTGATAAAATTTTGAGAAAAATTGAATTGACAGTTTTAAAAAAAAAAAAATAAAAATCTAAAAAAAACATTACTCAAAGTTGGTAAAAATTGAAAATCGATTTAAATATCTTTTCAAAAACTTAAAATTTAGGCTTCAAACTTATTTATCTTATAGAAATATTTTCAAAACTTTGAGACATTGGCTTTAATTTACTTTTATCTTTCAAAAAATATTGTCGTCAACATTCAGTAAAATTTTGAAAAAAATCGAATTGACAGTTTTCTTACAAAAAAATAAAAACCGAAAAAAAAATTAACAAAAGTTGGTAAAAATTGATTTTCGACTCAAATATCTTTTTTTTAAAAAATTAAAAATATTGGCTTCAAACTAATTTTATCTAATAAGAAATATTGTTTTCAACATTTGGCAAAACTTTGAAAAAAAAAATCGAATTGACAATTTTTTTTACAAAAAAAAAACTAAAAAAAATGTATAAAAGTTGGTAAAAATTCATTTTCGACTTAAATAGCTTTTCAAAAATTAAAAATATTGGCTTCAAACATATTTTATTTCACAGAAAATATTGTTTTCGTTATTCAGTAATTTTTATTTTAAAAATAGTACGAAAATTTGGTAAAAATTGATACGAGTACATATAGACAAACTTTTAAGCAAGACAAATCGACAGACCGGATGGGAAGTTATCAGTGTGGGTCGCATCCCATCCTTTTTTTAAAAGTATCATTACAAAATTAATATGACAGATTAACGGCTGATGTTTTGCTTTGTAAAATTTGTATTCTCAATATTTGGAGATGAATAGATTAACAAATTTAACATTGCATTACTATTTAGAATATTATTTTTATGATTTTAATTAATAAGATTGGTCATCTTTATCTGACGAAGAAGAACAACATACATATGTATATGTAGTTATTCACCGTTCAAGAGTATTCCGCGTTCACAAGAATCCATTTTCGGACTATGATGATATTGACTTTAAAATGTGGATCCGACTTTCCAAAGCATCTGTGGATTAGTTGTTGAGTTTGTTTGGTCATCATTTGGAGCAAGAAACTAACCAAAATAAACCAGTCAGAGCTTTAAATCAAGTGCTTCTTACTTTACGATTTTATGCCACAGGATCTTTCCAAATCTTCGTCGAAAATATGTTTAATATCTCAAAATCAACTGTTTGCCGCATCGTACTAAAAGTATCCCACCATATATTAATTTTTTCAACGTATAATGCTTACTCATTTTTTCTCACACAATTCGCTTAGTAGAAAGAAGAAAGGGGTGTATTTGTACAGGGTTGTGAAGAGAACTCTATTTTAACAAAAATATCGCTGAAGTTTTCCATTTTATGTTTGGTGAAACTGAAAAGAATTAAAGGCCTGATAAGACTTTAAAAGCTTTTAGTTAAAAGTGCTTAAAGTGTTTGTTTATGAAATCGGACATAAAAATCTTTAAAAAAAATTATCATCTTGAAGACATAATGATGTGCAATAAGAGGTCACTTCTTTGAGAAATATCACGGTCACGAACTTTTCTTCCAAGTTTGCTTCATAGTTCAGTCAATTTTAATATTTTCACTGCGTTTTTAGCATTGGGTCATTTATTCTTTGATTTTCAGAAGAATAAAACGGGCTATTCAAAATGAAACGTATCACTGGAAATCCCAGTCGTGTTTCTCTATTTTCCCTTCTTAGTTTTACTTCAAAATTTTATTTCTGAACATGACCTGTCTGAACAAAAGTAACAAAGCTATAATGGTCGGTGGTTTGCTTATTGTTCTAGCTCGTAACCATAGACCTATTTACAATAACAATCATAAATAACATTGCCATCCCAACCCTTCTTTGAAAAGTTCCACTTAAATCTTTCCTATATACTCGAGTTTGATCAATAATTTCGTCTGATATTTAGTTTGACAAATTCATTTTTATAATATCTCAGACAAACACAAATTTATTTTTAGTTTCATTAAAGAAAGCTGTTAACAAAATGCCTGTTAATTCAGTTAATAACAGTAGAAAATCAATAGAAATCCAATTGGAAAGGCCACGAGCAAAAAGTGCTTATGATACGACAAAATCTCAAGGTGTTTCAAGTCCAACAGGACGATCAAAAAGTGCTCTAACTCAGAACATAAACAAAAAGCAACCTCGAGATCCACCAACTGCATCTGGATATTTAAAGTCAGGACTCACTGAAGCACAACGTCGTCGTGTACAGTTAAACAAATCAAAAACATTACCTAAGAGCGAACTTGAAAGGATTCACAATGCGGCTAAAATAACCAACACCGACGATAAAATTGAAGCTCAACTGGAAAGAGAGGAAGCTGTCAAACGTATCGAAGAAGAAGCTGAACGTCAAAAGCAGCTGTTCAAGCAAATCGACGAAGCTAGACTTCAAGCCCGTGGAGTGAAAGACATCAAAGAAGACCTTTTTGAAGAAGAAAGAGTTAAGGTTCTCGAGCAATCTTTCATCGCTAAGCATGAGCAAGAGGAAGAAGTGAAGCGTGTCAATCAGATAATGTTGAATGCGAAGTGTCATGCCATTCGTGATGCCCAGATACAGGAAAAAATCGAACTAGCTCGTGAACTCAAACAGGAAGAGAATCGTTTGGAAAAAATGATGATTGACCGTGCTATGGCCGCCCTTCAGGCCGAGGACGAGAATGTGAAACGAGAAAAAGAGAAAAGACTACAATACGCTGCTGAAATTAAAAGTCAATTAATGGAGAGGGAAAATCTGCGATTCCTCGAAGCCGAACGAATCGAAGAAGAAGCTAAAGTTCTGTCAATAGCCAATGAAGCAATCAAAAAAGACGAAGGACGCCGAGCTCGCTTGATTAAAGAACGCCGTGAACAGCTGCGCTTGGAGCTCAATCGCATTTGTGAAATGTCAAATGTTTTCAAAAAGATGCTCTTTGAGCAAGAACGTGAAGCCGAAATGCGTATTCATGCCTATATGAAAGCCAAAGAGAAACGTGAACGCACTCTGGCCATAGAGAAGAAGCTAGCTAAGCAAGCTTTTGAGCGGAAGCAACAGCTCTTATTCGATCTTCAACAAAAGATATTGGAATCCAAGTCGAAGAGAGAAGAAATGGCACTGACACGTCAACAGGAAAACATCGAACGGGAATATCGTCGCAAGGAGAAGGAGGCTGCTATCCGTAAGAAAGAATTGGAAAAGACCCTACATGAAGCACGATTAGCTCAGCTTCAAGATGCCAAACTTCGTGAGGCCTTACAAATCGCTCGGAATGAAGATGATTTCCAAAAACTTGTGGAGAAACTTAAACGTGAGGAAGCCAAACAGGCCAAGATTGAAGAAGAACGTTTAAAGAACAAAGACCGTTATCGTGATGAGATTATAAGACAGATGAATGATAAAGAAAACGAACGCCGTAAGAAATACGAACGAGACCAGAGTGAGGCAGTTGAATGGATGGAACAAGAAAAGCAACGCGAAAGAAACGTCAGATCAGTAATTCAGGCGAAATTGGCTTCGATGCGTGACGCAAATTTGCCAGATAAATACATAAAGGATGTTGAAAGACAAATGCTGAAAATTTCCGAACAGAAGAAATCATTGTTGTAAAAGGTTTCTGACTTTTAATTCTACATTAATGCATTTTTGAATATGTAAAATTATAATTTTTATGAAAATTAACTATGGCTAGATACAAAAATAATCAAAATATTAAAATATAAGTTGTTTTTTGTTCATAAGAAAAAGAAAAAGAGGGTAAATCCCTAAGGATCTACTTTTGGGAGAGTGTGTTAAAAGCTTGCAATCTTTGCTTTATTTGAAATTGTGTATCTTTGAGAAATAACACGACCAGAATTTTCTTCTTGTTAAATTGCGAATATTTCGTTGCATGTGAAGAACGCAGTATTGTTGAAAATAAACGCAGTATCAATAGATTGCAATTCCGGCCATACTAACACTGGTCGGGAAAATTATATTTCTTTTCTGTCCAACAAATAAAAAACAATTCTCTTTTAAGGATAAAGCTGTGTTGCATCGGAATCTCGTCTTATATTTTTTTCTATAGCATCAGGTTTTTTTAAAATTTGCCAGTGTTTTCAAGGCTAAGCTAGAACACAACATAGTTCTTAACAATAGTGGTGATTTCGAATGTAACTTCAAATTAAAGACTCTATAATACGATTTTATGTCATTTTTTGGAAAATTCCAAAGCTCAAGATTTTTAACGGACAACTTAAAAAGTTTTGCAAGGTTTGATTGAATTTAAACAGTTTCATATTTAGTTGGCAGTTTTAGGAAATGTAAGGCACATAAAGGTAATCCAAGTTTCTACTACTGATTGGCCAACTACCAAAGATTTGACTTGGAAATAAGAAAAGTTGACTGGGAAGTCAGTGTAGAAAAATATCCCTATTTATGTTAAAATGTCAGTTGATTATGTTTTTTTCATAAAACTGAAAGCGGAAATTTAAAAACTTTGTTAATTATTTATTTTTAGTAAGACCTGTGGGCCGTGGCGTGATAGTTTTTGCGTTGGTTCAATCCCTGCCTGTACCATCTTAAGTTTTTTCACTGGTACTACCTTTTTCTTGTCATTAAAAGTGCTTTAACAAATTAGCCTTTCAGATTCGGCGTAAAACTGTAGGTCTCCTCCATTACTGATAACAGTACTCGCACAAAGGAATGCTTGATAGTTGTTAGTCACTATGCCCTAGTTCTAACCGGACTGTAGCGTCACCTAAATTATTTTATATAATTATTTATTTACTGGAAAATATTAAAGTTTTTTGGTAAAGGCTTCCTTATCATATTTGAAATGGAACAAGGATTTTTATTTATAATTCAAAACAAAACATTTAAAGAATGCCTTCAAGGAATGCAGTTGACTTGAAATGAAGACGCTTACCAATGTTGTCTGAACCTGCCCATTGCTTAAGCATGTATCGCTAAATACAACTACAACCTCGCATTTGGCCCGTGCGTCATCGCGTCGGGCTTTGAAAATGAAAAAAAGAGGCTGGGATGCGACCCACACTGATAACGTCCTATCCCGTCTGTCAATTGGTCTTGGTTAAAAGGTTTGTAGGTTTCATGTTGTCAGTTGAATTATTCTTGCCTCACCCTTTTTTACCGTTATTTTAACGGACTATGCTCTAGTGAAATAGCCAGTTGCATTCCTCCCCTTAAACGATTTAACCGTAATACCCGCGCTTCTAGGAATGCCCATCAGTTTACCCTTGAACCCAACTTCGGACGTACTATGAAGTACAGAGATTCTTTTTTTAGCCGTACTACGCGAATGTGGAACGCCTTGCCACGCTCTATCTTTCCCGGTCATTGCAATGTTCAGAAATTTAAAACCAATGTACACCGACACCTCCTATCCAACCTTTCCCTCTTTTCCTAATGCTCACACTGTGTCTTTGGCATATTAAAGGTATAAAAAACCCTTTTAGTGTTTGCTAATTATAAAAAAAAAAAAAATTCTTAAAAATTACCAACAATATTTTTCATATAAAGAAATAGTTTAGTAGATTTTTAGTCGGAAACAAATTTTTACCAATTTTAGTAGCATTTCTTAAATTTTTACAAATGGATGAATGAGATTAATTTTATACACATCGAGAACAGAATATCAATTTTTACCAAATTTGCGTACTATATTTTGTCGATTTTATTTTGTAACAAAAAACGGACTGTTGGATTTTTATAAAAAAAAACTACTGAATAAAAAGTTTGAAGACAATATTTTTAATTTTTGAAAAGCTATTTGAGTCGAAAATCAATTTTTACCAACTTTTGTCAAATATGTTTTCCGATTTTTCTCAAAATATTACTGAATGTTGACAACAATATTTTTTAAAAGATAAAAGCAGTTTCAAAGGAATATTTCAAAGTTATAAAAAGATATTTAAGTCGAAAATCAATTTATGCCAACTTTTGGTAATTTTTGTATAGGTTTTTATTTTTTTTACAATAAGTCCCTATCGGAAGTTTCGGCGTTTTTAAATGAATCACACCTTATAAAACCGAAACAAAAATGTCAAGAAGGTCAAGATCATCCGAATAGACCAACAGGTATCTCTTCTTAGTTCTTTAAACAAAATTGCCTTATAAACTAAAAATTGTTTTATATTTTACGATATAATGTGGCATAATGCACTACTTCAGAACTTACAAAACGTTATGTATCTTGAAACCTAGGGCGTCAAGAAGAAAGTTTACTTAATATTTTTTATTTATTTCTTCTTTTTTTTATACATTTAACAACAGAGAAATTGCAATGACAGTATAGTTGAATACAAAATAGGAAATAGATCTGTTTGGGCGTTAAGCTCGAGTTTACAATCTAAATCGAGCTCCAAACTTGAGGTTATATTTCAGATGTGTCATAAGAGTTAATTGTTAACTTCCCATAGGAAGTAATTGTAATTTGTCCAATTTGTCGAATTGTAAATTTTGATCTTTCTCGACGTTTAAAAGTCTTAATTAAACATTTTTAGAGATGCCTATGCAGGGGTGCGTCCGGACGTTCTGGAAGCTTTTTTCGTCGTCCGTGGATCGACTTCAAATGCATTTTGTTATACAGATAATAATGCAGAAAGGAGAACAAAAACAACTGTCATCTCGAATATTTTACGAACAAAAAGTAATTGTATGCAACAAAGAATAACGTTTTTGACATCTGGTAAAATTTTGAGAAAAATAGAATTGACTTTTTTTTACAAAAAATAAAACCGAAAAAAAAACCTTGCTAAAAATTGTTAGAAAATTGAATATCTTTTTTAAAATAAAATACATTGGCTTCAAAATAATTTAACCTTATTAAAAATATAGCTTAGGAGGCTAACAAAATTTAAGTAACATAATGTGTACATTAACCTTATATTTAAAAATTTCAACTGCTAAACAACTTAAGTTGTTAAATTATTTTAGAACAATATTATCCAGCAAGGTATGTTCTAACTATTTAATATGGATGACTCCCTTCATCAAAAGCATTCCAAGATTCCAACAGCTAAAACACACAAGTTTAGAAAGTTTTTGGTGCATTTTACGCAGAAAATTAAGAAATTGATTTGAAAAGTATCTTTTTTCCACAAATAAAATATACTTTTCTTGTTTTTATTTCTACTGATACGAAGAACGCTACAAAAATTCAAAAATCCAGAAAATGAGAGAGGATCTGATGTGTAGAAATGTTGGGTTTTTTTGACGTAGTTTTTTCGACTTCAATTGAAACAAATTAATGCAGGTTAACAAATAAGTTGGAAAGAAACGTTTGTGTAGCACTAAGTACTCACAAATTACACGTTTCAGAATCTCTTTTCAATTCAAATCTCAAAACATTCAAAGCCTCTAAATCAATAGATATGAAACGTTTATTATGTTTTTTCACTTAGCCATTAGTTTAACCAAAGTTTCACTTTTGCTTTTTTTGGGCCATTTGTATTATTCAAATTCGTGGTAAAATCTTAGTTCTAGAGCATTTCAACAGATATAACTTCCTAATTCCTTCCAAAAAGTCTGTTCGAAAATTTTTCTTTTAAGATTTTTCTCAGAAAATTTAAATGCCATTTTATTTCTCAAAAAATCTAGATTATCTTATTTTTTTCCGAAAATCATTTTAAATTTGCTAAAAAATATTTTTGGTAAGCACTAAATAAAACGATTATAAATACACATTTTGCATTTTAATTTCCTTAAAAAATGTTGACCCCTTTCTGAAATACCGAGTTTTTTAAAAATTAATATTTTTATCAAAAATCATAATCAATTTGAGGAATTAATCTTCGACAAGAGCTGACACAGAAAGAGAAGATTACTGAAATCGGTCCATTACTTCTTGAGAAAACTTAAAAACAAAATAGAGGTTTTATGACGGCTACCCTTCCGGAGCAATGCAAAAATATGTTTTTCTTGTAGAAAGAAGCCAAATTAAGAACACAACATTTAGAAAAAGTTTTAATAAAATGAAAAAAAAAATGATTTACGCTTATATGCTTATAAAGGGTGTCCCAAAATTAACGCAAGATTTGAATTTGCCGCCATTTGTGCAGTGAAGTGTTGGCAACCCTGAAAAAAGCAATTTGACAGCTAACAGTATAGGGTTATTAAAAATTAACACAACAATTGAAGCCTTATGACCATGGACAGAGAAGAGAGTTCGTTGAATGGATTATTGAACATCAACAAATGGACCCTGATTTTTCGAGCAAAATCATCCTAAGCGATGAAGCATATTTTCATCTTGATGGCTTTGTCAATCGCCAAAATTGCCGCATTTGGGGTTCGGAGAACCCACATGTGACTGTCGAAAAACAAATGCAGCCACAACGCGTGACTGTATGGTGTAGATTTTGGGCTGGAGGCATCATTGGGCCATATTTTTTTGAAAATGATGCTGGTCAAGCAGTGACTGTTACTGGTGCTCGATATCGCGACATGATAACACAGTTCTTTCTGCCAAAATTGGATGATATTGATGTGTCCAATATGTGGTTTCAACAAGACGGTGCCACATGTCATACAGCCCGTGAAACAAATCAATTACTGCATGAGACATTTCCAGGTCGTGTACTCTCTCGTTTCGGTGATCAAAATTGGCCTCCTAGATCGTGTGATTTAACACCATTAGACTTCTTTTTATGGTGTTATTTGAAATCACAAGTCTATGTCAACAAGCCCACAACCACCCGTGCATTAAAGGAGGAGATTCAACGCTGCATCAACGAAATTCAGCCACATTTATGCAGAATGGTCATGGAAAATTTCAACAAAAGAGTGCGCATGTGCATGCAAAGCCGTGGAGGCCATTTGTCCGATATGTTATTCCATACATAACCCTATCCTATGTACTTTACGAGTCAATAAAAATATAACTATCAAAAGACTAAAAACGGCGTTTTTTATTTAATTCAAATCTTGCGTTAATTTTGGGACACCCTTTACAACCTAACTGTATAAGCTTTATGGCTCATATCAACCCCCTTGGATCGTCTATTGGCCAAAAATTGATGAACTTGTGCTGTGTTTTTGGAATATGGCTGAATATCCGTTTCACATATATTATTGGTCCAGTCTTCAGTTGAAAGTAGTACTTTTAGCAACAAATTTTAAGGAAGTAAAATACAATTGTTGTTTTCATATAAAAAAAAATAATTCAAAATATAATGAGAGTCATTTCCATTAACGTAATACGATTAGTTTTGAATTAAAGGGAATTCCTACGAAAAAACAAACAACTTATCACCCAGGAGTAGTCATGAAACCTATGACCCCCCCTCTGGACCCGCCATTGCACGTCCGAACCTGTTCTTAACTTCCCATAGCATGTTATTGTAATGGGTCCGATTTGTCAAATTAATTTTTTTTACATTTCTCGACGTTCCAAGGCCCCTAGAGTCGTTTTTCAAAAAAAACTAAGAAACAAATTTGTCACCTCGAAAATTTTACGAATACGAAATGATTTTATCTCCAAAACAGTTTTGTGCAACGGTAAATAACGTTTTTAACATCTGGTAAAATTTTGAAAAGAATCGAATTCACAGTTTTCTTTTACAAAATATAAAAACCTGAACAAAAAAATTAATAAAAGTTGGTAAAAATTGATTTTCGACTCAAATATCTTTTCAAAACTTTGAGATAATGGCTTCCAGCTAATTTTTTCTTTTAAAAAATATTATTTTCAACAGTCAGTAAGATTTTGAGAAAAATCGACAGTTTTTTTTACAAAGAAGAAAAACTTAAAAGAAAATTTAACAAAAGTTAGTAAAAATTGATTTTCGATTCAAATATCTTTTCAAAACTTTGAGGTTATGGCTTCGAACTAATTTTAATTTATAAGAAATATTGTTTTCACCATTCAGAACAAATATGAGAAAAATCAAGTTGACAGTTTTTTTATATAAAAAATAAAAAGTTAAAAAAAAAACATTGCTCAAAGTTGGTAAAAATTGAATTTCGACTCAAATATCTTTTCAAAAATTTGAGATATTGGCTTTAAGCTAATTTTATCTTTTAAAAAATATTTTTTCAACATTCAGTAAGATTTTGAAAAAAATCGAATCGACAGTTTTTTTTACAAAAAATAAAAACTTAAAAGAAAATTTAACAAAAGTTAATAAAAATTGATTTTCGATTCAAATATCTTTTCAAGACTTTGAGATTATGGCTTCGAACTAAATTTAACTTATACAAAATATTATTTTCAACATTCAGTTAAATTTTGAGAAAAATCGAATTGACAACAATACTAAAACTTGGTAAAATTTCAGTAGTTTTTTTTTTGTAAAAATTCAAGAGTCTGTTATTCCATAAAAAAAAATCTACAAAAAATCAAATATGATAAACATTGATGTTCGGTTCTTGATATCTCTCAAATTAATTTCATTAAACCAATTTGTAAAAATATAAGAATTGCTACTAAAATTTGTAAACAGTTTTTTCGACTAAAAATTTGTTTAACAAAACTAGATTTTTAAACTAAACATTTCTTTTTTATGAAAAATATTGTTAGTAGTTTTAAATTTTTTAAGAATAATTTAACTGACATTTTTTTTAACCCACCATGAAAACTTGCGAACTTTTAAGCAAGACAAATCGACAGACGGGATGGGAAGTTATCAGTGTCTGTCGCATCCCAGCCCCTTTTTCTAATTGAAATTGAACACTTTCAGAAGAGTCTAAAATGATTTTTATTTTAAAGTACTGTCAAGTACTGACAGAATGTGGCATAAAAAGTCATATAAAATCAGAACAAATTGTTGAGATCCCAACATGTAACCACGGTTAAAATAAATAAAATTGTTTTATTTTTTTAGTAAATAAACCTTAAGTTGGAAGATTTCGTTTAAATAAATTAAAAATAAATTTCGTAGACAAAATTTTAATAAGTTTGAACATATTGAAAATAGAAAGCCTACTCCAAAAATAATCAATTAAACTAACTCACATTTTTAAAGATAAGAACAGATTTATGAATAAAAGAAGGTACATTAAGTCAAATTCATTAAATTAATTCCAAGTCATCACAAGGCTAAAACAAATAACCCACCAGTCGACACAAAATAAAAAGTCGGTAACCAGAACGGGGATTTTTTGAATGCCTCACCAAACCATTAAGCTGGGTGTGCACCGCAAAGCTATAACAATTTTTAATTATTACTGTGTAATTCTCATCAAGGAAACTTTTTGAATATTAAATTTTGTATTAATTTTATTTTTTTCAATCCATCCAAAAGCCGGGAAGCAATAAAAGAATTGTTTAAAAACTTTCTCTTTGCATTTAAAATCAATCATCGCTAAATTTTAAGAGAAATAAATAGACTCATGATCATTATACTCTTCACAAACCTCATTTATCTACCTAAAGAACCTAATTTAAGAGAATGTTTAGATTAAAAAAGAAGATTTGAAATCAAGTTCATGTTCTTGTCTCCATTAAGAGGTGTTTTAGTATTCAGTAGCTGCAGAACGATCTTGTTGGCAGCATTTCATTTAAAGTCAAATCAGTCAATTCGAACTCAAGATACAACCTAGACGCGTACCACACACACCTTAATCGCGTGTTTAGTTTAAAAGTCATTAAATTCTAGTTTGTTATTAATTTTGAAACACAACTTAAAATCACACAAACAATAAAATAAATTCTTTGTAATGCAGATCAATAGAAATTGTTTATAATTATTCTCTTCAAAATTTTTAAAAATTCAAAATGAAAACCTTTAAAACTGGAAATGCTTTTAATATGCATCTAGCGTTCTATGCGTGTCTATTTTTAAATCTTCTAGTGAGTGCACTGACTTATACCATTCCTGATCCTAAAGTGCAAATTCTTAGTCCTAAAGGATTGCGAATATCAATTCCGCGTAAGTCTTGATCTTCATTTAGTGGTGATTCTTTTTTTGTATTGATTTAAGACAAGTTTAAAATTTTTTCGGGGGATATTTCTTTGTTTAATTTTATTTAAACAATCTTTTAAAAAATCCGGTTTTAAGAAATAATACTCATTCTGTGGTTGGCGGGCGGTGGTCTATTAAGAAGAAGTGTAATTTAAAAACAACCAAAATCAATAAACAGAAAATTAAAGGTCGTTTGTTTATAATTTTTTTGTTTGAATTATGACTCCGGCATAAATATCAAATGAATCAGATTTTGGTGTCTTAGGTCATTTGTTTTGATTTGTTTTAATTTTTGTGAAAAACCAATTAACAATTGTGATCTTGAATGCAATAAATTCTGTATCAATGGGAAATTTGATAAGCAGAGTCTGTGTTAATAACTATGCCAAGGTTTATTTAGGTTATCTTGAAAAATAAATAGAGCAAGATTAACACAACGTCAAAGAACTTAAAATTGGACTTTAAAGTAAACGTCATAAAGAGCCTGTGTATTTATTTAAATTCTGCTTTCCCACATAAAAAGTATAAAAATCAGGGTTATTGAAAAATGTACTATGTATCAATAATTATTATTATTATTATGCCTTTATTTCATTAAAAAAACATTTTTTCTACAATTTGAAAATCAAAAAAATATATTTCTGCCAGAAATTAACATTAATAGCTGGTAGGTTTTCATTAGATTTCTTGTTATACTCAAACAAACAGAAAAAAGTAAATGATCTTTTGATAACTACTGATTTTTGCGTTCTAGTTTACGTTTGTATAAATTCATATTATAAATTGTTTTAGAAATTTGTAAATTAATATTTTTAGGAAAACAGAATTTAAAAAAAAAATTAAAAGGTGGAAAAGCTTCTTCGATAAATCGAAGCGTGGTCACAGAACATGAAGAGATTTGTCCACCCAACGGATCCGTTCATTACACCAAACATTTGTTCTCTATGAGAGGACACTAAGTTGAAAATAGAGCCTTCGAATTTCTTGTAGTATCGGACAAATAGCTATGAAGTCGTAAATATCGTAATGCCCATGTCTGTTACAATAACTACAAAGGAAAGGTAGATCTGACTAATGCGGAATATAATTCAAGTTCAATATTTCAACCCTTGCTCTGAAAATTATACCTATACTTACTTACTTAAGGTGGCGCTACAGTCCTGTGTGAAGTAGGGCCTCACCCAATAAACATTTCCATCTAGCTCGGTCCCTAGCTAGATGTCTCCAGTTTGGCGCTCCATGTTGGGTGAGATCACTTTCCATTTGTGCGCCCCACCTGATCCGCGGTCTTCTTCTACTGCGCCGTCCCTCTGGATTGGATTCGAAGACCTTCCGGGCTGGAACGTTAATGTCCATTCGCTCTACATGACCTAGCCATCTAAGTCGTTGGACTTTTACCCTTCTGGCTAAGTCTAGATCGCTGTACAGCCCGTACAGCTCGTCGTTCCATCTTCTCCTCCACTCCCTTCGATGCATACGGGACCGTAGATCACACGAAGAACTTTTCTCTCGAACCGACCCAAGGTGCTTTCATCCACTTTTGTCATAGTCCATGTTTCTGCACCATATAGCAGGACGGGGATGATTAGGGTCTTACATAGCGACACTTTGGTCTCTCAAGAGAGGACTTTACCACTCAATTGCTTTCTTAGTCCAAAGAAACAGCGGTTAGCAAGAGTTATTCTGCGTTTGATCTCAGCGCTGGTGTTGTTTTCTGCGTTTACAGCGGAGCCTAGATAGGCGAAGTCATTGACTACCTCAAAGTTACGTCTATCGATGGTGACGTTTTGACCAAGACATCGGTGTTGTATGTCCTTTCTTGACGACAGCATGTACTTTGTTTTGCCCTTATTAACCGTTAAACGCATTTTTGCCGCCCCTGTCACAAAAGCTCCATTGACATCACGCTGAGTTCTTTTGATTATGTCAATGTCATCAGCATATGCTAGTAATTGGACAGAGTTTTGAAAGATAGTGCCTCTATTGTTGACATGTGAGCTCTGCACTATTCTTTCAAGGATGTTAAAAAAATCACATGACCTTGTCTAAAACCTTTATTGACATCGAAAGGTTCTGTTAAGTTGTTTCCAACCTTTATGGAGCAGCGAGTTTGGCAGGGATGGCAAAACTAGACATGGCTCTATACAGCTCGTCCCTGTAGATGCTGTCATATGCGGCCATGAAATCGATGAAAAGATGGTGGGTGTCGATTTGGTGTTCTTGGGTTTTTTTTTTCCAGGATCTGCCGTAATGTGAATATTTGATTAACTGTGGACTTTCCTGGTCTAAAACTACACTGGTAAGGACCTATCAGGTTGTTGACGATGGGTTTTAGACGGTTACATATTACGGAAGAGAAGATTTTATAGGCGATGTTAAGTAGACTGATTCCTCTATAGGTGGTGCAGTTTAGAGGGTCTCCTTTTTTCAGGAACAGGCAAACAATACTGAGGTTCCATTTATCGGCTTCTTCCGACCATATCTTACAGATAAGTTGGTGTATGCTCTTAACCAACTTATCAACTTATCTCCAGCTGATTTAAAGAGCTCGGTATTCAAGCCATCCGCTCCAGCGGCTTTATTAGACTTCAGCTTAGATATGGCAATCTTAACTTCGTCTTAGTCGGGAGGACAGGATTGTTGGCTTTCGTCGACTATGTTGAATGGATCATCCTGCCTGATAGCGAGATTCGGTTCTTCGTCGCCGTAATACAATCTGCAGAAGTGGTCCTTCCATATCTTTAGCATTGACTGTGGTTTATGTACATACCTGTGAATTTCGTTTCACCTGTTCACAAAACTTTTGAACTTCATTCATGCTTTTAAACCTCTCAACATCTTCCACCGCACGCTTCTCATGCCCTCTCTTTTTCCTTCGGAGAAGTCGATGTTCCTATCTTCTGCTCATAGACCTCATGTGCACTATTGCCACTGGTTTTCGATACATTGTGTTGGCGGCAGAGAACTTCGAGAGAGGTTACTTGTAACTCGGTCGGAAAAGGATTTGGCGATCTCTGGCGGTTGTAGACGTTCGACGTTGTACCTTCTCCCCGCACCTCCCTGTTTTGCCTTGGGTCTGGAAATCCGAAGTGCTACCTTGGCTACAACGAGGTAGTGGTCCGAGTCGATGTTAGCTTCTCGGAAAGTTCGAACATCCTTGATGCTGGAAGCGTGTCTGGCGTCGATAGCAATATGGTCAATTTGGTTGACGGTAGATTGATCTGGAGAACTCCAAGTTCCTTTGTGGATTTTGAGGTGTGGAAAACGCGTACTGTCTACCATGAAGTTTCGCCCCGCGACAAAATCTATGAGCCTGAATCCATTGTCGGAAGTGTTGTCGTGCAGGCTGTTCTTCCCGATTATTCCACCAAAGATGTCTTCCCTTCCTAACTTGGCATTCAAATCGCACAGGACAATTTTAAATTCATAGCTAGGACACTGCTCATATGTTATATCTAAGAGCTCGAAGATTATATCTTTGGTGTTGTCGTCTTTCCCTTCTGTGGGGGCGTGCGCGCATATCAGGCTAAAGTTGCCGAATTTAGCCTTGATGCGTATGGTCATGAGGAGCTCATTGATGCATCTATAGCTCAGGACTTCTTGCCTGAATCTGGCTCTAATGACGAAGCCGCATCAAAATAAGCGCTGTTGATTTTCGTGGTAGCAGTCACCATAGTAAATATCGAAGTTTTTCATCCTCTTTTTGCCCGGCCCATCCCATCGAATTTCCTGAATGGCGGTGATATCTGCCTCATAGCAGTCTAGGGTCTCCGCTAATTCTTCGGCCGCACGCGGTCTGTCAAAGAACCTAACATTCCACGTGCATATCCTAGGTTGTCAACAGTAAATCCCTCCGTATCCGAGGCAACTACGAGGCTTTTACGTGGCCAGGAAGGTGAAATCGGGTAAGCTGATTTTTAATAGTTAACTGTCAAAATCAAGCAAATACATCTGTGTAAGGTGATAGTCAATTTTAGAGTTTTAAAGAAAAAATTTGACATACAATAAAAACTTCAAGAAAGGGGTTTGTTCGTAGACTACTAAATTAACATGTGGTGTTGAAGCGAGCTTGTAGCTCTTTATATATCTGAATGGAGTTGAAATGGGCTTGAATCCGCGACCGTATTCGAGTCAAAATTTGTGAAGGAAAACCTGTGTGGAAGAGTTGGTTTTACAGATAATGCATTATGGTCTGTTTATTTCCATGTTTTTGTACAAAAAATATAGTTTTGTTCCAATTAATTTTACAAAAAAGGTTGCACCTGGAGTAGGTAGCATATATTATTATATGATGCCGAACTATTCAGCTCTTCATTGTTTAACACGAATCAAACTATCTCACTTGTACTTCATAAGTAACATCTAGCGTTTTTTTAGCTCAGAGCTGAGCACTAAGCAGAGTCTGAGCGAACAGAGTAGAGTAGAGTAGAGTTCTGAGCAGGGTACGTTCAGAGATCTCTGATTTAATTATGAAACAACTTGAGCACTAAACTGTCATGACTTAAAATGTCGTCTGTTTGAAGGCGTTCAGCATTTTCTTGAATCAAATTAATTAAAAACACAGTCATAGAGTTGGAAGCCTGAAATAAATTTGATTCATAAAAATGTTATACGCAATTAGTTTTTTTCTAAACTATCTTTCCTTCTGCACTAAAGCGACTAGCCTCTTCCGCCATTTTTATTGTTTTGACGATGATTTTTTCTAATTTCCCGGCTTTCAAATATCAGCAGAGCGCGCTCTGAACATGTTCAGAACTAAAAAAGAAGCACGAATTTGAAGCTCTGAACGATAAGAGCTCAAAAAGAAACACAATTATTCTTTTGACAGTTCGAGCTCTGCTCTGAACTAAAAAAGAAAAACGCCAGTCGAAGCACCATTTGCATTTTAGAAAGTACTGTCAAACTTAATCATTTTTAAATCTTCTTGTGTGGTGGAAAAACTAAAAAGATTTATTTAATCTAAACTGAGATAAACCTCTGGTGGAAACATAGTAAAACTTAATTATCTTTTCTATTGTTTTCTCTTGCAATATAAGCCCAGTTAGTCCATTTTCATTGACAAAACTAAATAATATCACGAGTAACAGATTCATTTTCTATTCCCCAATGGAAAACACATGACTGCAAATGCAAAACTACTCAACGAACACAGCCATTGAGATACAAATGCAATATCGATATCTACCAACATTTGAGAACGAAATGACATAAGATCCATTCGAGGATAAATGTCAAAAACCCATCCGTAGTAAGATTCTGATTGCAGAATAACGTTTTTGAAATCAATTTTAATTTTTAGAAGAATTGAAAGTTTTTTTATAGAAAATAAAAACCTACAAATTTGTTAAAACTGAAAACTTATAGAAAATATTGTTTTTTTTTTAATAAATAAATACAATTATTAAAACAATTTCACAGATAGTTAAAAAAATGTATTCACCGTTTTTCCTTAAACAAAATGTTTGTAAGGGACCTACAGCTTGATATTCACTTATTAATTGCATATTTTTGACTTTGATCTTTGCACTAATTATATCAAAGTTCTCCATTGGGAAGTTTTAAGGGTCTCATTATTACCGGTTTTTTTCCCGAATTTAAATTTGGCAAAGCTCTGATTTGTCCATACAAAAAACAGGTTCTTTTTATGACCTTCTTCAGAAAAACCGCCATAAAACTTGTATTTTTCAACTTAATCCAAAATATCGTCGAATAAAAACAAAAAAACGTCTCCCTATTCATGTGACACGAAGAGTATTTTAATCAAACAGAAATTTAACAGATACAGCAACAAAAGTTTGTAGTACCCTTGGCATGATGGTAAGTGCGTTGGACTCTCATTTCAGAGGTCTTGGGTTCGATCCCTGCCTGTGCCACCTAAAGTTTTATTCATGGATACTGCCTTTTGCGAGGAATTATCCGCCCGGATTCGGCTTAAAAAACTGTAGGTCCAGTCCATCTCTGCAATTACTTGCACAAAGGAATAGTTGAGAGTTGTAAGTCACTAGGCCATGATTCTTTTCGGACTGTGGAGCCACCAAATTTATTTATTTAGCAAAACAAGTTCCATTGGCAAGAAAGAATACAAAGGTAAAAAAAAACTATACTTATCCAATCTAGTTCCATTGGCTACGAATCCAGTACCAGTTACTCTTTTCATATTGAAAAAAATAGGTTTTGTTGAAAAAGCATAGAGGACTTTTGTTTGACGTTTTAAACATTCAATTTGGTTTCAATTGCGCAGGTTCAGACGACATATGGGACTTGAAAGTTATACAAGTTTCTAGTATCTGATTGGCCAGCTGCCAAAATTAAGTTCCAACTAAAGCAAATTAAATGTCAAGTCAAGTCAGCTTCGGTCAAAACTACAGTTGATCACGTTTTTGGTATTCAACTAAAAGCTGAACTTTATTACTCTATAATTTATTATATTCACAACTTCATTAGATACTTCGGAAAAGATACAAGTAATATTTCTTTAACACACAAGGAGGAGTGTTTTGGAGGGGTTTGTTAAGTAAAGTTCTGAATTTGAAATTCATGAAAAAGTTACTAGTTTGATAGCTGAACCCGATCTGGGATTCTTGTTAAACAAAGGGAAAAGGATTAAAACTATATAAGCTCGGATGCTTTTACTTTAGAATTAATTTCATTTTTTAACTTGTGTGTTTTTCCTTTCAGATGAAAATGGAATCGTTTTGGTGGGCTATCACATAAACATTAACAAGCCCATCGCCTTACTGCAGCCTGGAGATTATATTGGCGATATAACAAACCCCTCCAATGGACAATGGGTTTTTGAAATAAGAAATGCCTTCATTGATCCTGGAGATAAAATTAATTTCTGGGTCCATGTTCAATACGGAAGCTATGCATTCCGAAAGTTAGGTTCTGAAATTGCATCGGGCGATGCTGTTAATATTTCCGAACCATCTTCAGATTCCGAAGACCCGCCACCAATTCTAACACCAACAAGTAGCTCAGAAACATACACCCGCCCGACATCACCCACCACCACCGATGACGAATTCACTTGTGAACCCTCGAGAACAACAGTTGATCGAAAAATCGTCTGCAAAGGTCAACTTATCTTCGAAGACAACTTCAACACTCTGAATTGGACGAAATGGAAGCGAGAAGTTCGAATACCGCTCTATGCGAATGATGCTGAATTTGTTTCCTTTCAAAAACGGGATGAGAATTGTTATGTCAGCGATGGACAGTTACACATTGTACCCAATTTATTGTCTGAAGTTCCTGGGTTTACTGAGTCTAGTATAAGAACTGGAGAATTGGATCTTGGATCTGAGTAGGTAGAAGGAAAAATATTAAATCTATCTTTTGTTATAGTTCATGATATTCTTTCAGTTGCACAGGAATTGTCGATATCTCTCAGGAATGCACAAGGCACGCACAGTTTTCACAAATTCTTCCACCAGTGGTGTCGGCAAGAATTCGAACAAAGGACTTTTTCAGTTTTCGTTATGGCAAGGTTGAGGTACGGGCAAAATTGCCTCGAGGAGATTGGCTATTTCCATGTAGGTTTTTTTTTATGATGTTCTGAAAAATATCAGTTCTGTTGAGATTTTGAATTCTTACAGTGATTTTGTTGGAACCTATAGAAAATTATTACGGATTCACAGAATACGCCTCGGGACAGATGAGGGTGGCGTTTATTCGTGGCAATGAATTTCTGAACGATCGCGATGATAATGAAATTTCAGGATATCGCATTGCTGGAGGAGTTGTTTTGGCAACAAGGGAAGCACTTCGTGATGTATGGTTAAAGGGAAGTTTACGAAGAACGCACTTGGGAAATGACTTTCACACTTATACACTCACTTGGACGGATAATTTGATATCACTCGAAATTGATGGTAATGAATATGCTATAATTCGGGGTGGGTTCTCGAGACTTTATACAACACAAAATCTAAAACATGCCAAGCTATGGGATAATGGCAATGCTATGGCTCCGTTTGACAGAGAGGTTGGTAGAAAAAAGTCTGAAAATATGTCCGTTCTAATACTCGTATAATGAAAAATTTTGTTTTAGTTTTTCCTAACTCTAGGCGTTTCAGCTGGAGGACATTCTGATTTCCCTGACGGTGTCTTGAATGGATTTGCGCGACTTGAGAAACCATGGAAAAATGAACACCCAAAGGCGGAATTACAGTTCTGGAATGATCGAGAGAATTGGTTAAAGACTTGGAATGGAGAGAATGCTGGACTTCACGTAGACTATATAAGAGTCTACGCACTTTAAAATTTAACTAAAACATAGACTGAATAAAATTTAGAAGATTTAAGTAAGAAAATATTGCATGTTTTGTGTTACTAACTGTCCTGGATGACTTTCTTCTGACCTTTTTGTAAAGTTAAAGCCAGCAAGAATTTGAATTAATGTTTTAGGTAACTTGAAAACGAGTCTCGTTGCTGAACATAATTTCAAGTTTGGAATGCGTGAACGCAATTTCATCAAAATTGGAACTCAAAAAAGCCGAAAAGTGTCAAGAAGTAAATATCAAACACGAAATTTAGAGGACATAAAATTGCAAAAGAAGTCTCGAGTTATTGAAAAATATAAAAAAATGTTTAAGTGGTTTGATTGTCATAATTGAAACTAATCTTTAGAATTGTTTGACAGGCCGGCTATCTAAAACTGTAACTGATGGAAATCAAACATTGTGGATAAGGGGTTAGTTAAAGTTTTTATTGGTTTTCAACAGTGAAACTAGTTTCTGCATCTTTTGACAGAATTGGATTGTGTCCATACTTCGTTTTTAGCGATCAACAAACAATTCTGCCCTGGTTGAAATCAACCGGAACATTTCTCTGACTTATCAGTGGAACGATTTATTTTATTTTTTAAAACAATAGAATTAATTTAATTTTAATGATAGCAATAAGGGGCCAGCTACAACTATCATTGGTTTTTGTTATTACCTTCATTATATACCTATTATATCATTGAAAATGGCTGGAATTTGGTGAGTTTATATTTTTAAGATTTCAGAGATTTCCGTATTCTCAGAAATATGAACAAGATTTTAGGTACAACTTTCTCACTTTTACTGTCAAACATCTGAAAACAGAATTTTTATAATTTGATTTCTCAAGAACTCTCTATCGCACAATTCAAAAGTGATGAAAAATGTTGTTACGAATTATAAACTGAAAATTCATCTATCAATTCAAAACGATTTCATCAAGAAAAAATTTAAAAAAAAAACTAAAAGAAAAGTTAGGGGTCGTATAAAGTATTTTTATTATTTTTATTATTATCTTTATTTTTTCAAAATATAAAGTACAAATGTTTTAATATAAAAGATTTGCGAGCATATCTTAAAGCCGTCTGCCCATTATATCTAAAATTATTACAATAAAATTTACATTCATAAATTCAAACACAGCAAGAAAATTGTAAATGAAAAAGTGTAGAGTATTTTAACATTAAATATAATTTTACCAGTTGACATAGACGAATTTTAACAAAATATCATTAGAGTTTAAGACATTATTTCAATCAGATCTAATTAAAACTAATGGAAACTAATACAAATATATTGCAGGAGTTACATTTTTTTAAAGAAAGAAAACGTTTTAACTAGTGTACATATTTAAATTTTAAAGATTGATGAATTAATCGATTTAAGAGTAATGGTAGATTAAGGGATTCAATGTTCACTGAAAGATGGGCTTTAAGTTTAGCTAAAACTATTGATTCCAAAAGAGTTTTACATAAGTATTTCTGTAAGCGATACCTTCAGTAACAAACCTGATAAGAACCTTCCAACCTCAACAACTCACCATTAAGAATTGAGTAACTCTCTTCTGTAGAAAGAAAACTTTTCCTTAAGTATATAAACATCGAATTTCTGAGAGTATTGGACATCTTGCTAGGAAATGATAAACGTTTTCGATTTGATTAAGGTTGCAAAGATTACTATTATGATTTATATCAACCCTATGAGGTCTGTTATTTAGCGCTAGCATTTCAGTATGGATCTTAAATATTAAACTCATCTAGTTAACTGTAAATTCTTTTCGAAAATAATTAGCTTCCGCCAAACAATAATTCAGTTTTCTGTATATCGTTCTTGACATGGACTCTTAAGCACGGTTCAGAGAATTTTGAAATACTTGTTCGTCAATTGCTGAGATGCAGTCATAGAATTCATCCTTCCATGGACCAAAGTTATTCACATACATACATTGGGTGGCGCAACAGTCCGTTGTGAACCAGGGCCTAGTGACTTAGAACTCTCAACCATTCCTGTGTGTGAGTACTGTTGTCAGGAATGGAAGGGACCTACAATTTTAATCCGCATCCGAGCAGCTAATTTGAGAAAGCACTTTTTCATGACAAGAATTACTCTTGAAGGATTTGTCAATTCTTCGCCAGAGGAAGTACCGGCAAAATTGAACTCAAGACCCCTTGCATGACAGTCTAACGCACTAACCATCATGATTCAAGGCTAAATGAAATATGGTTTAAAAAAACTTTGACAATATAGTCCGCATTTGCCTTAAGGTTTTTTAAGAAAATTGGAGGAAGTCCAGATTCGACATATATTGCATAGTAAGGTGTGTTTAAAGGGACCTTAAATACATGTTTGAAGAAATATCTCTGGATATCTTTAAAGTCTTCACATACTTTGTAACCACACACTTCATTAACATAACAGAGTGAACTTTTAATTGTTGCATCAAATACTTTGAATGATCGGTTCGATACATTTGTTATTAAAAACATGACCAAATGCAGTTGATGGTTGATTTCGCAACATATATCTTTTATATGAGGTCCGATGTTTAATTTTTGTATTGTTGTTAAACCTAAGTATTTAAATTTTTTAACTCCTCTATCCTTTCACCATTAAGTTTCCAAGAATGGTAATTTTTAAAATTATGATTACTAGATCTAAAAACCATAATCTTCGATTTTGAAGTATTAATTTGAACATCCCAGAGTTACAATACTGGTCAAGTAATGAGTAAGAATGACAAGGTCATAAGCATATAAAAGCACCTTAATAAGCAAATCAACATAATATACACCCCCTGGAACCTGTCTCCAATGTCGTTAATAAAAAGTGAGAAGAGCAAAGGACTCAGAATGCAACCTTGCGGGACACCGACTTCCGTCTTAAATTGCTGCGAAGAGATTCTACCCCTAGAAACTACCGCTGTTGTATTTGAAAGAAGTTTCTCATATATTCTTAAAAATTTTGTTGATAATCCAACAGCTAGTTTGAAAAGTAATAGTTTTCTGTTTATTTTATCAAAGGCAGCTTTAAGATCTGCAAAAAAAGCATAGAGATTAGTTTTCTCATTCAAAAAACGTTTAGCGACATTAGTTAGAGTAAAAATTTGATCAACTGTAGAGGGGTTAGCTCGAAACCCAGCCTGAAAACAACTTATTTTGTTGTTTGTCTCAACCCAAAGTACAAGTGAAAGATATAGCATCTGAGTAAACAGTTTTTGTAATGAATTGAGAACAGAGATACCTCTGTAGTTTTCGGGGAGATTAGGATCTCCTTTTTTAAAGATCGCTAAAATGGATGACTCTTTGAAATTCTTTGGTATTTCTTCGTTGTTAAACACTCGGTTAAATAAGAACAATATGTGTTCTTATTGTGAGCTGGCATTTTTAAAAACTCGGCTGCCATCTAACCCCAGAGCATTATTGTTTTTCATTTTTTCTAAGGCAAAAAGTAGTTCTGGCATTGAGAACAGAATTGGTTAGGATCTACTTTTGTAAGTTTTTCGAATTATGAGCCCATCATGTCGATACTAATTGGAAAAACATTCGATCTGTTTCGGTTACCTAAAATTCGTACATTTTTCCAGAATTCTTTAGCATCCCTGCATTGAATCATATTAAGAGCTATTTTTTGCACATATTGTTGCATGTTTTTAAAAGTCTTATTTGCCTGCAGATAAAGATATTTCAAGGCTGAGTTGTTAGTCTTCCTAAAGAATTTCAACCATTTAAAAGATATTTCTTTGGTTTTTCTACAGGCATCAACATACCAGTTGCACTTGTAAAAATGCCTCTGTTTACTAAGAAGGTGACACTTGACTCTCTTATGGTTGTAATAATAGACTAAGTTGATTCATCGATTGTATTTTCAGACGATAGCGAAAGATCTGTTGAATGTTGATTCAGATTTTGCTTATAAATATCATATTTCTTATCAATCCAACGCAATTTTGAACAACTGGTATTGTTTTGTTCTTGAAAATTAATAAGTTGGGATTTAAACTCACAAGAGACACAAATGGAAAGATGTAATGAATAGTTAGCAGGGATAACGTTGAAATCTTTTACAATATCAAGCCAGTCACCTTTGGCTAGGCAATTATCGATAACAGAGCAACCTTGACTGCTAATAAAAGTACAGTTTCCTAGATTATCACTTTTTGATATTCCGTTCACGACAAAAACCCAAAATTCTCAATTAACTCGATTAAGTAATTACCATTCGAGTTTGTACAGTTGTCAAATGAGCTTCTTTTGCCCGAGAGATGCTCAACATTCATAATAGGTATGTCTTGGAATTCCCCTATCCGACCGTTTAGTAGAAAACAAATCTACAGCTTATAAGTTTCATTTTAAAACCAAGCGTGAGAAAGTAATAATAGTTTTTAAATCTTCAAATCAATAATTTAAATCTATGACCGCTATAACTACTAAGACTCAAAAGTAGCTATCAATTCCTCACAGAGTGAAGTGCTTCTGAAAAAAATTTGATTACACAGATTGAAATAAAATCAGAAATGTAGGCGCTTAGATTTTATGCCAATAGCACGATTTTACTCTTAAATCAAATGACTTTAAGGTATTAACAAAACCTGACTCTTGTCGAATTTAAAATACAATTATAAAACATATTAATAAGTAAGACAATTTAATGAACTATCTTATTTTATTAAGGAACAAATCATAGTGCATAAACTTTAACATAATCCACATGAAGTCCCGATTGATCACCATTCCAAGTTTTTAACCAATTTTCCCGATCATTCCAAAATCGCAGTTCAGCTTTTGGATGATGATTCCTCCAAGCTTTGTTTAATTTTGTTGGTCCATTAAGGCAGCCACCTGGAAAATCAGAATGTCCACCAGCTCCTAATCCAAGTGTTAAAAAGAACTAAAATCAACTGCATAATTAGTTCAATCTTATAAGTCGTTTCTGTTTTTAGGGTACTTACTTCTCTGTCAAACGGTGCCATCAAATGTCTATTACTCCAAAGGGATGCATGAGGTAGACTATGTGTTTGGGTAAGTTTCGAGAAACCTCCTCGAATAAAACCGTATTCTTTTCCATCGAGATGTAAAGAAATATCTTCCTCATTCCAGATGAGGGTGAAATTGTGATACTCATCACCCATATGTGATCTTCTGAGACTGCTTTTGAGCCAAGAATCACGAAGTTCATCACCGGTTGAAAGCACAATTCCACCCATTATTCGTTTGCCAGATAGATCATCCCCAGTTTTGCTCTCTAGAAGTTCGTTACTTCGAATAAATGCGACTCTCATCTGGCCCGAAGAATAGTCTGTAAATCCATAGTAACTCTCGGCTGGTTCAAGAAGTATCACTAAAAGTCACCAAATATATGAATAACAAATTTGATCTTGTATATGGGACTATCTTACATGGAAATAGCCAATCGCCTTTAGGCATTTTGGCCCGAACTTCGACTCTTCCAAATCGAAAAGTGAAAAAATCTTTTGTATTGATTCTTGCCGATACTACCGGTGGTAGGACTTGGAAGAATCTTGCATTTCTTATGCACTCCCTGGACATATCAATTATTGCTGTACATCTGTAAAAATTAAAAAATATGTCAACTAATATCTTCTTTTAAAAAAAAATTAAAAAAAAACTTACTTCGCTCCCAAGTCCATCTTTCCAGTTCGAATTCTCGTCTCATTGAAGCCTGGAACCTCTGTTAATAAATTTGGTACAATATGTAATTTTCCATCGCTCACATAACAATTTTCAGATCTATCTTGGAATGACACAAACATCGAATCATCAGTATCAATGGGAATTCGAACTTCCCGTTTCCACATAGTCCAATTTAAGCTTTCGAAATTGTCTTCGAAAATAAGTTGACCTTTACAGACTGCATTGCGTCCCACTGTTGTAACAGACTTTTCACAATCATTGGGAAGTTGTTGCACTTTAGTTGTGGAGCCTGTTGTCGACTCCGAATCGGAAATCTCTACGGGCGATCCTCCAGCTACTTGCGATCCTAATTTTCGATAAGCATATCCTCCATATTGAACATGCATCCAATAGTTTACTTTATTTCCGGGATCAATGAAAGCGTTGGAAATATGAAACAACCACTTGTTATCATTTGTAGGCTCAGTAATATCGGCAGAATATTCTCCAGGTTGATTTAGGGCGATCGGTTTATCAATGTTTATATGATATGCAACAAGGACAATCCCCTTTTCATCTTAAAAGTTAAAAAGGTATTTTTAAAGATTAACGAGATTTTACGAAGTTAGTTAGGGAGCAATCCGTTTTAGGGTTGGTGGCGCTGCCATTTGACATCTGTCAAACTCAGCTGTCAGCTGTCATTTGAAGTGTCAAAATGTTAGTGTATAAGCATTTCGTTTTTATTAATAAGTAATTTAAAGTCATGAGTAGCAGGTATTTATTCTTAAAGATGAATTAACAATTTTACTTTATAAACTTTAATACTTTATAATCAAACGATGTTCTATGTATTTCTAAATTGTTGTTTCTTGTTTTTATATTTAAAATAAAAAAAACACTTTTCTATGACATACAAACTACTCCGCGTGATAACAATTATTATAAAGATGATTTATTTGGGGCAATGATAACCTCATCAAACGACACGTGATTAAAGTTTAATTTTAGCTAATGGTGCATATTTTAATTAATCAATAAAAAAAGGTAGGGAAAAAACTTACGTGGAATAGAAATTCGTAATCCCTGTGGACTAAGAATTTCAACTTTGGGTTCTGGAATCGAATAACTCAATGAATTCACAATTAAATTTACTATTATAGACAAATATAAACAGAAATTCATTCTTAAAGTAATCTTTATGTAATATTATTTTCACCCAAGCAAAATTAATTAATCACTCAATACGTGAAGTTTTCACAAATGCGCTCTAATGGCGCCTGCAACTTATTAGTTGAATAAATTAAAGTCGACTGCACTTCCGATTGAAACCAACAAAAAGTACCCCGATACAAAAATATTCTCAGATCAAAGTTTATAAAATTCCAATCCGATAATCAATTAAGATTCGCTCTTAAAAGTCACCGAGACGTCACTGTCATCTCGTTAGGTAGAAAAGTTTATCAGTGAAAGTGTTGATTAGGATTTTCAAGTGAGATAACTCGATTTTACGTTATTTGTCTGTTTTACTATTTCGATCTGAAAATCGATTTCTTTTGCGCCAATTATACAACTTCAAGGGTATTTCCATTGGAATAATAAATCAATATATTTTTTTAGATCTGTAAAAATTAAGATTTTCTTCTTTTTTTAACTGAAAATTTGCAGTTGGAATTTTTTCGGGAGATTAAGTTATTTTTGTGAAATTGACAGCTTAATTTGCATAAGTCAATTTGATTTGATTATAAAATGCGTTTAACAAATATTGCAGAAACAATTTGTAATTACTAGCTGTATTTTTTTTCCTTGTGTTAATGAAGCACCAACACCAATTTAAATGAAAATCATCTACTGAAATCAATCTAATCAATTTTCGATCGTGTTCCTTTCGCTATCAAAACTTTAAAACTTCTTTAAGTAAAAACATTACTAATTTTTGTACTTATATATTATATTAATTCAATTTGTTTGCACTCTACGACAGAAACCGATTTGTTTCCGTTTTGGAATATTTGAATACAAGTCTTACCAAACAGACAGCTGTCACTTTTTTTTATTCATATTGTTGTTAGTTCATATGGGATCTGAAAAAGTGATTTCCGATCAAAATTTTTGACATTTATCAGTTTTTCCATGGGCAAATGACAGCTGTCACTTTTTTTTTATTCATATTGTTGTCAGTTCGTATGGGATCTGAAAAAGTGATTTCCGATCAAAATTTTTGACATTTATCAGGTTTTCCATGGGCAAATTATAATTTCCTTCACAAAATTTATTTTTTTCATGGCGCATGAAACATGATTGGAATAATGTTTTTTTGTCATTGTATTAGTTTAACTTCGTGTACTTTTCAAGGAGTGGTAAAACTATCAAATTTTCAGCCGAACATTTTTTGAAAGTTGTATTAGTATCGGCAGATTTGATCTTAAATCAATTTATTTTGCCCCTCGAATGCGAAAACTAGGGAAATTTGTTTTGACAGATCTATTTCAAGAATAAATTGATGTATTACACCCATGGCAAACCGCATTATTATGGGTATAAATACGACGGTTATTAAGGTTTTGAAAAACATTTTAAGTGTTTGGTGCAGTTTGGAAAACTAATTTTTGATAAGAATACAAAACTACTTTCCACTACAACCGGTTTAGTCAAAAAGCGTTTAATCATAATTGGTTCAGTATTTTTTTTAGATTCTGTAGAATAGGTAAATGGAATTTTTCGGAAAAATTTATAAAACCCTCAAAGTATTTTAACTTATTATTTAAGATAGGATTTTAGAAAACAATTATATATTTTATGAAACAACAACTTAAATTACTTAAACAGATGTTTTTTGTTGTAGTTTAAAAGTGATATCTTGAAAACATAACGTGACAGAGTGATTTTTTAGATAGATTCGGATTTAGGGGTCGGTAATAGCTTTCATTGATTCCATCATTGGAATTTTTTTCAACAGCGCGTTTATTTGTTTTGAAAATAAATTCGTGAGTAAAGTCCACCAGACAACTTTTCTGATACAAATCTGTTATTGGAAATGTACATTTTGCGGTTTCAAAAGTAAACGTAAATAAAACTCATGCAGGTCAAATTTGTTTTCATGATGCCATTATGTGTGTAACATTTCTTTTAAGGTTATTTTCGTTTACTTTTTGACACATATTCGGGTGTTTCTTAACCATAACTTGACGAATGTTGGTTTTTAAGTGGTCAGAAATTGACGATGACAGTCGTTCAATCATCGTTTTCGAAGAAGTAGGATCCAATCACACCTCCAAACCAAAGAGTGCACCAAACAGTGACTTTTTTTGGAATGGTCTCTCTTCAATTATTTGAGAATTCTTATAACCGGAAATACGACAATTTTTTTTATTAACATACCCACCGAGTCGCTGAAGAAATCGACGTTTCTACGACGGCTTCAGTTTTTGTGTGAGCTGGATGTAGGTGTAGATCCAAATGCAAAATACGCCATACGATGCCGTAAAACAGCCCTAATTCCTGAGAACGACGAGGAATCGACACATTCGAGTCTCCGGTGCAACCTTCTCTAAGAGCAGCGATATTTTCAGTAGTACGAGCGAAACGATGTTGCACAGGCCTTACAATATCTGCAACCAATCCATTTTCTTCAAATTTCTTCACAATTTTGTCAATTAAAGCTTGATATGTGGCTGTGGCAGAATCACCATTTTTGTAGTAGTTTTTAACAATTTTTATGCGTTGTGCGATAGTTAAACGATCTGTTTCTGATCTGTTTCAACTGAGACAAAAATTAGTTTGACAGATGTCAAACTTTTGAAACCGAAAAAGGGATAACCCATTATTTTAATAAGCAAAACCCTTAAATTGCCTAAAATGCTGTTATTTAACTTAGTTAAAAGTCTCGAAAACATGACGTGACAGAGTAAATTTGAAGCCAGATTTGAATTTAGGGGTAAATAGGCAGGTTCAGATGAGATTGGGAACTTGAAAGTAAGACAAGTTTCTTATATCTGATTTTGCCAGTTGCCAATTCCAATTAAGGCAACTATATTAGAAAGTAGTCTGAATAGTTAGTCAAGAAAAATCTCATTAGCTTCCATATCGTGTCGGATAGGGTATCTTGGATAGGTGGATTTATAGATACCTTGTTGAACGAGTTGGATATAGCTGTATTTAGATAGCTGACAAAAAATAAAAACAACTTTCAATTGTTCACACAAAGAAGAGAAACATTTAAACTTCGAAGCAAAAATTTTTGTAAAATAAATCATTTCATGCCAAGCTAGGAAGGGAATACATCTTTGGTGGAATAATCGGGAAGAACATCCTGCACGACAACACTTCCGTCAATGGATTCAGGCTCATAGATTTTGCTGCGGGGTGAAACGTCATGGTAGCCATTACGCGTTTTCCACGACTCAACATCCACAAAGGAACTTGGACTTCTCCAGATCAATCTACCGTCAACCAGATTGACCATATTGCGATCGATGCCAGACACGCTTCCAGCATTATGGATGTACGAACTTTCCGAGGAGCTAACATCGACTCGGACCATTACCTCGTTGTAGCCAAGGGAGCACTTCGGATTTCCAGACCCAAGCAAAACAGGGAGTTGCTGAGAGATGCAATCAGAGAAGCCTCCTCTAATGTGCTGGGTTTCAAGCAGCCACCAACAAGGAATCCCTGGTTTGATGAGGAATGTTGGCAGCCAAATGCAGCCAAACAACAGGCACGCAAAGCGGCGCTGCATAAAAGGACGAGAGCTGCTCGTGAGCTCTATGAGCAGAAGAGGCGAGAGGAACGCCGACTTCTCAGAAGGAAAAAGAGAGGGCATGAGAAGCGTGCGGCCGAAGATGTTGAGAGGTATAAAAGCAGGAATGAGGTTCGAAAGTTTTATGAACAGGTGAAACGAAATTCACAGGTATATAAACCTAGAACCGAAAGCTGCAAAGACGAAAGACGAAAGCGGAAACATCATAGTGGCACCGCAGTCAATGCTGAGGATATGGAAGGACCACTTCCCGTCCTCCCGACTTAGACGAAATAAAGATTGCCATATTTAAGTTGAAGTCTAATAAAGCCGCTGGAGCGGATGGCTTGAATGCCGAGCTCTTTAAAGCAGCTGGAGATAAGTTGGTTAGGAGCATGCACCAACTTATCTGTAAGATATGGTCAGAAGAAAGCATGCCCGATGAATGGAACCTCAGTATTGTTTGCCCGATACTGAAAGAAGGAGACCCTCTAAACTGCACCAATTATAGAGGAATCAGTCTACTTAACATCGCCTATAAAATCTTCTCTGCCGTAATATGTGAATGTGTAAAGCCCATCGTCAACAACCTGATAGGTCCTTATCAGTGTGGTCTTAGACCAGGAAAATCCACAGTTGATCAAATATTCAGACTACGGCAGATCCTGGAAAAAACCAAGAACACCAAATCGACACCCACCATCTTTTCATCGATTTCAAGGCCGCATATGACAGCATCTACAGGGACGAGCTGTATAGAGCCATGTCTAGTTTTGGCATCCCTGCCAAACTCGTCCTTTTGTGCAAGATGACCATGGAGAATTCACGCTGCTCCATAAAGGTTGGAAACAACTTAACAGAACCTTTCGATGTCAAAAAAGGTTTTAGACAAGGTGATGTGCTGTCGTGCTTGAAAGAATAGTGCAGAGCTCATACGTAAACACTAGAGGCACTATCTTTCAAAAGTCCGTCCAATTACTGGCATATGCTGATGACATTGACATAATCGCAAGAACTCAGCGTGATGTCAATGGGGCTTTTGTGAGTATTGAGGAAGAGGCGGCAAAAATGGGTTTAACGGTTAATAAGGGCAAAACAAAGTACATGATGTCGTCTAGAAAAGACATACAACACCGACGTCTTGGTCAAAACGTCACAATCGACAGACGTAATTTTGAGGTAATCAAGGACTTCGTCTACCTAGGCTCCGCTGTAAACGCAGAATAACTCTTGCTAAGCGCTGTTTCTTTGGACTAAGAAAGCAATTGAGTGGTAAAGTCCTCTCCCAACTTGAAGCGCGAAACTGGAGACATCTAGCTAGGGATTGAGCTAGATGGAGAAGTTTGTTGGGTGAGGCCCAAATAATTTCATGGATAAAATACAACTGATTCGTTGGACGATCATCATCTACAAAACGAGAACAAAATTGAAGTTTAAAAAAATAGATCATATAATTACTTTCTAAAATTCGGAGGCAAATAGCTTCTTCATCGTCTATTATGTACAGAACATCCTCAAATACAACTTTAACCAACATTTTGCAACTTTTTGTTTACCATCAAATACAAAAAGCTGAAAACAATATTCAACTTTCTTGAAATTCAACTATGTGTTGAATTGTTGTTGTCAGCTGTTCTGTCAGATACCTACATACCCCAGAAATTCTTGGATACCTTTGAATTCCTTTTTTGACATCTCAGCTGTTTTTGATCAGCTGTTATTTTACACGTAAAACACTAACAAAAAGGTATCCGGATACGCTACCAGTCTGTTATTGAACGCAGCCATTAACTATCAAGTCAATTTTACTTATGTCAAAATGATAGCTAATCATCATTGTTGAATTAACCAAAAGCTGAACTTTATTACTCTGTAATTTATTGATTTTCCGCACAAATCCAATTTATGTTCTATGTAAAGGTGTTCCATGTGAAATTGGTAAAATAATAAGAAACATTTATTTAAAATACAAGTAGAGATGAGCGTCCCTAAGACGTTTTATGTAGACAATTATGTTTTGTAGTTTTTGCACGATCAACTGAAAGTAGAGCTTGGTGAAGTAAAGTTTCTTATGTTGTCTGAACCTGCCCAGTTAAAATTTTCATTAATTCCATGATCGGATCCAATCATTGGATTTTTTTTTTGACAGCACGTTTATTTTCAAATAAAGATGATTAAAAATAAATTCGTGATTAAAGTCCAACAGAATTTTTTTCTGATAGAAATCTGTCATGTATAAAATTGTTTAAAATTAAAACAAAAACCAGCATATTAATTCATTCCACTTTTAGACAGAATAGAAGAAATTGTTACGGAAATTGAATTTCCATATTGATAAAAGGAAATGCAGTTTCAGCACAATAAAATTTGTCTTTTTCAAAACAAAATTCTTCGAGTACGGAACAAAGTAAAATATCATTTCAAATATTTTTTAGAATCAATTTCAATGATAGCTACAAAGAGTGGTGGACACGAATTTAGCACATTGAAAAGAGTACAAGTATTTTTCTACTTTCAATTCTTTATTACTTGCAAGTAAGGATTAATTTTTATGTTGTTACTATGACTACCTTATATGGTAATAAAAATGTGTAAATGATTGAAAAGTAAAAAGTAAAAGCCGGACATAAATTTAGCCCGTTTTGCAATCAAAGAACGTATTTTTAATTCGTCTGTTTTTTTAAAAAGAAAATAATAATTTATGAGGTAATTAAATATTCCTTTAATAATTTATGTATGTATATTAAAAAAAAATTACAACAAAAAATGAATTAGGAAAGGAAAATGGTGCTCAAAGGAAAAAAGAAGTCTGATCTTGAAAATGAAGTCAAAAGGGCGGACAGTAAAAGACATTTCTATGTTGTTAGAATGCTCCAGGAAGCTGGTCTATAATGCCTTTCGTCATTTCAAAAAGTTTGGAGTCATTGAAAACGTTCAACAAAAACCCTGGGCCAGAAAGACAACTACAAATGAAGATAGAATTATTTATAGGTTATCGACGAAGGATCCGTTTAAGACCTCATGTGCCATTCGAAGCAAACTTTCAACGAACTATGTGAACTTATGTGACTATAAGCCGACGATTAAATGAAAACAATCTACTTGGGTGCATTGCTCAGAGAAAACCGCTTGTATCAAAAAAAAAATTAAAATCTAGGTTACAGTTTGCCAAAGCTTACCTAGACGAACCAATTAGGTTTTGAAAAAACGTGTTCTGGAGCGATGAATCCAAATTCTGCCGGTTCGGATCGGATGGGAAAAAATATGTATGGCATCCAAAAAACATGGAATATGATCCAAAGTACAATCACCCGATCTTAACCCGATCGTGAATTTGTGGAATGATGTTGATAATCACATTGAGCAACAAAAAACAACCAATTTAACGCAATTGTGGCAGGAGATTTAAAATGCTTGGTATGCAATTCCAAAGTCACGATGTGAGGCTTTGGTTGAAAGTTTGCCAAGAAGAATTGCTTCTGTACTGCAAAATAAAAGGGTCCCTACCGAATACTAAGAAAGACTAAGAACTGATAACGGTAAGTAAAATTTTATTAAGAAACTGTTGAATGTGCTAAATTCGTGTTCAGGCGAAAAATTGATGTTTCTACATTCCATACTTTTTTCTTCTTACAGATGTTAAACATATTTGATGAAGTACTATAAAAACATAGTGCTATGTACATATATGTAATGTAAATAAAATATAACTGATTTCATAATTAGAAAACAGATTGAAAATTAAATGGTTTTTATTTTCTTTAACAAGTGTGCTAAATTCTTGCCCACCACTGTATAACCAAAAATTGTCAGAAAAATTTTAAATGCTGGCCAGTGTTATTTTTTTAGAAAACTTATAAACAATTTTAACCAGTTTCAAAAAACAAAATTCCTATTTAAAAAAAATCATCGCTTGAAACTATGGAGATTCAGTTTAATGTTGTTCTTTTAAGAATTTTATTTTAAATTATTTTTATTTTGTAGTTATTTTTATTTAAAAATTATCATAAGTGAACAAAGTTAAAAATAGGGTATGACTTCAAGTTTTCTTTGAGTACATACTTCACAGCTTTGCCTTATTTTTCATCGGTGGATAAAGCAGGTTTAATAGCTAGTTAGTTTTTTTTTAAGTTGCAACTTGAGAGCTTCTACCACATAAACAAAGCTGATACCGGCTAAGCTGTCTGCTCCTAAACTAAACATTTAAAGAGAGTGATCAAAATAATATTTCAAGTTATATTTTCTTCAGTTGATTCGAGTTTCTCTTCGCGTTCAAACGTAATTTCCGGCTTTTGTAGAGTAGAATACTTAATTTTTGTTTTAAGTTACTATATTTCAATTATAAGTTCATACATATATTTTATATCAATTTTGATTAAGTTCTCTAATGCATTGTAATTCAAGATGTTCTTATTCATAAATTAACATAAAAAAGCAATCAAATGAAATTTTTACTTAATTTAAGTATTTTTAAATTTTATATCATAAGTGTTCTAGTCTCATCGTATACAGTTCCCGATGCGACTGTAGAAATTATAAAGCCAAAAGGATTTCGACTTTCATTACCAAGTATGTTGATTCAGAATCTAATAATAAAAAATGTTGTTTACAAAACAAAACAATATAAAACGTGAACCATTAAAAACGAGAAGATTCTTATGGCAACTAATGACCTATCAATCGTCTTAGAATGACCATTTCACAAATGAAGCTAATCTTCAGATGAAAATATATAAATACATATTAATCATCAAGAGATAAAAATGAAGTTCGCGGTGCAATTTGATTCATTTTAAGTTTTGATACCAGTTTTTTGATCACAAATCAAGTTCGAAAAAAAACTAAATACAAAAGTCGGACGCTCCTTCTTCTAATTCGTAATCATGGAAGAATTCCCCGTGTAACTAATATCTTGAGCTTGTGTGCTAGAACCATGTGGGAATACCTTTTGTTTATAATGTTTAACTCAGTGTTTTAATAAACATGAAGTTAATATACAAATAAAAATAGAAAATTTTATTGATTTAAGACTGAATTATGTTCAAATTTGATGGGCTTGGGTTTTAAAGATGTTTAATGTATTTTGTACACAGAGTTCGAGTTCAAAAAGATATTTTTGTTAATGTCCATCAATAATAATTCTGTTGTAATTTCTGTCTGGGGAGTGAGGATGTTGTAGGTTTAGTTTTCCAAACGAGTTTTAATGCATATTCATAATTTTTATTTGTGTTTAAATAACATTAATTTCTTTTTCATATGAAGAAGAAAATTGAAATTCCAATAAAAACAAATTGTGCAAAGAATTTATGCAGATTTATGTATATCGGATTAAATTGTTAAATTCAGACTAAACATTCATAAATAAATTGTTCATACTTAATGAGTGATTTATCAAATGGACGATATCATTATATGAATTTTTAGTTCGGGTGATACTCGTATATTTATAATATAATTTGTTGATATAATTAAATAGTTAATCTGCTCAGTTCGGTTTTGGTATACTTTTTCTAACATTTAGAAATGTATCTAAAGAATAAATGCTTCATTGTTGGCTACCAAGGTTCTATTTCATAACCATTGACAATTGCGACAAGTGACAGATCAAATTTTTTGTATTTGAGGCTTGAAAATTGTCAAAAATATGTCCATACAAAATTATCAAATTTTGTAGAATAAATAAATTGGGCAGGTTTAGGCGACATATGTAAGGGGCTTGAAAGTATGGCAAGTTTCTAGTACCTGATTGGCCAGCTGCCAAAAAAATGACTTCCAATTAAGGCAACTTTATTGGAAAGTTGACTGGAAAGTTAGTCAAGAAAAATTTCCCTAACTATCAAGTCAAGTCTTCTTATGTCAAAATGACAGTTTTCAGCATTCAACTGAAAGCTTAACCTTATTATTCTATGATTGATTTCTTTTCTGCGCAAATCCATTACTTGTTTTGTATAAAAGAGTTTCATGCAAAATTGGAAAAGATATACATAAGTAATATTTGTTTACAAAACAAAATACAAACCGTGGTGGACTTTAAGCTTTCCTAAGGAGTGTTTCTTAAACAATAATGTTTTTGATATTTTTTTCTCGATCAACTGAAGGTAGAGGTTAGTAAATTACATTTCCAAAATTGGAAATGTATGACACTTGAAAAACTAACTAGTTGCGTTGGTCAATATTTACGTTCGAAGAATTAATTTGGCTTTAAATGTTAAAATGCTACCCAATGTTGGCTTTCAGAGGTCTATTGACAATCAAGAGATAAAAATGAAGATAATTGTCAAAATCTGTTCCATAAACAATTTGACAATTTTGTAAAATAAAGAAATTGTAACGACAATGGCTGCGTTCAATCTCGTGTTGGATAGGGTATCTTGGATAGGTGCATTTTAAGATACCTTGTTGAAGGAGTTGGATAGCTGTATTGAGATAGCTGTCAAACAATTAAAACAACTTTCAGCTGCTCACAAAAAGCAGAGAAACATTTAAGCTTCGAAGTCAAAATTTTTGGAAGATAAAACATGTAATGGATAATTCAAATGATACGTCGGACGATGATGAATTGAGAACAAAATTAGTCAATTTTGAAGTTTAAAAAAATAGATCATAATTACCTTATAAAATTCGGAGGCAAATAGCTTCTTTATCGTCTGTTAGGTATGTACATAAAATCCTCAAATACAACTTCAACTAACATTTTGTTCCTTTTTGTTTACCAACAAATACAAAAACCTGAAATCAATTTTCAAGTTTCTTGAAATTCAACCATGTGTTGAATCAGCTGTTCTGCCAGATACATACCCCAGAAATTCTTGTATACCTTTGGATTCCTTTTTTGACATCTCAGCTCTTTTTGATCAGTTGTTATTCTACACGTAAAAACAAAACAATAAAAAGGTATCCCGATACCCTATCTGTTTGAGATTGAACGCAGCCATTTGACAATTTTGTAAAATAAAGATATTGTAATGAGAATGAGCTGTCAAGCATATTTTGGGAATTGTCATGATTTTTTCGACAGATTTGTACTGACAATTAATTTATGACATGATTGCGACAGAAAACTCAGTCAAGTGTTGACAGTTAAAAGACTTAAAATGATAAACGATATGTTTTCAAGGGAGAGTGATGTCGATTTTCAGTTGGGTCTCCCCGCATTACGTCGGCGGCAACCTCGAAATTTGTAAAACAAAGAATAAATAATGATTTGGAATCGTTAAATGGCTTACAAGGCACGGAATAGATTTTATCGATAATTGTTGCACGTTTACAGCATCAAACGAAGAGGAATTACTATCTGAATTGTAAGAACCCAACTTTTATGTGCATTAAATTGGCTTGAAAGTGGAACTTAGTACCGTACAGTTACCGGTGGAGAGGGTGTTTCAAAATTATCAATTTAACAGAGTGTCTGAAGTGTATGTTTAATTTAATGGTAGAACAACTTTTGGAAGAAGAAATTCCCTGGCCAGAAAATACAATTTCCGTTTCAGGAGTTTTGCAAATTTTGCATGTGTTGCTGATTTTTTAATAAGATTCATTGTTTGTAGTGGTCTGAACTTGGGGTTCTTTTATGTTTCTTCCCGGGTCCACGATCCGTTCACGATTCTAAGATTCTCAGCCATTTCCTAATGCTTTAATATAAAGGAAGTGGTTATGGATGAATAAATCCCGCTCCAAATCTAACAAAATGGAGCACTGAGAAGATTTTTGAGGGCTTACAAGAAAATGCACAAGAAAATTTTGCAAACTATGACATGTTAAAATTGAAAGAGTGCAATCGTTCTCTTACTTCTAAAATCAAAAAATTGGTCAAGAAACGATGAAAACTGAAACCAAACCTAGGAAGTTTTTGTTCCATGTTTTATAATTTTTAACTTCCCATAGGAAGTGATTGTAATGGGTCCGATTTGTCAAATTGAACATTTTGACATTTCTCGACGTTTCAAGGTCCCTAAAGTCGAAATAAAAGATTTTTAGAAATATATTTGTGCGTGCGTATGTACGTACGTCCGTTAGTTCGCAACGTTTTTTTCGTCGTCCATAGCTCAAGAACCAGAAGAGATATCGATTTAAGGCAGAAAGATGCAGAAAGGGCTCTCAAGAAAATTGCGTGGGTGGTTTTTTTTACCATAGCAGTTTGAAAGAAAGGTGAAAACTTTGGTTGACCCTAAATATCTTACGAACGAAAAACGCTAGAGACTTGAATAAAATTTTATATTATATATTGTAACGTGATATCAAAGAAGTATATTTTTTGAAAAAAAAATCCATTTAACGGTTTTTTATAAATCAAAAAAACTGAAAAACAAGTTTTTCACCTCCAAAATTTTACGACTAAAATATGATTTCATCTCCAAAACAATTTTGTGCAACGAAGAATAATGTTTTTGACATCTGATAAAATTTTGAGAAAAATGGAATTGACAGTTTTTTTTATAAAAAATAAATCGAACTTTGAGATATTGGCTTTAATTTACTTTTATCTTTCAAAAAATATTGTTGTCAACATTCAGTAAAATTTTGAATAAAATCGAATTGACAGTTGTTTTTACAAAAAATTAAAAACCTAAAAAAAAATTAACAAAAGTTGGTAAAAATTGATTTCGATTAAAATATCTTTTCAAAAATTTGAAATATTGGCTTAAAACTAATTTTATCTTATAAGAAATATTGTTTTCAATATTCGATAAAATTTTTTAAAAAATCGAATTGACAGTTTTTTGTACAAAAAATAAAACTCTAGAAAAAAAACAATACTAAAAATTGGTAAAAATTTACTTTCGACTCATATAGCTTTTCAAAAACTAAAAATATTGGCTTCAAACTTATTTTATTTCATAAAAAATATTGTTTTCGACATTCAGTAATTTTTATATAAAAATCCAACAATCCGTTTTTCCATAAAAAAAAATAAAATCTACAAAAAATAGGACGCACATTTGGTAAAAATTGATACGAGTACATATAGACAAACTTTTAAGCAAGACAAATCGACAGACGGGATTGGGAAGTTATCAGTGTGGGTCGCATCCCAGCCTCTTTTTCATTTCCGGGATGAGTTATCCTAGGATGAGTTGTGTCTTGGGATTATTCGCACTGTTTTTTTGACAAGTAAAATGGCATTTATATCTTTGAAGACAAACTTATTTAACAGGTATATTTTTTAAATCTTATATAGGTACCTTAAACAGACTCTTTGCATACAGGAGCAAGTTCGTGCGACCCAGTCGTGCATTTTAAGTTTCTATGTGATGTAGATCTTCAAAACTTTTATTAGGTTTTATGGGACTTAAACCACTGGTTAAATAGGATATATATATTTAAAAGATCAACAAATGCTTTTCCTATCTAAATTTATAATTCACGGTCAATATTGCCTAAGCTTTGGGCGACCTTATTGAGTGTTAAAAAATTCCAAATAAGAAGAAGCGTTCGTTCTTATTTCTAAATAAAATAACACCAAGATGTTAAAAATGTCATATCGCCCAAAAACTTTAAAGAAAAAAATTCCACAAAGCCCAAAATCAATGTAATATTTACCAAGTCCATTTTAAAATATCATAACGCCCAAATTACTACTTGAAATATCACCCAAGAAATACAATGTGTTTCAATGTTTAAGCATTCTTGAAAAATTTTTGTTTATTTTGGTTACTACGGACGGGCTTGCGACGTTTTCTTAGTGATATTTTTTACGATGATTTATTTTTGGGCTTTACGTAATATAATGATTTTTGAAATAAGATACGATAGAAATCATGATCGTCATAATACCCAACATAAATATCACAAAGCCCAAACCATACGACTAAAACCCAAACTCAAAATGAAAAGAATTGAGCAAATGATAACATATTATTTGGGCATTACGACATTTGCTTTGAGTTTTTTGGTTATTTTTTGTATAGCTTTCGAGCTTTGTGATCAATTTTTGGCTTTATGAGACTTTAGAATTTACATCTGATATTTAATGTACTTAGTATTTAAGTTTAATTTAAAGTTTATGTCAAAATCCAAACTGATATTTTTAAATTTAGTCTTCTTTCTTTTATTATTTCGCTGATTCGTTTCGGCGGCAGTCTTTCGAAGGCTTTGATATTGGTCCGTAAAATGGCTTTAAGGGGGTCATCCCATGTGATTTTTTTTACGACCAGTAAATAGATACCTACAACTTTATTAAATTTATTAACATAGTTCGACAGTATAAATATAAAGTTTAAATAAATAATATTGTAGAGAACACGAGTTACACCGGTGGTGTGAACAACTCCACTTCGAACAAATGTTCTCGCACTTCCTCCACGATTCCGGCTGATTGCCTTATCTAAAACAAAAAAGTAAACGGCATTTTCATCTGTAAGCCTTAATGCATGATATGAACTATCATCGAATGAATATACCAAAAATTGGACTTTTGGGAGACATTTGAAAAAAAGCCGTTTTGTTTTTTACTATAAAAAAATCGAAATTTTTGGAATTTTTGCTTGTCGATAGTTCATTCCTTGCGTTTACATGTTATGAGATATATGGAGGAAAGTTTTAAAAAAACTCGTTTCTTTTTTCAATTCCTCTTAACTATAAAAATATCAACTAACCTTTCAATCGGTGATGCCTGGTCCATAAAGTATTCCTTCCTCTTTTTCTTGAAACTCTTTCATAGCAGATTATTCAGCTCTTGAATCAATTCTGGCTTGTTTAACTGCATCACTTACGCGCCGATCAGAACGTGAGATTCGCTTTTCATCACGCCTCTCAACATAAGTATGGGCTTCGCGGCCTATAGGGCATCCCATAACCGACATTACTTTTAAATTACCTTCAAAATCTTCATTAAAGCTTTCCTGAATAACTTTATCAGTAAGTTTACCTAGTCCTTTTCCACCGGTTCCTTTATTTGTTTTATCTTTTTTAAAAGCCCGAGGTCTTATCTGTGTAACGACTTCGAATTTTGAAAAATCCCTTTACTACCGTATTCTATAGACGTATTAAACTAGCAATGTACGAACAAAAATCGATTTTTTAACCCGTCACATGGTATGACCCCTTTCGGGAGATGTTTAGCATAATGATAAGCTTTTTGTTTATGATTCTCTATCCATTTACAATTTTCATTTAGGTACTTTCCGTAAAGAGTATTCGGTAGAAGTATAACCGTCGTCAAACTTTTAAGGAATCTGCTTAGTGATTCATTTTTCAGAGTACTTATTCTGCTCGTTGCATGCCACCTTCTTAGAGCTGTTTTATTTTTCCTAAATCAGCCGCTCATTTCTTAAATGCTTTTCTGTTACGATCCCCAAAATATTAAACTTTTGCATATAATCAAAAAGATAAATATGTTCTTCTTTTTATTTCGAAGTTCCTGCTAGATCAATAGTGACGGTTTACCAAATCCCATGGAAAGATGATCATATACTTCACATGAAAAACGATCTGGAAATTCCATGGAATAATTACTAATTTCATATTTTTTCCTAATCAAAAGAATCAATTAAATACTTCAAAGATAGAATTTCACAATAGTTAGAAATTAAACCGTTGACTCACCTCTTTGTTTTGTTTTTCCTAATCTTATAGACGAAAATGGCATCAGTGAGGTGTCTTTCAATGTCAAAATTAATCAAAGGATAAACCTCTACCAACCTGGAGACTTTGCTGCCATAATCAAAGAACGTACAAATGATGTTTGGGCTTTTGATAATATCAACACCATAGTTAAGCCTGGCGATGAAATCAACTATTGGGTACATGTTCGATTTGGAAATGGAAAAAATCTTCGTGAAGTTGGAATCGTCCCAGTTACGTCCAAATCTGTTGAAATTTTAAATTTTTGTCCAGAAAAATCCCAAGAATGTGCAGCATCGAGTGATAAACTGGAATGCAAACTATCTGCAACTACAGTTGGTGGCAAACAAGTGTGCAAAGATGAATTAATATTCGAGGATAACTTTGAGACATTAGATTGGACTAAATGGAGTCGAGAAATACGAATACCACAATCATCAGATGATGGGCAATTCGTGATGTTTCTTGATAAACCAAAAAACTGTCACGTGAAGAATGGACAACTGCATATAATTCCAAGTTTGTCATCAGAAGTGCTCGGCAAAGATGTTAAACGCATTAGGAATGGAGAATACAACCTGGGAGCACAGCAAGTAAAATTTCATGTTTTAAGTTCCAATGTATTTACATGTATTTATTCAATATGTGCAGATGTACAGCTATTCTAGATAAATCACAAGAATGTCGAAAAAAGGCTCAATTCTATCAAATCCTCCCACCAGTTGTGTCGGCTAGGATCAATACAAAGCACTCGTTTAGTTTTCGGTATGGAAGAGTTGAAGTCAAAGCGAAGCTCCCCAAAGGCGATTGGCTATTTCCATGTAAGACAATTTTTATCCTTCCACATTTCAAATGGTATTGTTTAATGTTTAATTTCAGTGATGTTGCTTGAGCCTCTGGAAAATTACTATGGAGTAAAAAACTACATGTCAGGACAGATTAGAATTGCATTCAACCGAGGGAACAATATTCTTCTAGATGGCAACTATACTGACATTTCTAACAAATGGATATTTGGTGGTGTTGTGATGTCTAACTTGGAAAAATATCGCAATCAGTTTTTACGTGGAACAAAGATTGATTTGGATCTAAGTGCAGATTTTCATATATATTCCTTAACATGGATGGAGGATCAGTTTATTTTGGCCATAGATGGAAAAGTATACAGTCAAAACTTCATAGTGGACTTTTCTAAGTGGATGGAAAAAATTCATGGTCAAACTAGAGTGACATCCAAAATGGCACCATTCGATAAAGAGGTTTGTATATTTTTGGTTTTTGAGAACAAACAAAAATATAACCCCCATTTTTCTTTTACAGTTTTATCTTGCTTTTGGAGTTGCAGCAGGAGGACACTCTGATTTTCCTGATTACTGTAAAAGTGGCATTGATAGAATATCGAAGCCTTGGAAAAACGGAGATCCCAAAGCGGAATTGTTCTTTTGGAAAGATGTCGATAGTTGGTCAAAAACATGGGTTAGTGATGCTAGTGGCCTCCATATTGATTATGTGAGAGTTTATGCATTGTGAAATAAAATGAAATGAAAACAAACGTTCTCAAGGATTAAAATTTAGAAAATGACTTATTAATTTTATTAATCAAAATTTTTTTTTTAAAACTCGAGTTAAATTAATGAAAATAGAATTTATTGAGCGTCAATAGGGTTACTTTTCGCGTTGCGGACAACTGATGACATTGCTTCTGGGTCTTGCAATAGGACCAATCTTACAAATGCCAAATTCAAAAGCAACGCCTGCCCAAGGAACTCCCGATTGTACCTCTCGGCATCCTTATACATATCTTGTAACTCAGTGGGAAAATAAACATTCCCGCGGCTAGAAGGCGACTCAGTTATAGTTTCCTTTTCATTTTCATTATCTATCATGTAATCGATATCGTAATAATTCCGCATTAAGTTCAAAATAGCCTTCTCCGCAGAAACACGCTCGGTTCCAATCAGCTGCTGGAATAATCTTGCTGCTAGGAACCTCTTCAGGTAAAACACATTTGGTTTCGATCGTTCTGTTGGTTTGTTTCGAGTTGACAGAGCATAGCTTAGAATAGCGATCAATTGTGCTCTTTGAACATTTATATTTACTTGATCTGCATTTCCTGGAGTACCACTTTGAGCAACTTGTGGATTCTCAAAGACATAACAATCAGCTTGTGGAATTACAAAATTAACGTATAAACAACGATCGATCAAATCATGCAGATGAAGCCTTTTATCCTTTATATCGTGGCGTTGCCAGTGGGTTAGGTCACAGGGTCCGTCTTTATTAAGAACCAGTCTGGACCATGTAATACTCGACACTCCAACGTTTATCGAAACACTTGAATTGATTTCATTAATTTGTTGATTATGAAGATTGGGAGTGACGAAGGGAGCAGCTTTGCGAGCTGGTTTCATAACTGGTTCTGTACCCAGCAAGCTTTTGTAGAATTTTTCAGCAATCTTCAAAGAGAAACTATCAACTTGAAGAATGTCGTTAATGCTTTGAAATTTTCCCCCATTCTTTTGCTTCCAAGCTTCGACTTTATTTAGTTTTGCTTTGGAAATATCATATCTAGAAATTAATTTATTTTATTTATATAATTTTAAGAAAGGTAATTTTTGTATTTATATTACTTTGCTAGATTATCAATCGATGTTGAATTCATTATTTCTAATATTTGATTATTTTCTTGGTCCGTAAAATTAAAAGAAGGAATATTGTCGGCTTCATTAGAAGAAGCAAGGAACTTTTTGAACATTTTAACCGGTGTACATTTTTTTGTCATTAGAGGAAAATGATTGTTTGCGATAATTTGGGATGTTTTTAGCCACATTTTAATTTGTTAATTATTATTAAGCCACAATATGTGTATTAAATATATAATAATGAGAGAACGAAGAATTTGATTTGAAATGCACAAGATTTGTTTTGAAAATGTTGTTAAAATGTAAAAATGGCAGCTGAGAAAATTGTATATAACAGTTTTCAACTGTTATACCTTTGATAATGCTCTGTTCATACTACAATAAAAAGGAACGAGAAATTGGTTGCGTTTGTGTCGGAATTTTGTAGGCAATTTGAGATACTTTTTGAACTGATTTTAGTGTGAACAACTAAAACGAATATATATCAAAATAATTCAATTTCTTTCAAAGTGTGTTTATTTTTCAGTTTAAATGTTTTTTTCGGCTCAACTTTCCATTACCGCAGCACGAATTTCGACTCGCGGTTTTTTTTTATTCGATAGATATGTGCAAATAAATAATAACTATAGCAATTTTAGAGCGAGGAAACATTTATTTCTATTTTTAATTAATTTTTAAAGTTCACTTTTTTCCACACAAAACACTCAAAAATGGTTGATTTTGACATTTCTTCCCTGTTTTTTGTTCAGTGTTGCCATACTTGTTTTTTTTTCTTGGTAATTTCTTTTATTTTAGTGCTTAAATGGAAAAGTACTTTGCATATACCCAAACTCGCACCCACCCCAAATCCTATAGTGACCCCAAGCAGGGGGGTTGCATACCTAGCTCTTAGTACGCCATGCTATCAATTAAAAAAACTTGTTTTATGCTCAAAAAATGCAATACAAAAAAAGTAGGGTTAAGTCCGAAAAAGAAAAATTTTTTTTTATGACTTAAAGTTGTTTCCTCGCCCTAATATTTAAAACATGTTTTATTGAGACCCCTACCTAACTGTAAAAAAATCAGAAGGAAATTCGTGCTGCTGTAATGGAAAGTCGCCCCTTTTTTTCTTTATCCGAAATAAATGGATTCCAGCTTTAGCTCGCTATTTGCGCTCCTGATGGTTTTGACATTTGAAATTTGACACATATAAACTACACCATTATTTAAAATAAAACAATATACAATCTCAAAAAACATTAAAATTGTTAAAATCAACAGCAAAAATGAGTACCCTTCTACACAAATAACAAAACATTAGCAAGTTTGGAATACAAATTTTCTGATAGTGCTATTTCTAGAAGAGTAGGTTAAAATTGATGTCCAAGACCTAATAAATTAAAACCTTCATACTTTAGTCCGTCAGATTACATTAAAGGTAAGGCTTATGCAAATGTTTCATGAAAAAGACCTTAAGAATGGAATTCTATGTTCTTCTGTCCATAAACAGACAGAAAGTGACATTATGAATTTGTTTTCTTGAATTTTTACATGAGATTTACTAAGATCGTTAGTTGGTTGCTATGTGTCGAGATAAGATTGTGTAAACAGACGAAACTACTAGCCTAGTTGACTCCCTACACACCACAAAGCCAAGCCTGGGTGCTTTGGCTCTTGATTTTGTACTGGCTGAAAACTCAACTGGGTAGATATATGTTCACATGGTCGATTTTAGATCAGTTGTGCCATTTGGTTTATAGCTGAGATCTTTGACATTCTCGATATGGATTGCTAGTTGATTCATATTCCCACAGAAAATCCTTCTTAAAAGTGATTCCATCTTTTAGCTTTTCTTGTCTTCTTGAAGTTTTGGTGGCAAAATTATTATTCATTTTTAAACGTTTTATATAAAACCTCTTGAAAACAAGCAGTAATTCAAAGTTGAAATAAACAAACAAACCTTTCGAAACATTCAGCGCTCAAATTAATGTAAACAAAACAGATGATAGCTGCTGCTAAAACAAATCAAATAAATTTGGTAGTGGTAAGTAATATTATTTATGCAATTTTCATACAAAATAAGAATGATTGCTTTTGTTTTTTATTTACAGAATTAAGTCGCAATGGGCAAGGAACATTTTTGCCAAAACATTCCACAATGTGGGAATCGTTGTTCAGTGAGAATCCAGAAGATCCTCAGTGTTTTGAACAAGCCAGGCGAGTGTGATTTTGGTACGAATTGACCTTTTCTGCTTGGGCCATAACGACCTATACAAAATCGTTCGGAATGTTTTCATCCGCGCCTATAAGCTGCTTGGCTGGGCACAATATATGGCAATTCTGAAGGCACATTTGGGCAACAGAAACAATAGTCATAAAAAGTATTTTGGATTGAGTTTGTTGTGAAAAAAAATGTTTTAAATAAAATTAATTTTTGTTGTAACAGTTTTGTTTTTTATGGATTTGATCGTATATATTTGATGAATTTTTCTGACCGGTTGAAATGAACAAAGAGTACAGCTGCAGCCAAACGAGCTTCTTGTTCTTGTTATTTCATGTCGTGAGCCCATTCCATCCGTCCCCAGAACTTCAGTTGAAACTCTTATTCCAAACGAGCTAGTGTTACGGCCTTATCTGCACTGATATGCTGCTCTATCATAGCACAGGAAAGTATTATCGACTCAAGGGTGTCGACGGCAGAGAAAAATCCTTAGGAGGATGTTTGAACTTCAAGAATTTTCAAAAAATTGAATCTTGAGAGAATACTACCATATAGAACATCCTGACTGTGTGAAGGAAGTACTTTGATATTTTCATTTTATCTGCATCCGAAATGGTGGGTGGTGATGTACTGGTAGTTTTTTGTATGTTCGTATCGAAACGTTTGTTAAACCACTTAATGACTGGATCCCATTCGTTCTTTTGGAACTCGTATAGATTTTTACCTTCCTGAGAATGAACTTTATAAGTTCCTACATCAGGCTTAAGTTCGATCCTTGCAGAGTATATCGAAAGTTCTGCTTCTCATTCTGAAATGTTTTTTCATCAATACAAAATTTGACAGCCGGTGTTATACAAATTTAAATGTCAAATGAAAACGTGTAAATGTGCGGTGTGAACGATAATAGGCTTTAAACACCAAACTCAAAACCGGAATTTCGGCAAAAAGTCACAAAAGATTCCAGAAAAGTTTCCACACTCATGCTCAATTTTAGTTCTGTTGGGCCATTTGATTTTTTGGCTTTGTTGAGTATGGCCAGTTTTATAGCTGAGTTCATTGACATTCTAGATTGTAAATTGTTAGTTGATTCAAATTCCCACTGAAAATTTCACATCCTAAGCTTTGCTTGGCCTAAGGTTTGTTGGACAAAATTACCGTTAGTTTTTAAATACCATTTCTTTTATTTTATTTTCAAAATAAGCACAATACAAAACCAAGTCTCTATATTTCCACTCAACCTACATAAAGGCTAGTAACGTTAAGAAATAGATGTCACCGTAGCGTAAATTGGAAAGTATATTATACTTGGTACCTACACACTTTTAAATGTAGTGAAGTTACAAATTAACAATTTCTTGCCACTTTCAATCAGAAAGACCTCCAGGCCACTAGGAGCCGCCCCTTAAGAATCACGGAAATAGTATTATAGGTTTTATATCCGAAGATTCCACCTAATTAATTTTAAATCGCCATCTCTTGTTTCTTAATCCCAACAATCAACATGTACTACGGTTATTTTACGCTAAAAATGTATTTTTTTTAAAAAATCGTATGGTAGCTATAACTGTGCCGAAAATACTTCGCTAATTATTTAACTTAACAAAGGAAGTTATTGTAATGGGTCCGATTTGATAAATTGAAAATTTTGATATTTCTCGCCGTTTCAAGGTCCCTTGAGTCAAAATAAATTTTTTTAGAAAAATGTCTGTGCGTGCGTGTGCACGTACGTTCTCGACTTTTTTTTCGTTGTCCATAGCTCAAGGACAAGAAGAGATATCGACTTCAAATAAATTTTGTTATACAGATAATAAGGCAGAAAGGGTTCTCAAGAAAATTGTGTGGTTGGTTTTTTCACCATAGCAGTTAAAAAAAGTGAACATTTTGATTAACCTTAAATATCTCCTGAACCAAAAACGCTAGAGACTTAAATTTTATATAATATATTGTAACATGATACCAAACAGGTATATTTTTTGAAAAAAAGTCCTATAAACGGGTTTTTATAAATCAAAAGAACTCAAAAAAATTTGTCACCTCGAAAATTTTACGAATATAAAGTTTTTTTTACAACAAATAAAAACCTAAACAAGAAAAATTAATAAAAGTTGGTACAAATTAATTTTTGGCCTTAAACTAGTTTTATTTAAAAAAAAATTTTGGCAATATTCATTAAAATGTTGAAAAAAATCGAATTGACAGTTTTTTTACAAAATATAAAAACTTGAAAGAAAATTTAACAAACGTTTATAAAATTTGATTTTCGACTCAAATAGCTATTCAAAAATTAAAAATATTGTCTTTAAAAGTTTTTTATTTTACATAAAATATTGTTTTCAATATTCTGTTGTTTTTGTCTTATAAAAATCCAACAGTCCGTTTTTTCATAAAAAAATTAAATCTACAAGAAATAGTACGGAAATTTGGTAAAAAATTTAGTTTGGTTCTTGATACCTCTCAAATTAATTTCATAAATCCAATTTGTAAAAATTTAAGAAAACGACTGACTTTTAAGCAAGACAAATCTCTTTGCATTCTTCTTTTAACATATAAATCTAAACATATTATAAAGAATAAGAAGGGACAAATTATTTATTTTTATAAGTTGTCATTATATAATTAAACATTTTGATACAACTTAAAAACATGATAATTATTTTTCTTTTCAAGTTTTTTACCTACAAAAAATATATATGAAACAATATCACAAAATACAACACAGTTTTCACACTCATCCGAATTAATTTATTATGCGTGTATTCTGCATTAGATTTAATACATTTTTCCTTAACAACCTATGTTGCAATAAAACTGTCCATTTAAGGTCAGGTAAGCACTATACAATTTTCTTCGTATTTTCTCATCAATTCGTGGTGGATTGACTTTAGCAGTGGGGAATTGATATTAGCTTGTAGGAAAACCAGAATGACAGATTTTCCTGAGCAGCTGATTGTATTTTGTCAAAAAACGAACGACAGATGTATGTCAGGAAATATGTGCTGTGGATTTTATACAGAACACTTTTTTCAATCATAATTACCTTCAAAACTTGGTGTTCCCGCTGCATCTTTTAATAGAGTCCTTAAAACAGATATGTGGCCAATAGGCGTTCAAATTAAGCCGTTTGTAAGTCGTCCAAAAAACGAATCGGGCCAAAATCAACAGGTTCCGAATACATAAATAAGACATTTGCTGATGATCAAGTGAGTAAATGCTTTTCTATGTATTATCATAATGCTGGAGGTATGAGAACAAAATCAAATGATTTTTTTTATTGCTGCTGCTGACTGTCCATATGACATTATTGCTATTACCGAAACATGGTTAAATGAAAATTTTTTAAATAGTGAATTTTTCACTTCCGATTTTAATGTTTTTCGACGAGATCGTCGCTACAACCAAACAGGTTTAAATAGAGGAGGTGGTGTTTTGTTAGCTGTAAGCTCTGAGTATTCAAGTAGAGAAATTCTATTATCTTATGTTTCATGCGATATTGAGCAAATTTGTGTATGTGTAGATTTACCTGTTCCGCCTACTCTAAACATTATTCATGTATACTTTTTTGTTTCTTATATTCCGCCTTTGTCACAATATATCATATATGATGCTCATATTAAGAATATTTTAGATATTGCTAAAAAAACAGATGAGAATTGTTATTTTGTAATTAATGGTGATTTTAATCTACCAAATATTAAATGGTTGTACTCGAATGAGGATAAAAAAATGTTTCCTTGTAATGTTAATAAAAACTTTGAGTACAGTGTGATTGACAATATTACAAGTTTAAATATGTACCAAATTAATAATATTTACAACTCGATTGGTCGTATTTTGGATCTTATATTTGTTGACAATAACCTTGAAGCTCAGATAAATGAAGCAAATTTTAAACTCTTGGATAATAGTGTCCATCACAAAGCACTCGAAATTACATTTAATTTGTCTGTCTTTAATGAATCAAATTATTCTTGCAATTATGTTCAAAAATATGATTTTAAAAATGCAGATTATGCCTCAATAAATACTTATTTAGAATCAATTGATTGGCAACAACTTTTTCATTGTACTAGTTTAGAACTAGCTTATACTATGTTTCGGAATACTGTAGGTTATACTATTTCAAAGTTCGTTCCTTTAAAAAAAATTAAAAATTCTAAAAGACCGGTTTGGTTTAACAAAAGCTTATTAAGATTAAAAAATGTAATGAACAAGCTACATAAAAAAAGTAAAATTTCAGCTGCTTTTCGTGATCAATTTTGTCAAATAAGGAGAGAATACGAATTTTTAAAGAAATTTACATATAAGCAGTACATTTGCTCTCTTGAATCGAAAATTAAAACCAATTCAAAATGTTTTTGGTCATTTTTAAATACAAAACGAAAATCGATTGGGATTCCAAACGTTTCGTACAAAGGGGTCTCATCTGAAAATATAGATACAATTTGCAATAATTTTGCCTCATTTTTTCAATCAAACTTCATAAATTTAAATTTAAATTACGATGGAATGGTACATTATCATTCTTTCAATGATATGGGTGCTCTAAATTTATCTGTTGATGATGTGCTAGCGTCTTTATCCTCCCTTGATAATAATTACCCAGTAGCACCTGATAATTTCCCACCAATTCTCTTAAAGGAGTGTAGATTCAACCTTGCTGGTCCACTTTGCTACATTTTTAACCTATCTTTAAGCCAAGGAATATTTTTAGACACGTGGAAGTCTTCTATAATCACTCCACTCCATAAAGCAGGATCTAAAAGCTATGTCGAAAACTATAGACCTATTGCTAAGCTACAGTTAGTCCCTAAAGTATTTGAAGCAATAGTGAAAAACAAATTATATTCTTTAGTTAAGAACTATATTTCTGAATTCCAACACGGATTTATGAGTGGCAAATCGACAGCAACTAACTTATCAATTTTTACAAGCTACTGCCTTGACTGTATGGAAAAACGATTACAAGTTGACACTATCTATACCGATTTTTCGAAGGCATTTGATCGTGTTCAACACAATATTCTAATAAGAAAACTTGAATTGTTTGGATTTCACTCTGTGCTTCTTAAATGGATTCAAAGTTACTTAGTTGGGCGAAAACAATATGTTAAAATTGGTAATGTGTTTTCTAAAGAAATAATGAACTTTTCCGGCGTTCCACAAGGTAGCCATCTTGGACCGCTCCTTTTCATTATTTTTATTAACGACCTACCGCAATATCTTCTACACACAAAATGTCTTTTGTATGCTGATGATCTTAAACTCTTCAGCAGCATAAGATGTCTTGAAGATGTGGAAAATGTCCAGAATGATCTTAATGAAGTACTTTTTTGGTGTAAATTAAATGGATTTTATTTTAACAACGGTAAATGTAGTTTTGTTACTTATTCAAAAATCTTAAATCCCTTATTTTTTGAATACAAACTTGGTTTTGATACTTTGCAGAGACTTGATAGTCAGAAAGACCTAGGAGTGATTTTTGACTCCAAAATGAGTTTTTCACTTCATATAGATCATGTCATTTCCAAAGCTAACTCAATGTTGGGCTTCATAGTTCGAAACTCAAAACTTTTTAATGATCCTTATACTCTAAAAACACTATACTTATCTCTTGTTAGACCGCTGTTAGAATATTGTTGCGTTATATGGAATCCCTACACTCAATCGAGCATTTATCGTATTGAAAAGATTCAGAAAAAATTTACAAAGTTTGCTTTGCGTAAAATTTATAAAAATTCAGATGTTCCATGTTATGAGACTAGATGTACTCTTATAGACTTAAAACCTCTGGTTTTGAGAAGAAAATTGTATTCTGTCCTTTTTGCTTATGATGTCCTCAGTTCTAATATTGATTGTCCAATGTTGTTATCAATGTTTAATATTTACGCTCCAACTCGTAGCTTCCGCCCGAGAGATGGCGATTTTTTACATGTTCCTTACCATAGTACAAGTTATGCTAGACATAATCCAATTACAAATGCTTGTATAAATTTCAATGAATTTGACTCAGCTATTGACTTTAATGTAAATCGAAATGTAATTAAGAAAAATGTATTGAGTCTGTTGTAACAGTTATTTTTTTTTATTATTATTTAAATATCGAAGATGTATGTATATTCTATTGTTATTAATGTAGTCTATAAAAAGTTTGTAACTTGATTGACAAAAAAAAAAAAAAAAATAATAATTAAAACGCCGGTTATAATGATAAAAACCAATGATAGCTTTGAGATGGTTCAATAGTTAAAATATTTTATATGTTCCTTCTTAATGTAGGCATGCTTTAAAAATAACATACCTACTGATCTATCTCAGTCATTATGGCAATGCCGTACAAATTTTATTTTGTATAACACTTTCCTCAGATTTCTATCCATCAGCTGTTTTTTGTTATGACATTTCGCTCTTTTGCTGTCATTTCAAAGATTCGAGGTAATTTGTCTCATCTTTCTTTCCAATAAGCCCTGCGCATTTAACATTCTGCGCTATCCAATTCCAATCTCTCCGACACCAACGTCTCCATTAAAACCACTTTATCTGAGAACTCAGACAAAACAGAAATTCCATCAGTCCGGAATCGAGTCGGATAGTTTTCCGCCGAACCAGTTAAAGTGCAGTTCGTTTTGTTCCAAACAATTTCACTGCTCAATTTCATTCCAGTGTTTTTTGCAAGGGTGTTAACCCCCAACTCCTCGACCTTTTGTTAAGGATAAAATAAAAATAAAAAACAAATCATTGATCTTCCATCAATAGAATTCAAAGTGAAGTGAATCCGAAACCTTGCCATTCAAGAAATTCCTTTAATTTGTTTTCCATTAGAAGTTAAAAAGCTCATAGAAAATCGAAATCAGTGTTGTTACAAGATTCCAGAATTGGTCGTCGTCGTGGTTTACACTTTCACTCTTGCCCCCCTCCCCTCACTTGATTACACAACAAACAAAAACAACCTCGAGTGAAACTCTAAAAAAGTACAAATTTATACTCTTTACCTTCTTCAAGTCTGGTGAAATAAAATTATGAACTTTCTATTGTCATAGTTTATGTCCTAAAAAAAGAACAAAGATTCCATCGGTGAAGAGTTCTTCACTCTTGCTCTTCCCGTCCGTCTGTGGAAGAGCAATCCAAATAAATGTCATCCCCATCGTCATCATCAGCAGCCCAAGTGGAAGTATCAACATCAAAGGCAGCTATAGAAACAGCTGAAACTGCGGTGACAGCAGCATCAACAAGCTTGGCAGAAGCTGCACACAAGATGATGATTCTAGACATGCAGGCTCGACTCCAAGAAGAACAGTCGAGCTCAAACAGTGTCAAGTCCAAGGCCCCCGTTTCTCTGATTGTCCACGAAAACAACGGCAAAATAAACACCATACTCACAACGGACAGTGACAGTGGCTGCGAACGTGACGAACATGACACCTTAACTAACTCAAAGAACCGAAGACCAGCGAATTCGGTGTGTCTTCGGGTGCACGGTTTTATTTCGGACCACTGGTACCTGAGCTATCTGGTGCCGCTTGCCATAGTTTGTGCACTCGTCATAGTTGCCTATCTGATGCGAGACTACGCCCGCGAATTGCTCTACTGGGTAGAGACGCAGAATTCTTGGGTTGTTTTTGGCATTTTCATGTGCCTATTTGTGTTGGTCAGCTTTCCAATTGTTGTGGGCTATTTTGTGCTCATGATCAGCAGTGGGTACTTGTTTGGGTTCATTAAGGGCCTCTTGACTGTGATATTGGGTGCCAATATAGGGATTGCCATTGCTCATACGACACTGAGGAGTTTAAGACATCGCCTTCCTGTTCATAAGTAAGTATAAATGCAAATATTAATTTATTATAAGTCCTGTCAATTACTGTAATATGAGCTGAATTCTTAAGCCACTATTATTAAAAAACAGTTTTTTTAAGTTGAAGGGCGTTTTATATAAAATTAATAATAACTATTATCCTACTTAAGATAGTTTATGTCATAAATCTCCTTGGGAGTTATTTTAACTTAAGTGGCCTATAAAAAATGCAAAATCCCATAAATAAAATCATTTCAACTAAAAAGTCAACACAACTGTCACGCAAACTACAAAACACCATCATTTAGCCGTCTGGTTAGGTAGATCTAGGAACTGGAAAGTAGAAAATTGTAAGTCATTGACGTGTTTCCCGTCGTCATCGTTTTTATCATCGTCGTCGCCACTCAGTATTAACTTTGCTTCATTGAAATAATTCCAATCTATTTGCTGTTCAATAGTCCAATTAGGAAATTGTACGCCAAACAAATTCACTCCCCGGTGGCAGCGTTTGTAGGTCTTCAATTACTGCTGGAGCGCTATTCATACAGCCACCAGCCACTAGCCTTGTCTCTATGTAAAAGTAAATCAATTTCTCTACAGTAAAGGTCTGTTGGGGTAGATTTTTGTGTTCCTGCTTTAGTGACCTTGCGAATTATATAGTTTTGTGTTCTTCTGTTTTTGCATGAAGGCAAACTAGAAAATTATTGGCATCACATAGCGTAGCAGTGGCTGCACTTTTGCTGTGGGTGGGAATTACTACAGTTTAAATAAGGTAAATAATAAACAAATAGTTTCTTTTATTTATGTTTGATTTATTGAATAGAGTTGACTATTTATATTGAATTCAGCCACATAATTATAATTTCATTAGTAATATTTAGGCAGAGGTGGGAAAATGTAAACAGTAATGGGATGTTTGTATTTTCAATTATTTACTGCTTGTTGTGTAAGTTTTGTAAAACCAATACCGGAATTCTTTGAAAAACCGGTACATCGTTGTTATCTATTATACATAACAGGTTGTAAGAATAGTTATTTTTTCTAATGACTTGAATCACAAACAAAGTGTGTACTACTTTATTAATGGGAAGTGGTTAACAAGAATGCTGTTAGGGGTGTCATAATATTTTGTAAATATTTCAATAAAGAAATCTTTTTATTCTTTCTTTAAAACTGAAAAATGTTTGGAAAAAGTCACATAGGCATTATTAGTTAGTCACCAACAATTTTTCTCAACACTTTTAGTTAAGTCGGATCTCTTAAGAACGATCAAATCAGAAATCAAAACCATCCAGTGGCTGAGTGGTTGAACTATATTCATCATTGAGATTCTTTGTATTCGCACGTTTACTTATGCGCGCATATGCTAGCTTATGCCTATTATAGTTGGGCCTTTAAGCAAGAGCGATCCCAGTCGCTCGACGCATAAGTAAAATATGACATTTAGATACGTGAGCAAAATTGCATTATGGCTATGCAGTAATTTCGAAAACTTAATGGCTGAAACACATACACGCTTCAGCTTCGGCTTCGTCTGCGTTACGTTAGGCCTGCTTCGAGGTTGCTTTGAATGACATTTCTATTATTTCATCCCTTCAAAGAGCAAATATTTTGTTTGTTGACATTTTTTTACAGCTGATGAGCTGTCAGACAAAGCAAATGTTCAGATAATTGAACTAGAGCTTCCGTTTGGAGTCACATTACGTTACATTACATTCTTTTCCTTACGATTGTCAAACGAAACGTGAGGTCGAAGCTCTATTGTGATAGCATGCATTAAATTCCTATGGCTGAACTCGTAAACGTCAGGCGAAGCCGAAGCTGAAGCGTGTATGTGTTTCAGCCATAAGTGAATTATTGTTGGGTTTTTGACGTAAGCTTATGTTTGCTTATGCCTATTATAGTTGGGCCTTTACTCTGGTATCAACAAAAACAAAACACAACTTAAATACTCAATTGTCACACAGAAATAAATAATTGACAATTTTGTTCGGAAACGTTTAGGCCACACTTCTCTGACTCATAAACATCCCCTAAAATGAGAAAACTCTCCGATCTGCCCAACTTGCAATGAAACAATCGACATCACACGCCTTCTAGCCCTCATAAACCGTCTTTTAATAACAATCAGAACATTTACAAACTAATTAGAAATATTAATTCCCAAAATCTTGAAACTATCAAAAAAATAGTTTTAAAATTTAACTTTAAATTGTAAAATTGCTCAACATTTTCAAATTTATGTCAGCGAGCCGAAAGCCTATAACTACAGCCTGTGCTCTCTAAAATCAGGTACTAATCTAGCAATTTAGGATTTCTGCGTTAGTTTTTAGTACCCGTGGAGTGATGTTTAGTGCGTAGGTTGATCTTTAGCTCATCTTCAACTCAATAAAAAATAAAAAGTCAGCAGGTGTCGATGGTATATCCAACGACGTACTATGACATTTATCGACGGATGCAATTGACATATACACCACACTAATGGCTGAATCATAAACACGCTTCAGCATTTCTATTATTTCATTCCACCAAAGAGCAAATATTTTGTTTGTTTACATCTGTTGAGCTGTCAGACAAAGCAAATGTCAGATAATTGAACTAGAGCTTCCGTTTGGAGTCACATTACGTTCTTTTCCTCACGATTGTCAAACGAAACGTGAGGTCGAAGCTCCATTGTGATAGCATGCATTGAATTCCTTTGGCTGAACTCGTAAACACCAGGCGAAGCCGAAGCTGAAGCGTATTTGTGATTCAGCCATAATGCATATTATTCAGTGCATTGGAATACTGATGTGGTTCATTCTCTCCCGAAAAAGGTAAAGGACAGCTCCAACCCGTATAATCTTCGGTCGATAAGTCTTCTTCCGAGCATCAGCAAAGTTTTCGAAAAGATCATTAAGTGGGCTGCGGAGAGCAAAATAATTCCGGATTAATAGTTCGGGTTCAATGCGGGTCATGCCACAATTCATGCTGCGTCTAAATTTTTGATATCCAATAGAATAAATCAAAACAACAATTCACAGGTGCTGTTCTGGTTGATTTGAAAAAGGCCTTTGACACTTTGACAGGCTTGGCATAAGCAAGCCATTGTTGTATATACTTTATGATATGCTTAACGGTAGAAAGTTTTTTGTCAAAAGTTGCAATGTAACTTCTACCACAACATTCTTAATTAAAAATTGTCTTCAACAGGAGCGGTTAGTTCGCCGATTCTCTTCAGCATTTACACCAGCGATCTGATAGGTAGTCTTACAAAGGCAATTTCGTACGTCGACGATCTTATTGCGTACAGAACGGCCCGAAAGGCTGAGGTTATTGGAATTCTCTTGCAGCGTGTTTTCGACAAGATTCAGCGATATTGCGACAATTGGAAACTGAAAATAAATTTCCAGAAGTCGGAGACAATTCTGTTCCGGCTCAGTTGGCTAGGGCCACGAGGAATACATGCAAGAATTGGTGCAAGTTGGTCATTGTTAATCTTAACGGGCAGCCATCAGCGAGCAAAAGTGTAGTGAAGTACCTCGGTATCTGGTTAGATCAGTATTTATATTTCGACAGACATATAAGTGCTGCTCTGACCAGGGCCAGAGGAGCCTTCGCTTTTACGAAACGGCTGTTTGTTAGCAGTCGGGTTGACCCCACAGTGAAGGTAATTTGCTGCATGGCCCTCATACGGCCGATGATCGTTTATGGTTGTCCTGTGTGGTTCAACGTTGCCCCTTGCCAGATGGAGAAGTTTCGAGTGTTCGAGCGGCAGTGCTTACGACGCTGTATTGGTTTATATCGAAAGGCCGAATCTTCTTACGTGCATTACTATTCCAACGAGGTCCTATACAACGGGGCTCGAATCAACAGAATTGACAATTTCGTGATAAAACTCGTTCGAGGTCACATTGCAAGAGGTATGTCTTCGACCAACAATTTAATTTTCGGGGCGTTCTATCCGAACGACGAGTATTTTGAAAGTGCACGCTTGAGCGGCTTCATTCCACCAGAGGCATTACTCTTTTTAGACAAATGCGGTCTGATACAGGATAGATTTGCAATCCCGTTTATCTAAAACGTCAGACGAAGAACCGTGGATAGGCGAATCCCATACAATCGGGACGTCATGGCGCAAGGCGGAGCAGAGCTCCTTCGGTTCAGTAGGGCTGTGTCCGAACGGGACCGAACTGATAGGGTGAAGCAGGAGAACCAGTTTTGGTGGCTTCAATCGGCACTTGATATTGAGTAGTCGGGATGGGGTTTTAAGCCTTAGCCGGCTTACATACGTGATTTATAGTTTTAGGATTTAGTTTCAAGTAGAATAGGTATGCTGGCACAAAGAAAATAATTACAAAAAAAAACATCAAAATCAAATCAAATGGGGTGGCGCAACAGTCCGTTGTGAACCAGGGCCTAGTGACTTACAACTCTCAACCATTCCTGTGTGCGAGTACTGTTGTCAGGAATGGAAGGGACCTACAATTTAAGGCCGAATCCGAACGGCTATTTTGAGGAAGCACTTTTTCATGACAAGAATTACTCTTGAAGGATTTGTCAATTCCTCGCAAGAGGCAGTACCCGCGAAAATTATTTTTTTAAATTAAGCTGGCACAGGCAGGGATTGAACCCAAGACCCCTTGCATGACAGTCCAACGCACTAACCATCATGCCACGGGTACTACACAAAAAAAAAAAAAAAAAAAAAAAAAAAAAAAACATGGAATAAGAAAAAAGAGGAAAATAAAGAAATGAAAAACAACAAAATGTTAGATATGTAGTTAGATTTGCTGCTGTGGTTGTTCTAGTTTTAAATAGTTTATAGTTAGAATAGGTAGTTTAAGTAAGCTTTAAGTTTTATTTAAGGACCGAATTTAAAGTAGTTTTTAAGTAAAAATAAAAAAGGATATTGATATTAGTTTTTATTTTTAATAAATAAAATTGAATTGAAGTTACATAAATAGATTTTAGAGCCGAAAGGCATTAGAATTAAGTATTATTGTTTAACGTAGAGTGTCCGTAAGGGAACAGTAAGTTGGTTGTAAGTTATGGATAATTAGGCTAGTTTTATGAATTTTTATCTAGCCATTCATCTAATCATTATGTTTGATCATCTCTAATTGTTATGCTAGATTATCAAAATGGTAAACTGCTGCGTATAAGCTATGTTAAAATTAGTGAAGGTGTGATTTTTGTACAACTTCATCGATTAATTTATATATAAACTCATATTCATTTGGTTAGAATAGTTGTCATTGCATGGAATCAAGTTTTGAATTGAATTTTCCAATGTGTTTTGATGTCCTTAGTTCGAATCCTACTCCAATTATATCAAGTTTTTGAGTTATTGCGCTTTAAATTTTTGTTTGTCAATAAAATTCGTGGTGGTTTTTTCAATCTATAATAACTATCTTTGACATTAAGTTTCGATATTTGTTGCATTTTATAAAATTTAACCTGTCTTATATAAACCCAGAACCTTTTACTTGTAAACGGTTTTTAACAGAAAGAGGCAAAACGTTTAGAACTATATAGCAAGTTTTGTATTCGTAAAAAAATTCGAACTCGAGATTTTAATTTAACATGAGGGTCCCACGATTCCGTGCGATCTGTTTTGTCTGTCTTTTTACGCTCCTACAGCCTAAACCATTGGGTCGATTCAAACTTGGAAGATAAGGTTTTGAACAGCTTCTCGTTAAGAGTTTTTTACATTTTTGTTTTTAAGTGGCCCTATACAATTTTGTTGGTCAAAAAACGAAAATTCGAATTTTCTCAAAAACATACCGATAGATTTTTTTTTTTAATTTGCTCTAATTTTTTTTCTTTTAATTAGAAAACATATTTTTGTGTTGATCAGGAAAGGTACCTCTCGTAGAATCGTTATTTTGTTTTTTAATTTTCTCAGCAACTTATGAACTGATTTCAATATTTTTTTTTAAATAAGCTCTTATATTGGCTTAAAAATATTTAATTATAAAAATTGCAATTTTTATTGTTTGGATTTAAAAAAAAGTATTGATTTTTTTTTTCAAAATTCTTTATTTTAAAAACGGGTCAACATTTTATTACAAAATTCAAATGTAGAGCGTATATTTACAATCACTAAACAATTGAATACCAAAAATATTTTTAGAACAAAATTGAAAAATTGTATATATACAAAATTAATTTAAAAAAAAACCGCTCTAACGATTTTAAAAAAAAATTTAAAAATCAAGGGTTTTTTGAATTATAAAATGGCATTTAAATTTTTGAAGACAAACTTATTTTTCAGGTAAAAATTTCAATCTTAAAATAGTATTTTTTTAAAATTATTTTAACATATTAATGTATTTTTATAACAATAACTTTTGTAAATACCAACGATGGCCGTGTAGCGATACTGCATCGGATTGACGAATATGATATATTTAATCAAGAATCTATTTTAAAGTGTTAATCTTATTATTATCTTGGTACCTTTGTATATATGATTTCAAGATATTATTCCTTACGAATAAGGATGTTTAAGACTTATTTTACTTGCCTTCGCCTATATAAAAGAATAAATACTTAGTACAAGTATAAGAAACAGGCCAGAAGGAGTATATGTACTTTCTATTAGAATCCCTTTTTCAACATATGTATACACTATACCTGTATATGCGTTACGTACAACCTCTACAACTACTGCTTACGTGTCAATTCATAACTAAAATCCAAAACGCATAATGGCCTGACTATAAACAAGACATGCCTAAATACACAACCAATAGGCTATAGTTTTACAATTTAAACACACATGTTCTTCCTCTTTCTTATCTTCAGATAATTTATTCTCCATCCTGCTTCTTTTTATATGAAATTAAAATAAAGCTATTTAAAGGAAAAAGCTTTGAACCATTGAATAATTACTTAATTAGTAATTATTCAATGTTTGAACGAACTAGTTGAATAGACAAACAATTGTTTTCGTTAAGTATGCTTACAAGTATTTTTCATTTTCGGGATGAGTTGTCCTAGGATGATTTGTGTCTTGGGATGAATCGCGCTGTTTTTTTAACAAATTAAATGGCATTTATATCTTTGAAGACAAACTTATTTTACAGGTATATTTTAAAATTTTGTATAGGTACTTTTTTAAACAGACTCTTTATTTAGTAAAGAATCGGTCGTTTAAAAAACACTATCACTTTAAGTTTTTTAAATATATTGACAAAATGTTGGTGAAAACGGGTATTTGTAAAATTTGAGCACATGTTAAATTCGAAGTCGAATTCAAGTCAAGATTTCTTAAGGCTTCATCAAATAAAAACTTATAAGTTATAACTTTAAAGAGACTAAATAAGATACACAAATTAATTAGAATTTATTTAGAAGGGAAAGATTTTTGTATTCTTCAAAATGATTATACAATTAATTGTTGAGAACAATGTTATGACTTATCTTAGCCTTAAAAATATTGTATTTTGTTGTCTTTCATTTTTAAAGAAGCATATTTTTAAAACCTGATGTAAAAGGAAAATTATAGGGGAAATTCAAATTCAGAACAACTCAATTCTTTTTGAAAATATTGTTGTGGTTTGAGGCGAAAAAAACTTACTTTTGGCCACCATTCTGATATATATTCTGATAGAAATTCGTTAGAATATTATGTGCTACAATAAAAAATTTTTTTTTAAATCGTGTATTTAACTACATCAAAAATTGTTCATCTCCGCATGAAGGCTAAAAGTTGGGATCGCCTCAATTATTGTCATTATGGACTGCTTCAATTCAGTCAAATTAACTGGGTCGTTTTGTACACATCCTGCTTGACATAACCCCATAAAATTATTCTAGTGCAGTCAGCTCAAGTGACTTTGGGAGTAAGCTAAAAGTAGGGTTCCTGGAAATAAATTTGTTTTAGAATTTTCGTTGGAGCTTCGCCATAACTGGTTTGGCCATTTGTGTAGTTGCTCCATCCTGATGGGTGAAAATGCTGTTCAATGAGGTACGTCTTGGGCGCAATTCTGGGTAAAAAAAAATGAATTCAACATCTTTAAATAGAGGTTCCCATTGACAGTTACTGTTGTAGTTACCGTTTTCTTCAAAAAAGTATGGCAGTACAATACACCTTAATGAAACTGCGACTCATGGAGTATTTCTGTATTTCTGGATTTGATTCACTCCAAATACGGTAATTTTGCTTTTTTACATTGCCGTTTAGGTGAAAATGGGCCTCATAAGACATGAACAAACAATTAATCAATGTTGTGTCTCCTTCGGCCTTTGCAATCATTTTTTGGCAAAAATCCTCGCAAACAGAAAAATCATGAGGGCTTAAATTGCTTGTCATTTGAACTTTTGCTAACTCCAATTGGCCCCGACAATTCTCGAGTCGAAATGGTTGTATAAGCCTGTATTCCCGATGCTACTGCGGCACCCAAATTTCGTTTTTTATGAAAAAGAATCTGGGACAAAATATAAAAACCATTATTTTCTTTGTTCTCCTAATACTTGAGTCAAAAACCATTTCTTTTTTGTGTTGTTTTTGTAGGTTTTCGTGTTTTGTAAAAAAAGTTATCATTTGAATTTTTCTAAAAAAAAATAAGTAAAAGTTGCAACAATGTGCAGGTTCAGACGACATAAGGGATTTGAAAGCAAGGCAAGTTTCTGGTATCTGAAAAATTCCCTTTCAACTTTATTGGAAAGTTGACTGGAAAGTTAATCAAGTAAAATCTCCCTTACTATTCATTTATTTACTAGTCATTTATTTTCTACACAATACTATATTATGTTTTATGTAAAAGGGTTTCTTGTAAAATTAAAAAACGAATAAGTAACATTTCTTTTAAATACAAAATACAAATCAAGATGGTGTTCTTTTATTTTTGGTAGTTTTTGCACGATCAACTGAAGATACAGGTTAGTGAAATATAGTTCCGAGTTTGAAGTTTATGACACTTAAAAAACTAACTGTACATAGTACAAAAAATATCAAAACCATTATTGTCTACAAAACACTCCTCAGACATGCTGTAAGTCCATCACTAGTTGTATTTTGTATTGTAAAGAAATATTACTTATTTCTTTTCCAAACCCTTTTACAAAAGGCATTAAATGAAATTGTGCAGAAAATAAAAAAATTATAGAGTAATAGTTCAGCTTTCAGTTCAAGTCCCTTATGTCGTCTGAACCTGCCCAAAATTCCTATACCTATCTGTGCCACCTAACTTTTTTCACGGGTACTGCCTCTTGCGAGGAATTGACAAATCCTTTAAGAGTAATTCTTGTCATGAAAAGTGCTTTCTCAAATTAGCCATTCGGATTCGGCATATAAACTGTAGGTCCCTTCCATCTCTGACAACATTACTCGCACACAGGAATGGTTGGCAAGCCTCTTGACCCTGGTTCTTCATGGACTATTGCGCCACCTTATTTATTTATTATAATAAAATAAGTATGATTTAAATATTTGTTTTTGTTAAATAGATTTTTAGTAGAAAATCCATTGTTACCAATTTCAGTAGCATTTTTTGAAAGTTTTTATTGCTTATACAAGGAAATACATATTGGATTTTTCTAGGGTCAGTATCTACGATACCAACTAAATTTAACACAAAATGAAATCATTACGAAGTAAATACCTTCTTTTGTTCATAATGTATAGTATTTTTTGTAGATTTTAAAATTAAATTAGTTTAAAGAAAATACCTTAAATCTTTTAAAAAGTTGTGTAAATCAAAAATCAATTTTTACCAACTTTAAGTATTGTTTTTTCTTAGAAGTTAATTGTTTGTACAAAAATGTCAATTCTATTTTTTATAAAAACTTAATGGAGTTATTGTCTTGAATTCTTGATCAACCAAAATTTTTACTTTGGTAAAAAATATCCACCCAATATTTGTTTTCTGCAGCTTTCTGTGTTATTATGTTCGAAATAAAATTTATTAAAAGGAGATATCTGTACTGGTTCTCAAGATATAGGCGATGAAAAATGCTTGTTGAACCTAGAAACGTAAGTACACACGCCCACAAAATAATCTCTTTGAAAATCCTTCATTTAGATTCTAGCAACTTCGAGAAATGTCAAAATTTTCAACCGATTACCAAAATTTTCTATCGGAAGTTAAAAATGTCGGTTACTTTTAACGAATACTGAAAGCTTAAACACATTTTTTAAATTTTAATTATTCAAACAAAACCTTTAAGAACGTTTATAAATCTAGCACTTGTAACGGATATTTAAAAAAAAGTAAAAAGCCAAGGTCAGTATTTGAAATGAAAAAATGCAAAATATTTTTCTATTTACGAACTTTCCACTCTGTTAAAAAATAAATGGTCATTTTCTATATAAAACGTTCAAATGGGTTAGATTTTGTTTTCTCTATGTCGTTTTAGAACGGACAGTTTTTACAATTATTGAAGGAAGATGCGGATGTTTTTCAACGCTTTTTTCAAATTCGAAAAACAGCAACAGCACGGCATACTATATCATGATAAATAAAAACGACCATTTCACCCTAATTAAAAATTTTAAATTCAAAAATTTGGGTCCCAATTAGGCAACGACATAAGCAACAACAAGTCATATGCAATGGTCACAGATTTGAGGATATAAAAGATCTTGCTAAGTGGCCAGAGGACACAGTTTATTTGTATATAAACGGTGATTTTTTAAGAGCTTGAGAACTTTAAAAAAAAAAACGCATAAAATTTGCAAAATCTCATCGATTCTTTATTTCAAACGTTAGATTGGTCCATGACATTTACTTTTTGAAGATAATTTCATTTAAATGTTGACCGCGGCTGCGTCTTAGGTGGTCCATTCGGAAAGTCCAATTTTGGGTAACTTTCTCGAGCATTTCGGCCGGAATAGCCCGAATTTCTTCGGAAATATTGTCTTCCAAAGCTGGAATAGTTGCTGGCTTATTTGTGTAGACTTTAGACTTGACGTAGACCCACAAAAAATAGTCTAAAGGCGTCAAATCGCATGATCTTGGTGGCCAACTTACCGGTCCATTCCTTGAGATGAATTGTTCTCCGAAGTTTTCCCTCAAAATGGCCATAGAATCGCGAGCTGTGTGGCATGTAGCGCCATCTTGTTGAAACCACATGTCAACCAAGTTCAGTTCTTCCATTTTTGGCAACAAAAAGTTTGTTAGCATTGAACGATAGCGATCGCCATTCACCGTAACGTTGCGTCCAACAGCATCTTTGAAAAAATACTGTCCAATGATTCCACCAGCGTACAAACCACACCAAACAGTGCATTTTTCGGGATGCATGGGCAGTTCTTGAACGGCTTCTGGTTGCTCTTCACTCCAAATGCGGCAATTTTGCTTATTTACGTAGCCATTCAACCAGAAATGAGCCTCATCGCTGAACAAAATTTGTCGATAAAAAAGCGGATTTTCTGCCAACTTTTCTAGGGCCCATTCACTGAAAATTCGACGTTGTGGCAGATCGTTCGGCTTCAGTTCTTGCACGAGCTGTATTTTATACTGTTTTACACCAAGATCTTTGCGTAAAATCTTCCATGTGGTCGAATAACATAAACCCAATTGCTGCGAACGGCGACTAATCGACATTTCACGGTCTTCAGCAACACTCTCAGAAACAGACGCAATATTCTCTTCTGTACGCACTGTACGCATTCGTGTGGTTGGTTTAATGTCCAATAAAGTAAACTGAGTGCGAAACTTGGTCACAATCGCATTAATTGTTTGCTCACTTGGTCGATTATGTAGACCATAAATCGGACGTAAAGCGCGAAACACATTTCGAACCGAATACTGATTTTGGTAATAAAATTCAATGATTTGCAAGCGTTGCTCGTTAGTAAGTCTATTCATGATGAAATGTCAAAGCATACTGAGCATCTTTCTCTTTGACACCATGTCTGAAATCCCGCGTGATCTGTCAAATACTAATGCATGAAAATCCTAACCTCAAAAAAATCACCCTTTATTAAGTGAAAAAGTGGTACAGATACAGAACATAAATGCCGCCACCAACAAAACGCAGAATCTTAATTTAAATAAAAATGATCCTGACAAGTCTGAATCCAAAATATGTCGTTAAACATACTCACGAAAAGGACGCGCCAATTTAACTTGCCACGGAGTATCAGAAAACTTTGATAGAACATCAATCGTATTAAAAAGCGAGACGTTTGAGGATCACCATACAGGTGACATCATTGCAGACACAAATTTAACAACTATTAAGTGGAGCTGGATTAATATGCGATCCACTAAGAAACAGATTACAGTCTGAGAAGGCTGAATCTTGCTTTTTATTAAATATAACTCACCCATTTTTAAATTTAATTATAAAACGGAAAGATAATCAATAACATTTTCCTTTATTTATGGACTTAAATTTGTTTTCATTTAATAAAATCTAAAATCCGCATCCACATCCGCGGATGTGAGTCTCAAAAATCCGCATACGCTTCCGCGGATGTCAAAATTTGTACATCCGCAACAACCCTGGTCTGTACACATGTCAAGGCTGATACTAAAAAATTAAAATTCGTTTCATTATAATTATAAAACACTTAATATTTATATAATTAATAAACTGTAAAGCTCAATCAGGTTCATTATAATCAATATTGACTGCAATTAAAAATTGTATATAAATATTTGAAAAACAGAAAGAAACCACTTCAAAACATCTTTTCATGATTTGATGGTCTTTTCAAATAAAACTTTTGATTCTTATAATACAAAAAATATCAACAAGTAAGTGTTTACTTAAATTTGATTTAAACAATTAACAATGTTCTTTGGAGAGTTTCTAACATTAATTAATATTAATTTAAAATTTTCTAAATTACAATTCTTTTAGATCAAATAAATATATCTCCAGGTGGTTACCTTTGCCGAGATGTTTCTCCTATTCTCATATTTTTTGTTTTAAATTAAAAACAGACTTTATTCAATCATGATGCAATAATAAATTTTCCAGGGCTGGAATTTTCATTTTATTTGTTTTATTTTTTTTTATTGTTTTTTATTGTTAGATATTTGTATACTCGTATTTTGTGTATGTCTTTTTGTTTTTGTCTTGTGAATTTGAAATTATGTAGACATTTGTTTTGTATTTTCTATTTTTAGATTAATTAAAAACGAAACTGGTCGTGCCATACTCCGGGTCATATCTGGACCAAGAGCATTTAGAGTAGTTTTATTCACACGACTCACGCCCATACCATTTGGACTACAAAATGCAATTTTTGGGGTAAGCTTCATAATTTGATTTTTATGTTTTTATTTTTCACCTTAAGTAGAATTTCTTGATTTATACAAAACCCATACAAATACAAAAACAAAATTAAACGGTATCAATAAATATGTAGGAATATGATAAATGACTTCATTTTTATAAAAATACGGCCTCTTGAGTAAATGAAAGTTTACTCAATTGTTTGCATTTTGCAAATACAAAACAAAAATATATGAAATAAAGCGCCCCTTTTATTTATGAAAAAAAAAAAACAAACAAAATACAAAAATAAACAAATAAAACCTGATAAACAATAAAAGAAGTATGTGGGTTACTTTTTAAATGACAAACGTTGAATTTAGTTACACATGTTGTTTTTTATTTCTAACTTTATATGGAACAATATCAAAAGCTTAATAATTTTTTAATATTGTTTTTATTGTTTTAAATGTAGTTTTTTTCTCACATATGATCGTAAATTTAAATAAATTAATGTCTTTATTGGTCTGTTGTTAAAATTGTGAAAATTATGTTTTTTTTCTTTTAATTGAATGTAAAAGTGTTTTGTCCACAAACTGAATTACGATAAAAACTTGATAAGAATCAAGAACTTGCATGTAAAGTACTTTCTTTTAGTTGACAATTATTATGATAAACAATTTCGGTTGAAGTGAAGGACGTTGTCTCTTGTCGCAAAATATTCTATCTTTAGACGAAAAAACATAAAAATAAAATGTCTCGTTTTTTTGTTTTGTTTTGTATTTAAAAAAGAAAAAACAAGAAAAATACTTGCCTGTCCCACATTTCAGTTGTCTTTGCAGAGCAGATGTTGTTTTTCGTTGCGTTGGTGAAAAATAAGCGTTTTCTTGGAAATTTTATAAAAATGCTTTTAATTGATATTACAGTACAGATCACTTTATTGAAACATGTTTCTTTTGAATATCAACTGTTATAGTCAGAAAAATGCGTTTTGAATGATTGTACAAAAATTAAATTACAATTATTAACTTACCATAGGAAGTTATTGCAATGGCTCCAATTTATCAAATTGAAAATTTTGACATTTCTCGACGTTTAAAGGTCCCTAGAGTCGAAATAAAAGATATTTAGAGAGATATCTGTGCGTGCGTGTGTACGTACGTTCGTACGTCTGTACGTTTGCCACGTTTTTTCGTTGTCCATAGCTCAAGATCCAGAAGAGGTATCGACTTCAAATAAATTTTGTCATACAGATAACAAGACAGAAAGATGCAGAAAAGATAAAAAAAGGTGAACATTTTGGTTAACCCTAAATATCTCATGAACCAAAAGCGCTTAAGACTTGTATTACATTTTATATAATATATCGTAATGTGATACCAAACAAGTATATTATATATAATTACTATGGCTTTCAACTAATTTTTAAGTATAATAAATATTGTTTTCAACATTCCGACAAATTTTGAGAAACAGTTTTTTTACAACAAATAAAAACCTAAACAAAAAAATTAATAAAAGTTGGTAAAAATTGATTTTCGACTCAAGCATCTTTTCAAAACTTTGAGATATTGGCTTGAAACTACTTATTTCTTTTAAAAAATATTGTTATCAGCACTTAACCAAAATTTTGAGAAAAATCTAATTAACAGTTTTTTTTACAAGGAATGAAAACTTAAAAAAAATTACTAAATGTTGGTAAAAATGTACTTTTGACTCAAATAGCTTTTCAAAAATTAAACATATTGTCTTCAAACTTTTTTTATTTCACAAAAAATATTGTTTTCGATATTTAGTAGTTTTTTTTGTAAAAATCCAACAGTCCGTTTTTTTCATAAAAAATAAAATCTAAAAAAAATAGTACACAAATTTGGTAAAAATTGATGTTCGGTCCCTGATATCTCTCAAATTAATTTCATTCATCTAATGTGTACAAATTTAAGAAATGCTACTAAAATTGGTAAAAATTTGTTTTCGACAAAAATCTATTTAACAGAACTGGATTTTTAAACTTACCTATTTCTTTATATACAAAATATTGTTGGTAATTTAACAATTTGCAAGAATAATTCAATTAACACCTTTTTTAATCCAACACGAAAACCTACAAACTTTTGAGCAATACAAATTGACAGACGGGATGGGAAGTTATCAGTGTGGGTCGCATCAAAGCCTCTTTTTTGTAATTGAAATCTCAACACACTTGTTTAACTACTTTAAAATGTGATTGAAGAATTTCAATTACTTCTATTGAAAAGCATCAATTACTTGAAATTACGATGGATTACGATGATTAACGTCGTAAAAAATATCAATAGAAAAAGTGAAAAAGCCTAAATAAAATGTTATATAACCGAAACCAATTGTAATTGTCGAAACGCCCATATTTAGAACCTCCATCGCGTATAAGATTTTGGGTGATTAGGGTTTGAGACGCGTATTGACAATGAGGTATGCATTAAGGGTCATGTTGCCCCCGCTTAGGCTCACTACAGGTTTTGTCGTAGGTGTGAAATTTAGAGTATGCAAAGTTTCTTTGCTTTTGAAGAATCTGGGTTTGAAGAAACTTTGTATGCACTTTACCTAGCACCTATCCCAAATCCTATAGTAAGTCAAGCAGTGTGCGAACACGGTTACCAAGAAAACAATTTCGTTCCCTGCTTTCTCTCTATTTTTTTTTTCATTTAGTGTTTGGGCGAAAAAATTCAAAACTCAAATCGCTACAGTCCCCGAAATAAACAAAAATTTGTTCAGAATGCCCAAATGTTGAAATAAAGGACATCTTGGGCGATATGTCAATTAGTTGTTTCGGTGTTTGATATTTAAAAACGTTAGCGTATCGAAATCCCGCATTTTAAAATCTAGTTTTTAAAAAATCCCGAAAAAAAAGTTTTATAATCCCGTCTTCTAAAATACCAATTTTTTGAAATGCCGTTTTATGAAATCCCGCTTATTGAAGATACCGATCGATTGCAATCCGTCTTTTTAAAATCCCGTTTTTCTTTTTACAAAATACGTGCATTTAACTAAATGACAATAGGAGTCAAAGGTTTTTATGTTAAATTACTTGACTAAAATGTTATAATATCGTAATTTGTTATGTTTAACTGTACATACAAATTCATTTTTGTTTAATTGATTTGAGTTTGAATTTGTTTCAAAAGAATACTACTTCACTTTATATTTTTTATTTTTTGAAATGTTGTATTTGATAAAGGTTGCAATAAAATGAATCCAGAAAAATATTTCGTTTTTTAATTTGTTTTCTAAGCTCGATTTTGCAATCAAAACGAGTTGTTTAATTTTTAAAAATTGCTCGATTTTTTATAATAATAATAATAAAAAACGTGATCATAAAAACCGGGATTATAAGGAACGGGATTACAAAAATTGAGATTATAGAAATCAGGATTATAAAAAAACAGGATTTTAAAGTCGTGATTTTAAGAAACGAGAATATAAAAACCGGGATATCGAAACCAACCCCTTATTTTTGTGATTGAGTATTTTTTTTTCAATAAATCGATGCTGAGTTTTTTATCAAAAAATGTTGTTAACATATGCATGCCCCGCCTATCGCGTTATGTTTTTTATGTACGTAAAGAATTTTTAAAAAAGTTCAGATTTATTTCCGATGTCTTAGTTAATGAAAAACTGCCCTGTAAAACTTCTTTGTTAAACAGACAGTGATAAAATCTAAAACAACTCAACAAAAGAATTTTTTTTTAATGAGACAGACGTTATTAGTGTTCTTTCAAGTTTGTTCACATTGGACAGTTTTCAGGCGATTAGTATTACGTTACGATACTTTATCTTTTTCTCACTAGATTACAATTCGTTTTATTATTTTTCAAAATATTCTTCATGGAGAGCAATACACTTTTTCGTGCGTTTGAACCAATTTTTGTAGCACTTTTTCCACTCCGATAAAAGTACCTCCAAATCATAGTTTTTTTAATGCATCAACGGCTTTTTTAGGGTTCGAAAAATGGTGTCCGCTCATTTTTTTTAATGTTCTTGAATAAAAAGTAGTCATTAGGGGCCAAATCAAGACTGTACGGCTGATGATCCATTAATGCGATGTTTTTTTTTTTTAATTCGTTATACCAGCTTTTTACAGTGCTATAGGATGGTGCTTTATCGCTGTAGAAAGAATTAAGTTCATTTGCTGCACTCTTGTCTTGATAATCCACGTCGAAAGCTATGAAAAATAATCGCACGAAAATGTTCACGAGTTTCAAGTAACTGTCAACAACACAAATCGCACTTAAATGAAATATGTTCTGTAGAAAGTTATGGCTAAAAATGTCAAAATTTCCGTTGAAAATGCCAGATGGCGGGCGCCTGGCATCACTTATTGTTACCTAGGCTAGATGTAGCAATCCTCGTATTAAATTTTTTCTAAAAATGAAGAAAGGGAGATAAAATTAAAACATGAGTCTAATTTAAAGACCTTAATCAATATGTTTTCGAAATTTTAAGCAATTAATGAAGCATTTTTATGCCGAGCAGAATCCGAACGACTAGTTTAAGAAAGGACTTTACACCACAAGTAGTACTCTTTTAGGATTTGTCAGTTCCTGTGAACACTTTAAAGTAGCACAGGCAAGGACCTTTTATGACAGTCCCATATCACTAACCAACCCGAAACTGGTACTTGTGTTTGAAGAATTTTGTTCAGATAATTTTTATACGAAGCTATTTTTTAACAGTGTGATTGAGTGCCTTATGTTTAGGTTGATAAAACCACTGAGTGATAATAGTCGCTTCAACTGCTTATGCTTAATCCAAACATAAAAACTTATTCAGATGTCATTCTCTTCTTTGAATTTATCCGGTATGTTGTCGCGGCTTTTCATTTAACATATTAAAGCCGTTAACAATCTTCGATGTTATTTTTTATTATTTGATAAGTCCTCATATTGAATTATTGTAACTTAAATAATAAGCAGGTGCAGAGAAAGTAAGGGACGTCATTTGTAGTCAACTGCGTTCTTTGAACGCTAATTAAGACCAAGGCTATTAGTTAGTTGTTCAAGTGTCACAAACTTCAACGTCGAAACTTTTCTTCACTAATCTCTATCCTTAAAACTACTTAAAAATAATTATCTACAAAACGCGCTACAATTCCATCTCGACTGTATTTTGTATTTTTAAACAAATATTACTTATTCCTTTCCCAATTTTGTAAGGAACCCTTCTACATAAAACATCAAATAGAATTCCAGAAAATAAAAAAGGGGCTGATAACTTCCCATCCCATCCCGATTTGTCTTGCTTAAAAGTTTGTAGGTTTTTGTGCTGGGTTAAAAAAGTTGTCAGTTGAATTATTCTTAAAAAATTTAAAATCTAGTTTGTTAAATAGATTTTTAGTCGAAAAAATTGTTTTACCAATTTTAGTAGCATTTCTTAAATTTTTACAAATTGGATGAGTGAAATTATTTTAAGCGATATCAAGAACCGAACATCAATTTTTACCAAATTTGCGTACTATTTTTTGTAGATTTTATTTTAGACTGTTGGATTTTTATGAAAAAAAACTACTTTATATCAAAAATAATATATTCTGTAAAATAGAAAGAATTAGAATTTTAAAAGCTTTTTGAGTCGAAAGTAAACTTTTACCAAATTTAAGTATTGTTTTTTTTGTTAGGTTTTATTTTTTTGTAAAAAAACTGTCAATTCGATTTTTCTCAAAATTCTACTGAATGTTGACAACAATATTGTTTGAAAGACAAAAGTAGTTTAAGTTCAATATCTCAAAGTTTTGAAAAGATATCAGTCGAAAATCAATTTTTACCACCTTTTATTAATAATTTTGTTTAGATTTTTATTTTTTGCAAAAAAACTGTCAATTAATTTTTCTCAAAATTTGTCAGAATGTTGAAAACAATATTTCTTATAAGTTCAATTTAGTAAGAAGCCATAATTTAAAATTTTTGACAAGATATTTGAGTCGAAAATCAAATTTTACCAACTTTGACTAATATTTTTTTCTTAGGTTTTTATTTTTTATAAAAAAATGTCAATTCCATTTCACTCAAAATGTTACCAGATGTTAAAAACGTTCGTTGCACATAATTGTTTTGGAGATAAAATCATTTTTTATTCGTAAAATTTTCGAATTGAAAAATTTGTTTTCTTCAGTTTTTTTGATTTATAAAAAAAACGTCAGTTGGATTTTTTTTTTCAAAAAATATATCACGATACAATACGAGTATGTTATATGAAATTTAATTCAAATCTCTAGCTTTTTAGTTCGTGAAATGTTTATGATTAACCAACATTTTCATCTTTTCCTTAAACTTCTATGGTAAAAAACCCACTGACGCAATTTTCTTGAGAGCCCTTTCTACATTTTCTGCCTTATTATCTAAATAACAAAATTTAGTTTAAGTCGATAGCTCTTCTGGTTCTTGAGCTATGGATGACGAAGAAACGTCGCCAACATACGGACGTACGAATGTACGTACACACGCACGCACAGACATCTTTCTAAAAATCTTTTATTTTAACTCTAGGGACTTTGAGACGTCGAGAAATGTCAAAATTTCCAATTTGACAAATTGGACCCATTACAATAACTTAATAAATCACAGAGAAATAAAGTTCAGCTTTCATTTTAATGCAAAATTAGAACTAGCATGATTTTGACATATGTAAGTGGACTTGACTTGATAGTTAGGGAGATTTTTCTTGAAAAACTTTCCAGTCAACTTTCCAATAAAAATGCCCTAATTCCTTGATAAATGTAAATTTCTTGGTTCAACAACGTGGCTCTTGCTTCAATATCTACAAACTTTGGATACCTTGCAACCTCATTCATTTCCTTCTTTCCACTTTTTATATTCATCCGATTTCAATACATCTTCATATGGATTAGATTTTTTACTCAATTCTGGCTAAATATACTTCGATCTCGCTCGCAGATAAACGTTTGAAAATGTTTTTTTTTTTCATCAAGATCACATAAAGCTCCGTGCTTTTTGGGCCATTTTTATTTTTTCATTTATTTTAAAATGACAAAAACTTTCAACAGTCAATGCATCTTCATAGTTAAGAGATATCATGCTATTCTCCTGTAAAAATGAACAGTAGGATATTTCAATTCGTCTAGAATTAGGATTCCAAACTCTAAAGTATTTGAGATTGTAAATTGTTTCTTTAATTCGTTTCTCAAAACATATTTAACAAAATCATTTATGCAAAGCAAGTATATAGTTACTTATCAAGTTTAAGAAATGTTATATTCATGATTTTGTTGAAAAAATAAATGAACAATAAATATATATTTTTGTTAGCTGTCATAAAAGGGGTCTGTATTTTGTATATTGGTCTCAGTCAATAAAGAACTTTTACTTAATTACTGCAACTTCTAATCTGTTTTCAAATAAATAATGCATAGATATTTTTCCATCATCGTTAAGATTGTGATTGTGTCAACATTTTACTGTTACAACGCCAAAAGCCCCCACTTCAACACAATTTTATATTATTTAATCAAATCGATAACACATGAATTTATTATCAGAAATCAAACCACTTTTTCTTATCTCCTTTAAGGAAAATTATCTCTATCTTATGTATAAACTTTTGTAAAGAGGTTTGCAAAACTAAACAGCTTGTTATTAGACTAGAATTTAGTCACGCAATATTAAAAATATTCAAAACCTAAAACAATTACATTCTTTGTCAGTGATAAATAGTTTCTATCTTTTCTACGTAAATTTGATTTAAATGAAAATGTCAAGCCGTCATTTAAAGTAATTAATCCCATTCTTATAACTGATTTCATTCAATTGTATAAATTTAATTTCTAAACATGGAATCCCCTAGATGTATGCATACATTAGAAAGGTTTCGGTTTCAGTTTCAGTTTCAGACGCCGCTCCGCGCCGCGTCATTCAGCGTGTACAATGTATAGAAAGTAAATCCAAAATGAAATTAACCAATGGAACGCGGTAAACGTCACGACGACAACGACGAGATATCATTTTTTTTTTAAGATTAAGTACGATAAAAGAAACGTATATCAAATGTCATGTGATGATATATATACGTAAATAATTAACGACATGTTAAGGAATAAAGTTCAACTGCAAACGTACCTTTAAACATACGTACATTTATAATTGTAGAGAGAAGTATTTTCCTATACACGAAGTGTGGTGCTCATTAATAAATTAGGAGCAATTAAAGTTGTCGACTAGTTTAAGTAATGAACGATGGATGAGCAAAGACTTGGAGAAGAGTAATTTTTTGTTTGTTCTGTTTTTGGAATTTTAACGCCTTTCGGTGATTGCATAAAATTTAATTGGGTGTAAAATAATTTTTAGCTCCCGCAATTAAAAATGTAGGATCAAAAGCAATTTTGTAAAAAAGTTTGAATTTAACTTCATAGCCAAGTTGTTGTACGATGTAATGAAAGTTGCTTGAATAATGGGGACAAATTTTTAAAAGTTCGACTTTTAGCTCAGTAAAATAAGGCGAAAAATAGATGAACTTAGGAATTGGAGGTAGAAACCGGAAAACTCTTTTGTATAGGGTCTTCCAATAAGGGGTTTAATGTGTATGTTTTAAAATGAAATACACCACTTGGTCTCACGAACTCATTCCTGTTAATAAAGAGTTTTTTTTTTTAAACATAGTATCTCTATTTCAAGATTGTAAAATATACATGCGAAATAAGTTTATGTTCAAAGATTATAATACAAACATTAAAATTTTTCTAATAAATGTTGACAAGGTTTTGCTGATGATCCATTAATTCGATGTTTTGGATGGTCATACATTTGTTTGTTTGAGCCGATGTGTGAGAGCTTGCATCATCATGATGAAGAATGATTCGCCTCTTCTTCTACTTTTTTCGAATTTCTCCGATGACTTCTGGGAAACAAATTGTAATATACCATTCAGAATTGACCGACTTTAGTTGCTCTTACGCTACTGTCGTCATGTGACTGGTAATGCCGAAGAAACAGGCAACCATTTGCTTCGATGTGCTTCTTCCGCGAACAACTTTTGTTGGATTTGGACCTGTATAGATATTATACACAGCTCTTGATGCACCTAGACCGTATTTTTTCACCATTTCCTTGCGCCAATGGACACGAGCCTTTTTTTGAGCGTTTGTCAGATTATGCGGGATCCAACGCGAACAAATCTTTTTTAGCAAATGTTCATGTAATATCATAGACTAACTAATAATAAAGACGGGACACTTCATAGAAAGAAAAAGAAACCAATTTCAGATTGCCTCCACCGAGATTGCCTCCACAGCATACATGTTTTGTCAATCAAGTTTCGAATAATAGAAGGTGCTTCAATTTTCTAGATATAAGACTAGAAAAGCCGATCTTTTATCACAACTGTCAAGGAATTTTCGCGTTGTATGACTCTTGTCATCTCATTAAAAGTGTACGCAATACATTATTAAAAAAAGAGGCTGGGATGCGACCCACACTGATAACTTCCCATCCCGTCTGTCGATTTGTCTTGCTTAAAAGTTTGTCTATATGTACTCGTATCAATTTTTACCAAATTTGCGTACTATTTTCTGTAGATTTTATTTTTTATGGAAAAACGGACTGTTGGATTTTTATATAAAAATTACTGAATATTGAAAACAATATTTTTTGTGAAATAAAATAAGTTTGAAGCCAATATTTTTAATTTTTGAAAAGCTATTTGAGTCGAAAGTAAATTTTTACCAAGTTTTAGTATTTTTTTTTAGAGTTTTATTTTTTGTAAAAAAAACTAACAATTCGATTTTTTTCAAAATTTTACTGAATGTTGAAAACAATATTTTTTATAAGATAAAATTAGTTTGAAGCCAATATTTAAAATTTTTGAAAAGATATTTGAGTCGAAAATCAATTTTAACCAACTTTTATACATTTTTTTAGGTTTTTATTTTTTGTAAAAAAACTGTAAGTTCGATTTTTCTCAACATTTTTCAAAATGTTGAAAACAATATTTCTTATAAGATAAAATAATATTGAAGCCCAAATTTCAAGTTTTTTAAAAGATATTTAAGTCGATATTCAATTTTTACGAACTTTAAGTAATGTTTTTTTTTTTTTAATTTTTATTTCTTATAAAAAAAAACTGTCTCAAAATTTTATCAGATGTCAAAAACATTATTCTTCGTTGCACAAAATTGTTTTAGAGATGAAATCATGCCCATTTTTTATTATTTTGAAGAGAACCTTTACAGCTAACGAATGGAATTTAAAATTCCCAAATTCGTTTTCTAATAAATTATTTAGTATTAATTGAAAACGAATTTCTAATGAATAAACAAATAAAAAGGCATATCGCAATCTTGAAAAAAAGACACAACAAAAATTAAAACTGAAAAAAAAACTGCGTGTGTTTTTTTTGTTGTGAAGTTGATACCTACGAGTACATCACTCTGTGAATATGTCTGTATCTGCGTCTGCGCTGTGATAGCACAATGAAATAGATGCAGAAAACAGAGCTCGTTGCGTGTGTTTTTGTTGTTGTGAAGTTGACGGATCGAACTGTGAAAGTGAATATGTACGTATCTGCGTCTGCGCTGTGTTCTTTTTATTTTGACTTGTGTGTGGTTCGATCATTCATTGCAACTTGCAACTTTTAATCATAACAACAAACAAATTATCGCTCTTCGAACAAAACATGTATGCTGTGGAGGCAATCTGAAATTGGTTTCTTTTTCTTTCTATGAAGTGTCCCGTCTTTATTATTAGTTAGTCTATGGTAATATCTTATTGATGCTAGTCACCTGACGCTGACGTTTAGGAGTTCAGCCATAGGAATTCAATGCATGCTATAACAATTAAGCTTGAACCTCACGTTTCATTTGACAATCGTAAGAAAATAACGTAATGTGAATCCAAATTGAAGCTGTAGTTTAAATTTGCTGAACATTTGCTTTGTCTGTGTTGCAGCCATTACTTACTATTACTGAACTAGGGCCTCACCCAACAAACTTCTCCGTCTAGCTCGGTCCCTAGCTAGATGGCTCCAGTTTCGCGTTCCAAGTTGGATGAGGTCACCTTCTACTTGTGCGCGCCACCTGATCCGCGGTCTTCCTCTACTGCGCTGTCCTGTGGGTGTGGATTCGAGAATTTCCGGGCCGGAGCATTGGTTTCCATGCGCTCTACGTGACCCAGCCATCTTAGTCGTTGGACTTTTACCCTTCTGGCTAAGTCTACATCGCTGTACAGCCCCCTTCGATGCATACGGGACCGTAGATCCCACGAAGAACTTTACTCTCGAAGCGACCCAAGGTGCTTTCATTCGCTTTTGTCATAGTCCTTGCTTCTGCACCGTATAGCAGGACGGGGATGTTAAGGGTCTTATAAAGCGACACTTTGGTCCCTCGAGAGAGGTCTTTACCACTCAATTGTTTTCTGAGCGGAGCCTAGGTAGACGAAGTCCTTAACTACCTCAAAGTTCCGTCTGTCGATGGTGACGTATTGACCAAGACGATCCTTTGTTGATGGCAGCATGTAATTTGTTTTGTCTTCATTAACCGTTAAACCCATTTACCCGCCTCTGCCTCAATACTCAAAAAAGCCCCATTGAAAAGCAGCATATGCTAGTAATTGAACAGATTTTTGAAATATAGTGCCTCTAGTGTTGACGTGTGACCTCTGCACTATTCTTTCAAGTACGATGTTAAAAAATTGCATGACAGCGCATCACCTTGTCTAGAGTCTTTTTTGACATCGAAGGTTCTGTTAAGTTGTTTCCAACCTTTATGGAGCAGCGCGAATTGTCCATGATCATCCTGTACAAACGGACGAGTTTGGCAGGGATGCCAAAACTAGACATGGCTCTATACAGCTCGCCCCTGTAAATGCTGTCATATGCGGCCTTAAAATCGATGAAGAGATGGTGGGTGTCGATCTGATGTTCTTGGGTTTTTTCCAGGATCTTCCGTAATGTGAACAAGGTTTTGAGATATTGAAATTTCGAAAAATTAAATATTTTTTTTAAAATCCAAAAAAAGTTAAACATTGTTCATAAAAAAATATTAAAATCGGTTAATTAGTTAATAAATATATAAATAGAATAATTAACGATTATATGGGTGGTACTTTTCTGCAGCAGTATTAAAAGAAAGTTCAGAAACAAAATATAGATACAATTTCATAAATATCTTCAGACCATTTTTGAGAAAATTCAAATTTTTAATATTTGACAAAAAAATTTATAAGGACTACTTTTATTTCTGGTTTCAAAAACAGCCCAATGTGATCTGCTCAAATCTTAATTTCCAAGTTTGTGAACACAATGAACCCATTGCAATGGCTTAAGCTGTAAGGTAAGAGGACAGACAAATAGACAGGCGGACGGGATCGCCACACCCCCTTTCCCGACTTCTCTACCATCGTAATGTCATGTTTAATTTAAATTTCGTGTTCACAATTGTTTACGAATGCAAAACTCCTAGCGCAATACATTTAGTAATAAGTTGCTTTAGAATCATTTCCAAATAAGAATAAGGTCCTATCACACCTCCAGCCCAAAAACCGTACCAAACAGTACCCGTGTTTGTTGGAAAATCTATCAATAGTATAGTAGATTCTTGCACGAATAACAAAAACAATATCCGCAGGATGAATACTACCGATAAAAGTTAAAGTAAAATCCTACTACGGATGGATGGGATGAGTCTCGAACGGATATTATGCATGTGATTTCGTTCTCAAATGTTGGTACGATTGATATTGCATTTGTATCTCGATGGCTGCGTTCGTTGAGTAGCTGTGCATCATGTGTTTTCCATTGGGAAAAAAAATCAATCTGTTGTAAGGTTTATCTCAGTTTAGATTTAAAAAAATCTTTTAGGTGTTTCCATCGTTCAAGAAGATTTAAAAATGATTAAATTTGACAGCACTTCCTAAAAATGGTGTTTTGATGTTTCTTATGAAGTGAAAGTTTTATTCGTGTTAAACAATGAGGAACTGAAAAGTTCAGCACCATATAAGAATATACTCCATGTGCATTTTTTTTCTTTAATTTGATCAAAACAAAACTATATTTATTGTACACGAACATGTAAATAAAATGACCATAATACATTATCTTTAAAACCAACTAATCCACACAGGTTTTTCTTCACAAATTTTGACTCGATTTCGTTTCCCGACCAGCATCGAGTCAAATCAAGCTCATTTAAACTCGATTTAGGTATATAAAGAATTAAGGCGAGTTTCAGGCTCACATGTTAATGTAGTAGTCTACGAACAAACTCCCTTCTTGAAGTTCTTAATTTATGTCAAAGCTGCAATTGTTGAATGAACTTTTTTATAGAATATCAATTTCCAGATGTTTTCTTACCATTTTTTCTTGAAAATTGTCCATTTTATTAGTTTTAGTTAATTTTTTTGCTGAAGTTAATTATAACTTTTGATTTTAACAAAACTTTCTTCTATTTGTGTTTTTTTTTTTATTATTATTCTGACAGGTCTTCTTTCAGTTGTAACAATTTTTAAATACAAAAATCTGGCTACTGCCAGAATTTCTTGGGAATTTTCTACTATACTATTTAAAGAATTCCAAAAACTAAACTTTATGACACATAAGTTTTCATAATTAACCTCTACTTTTAGTTGATCGTGTAAGAACTACCAAAAACATAATTGTCTACAAAAAACTTCAACAGCAAGCTACAAGTCTATCTCCACTTCTATTTTGTAATTTAAATAAATATAATTTATTGCTTTGCCAATTTTACATAAAACATTAAATGGTTATGCAGAATAAAAAAAATCACAAAGAACTAATAAAGTTCAGCTTTCAGTTACTTAAAAAAAAAACACGATTAGCTGTCATTTTGACATTGTCTTGATTAACTTTCCAGTCGACTTTCTAATAAAGTAGCCTTAATGGAAGCTCTGAACCTGCCTAATTTCTCGTGTATGTGTCTTCCCATTTTTAGCAATAGCTTAGTTTTTGTCAAATTTTTTTAAAGACGTACATAAATATGTAAGAAAAAAAAGAATGAGGTTGGATAACCGAGTATGTATCTAAAACCACAATAAAGCTCTTAAAATTAGAACATATTATGTTATTATGTATAGTAATTGATCAGTTTCAGACTACACAAGGGACTTGAAGGTAAGGCCTTCCAATTAAGGCAATTTTATTAGAAAGTCGACTGAAAAGTCAGTCAAAAAAAGTCAAATCTATTTTTGTATGTCAAAATGACAGTTGATAATATTTTTGAAAGCTTAACTTTATTACTCTATGATTTATTTATTTTCTGCACAATTCTATTTGATTTTTTATGTAAAAGGATCCTTGTCAAATTGGAAAAGTAACAAGTACAATTTTTTTTAAATTAAAAATAAATGTCGAGATGCAATTGTAGCTTGCCTGAGAGGTGTTTTGTAGACATTTATGTTTTTGGTGCAGATCAACTGAAGGTAGATGTAAGCAAAATTAAGTTCCAAATTTGAAGTTTATGACACTTGAAAAACTAACTAGTTGACTGCAAATGAAGTCTAATGGTGTTTGAATTTACCATTGGCTGCGTTCAATCTCGTGTTGGATTGGGTATCTTGGGTAGGTGGATTTTTAGATACCTTTTGGAACGAACTGTAGTGAGATAGCTGTCAAAAAAATAAAAACTAATTTCAGCTGTTCACAAAAATCAGAGAAACATTTAAGCTCCGAAGTCAAAATTGTTGAGATAAAACATTTAATAGATAATTCAACTGATTCGTCGGACAATGATGAATTGATAAGTGCGTAACAATTTAATAAATAAGAGATAACCTTAATCTGTAATGAATTGGAATTCTATACGATTAATAATTTACTTGCGAAATCTCCGGTTTTTAAAGATTTACGTTTACGGAGGCAAATAGCTTCTTCATCATCTATTATGTACAGAACATCCTCAAATACAACTTCAACTAACATTTTGTACCTTTTTGTTTACCAACAAATGCAAAAAGCTTAAATCAATTTGCAAATTTCTTGAAATTCTACCATGTGTTGAATCACCTGTTTTGTGAAATACTTACATGCCCCAGAAATTCTTGAATACCTTTGGATTTCTTTTTTGACATCTCAGCTGTTTTTGATCATCTGTTATTTTACACGTAAAACACTAACAAAAAGGTATCCGGATACCCTATCTGTCTGAGATTGAACGCAGCCATTGTTATTGGAATAGAGTTGATGATCAAATGACATTGCTGTCATTTAGCACAGGAATTCTCTTTGTATAAAAAAAACCCAATCCCATTCCTATTTAAATTATCTACTGTTTTACTTATATTCAATACAATTCAACGATTCTTGTCTGAAATTCTTAATGTTTCACTCTCAAACAATAATCACCATTGTCTAGTGTAATAATATTTTCATATTTTGTTTTCTTATTACTTTGCTAAATTTGTATTATTCCGCCAAAGTGGTAATTGTCTTATTGTTATTACCATAAAAAACACACTAATGGATATTATTCTTCATTAACTAAAAAAAAAAATAACATTCGTGAGATAAATGATGAAAATGATCTTCATGCTTCGCTAAATACCTTGGTAATCTATCTGACATAATGTGAGACACGCTTAGTTGTTTCCATATGCAATTGAGATTTCCAGTGATAAAAGAAGGTTTCAGAGAAGCTTCATACATTTTTTAAATGTCGTTTCATTCTAGTGTGGATTAAGTCTTCAACGAAACAATATTTTTTAGCTATTGTCTATTGTCAAGTTCTAAATGATGTTAATTCAAAAGGGTTTCTGGACTGATGCATTGGCGACATTCCGCACTTTACCTGTTCATGTTTTAGACTTTTATATTGGCTTGAAAGAGAGTTTTACCTGTTAAAATTAGCTGTTTATTAAGAATATTCGTATCGTTGTCTTAATCTTAGTTTATATCAAAACCTATTGCAGTACAATTTATGATTTTCTTAACAGTCGTTCTAATCAAATTTTTTCTGTTCAAGATGTTGATCTAGGACGTTTTATGATGTTAGAATATACAGTGATGGAAAAAACAATAGAAACAAGCTTCGTGTTCATTCTTTTTAACACATAAAAAGGTATTTGTGAGAGGTAGGAAAATAAAAACTACACAGATAGATATTTAATAATATACTTCTTAAATATTTCTACTAAAAGTGTATCAAACCGCAAAGAAGTTTATCTTTATTTTATCTTGTTTCGTGTTTAGGCGTGAATATGAAGTTTCAAATACTTTTCTCTTCGAACAGTTTAAAGTTTTTGCAATATCAAACATCATTTTTCTAGCTTGTCTTAGTTTTTTTGCGTTCAAAATGAGTACAATGTAATTCACGACCCATACTTATTAAAATTATAGACGACTTTTCAAAAATTTAGTTAGTATCGAAAATAAAATATTTGACAAACTTATAAACGAACTAAGTTAGAATGACAGTTAAATTAGCTTGTTTCTATTATTTTTTTCCAGTCGAAATCATCATTGGCTTCAAACTTTTTAGCGTTAAGTGAAAACAAAAAGTGGTTTCCACAAAACAATTTTGCCATTTGAGAACATTAAAATACAGGGTCCGGCAAAAAGTTCTCCCATATTTTAAAAGTGAACGCCGTGAAGTGTGTGCTGTGGCTTCATCTTGTTGGAACCAGACTTCTTTGTGGTTTCTAGTAAACTGATTTAAGTTTGGTAGGAGGGAGGTCTTATGACTCACAAACACGTTTTAGCTTCGGCTTCGCCTGACGTTTACGAGTTCAGTCATAGGAATTCAATGCATGCTATCACAATGAATCTTCGACCTCACGTTTCGTTTGACAATCGTAAGGAAAAGAACGTAATGTGACTCTAAACGAAAGCTCAAGTTCAATTATCTGAACATTTGCTTTGTCTGACAGCTCATCAGCTGTAAAAAAATGTCAACAAACAAAATATTTGCTCTTTGGAGGGATAAAATAATAGAAATGCCATTCAAAGCCACCTCGAAGCAGGCCTAACGTAACGCAGACGAAGCCGAAGCTGAAGCGTGTATGTGTTTAAGCCATTAATCATGTGACAGTAGCGATCCGCTTTAACTGTAACAATGTTGTCCATTTTCTTCGCAAAAATACGGAAATACGGATATATTCCTCTACGACAAATGCGAGATGCTCACTGTGCCACGCCATTATGATTACTAAAAACGGCGGGTAGACGTCTATCTATCTATACCCGGAATATCATTTTATCTATAAATAGCTTTAAATATAAACGTCTAAAAATACGGAAGGTTTTTTTTTGCCGGACCCTGTATAGAAAGACCAACACTGTATACTTAATTTTGATTTCTATTCGTCGTTTGACCTTCATTTTTAAATAGGATTCCTACTACCGTTTTTAAAAATTGTGATTTTTGACATCTCAAATTCATTAAAAATAACGTTGTTGAGATGCAAAACATGCAGAACGACTTTTTTGAACAAGTTTCATCAGATTTAACTAAATAAAACACAAAATATGAAAACAATGTAATATAATTCCAACGATCAATTTTTTGAGCAAGTACGTGATGTGATATTTTAATGTCTTGAACACGTGAATCACATGTTTCAATTTCGTGCTTGAAAGTTGGGAACACCCAGTGAGTTATCAAACAAGTTCAATATTGCAATCTTGGCAAATGGCAACGATAAAACCTAAATAAATGGCAAAGGTCAATTTGTTAAGTGCAAATGAGCAAAAATAATGTTTTTCCAATTCTTCGTTGCTATACACGAAGAGTTTGGGAGTTTTCCTTTCCAATACACTAATATAATTAGTATAGATTTTAGACAATCTTATTACAAAAAGTGATGTTTTAAAAATGCCCTACGTTTCGTAAACAAATAAATTAATTTAATGGTGCTACATTTCATAAAAAAACTAAGACAATAGTGACCTATTGTTCCCATCCATTCGCGTGTGCGAGTAAAGTCACTTATAGAGGGGACCTACAATTTTATGCTGAGTTAAATTTTAAAAGAACTTTTTTATGAGAAGAATATTATTGCTATTCCTGCCCATATGAGTTTACTAATTGTGTAAAAAGATGAGTTGAAGCAAAAGTTTATAAGAACAACCTTCTAATTCATTTGAATAAATTCAGTGTTATTGAATCAGCTGATTTTATTATTTGACAGTCTAAAAGCGACCGGTTGGACGTGTTTATATTTCAGAGTTTTTATATGAACAATGTATCGAAGCGATACAAAAATGGTTGACATACGACAAAAGTAATTTATAATAATCACAATCATACAACCGTGTTTTACTGAAAATTAGTAAATATAGGAACTCCATATGAAGTGTTCATCAATTCTGATTTTAACCGTTCAGAAATGCAATTTTCACTATCTTCTGACGTTTACATGGCATGTTTTTTAGTTCTCTGAAATATATTTCTAAACACGCCTGATTATAAAAGTCATAATCTATTATATAAATTAAGTCGGGTTTTCCCTAGTGACGTTTTAACTCCGGAACGCACGAACCATTTTCCACAGTTTTGCATTCGTTAGAAAGGTCTCGGGCTCCGTGAGGTTTATAGCACACAAAATTCAGGAAAAAATTCAACAGAAAAGCGGTGAATTCGTTTAGCTTCCCATAGAAAGATATTGTAAAAGTTCCGAGTTGTGGAATTGAAAATTTTTAAATTTTTTGACGGTTTAAGGGCGACAAAGTGCACAAAACGGTATCCAGTTTATCGGCGAAAAAAAAAAGAAGATAATGGTCGAACTAAAGTTCAAAATCAAGAGATTGAGATCGGAAATGAATTAATTGTACCTAATTACCCGCTGTTATTATGAATTTTCAAAACACATGCAAACGTTGAGAGTTGTCATTCGGCTAAATCAGTCAAATATTTGTGCAAGTACGTCACAAAAATCAGGGTCATGGCTGTGTTTGATATTTCGTCTGAAAATGCGAATGACGAAATCAATAACTTCCAAATGGGCAGATACGTCAGTACTAATGAAGCATTGTGGCGATTATTGCCATTTCACATTCACGAAAGATATCCCACAGTCTTACATTTAGCAGTGCATTTGGAAAAAAAATGGACAAAGAGTTTCGTTCATTTTTTAATGCTGCACAAAGAGCTGAGAAACCACCATCGACAACATTGACTTTTTTGCAATTTGTGAAGCAGATCCATTCGCTGCGACGCTGATGTACGTTGAATTGTCCAAGTCTTACACTTGGAATCAATCAACAAAGAAATAACAACGTCGCAAACAAGGAACCCCAGTTCCAGATTGGCCACAGGTGTTTTCCAGTAATGCGCTAGGTCGCATGTACACTATTCATCCTTGAAATGATGAATGATTCTATTGCGACACGAATTAAACCGAAAGCTGCAATACAATGCTGATACATTGCAGGAATTCGTTCGAAATACTGTGCGCTGCTTAATGAACTGCAAAAACAAGTATACGGAACATTAATACAAGCGGTAGACAATAATACTGGTGGTCTATTCTTCCTGGACGCACCTGGAGAAACATGGAAAACATTTTTTATTTCATTGATTTTGGCCACTATTCGGCGTTAGCATCATCTGGAATTGCGGCCTTGCGGTCTCTTCTAGATGGCAATCGTACTGCATATTTTGCGCTTAAGTTGCCACTCAATTTAAACACAATTGATACTCCAACATGCAATATTTCCCGATCCAGTGCAATGGGAAAATTGTTGATGCAATGCAAGCTCATTGTTTAGAATGAGTGCACAATGGCAAATAAAAAATCACTTGAAGCACTTAACTTCACCCCGAAGGATCTTCGACGAAGTAACAACATCTTGATGATATTGTTGGCAGGCGATTTTAGGCAGACGTTGCCAGTAATTCTTGCTTGCCTTAAGGTATCACTTTTGTGGAATATCGCTTACAACTAATATGAGAGTTCAACTTCAAAATGATCAAAATGCTACACAATTTTCCAAACAATTGTTAGCTGTTGGAAATGGAAAAGTGCCAGTTGATGCGACAACTGGATTAATTACTCTTACCAACGACTTTTGCCGATTTGTAGACTCTCAATTAGATCTTATTAAAAAATGCTTTCCCAAAAATTAGTGAGAATTAGCAGAAATATGCTTCGTTAAGCTAACGAGCAAGAAAAGCCGCAAAGAATAATGGTGTACACGCACTGAATTCCACCATTTGATCAAAAATCGCTGAAGATTTGGTGACATACAAATCCCTATGATGTAGTAAATTATCCAACGGAGTTTTTAACCTCTCTGGAGTTACCAGGATTTCCACCACATAACTTGCAACTCAAAGTTTGTTCAGTGATTATGATATTGCGCAATTTGAATCCATCTCGACTTTGCAACGGTTCTCGACCTTTTCGTTTGCCCCTACAGCTGGATGAACCTAAAGATGATGACAACGTAACCTACTACCAAATGAAGCAAATAGACGTTGTTCCTGTTACCCAAAAACGAATTGCTGAGGAGACATGTAGAGATTCAGCTCTAAAGGAGGTGTATAACAACTTAGTGCTGGGACAAAAATTAGACACAGCTGGATTCGAAGGTAAAGATTATCAATTCTCACTAACAAATGGTACAATTCTCAGGAACAATCGGGTGGTGATTCCTCAGACACTGGGGGAACTTATACTGGCAGAATTACATACTGCTCACGTGGGGATTGTTAAGATGAAAGCATTTTCACGAAGCTATGTGTGGTGGCCACACATTGACACTGACATCGAGGACTTAGCCCAGAAATGCATGGCCTGCAGAAGCGTTCAAAAATCATCGCAAAGGATTCAACATCCATGGGAATATCCATCAACCCCATGGCAAAGGGTACACGTTGATTTTGCGGGACCGTTTTTTGAAAAAATATTTTTTAATTGTGGTCGATGCACATTCTAAGTGGCCAGAAATTTTTCAAATAAATAGCATGAAAGCAGCAAGGACAATCGAAGTGTTACGTGACCTGTTTGCCCGATATTGTCTATCCTTGACATTGGTCAGTGACAATGGGCCTACTTTTACCTCGGGGGAGTTTAAGAGATTCTTAAAAGAAAATGGTATCAATCATAAGTTAATGCTCCATACCATTCAGCCACTAATGGTCAAGCTGAACGGTTTGTTCAAAATATGAAAGTGGCTCTCCGAAAAATGATTAACGACCCAGGTAACATTGCTTATAAGCTTTCGAACTATCTTATGCGTTACAGAAAGACACCAAACTCTACAACCGGAGTGGCACCCTGTAAATTATTTCTCCAGCAAGATATACGCATCAGATTGGATTTGATCCGACCAAACACCATCGACAACGTAAAGGAGAAACTACACGGGCCTTATCCAAGTGGTGTGCAATATTACCCGGGAGATAAGGTTCAAGTAAGAGAGTATTCTAGCAAGGACAGAAAGTGGGAGTTTGGGAAAATAGTACGTAAAGACGGACTTTTCCATTATTTCATTAATGTTAACGGGAAGCTATGGAGAAGGCATTTGGACCAGATTCAGAAGTGTAACGTGGATGAAAAACAAGCACCGAAGGATCCAGAGGTGCTCTCTGCTCCTATGCTTAGCCCCACATGCGGTGGTCCTACAACAAATTCGCCGATACAAACATCTGGTGATGAGTTTCAGTCACCTGTGACGCAATCACCTAAGCCCAATGAATCCTGGAGTGAAGGAGTAGTTCAACCATCACCATCAATCTCGAAGGAAGCAGATAATTTAGACAAAGACACTGAAGTAGCACCCACGGTTCGAAGAAGCAGTCGCGTTAAGAAGCCTGTAGAGCGGTTGGGTTACTAAACAATTAAGAGGGGAAGACTGTTGTGTATTTAACAACCCAGAACTTAGCAATCTATATTAACACCAACGCACCCTGGCGATGAAAATGATAGACTTCCTTCTGTCAAAAATACCTTGTAGTTTCTCTCTCTTGTGCGATAACCTCCAAACCTTCAGGTCATAATTTTCCTATACTTAAGCAAGGTACTTGAATTAATAAATTAATTTTAATATAGAAAGGATCGTCTTCTTATTTAAGTAGGCAAGAACTTAACATTTAGGTTCATCCAACTGTAGGGGCGGTGAAAAGACTTATGTCGAATTTGATTGAGGCAACCATTATAAAGGAAAGTACGCAGGTGAACACGTGTGTATTCCTCGAATACCGATGATTCCGACTGATCTTCCGTTTGACTTGAAACGTTTGCAATTGTTCGCCTTGCGTTCGCAATGACAATTAACAAGTCGTAAGTTCAATCGCTTAGTGTTTGAGGAATAATTTAGAAAATCATTGTTTTTCACATGGGCTGTACGTGTTCACGAATTGGGAAACCATCCGCTTTATTTGTGTTAACGTCAGATCAAAAATCAAAAAATGTAGTTTACCATAGAGCACTTCAATGAAACGGATAATTTGCGGACAAATATAACGCTTCGATTCAGTATTTACTTCGGATTCATTCATTTCATTTTTGACTTAGAGAAGTTCAACTAAATTACACTTCATTTTTGTAATCGAAATGAATTCATTACTGTTGTGGAATGAAATAAAATGTTTCTTTTTCAAATATCATCATCTTTTAATACCCAAACGAAAAGTTACAAAAAACGAAATGAAGTTCGCTGCGTTTGCTAGTAACTAATAACTTATAATTTTCTACAGGAAAATTCTTGGATAATGTTATACAATTTGTGTAAACAACTTCTTATAACAGTTCATTCCCCAAAAGTTAATTTTATCACGACATTGCATTAATTATTCACATAATTTCATACTTCTACTGTTTCATTCTTAAGCAGGATTTACTGTAATCTTGATCTTCGCAATTGATACAAAATTTTACCTCTACATTTCCTAAGTATTCAAAAATTGCTAAAGCTTTTATTTCCAGTTTAGTTTTATGTTGTTGACCTTTGAACTTATATTTTCATAAATGTCATTTAAGCCTTGAAGCTATTATCAATTATTGTTAATTGTTCATGTTTCTTATGAATTACACTTATTTTAATCTTCTTAACTTCGTATTAACATTTCATTATTATTATTTAAAATTCATATTTTTAAAATACATTTATGGATGATATACCCACCTAAACAGTTGAAGTAATAAGAATAATAATCTTCATTCAAACACAGCCACTCCTTTGTCTTGTTAATATATTCTTTTTTAAATTGTTTTTGTCCATATTTTAAGAGTACTTTATATACAAAGATACATTTTATTCGCAAGAATATTCGCGTACATACGTTAATCAATTATTGTCTTCAATTTTTATTTTGTTGTTTTCTTTGTACTTTTATCTATAAATATAATATGAGTGCTTTGAAGTTTTATTTTTATTTTACACAAATCACTCTCACTTGGCCTGTGAGCTCAATTGATTGCAGTCAATTAATCACAGGGCCGGATTGAGATCCAATAACTTCTTTTGTTTTAACAAATTTCCGAAACACTACCGTCATCCATTAACGTTAGCTCTCTGAATTCTGAATGACAGAATGCTTTTTTAAAATAAGTTAAGCACTATATTTCTTATATTTCAGTGTTTGCTGTTAGAAAATTTCAATACACACAACTAATTACTAAACTAATCAAGAACTGAATTAAAATATTTAAGAAAAACGTAATTATTTGCAAAAAGAAAATATTTGATCCTTAGCTCAGACATTTGTCAGATGATTTTAAATTTCTGAACATTGCAATGGCAAAGAAAGATACACTGCATCAAAAAATTGCACGTACATCTGACTGTTTAGTGAAAAAATGCACATACTTTATCAAAAATACTTATTATATATTTATTTTTTCATTAATTATTTTCTTTATTATGATAGAAGTAAAAACAAAATAAAATTCAGTGACATAGACTTCATAGGAATAAAAAAACAATAACAAAAAGGGAAGAAACTAAAATTAATATCAAAAAATTGCACATACACTTTAAAGTTTATTAGTTAATTGCTTCGTTTAGTACCTAGTATGGTAACCTTTTGCCTTAATAACATTCTTTAAACGGTTTTGCATGGACAGGACTAGTTTTAAAGTCACTTCCGGTGGAATTTTGTTCCATTCTTCATTTAAAACGGCTTTCAGTTGATTTTTGTTTCTTATTTCCGATTGTCGGATTTTCTTTTCCAAATAATCCCAAAAATGTTCGATGGGATTTAGATCTGGGGATTAAGAGGATGAGGCAACTGCGATTTCACATTATACAACAGCCATTCTTTCACAAGCCTTGAGGAATGCTTAGGGTCGTTGTCTTGTACTAATGCAAATTCCTCGCTTAAGCCCATTTTATTAGCGCTGGCTTTTAAGTTATCTTTAATTATTTGCAGATAAACCATTTTATCCATCGTTGACTCAACAAATACTAAATTTCCCACCCCGCTAGCCCCCATCCCTCCCCAGACCATGACATTTCCGCCTCCATGTTTCACTGTTGGCTGCATATTTTTTGTCTCCAAGGCCTTGTTTGGTTGCCGCCACACAAACCTTCTTCCATCCGACCCAAAAATGTTAAACTTACTCTCGTCAATTAATATCACGTTTTTCCAGAAATCATCCGGCTTCGAAACATACGCATTTGCATAGTCCACGTTTTGCACGTTTTTCTTCGAAATATAAGGCTTTTTTCTTATTGTACGTCCTTGATAACCCTTTGAATGCAATACGTTCCGGACTGTTTGTGGGTTTAGTGATATTCCATGACTTACTGTGATTTCTGCAGCTATCTTAGGAGCACTTATTTTTGGGTCAACCTTCACCATTCGTACGATTTTGCGTTCCATTTTGTCATTTAAAATTTTTTTTCGACCTCTTCCTCGGGCCATTTCGAAGCTTTTGTTTTTTTCATAATTTTTTATCACGCATTGAATAGTTGATTTTGATCTCTTAACAATGGATGATATTTCAGAATAACTTTTTCCATCCTTTTTAAGATCCACAATTTGTTTTTTTATTTCAATAGGAACTTTTTTATGTGATGATTCCATAACTAAAAAAATTTTTAAAACGCAAAAAAAAAACACTTTTAGCCAGATCAATTAAACATAACAGACTGAGTAGGAGATTCAATCTCATGATCGTACGAGTTTTTGGCTTGGAAAAGAACCGTTATTTCATTTTTGTAGAAAAAAACAACAGTGTACGTACATTTGTTTGGTGTACGTGCAATTTTTTTATACTTATAGAAACATATGTTTATAAAAAAAAAAGTTATAAGAAGAAAGGTCGAAATTTGTGTTACTTATTAATACTGTACTTACATCTATGTATCATTTTTTGTTCAAAATAAAGTCAATCGGTACGTGGATTAGGTTATAAGTGCATTAAATGTAATAATTTTATTTGAATTTGATTGATGTACGTGCAATTTTTTGATGCAGTGTAGAGCGTGGAAAGGAGTTCCACATTCGCGTAGTACGGCTAAAAAATGAATATCTGTACTTCATAGTTCGGCCGAAGTTGGGCTCAAGGGTAAACTGATGTGTATTCCTAGAAGCGAGGGTATTATGGTTAAATTGTTTAAGGGGAGCATTGAAACAGGCTATTTCACTAGAGCATAGTTCGTTAAAATAACGGTAAAAAAGGGTGAGGTGCGTCAATGTTCGAGTGACGTAAACGAGTTGATGATATATATGTTACCAATAATTTTAAAAGCTCTTCTTTGAATACTGTTCAAGAGGCTTAGAAAAGTTACTGGATCACCAGCCCACAGATTTTGTAGATTGTAGCCTGATCACACGGAGAGAAAAATTTCTTGCAACGTCTCAAAAAACCTAGACATCTTGAAGTATTTTTGACAATATCGCGTATGTGATCGCTCCACAAAAGGTGATTGCTTATGCACATTCCGAAGATGTCGAGATTTTCCGTTTCGTTGATGCAAGTGCCACTCATAGATAGTGGCAAAGAGGGTTTATCTCGTTTTAAGGATACAAGACAGCATTGGGTTTTCGAAGCATTAAATTCCACACGGTTTTTCATTCCCCATTGTACAATGCTGTGTAGGTCGGAATTCAATGAGCTAATCATATTTTGCCTTGTGGCATGATGGTCATGCGAATGGTCTTGGGTTCAATCCCTGCCTATGCCACCTAAAGTTTTTTTTCACGGGTACTGCGTTTTGTGAGGAATTGACAAATTCTCCAAGAGAATTTCTTGTCATGAAAAGTGCTTTCTCAAATTTGCCGTTCGGATTCGGATTAAAAATGTAGGTCCCTTTCCATCCCCGACAGCAGTACTCCGCACACGGGAATGGTTGAGAGTTGTCAGTCACTAGGCCCTAGTTCTCAAATGGACTGTTGCGCCACCTAATTTATTTATTTTATAGTCATATTTTGCCGTTGCAGTTCCACATCCAAAGAGGAGGGTCGTGAGTCTGGAAACGAATATGAAAAGCTAAAATTACTATCGTCACACGGAAATCATTTATAAAAATGAGGAAGACGGTCGGAGATAAAACGGAGCGCTGAGGCACACCAGTATTTATTTTATGAGTTTCAGACTTGAATCCGTCCAAAACAACTTTTATTGAACGGTTCGAAAGAAAATTTCTAATCCAACGAAGAAGAGATTCGTCGACACCAAAAGCACGCATTTTTGATAAGAGAGTAAGATGCCAAACTTTATAAAACGCCTTTGAAATATCAAGTGCAATAATCCTACTTTTTCCAAAACGATGTAAACATTTGTTCCACTGTTCGGTGAGATGAACCATGAGATCACCAGTGTACCTATTGCTAGGAAAGCCGTATTACCGGTAATTAAGAAGCAAGCTATTTCCTCAAGATATTTCTTAAGCTGATAATAAATCAGCGTTTCCATGAACTTAGAAAGAAAGGACGGTAGTGCTATCGGTCGGTAATTTGTGGGAGAAGAAGATTCGGTTTTTTTTTGGGATTGGCTGAACAAATGCAGTTTTCCAACTACTCGGAACGAGCCCAGAAAAATAGAATAACCAGAAAAGTTTACGCAGTGGTTTTGCTGGCGGAAGAACAACTCTTCAGAATAATACCGGGGATACCATCTGAGCCAGCGGATTTATGAATGTTGAGATCTTTAAGAACTCTCGCCACAGTTTGAGTACGAAAAAAGATTGGTCTGGTAAGGTGGAATTTTCGGCGAACTGCTTTGCAAATAACTTAATTTAAAAAAAAAAAAAATTAATTTTCGCGGGTACTGCCTCTTGCGAGGAATTGACAAATCCTTCAAGAGTAATTCTTGTCATGAAAAAGTGCTTTCTCAAAACTAGCCGTTCGGATTCGGCCTTAAAATTGTAGGTCCCTTCCATTCCTGACAACAGTACTCGCACACAGGAATGGTTAAGAGTTGTAAGTCACTAGGCCCTGGTTCACAACGGACTGTTGCGCCACCCCATTTGATTTATTTGCTTTGCAAATAAGTTGACTTTATCAATAGAACTAACTAAAGGAATGTCATTGACAACGAGAAGGGACAGGGGAAGAGGAAGAATTCCTCATGTTTTTTACGAATGACCAAAAATTGTTACTGCCTTTGGGACATTGCAGTATTTTTCGCCGTAATTCAATTTAAAGAATGATATTTTTTAAAAGCTGTCCAATCTGATACAACAAATTTTTTGCTTACCTTCAAACCCTTTATGTTGTTTTAAAATTAATTACATTGTTAAAAATATTTGACATTTACATAATTGCAGACAATTATTTAACTGTCATAATAAACCCTCTGAGCGAATCAGCCATTCATTTTTGGACTTTCGAACAGAATCTACCAAAACGTGTAAACGGACATTTCTTTTTCGATAGACAAAGGTTTATCCATTTTGCGGTTTCAAACGTGAACGTTAATAAAATACATAGTATACATTTTTTGTATGATAATTCTTTTATATTATAAAGTTTGAACGTTTACTTTATGCGTGAAACACTACATCATTTATAAGACCATAACGCGAAGTGTTGCAAGCGTTGACTCTTTTTTCACACACAGTGGGAGATATATCAGTCATAACTTGACGAATGTTGGTTTTTAACTGCTCAACAGTTAAAGGCTTATCTTCATAAACATTATCTTTCGCTTAGCCCCACAAAAAAGTCCAGCGGTGTCAAATCGCATGATCTTGGTGGCCAGTTGATATCGTCACGACGAGAAATTACGCGGCCAGGAAATGTCGCTTGCGATAAAGCGATATTCGCTCGAATTGTGTGGCATGTGGCATCGTCTTCTTGAAACTACATATTCTCCAAGTAATATTTTTAAAAAGCATGCAAAAAAAAGTCGGTTATCATATGACTATAACGCTCCGAATTGACGTTGACAGTCGTTCCATCCTCGTTTTCGAAGAAGTAAGGTCTTGAAGTAATCAAACCTCCGGACCAAAGAGTGAACTAAACAGTGACTTTTTGTGGATGTAATGGCTTCTCTTCAATTAATTGAGGATTCTCAGAACCCCAAACACGACAGTTTTGTTCCTTAACATACCCAACGAGTGAGAAATGTGTTTCGTTGCTGAAGAAAATTTTGTTCGAAAAATCGCTGTCCACCGCCTGTTCTTCAAGCACCCATTAGCCGTATGTACGAAGTTGTAAATGGTCAGCTGGCTTCAGTTGTTGTGTCAGCTTGATTTTATACGTATGTAGGTGTAGATTTAAATGCAAAATACTAAATTATAGGAATTGGCACTTTTGAGTCCTTGGCAGCTCAGTAGTACGAGCGTAACAATTCACTGGCCTTACAATATCTATAACAAATCCAATCCCTTCAAATTGCTTCACAATTTTGACATTTGCTTGAGTAGTTGGAAGATTATGTAAACCACAATCTAATTTTAAAGAACGATATTTTGGTAATAGGTTTTAAAAATTTGTAAATGGCACCCAAAAAATGAATGGTTCAACAGCTTAGTTTGACAGATGTCGAATTCCAGCCCTATGATTTTAAAACCGCAAAATGGATAACCCGTTATTAAATTCTTTTGTCAGTTCATTTGCAGCTACTGTCATAGCACTGATAATATTGTAGGGTTTTACGTTCTACTTTACATTAGTACTTAGCTTTAGATAATTATCATGTCAGTTATAAATAGTTATACATAATAAAGGGTGATTTTGTTTAGGTTAGGATTTTCATGCATTAGTATTTGACAGATCACGCGGGATTTCAGACATGGTGTCAAAGAGAAAGATGCTCAGTATGCTTTGACATTTCATCATGAATAGACTTACTAACGAGCAACTCTTGCAAATCATTGAATTTTATTACCAAAATCAGTGTTCGGTTCGAAATGTGTTTCACGCTTTACGTCCGATTTATGGTCTACATAATCGACCAAGTGAGCAAACAATTAATGCGATTGTGACCAAGTTTCGCACTCAGTTTACTTTATTGGACATTAAACCAACCACACGAATGCGTACAGTGCGTACAGAAGAGAATATTGCGTCTGTTTCTGAGAGTGTTGCTGAAGACCGTAAAATGTCGATTCGTCGCCGTTCGCAGCAATTGGGTTTGTGTTATTCGACCACATGGAAGATTTTACGCAAAGATCTTGGTGTAAAACCGTATAAAATACAGCTCGTGCAAGAACTGAAGCCGAACGATCTGCCACAACGTCGAATTTTCAGTGAATGGGCCCTAGAAAAGTTGGCAGAAAATCCGCTTTTTTATCGAAAAATTTTGTTCAGCGATGAGGCTCATTTCTGGTTGAATGGCTACGTAAATAAGCAAAATTGCCGCATTTGGAGTGAAGAGCAACCAGAAGCCGTTCAAGAACTGCCCATGCATCCCGAAAAATGCACTGTTTGGTGTGGTCTGTACGCTGGTGGAATCATTGGACCGTATTTTTTCAAAGATGCTGTTGGACGCAACGTTACGGTGAATGGCGATCGCTATCGTTCAATGCTAACAAACTTTTTGTTGCCAAAAATGGAAGAATTGAACTTGGTTGACATGTGGTTTCAACAAGATGGCGCTACATGCCACACAGCTCGCGATTCTATGGCCATTTTGAGGGAAAACTTCGGAGAACAATTCATCTCAAGGAATGGACCGGTAAGTTGGCCACCAAGATCATGCGATTTGACGCCTTTAGACTATTTTTTGTGGGGTTACGTCAAGTCTAAAGTCTACACAAATAAGCCAGCAACTATTCCAGCTTTGGAAGACAACATTTCCGAAGAAATTCGGGCTATTCCGGCCGAAATGCTCGAAAAAGTTACCCAAAATTGGACTTTCCGAATGGACCACCTAAGACGCAGCCGTGGTCAACATTTAAATGAAATTATCTTCAAAAAGTAAATGTCATGGACCAATCTAACGTTTCAAATAAAGAATCGATGAGATTTTGCAAATTTTACGCGTTTTTTTTTTTAAAGTTCTCAAGCTCTTAAAAAATCACCGTTTATATACACCCTTTAAGTGGCAGAAGCTAGTTCACCAAATTTTGTTAAATAAAAACAAATAAAATTTGTGTAAACCTGTCTTGTTTTTCTCCCCTTTTATGTCCTAAAGCCTCCATTTGTGGCCATCCAAACAATTTGCTCTGATCAAACACTAACATCGTGTATGGTCATTGAAAAAAAGGCAATCTTTTGTGGGGGAATACTTTTTTTTATACTTCGTGATCTATAAAACTTGATTGAATTAAATCATTGTTCTCGCCATTGCCAATAAAAAAGCTAATTAAGTAATGCACATGACTAATTCTAATATCTTGTTTTTTGTCATTTTAGATCAGCACAGTTCACCCTCGAGTTTATCATACGGCTACATTTCTAGGCCTACTGCCTGCTCAAACGATAAATGTCTACCTAGGATCTACACTAAGATCTATGCATGAAGTTCTAAATAACCATGGAACCGCTGTTACAGGGTACATAAGCTTTGGAATAGAGGTGAGTCTTCAAAGTTCAAATTTGCAGTACAGAAAAAAAATCATAAAAGAAGTGCCTTAAAATATGCAATACAAAAATATACATACATTTACCCAACAGACATTAAATTCAAATTCAAATTTAAATATAATTTTAGGTAATATTTGGAGTTGGTCTTATGATCTGGGTTGTACAAAAAGCCCGAAAGGAACTAGCTTCAACCCTCCTATCCGAATACTCAGGCAGCGAAAGCAAGCTCAACGATATTCAAGTGTAAAAATACTACACCTTAGATGTTAACCAAATAAGATATTATATTTAAGAGTTATATTCTAAGTCAAAGCATTTTTCTATGTTAATTATTTTTGTTTTCATTTAAAAAATTTAAACTAAGCTATAAATATATATATATTTTTCGTTTAAGAAAAATATTACCTTACAAAAAAGATGTATACAATGAAATTGTTAAGAGTATGTATAAGAAAAAACAAAAGAAACGATTTGGAGATATGAAGAAAGTAGAAGACTTATTGTAAACATTAAAGAAATAAAAAAAAAACATTTTGTATTGAGTATAATAATATAATATAACAAATTTATATTATAAGAAATAATATTTTTTTTATATAAATAATTTACAAAAATTTATTTTGAGTAAAAAAAAAAAACATTGTTAAAATACCAAAAAAAACAAACACAATAAACAAACTCTTGTTATAGGTAAAATATTTAAATTATTATTTTTGTTGTCCTATTTTTTTCGAAACCTAAGTATATCCACTATTTACAAAAAATAACAAAAATATATTATATATGAATTCAAACATTCAAAAAAAAACACTTACCAAAACGTCCAAAAACAAACATTTGCTCACTATTTTTATTTTTCTTTTCTTAAGAAAATATTAATCTATATTTTTAAGTTTATTTCTGATGCTAAGTGTGCCTAAATAATAAAAAAGAAAATACTAAATAATAAATAAACATTCAAATTTCTATACCTACCTAAAACTACATAAATATATAATTTATATATTGGTAATGAGGAAGTGTTAAGAGTTAAGAAAAATATAAGAATGAACCAAATAAAGGACTATTAAAAATAATATCTGTTTGTATAAAATTTATGTTTTCTTATAGTTTTGAATGGAAAGTTAATAATATAAGTTTTTTGTTTTTCGGTTTATTAATAAAACAAAACAATGGTAATCATTTCAATGACAACAAAGTTATTCTAATTTATCAAATTCAAAACGTAAATTGCCTTTGAATAGTCTTATCATTTAAATTACATTTCTTGACCAAAATTGCAATAGAAATTGTCCGTTTCGAAATACTGACATAAACTGCAAACCAAATTGACAACATTTTAAGATTCCACATTATAAATATGAAACATGAATAGGGACAAGCTTTTTTCGTTTTTTATTTAAAAATATTTTTCAAACCTTATATTTTTTGAAAAAAAAAACACAAATGTGAAATGAATTCGGTACGTATTAAGTTTATATTGCGAAGAAAAATGTTGGATTATGTTAATAAATACAAGTTTTTTGACGGTTTTTCCGAAGAAGGTCATAAAAAGTATCTGTCTTTTTGTGTCCCATGAATAGGGACAAAATCTAATTTTACCGATTAGCAGAATTTAAATCAGATAAAAGGAAAATACTCTGATTGTTTGGGAGCTGAGTACGAGTATTAATTTTATAGAATCAAGAAGTAGAACCAAGTTCGAGCTTACCGGGATCTCGGCAAAACCATCTCTTTTATAGCCAGCAAAATTAGAAGAAGTTCAAATGTTGTATATAACTACCTCAAGGACCCAGAAAGGTCGGGAAAAAACCAAAAAGGAAGAGTCAAGAAAGCCACATAATTTCAGAAGAAGCGGACGGTAGTGACAGTTGCGTAAAATTTAAGGCTTTCCATTAGCAAATTCAAGTCAGATTTGATTTAAGAAAGGAAGAAATCTGTCTTGGAAAACAGCACTGCAAAGGAGGTGGTGTAATTATATGTGGAGTAATCGCCTATTACAGGACCGTGGAACTGGATTTTCAAAGCTCTAAAATGACGACAATCACTTAAAAATCGTTTATGGAACTTTTCCGCAGTTTTATGAATTATTTGGTGGACAACGATGGGCTTTCTAACAAGATAATGCACCAAATCATACCGCACGAACAACAAAAGCCTGGATTCGGGGGCAAAATGTGAACCTATTAACTTGGCCGTCATATTCTCCTGACCTGAACATCATGGAAAACGTGTGGGGTTGGCTTTCAAGAAAATTTTACGAAGGAAGAAGAGATTATTGAAGCCATAAAACAGTCTTATCTGACAATAAGGACAACGAACTTCCGATATGCACGTGAAATGTTAAGTCCCTTAACAGACCTCGTGCAGCCCAAGAATTAGCGGAGGAGCTATACTGCTATAAAGCAGACATTACCGCCATCCAGGAAATACGATGGGATGGGCCCGGCAAAAAGAGGATGAAAAACTGTGATATTTACTACGGTGACTGCTACAACGAAAAAAACACAGCGCTTATTTGCATGCGGCTTCGTCACAGCCAGACGTAGGCAAGAAGTCTTGAGCTATAGGTGCATCAATGAGCGCCTCATGACCATACGCATCAAGGCTAAATTCGGCAACTTTAGCCTGATATAACCGCACGCCCCAACAGAACAGAAAGACGACAACACCAAAGATATGTTCTTCGAGCTCTTGGACAAAACATATGAGCAATTTTTTTTTCTAATAAACACACACTCAAGGGGATATTACTACCCTTATTATGCAGAGGCACAGTGTGAGCACTAAGAAGAGGAAAGAGGGTTTAAAAGGAGATGTCGGTGCACATTGGTTTTGAATTCCTGAATATTGCAATGACTAGGAAAGATAGAGTGTGGTAAGGCATTCCACATTCGCGTATTACGGCTAAAGAACGAATCTCTGTATTTGACAGTACGACCGAAGTTGGCATCGAGGGTATACTGAGGAGCATTCCTAGAAGCGCGAGTTGAACTGTTTAAGGGGGGGAATGCAACTGGCTTTTTCACTAGAGCATAAGCCGTTAAAATAACGGTAAAACCATAACAGCCAGATCAGAAGGGGTGAAATATTTCTTGCATCGCCTAAGGAATGATCATTCCACAAGTGGTTGGTGAAACACATACCGAGAATATCAAGGTGTTCAGTCTCATTGATGCAAGTGCCATGGGTTTTCGAAGCATTAAATTCCGCGCGGTTTTTTAATCCCCATTGAACAATGCTGTATAGATCGGAATTTAATGAGCTTATCATATTTTGTCGTTGCAGTTCCACATCCGAAGAAGAGGGATGTGAGTCTGAAAACGAATATGAAAAGCTAAGAGTACTATCGTCAGCGAAACAATGAATTGGATGAGAAAATCATTAATAAAAATAAGAAAGAGTGTTGAAGATAAAACAGAGCCCTGGGGCACACCAGCATTTATTTTATGGTTTTCAGACTTGAATCCATCCAATACTACTTGTATTGAACGATCCGAAAGGTAATTACTAATCCAATGAAGCAGGGATTCATGAAAACCGAAAGCACGCATTTTCGATAAGATGCCTGATGCCAAACCATATCAAATGCTTTTGAAATATCAAGTGCAATAATCTTACTTTCTCCAAAACGATGTAAAGATTTGCTCCACTGTTCGATGAGATGAACCATGAGATCACCAGTGGACCTATTGCTACGAAAGCCGTATTGCCGGTCATTAAGAAGCTTTCGATCTTCAAGATATTTCTTGAGCTGATAATTAATTAGCGTTTCCTTGACCTTGGAAAGAAGGGACGTAGGTGCAATCGGTCGGTAGTTAGAGGGTGAGGGCAGTGTCCTAGCTACGATATTTAAATGGTCCTGGCCGGTTTTAATGCCAAGCTAGGAAGGGAAGACATCTTTGGTGTAATAATCGGGAAGAACAGCCTGCACGACAACACTTCCGACAACGGATTCAGGCTCATACATTTTGCTGCGGTGCAAAACGTCATGGTAGCCAGTACGCGTTTTCCACACCTCAACATCCACAAAGGAACTTGCAGTTCTCCAGATCAATCTGCCATCAACCAGATCGACCATATTGCGATCGACGCCAGACACGCTTCCAACCTGGATGTCCGAACTTTCCCAGGAGCTAACATCGACTCGGACCACTACCTCGTTTTAGCCAAGTTACACTTCGGGTTTCCAGACCCAAGGCAAAACAGGGAGGTGCTGGGAGAAGGAACAACGTGGAAAGGCTACAATCGCCAAAGATCGCTAAATCCTTTTCTGACCGAGTTACAAGTAACCATTCTCAAAGTTCTCTGCCGCCAACACAATGCATCAAAAACCAGTGGCAGCATTGCCAAGATGCAATCAGAGAAGCCGCCTCAGAGGTGGTGGGTTTCACGCAGCCACCAACAAGGAACCCCTGGTTTGATGAGGAATGTCGGCAGGCAAATGCAGCCAAATAACAAGCACTCAAAGCGGCGCTGCTTAAAAGGACGAGAGCTGCTCATGAGCTCTATGAGCAAGAGGCAAGAGGAACACCGACTTCTTAGAAGGAAAGAGAGATGGAAGGACCACTTCTGCAGACTGTATAACGGCGACGACAAACCGAATTTCGCTGTCAGGCAGGATGATCCATTCAACATAGACGACGAAAGCCAACAATCCCGTCCTCCCGACTAAGACGAAGTAAAGATTGCCATATCTAAGCTGAAGTCTAATAAAGCCGCTGGAGCGGATGGCTTGAATACCGAGCTCTTTAAATCAGCTGGAGATAAGTTGATAAGTTGGTTAAGAGCAAACACCAACTTATCTGTAAGATATGGTCGGAAGAAGCCGATAAATGGAACCTCAGTATTGTTTGCCCGATCCTGAAAAAAAGGAGACCCTCTAAACTGCACCAACTAAAGAGGAATCAGTCTACTTAACATCGCCTACATAATCTTCTATGCCGAAATATATGAACGTCTAAAGCCCATCATCAACAACCTGATATGTCCTTATCAGCTTTAGACCAGGAAAGTTCACAGTCGATCAAATATTCACATTACGGCAGATCCTGGAAAAAGCCCAAGAGCACCGAATCGAAACCCACCATCTTTTAATCGATTTTAAAGCCGCATATGACAGTATCTAAAGTGACGAGCTGTATAGAGAAATGTCTAGTTTCAAAAAAGGTTTAAGACAAGGTGATGCGCTGTCATGAGATTTTTTTAACTCTGCGTGATGTCAATTGGGCTTTTGTGAGTATTAAGGCAGAGGCGGCAAAAATGGGTTTAATGGTTAATTTGGGCAAAACAAAGTACATTCTGTCGTCAAGAAAGGACCTACAACACCAACGCCTTGGTCAAAATGTCACCATCGACAGACGTGACTTTAAGGTAGTCTGCTGTAAACGCAGAAAACAACACCAGCGGTGTCTTCAAACTCAGAATAATTCTTGCTTACCGGTGTTTCTTTGGGCTAAGAAAGCAATTGAGTGGTAAAAACGTCTCTCAACTGACCAAAAACCCTTATCATTCCCGTCCTGCAATACAGTGCAGAAGAATGGACCATGACAAAAGCGGATAAAAGCACCTTGGTTCGGTTCGAGAGAAAAGTTCTTCGTGTGATTTAAGGTCCCGTATGCATCAAAGGGGAGTAGAGGAGAAGATGGAACGACGAGCTGTACGGGCTGTACAGCGACGCGACGTAGACTTAGCCAGAAGGGTAAAAGTCCAACGACTTAGATGGCTGGTAGAGAACTTGGAAACCAATGCTCCAGCCCGGAAAGTCTTCGAATCCACACGCACAGGACAGCGCAGTAGAGGAAGACCGCGGATCAGGTGGCGCGCACAAGTGGAAAGTGACCTCACCCAACTTGGAGCACGAAACTGGAGACATCTAGCTAGAGACCGAGCTAGATGGAGAATTTTGTTGGGTGAGGCCCTAAAAAGAACTACTTCATGAATTTAAATAGACTTAAAAGACGTTTTAGTTGTGGTTTCTTTTTCAAATATGAAAAACTATCTCAAAAAACTGTCATCATAGATTGATTTTTAGGTCAGATATGAATAAAGACCATAAAAACCATCTGGAAAAGTGCAATTTGATTGCCAAAAGAAAAACCTTGCCAACCTTTCTCTATATTATATTTCCGTTGGGTAATCAAGTTTAATTAATTAATTTTCCAACGAAATTCCCAGAGACCATAAAAGTAAGTTAATTTTAATACCTATTTTTGCATCAGATAACATAACTACCTGTTCTTATTACTATTTTTCAAATATGACCTATGTAGTAGTTACGTTTGTATGTGCAATATGTATATCAAAAAATGCAAATAAGTTGCAACTTACAATCTAATTTTTCATAGTGACTCTGGGTAAATGCGCATGCAGTATCTGAGAGGAATTGTGTACATTAATTTAATCAGTTACGTATATTTATATACAGGAATAGGTATTTTGTATTTAAATTATCTTACTCTCGATTAAAGTTCTTTGTCGGTTCTATTTTATGTATTTTTAAATTGCTTTTTACCAGAACAGAGGACTCTATATTATTTGCTTTCTCATAAAGTCTAATGTAAATAAAAGATTATTTAGTTAATTGAAAGTTTCTTTTTGATAATAAATATATTTTTATTCTAAGTAGTATTAATATTTTTAATCATGGTAAGCTTTTAAATCGCATACTCGTATCATTTCCTTTTAATTTTAACATTTGGGCCCTTATTGTGAAAAGCGAATCGAACGCTCGACTGAAAGCGAACGTTTTTAAAATCATTCATTTCGTGAATCCCATTTCAATATTCATTTCAAAAGCCAACTTTTGGAGAAATTGAACGTCAATATTCACCCATCTTAATTATGCTCTATATTGAATTCCTCAAACGTTCGCTTTAAGTCGAACGTTCGATTCGCTTTTTGTAATAAGGACCTTACTGTCAATTTTGGACTTTTGAATGCAGTTTTCATTTGGGACTTGTATATTTATCTAGGTAGATCCCGACAGATTAGGCTTTTCATTTGATTCATTTTCTTTTGATATCTTCTTGATATGAATATTTGTATTTCATTTTCGAATATTTCGATTCCAACTTCGTTCTTTTTTAATATGATGATCACTCAAAACAGTTTCCAGAACGGTAAGAGCGAAATCCACGTCTTCATAACTAACACACATTGGTGGTTTTATACGCATAACCTGAAAAATCAACTTTGATATTAATTTCATTAAAACAGTTTTTTTAAAATCAATATACAATAATTTAGACTAGTTAGATAAAAATAGTACGTATACGCCACAGTATTTGTTTGAACATGTATTCCCAATTTTGTATATTTTTAGCATGAAAAAAATATTTTATTAAAAAGTTTTACAATTTTAATGCAAATTAAAGATTATTTTTTATTATAAAACAACATTCAGCCTTGAATAAAATAGTGTTACAATTAGAGGAACCTTTTGCTATTAGAATTAATGATTATTTAAAATTATTGAGGTAGTTTGATAATTGTTTTTTTTTTTTTTTAAATCTCAGGCATCTTAAGAAAGTTTATAACCACCAGGAAAACATAGCACTTTCATACACCGAATTATAGAAAGGTTAAATATGTACATAAATTTAGAGATTATTTTTGGTTGAAATCAGTTAAAACTTTATCAAGAACTTCCACAGCAAATGCAACGTCAGATTTGTTAACACACATGGGAGGTTTAATGCGAAATATCTGGAAAGTTAGTTTTGGGTTAGTAAACTTGTATGCATAGGATGGATTTTAGTTTTGAGAAATGGAAAAGCAAACTTCGATAAGAAATAAATGCATTCATGAGACTTACGTTTCCATTTATTCCACCACGACCGAATAGAACTCCGAGATCTTTGCAACTCTCCCAGATTTCCAAGATATGTGGAACACTGAGGGGAGTTTTTAACTCACGATCAGACACAAATTCAATGCCAATCATCAGTCCCTTGCCTCGAACATCGCCGATAATGTCGAACTTTTGTTTGAGTTCTTCCAGAGCTTTGAGGAAATAAGTACCGACTTCTAGAGAGTTTTGTTGAAGATTTTCTTCCTTTATAACGTCTAAAACAGCAATACCCACTGCACTGGCAAGTGGATTGCCTCCATAGGTGTTGAAGTGAAGTGCTTGGCCAAGACACTCGGCAATTTTAGGGGTTGTCACCACAGCTGCTAGGGGAAAACCATTTCCAATACCTATGAATGAGAAAATATACACAATTTAAAAGATTTGTACAAACATGTTTTCTTGTATTTTCGTACCCTTAGCCATTGTTACTATGTCCGGAACAATTCCATGTCCCTCGAATCCCCAGAAGTGTTCTCCAGTTCTACCAAATCCACTTTGTACTTCGTCGGCAACAAAGACTCCGCCATTTGCTCGAACCATTTCGGCTGCCTTCTTGATATAGGTCTTGGGGAATTGAACAGTTCCTCCAACACCTTGAATCGATTCGGCAAACATTGCTGCCACTTTTCCTCGAGGTAGTGAAAATTTGAATACTTGTTCGAGCTGCTTATAATACTCGTCTGCCGCTTTGCATCCAGTGTCTGAATTACATTCGCACTTTCTATCAGTTTGGCAAGGCGAGTCCCGACAAGCTGAACCACCCCAAATACCAAGATACGGATCAGGATTCATGACATGATGAATTCCATTGCTAACTCCAGGCAGCGAGAATCTCCAGGTGGAATGAGCTGTCAAGCCCATGGTATACGGGGACATACCATGATAACAATTCTTAAAGGTGAGAATTTCATAATTTCCCGTATGAAGACGAGCCATCAGCATGGCAAGATCATTGGCTTCCGAGCCCGAATTCACGAAATAGACTTGACTTAATTCACCTGGAAGCATATCAGTCAGTCTCTGGGCGTATTCATGGATTTTAGGATGCATATAAATGTTGGTAGTGTGCCAGAGGGTTTTCACTTGGTCCTCGAGGGCTTTATTCACTTTTCTGAAATTCAAACAAAAGAGGGATATAGAAAAGCTTTTTTTTTGGTTTAAATGAAGACTTATAATGGTTTGTACTTACGGATGACAATGTCCAACTGAGACAGTTACAATTCCTCCAAACATATCTAAATATCTTTTGCCATCGTGATCGAATAACCATTGCATTTTTCCACTATGAATTAGAAGCGGTTTCTTGTAGTATGAAGTGATGTTTGGAGTAAGGTGTTTTTTCCGAATATCAGTGATCTTGTCATAGTCAGGACCTTGATATGCTGGCGGAATGAAGCTACAATCTGGCATGCCATTTGATGAAGAGGCTGCGGGTTTCGTAGTTGGATTCAAAGTTGATAGAGTTCGAAAAGCTTGACTGAACTTCGAAGGATCTAGGAATAAAAAATATCAAATTTATGAGAAAAAGGAGTATAACAGGGGTCCATTTTAGGACCCATTCTATTTTTAATAAATTTACATACACATAGTCAAAAAAGGTCAGCTGTATATTTTTTGTTCATTTTGTGATTTTTAAATTTTTTTTTTAAATCTTCCAAAATTGAAAGAAATGGTTACAACTTACATTTTTTTAACTAAAAAAGTAAAATTGTATTGAAAACAAAACTTAAAGTAATACAAGTTCACAGCTCTAGAAAAAAATAAGGATCTTAAAAGTCTCCGTACACTTTAAAAGTTTTGTTCTTAATTTATAAAAAAGTAACTGTTTATCCCAAAACAATAAATAATTTTACTTAATAACTAGTAGGACCACCTCTGTTTTTTATCACTTCCTGCAACCTATTTTGCATGGAATGGACCAGTTTAGAAGTAGTATCGGAGGAATATGCATTCTATTCCTCAATTAAGATGGATTTGAGGTCATTTTTGACGAATTTTGTTTTCTAAATGATCCCACAAATGCTCAAAAGGGTTAAGATCTGGGGACTGAGCAGGATGTTTAACTTGCCTCCGAAAATTATAAAGGAACCGATCTCTTACCAGCATCGATGTGTGTTTGGAATCGTTGTCCTAGGTTAGGTTAGGTTAGGTTGGAGTGGCTGTCCAGATGTCATTGACGCACGTAGACCTCAAGGGTCCATTGTGATACCACTATTGAGGTAACTCATGGGAGAGTAATGAATTTAAACTAACCATTTTGTACTTTTAATAAAGTTAGAGAGACGTTTTGTGTCAATCGTTGCCAGTTCACGGGTGTTATCGAAGAAGGGATTACTGAGAAAGTTATTCCTTCTAATGGAGAGTGCTGGACATGTACATAGAAGGTGTTGGACCGTTTCTTCTTCCTCCTCGTCCATGCAGTTTCTACAGAAGTCATTTGTGTAGACCCCTAGCCTCAGAGCATGTCTTCCTTTGAGGCAGTGTCCCGTTATTACTCCAATTGTAGAGCTTATACTTTGTCTGCTCAGTGATATTAAGCTTTTTGACCGTTTTAAGTCAATACTTGGCCATATTTGCTTGGTTGCTAGGCAGGTGGTACTTTGTTACCATCTAGCATTTGTTGTTTCTAGAGCATATTGCTTAAGAAGACATTTGCATGTAGCAAGTGGTGTACCTATGTTATGTTTTTGTCTAACATGAGGCATAAGTATTAGTTTTTGGCGAGCTCATCGGCTTTGCAATTTCCCGGAATGTCTCTGTGACCCGGCACCCAAATGAGGTGAATGTTAAACTGTTCCGTCATCTCATTCAGAGATGATTGACAATCGTGGACTGTTCGAGAGTTTGTGGAGACAGACGCGAGAGATTTAAGAGCGGCTTGGCTGTCCGAGAAGATTCTTATATCCTTACAAGATATAACGTTTTCTTTGAGCCTGGATAGTGCTTCTTTAATCACCATTACTTCTGCCTTCTATAGGATAGACTGAGATTTAGTTGTTCTGAAAATTTACCACTTCCAACTCCGTGATCGGTCTTTGAACCGTCAGTATAGAAGTGTACCGCATCGTCTTCCAGGGGTCTCTCTTCTTCCCACGAGGATCTTGAAGGGATGGACACATGGAAGCTTTTACCAAATACCATTTTTGGGGTGGTATAGTCTTAGCGATCTGGGATAGATCTGAAATTGTCTAGAATAGTTGTATGCCCAGTATTGTTACTGGTCCATTGAGAGGTGGCTCTAAGCCTAAGGACATGGAGACATGAGTTGGCAGCCACCTTTTTGGAGAAGATGTCAAGTGGTGTTAGGTTTAAAAGCACTTCCAGTGCTGCAGTTGGTGTTGAGCGAAGTGCTCCTGTGATGCACATACCTGCTGACCACTGGATTTTGATGAGCTTATTTATATTTACTATCTTGTAAAGTGCAGTCCACCATACGACAGCTCCATAAATGAGTATCGGTCTGATTACCGAAGTGTATAGCCAGTGGGTTATTTTTGGGGAGAAGCCCCATTTTGATCCTATGGGCTTTTTACAAGTAAAAAGCGCTACAGTAGCCTTTTTTACTCTTTCATCAATATTTGCTTCCAATTTAGTTTTTTGTCTAAAATGAGGCCCAAATATTTAGCTTGTTAGGAAAAGCTTAATGGTATTCCTCTAATCTTGGGTGGGCTAATCTGAGGAATTTTATATCTTCTCGAAAAGAGTATTAATTCTGTTTTATGTGGGTTGATGTCCAATCCACATTGCTTAGCCCATTTAGTTAGCCTATTTAGGGCATTTTGTAGGAGTTCCGAGAGAACTTGGGGATGCTTCCCAGATACGGATATCGCAACATCGTCAGCATAGGCAATCACTTTGAAACCCTCTGCTTCCAATGCTGTAAGTAGGTCGTTTACTACCATGTTCCATAAAAGAGACGAAAGGACCCCACCTTGGGGAGTGCCTCGATTCACCGATCTATGAGTGATTTCTCTAATATCAGCTTATCCATTGTTGTTGTGATCGCCTGGTAACTGACGTTGTTGAAAGCTCCTTCAGTATCTAGGAACACCACTAAGTTATATTCTTTGTATTCGAGGGAATGTTCAATAGTACGTACCAGCGAGTGAAGTGCTGATTCTACTGATTTTCCCTTAGTTTTTCAGCACTTGGACGAAGATTTTCTTTTAGAATGTTCAAGTAGCCATATTTATACATGGTATAATCAATCAAAACAAGGTTTCCAGCACCTGAAGAAGTCATACAACCCCACACCATTACATTCCTACCGTCGTGCTTCACAGTAGGAGTTAAGTTTTTCGGGTTAAGAGTGATGTTGGCCTTCCTCCACACCATACGACGATCATCCGACCCAAAGATGTTTAATTTACTCTCGTCGGTAAATATAACTTGGTCCCAAAATGAGTTTCCCTTTGCCAAGTGTTCGATGGCGTCCAGTCTTGCTTTCTTATTTGCCTTTCTTATGAATGGCTTCTTTCGGCTTACTGGACCATGTAATCCATTCTTGTTTAAGAGATTGCGAACTGTTTGAGGGCATACATCAACCCCGTCTCTAATTTTCAGTTTTCCAGCGAGCACTGGTGCACTTTGCTTTGGATCCTCTATAACACTCCTAAGCAACATCTTCTCCGTACGGCGATCTATTTTTTTGGACGAACACATCTTGGTTTGTTTAATATCGTTTTTGTTTTTTTTTAAATTGTTCCACAACGTACTGAAAGAAAGAACGTGACGATTTTTGAAATTTCAGCATAAGACTTGCCCTCATTGCGCATGTCGAAGATGGTTTGCTTATTTTTCGTTTCCATTTTAATTTTCTTCTAAGGAAACAAAATATTTATCTAAAATATCATTGAAAACACTTAAACTTACAAAAAACAAAATATTTCCTTACTGAACACCTTACATTGTTAACTAAAACAAGAGAATGAAATTTGTACAGAGATTGTTTTGTCTCTTTTTTAAGGAACCGCCACATGATTATAATCATAACGGTATCCTTCTAGCGAACAAATTCATGGAATTTGCTAGACAAGCAAGGGGAGACAATATACTGTCATCTGTGTTGCCATTTTAGTTTTTTCATTGAACGTAATTACTTTTTTCTACAAAAACATCAACGATAAACTCTCTACGGAGACTTTTTGGATCATGTGTATATTAAGTCCTTGCGATTGATATTCATTGAAAATCAAAGGTTGGTAAGAATAGCTATACATTTTCTCAAACACCCAATTATAGGGTATAACTGTCTATCTCAGAATTCATTACGAACTTTCCAACTCACTTTTTGGTTTGATTAATTTTTGCTGCACATTGATTTACATAATGCAACTGATTTGTATACTAAGTAGTTCTAGTCACAAACGACCAACAATGCATATCTTAAAGTCATTGCCATTTTTTCCTTCATAAATAATAGTAGATGGGTTATTTTTAGAAGTGCGTAGGTGTATTTGTTTTGGTCTGCTGCACAGAGAATTCAATTCTTGAGATATTACATTACATAGCACGTATAGAAAGACCAGACTTTAAAAAAATGATTATTAATAAAAATAAATGTATATCTACAACAAGTTTAGTTTCCGTATTTACTTACAGAAATGTTTTTACTAATTTTATGAACATTTTCAAAGTCTATAAGTTCAGCTTCAATTGTAAAATGTAGAAGAAATTTAAAGTCAGTGGGAAAATGGTTTTAATTTTATACAAAGCAACGTCAATTTGTGATTCCTATACTTATACTCTCATTTACACGTGACGTTGAAATGTATGCAAATTAATGTCGTTTAATTGCTTAATTGATATTTATAATAAAAAATGGAAACATTATACAATTTGATCGGTTTGCAATTCAAGGTCATGGTCTATTGGTCTTAGAACTTTTGTATAGAATACATTATTGAATACAAAAACAATGTATAATAGGTTAATGGCCTGTTTCGCCACTGAAAATAAATGAGTAATAGAATTGCATTCATTGTAATTAATTTAATTTATTAAATTTATTTGCATTAATCGTGATTTTGTTTATATATGCATATAACCAACAAATTTACATATTTTTAGCAATTCTATAAATCAAGAGGTCAAAGAAATTTCGGACCTTCTATTTTATTCAACACACAAGGCTAAATCAGCTTTTGCCTTCGTGTGTTGGTTTACTTTTCCTATGGAAGTAGATGCAGCTATGTATCTTATTCCGCCGAAAGAATGTAATGCATTTAGTTCATCTAATGTTCTGATATTAAAGTCCGCATTATTAAACTCAAATTGGTTAAATGAACCGCTGGAATCTGGTCGCGTGTGGCAATATATCTCCAACAACTGAGATTCATGGCATGAAGAACAAAACCCTAAGCTTGATATAAGGTTTACCAACTTCTTAGAACCAAGCTATATGTAAATAAGGCAAGGCTGCTTAGTATTGGAGACATGCATGATCTGGGACGCACAACTGATTTAATGGTATGCTTTATTGCGATACATTTCCTTTTTCTAGAAACATTTTTAGGGTTTTAGGTACCCAATCGTCATCAACGTGTTTGAAAAAATCATTACATGTTTTCCTTACTTGACTATAGAGTTATTTTACAAACTAAAAACTAATAATCTTTAATTTTGTAGAGGATTATTTTTTGATACGACAAATAGTTTTCAAGATAAACCCGAAAACAGAAAAAACCGTATGTTTCTCGTCACTGCCGCTAGAGTTATTTTATAAACTTTAACAAATACGAAAAAAATCATTGAGATTTTTTTTTATAAAATTAAATGAGCTTTAATTTTGAAGAACAAAATTTTTTGATACAACAAATAGTTTTCGAGATAAACGTGATAAACTGTAACAAACTCCGTGTTTCTCTTAACTGCCGCTAGAGTTTACGTCGGATTCTTGGGAACTTTCTTTTGGGTCATCACCAGACATCCCCTAGTGAGTGTGCCATGTTTCAAAACTGTTGAATTTTATTTGAGGTGAAGGCAATTTTTTCGTTCATTGACTGGACTATTCTAGAAATTGTTAGGGAACAGATATGCATTGCTTGTTCACACTACTTATTCAGTTAATTCGTAAATAATCTGACCTTAAAACTCATAGCTAGCTTTTTGAATAAAATGTTTAATCTTCTAACAAAATAAATGTCATGAAATAAATAAAGTAACGTGTGAGGAAAATTCATCATACAGATCGAAATTCTCGCTTTTTTAAGTTCTATTGGACTAAATAAATTGATTTTCGATTATCTATATGATTTTCCCTTTCTTAGAACAACACCATAACTATTTTCATCTGTCAGTTTTTCAAATGTTGTTTTCTGATTTCTCTTTAATATACATTGTGCTTAAAACATTTAAGAAGTAATTTTTAATCTACATAATATGTCCCATAGCAAGGAAATAAAAATAGCTACAATTTATGTTCACTGAAGACTTGCAATAACCATATAATTCACCGTAGCTCTATGTAGCTCATATCATATGGATTCTCGATTTATTCGAGAAAATATGCGTTAAGACAAGGTGCAATGGTCATCTTCTGATGAGCCCAACCATTGCATCGGGCGAAACGCATATTCGAACACCATGCTGGTTTATTTTAAATTCATTTTTCATGATTTTAAATCATATTTATTACATGTGTATAGTATACTCTTAAAATAAAGGCATCAAGAAAGAAAAATTTCATATGAATTTGATAGTCTTACTGAAACTTGTATCAATGAAAAGTTGAAATTCAAATTAACTAATAGAGAACATAAACAAGATTATAAATATAATATAAACTCGTAGAAGAAGTAAAATATAAAAATCAAACATTTTTTAATAAGAGGTTTGATTGTAAATAACCAATTATTTGGGCAGTTGTCATATTTAGACGTTATGGTAAGTTAAAACTACGCCATTACTAAAAATGGATGATACGCGCTTTAACAACCACTTAAAATTGTTTTAATTCTGAAAAAAATATATTCAAAATTTTGACATTCACCGTTTTCGAAAATTTGTTAATACAAAACTCAAATCAGTCGATTACTGGAAACTCATCCTATTTTTTCTCATTGGGGCCTAAAAATGTATTTAAATGAGTAAGTAAGTATTAATTTCATTTATTTATAAATATTTTAATACAGTTTGAATAAACATAACTAATTTTATAAAGATTTGGCATTTCCGTCAGCTCAGTTGGCAAAGTACATATATAAAGCGATTTTAGTTTATATAATAAAATTTAAATGAATTGATTTAAATAAATAAAGTCATTGAAAGATTTCTATACTTTTAAATTGAATTTAAAAAACATCACAATAATTTCCAGTTTACACCATTTAATAATTCTATTGTTTCATGTAAAACTGTTTTTCTGGAAAAATCTAAGTCTTTGGTGTCTTAATAAAATATAATGCTTATAAAATTATAAAATAGAAGCAGTATACTTTAATTTTACATAGGGTACAGAATTGCCGAAAATTTCCTTTGTATGGAAATTACATCTGGATTTGAATATTAACGATATTTCTTTATAGCTGAATGTGTTTTCAAAATAATTATTGTTTAAAAGGTTATGATAGACTGCTCAGCAACTGCTACTAATTTTTTTATAGCAAAGTCTTCGTGTTTTTGAATTATCTTGTAAAGCTGCAAATTTAGTTGAGCCAAGTTATTCAAATCAAATTGGATAACTTCTCCACAGCTATCGCCAATTTCATAAAGGAGCATTTTCTTTGTCAAACAAGCATCTGAATGTGAAGCAACTTTATAGATGTAGTCGGCCTGCATCTTAAGGGTGTTGGTAAACAGTTGTGCAAACCCCGTTTCTAAATAAATTGCGTTGTTAGGTGTTCCATTTGGCAGACTAAAAAGTTTTTCATTAAATTTCTTTGGAGCTTCTCTACTGCTTCAAATTCATCCGTTCTCCAAGCTTGTGCCACGTAACAAAGAGGTGTTTTAACAACATATTCAAATACTTTGCATTTAGCTGACAGCAATACATTTTGGATTGCAAAATATACCTCCCTGTCATATTCAGCAAGCTATGCGTAGACTTCGCCTTTTCAATTAGATGATTTTTGAAATCCATCGTTTTGTTCAACTTCACGCCTAAACAATTATAATCTTTAGTGATTTCAAGACGATGGCCATTGAAGAACCAACATTCTCTAACCAAACTGTGAAAAGCTCGTGTGGATACCATGTTTTTCGATTTTTCAATATTTATTGAAAGTCCCTATGTGTTGTTCCAGCTATCCGAATCCCACCAGGAAGATATTTGCCAATATCGTTAAAAAACAACGCAAACAGAAAAGCATTTAGATGGAATCCTTGTTTAACACCAGCATTAGTACCAAACCATTGTGAGAACGTAGATCCATCCAAAACCGCTGCTTCTGTACCAATTTACATATTCCAATATTTTTAAAAATTTTGAGGAGATTCCGAGTTGAGAGAGTTTAAAAAAGTACATTTCTGTTCACAAGGTCAAAAGCTGTCTTAAAATCAACAAGAAAAAAGCGTAAATCTTCTTATTTCTGGATTAGAATGCTTTGACAATTGACGTTAAAACAAATATCTGATATACAGTACAATAGTTTTTCCCGAAACCAGCTTGGAAGTCAGTTAAAATGCTGTTATTATCAACCAACTTTTCCATTCTGTTCACTAAAACACCGCAAAATATTTTGGCCATAGCGTTCATAAATGATATTCCCCTATAGTTTTCGACGTTGTTTGGATCAGCTTTCTTATGAATAGAGAAAATAACAGATTTTTTTAACGAAGAGGTAATAAAGATGGTTGAGAGAATGTTATTCAAAAGCTGCTTTAGCTTATCAATGAAAGCTGGTGTTGCATTTTTGAAGTATTCATGGGGAATTTTGTCTTCGGCCGGTGCTTTTCCATCTTTTGCTGTTTGAAGTACGATTTTTATTTTACTAACGTCTATTTCACAGTCCAAAGTTTCCTCAATCAACCAGTGGTTCTGCAAAAGCAAAAGACAGATCAGATTGATTTGAGAGCAGGTTTTTTGAAGTGGTATGAAAGATGATCTGCAGACATATTTGTACCAATTACAAAGTTGGATCCATTTATTTCTTTGGCTAAATTCCAAAAATCTTTCGAATTACTGGCCAGACTTAAAGATTTTGCTTGAACATTTTCCAATTCAGCTTTTTTTGTGCGACACAATTGCTTGTACATGAAGTTTAATCCAACGTACCATTTTTTCAGTTCCTAGGTATAACAGTTGCGTAGTGCTTGTAAAAGGGCAAATCAGTTTTTCGGGCTTTCATGTATTCTTCATCAAACCACTTTTTTTAATTTTGTAATACAACCAGAGGGGTGAGCTGGTGAAGAATTTCTTATACACGATATAATTTTCTTTGAAAATATTTAAGCTTTCATTCTTCCATTTAAGTCTTGGTAGTAACTTAAGATTTCGTTGTTGAAATGTATTTTCATTGTTCTATTCCAACTACAAATTTTGAAACCAAGTTAATCCAATCATTATATTTAAATAATTTCGATTTAATCTTCAATAATAGGGCCAATTTTTACGACTGAGCATAGGTTAATAAGCAGAATTGTAGCGTTTGGGACACATCTTCAAAGTGTCACTGTTTACTGCGGTGTGATTTAACCTTCTTCTTTCTTTAGTTGGCACATAGTGCTTCAAGTAGTAGATCCCGCTAGCTTATTCGATCTCTAACCAAGCCGGCGTGCATCGACATCAACTTGATCACTCCACCGGAGATGGGGTCTGCCTCTGCTTCTGGTTCCCTCAGACTTAGTGTTTGATACCCTACGGGCTGGAGCTTCATTCGCTCTGCATGCCGTACCTAAATTGTTGAACATGTAGTTTTTTAATAATGTGGAAAGTCCTTGTATAGCTCGTAGAACCTTCCCCTCGAAGATATCAAGGGATCCTTCATCCACCTGGGGAAGAGTCCATATCCAAAACATTGTGTGGAATTTTGAAAGATGGTGCCATTGGTTGACCTTGGTGTTTCGCACCATTCTCTCAAGAACAATGGGCAGTGTCAGACGACAAAAGGGCCTTGAAAGTCAGGCACGTTTCTGGTATCTGACTGGCCAGCTGCCATAAAAATGCATTCCAATTTAGGCAACTTTATTAGAAAGTTGACTGGAAAGTTAGTCAAGCAAAATCTCCCTTACTATCAAGTCAATTGCACTCACGTCGAAATGAAGCCTAATTATAACTTTCCATTCTACTGAAAGCTGAACTTTATTACTCCGTGATCTATTTTTTTTCTGTACAATTCTATTTGATGTTTTATGTAAAAGGGTTCCATGTAAAATTGGAAAAGGAATAAGTATCTTTCCTTTAAAATACAAAAAAAAAGTCAAGATGGTCTTGTAGCTTGCCTCATGAGTGTTTTTTGTTTTTAGTAGTTTTACACGATCAACTGCAGGAACAGGTTAGTTATAGATCCGAGTTTGAAGCCTATGACACTTACAAAATTAACTAGTTGCCTTGCTCAAAATGTACGTTCAAAGAATGCAGTTGACTGAAAATGAAGTCCCTTATGTTGTCTAAACTTGCCCAATATAGCAGCAGCTACATGACAGCGCATCGTCTTTTCAAAGTCCTTTGTTGGTTTCAAAGGTTTCGGTTGAGTCTCTACCAATCTTAAGTCGTATCAGTGCGGCAGGGAAACGAAAAATCGACACGGCACTACACCGGGCCATTCGTTCCTGTTGAGACTGTGTAGGCTACTTTGAAATTGATGAAAACTTGATGCGTATCGATGTTATATTTTGATATCTTCTCCGAACTGGCGGTACCGATTATTGTTAACGCTTTTTTATAGTCAGATTTCGAAGATATTGATGGGGCAAGATGTAAATTTTCAACAGGATAGCAAGCAACGAAACAATCGCAATTTGGCAAGAAAAGTCTCCTGACCGCCAGATTCCTCAATGAGATGGTCACAACTTTCTACATAAATTATGGGATGCAACAATATTACACTTTTTTCTTCGAAGAAACGTAAGAGACAAAGTATACAAAAACGTTCCACAATCGTCAAGTTATAAGCCGCATGAATCGATAGGATTCATATCAATATTAACATATCGTATTCCTTTTTTTAATAACAGAATAAAACTTCTTACTGGAATACCCTGTACATAAACAAAAGAAGTATTAAGAAAGAAAGAGTTTTACTATATTATGAAAGTATAGAAAATCCGTGTTTCAATCCCTTGAGATATTGTAATCAAGTAATAATTTGATAAAAAGATGTGAATGAAGAATTATAATTAATTTATCATAAATAAATAATAAATTAGGTGGCGCAACAGTCCATTAAGAACCAGGCCCTAGTAATTTACAACTCTCAACCATTCCTGTGTGCGAGTAATGTTTTTAGAGATGGAAGAAACTTACAGTTTATATGCCGATTTCGAACGGCTAATTTGAGAAAGCACTTTTTCATGACAAGAATTACTCTTGGGGGATTTGTCAATTCCTTGCAAGAGGCAGTACTAGTGAAAAAAGTTAGGTGCCACAGGCAATATTAAAATTCCAACCAATCAATTATATTTTTTAAAAAATAAAATCTAAAGAAGATGACGATGACGATGGCAACCACAAATCTTTCATTGAATATGTATTCTCTTATCGCTTTGATTTAAAATAAAACCTTTAAACAAAAAATCAACAAAATAACACGTTTTGAACTCGCCATGACTGATAAAGACGCACGATATTTTATTATTTATAGCTTATTTTTTTCTATTAATTTGTTGATAAGAGATACATATGTGCGGTTAGGCACATTACGTCAGTGTGTGACTTTAAAGCATCCATTGACCAGATCAATCGAGTTTTTTAGTGATCTATTTAATTATTATAATCAAGAAAAAAATATGATGTTTTTTAGATTGACATGAAAATATGTAAATATTATAATTTATATGAACTTTCAATGCTTTATTGTGATCAAAACAAAAATCTTTGCCCTACAATAAATCAAACTCCAGATGTGTTTTCTACCCCCCGGTTTTATGGCAATGGAGTCATTATTGATTTTAAACTTACAAATATTTAAGGTCATCTAGTTGAAGCCAGTTATTTCTATCATTGAGTAGGTTCAGACAACTAAAGGGAAGTGAAAGTAAGGCAAGTTTCTAGCATCTGATTGGTCATCTGCCAAAAAATTGCCTTCCAACTAAGGCAACTTTAATGGAAAGTTGACTGGAAGGTTAGTCAACAAAAATCTCCTAACTATCAAGTCAATTAGACTTATTGCAAAATGATAGCTAATAATAATTTTACATTCAACTGAAAACTGAACTTAATTACTCTGTAATTTTTGTATTTTCTTTAGAATTTCTATCTAATATTTTATTTAAAAGGTTCCCTCTCAAATTTGAAAAAGGATAAAGAGGTTGGGATGCATCCCACACTGATAACTTCCCATCCCGTCTGTCGATCTAAAAGTTGTCGATTAAATTATTCTTAAAAATTTAAAAATTACAAACAATATTTGTCATTTAAAGAAATAGTTCAGTTTGAAAATCTGGTTTTGTTAAATAGATTTTTAGTCGAAAACAAATTTGTACCAATTTAAGTAGCATTTCTTAAATTTTTTCAAATTGGATGAATGAAATTAATTTGAGGAATGTCAAGAACCGAACATAAAATTTTACCAAATTTGCGTACTATTTCTTGTAGATTGTAGTTTTTTATGAAAAAACGAACTGTTGGATTTTTGAAAAAACTACTGAATAACGAAAACAATATTTTCTGTCAAATAAAAAGAATATTTATATTTTTAATTTTTGAAAAACTATTTAAGTCGAAATTCAATTTTTATTAAATTTTATTCATTTTTTTGTTTAGGTTATTATTTTTTGTAAAAAAAACTGTCAATTTGATTTTTCTCAAAATTTTTCCGAATGTTAAAAACAATATTTCTTATAAGTTAAAATATGTTGGAAGGAATAATCTTAAATTTTTGAAAAGATATTTGAGTCAAAAATCAATTTTTACAAATTTCGAGTAATATTTTTTTAGGTTTTTATTTTTTATAAAAAAAAAACTGTCAATTTGATTTTTCTCAAAATTTTACAAGCTGTTTAAAACGTTACTTTTTGTTGCACAAAATTGTTTTTAAATAAAATCATTTTTTATTCGTAAAATTTTCTGGTTGACAAATTATTTTTTCAGTTTTTTTGGTTTATAAAAAAAAACGTTAATCGGATTTTTTTTTTAAAAAGTATACTTGTTTATTATTACGTTACAATATATAATAAAAAATGTAATTCAAGTCTCTAGCGTTTTTGGTTCGTGAGATATTAATAAAAAAAAAATTGGGTGGCGCAACAGTCCGTTTGAGAACTAGGGCCTAGTGACTGAGAACTCTCAAGCATTCCTGTGTGCGAGTACTGTTTCCGGGGATGGAAGGGACCTACAGTTTTAAGCCGAATCCGAACGGCATATTTGAGAAAGCAGTTTTCATGACAAGAGTTACTCTTGGAGAATTTGTCAATTCCTCGCAAGAGGCAGAACCCGTGAAAAGACTGTAGATGTCATATGCAGGGATCCAACCTGTTGTGTTCCACGGGAACACAAGAAAACAACTTCTTCTGTTAAGGTTCAAAATTAGAGTGACTTAAACTTTAATCATTATTTCCTTCGTTACATTACAAACCCCAGATCTCTGGCATGACAGTCTAACACACTAACCATCATGCTACGGGTGAGATATTTAGGGTTAACCAAAATGTTCACCTTTTTTTAAACTCCTATGGTAAAAAAAAACAGCAAACGCAATTTTCTTGAGAGCCTTTTTGACATCTTTGTGCATTATTATCTGTATAACAACATTTATTTGAAGTCGATATCTCTTCTGATTCTTGAGCTATGAACAACGTCGCGAACGTACGGACGTACACTACACACGCATCGCACAGACATCTTTCTAAAAATCTTTTAAATCGGCTCTAGGGACCTTGAAACATGGAGAATTGTCAAAAATTTTTATTTGACGAATCGGACTCATTACAATAACTTCCAATGGGAAGTTAATAAGTTATATTTCCTTACAATACAAAATACAAGTCGTGATGGATTTGTAGCTTGCCTGAGGAGTGTTTTCTAAAACAGCAATGAACTTAAAGCAGAGGTTTGTACTCGTAAAGTAAAGTTCTGAATTTGAAATTCATTACACTTGAAAAACTAACTAGTTGCCTTGGTCAAAATGTACGTTCAAAGAATGAAGTTGACTGCAAATGAAGTGACTTATGTTGTCTGAACCTGCCCATTGTTTTGAATCATAGTAACCTATTATTTAAATTTTTGTTACAGAAAAAATGTACTGATTATCATAAACAGATTAGAAATTTTGTGCAATAACACGGTTAATGTTGTCCTTCAAGTGGTCAATATTATGGGGCTTATCGGGATACAAAATGGCCACAAGTCAAAAAAGTTTTGCCAAGTTAAAGTCGTATACATATGTACCTTTAGTTGTTTTTCTTTTCTTAGACGCTAATTTTATGAATTGGGTTCGAATTATTTCTTTTATTATTATAAATACAATTATAATACATAATTTCAATTATTAACAGCTAAGAGTCATTGTTGGCTTCTGTCAAATAAAGTGTTGTGGTAAAACTAGTATTTTAAAATATGTATATTCGAGTTTCGAGTTTAAAACAATGTAAACAAAAAAATGACCTTCTGTTAATTTTATAACTTATAAAAATATAATCGTGTTACTATTTATAGTATCATCGATTAAAAGTACATAAACCAGTAAAATAATACTTTTGTGTCAACATTACTTTAAGACAAAACATGTTTTCATATCAAATTTATTTTCCAAATAAGAAATTTTATTTAAATTATTTTTTTTATATATTTTAATATTTATTTACTCAATTATTTATAAACAAAATATTATTATTTAGCTCATACATCATTGAAAAAGAAATTAAGCAACAATTCCATTGTGCTATTGCCTTAAACTTGAATTGAGAGAATGCTCCAATTTTATACGATTCAAAAGATTTTTGCACGTATTCGGCCGCGCAAATGTTCGGAATTTTCATCTAATTTTTGTTTAACGAAACTCGATGAAATGCGTTTAAGTGACATCAAATGCATTTTTTGTGAAGTTTTTAGCGACTAATTGAAATTGTCTTTGCAAATTGGTCAACACCAATTAAAAAAAATAATTAAGGAAACCAATCATTGGAATTTATTTGACAAGTCGGTCATAGCTATCAATAAAAATGTCTGCCCTGGGACAAAAAATGTCCTACTGGAAACAAGAATTAGAGGTTAGAGTTGATCATCGAAAGTAAAACTGAAACGTTTTCAGTATAAAGTTTTTGTTCCGAATTATTAAATCAGAAATCAGCAGTTCACAGAAAACGATTTCGTCATTGACAAATTAAAAATTAAATAAAAGAAAGTTCTGAATTACATAAAGTTCGACCAATCATAGCTATAAGTGGGACCTAATTATCACCTAAGTGTTGGAAAAACGTGAAAACTTTTTTAAAAAAATGTATTTAAGTATATTTTTGTACTTGTACTTGAGCAATCGCAAAACGAAAAAACAAGTGCGCACCACTTTTTCTCAGCACACATATTTTTTAATATTTTTGGAATTTTTTATCACTGTCAACAGGTATATCTGTTTACAAAATGTAAATTGGAATTATTTAACTTTTCAGAAAATCTAAATGTTTGTATTAAAGTTAAAACAAATGTAAACATCATTAAAATTTAAGCACAAGGGACTACGATCAATCATGATACTGTTTTTTCACTATACTCTATATTTTTTGAAACTTTTCCTAGTTAAATAATAATATGATTTTAATAACATTTTTGGGGTTTTCAATAGGTAAAATGAATCAATTTATTTTTGAATAAGATCTGTCAAAACTAAACTTTGCCCTGTTTTTGCATTCCATGGAGCAAAATAAATTGATTTATTTTTTGATTTTAGATCCAATTTGCAGATCTATATTTTCAACCAGATCTATCCCTCTCTGCACTGAAACAAATGCATTAATAAGAAAAAATGTTTAGCTTTAAATTTGACAGCTCAAACGCACTCGTTAAGAAGTACATGAAGTTACATTAATACTAATAATACATAGTAAAAAAACGATGCCAATCGTGTTCTGTGCTGAAAATTTGACCATGAAAAAAAAATGTTTGACAAAAATCTGAATTTATACCCTAAAAAAATCCATTAGGGTTTAGGGTACATAATCAACGACTTAACATCAGAGTCTTAAGCTTCTTCAAGCGATTTAGTTCATCTAATAACACGGGAAAAACTGCAATGGGCAATAGACAGCTTTGATCCATATAAATCTCCAGGACCAGACGGAATCATTCCGGCCGAACTACAAAAATTCTCAGACATGATCATTCCACCATTGGAAATCATTCTGACAAGCTGTTTAAGGTTGAGAAATATTCCCAAAGCCTGGAAAATGGGAAAAGTAGTCTTCATTCCTAAAGCAGGGAAACCTTCCCACGTTAACCCTAAAGATCTACGACCAATCAGCCTAACATCCTTTCTTCTTAAAACCTTGGAAAGATTGATTGGAATTTACATCAGACATAACTTAAAACCATGTCTCATTTCCACAGCTCAACATGCTTACTCTAAGGAAAAATCAGTAGAATCAGCACTTCACTCGCTGGTACGTATTATTGAATATTCCCTCGAATACAAAGAATATACGAGTAACTTAGTGGCGTTCCTTGATATTGAAGGAGCTTTCAACAACGTCAGTTACCAAGCCATCACAACAGCAATGGATAAGCTGAAATTAGAGAAATTACTCATAGATCTTATAAGTCTCATGCTCAAAGCAGGACAATAACTTTCTAGCATGAGAAGTTTAACTACCACTAGATCAGCGAATCGAGGCACCCCCCAAGGTGGGGTCCTTTCGCCTCTTTTATGGAACATGGTAGTAAACGACCTACTTACAACATTGGAAGCAGAGGGTTTCTGGGTGATTGCCTATGCTGACGACGTTGCAATATCTGTATCTGGGAAGCATCCCCAAGTTTTCTCGGAACTCCTACAAAATGCCTTAAATAGGCTAACAAAATGGGCTAAGCAATGTGGCTTGGACGTCAATCCACATTAAACAGAATTAATACTTTTTTCGAGAAGATATAAAATTCCTCAGATTAGCCCACCCAAGATTAAAGGAATACCATTAAGCTTTTCCGATCAAGCTAAATATTTGGGCCTCATTTTAGACAAAAAACTAAATTGGAAGGCAAATATTGATGAAAGAGTCAAAAAGGCTACTGTAGCGCTTATTACTTGTAAAAAGGCCATAGGATCAAAATGGGGCTTCTCCCCAAAAATAACCCACTGGCTATACACTTCGGTAATCAGGTCGATACTCATTTATGGAGCCGTCGTATGGTGGACCGTACTGGACAAGATGGTAAATCTAAATAAGCTCATTAAAGTCCAGCGGTCAGCAGGTATGTGCATCACAGGAGCACTTCGCACAACACCAACCGCAGCACTGGAAGTGCTTTTAAACCTAACACCACTTGACATCTTCTCTAAAAAGGTGGCTGCCAACTCATGTGTAAAGCTTAGAGCCACCTCTCAATGGACCAGTAACAATACTGGACATACAACTATTCTAGACAATTTCAGATCTATCCCAGATCGCTTAGACTATACCACCCCAAAAATGGTATTTGGTAAAAGATTCCATGTGTCCATCCCTTGAAGATCCTCCTGGGAAGAAGAGGGACCCCTGAAAGACGATGCGGTACACTTCTATACTGACGGTTCAAAGACCGATCACGGTGTTGGAAGTGGTATCTTTTCAGAACAACTGAATCTCAGTCTATCTTATAGGCTTCCCAAGCAATGTAGTGTATTCCAGGCAGAAGTAATGGCAATTAAAGAAGCACTATCCTGGCTCAAAGAAAACGTTATATCTTGTAAGGATATACGAATCTTCTCAGACAGCCAAGCCGCTCTTAAATCTCTCGCGTCTGTCTCCACAAACTCTCGAACAGTCCACGATTGTCAATCATCTCTGAATGAGATGACGGAACAGTTTAACATTCACCTCATTTGGGTGCCGGGCCACAGAGACATTCCGGGAAATTGCAAAGCCGATGAGCTCGCCAAAAACGGAACACTTCTGCCTTATGTTAGACAAAAACATAACATAGGAACACCACTTGCTACATGCAAATATCTTCTCTAGCAATATGCTCTAGAAACAACAAATGCTAGATGGTCACAAAGTACCACCTGCCTAGCAACCAAGCAAATATGGCCAAGTATTGACTTAAAACGGTCAAAAAGCTTGTTATCACTGAGCAGACAAAGTATAAGCTCTACAATTGGAGTAATAACGAAACACTGCCTCAAAGGAAGACATGCTCTGAAGCTAGGGGTCTACACAAATGACTTCTGTAGAAGCTGCATGGGCGAGGAGGAAGAAGAAACGGTCCATCACCTTCTATGTACATGTCCAGCACTCTCCATTAGAAGGAATTACTTTCTCGGTAATCCCTTCTTCGGTAACACCAGTGAACTGGCAACGATTGACACAAAACGTCTCTCTAACTTTATTAAAAGTACAAAATGGTTTGTTTAAATTCATTACTCTCCCATGAGTAACCTCATTATTGGTATCACAATGGAACCTTGAGGTCTACGTGTGTCAATGACATCTGGACAGCCACTCGAACCTAACCTAACCTATGAACGTCGTCGTACAGATCTGTATGTGGTCTCACAATGAATTATCTTTTTGCATTGTTGGCATATTTTCCTCTTAGGTCAGATTTATTTTTGAAACGAAGACATTTTCAGATGTCAGAAATAACGACATCTGTGGTCTGATCTTTTTTGAACAATTGGCTGCGTTCAATCTCCTGTTGAAAAGGGGACCATGGATAAGTGCATTTTTAGATGCCTTAATGTTGTTCGTTGGATATCTAAATTATGAAAGCTGGCTAAAAATTTAAACAACTTTAAGCTGTTCACAAAAAGTAATCAAATATTTGGATTTGATCAAATATTTGGATTTTGAATCATTGTAAAATAAAGTTTTCAATGGATAACTTTAATAATTCACAGATTTTTGTACCAAAAAACGTATGTACACATTTAAAATCAATTTTTTGGACTCTTTCAAATTCTGCCATATGTTGAATTAGCTGTTCTGTCGAATACCCACGTATATCAAAAATCTTTGGATATCTTTCAATCCCTTTTTTGACATCTCAGCTGTTTTGGAAAAAGGTATCCCGGGATTGCACGCAGCTTTTGTTAACTATTTTTGTTATGTCAACAAATAGATGTTCAAGTGTCATTGCTACAAATTGTTTGAATTTATTAGACAATCCTTTGGGGACAACTATAGTTACAAGTTGCAGATCTGTCAAAAAACTTTAAATTAAAAATGGATGAGATAAATAATGTATATTTTAATACATACTGGATATAATATTTAGATTTTTTTGTAACAAAAGCATGAAAATCAAAGAGAAATTATCGAAAATCTATTTCGATTAGATGACGAATTGCATTTTATTTGCATTTTTTTCCTTAAAGCCAAACAAAATTGCTTGTTTGTCAACAAATTTGTCTGATTGACAGTTCAACACTTTCAATTCATTTCCCGAGCTGAATTTTAAACATTGCCTGAAGTTTCTTTGTAATATTTTCACACAAGTTTACATGTTCACACGATTGTAAATATTCAGCCCTATCATGAATTCCATCGTAATCGGAAATTTTTACGAATCCCGAAAATCTCATATAATTTTGCATTACGAACGGATTTCATGATACAGTTTTTCGGGATTCGTAAAAATTTCCAATTACGATGGAATTCATGATAGAGCTGATTAAAAGATTTGATAATCTCCTGTATCAAGCTGAAATAAACGTTATTTTAAATATTCAAAGTCATGCCTTGAAAACATTTAAAAAAGAATTATTTTTCGTATAAAAACACTTGAAATGAATTCACAAAACATCATAAATTCAGTATGAAATTAGTTTTGTAAAACAATAAACATCAATAATCAATAGTATCTATAAGAAGGAAAATCAAACATTCCTATTTAAAAGCAATTAATTCAGTTCCTTGTAACCTTTGAATAAAATTAAATTGAAACAAAGCCTTTTCAAGGTCTTGTTATTTCTCTTACTTAGTTCTCATTTCTTTTGTTTTTTCCGGAAAATTCAAATTATAACAGTTTTTAAATATCATTACCTAGAATTTTTCGGGGAGCCATCTTTTAACTTGTTATTTTGTTCACATAAAATTCTTTTCACGAAACTAGACTTAAATACAAAAATCCCTTAACTTTTGTTACTGCGTTTCAATAAATGTATTTTTCAATTAATTTGCATATACGGAACAACCAGAACTGTTGCTGATAATTTTGTTGTTTGTTTTGTTTTTGTTTTTAAAGCACTATTCTGGCTTCAATTTATTTATATGAATCGACAAGATCACAAAAAGATTCAAAGCCATAAACACCAACTATGTCTAACCGAGACTTTATAGGAACGAACCGTTCTATTAGAATTCTTATAAACAACTAATCATTCAGGCGATTTGAATTTCATATTTAAATTGAACTGTTTGGTGTGGTAGCGGCAGAGGTACGTATCTAAGTACGTTTTATTCAGCAAAAGTATAGACTTATTGAGTTTCGGTTTCTAAGTTCTAACATCATGGTTCTAGCAGCTCTTTCTCTCTCTTGAGCTATTGTATCTTTTTTCTAGTGGGTAGACGCGAAGGAGAGGGTACTTACTTGAGGTTTATTTATAAACATTGATCGAGTGAGCGTTGTTTTTATTAAGCCGGCCATTGCGTCTTTGGTAAACATGTACTTTAGAGTGAAGTGTTGATTTTGATAAGAAATGGGCAGAGCATACAGTATAGGGTGGTAGAAATTTAATTTGTCTACAAAACTGAACAGATCTTTTAGAACCTAAGGAAGAAATTATGGTTTGTTTTTTCTTTAAACTGGAAGTATCAACAAATTTTACCAAAGTCAGGTTTATAAATTTGAAAATAGAGCATTTCTACTGAGTTCACGTTTTGGATCTGTAGGCCTACACAAGGTGAGTCAAACATTTCTATTTAATTTCAAGGAATCAATACCCTTCAATTTTATTTTTGTTAAGGTACCTATTTCAACTACAGGTATTAACAAGCTACGGTAAAACCCAAATAAATGTATAACCTTAAATTTAAGGTTTTGACAGGCACTTATGTGTGTTAGGCAGAAATCTAGTATGTGTATTTAATCAGGACTTATCTTTATTCAAAAAAAAATATAATAAAAACATTTAACTCATATTATATAGAAAAAGTCCTCACCATTGTTGCAGGTTAAAATTACTTGTTGAATTCCCATAGGAAGTTATTGTAATCGGTCCGATTTAGAAATTTAACATTTCTAGAAGTCTTGGGATCCCTAGAATCTTAATCAAAGATTTTAAAGAGAGGCGTCTGTGTGCGCGTGTCACCTCAAATATTTAACGAACAAAAAGCGATATTAACTCCAGAATAATTTTATGGAAGGGCTGCGTTCAATCTCGTGTTGGCTATGGTGTCTTGCATAGGGGAATTTTTTACCTTGTTGAACGAGTTGGAAAGCTGCATTGAGATAGCTGTCAAAAAATAAAAACAACTTTAAGCTGTTCACAAAAAGTAGAGAAACATTTAAGCTTCGAAGTTAAAATTGTTGTAAGATAAAACGTTGAATGGATAATTCAACTGATTTGTCGGACGATGATGAATTGATAGGTGCGTAACAATTTAATAAATAAGAGTTAACCACAAGGGAACTTATTCTTACGGTGTCACTAACTTGTGTCTCGTTGTGGTAAATTTCAGCCATTATCTCAAAGTATGGTCAATCCATTCGCCGTCGACCAGTCGACGTCTTCCTGTTATTGTATCCGAAAATGGTCGACATAGTTATTATAAAAAATAAATTGGGTGGCGCGACAGTCCGTTGAGAACCAAGGTCTAGTGACTTACAACTCTCAACCATTCCTGTGTGCAATTAATGTTGTCAGGAATGGGGGGGACCTACAGTTTATATGCCGACTCCGAACGGCTAATTTTGAGAAAGCACTTTTTCATGACAAAGTCTCCTGACTCTTCAGGATAGGTTACGGAAATAAGCACTCTTCGTAACTGAACTACATGCATACCGCTACCGAAACCGAAATTACGTCTCGGATAATTAATGAAAACTCGTTGACGACTTTTGGCTATTGTACCCGGACAAAGATTGATTTTTTGAATGTAAGTATGCTTCTGGACGCAGGAAGTTAAGGTCCGCAAAATGCCAGATTCCTCCAATTAGAGAGAGAATTTATGCTCTACAGGATAGATATCATATGGTTAAGCGAAGTGCGATGGTTGGGATCAGGCAAATACAAGTCACCTACACGTAACACTGTACTGCTCTACTCTGGTCACAATCCATGAAACACTCGAGAAGCTGGTGTTGGGTTACTCCTTACACAAACGGCAACCAGGAGCCTTATTTAGTGGGAGCCCTTTGGGGAAAGGCTTATCAAAGCTAGGTTTCAAAGTAGGGTACGACCCGTCACCATTATACAGTATTACGCACCGACGGAGTTCGCATCTGATGAAAAGAAAAAATGCTTTTATAGTCAACTGGAATACCTCAATGCAAACGTTGGCAGTAACAGCAACAGTGAGAGGTTCATTGACTTCTGCAACGCCAATAGCATTTTTATTGGTGGCAATATGTTTGAACAAAAACTCTGTAATGAAATTAGATGGGTTTTGACGGACAGGCAAGCGTCTCCTCACCAAATTGACCACTTCGCGGTTAGTAGACTTGCCCTTGAGCACCACTTAATGATAGCTACCTTAAGATTGCGTACAGCTACAATTCGAAGATCCAATGGAATAACAATGCTATGTATTAAAATCAAATTGGAAACAGGTTATCTCTTTATCATCTCAGTACATACCTCCAAGATTTACCAGTTTTGTCTATGAAAATTGCATGCATTTAACTGAGAAGATCCACGACCAAATGGGATCTAATGATGAACCTATCAGTCCAACGAGCACCAATGAATTCACAATTATTGATGGTTTAGATTCTTGTGGACTTGTTCAATTTAATGGGGTTGCCAATCAATACAACAACTATTTGGACCTAATATTTTTCTCCGACGCGATAAATACTGACATAGATGTATCTCCAGCCGATGTTAAACTAGTAGAAGAAGACCGTCACCATCCAGCTTTAAATATATCACTGAATATAAATGTGTGCAATATCCCTAATACATCAGTCATCAGAACTTGATGACTGTTTTCACCCTATCCCTGATGGAGTACCATCATGTGTTTTAAAAAAATGAGTGTCTCATTTATCGTACCCTCTGTTTGTTTTGTTCAATGAATCTCTTCGAAGCTCAGTTTTCTCACTATTATGGAAAAGTGCATTTATAACTCCGATTAATAAAAAAGGGTCTAAGAATGAAATTACGAACTACCGGCCGATTGCCAAACTTTCCGTTATTCCCAAACTATTTGAGTCCATTATCTGTAAGATGTTATCCTTTAATTGTAATTCAATTGTATGTGAAAATCAACATGGTTTCGTCCAGAATAAATCAACAATTACAAACCTACTTCACTTCACTTCTTTCAGCCTTGACTCCTTCGAAGATCGTAAGCAAGTAGATTGCGTATTCACAGATTTCAGCAAAGCCTTTGACAAATTGTGTCACAAGACTTTAGTCCATAAACTTAAGGCCTTAGGGTTTAACGTAAAATTCTTGATGTGGATCACGAAGTTATAGCGTTATATTCAGAAATGAATTCTCCGACCAATTTTACGTTAACTCTGGTGTTCCACAGGGTAGCCATTTAGGTCCTTTATTATTTATCTTATATATAAAAGACATAACATCCGTTATAAAAAACTCCTCCGTTTTAATATACGCTGATGACATTAAAATTTTCAAATCTATTAGTTCAATTAATGACTGCTCACAGCTTCAAGAAGATCTTCATAGTTTTAGGGAATGGTGCAATACAAACCGACTTTTATTGAATATTGACAAATGTAAAACTATGTGTTTAACTCGCAAAAAAACAATTATAGATTATAACTATTTATTAGATTCTTCCTCCCTTTGTAAGCTTTCCGTTTTCTCTGATTTACGTGTTATTCTTGACAGTAAATTAACGTTCTGTGACCATTATAACTTTATAGTTATAAAAGCAAACAAAATTCTAGGTTTTATTAAACGTTTTTCTCGTGACTTTCGTGATCCCTACGTCTTAAAACTTCTTTATGTATCATTTGTCAGACCAATACTTGAATACGACTGTATTATATGGGCACCATACTATTCAGTCCATATTGACAGACTTGAAAGTATCCAAAAAAGATTTATGCGTTTTTGTCTTCGTTTTGTTCCGTTTTCTCAAATATTCACACCACCTCCTTATTCTCAGACACTTTTGCTAATAAACCTCCCTACACTTTCACAACATAGACAATATCTCCAATTTTGTTTTATGTTAATTAATAGTTCTATTATATCCGCAACTGCTCTGAATCGTCTAAATTGTAGCTATAGTCAAACTAGCATAAGAAGACAGATACCATTATGTCCAATCTTTAGCAGAACTAACTATGGTATGAATAGCCCTTTAAATCAATTGATTTCAGTCTTCAATAAATTTTATAATTTAATTTCATCTGTTAATGACAATGTTAAAAGTAAACAATTTAAAGAAAGCTTTTTTAATATGGTATAGTATTTAATTATTTCTATGTTAATTAAAATTTTAAATTAAAAATTATGTAAATAGCTATAAGTTTATATTAACGTTAAATAACTAACGGATTAAATAAATAAATAAACAGAGCCCCCAAATTCAACATCGTTAGACTGATGGACCCCACGACCCGTCAATAATTTAGGGACCACCTTTCAGAAGAATCTTGGGCAAGGATTAACGAATGCAAACATTTAAGAACTCGCAAACAGTTAACTGCTGCACAAGGGGAAGAAAGAAACGAGCTGAAAGATGAGATCGTTGCCGCATTTAAAGCACTTAAGAAAATCAAAGCGGTAGGATGGAATTCCCGAAGAGCTTTTACAAGCAGCGCCAACGTCATCAAGCGAACTGCTTCATCTGCTCATAAAAGAAGCCTGGACCACCGGTATTGTAGTCGCCAATATTGTTTTTGTTGGTGATAAGCGATGTACTGCAATCAGCTCTGTCAGGTAGCGGAGAGATCTAATGGACTTTGACATCCTATTTAAAGCACTTAGATTATGCGGACGATGTTTGCTTTCTCTCATAGGATCATGGATATCTATCAAACAATTGTGGAGAGAGAAGAAAAAGTTGTGGGTCTAATTCCGACAAAACAAAAACTATCAGCCTCGGACCCGACCATCCTCTCAAATAAATATTTTTTCTGGAGAGCTTTCAATACCTTGGAAGTATCATTTCCATCGAAGGCGGAGACAAGACGTCATCTGCGGCATCGGCAAAGCAAAAGCGGCGTTCGGTATGCTGTTAAAAATTTGGACTTAACTATAAGCTTAAGAACAGAGCTACGAGCGTTTCGCACAAATGTAGGAATTTTCTTCTTTATGGGTGCATCTTAAGGATTTTCTGGCTAAATTGCTCGTACAGGCTAGTGTGATGTAACTTCAGAAAAATAAAATGTTAGGTCATTCTTCTTTGAGCTTTGAAGATGATGGCGGCAATGCTGTAACCATAAATCTTGAAAGGATCAAAAATATTTTTTGAAGCTAGCGATTGCTGATAGAATAGTAAATCAAAAAATTAAATAATTCCCAAAAATTCATGATTCAATTGGACTTCACGTGTTCCATGTATATTACGTTCACCGAATTCGACTGCACCCAACTTTTTCTTCTTTAACCCATTCTCTCCCATTGTACTTTTTTAAGTACAGTAAAATGAACTAAGTTGATGGAGCCATAAAATTATGGCAATACTGAAAAATGAAACGTTTGACATTTATTCTTCTTTATTCAATAAATTTGAATTTTTCCACATAGTTTTTTCTTACAAAAAAACGAAGTAGGCTTATTTGAAACTGTCTTTTTGTGCATGACATATTATATTTCTACTCGTGTTGTTAGTTGCAAAAACATAAGTGCTCATAAAACTCGTAAAAATCCAAATATTTCGATTTCCTTCCAAAAAATCAAAAGAAATAAAGATAACGTTTAGAAAATTGTAATTTCAAATATATTTCGTTGTATATATAAGAAGGTAAGTTTCGTCAAAGTTTGATGTACTTTAAAAAGTACAACGGGTTTATGCATGCACTTTTTTTAGTTTCTAAAATGAATTTCAAAAGAGTCCCATCGAAAAACTTTTATGGAAAACGCTTTCAAAATCTGGAATCTGCCCTGGACGAACTATACAGCAATGACGATATAGTCAATGCTGATATCGTCATGGTTCCTCCACCAGTAGACTACGTTACGGACGAAGAGGATTTAGATGAAGAAAATATAAAAGCGATATAATTACCGCAAGATGTTCCAGGTGAGGTTGAGATCTTCGGAGTTTTGAATAGATTGACTTTTGAAGAAGAATAACGAAAGCTATGACGACCTTCCGCTGTCCGAGCTAAAAAAGTTAATTGCCCCTCCTGTTTGGACAAAGACAATTTCCCCAAACGAATTTCAAAGAACTGAAAACTATTTGGAAAGAATAAAAAACTGTGCTTCAGATTTGATTGGGCTCAGCGAAGTTGATGTTTTTGAAAAATTGTTTGATGTCGAGCTAAGACAACTTATTGTGAGCCAAAGCATGTTGTATGCTGGCCAAAAAAATCAACACAGCTTTGTATTCAATGAAGATGACTTAAAAACTTTCATTGGTATCTTGTTGTTTTTGGGTTATCATTCTGAAGCTAGAGAATATATGTACTGGAAGCTGTCGGCAGATACCCATGTTCCTATTGTATCCAACAGTATGTCAAGGAACAGGTTTCAAGAAATAAAAAGGTACATACATTTTGCTGATAACAACAACCTTGACTTGAATGAAAAAATGGCAAAACTTCGTCCGCTAAGCCAGCTCATGTGCAAAAAATTTCAAAAATGGGGATATATGCATGAGCATTTATCTATAGATGAATCCATGGTCAAATACTTCGGTCGTCATTCTTCAAAGCAATTCATAAGAGGAAAGCCTGTAAGGTTCGGCTTTAAAAATTGGATGCTTTGTAGCAAGGATGGTTATATGTATCAATTTGATACTTATTGCGGAGCAAAAAATGTTAAGCCTTCTCTAAAGAAATTGCCATTAGGGTCAAGAGTTGTTCTTGACTTACTAAAAAATATTGAATGTCCAACTGACCATGCAATTTGTTTTGACAATTTTTTTACAAGCTATGAACTTATGAAGATTTTAAAATAAAAGAAATTTAGAGCAACTGAAACAGCTCGCGACAATCGGCTCAAAAAATGTCCTCTTCCTCAAAATAAAGAATTTCAAAAGCAAAAAAGGGGTACTTTTGACCACCAATTCGACGAGACCAATGAGTTGCTTTTCGTTAAATGGAAAGACAACAGCTTCGTTACTATAGCCACTAACTACGACAAAATCGAATCTTGCGAGAATGTAAAAAGATGGGACAAAGAACAACAGAAAAAAATTAATATTCCTCTTGTCTTCAAAAACTATAATAAAAATATGGGTGGTGTTGATCTTCACGATCAGTTCATCAACACTTTTTCTATAGAAATAAGAGCGAAGAAGTGGTGGTGGAACATTTTCACATCGATGATTTCATCTACTGTCTCTAATGCCTGGAAGCTTCACAAATTGACCAACAACTACAAAGGTGATTTACTGGAGTTTACAAGAGCTGTTACGCTGCATTATCTCAGATTTCACACTTTGAATCAAGGACAACCGAGACTCGTAATCAAAAGGAGCATAACAGAAAGCCCAGGATACCATTTTGCAAAGAAGTTACCAAATCAGTTAAGATGTCGCCAGTGCCATCAGCGATCGAAATGGTGTTGTGAAATGTGCAATGTGACCCTTTGCATACATAAAGATTGCTTTAAAAATTTTCATATTAATCAAAATTAAAATAGTATGTTTCATACCATTGTACTAAAAAAAGTACACGCTCGTAACTGCTGACCACTATTTTTTGAAAACTTTTTTTTTTGCAATTATTTTAAATTTAAACTCAATAAACAGAAAATATCACAAAAATACAAAATTTCTATTTTTCTATACCCTTGGGTGTTAATGGGTTAAATAACGTCCAGTGAACTTATTAAAACACCATTTTTGGAATTTGATTATTTGTTCTTGTTTATTTATGTATAATAATAATTAATCATCATCATTAATTTTCCTTTTTAAGTGCTTTCTGTTTTTTTCTTTTTTGAAATATGTTTGTTTTTATTTTAATCACTTTGTTTTGCTATAAGTATAGTTTTATCAATCTTTTTTTCGATTTGTTTAAAATATATTTATATATATGTATATAATAATAATATATACGTATATTTTATTTACATATAAATGTATTATACTTTCAGTTGTACCAACACAAGCCATAGGTTATCAATAGGTAGGTTTATATAATATAGCAATAATAATAATAATATAATTACATAATTTAAACATTAATATTCCTTTTCTTTTTTTTAAATCTTTCTTCTTCTTTTTCCTCTTTTTCAATAAGTTTCTTTTCCTAAAATTTGTTAACTTAATTTAAACAAAAACTAAGAGACAAAATACTTGTTTCCTCTTTAATATAATTTGTTGTATTTTTTAAAAATTATAACTATTAAAGAAAATGGTTTCTTTCTTTGAAAATAAATATGCATATTTTTCTTTTGTTCTTTCTTTCTATCTTATTTCTTTTATCACTCAATTTTAGTTTCTTTTTCTTTATATTTTTCAAGGTTTTTGTTTGTTTTTATTTTATAGCCATTTATGCGTTTTTTATTTGCATATAAAGAGGCTTGAGATATACATAATAATAAAAATATTAATAAAAGTCCAACTAAAAAAAGTTTAAAATAAAAACGATTTATATAAAACAAGAAGAACAAAAATTGTTTTGTTTATGTTTTTTTTTGTTATAAATTAAATAATTAAAATTTGAACAATATAGTTTTTAATATTTTATATTTTTGTCTAACACTTTCACATTGAGCTGGCGTAAGATTGCTTTTTGTATTTTTATTTTTGTATGCCAAAGCTGAAAATATTCTTTTCTTTAAATTTTTAATTTGATGATTCAAACAGCAGCAAGGTTTTTTCTGTGTTTTGTTTTAGTGAAGTGTTCTATGCAGGGAGGAGGAGGGAGGTGCGAACATTGCATTTTTAGTTTTTGTTGTGTTAGTTTTTTGTTTAGTTTATTACAAGGATGGTCCGCCAGTGTAGTCATCATAGTCATCACCGCCGCCGCCGCCTTCTACAAAATCGTCAGACATCGGTGGATAGGTTGATGAATTAAAAGAATCATCGTACTCGAAGCGGCTATCTGTGTTTTCGATATCGGCCGCCAACTGACGAAGATTATCCACACCAGCCAAGAGTTGCCTACAAGAGAAAAAGAAAAATGAATAAATGTTAACTCCAACATGTTTATGTTTAATTTTATTTAAATTCGTGCAACTGAAAAACAAAACGTAAAGGAATCATGATGCCTGCAATTTTCATATGTTGCCAGAGAAGGGCTTTTAAGCTGTTGATTGTTTTTTTTTTTTAGAAATTTGTCTACGATGTTCAAGCGACGTAAATCATTCAATGATATCATAACCAATCAATAGAATTCTCTTCGTTCAATACTGTCAAAGAAACTAAGGAAGTTGCAGCAATACTAGCCTAGAGTTGGAAATTATACTAAAGCTTTGGACGTATAAGTCTTATAAACAGGTAAATAAGTGAGAAAGTAAAATCTTATTGCAACGCCGCAGAAAACTCAAACATCTAGCGGATATTTTTTATAATAAGCGCACACTCAAGGGTTTTGAATTCCTTAATATTGTAATGGCTGGGAAAAACAGAGTGTGGTAAGGCGTTTTACATTCGCGTAGTACAGCTAAAGAACGAATCTCTGTACTTGACAGTACGACCGAAGTTGGGCTCGAGGGTATACTGATGAGCATTCCTAGAAACGCGAGTATAACGGTAAAAAAGAGTGAGACAGAAACTTTACGACGATGTTCAAGCGACTTAAATGATCCTATGATGGTGTTATCATTAATTAATTTATGCTAATGCTCTACGTTCAGTGCTGTCCAAGAGGCTTAAGTTGCAGGAGCACCAGCTCAGAGATGAGAGTTATACTCAAGATTTGGACGTATATAAGTCTTTTAGATAACAGCCAGATCAGAGGGGGAGAAAAACTTCTTGCATCGCCTTAGAAAACCCAAACATCTTGCGGAATATTTGGCGACATTGCGTATGTGTTCGTTTTACAAAAGGTAGTTGGTGGTACACATACCGAGAATATCGAGATGTTCAGTCTCCTCGATGCAAGTGCGATCAATGGATAATGGCATGGGGTGTATCTCGCTTTAACGAACCAAGACAGCATTGGGTATTCGAAGCATTAAATTCCACGCGGTTTTTTAATCATCATTGCAGAATGCTGTTTAGGTCGGAACTTATCATATTTTGTCGTTGCAGTTCCACATCCGAAGAAGAGGGATGTGATTCAGAGAACGGATATGAAAAGCTAAGAGTAAATTCGTCAGCGAAACAATGTATTGGATTAGAAGTTGCAGACAGAAGATCATTAATAAAAATGAGAAAAAGTTTTGGAGATACAACAGAAACCCTGGGGCAAGCCATCATTTATTTTGTGGTTTTTAGACTTGAACCCATACTGTTGGCATTGAACGATTCGAAAGGTAATAACTAATCCAATAAAGCAAGAATTCGTGAAAACCGATAGTACTTATTCTCGATAAGAGGGCCTGATGCCAAACCATAACTAATGCTTTTGAAATATCAAGTGCAATAATCTTACTTTCTCCAAAACGATGTAAAGATTTGCTCCACTGTTTTGTGAGATGAACCATGAGATCACCAGTGGAACTATTGTTGCAAAAGCCATACTGCCGGTTATTAAGAAGCTTTCGATCTTCGAGATATTTCTTGAGCTGCTAATTTATCAGCGTTTCCATGACCTTGGAAAGAAGGGACGTAAGTGCAATCGGTCGGTAATTAGAGAGTGAGGAGGATTCGGCTTTTTTGGGAATAGGCTGGACAAATGCTGGTTTCTATCCGCTTGGAACGACACCTGAGGAGTAAGACAGATGAAAAAGCTTACGGAGGGGTTTTGCCATCGTTGAAGAACACCTCTTCAGAACAATAGCGGGGATACCATCCGGACCAGCGGATTGCGAACAAAGATTGGTCCCATAGAATCACTAACTTGCTCAAATACAGGCGGAGTCATAACACTCACTGGGAGCGTAGAATTGGCCGCAAACTGCCTAGCAAAGAGATTAGATTTCTCTAAAAAGCTAACAAAAGGAGTGTTATTTACAACGAGCGTAGGAAGCGAGGAAGAGTTCCTTATGTTTTTTTTACAAAGGCTCAACAATTTGTACTGCCTTGTGAATGTGATTCTTTATTCTACTCGTTTTGAATTTGACAGTACTGTTTAATTTAATAATTTTATAAAACACCGCTGTTTAAAATCATACATTTGAATAATCTAAAAACATTGAAGGAATTGGTTATGTACCAATTTATTTGTGGGGTGCAACAGGCTGCTGAAGAAATTACTACACTCGAACTAAACCTACAAATAACGGTTATCTTAAAAAATTTAATTTCTCAAAATTTATAAAAACTCTTTTCAAGCGCACTGTCAACGTTCAGTGTCAATGCTTAAAACGTTTACGATCACACGTATGACATACTTCGATCAATGCCGTTTCAAAATGCGCAAAACATTGACTATCATACGATTTAACAAAATAAAGTGCAACGGAGTTTGGTTTCATCTCGTCATTGAGAATTTCAATTGAAGTACATAACGTATAAAAAGAATTGAATCGAAAATTGATGGATTAGAAACAAAATTTGTAAATGTATTTGACAATAAAATGGGTAAATTCAAACATGAAAAAATAAATCTGAAAATGAGAAAGTGAGTCCAGTTTTTATAAAACCAAGAAATTTGCCATATGCATTGAAAGAGAACCTGGAAAAGAAATTGATCGTCTGACGACTGACGGCATCCTCGCACCGGTAGAGTACAACAAATGAGGAACTCTTCTAGTTCCTGTGATTAAGTCTGATGGCCGCATCCGACTATGTAACGATTATAAGTCGACAACCAATAAATATCTTCCGCTACCCAGAATTCAGGACCTTCTGCATAAATTATCCGGAGGTAAGAAATATTCAAAAATAGATCTAAAAGAAGCTTATTTACAGATAGAGCTACACGAAGAAAGCAAAAAACTTTGTGCATGGTCTACGTCAAAGGGGGTATATTTAATAAATCGTATGCCATATGGAACATCACCTGCGACATCTAAATTTAAGAGAATTATGGCCAAAATGTTTCACGACATTGAAAACGTCACCATTTTCGTTGATCACATCTTGGTGACTGAAAAAAATGATGATGAGCACATTACAAATCTCGAAAGGATGTTCCAAAGGTTGCAAGATGCTAGTATGACGGTGAAGCTAACCAAATGTGAATTTTTCAAAGAAGAGATTTGCTATTTGGGTCAAATTATCCACAAAACTGGCATAAGAAAGAATCCCGAAGGTGTCAAAGCAGTTCTCAAAGCTGATCCACCTAGAAAAAAAAACAGGTACAAGCATTTGCTGGTCTTATAAATTACTACGGCAGATACATTTCGAATGTATTAATTATCATGGCACCAATGTACAACTATAAAAATTATAAAATGAAAGGGTATTCTGCACTTTGTGGTACGGCTACCAGTGTAAAGTGCGTTTTCATTATACTTTTAATTTAGATGAAAAACCGCGTCGAAGTTATTGCTGTAAGAGAGTGAGAGAACACTACAACAAAAAAGAGATATATTTTTGCATCAGATGAAGATTTTAGGATTGGGCAAGGAATTTGTGAGAGAGAATATGAATTTATAATGAGATATGAATTTAAAATTATGGATGGCAATTAATTTAAATAAAGCAAGTAAAACTATCGTTTTATGGTTTAGGTTGTGGTGGTATGTATAAGATAGAACAGTCTCAATACCTTATAAACATAAAGATGTAATATATTGAGTGATTTAAACAACGGAAATGATGGTTCCCATCTAGGTTTGTGAAGTATTACTCTAATGATCTTCTTCTGGGCTATGATTAAAGACTGCAGGTTGCTGACAAATGCACTACCCCAACAGGAAATACCATATTCCAAGGTATTTAAATTCTGTTACAAATTCAAGTGGCATGCAAGAAACCGTACAACTAGAATGATCACAGCTTGCGTCATGAAGACCAACATTTTCAATAGAAATTTCATTTGACAAGGAAAAGTACATAATCTTGGATTTGCTACTCAGCACCATCTGATGATACTTAAACCAGTTTGCCAAAATAGAGAGATCGATGTTTATTGATACTTTTATTCTATCAACAGAAGGTGCAGAATACGAAAGGGCTAAGTCATCAGCAAAAGCAACCATATGTCATTTCAAAGGCAACTGAAAAATTGAATTTATATAAATAATAAAAAGGAAAGGCCCGAGCACTGACCCTTGGGGGACGCCTACACAAGCACTAGTGATCGAATCACTCATAGTTGTACCGATTCGCACATGCTGGGACCTGTTTTGAAGATAGGATGAGAACATATTTAAAATGTTACTTCTGAATCCATATCTGCAAAGTTTATTTAAAAGAAGTTTGTGGTCGACTAAGTCAAATGCTTTCGTCAGATCAAGAAACAGAGCACCAGATTTATTTGATTTATCGAGTTCATTATTGATGCTTTCCAAGAGAGTCACTACTGCATCTTCGGTAGACTTACCCTTCAGGAATCCAAATTGCAAAGAGCTGAGAATTCTATATTTACCAAGAAACTTAAGCATTCTTTTAGTTATTAATTTTTCAAAAATTTTTGAGAAAACAGATAGCAACGAAATTGGTCTGTAGTTATTAGGGTCTGTTGTGTCACCTTTTTTATGTATTGGAATAATAATTGCAGTTTTAAGGCATTCTGGGAATACCCCACTTTCAAAGCTTAAGTTGACAATATGTGACAAGGGCCTTGTTATAAAAACATTTATTTTTTTAATACTATGCTACTTAAGCCATCTATTCCAAAGGAAGTTTTTGATTTCAAGTTAGCAATCACATGAGATATTTCATTTACGGTAACCGCACTAAAAAAGAAGGAAGACAAAACTAAATCATCATTTGGATGTTCTAGACAAACATTTTCGATAATGGTGTATGATTTTTAACTACATCTTTGAAAACCAGATTAAAATTATTTGCAATATCCGCATCGCTTTCTGAAACCGTATTTTCTGAAAACTCTATGCGTTTAAGTTCATTGGCACCATTTTGTTTTCCTAAAAGATTGTTTATGATGTTCCATTGCTGTTTTGGATTAGACCTACTATCGTAAAATTTTTTCTTGAAGAATGCTTCCTTTTGTTTACTAATTCCATCGAGGATATCTTTCTGCATACTTTTGTAGGCGATCTTTATATTTGGTAGATGTAATTTGCCTTTGTTCTTAATATAGTACTCATTTTTAGCATTGGCAAATGGTACGAAGTTGTCTAGCATGTGGAATTCACAATGCTAATACTCCGAAAACTACGATCAACCAATGGTCAGAAGCAACAGAACCATGGGAGAGAATACATGCCGATTTTGCGGGACCTTTTCTGAATCGGTAATTCTTGGTCATCGTAGACGCCAAAACAAAATGGGTAGACATCTATCCGATGAACAGCATCGATTTGGGTTGCCAAAGACTTTGGCGACAGATAATGGAACTACATTCACAGGCAGTGAATTTCAATCTTTCATGAAGAAAATGGTATTAAACACATAACATCACCACCAGGCCATCCACAAAGCCACGGTTTAGCCGAAAATGCCGTGAAGTCATTCAAGTTGGCAGTGAAGAAAATTTTAGCAGGTGGTGAAAAGCCGGTAGTTTTTATAAGATGAGACCTGAGAGGCTGGTAACTTGTCAATATAATTTTCTTGAAACCATGTCTTAACCGTACTTGACGTGTGATTTGGGTCTCTGTCCCGCTTGAATATTTATTTCAGAAGCTGATCCTCATCGTACGGCAGCATTATATTTTGCAAAATGGAACGGCACTTAAAATGATCCGTTGTACCATCTGTTTGGTGAATAATAGGTTCCAGTACATGCCCTTAAAAATATTCTTACACCAATACGTTACCTTTTCCGTGTTTCACACTAGATTTGGTGGAACGTAGATTTAGTGTCTCTTTGTCTTTGGCTGGTCTGCGAACACGACGCATACCATCGGAACCCTTGAAATTGAATTTGGAGTCGTCCAAAAAGAGTACGTTCCTACATTTTCTAACGATCCAGTTGATGTGGTCATACGGAAATTTTAATCTCGACAGCTGGTTTTTTGTGGAAACAAAACACTTTTTACAGCTTTGAAAGATTTTATCAACAGCTCGCCTCCAAATTGTTCTCGCGCTTACGTTTAGGTCGAATTAGGTTCGTATTTCTCTTTAAAATATGAAAGGATCTTTTTTAATTGATTTTATTATAGCAGAATCCTGTCGTTTTGTTGTTTTTCATGGTCTGTCTCGATGAATCGTTGGAATGACTTTTTGTATTTGTAAAATTTTATTAATCGACAAATTACTGATTTCGGAATGAAATATTATTCCGATATTTTAATTTGAGTAAATCCACTTTTATATTCTTTTATAATTTTACAAAAGTTAGCTAGGAACACTGAATAACACCTAATAAATAGATTCAACTGCACTCGTTTGCCAACACTTTCACAATATCGAGTGTGAAATAAATTACCATAAATGATGGCTGGAGCTTATACGCAGTTTTCTTAGGTGTTTAATTTTTAAAATATGCCATCGACAAGACTTTTATATGAAGAAATTCAGCACTCAATAGGGCTTCAATAGAGTATATTGAATTAAATGAGTTTTTTGGGTAACCTTTTTCCATGAAAAAGTCCCTCGAAACTTACCTTAAATTGCTTTCAGCAGTGGCTGCGGCTCTTTGTAGTTCTCTGGAGATCTGTAGCGATCTGGACGGTCTATTTCTCGACGAGGAACTGGCTGCGGTCGACCTCTGTTCATTATTGCTCCTCCCACCTACAGCTCCATCGCCGCCACCATCTCGAAGCGATTCATTTTCCTTTCGAAGTCCATTGACTTCCGCCTTAAAAAAAGAAAACAAAACCGTTAAAATAAATCAATTTTTCAACACACACTAAAAACCTAAAACTCACTGTCAATTGTTTAACTTGTAAATTCAATTTAGCCACTTGATTTTCTGCAGCAATTGTGCGCTTCTTACTTTGGTCTAGATCCTCCTCCACCAGTCCAATATTCTGCGCCATTGTTCGATTGTATGCCGATTCCATGGATCGTGCTTGTTCGAGAGATCTTTCTAGTTCATTTGTTCGTCTCGTCTGCTCGCCCAGAGCCTGACGCGTCTCGTTTAGTTCAATGCAAAGCCTCTCGTTCTCTAGCCTCAGCCTCGATAGTTGCAAACTCGGTGAATCATCCTCCGGCGAATCCATATTCGACCAATTGGCGGCAGCTGGTAGGCCGGCTGCCACATCCGCCAAACGCTGGGAGGAGTGGATTATCGGACCGTCTGAGAGAAAATCAGGCAAGGTCTGGCATTTGGTGTCTGCCCCTTGACAGGTATTGCTACCTGCAGAGGCGGAGCTGGCAACTCCCCCGGTGATATCCTCGACAAAGTCAATCGGAGAATTCGGTGAATTTGGCGGTGAATGTAGGTTCATTTCATTGCAATACCACGCGTCCATCCAGTGGTCCTGGACAAAGTCTGGCAGAGCTGCTGCCGCAAACTCAGGATTCGGTGGACGCTGATTGGGATTACTTGTGGAACTGTGATGGTTCTGGCTGATTTGGGGCTTGGGAAAGCCCCGTGCTGGCCGAGCGGCATCGGGAACTCTTCTCCGAGGCGATGGTTGCACTTCAATATCGTAGTTGGAGTATGACCGTCTGGGAACAAACTGTTGCCGATCGGGATCTGCGGCGAGGAGATCCTCTTTTGGAGCAGCCGAGCTCGCATCATCGTCAGTGTTTTGACTGATTCGAAAACTCGGCGATGATCGGGTGTTGATTCCTGCCGAGGACGATGAACCACTAACACCGCCCAACATTCCACTCCCGGTCGCTGCGTACTCAGCTAGACTCGCCTGCGAGTCGAAGGAGGAAAATCGCGGCGACCGCTTCATCTTTGAAGACTCCGTGGGAACTGCATTGCTCACATTTCCATTGCCACCAGTAGAAGTGGCGGCACTATTACCACCAATCAACGACGAGGACGATGACTGAGGAACTTTTGGCCGCGCCCCTGTTGAAGTCTGATACATTGTCGTCGTCGATGACGATGTCGTTCCTGTATCATTGTTGTTTACTGCTGAATCTCTTTCAGAACTCAGTGGGGTGGTGCTTATGACGAAACTACTACTGGTAGCACTGCTGCTGGAAGATGGTTCGCGATTGAGAAAATGTTTAAAGGAAAAAGGATTCTCCTCCCGTCGAACTGGTTGCTGTGTGTGGGTCTCACTGTGAATTGCTGAAAATAACTCAAGACATCAGACAACGCTTTCACATTTTGCAAAAAGCATTGTGAAGTACCACTTACCACTGGTTGTTGTTGCCCGGATATTTTTGTAGTCTCCCAATGCTCCTGTTGCCGCTGTGCTTGGAGTGTTGAATTTTGTTGTTGGTTTACAGCTGTTGTCTGTGGCATCGCCATTAGTTGTGGCCACAGGCTGACTTGGAACCGTATTACAGCCACCCAACGAAATCTTCCTCAATTTATCTCCAATAATTGTCGTCTGTGTTTCATTGCCTTCTGTCTCGTTGTTGTTTTGGAGGATTTCTTCGTTTTCATTTGCCATGCCTTCTTATATTTTGTTTGTGTTATGTGTCTTATTTATAATAAAATCAATTATGAGATTTATATAAATCGAGATAAGTTTAGAAAGACGTTGTTTTGTAAAAATTATGAAAAATTGATCTTAGTAGAAAAGGAAAAATTCTGCTTCGTCTCCTTTTTTCGTTTTGGTTTCTTTTTCTTAGTTTTTGATGAAGTTTTTATGACAGAAGACAGAAATTGGTGACAGTTTTGTCATTGCTTGGGCTGGGCTTACATGGCAGAGTTGTTGCCCACAAGTGGAATGGATTCGTACGGTTGGAGCAGATTTCTGAGAAGAATTAAAGACGCCGGCCGTGAAGTTTTTAATTTAATTTTTAAAAAATACCTTAATATCGCAAATCGATACATTTTGATAAAGCTTAGTGTACACAATTGCCAGATCTGCAAATATTGCCAGATCTGCCACTGAAAAATTTGTCTCGAATGGCTGACAATCGTGTACACACCAAATTAATTTGCAGACAAATGGTTTGGCTCCTAATTTGCAGAAAAATATCTGCCAATTAATTTGCAGATTTCTGGCAATCGTGTACACGCAAGCTAACAACCGTGTACACACCAAATTGATTTGCAGAAAAATTTGTTCATCAATCATTTTGAAGACAAATGAATTTGCAAATGTGGCAATCGTGTGTACACAAAATTCACCAAATTTTTTTCATTTTCTGACGTTTCTTCAAACGTCTGACAATGAATAAATTTGCAGATGCCGTTTGAGGAACATTTGCAAATTTATTCATTGGCAGACAAATTTGGAGAAAACTACTAGGTAAATTTTAAGTTGTTTTTTTTTTTTTATTTCAAAAAAAATGTATAAAAACGTTAACATTTATTCAAAATAGTCGGAACTGCTACGTTTTTTTCCATTTATCTTATTTTTTTATGTTTCACTTTGTTTCAGTAGCTTTAAAATTTTCTGACTCATGCGATGTGTGACAAATTGTCACTGACAATGAGCTGAAAATAAATTTGCAGATCCAAAATTTGATTTGGTGTGTACACGGTTGGCAGAAAATCTACAAATGTTTGCAAATCTATTGCTAGCTATTTGGCCAAATTAGTTTGTCAAGATTGTCAGACAAATATTTGGCAACAGATTTGCAGATGTTTGTAGATATATGCAAACCGTGTACACACAAATTGAAATTTTCAGCACATTGTCATCTCATTGTCACACATTGTCAGACGTTTTCAGATCTGACAATGATTGTCAGACCTGGCAATCGTGTACACTAAGCTTAAGTGTAGTTGAAAATGTCGCATTGAGCTTCAACCAATCGTGTGCAAAATAATTAATGTGTGCGAATTTAAAGGTTTTCCAATAACAGAATTTCATTCAAACTTCCCTTTTGAAGATGTCATATGTTGACAGTAATAAAATCTATGTCAGAATGTTAAAATTAAGCAATTTTGTGTCATCGTGAAGCACCTTCTTATCCACGATATTCCATCGTATTTCGCATAAAGACTAAGGTTATTAAATCTTTAAATTGAGTTAACTAACGAACTCAAGGCATTTGATCACCAGCAAAATAAGGCTGTCTTTTAATTGCTTATGACTGGAACTGGAAGATATCTAAGTAGATGAGATTTATTTTCAAAAATACGGTCGACGCGTACTACCGACGAGCAACAAAATTATTTCAACTTTGCAGCTTCTTTGGACTTCCCCGCTGAAATCGTCGGCAAACGCATCCGCGTCAAGCTCAATGGCACACAATTGATTAAGGTGCACTTAGATAAGAGCCAACAAACCACCATTGAACACAAAGTTGACACCTTCACTTCAGTGTACAAGAAATTGACTGGACGAGATGTAACTTTCGAGTTCCTAGAAAACTACTTGTAGTTTTTGTTTCAAGATTACGTTTTAAATCATTCTAAAACAGGAATAAAGAAAGATAAGAATGTCTAAGGATGATTCGAGAGAAAAATTCTTCTGTTGATTTTTGGTAACGTACGTATAGATGGAGAATGGAGGAGAAGATATAACGACGAACTGTACGGGCTGTACAGTGACACTGACCAGTGGCGATTCCTGGTCATAATTTTAGGGTTAGCTACTGGTGTTCTAGAAAATCAAAATACTTTTTCAAGAATAATAGTTCATTTTATTCAAAACGATAGTTCAATAAATCCTTAAATAAATAAAAAAATAATAACGAGCAAAACAAACAAAAAATAATAACACAAAAATAAACTCCGTACGAAATATAAAAACTTACATTAAAAAAAAGGAAAAATTTGCTTAGCGGTAAATAAAATCAATTCTCCTTTCAACTTTTATAAAATTGTCTATGACTTTATCATAAAAATTAACGTTTTCTTTGAGTTCTCTTAAAATGACTTTCTCAATAGAGATAAGTGCTAAATTTACTAAACGTTACTGCCCTTGCGTATTTCGAAAATACCTTTTTATTCTTTTCAAAGTTGAAAAGGAACGCTCCACAGAAGCCGTTGAAGCTGGTATGGTGCAGATCAGTTTCGAAAGCTTGTAAACTTGCTCAAAACTGTGAGCTAAATTTTCTTCTATCCAGAGCAAGACATGTAGTGGGGTTATTATCTTTGATGATCCAGCTGAGTTGGTCATTGGCTGTACACATTGAATATTTTCAAAAACCACAGTGTGGATAGTTTTCTATTAAATTGCGTATTAATGGTTCCGGAAAATTAGTTTTGTTGGAATAATTACTTAATTTATTTCCATTAAGTAAATCAAAATACTTCAGATTTTCCAATGATGAAAATCTTTCTAATATTTGCATAAGTAAGTAATCTATTATTTCTAAAAACAATTTTTGTGAGCAACGTTGCTTGCAAAATGTCTTCTAAACCTTCGTTACTTTAATTGTTTCATTTTCTGAATTTGGTTCGTACAAAACACAATGTCTATGTTTGGGTTTTGTAAGGTATTAAACAGTACATCTGAATGTGCAAAAAGTTTTGAAAATACATTCAACAGAAAGACTGTATCAAAGGTTTTTAAAAATTTAGAATAACCCGTTGCAGCCATTCGATCATTACTGTCCCATATATTTGTCACATTATCTTGGATGCCTTCAAAATATTGTTGAACGTTTGCTTTGCAGGAGTGGACTATATTTACAAGTCGAGAACTAAAGTTCCATCTTGTGGCTAACATTGGAATTTTTTTGTTTAACACTTCTTTTAAAGCATACGTTCTTTTGCTTAAACGTGATGCAAACGTTGCAATGCCATTCAGAGTGCTAAAAAATATCCTACACTCTCTTATATTACTTAATCCTTGTGACAGAACTAAATTTAAAATGTGGGCGTAACAATGAACAAATGTTGCTTTCGGACAAATAGTCTTCACCTTCACTTGAAGTCCATTCAAATGCCCACTCATAACGGAAGCTCCGTCGTAAGCCTGTGCAACAAGTTTATCTTGAATTTCATATTTTTTTAAGGGAGTCTTGACTATTTTAAATAAATCCTCTGCATTTCGCCCTGAGCTTACATTGATAAATCCAACAAATGTTTCTTGAATTTTTTATTTAAGTAATATCGGAAAACAATGGATAATTGGGACTTTAATTGAATGTCAGAAATCTCATCAAGCATAATTGCAACAAACTCTGACTGTCAGCAACAGCTTTGATTAAATCATTTTGGATAGCCATTGAGGTTCCTTTAAAAACTGTTGATGTTTCAAGGTGTTGAGATAGAATTGGATCATATATTTTTAGTAAATTAAGTAGTTCAATTTAGTTGCCTAGGTTTAAAGATGAACTTGATTCAGATGGCCAAAGAATTACAATTCCATGGCTTCAAAGTGAATTAGAAATTTGTATAGAATATAATTATTTGCAAATTAAGGTAGAAATGGCGAACTCAAGTCAACGTAGCCTGAGATCCAATTAGCGCTGTAGTGCGCCGTTTTGATACATTTGCAAATGAAACTTCATACAATTTAAATTATACTTTAACATTTGAAAAATCCGCCTTCTAAACTCAAACACCACCTGTGTTCAATTTTCTCCTTCCCCAAACATCGACACCAAAAATCAGTATTATCTCTAAAAAGAGCGCTAAACAACGAACATATTCCTGTCGTAGTACTGGGTCAAGCAAACTAGCAAACCTCATTTTCATACAAATGAAAATGGATAACACAATTTTTTCCTTTTAAAAAATAATAATGATATGATATGAATTCTAACCGTGTTCGACGATCATGTTCGATTCGTCGTCGGTCTTGTTTTTCCTCAAGTAGTCCATACGATGTATAAAGAAAGGAGGCATCAAAATCATGGTTGCGACTCGTGCAACTTGTCTTTTGTGTCAGTTGTGTACCTTTAATGTGTCGTATACTTCGCCGGGTTATCGCTTTTATTTGCGCTCACCCTTCTGTTTATTTTTATAGGGTTTTTTTCGAATGTGTGCATAAATCTGTGTGTGTGGAATGTATGAAATTTGGAAGCGCAAATTTTTGCGGTGCCCAAAGCCTTATGCTTTAAGATAAATTATTGTATGCCAGTTTTATTTCATGAAATGAAGATTTGTAGAAAAGTTGCATATAATGTAACTACAACTGAATTTTTTTAACATTATAGTCAGCTGTTGAGTAATTCAATTACCAAATAATATACATATAAGAAAATTATATTTATTCTAAAATTCTTGGTTTAGCGCCGCTAAACCAGCTAACTATGAGGAATCGCCCCTGACACTGACGTAGTTAGCAGAATTAAAGTCCAACGGTTTAGATGGCTGGGTCATGTAGAGCGAATGGGTATCAACGCTTCAGCCCGGAAGGTCTTCGAATGCAATCCCGAGGGACGGCGCAGTAGAGGAAGACCACGACTCAGGTGGCGCACTCAGGTGGGTGAAGACCTCAACCAACGTGCGAAACTGGAGACAGCTAGCTAGGGACCGAACTGGCTGGAGACGCATGTTGGTTAACGCTCAGGTCCGCCCCGGACTGTAGCACCACCTTAAGTAAATAAGTAAGTTGCAAACAGTTGATGAGGACAATGCAAACGTACAGCCAATTCCAAACCCTAAAAAATAGAACTTGTATAGTCGAGAATTTTTTGCCACAACTGTTTAAATTGGTCATGGAATATATCATAAAAACTAATTAAATACCTCCTAATAACATCTATTGATTTCGTTTTTCAATGAATGTACAAATTTTAAAAGTCTTTCATGTTTTCACCAGCACTGTGTTTCTAGCTTCAAGGTTGCAAACTCTTTGAACACCACCAGTTACAATAACAATTCCTCGAATGCAATCCACAACTTTGACATTTCACCTATTTGACAGCAGCCTTCTTCTTGTTGAAGAAAGAATCTTGACTAATTCGATTCGTCTCTTCTTGGTTTATGTTGTGAGATAAGAAAAAAAGAATTGATTTTTGCTCAAAAATGTCCCAAATACTTTATCCAGACTTAACTCGCATAACTCCCAGAGCCGAGGATCTGCTCAATACAGTTCAGTTAAAGTGCGAAATCAATGGTTGTCAATCGGTTTTCAAAAACTCTGGCAATCTCCAAATGCATCTCCAGAAACACCACAAACTCACGATCGCAACCAATATAAAGGAGCAGAAATTGTATTTCTGCCCGCAAGTCGGTTGTGTCTACTTTGATGGGCCGGGAAATGAAAAAAGCTTCAAATGTTTAAAGTTCCTAAAGCAGCATTTTCACAAGGTTCACGCTGAAAAGAAGTTTAGCTGCACCAAGTGCAATAAAGCATTCGGTACGCAATCGATCCGGGACTCCCATGAAAGAAACTGTGGCAGGGAGTACATTTGCACTGAATGTGGCTGGAAGTATGACAGCTCGGAGGCACTGCTCACTCATGCCAAACGAAGGGGCCATCAAGTCAAGAGGAAGTCTGCAGAAAAAGTGGCCATTCCAAAGCTGGAAAAGCAGGTTATTGCTCCGAAGCTGATGCCCGAGATTATCAACATCTACATCCCAGTGTCCAAAGATAGCCAAACACAGACTGAAGTTGATACTCCAAGTCTTATTCTTCCCCCAAAAAAGAGAATAAAACTCGACTTTATTCCAGAAATCACCATGTTCCCCGAAACATCTCTGTGCAACATAGAAACTCAAACCGAACTCAACTTGATCTCGGGCATGGGTGACCCAATGCTGTATTCCAACACCCAAACGCAGACCTGCGATGAGTTCTTATCGGAACTCGGTCTTTCCGATATTCAAACCCAAACCAATTGGCCGGCGATGGATGATGACGATGGCCAAGGCAGTAATGGCCAGTACTTATCGGGAGCACATGACGAGCTGATGGTCTCGACTGAAACTCAGACCAGTTTCACCCAATGTCTTCTGGACTCGTGTAATGGAGATAACTCCTTGACCGGGAGCATCACTCAGCACACCCAAACCTGCGACACCCTGCTTGAGGGATTATTCGGTGCACAGGATAGTGATTTTATTGGGAACTTTCAGTCGACGCACACGCAAACATGATGGTTTGACATGGATTGCTTCAAATCCGAATCCAATGACAGATAACTATGGCCTCTTGAAGGCAATGCAGAGCCTACAGAGACAACTAAAGTGGCAGTGGCAAAGGAGAATCTCCAAGAAGGAACTGAAACTAACGTTGATTGGACGTTGTACATAGACTCATCTAATTCATTTTTCAATTAACGTTTTTATTCATCTCTTTTTGTTTCTCTCTTGTTTTTGTCAATAAACAGTTCATTAAAAATGTTGCAATTTCTTTCTTATTTTTTCCATAACTATTTTTGAGTTCGATTTGGTTTTGTAAATTTTCTCTTCTCCTTCCATCATCTTTTCAACTCGACACGATATATGTATATCTTTCAGCACTACCAGCACTCCAGCACAGAAAAATAATTCTCGTCACTTTGTTGTAGACTCTAAGATCTTTTTAGGTGTAACAAATAAATGTTTTTAATAATTGTGCTCCAAAATCTTTAAATTAATGTACATACACATAAATAAAATGGATGCGCACCTAAGGTTGTTTTCTTCGTTCATATGTGGTCCTGTACCAAGGTCAAGATACAAATCATGAGAGTTGTTAAGTTAATTTGTCAACCTTTAGTATACAATGGCTGCGGTATTCAATCCCGGGTTGGATAGGCTATTCAGCCCTATCATGAATTCCATCGTAATCGGAAATTTGTACGAATCCCGAAAAACTCTATCATGAAATCCGTTCGTAGTGGAAAATCTCATACAATTTTGAATTACGAACGGATTTCATGATAGAGTTTTTCGGGATTCGTACAAATTTCCGATTACGATGGAATTCATGATAGGGCTGATTATCTATGGACTGTTAGATACCTTATTAAACAAGTTGGAAACCTTAATTTAAATAGCTCGCAAAAAATAAAACCAAACCCGGGCATCTTAGCCGTTGGACTTTAATTCTGCTAACTAGGTCAGTGTCGCTGTATCTTTTCCTCCATTCTCCATATATGCATACGGGACCAAAAATCAACCGAAGAATTTTTCTCTCGAAGCAACCTAAGACGCTCTCATCTTTCTTTGACAGGGTCCAGGTCTCAGGTAAATGAGAACCGGGATTATGAGTGTTTTATAGATGGTGATTTAAGATGCTTGCGAGATTACTTTACTTCTCAATTGCCTTCTAAGTCCAAAGAAGCAGCGATTTGCAAGAGTTATTTTTCGTTTGATTTCAACACTGGTGTCGTTATCTGTGTTAATAGCGGTGCCTAGGTAGACAAAGTCCTTAACAAGCTCTAAGTTATGGCTGTCTATAGTGACGTTTTGTCCAAGACGTCGTTATTTCGTCGTCCTTTTTTGATGGCAGCATATACTTGGTCTTGCCCTCATTGACCACTAAACCCATCTTCTTCGCTTCCGTCGCAATGCTCAAAAACGCCACTGACATCACGCTTTGATCTTCCAATTATGTCAATATCATCTGCGTATCCGAGTAATAGGATGGACCTTTGGAAGATTGTGCCTCTTGTGTTGACGCTTCAGTTTTGCACAATTCTTTCCAAAACGATATTGAAGAACTCGCAAGACAGAACATCGCCTTGTCTAAAATCTATTTTGACATCAAATGCATCGGTGAGATCTTTTCCGACCTTGATAGAGCAGTGTGCATTCTCCATCGTCATTCTGCACAAACGGATAATTTTGACAGGGATGCCAAAACTAGACATTGCTCGGTAGAGCTCTTCCCTATAGATGCTGTCATACGCGGATTTAAAATCGATAAAGAGATGGTGGGTATCGATTTGAAGCTCCTGGGTTTTTTCCAAGATCTGCCGTTAAGTGAATATTTGGTCGATAGTGGACTTTCCTGGTCTGAAGCCACACTGATAAGGACCAATCATGTTGTTGACGAATGGCTTCAGACGTTCACATAATACGGCAGAGAGGATATTATACGCAATGTTAAGGAGACTGATGCCTCTGTAGTTGGCGCAGTTTAGAGGGTCTCCTTTCTTATGTATCGGGCACACTATGCTGAGATTCCACTCATCGGGCATGCTTTCTTCCGACCATATTTTGCAGATGAGTTGGTGCATGCTCCGTACCAAGTCATCGCCTGCTGCTTTGAATAGTTCGCAGCTATGCCGTCAGCTCCAGCAGCTTTGTTTGACTTAAGTTTAGATATAGCTATCTTCACTTCGTCAAGGTCGGGTAGGCGGAATTGTTGATCTGCGTCGCCGAGGTTGAGTGGTTCTATCTCCCTTACAGCGGAATTCGGTTCGCTGTTATATAATTTGGAGAAGTGATCTTTCCATATTCTCAGCATCGACTGCGGTTCTACTACGATGTTCCCCTGATCGTCTTTACAGGCTTCGGTTCGTGGCTGGTACCCTTGGGAGGTTTTTTTTACCTTTTGGTAAAATTTACGAACCTCATTCCTGTTGTGACATCCCTCTATCTCCTCGATCACGCGCTTCTCATGCTCTCTTTTTTTTAAGAAGCCGGTGTTCCTATCTCCTCTTCTGCTCGTAGAGCTCGCGAGCAGCTCTCGTCCTTTTGTGCAGCGCCGTTTTGTATGCCTCTTGTTTCGCTGCGTGAGCTTGCCGGCATTCGTCGTCAAACCAGGGGTTTCGCTGTGGTGGCCGTGTGAAACCTAGTACTTCAGAGGCGGCATCCCTGATGGCTGCAAGGCAATGTTGCCACTGGTTTTCAATGCTTAATGCAGGAAGCATAGGACTCTTTAGGAGGTTATTAGAGACTCGATCGGAAAAGGACATGGCAGTCTCTTGCGATTGTAGCCGTCTAACGTCGAATCTTCTCACAGTACTTCCTTGTTTTGGCTTGGATCGGGATATCTGGCTACAACGAGGTAGTGGTCCGAGTCAATGTTGGCCCCTCGGAATGTTCGGATATCCTGTATACTGGAGAAGTGTCGTGCGTCGATCGCAATGTGGTCAATCCGTTTGACGGTTGATTGATCAGAAGGTTTCCATGTCCCCTTGTGGATATTGAGATGTGTGAACTGCGTACTAGCTACCAGAACGTCTCGCCCCGCAGCGAAATCAATTAGCCTGAATCCGTTGTCGGAGGTGGTGTCGTGCAAGCTGTACCTCCCGATTATTCCACTCTTCCTAGCTTGGCATTAAAATTTCCTAAGACAATTTTAATGTCATAGCCAGAGCACTGCTCATATGTCTTGTCCAAGAGCTCGAAGAATATGTCTTTGGTGTCTTCATCTTTCTGCTCATTTGGGACATGCGCGCATATTAGGCTTATGTTGGCGAATTTAGCCGTGATACGGATCGTCGTGATGCACACGCTCACACTGTTGAAACTCAAGACTTTTTGCCTGAGTCTAGTTCCAACAACAAATCCACAAACAAATAGACGCTTATTATATATTGTCTTCTTTTCCCGCCTAGGAACTTAAATTATTAAAAAATTACACGCAGCACAAATGAAATTTTCCTTTTTAGCATCTTCACGAATCGCAATCGTCACAGCCGAGTTTTTTCATCCCCTCGTCCTCAACATTTTCCAAGCCACAGATGATTGAACCTTTTTTTGTGACTTAAGGATATGCCTCGGATAAACTATTCTCTTCAATTAAAGGTTTTAATTCTTTTGTTAAAGAATAATACAAGTACATTATTATTATGTTATAAGATCAAAGATATATTTAAATGGAAAATATAAGCTACCTGTGAAACTAAGCCGACGTGACTGCCAATACTTCTAGACACTTGATGCTCAATTTCACAAGATCTTCAAGAACTTCGTAAATGCCTTCAATATCAATAACATTATCTAGGCTGACCGTATTCACAGAACATAACATGTTATTCTTTGCTTTGTTGAGCTTGATTTATTACATATATTTAAAACGATTTCGTGGCCAATATTGATCATTTTCAATGCATCTTTTGCCGATGTTACTACTCTGACTGCTTCCAAATAAATTTCATCAGAAATGGTTTCTGAAACATTGGCGTCATGGTCAGCCTGGCCAACCATCTGAAAAGTGTTTTGGACGTATTTGGGGTAGTCCACAGCGTCAGGATAAAATTGGTAGAGCCCGGATTTTAAATATATACTAAAAATAACATAATAAACAAATATAATTGCATACAATGTTGGAACAGTATCTCACTAACAGTTTTTGAACCAAAACTTAGCACATCCGATAGAGATGGTACCATAACAAAAGAATAGGTTTGTGGAGGTGTGTATACTCTGAAGGACTGAAATTAAGTATCTCATTCCGGCTTCCCAATCGTTGTAGCGTGTTCCAGGCGGAACTTTCTTAATCATACTAGCGTTATCAGTCTATCATGTTTCTTAAGGGACTCAAACTGGTTTCATTAAGCTTAGGAGGAAGCATATATATTCATGTGGTATCACAATAGTACCCGACCTTGACGAAGTGAAGATAGCTACATATATCTAAACTGAAGTCAAACAAAGCTGCTGGGGCTGACGGCATCGCTGCCAAACTATTCAAAGCAGCAGGCCAGGAATTGGTAGGGAGCATGCACCAACTCATCTGCAAAATATGGTCGGAAGAAAGCATGCCTCCTGTGTCTCCTGACATAGGAAAGGAGACCCTCTAAACTGCGCCAACTGCAGAGGCATCAGTTTCCTTAACATTGCATATAAGATCCTCTCTGCCGTATTATGTGAACGTCTGAAGCCGTTTGTCCCTATCAGTGTGGCTTCAGACCAGGAAAGTCCACTATCGACCAAATTTTCACACTACGGCAGATCTTGGAAAAAATCCAGGAGCTTCAAATTGATGACCACCATCTATTTATCGATTTTAAAGCCGCGTAAGACAGCATCCATAGGGAAGAACTCTATAGAGCCATGTCTAGTTTTGGCATCCCTGATGTCAAACTTATCCATTTGTGCAGAATGACGGTGGAGAATGCACGGCGATGCACTGTTTTGCGACTTCTTTAATATCATTCTGGAAAGAATTGTGCAAAACTCAACCGTCAACACTAGAGGCACAATCTTCCAAATTTCCATCCTATTACTCGGATACGCAGATGATATTGACATAATTGGAAGACCAAAGCGTGATGTCAGTGGAGCGTTTATGAGCATTGGGACGGAAGCGAAGAGGATGGGTTTAGTGGTCAATGAGGGCTATCATTAAAGGACATTGAACAACGACGTCTTGAACAATACGTCACCATGGACAGCTATAACTTTGAGGTAGTTAAGTTGGCTACCTAGACACCGCTATTGACACAAACAACGACATTAGCGCTGAAATCAAACGAAGAATAACTCTTGCAAATCGCTGCTTCTTTGGACTTAGAAGGCAATTGAGAAGTAAAGTCCTCTCTCGAGCATGTAAAATCACCATCTATGAGACACTCATCATCCATGTTTTCATTTATGGCACTGAGGCCTGGACCCTTTCAAATAAAGATGATAACGTCATAAGAGGCCTCGAGAGAAAAATTTGTCTAGTGATTTTTGGTCCCGTACGCCGAACTGTTCTGGCGACACTGACCTAGTTAGCAGAATTAAAGTCTAACGGCTTAGATAGCTGGATCATATAGAGCGAATGGAAATCAACGCTCCAGCCCGTAAGGTCTTCGAATCCACTCCCGAGGGACGGCGTCTCAGGTGGTTGAAGACCTCCACCAACTTGGCGTGCGAAACTGGAGACAGCTAGCTAGGAACCGAGCTGGCTGGAGACGCATGTTGGTTGAGGCCCAGGTCCGCCCAGACTAAAGCACCACCTTAAGTAAGTAAGAAAGTAAGTAAGTATCACAATGTGTCATTAAACTGACCTAAGTGTTTCCTATTCCATCATGGACAGTCACTTTAACCTAACCTAACCATGCACATCCAAGTCCCTACAAGATCGTACAACTAATGCCTTAAAACATGACCGAGGATACTTGTATAACGGATCTGAAATTGTTGTTACTAGTAAGAGAGAGATAAAAGACCCTTTAAAAACTCAAACCAGATTATTATCACTACAATATTCACTAATAACGGCAATTTTCTTGGAAGGCGGTCGACTACTGGAGATGACCGGAATATGGCAACGTTACCTGTTAATTCTGCTGCTCTGTTTCCAGACTATCAAGTGATATCTCAGAAACCTGACGTGATACATTTATTTTGAAGTCAGATTTGAATAAATGCCGCCATAATCCATTGGAAAAGTGCAATTTAAATGCCAGTAAGAAAACCTTGTCGACCAGTGCTATTAATTAAATAATTAATTAATAGTTAAACTTCATTGGAAAGCTGACTGAAAAGTTAGGCAAGACAAATTTCCCTAACTACTAATATCAAAATGACAGATGATCATGCTTTTTCATACAATTGAAAGCTAAACTATGTTATTTATTATCCATTTGATGCTTTGTGTATAAAGAGGTTCCTTGTCAAATTGGAAAAGAATTAAGTAATATTTTCTTACAATATAAATCGTGATGGATTTGTAGCTTGCCTGGGAATTGTTTTTTAGACAATAATGTATTCGATTTTGAAGTGGAGGTTAATGAAGTTAAGTTTCAAGTTTGAAATGTATGCCACTTGAAAAATTAACTAGCTGTTTTGGTCAAAATGTAAGCCCAAATAATGCAGCAAAGGAAGTCCTTATGTTGTCTGAACCTGCCCATTGATCCTTCAAATTTTACATTTCATCAATTTAAGTGTCTCTTAGTCAACAGTGAAATGTCAACACTAGTGTTCACTTTTTATCCAAAATTTGTACACCACGTCGGAGGGGAAATGTCAAATTCTTTTGTAATTAGGTAGCCACTACCTTAGTAAATGCTCCCATTCTTCGAGAAAACTGCAAAAATACTTATGATATGTAGCTACTCACAACTTCAAACTCGTGTATCTTAATAATTTATTTTTGTATTGACCAGACTCATAAATCACACAAGTTTTAACTAATTAATTTGAAGTTTAAGGAAGGAGACGCCATATATAGCCTAAAGTATTATCACGGAGCTGTTCTTTTTATGTTTTATTTTTTTTAAAGCTATAGAAAGGTTAAAAAAACACATACAATTCAGAAAAATGCATGAAATGTTTATTTGAATCGATAGTATGGTTCATATAATTCAATGTTGGAAGATTATTTCATGCAAATGTTGACCTTGACTGCGCTTCAAATTAGTCCAATTTTGGCATACTCTTTCCCACATTTCGGCCGGTATTTCACGAATAAATGCTTCAATTGAAGCTGGTCTCTATAGACATTAGCTTTAACATAGTCCCACAAAAATAGTCTAAAAGCGTTAAATCGCATTGATCTAGGCGGCCAATTGACCGGTCCCGAACGTGAAATAAAATGTTCACCGAACTCGCCTCTCAATAAGTTCATTGTTGCGCGTCTGTCTGGCATTTGCCTTCGTCTTGTTGAATCCCTCATGTCATGCAAGTCAAGCTCTTGCATTTTAGGCAAAAAAAAGTTTGATATCATCTCACGGTAGCGCTCACCATTCACAGTTACGTTACGATTCGCATCTTCTTTGAAGAAGTACGGTCCAATGATGCAACCAGCCCATAAACCGCACCATACGGTGACTTTTTCTGGATGCAATGGTAGCCCTTGCAAAGCTTCTGGCTGATATTCAATCCAAAATCGAAAATGTTGCTTATACCCATTTCTTAACATAGTACGCATTTTGATTATAAAATTCAATAATTTGCAAGCGTTGATCGCCTTTAAGTTAAGAAGATTCATGGTTAAATTATAGACCAAACTGGAGATGTTTGACAGTGAAACAAAACACGAAACGTGCGTCAGCTGTTTTAACCATTGTTGCCAAAAAGACAATAGCCAAAAAATTACCTTAAAAAACTTAAATATAGCTAATATAGACGTAGCCACTAGATGCAGTTCCCATAACAAAAAACTCAGAGGTTTTATAAACAAAGACGTCATTACAAAAACTCTGCTATTTTGAAAAAATTAATCACTTCAAGAAAATTACTGAAAGCATTTTTGTTATTGCTTTGTAGTAATACTGAAAAAATCAGAAACTTAGCAAACTTACCTCTTATTCATAAGCTTAAATAGCTAAAAAATAACGAGACATCAAAAGAAAGTCACCTAAAATAAATTTAATCGGATAATTGATAAAGACCTATTCATTTATTAAGATCTTCGGGATTTTTGGTACCAAAATATATCAAATTTATTTGTAATCCGAGCGAATGAAAATACTCAGCTCTTTTAAATACGATGCAACCGTTCCATAATAATCTTTCTCCAATCCACATACAATCCACACCAAAAAATGTACTAGATTGGCTCAAACAATATTTGACATATCACCCTAAAAAATAACAAAACAAAAACTAAAGAAAACACCCCCGCTTCTAAAGCCTTCAACAAACACAACGAGAGCGCTTGCTCGAGAAAGAAATCTCCCCAAAGCCCCAATGAAGAAAAATCTTTATCTCCGCTGCTGCTGTTTCGGATTTCGACTTTTCCATCGACTGTCAAAGCTAGAGTAATCGTCCGAACGATAGGACTACGCGTCGCGTAATAATTCTCGGTTTTTGTTTTGTCATAATTTTTTCAATCAAAATTTAGGCCATAAACTCTAAGAGAATATTAAACCAAAGATAGGTGGAGGCGAAGACCACCAGGAACTCCTAACTCGGTTAACTCTTTGCCATGCATTTGGCACACAGTGAAAACAACAACTGGACATAGAAAACTCATTAAATAATTAGTGATCTGTGTCGTCGTTGCGTTGTACCCACTTTATCCAATAATAGGTAATTTGATTTGTGCTCTGGACGGGACGCTAACGCTACTTGCTTGGTGTCTGGGAAAAATCAATTCAGTGCGGTTCCGTTTGAAGTGGAAGAGTGCTGCCATACGAACCACGACACGACACCACGGCCGATGATTCACATTTTCATTTTCCAAAACAACAAAAAGTGAGAATATTCTTTTTATTTTTGGAGAGAAATTACAATAGAAAATCCAATAAATACCCAATTAAGAGCAATAGTGAAGGTGTGAAGAAAAGTGAGTAATAAAGTGCACTCTGCCAGAACTCCTCTATTGCGCTCCAGGGCTCCATAGAGGAGACCTGTTGGCCTTCCGTGTCAAAAGCGGATAAATCGATTTTCTTGCTTCACAATTTCGGCTTCGTCGTAACAATCAGAATCGAAATCAGGACTCGGGACGGGTTTCTTTTACATTAATACGCATATAGTATATATATTTTTTTTTAGTTCGTTGCGGTTGTTATCCTTTGTGTCCTCGTTGTGTTTTTTCGTCCTCGAAATAGTTCTCGAATTGTGTTTGTGTCATGGTGAAAAATATGAAACAAAATAAATATGAAAAGCTCCCACAGGATTTAGACTTGAGCTTTAACTTAGATCAGCAAGAGAACGATAGTGGTGGCGGTGGCGGCGGCGGTGGTGGTGGTGGTCAACAACAACAAGGTCTGATCGGGACAGGAGGTGTACCTGGAGGTGGTGGACATAGTCCACAAAAGTATCCGCCGATAAAAGGCATAGGAAGTGACTCTGACGATATTACATCGATTTTGGTAAGTTAAATGGACAAAGAGATTTTACTGTACCGTCCATTAAATGTGTGTAGGAATTTTCTGGCTTTACGACGCAGAAACTGGTTTATGTGTTTTGTTTTATTTCTGAAGATAGGTAGGTATTTCTTTCACTTGTACGTACATGTGTTTGCTCTTGACTCGGTTTCAAGGTTGCCATTAACAGAAGCGAGTTAAACTCTCTACACCGGATATTTTTTGAATTAATTTGTTGACATTCACATTGAATTGTTTAAAACGATAACTCAATGGCTCTTCAAATAATTATGATGGATTCAATGTGAAATGAAAACTATCGGAATAAAATTTCTGAGGTATCTACTTAAAAAAATTACTTGAGAAATAAAATAGGTACTTACGAGTACGTTATGTAGATGGGTATACCTATAAAAAGACGATCGGGATCAAGATGTTTTATTTATTTATTATATTTTTAGTTCTTGAAGTTTTATACCAGAATTTTTGCAACAATTGTAATAATTCCTTTTTATGGTTTAATTAGAATATTTCGATCCTAGAATAAAACATGTTAAACAAAAAAAAAAAACGCTACTGATAACACTGCTGTTGGGTCCTTAAGAGTAATCTAATCTTAGATATCGAAATCAAAATTTAAGCTTAATTTTCTTTAAAGTCATCTTTTAACTAGATTTGTACAACTTACCGAATTTGTAATTTATATTTCCATTAGAAGTTGTTGTAATTAATCAAATTTGACCGATATCATCTTTCTCTGTCTAAATCTTAAGAACGGAAAGTGACGTGTGCATCAGAAAATAAAGCTTTAAAAATGAATAATAATTTATAAAAATAACCTAGTTTTATTTTTTAATTTAAAGTCCTATTTAAAATATCGGGTTGTCTTGTAAAGACTTCAAAACTTTCAATTTAATTTGTGAGAGCATCGTTTCAATAATCATCGAGATGACTTTGTCAATTTGGTGAGTAAACTCAACATTCTTACGTAACATAAGTTTCAAGCTTTTCTTTATAATGCTTATGAGCAAAAGTAATAAAACAGTTGTAAACTGACAGACAGAAGGCTTAACTCATAGAAAACCAATTGAAATAGAAGGCAACACGTTAAAGCTGCTTTAAACTTTTCTGTTATCGCTAGAAATTCAGATCATAAACATTTTCTACCGAAATTTGAAGTCAGTGACCGCAACCTTAAGAGCACTAACTGAAATTTTCGGTAGAAATTCTCGCACTAGTTGAATCTTGTCTTACATTCACACATGATTTAAAGCGACGCACAGTGGTGCGAGAGCGGAAAAAAATCTTTTTAAGAAGTCATATTTATCCTTTTAAATTTTCCTCAAAGTTGAAAAATAATTTTACTCAAATCGCGAACCGTATTTTCAACAAATTTTGAGATTGTTTTTTCCGAAGTTCTTTTAAATAAATTCTCTATCTTCTTAAATAATTTAATTGTTCTATTTTTGATTATCTAAAAAAAAATTTGATTATTTATAAAAGATAGCTTCTATAAAAAGTCTGAAGCTTTAGTACTAGGAAAAAATGCGTTTTTTAAACTTTTTGATTTAAAAAAAGCGCCAAAAGATACCAAGAAAGTAAGTATGCCAACATATGCTGCATACATTCATGTTAAAGCACAGAAAAAATCAGCTGCAGATACGTGCAGTTATGATCAAAAATATTTCACTGAATCGGATTTCAAAAAACTGCGTTTTGACGGTGGAGTTTACCAAAAATTTTGATTTCTTCGTTATTAATTGTCAGAATGAACTGGTTAAACCCATTATTTTATGAAAAAATGTCAAACTTTATTTTAAAAACAAAACAAAATTAATACATTGACCCAAGTCTGAGAATTTCGATTTTTGCGAAACCATTTATTTCTGCCCGAAAATTTCAATGCTGGACGGGAAGACAGCTCAATATGTAACAGAAACTCCTGCAGCTTCTTCCTGTTTCATATGTGGAACTACAACTTCTGGAATGAATAACCTGACAAATATAAGAACCAAAGCTGTAAACAGGGAAGCTTAGAAAATGGGAATGTCTCCTCTTCACGCTCGAATTAAATTTATGGAGTGTATTCTCCTTGTTGCCTACAATTTGCCATTTAAAGCATGGAGAACCAACAATGAGACCCGCCATATTAGAGATGCTCAGAAGAAGAAGATTCAGCAGGAGTTTCGTGAAAAACTGGGCATCATTGTCGATCTTGTAAAACAAAGTACGGGGACAAGTAATGACGGCAACACCTCCAGAAGCTTTTTTGCAAATCCAACATTGACTTCAGAAATCACTGGAGTTAAGGCCCAACTAAAATAGGCATAAGCAAACATAAGCTTATGTCAAAAACCCAACGATAATTCACTTAAGTTTGCGAAATTACTGCATAGCCATAATGCAATTTTGCTCACGTATCTAAATGTCAGATTTTACTTATGCGGCGAGCGACTGGGATCGCTCTTGCTTAAGTGTGCTTAAGTTAACGAAACTGAGAAAAATTGAAGAAAACGGAGCTAGACTCCATTATGTTCACTCGTATTGAGATTCTTTGTATTCGCACGTTTACTTATGCGCGCATATGCTAGCTTATGCCTATTATAGTTGGGCCTTAAGTGAATCCCTAATTCGGCGGTTTGCTGTTGTCCTTGAAGTAATAACGTTGAATGAAAAATTAGATTTAAAAAAAGTGCAGCTTACATGTGGGAAACTGCTGAACTGTTTGTTGAGAAATATAATTGGTACAATATGCCAGCAACCGTACATAAGGTTTTGATCCATGGAGAAGAAATAATTCAAAGCTGTGCATTTCCTGTTGGATCGCTCTCCGAGGAAGCCCAAGAATGCCGAAATAAGGATTATAAAGCCTACCGCAGGTTTCATTCGAGAAAATGCAGCCGAATTGCGACGAATGAAGATGTTATGCATCATATACTCATATCCTCAGATCCAATAAAACCTCATTTTAGCGTCATAAAATGACTACTTCATAATTGTTTTTTATTTATTTTTTTTTGTATGTATTTATCTATTTATTTATTTAATTTTATAATATACATAGTTAGTAATAATATTTTGTTCAAAATAAAAAGTTAAGATTTTTACTAAAAAAAAAACTTTTATTTAAATATAACATCAAAAGCCTCAAATTTTAGAAAAATATCAATAACTTTTTTTTTAATAATTTTTTCTTGACCTAATTTTGACCAAGCGTGTATAAGACTACTCTTAACATGTGTGTAAAATTTCATTAAAATTCGTTTAATAATTCCGCTTTTTTCCGCTCTCCCATACAAAAATAAAAAACCCTCAAATTTTAGAAAAATGTCAATAACTTTGTTTATAATTTTTTTTTCAACCAAATTTTGACCAAATATGTATTTATAAGACTAATCTTAACATGTATGCCAAATTTCATTTAAATCCGTTGAACCGTTCAGATTTTACAGACTTTTTTCCGCTCCCCCATACAAACCGAACCACTGTGCGACGTACTTTCTGTTGATGGGCAAATTTCAAGTCCTCTTTAAGGAAAAAATGCAAAAATTATCAGCGTGGATCTTGCTGACCTAGTTGGATAAATAAATTGATATAGCCGATAAAAAATAAAAACAAGTTTCAGCTGTTCACAAAAAGAAGATAAAAGATTTTTATCAAAAAAGCTGAAAAAATTGAAACAATTTTGCATTTTTTGCAAAACAATTGTATATCATAGCGTAGCGCTTACCATTCACAGTTACGTTACGATTCGCATCTTCTTTGAAGAAGTACGGTCCAATAATACCACCAGCCCATAAACCGCACTAAACTGTAACTTTTTTTGGATGAAATGGCAGCCCTTGCAATGCTTCTGGCTGATATTCAATCCAAAATCGACAATTCTTATTTCGTACCCATTGAGCCAAAAATGAGCTTCGATTGAAATGACTATAAAATGTAAGAAGTGCGCGATGAACTTTCTTTTTTAATAATTTAATAATTTGCAAGCGTTGTTCTTTTGTAAGACGTTTCATGGTTAGATTATAGACCAAACTGAAGATTATTGACAGTGAAACAAAACACGAAACATTCGTCAGCTGTTTAAACCAGTGTTGCCAAACAGACAATAGCAAAAAAATCACCCTTTACAATAAACTCTTGTATAATTTTAGATCCCTTTTTTGACATCCCAGCTTTTTGGGAATAGAAGATCTTCTATCGGTCTAATATTGGGGGCATTCACTAAGCTAGTACCTAGTGGCATTCTGATTGGCTAAATAGAAATACAAAATGAGTTGAAATTTCCCCCCGACATGCGACGTAGTGAAAAATTTTCAGCTACAAAGTTAGTGCACACTGATTTTGACGTTTCACTATCAGTTAGGACACAAAATTCAAACTGAAATTAAACGTTTAGTATTTAAATACAACATAAATCCGCCATATTATATCTTCTTTTTGTTTAATTTAATTTAAAAACAAACAAAAAACTATTAAAACTTTCGAAAACATTAATATGACAGTTCCGGATTGACTATAGCTTTGTAGTGAAATTTCGCGTTCACGAAGCTAGTTGAATTTTGGAACCTTTGTGAATGCGCCCATTGAACTCAAGCTTCATTTACTGCTGAAACACAATGTAAAAATCGGAGCCGTAGCCGGAGTCGGAATAGTTGTCACAGATTGTCGTACGTTAATTATTAATTTGATACTCTTCATTTTTTTTTGAGTTTGGCTGAGTTTTAAAATTATTTAATAAAATGGATTTTGAAAACGAAGATATAGTTTTAAAAATGTCTCTTTTTGAAATGTCGTACCTATATTTATTTAAAATACTATAGTTAAGTTAATACGCGAGGGTGGTGGGTGCGGCCATTGTACCAGGAAAGAAATGAAAAGGAGTATTTTGAAACCACTTTTAAATTCATTAAAGAAAATGATCCTGATCTTTTCTTTAAATCAACAAGAATGAATCACACCTCACCCAATACAACTTGTTGTCGAGTTTAGTTAAAAAGCGTCTCAAATGTGCTCTTAAAAATTCCATCTAGGCCGAATACTTTCCTCCAGCTTCCTCATAATTGCATTCGGCTGCCTGTCCAGACAAAGGTTTTTTGGAGATGGCCATGGAGTAGGTGTCCCGCAGACTCCTCCACTTTTTTTTTTTAATGAATTCCACTAAAAAAGAAAACATGAATTATAAAAATTAAAACAAACAACATCACACAACACACTTGCCATATTCAACTGTTGGGAAATTGCTTCCCATTCCTTTGCTTTGATTTTATTGTTTTTGAAGTGTCTGTTTTTCAAATTCCAAAGGAAGTCCTTTTCACTGACCGCTTGGATAAATTTTGTCCGATTCATCCATTTTGAATTTTTTAATTTAACTTTTATTTGATTTAATTTAACTGTTTATTTGATTTAACTTTGATGTGCCAAAAATGATAGACGTCAAAAGTGTCGTACGTCAAAGTTAAAAGTTGCTCAACTCTTCCGACTCCGGCTCCGATTCCAGTTCCGTCGCGTTGTGTTCGTGCATCTGCATTTGCGTACTTTTAATATTTTGACAGGTATTCCGGTTACGACTCTGGCTTCGTTACCATTGTGTTCCAGCAGATACATTTATGACAGAATCTATCATGAAATCATGTGTCAATTTTGACATTTCAAGCATAATAAAAGGAAACCACAATAAGCTTATTTGCAAGATACATCGGATTCTGTTATCATCGAGGGTCTGTTCCCTTTAACTTGAAAGATTTTCTGTTCTATCCTCTAAATTAGTAAACAAACACAAAATTAAAGTTGACAGATAACACTAAAAACAACAAAGATCCTGAATAAAAAAATAACAGTTTGACATTTGGCTTTATATTTATATTTTTAAGATTTCTGAGAATTTTTAAAGGCGAATTGACAGGTCAGGAGAATGAAATGTAATCACGATTCACATACATATATTATTTCATTATTTTTTAAAATTGACCGCTAGAGAATTCTTGAAAAAAAAAACGAATTATAAAAATTCTGTTCTCAGAGTTTTGACAGAAAAGACAAAAGTTGTTTATATTTCTGAGGACATAGAAATGTCAGATCTTAGAAAAAAAAACTGGCCAATTGGCTTCAATTATTATTTTTTTTTTCTAAAATTTAAAACAAAGCAACCAGTATTTTAAGAAAGAAGTTTCGCACTTAACTCTTTAAGAGCGATTTATATCACCGTAAAATTTTATCACTTTTTTAAAATTCATATAAGGAATACAAAAAACCACTGAACGTATTTCTTTAAAAGAGAGGAGACTTTTTAAGCCATCTGTTCTTTAAGTTTCTAAACTATACTAGAAAAAACCATACATTTTAGGATACATCATTTGAATTTGACATAAAAGTAAGATAATGCTTGAATTTAAAATAAAGCTATATACATTTTTTCTTAAATGGCACTTCTGTCAATGGTCGCATTCATAAAGCTAGTGGGATTCTGATTGGCTAAATCTAATTACAAAAGTAGTTGAAATTTCCCCTTTGACGTAGTGTAAAAAATTCGGCTACAAAGTTAGTGGAGAACGATTTTGACGTTTCAGAATCAGCTGCTCGGTAAAGACACACGTATTCAAAATTAAATAAATCGTTCAGTAATTAAATACATTTATAAATCATTCAAATTGTGTCTTAAATTTGATTTTATTGAATGTTAAAATAAAAAGGATGAGTTAATTTTATCAAATCAAAAATGATTCTCATTTTATATATTTGCATTTATCAATATAATGACCGTTCCACATTGAATAGCTTTGTAGTGTAGTCTTGCATTCACAAAATTAGTTGAATTTTGACTAGGTAGCCACTATCCTTGTGAATGCGACCATTATCAGCTGTTATTTTTTCTCAAAATAAAATAAAATATGAGTTTTCAAATCAAAAAATTACATAGCCTATTTTGTTTATTGATTTTTTTTTGTTAAACAACCCTTGTATTCTTTTACTTTATTCTGTAAAATATATTGCTGAACGAGTTCACTTTTCCAAAGACTTCAAAAATGGATGTGTTCATGGATGCCACTAAAGAAATAATTTTCTTATGCTTTGCTTACACTGTTAAATGCTTTTAATTTTGTCTACATTTTCGAATATTGAATTCGAACCAAAAAAAATTGCACAATTTAAAATACTAACAGAATATAAGAAGAAGAGATAAAATAAACTGCTTATTGGCATTCGAAAGTCATAACACACTAAAATGACTTTTAAGATTTTTATGATCTAATGTCCAACTTCACAAACACATTTTTGAATACTTTCCTTCAACATTTGCAATGTTCTTTTGTAGAAATTCATCCTTATTAAAACTTAATGTTTTGACATTGACAGTTTGGTAAAATATGTTTAAGGGTGCATTCACAATGAGATTATAAAGTTTTCTAGTTCGTAAAAAGAATTATTTATTTTTCATTTTTGGATAAGTTATATTTTGGAAACAAAAAACTAATTTATCCTCCTTTAACAAACATTTTATACCACTGAAGCCCAAGGTTCGTTTAAAATTAACAATATTATTGTCTTAAACGAATGAATAAACATAAATTGCTTCTCTTTAGATCCAAAATGGAAAACTTTTCAACATAAGTTCATACATTTACGTGAACTCTTTTTCTTCACAAATCAAAACCTAACTTACACTTTCTAAATTGTTCAACTAACTGTTTTCCTGAACTTTGAAATAAAAAAAAAACTTTTTAACAAATTTGAAAATGATGTATTTTCCAAATTAACTTCAAGTCCATGATGGAGCAATGACTCATTCACATTTAACTTTTCCCAAAACTTTATTTCATGCTGTTACTCTTACATCATAGAGATGAAGAATTAGTTTTGGAAATTTCCTTTCCATTTTTACAAGAAAAATACAAAAAAAAATCCCGGAAATTATTATTCCTTTTCCTGTCATATACGAGAGAACCGTAAAACTGAATTCATATTTCAAGTGTCAAAAAAACAAACTTGCAACAGTCAGTCAGTAGTGCGAGAGTGAGTGCCTCATGTCGAGAATTTTCGTATATCTCCCATTGTGCAGTTGTCCAGTTCTTTTTCCACAGAACCAACTCCATTTCCTGTACGCCTTGTCTACTCCAGACGATAGTCTTTTCATTTTTTTTGGTCATAAATCGTTTTGAGTGAGTGAGGTTTGATATTTTTCTTTTGCTTTTACAAGCCAAACAAAAAAAAAGAGGAAGATTTTTCTACGTCATTAAAATATGTTGCATGTACTCGTATGTACAACAAATGTTAACTGCTGCTTTGACACTTGGGGGTGACGTTAACACCCCATTTCTAGGATAATGATATAAATGTAGGCTTTCACGTATCACACTTATTTTCACACTGTTATTATGCTTTAAACAAATTTAACCTCAGTTTACACTGACAAGGAAAAATTTTGCTGATGAGGTTGGGGAGTGGAAGATATAATAGATAGCTCCACCTCCCTTCCACAGATAGCTTTAGGCTCACCTTCAGATTCATAATTCATTCATGTATTCTTATAGCTTTTGTCGCGCTTATGAATATTCATAAAGGTATCAGAAGAGGACTTCGTGTCCTGATTTGTGTTCCTTTGGTATACGTCAGATATTTCAACTTTCCAACGCAACGCACTGTTGTAATGTAATAATTCCTTTGCCGTGTGAATTATACCAACGTGACGTGGTTTTAGCGGTTTGTTTCTCTTTGGCTGGCATTTTTCGGCTTTATCTTTCTTTCCTTTTGTCAATTATTTTGACGACACATAGCAAATGATATTAAAAATTTACTCGAGTAATGATGCAATCACGTTATTTAATTATTATAACCAAAGAAGGAAGAGTACGTTACGTGTTACGTATCTATGGTTTTCTTGTTTAGAAATGTGCTGTCTCTGCTTTTTCTGGTGCGATGTGATTGTTAATTTTACGTCGCGTCGTAAATCTGGCAAGAATTCCTCTTCTTATGAGACAGAAGTAATTATAATGCCTTTATGCATACAAACATACATAATGAACGTATCCAAACAAAAATTAAATCTGAAATTAAATTACTTCTCAGGAAAGAAATAATCAGGAAAACGTTCTTATTCTTAGTCGTAAGTAAACGCAGTAAGCACTCAAAGTCGAAAAAAGGTACTTACGCCATAAAGTCGACATATTTTCAAGCTAAAAACACAGACTGTGTTGCAGGAAAAAATAAAAGAACCGAAATAGTAGTTTAATAATTTCTCATTTTATATTTCTGATTGTTTTGAAGTTTTTATTTAAGCAAAAGACTTTGGAACAAAAGCAGCTAAACGTGTAAATAGACAATCAAAAGGTATTCAGCGTTTTTTCAGCTCATTGACGGCAGCTGTCAGATTGAAAAATTGTTTTAGTTCTTTTGTTTGATAGTGACTCTGATAGATAATTCAGTGACATGTTTTCAACGAAGCTTGTGCTTTGGATACAAATTAACAATTAACTTGAATTTATTTCCTCCAAAAAAAAAATGTTCTGGAAATTATTTTAATATAATATAAAAATGACAGTTGAGAAAACTTGCAACTAAAATCAGAGTCGCAGCTACTGTCAAAATATTCATCAACCAAAAATTTGATACTATACGAATTCAATGCATTCCGTTCTGGAAACTCAATTACCAACGTCATATTATGGTTGTCACGAACTTCAAGCTCATTTAAACTACAATACATTATCACTCGATTGTGATCGGGCGGGTAAATCACATTTTTTAAAGTGAACATTTAATATTTGTTTATTGTAGTCATAAAATTCTTATTGGTTTCAGAAGAACCGGTGGTTTTGTTATTATTTATTTTATGACATTAAGTGGGGATTTAAACGTAGCGAAAAATAATTGGAAAGCAAACGTCAAAATTTAACCACAAGTTAACTACGTGTAAACAATTTTCTTTCTGGAATACACTTAAGGCCTTTTTACACTATTTTATTAATAAATGATATAGGAATGCCAATTGACAGTTTCAGATAAGCTAAGGTTGGGTTATAGTGGCTGTCCAACATGGAAACGGATAGGCCCAATGTGATACCACATGAATCTTGAGGCTTCTTCCTAAGCTCAATGGAACCAGTTTGAGTACCTTACGAAACGTGAGAGGCTGATTATGATGATATGATTTAGATCGTTTAGATCGTTAAAGAAGAATTCTCCTAGGTAATTCTTGCGTTTTTGAGCCAGAGCAGGGCATGTACAGAGAAGATGAAGAATTGTTTCCTCCTCTTCCTCGTCCATACAGCTTCAGCAAAAGTCATTTGAGAATACGCCTAGTCTCGTTGCGTGCTTTCTTGTTAGACAGTGTCCGGTTATGATACCTATTATCGAGCTTATATGCGATCTGCTTAGAGAGAGCAAGCACCTTGAACGTTTTAAATCCAGTGTTGTTTAGCTTATCCCTGTTTATACCTTTCTCTAAAGTAGTCCACCATACTGCCACACCGTACATTAAAATCGGTCTAACTACCGATGTGTATAGCTAATGCGTGATTCTGGGTTGTAAGACCCATTTATTACCAATAGTTTTTTTGCAAGAACAGAGAGCTACAGTAGCTTTTTTGACACTTTCTTGTACATTGCGTTTTCAATTTAGTTTTTATCTAAGACAAGACCTTTAATAAAGGGATGTTTGACAAATGGAATTTCGTATCTTCTCGAAAATAAGACCAAATCGGTTTTGTGTGGGTTAACACCCAGTCCACACCGATCAGCCTAAAGTATAAGTATGTCCAGGGCATTTTGTAAGAGTTATTTTAGGATGTTAAGATGCTTTCCTGAAACTGCTATAGCAACGTCGTTCGCATAGGCTATCACTCCGCATCCGACTAGTAAGGACTTCATTCACCACTAGGTTCCAGAGGAGAGCGAATAGAACACCACCTTGTCCCACCACGGTGTCCCACTTCTAACGAATCGTCTACCAGAAGAGTTGCCCAGTTTTGAGTTAAATATTCTGCTAGTAAGCATTAAATGAATTAACTCCCGAAGCGAACTTTCTATATTTAGAGATGTTAGTGCAGATGTGATTGCAGATGTGTCCACATTGTTAAAGGCACCTTCGATGTCGAGGAAAGCAACCATAGTGAACTCTTTATGGTGGAGAAATTATTCGACGGTGCGTACTAAAGTGTGTAACGCTGTTTTCACCGATTTACCTTTACATCAGGCAAGTTGAGACGAAGACAGAAGTCTTGTATCAATACTTGCCCTTAAATGGATATCAATCAATCTTTCCAAGGTCTTAAGAAGGGATGATTATAGACTTAGGTCGTAGATCTTTAGGATTGACTTGCGAGCATTTACCTGCTTTGGGTATAAAAACAACTTTTACTTCTCTCCATTCCGAGGAACTTGGACAAGGTGAAGACAGCTGGTAAAAATTGTCTGAAGGATTGGTGCAATTATGTCAGAAGTCTTTTGTAACCCGGCTGGTATTATCCCATCTGGTCCTGCAGATTTAAATGGTTTGAAGCTGTTGATAGCCCATTGTAGCTTGTCCCTTGTGCTCGGACCTTGTGGATATGTTATATTGGAACTTGAAAGTATTCAATTGTTGCAAGTTTTGGTAAGAGAACTACCAGGAAAGTGAGTGTCCAATAGTAAGTTCAGCGATTCATTATTTGAATTTGTCCAGGAGCCGTCTGTATTTTTCAAGCAGCTTGGCATCGCTGGACTAGTTGAAAGAATTTTCCATAACTTATAGGCTTCAGAAGTTTTTTCTATCATGCCACAGAAGTATAACCAAGAAGATTGCTTAGATTTCCTTTGTGCCTTCTTGTAAATTCTTAGGGATTTTTTGTAAAAGTCCCAGTTAGAGGCTAGTCTTGCGGTTTTGCCTTGGTTGAAGAGTTTCCTGCATTCTTTTCTGATCGAGTTAAGCTCTGAGGCCCACCATTGTGGTTTCCTGTTTGACTTTATGTGTATCCATTCATAGCTGAGGTGAGGTCATTGACTTTGTTGTCAAGTTCATTAGCATTTGAGGAAGGACTAGATAGTCCAGGTTTTAGTAAACTTTGTAACGAGTTCCAATATGATGCCCAGTCAGTTTTCCGATGATTTCGAAAAGTCAATAGGCTCGGGTTTTCATCCACATTGATATTGAACTGGCGAGAAACTTTCTTTGGTTGTTTTCAGCCTAGCTACGGTGGTATCTTTGTCACTGAAATGATGGATTAAAATCACATTAATGCTACGTTTCACTAGTATGCAAGATCTAGGTTCACCTTTAACTGTCACACACAGTGTGAGTTCTCGAACAACGGATCCCACAATCCATGGCTCTTGGATCAGGACAATGTCTTCCCCGTTACTTTCCAGAAGGAGAAGAAGTGAGGCCGAGGCCTTTATGGAGTGTTGGAGATTAATCTGTACTAACTGCAGCATTTTGGCTACAATTAGGCAGATCAACCTCCACCACGGTTTTGTTCTGATCCTCTGAGTCTGAGGATGAACCCAAGAGCTCTTCCTCGCTCAGAATGATCATGTTAGGGTCGTCCTCAGTCTCCATTAAGGATGGACTGTCTACGACTTTTGGAGAAGGTGGAGTCGCGATTGGAGATAAAAGTATGCTCCGGACAAAATTTGTTGGAGAAAAATGCACTCTAACAGAAAAATTACATAATATCGAGTCTGTACAAATTATAAAAGAACAAAAACCAATCCTAAAAATGTTCGTTTGATAATAAATGTCAAAAGCATGTTTAACAAACTGTCAAGTTCTGTAGAATAAAGTTTCATGTTTCACTTTATTTATCCGAAAAAGGTTATTGAAAACTGTTTCGGCTGAAATATATCCTAACACTGGAATGAGAAGACATAAATTTAGGACACATACAGTTTTAACCAAAAGTTAAGCCTGCTAAATTTTGTACACAAGCTAAAATCAACTGATATTAGAATTCGGTAGTTTTCATTGAACGATAAGCAATTAATTCAATTGAAAAGCTCACCGATACAGCAGACCATAATAACCAAAATTAGTATATTGGTAGGGACGATAATGCCAGCAAATTATTCATACCTAAAATACCTTTCCTGTTCGTTAATTGTGCACGCATTTAGATACACATACCCCAGACCATGCCTTCACACATTAAATCATTTTGATTACGCAAAATAAACCCACAGCATAACACGGAATGGAGGAATGAATAAGTGGCTATAAATTGATTTAGTTGGATATATGAATTCGAAGTTCCACCTCGACATATGTAGGTACCTGTTTCCGCAATATCAACATCACCTGCAGCGAATTGTTATCATTGAAATCCGAATAAACTATTCAATATGTTTTTATCGACATTCCATCCGCATGAAAGCCTATGTTCCAAAAGAGCCCAGTCCATAGATGGCGCAAACAACCAAAACCCTAAACATCGAGTGGGTGTGAATTGTGTGAAACAGTTTCCTATAGCTGCTAATTGAGAATTTGGCTATAAGGAAAATAAACAACAGCAAGAAGAAAAAAAACTCTGTCATCATCATCATCATCATCATCGTCATCGTCGGCGTCGTTGGAATATCCATCCAAATCCATCCATCCGCCTTTTATCTGTACATCCATTGCAGATCCATTTAACCATCCATCATCCTGCCCCCTAAACATCAATCAATTTTTCGAGGGGGCAAAGGGGAGATGGGCTTGGAGGTTGAAGTACCTCATAGTAATAGTTTCACAGGAACACAGAAAACACCACTGAACACACGAACGGGACGGATCAGGGTGGCATCAACATCATGGTGATGGCTGACGGCGGCGGGAATCTCCGTTTCGTATTGGATTCTGTAAAATTTAATATCCTCTCATTCTGTTCAGGCTCTGTTCGCATCAGCTGTATACCGTGTATCTATAGAAGCAATCATGGTTCCTCCCCAACCTGCAGAAGAACAGAGACGAACCCCTCCATATACACATTTCCAATTTTGGGGGGTTGAGTGTTTCCTATGGCAGCCCGTTCCGTTGTTGATGGAAGGAGATGAAAATGTTGTGTTTTACTAGAGGAATACAATCTACTCACATAAGGCAGGGCAGATCAGGGAAGGGATGTTTTTTTTACGAGTTTTTGTTGGCATCGTAAAAAGGTAACCATAGAAATGCTTTCACGACAGCAACACACAAAAAACAACACAGAGGGCTTACATTTTTGTTTTGAATCCTGAAATAGCTTTAACTTGCTTTGAAAATATAAAAAAAAATAGATCTATATCGGATATAAAAGAGGAAATTCTTGAAGGCTTCCGATTCTGATAATCAACCCTTTTCATGGTAGAAACGTGACTGACTTGACTATTTACCGCAATACAGTTTCGTCCTCAATGTTGGCTTGAGCTCCGGCTCCGGTTCCATCAATATTACAAAGCCATCCGATGCAGAAGAAGGTTCCTATAGTAAAAACAAAACAGTAAATCGAATTCTGTGGAGCAGAAATTTAGGACATATTGGTGGTTTTGTGGAATGGTTTGAGGGATAAAAGGAGTTTGATGACGAGCGATGGTTTAACGATATTCTCCCTTTACAGATTTATCACCTTTGGGTGGAAGTTATGACTTAAAGTTTTCAAGGTGTTAAAGTGTGTTATAAAACATATTTTAAAGAACATTAAGGAATATTTATATTTTCCTCCGGGTCGAACGAGCTTACTAAGCTAGAACTGCTAGTTAAACTTTTGTTAAAACGTCAAAAAAGACTCGAACCGATTTGTTTTACGTGTCTGCGTGCGAAAAAAGGCTGATATGCTTTAGATACAGCTTCTTACATCACCAAAAATAATTTGACAATAACGTCCATCGCTCTCGGCTTTGAAATAGGAAAACTTATAGATTTTATTAGTGTTTAAGGCCCGAAAACGAAATTTCAGAACGGAATTTGCAATTTTTGTTGTTAAACACACCTAATCAGATGTTTTTGAGAATTCAATTCTGAACTACTATTGAACAAACCCAATTTTTCCAAATTTCGAATTATGGATACGTTCAGATTTTGTTTTAAGATGGCTTCATTCAGTGAAACAATGCAAAAGTTGTAAGCGGTGTTCACATCGCGCTTTTTTGGAGGTGAGTGACATTGACGTATCATTACTTTATGCTTTGAACAGAGATTATGGACTTAAAATTATCCGCCAAGGTAGAAGAATGAAAGATATGAATTTAACAGAATTTCGTTTTTTCATTTTCACACAGCCTTATGTAAGTTCTCCACTGATCAGACTGCTTCTTGTTTGAGCGAATCCGTTTTGTCACTTTTAAACCCTTTTAAACATTAAAAACTATTATTATTAATAAAAATAAAACAAAACGCTTTATTAAAATACAATTCCAGCTGGTTAAACATTTGCAGTAACAGTTTTCAAGTGGAAATTGTCATAGGGAAAGATATATTGCTGTAAAGCTTAAAGTTGAAGGTTACTTGTCTTAAGCACTATTCACATGAGTACGACCATAGACTAACTAATGAATGAATATTCGTCGATTTTGACATTTCTTTCACATGAGAGTTTTTAATTCGTCGCAAATGAAGTTTGACTTTGAATTGTTTTTGTGTTTATCATTATTGTGTTTTGAAAACAAACGATTAAGAAAATGCGGTCGAAGCTATATTTGTTTAAAAAAGTTATTGGTGTCCAACAAACAAAACATAAAAAAGATTTCATGTGCATCCATTTAATGCAAATAATTTTATTATCAATCAATTTTTCTCTAACCTTTTTATCTATATTTTTTCAAGGAGCCACAGCCTAACACCATTCACCACCGAAACCAAAACAAGAATGATTTTTGAAGGTTAGGTAAGCCCGATTATTTTATTCGTTGCGAGTGTGGATAATGTGGAACGCGAATAAAGTTTGACAGTTCGTATCAACTACAATTTTTTTGCGACGAATAAATTTGTTTTCTTAAATTTATTAATATAATATGATATTGAAAAGTAAAAGTATGCATTATAAATCAAATAGAAACTATATTGCTATCGTTTTGTTAAGAATTTGAGTGGAAATATGTCTTCAAACGTATATAAACTCACACTCATGTGAATACTGCTTTAGTTCTATCTATTTTTTCGCTTTGACAGCATCATCAAGATTTCAAAGCGCAATGTCATAATGGCGTGTTCACATAATGCGTTTCATTTTTTTAGTTCGGATAGCTTAATAATGATCAGAAATTAACTGACACGGGCAAGGTAAGGTTAGTTTATTTTAGGTTTATATTGACTGTCCAAGATGGAAACGGACACACTTAGGCCAATTTAATGGCCCATTGTGATATCACATGAATCTTGAGGCTTCCTCCTAAGCTCAATGCAACCAGTTTGAGTCCCTTACGAAACGTGAGAGGCTGATTATGCTGATATGATTTAGATCGTTTAGATCGTTAAAGAAGAATTCTCCTAGGTAATTCTTGCGTTTTCGAGCCAGAGCAGGGCATGTGTAGAGAAGATGAAGAACTGTTTCTTCCTCTTCCTCGTCCATACAGCTTCTGCAAAAGGCATTTGAGAATACGCCTAGTCTCATGGCGTGGTTTCCTATTAGACAATGTCCGGTTATGTCACCTATTATCGAGCTTATATGCGATCTGCTTAGAGAGATCAAGCTCCTTGAACGCTTTAAATCCAGTGTTGGCCAGATGTTTTTTGTGACTTGACACGTGGTGATGTTGTTCTACCTGGTGCCTGCCCTCCTCACAGCGTCTTGCATTAGCAACAGTTTACAAGTAGCGATTGGTATGCCAGTACTTGCCAAACGTGGTAGGATGGGCTGTACTGTACCGTTCCTAGCGAGTTTATCTGCATTACAGTTACATGGAATGTCTCTATGGCCCGGCACCCAGCAACGGTGAATATTAAACTGTTGTGCCATCTCCATTAGAGATGATCGACAGTTATGGACTGTTATAGAGTTTGTAGAGACAGAGTCCAAAGATTTGATAGTGGCCTGGCTATCTGAGAAAATACGGATATCAGATGTTGATGTTATGTTATGTTATGTTTACTTTCAGCCAGGACAAGACTTCCAAAGGTTTCGCCTGGAACACGCTACAGTGATCGGAATGAGAGACTTAATTTCAGTCGTTCAGAGTACACACCCCAAACCAAACCCTCCTTTTGTGACCCATCTGTGTAAAAATGGATTGACTCATCCTCCAAGAATGCCCTATCCTCCCAAAAAGATCTGGAAGTTATAGAAATCTGGAAATTTCTGTCGAATTGTAGTTGGGGGATGGTGTAGTCTGTGTGCTTTGGAATTGATTCTAAATAGCTAAGAATTACGGCCAATGTCATTGGTAGTCCACTGCGACGAAGCTTTGAGGCGAATAGTAGAGCTTGCAGCTATTTGTTTGCTAAATATGTCAAGAGGTGTTAAGTAGAGTAAGGTGTCCAGTGCCGCAGATGGGGTCGTGCTAAGCGATCCGTTTATACATAGGCAACCTGAACGTTGGACTTTATTTAACTTATCCCTGTTTATAACTTACTGCCACACCCTACATTAAAATCGGTCTGATTACCTATGTTTATAGCCAATGCGTGATTCTGTTTTGTAAGCCTCATTTATTACCAATAGGTTTTTTGCAAGAAAAGAGAGCTACAGTAGCTTTTTTGACTCTTTCCTGTACATTGCGTTTCCAATTTAATTTTAATCCAAGACAAGACCTAGGTATTTAGGCTCGTCTGAGAATTTTAATTAGATTCCTTTCATATGTAGACGGTTGACAAATGGAATTTTGTATCCCCTAGAAAATAAGACTAAATTAGTTTTGTGTGGGCCGTTAACACCCAGTCCACACCGATGAACCCAAAGTATTAGTCTGTCTAAGGTATTTGATAAGATTTCTTTTAACGTGTTAAAATGCTTTCCAGAAACGTCGACCGCTATCACTCTGTAACCTTCCGCATCTAGACTAGTAAGGATTTTATTCACCACTAGGTTTCAGAGGAGATGGAATAGAACACCACCTTGCGGTTGCTCACTTTTGAGTTAATTATTCTGCTAGTAAGCATTAAATGAATTAACTCCCGAAACGAACTATCTATATTTAGAGATGCTAGTGCAGATGTGATTGCAGATGTGTCCACATTGTTGAAGGCACCTTCCATGTCAAGGAAAGCAACCATAGTGAGCTCTTTATGATGGAGGGAATATTCGACGGTGCGTATTAAAGTGTGTAACGCTGTTTCCACCGATTTACCTTAACAGTAGAGGCATGTTGAGACGAAGACAGATGTCTTGAATCGATACTTGCCTTTAAACGGATGTCAATCGATTGTTCCAAGGTCTTAAGAAGGAATGATGATAGACTTATAGGTCGTAGATCTTTGACTTGTGAGCATTTACCTGCTCTGGGTCTAAAAACAACTTTAACTTCTCTCCATGCTGAGGGAATATGGACAAGTTAAAGACAGCTATGGTAAAAATTGCCTCAAGGATTGGTGCAATTATGTCAGAAGTCTTTTGTAACTCGACTGGTATTATCCCATCTCGTCCTGTAAATTTAAATGGTTTGAAGCTGTTGAGAGCCCATTGTAGCTTGTCCCTTGTGATCAGACCTTGTGGATATATTGTATTGGAACTTGAACGTATTTAATTGTTGCAAGTTTCGGTAAGAGAACTACCAGGAAAGTGAGTGTCCAATAGTAAGTTCAGCGATTCATTACTTGAATTTGTCCAGGAGCCGTCTGCATTTTTCAAGCAGCTTGGCATCGCTGGACTACTTGGAAGAATTTTCCGTAACCTAGAGGCTTCAGAAGTTTCTTCTATCGTGCCACAGAAGGATCGGAGAAGATTGATTAGATTTCCTTAGTGTCTTCTTGTAGATTCTTAAGGATGACACAGGCAAGCGATGTGAAACTTCCCGGAATAAACTGGAAACAGTTTTTAGCTCTAAAGCAAAATCAGAGTGTTCAATTTTGTTTTATTCTGAACAAACAAGCTCACAAGAAAAATGAATGTTTTCAAATCGAACACATGACAGTTGAAGATGTTGATGAATTTTAAAGTTTTCAGGTGTGTTTTAAATAATTCAAAACTCTCAGACGTCAAAACAAAACACTCTTAACTCAAGGACTGTTTAGAACTTACTCGATATACCCCAGAGACACCAAAGAACCGAACATTTATTTTTGTAATAGATTTGCACGATTTGCAAACGTTGTTCAGGTGTAAGTCTAACCATTACCAAGTGGCAGCTGTCAAAAATACCAATTCCGAAAAAAGTATTGCCAAATTTATCACCACCATTATTGTAATCAACGGTTTAAGTAAAATTAAATAAATTTGGTGGCGCAACAGTCCTTTTGAGAACTAAGGCCTAGTGACTGACAACTCTCAACCATTCCTGTGTTCGAGCACTGTTGTCAGGGATGGAAGGGACCTAAAGTTTTAAGCCGAATCCGAGCGACAAATTTGAGAAAGTACTTTTCATGACAAGAATTACTCTAGGAGAATTTGTCAATTCCTCGGAAGAGGCTGTACCAGTTATTAGAACGGCTATATTATTCTAGGGTTATTTAACAAATCTCAGTTCTGAATTCTGGGTAAGAAATTAACATATATAATAATTTTTAACTCAATATCCTGAAGTAGGAGAGTTTACAAGACCACAGTTAGTTTCTGCACTTGAAACTTAACTTCGAAAAATTAGATCACTTCACATTTCAGATATTTTCTTTAAAACCAGTCCAAAAACATAGGTACATGTTCTGTTGTCCAATTGCTTACATTGGTCGTGAATGCCAACTTCAACCCTTTCCCGAAAGCAGAATTCAAAGCAAAGCAACAAAAATTATATGTGTCAACCCTTCTCCTACTTGGCACTTTCTTCCATACGCGGGCACATTCAACCGGATTTGATGTCAAAAAATTGTAAATTGCTTGCAGGCACAATTTCACATCCAACTATGTCACAAACATTCCCACGTACACATGTTCCCCCTATAATATAGCTAAACTATACCTTTATGGCTTTATGGCAGTTCAAAGTTAATTTGCCTATTAAAAAAGGACCCAGAAATGAAAAGGGTACCCAAAAACTTTAAGTGCATCCTAAAAATGGTTAACAATAAGACAAACGATAAGAATTGCTTTTTCTACTTCTTCACAATACAAAAATAGGTTTAATAGAAACAACAAGTACAAAAAGACGCCTCCTTCAGCGTTATACGAGCGTTCTTTTTATATTTTTCCATGCAATTGCAGCTGCTAAAGCAGGTCACGCCGCGCGCGCCGTATACCTAATGTATATACAGTTAGAGTAGTATAAAAATAAAATCTTTATAGTGTTGCATTGCAAACATTCGCGATACATGGCGTTCCAAAAAGCACTTAGTAATGTGAGCTAAAATAAAGAAAGAAATACAAAAATAAAAGAGGGCGCTGTTGTTGTTAAGGAGCAGGAGAAGGTGAAAAATCTTCCCCGGCCGGCGCGCCTGGCGCCCGAACTTCCAGTAAAAATATGGAAGAATGAAAAAGAGGAGCACTCATTTAGCGCGTTCCTTTCTACAACGCAACGGTCTTCGTTGTTGGTTCGGTGGGTCGGTTTTGTTGGGTGGTTGGTTTGTACAGATGGCGCGGTGGGAGTTAGAGGTGATACGAGTGTGGTATGAGAAAATCAATATGGAACTTCATGATGGAAGCGCTTATCATTGTGCCCCCATCTGCCTGTAGTAATGCAAACATAGGTATAACTGTAAAAACTGCCACACATATACAAAATATCACGTTTAATACAACTTAACCGACATATACACGTATTATATGGGTACAGTTAGTGTTTTGGTTATCTCTGTTGCAGAAAGTGCAGACAGACAAATTGTAATTTGAAAGGATTACACTAGGGGTCGTTGCAACGGTAAAGGGGCGGCTCGGCGGGCGGTGCGGCGGCGGCGTCGTCGTCGACGGAAAAGATGGGAGTGTTAGGTACGACGAGTTCAATTTCGCCCCTTGGGCAGTGTTTTGGTCGATAACCGCACTAATTTAATGACAGCAATCTAGTTTCTTGGTTAGGTATACTCTTTTACCTACCTTGCATGGGAACAAGACTTGTATTTGGTACTTGGTGCGCTAGCTTATGATGTACACATTTAGATTGAAAGTGCATACCTAACTCTACCTAAAAGACTTAACTTTGTTCATATCGGGGGTGCTTGAGATTCAAGTGGTTCGTGGTGGAGAAAACGGTGAGCATTAAGGATATTACATTTGGTTTTCAAATTTGTCAACAAGGGTTGTTTATATTTATAGAAAAGCCTGAGGTATACAAAAAAAAAAAAAAAACAAGCAGAGGTACAAAAATGAAAGGGATATGATGATGGGCAACAAGTTGATTTAGTTTATGAGTTGTAAGAACCCAGAACATATTTTTAGTTTTTTCTTACTTTTTTTTCTGAAAAAAGGGTTAGGGTAAATAGGGTAGTTTTTAATCTGGTACAAAAGAATCTTGAAGGAGTAAAATGGATACTTTTATATTAAGGAAGTTGTTTCTTTTTTGTCTTCAAAATGAGGTCGTCGTACTTAAGAGGAAAAGTGAGATAATATATTCAAGATTTATTTTACGTTTTTGTTTATATGAAAAGAGAATGTTAATGTATTTTTGTCTTTTCTTTCTTTTCAGGTAAGACGAGAACACTTTTGGTTAAGTAGAGTTGTAAGTAAGGATATTTTACATAAACCTTCATCTTGGTCCTTACATACAGGTTTATAGGTGCATTGGATCAAGTGTAAATTGTAAATTAAGTAAATCTACTCCCACTATTTTCAGTGCCTTAAAACTAAAGTTATAATAAGTATTTCTTAAAAGAAATTAATGGATGCTCAATTCATTGTAAAGAGAAAGATAACTCGATAACTTTACGAATTTTATCTCCAATCTAAAGATATAAAACGAAAGATACAAATTTAAGATGTTTTACTTCTTCAAGAAAAGAAATGGGTTGTTATTTTTTACTTGTGAAATGTCAAAAGAATGAAGCTTCAAAAGTTGAATCTGTTGAAACAACTTGCTATTTAAAATGGAATTTCTTATTGGAAAACCTTATAAAAACAAATGTATATTTTTCAGAAGTTGCCTGGAAGTAATCAGAATTTCAAAAACCCTTGTTTTTAATACATTTTAGCACATCTTCGATGCATAAAATCAATTGATCAAAAGCAATTGATCCTCAGCGTGTGACAGAATTATATTTTGCAAAATGTTACGGTGCATAAAACGATCCATTGTACCCCCTATTTGTTGAATCGGTCCCAGTCCATGCCCTGAAAATCATCAATACACCGTTACGTAACCTCCTCCGTGTTTGGTGCAATTAGAAGCGCAATCAGAAGTCTTTTGTAACTCGGCTAGAATTCTCCCATCTGGTCCTGCAGATTTTAATGGTTAGAAGCTGTTGAGAGCCCATTGTAGCTTGTCCATTGTGATCAGACCTTGTGGATATTTGTTGCAAGTTTCGGTAAGAGAACTACCAGAAAAGTCAGTGTCCAATTTTTCAAGCAGCTTGCCATCGCTGTTGTTGTTGTTGTAGTTGAAAGAATTTTCCGTAACTTAGAGGCTTCAGAAGATTCTTCTATCGTGCCACAGAAGGATCGCCAAGAAGATCTCTAAGATTTCCTTAGTGCCTTCTTGTAGATTCTCAGGGATGGCACGGGCAAACGATGTGTTTAACAGGGGCATTGGTGTAACGCGGATTTAGTGATTCTTTGGGTGGCCTGCGAACACGACGAAAACTATCGGAATTCTTGGAATTAAATTTGGAGTCGTCCGAAAAGAGTACGTTTCTCCATTTTTTATCGTTCCAGTTAATGTAGTCATGAGCACAATTTAATCACGCCAGCTTTGTAAGATTTTAATCCACCATCAATAGCTCGTCTCCGAATTGTTTTTGCGCTTACGTTCAGGTCGAGTTGAGTTCGTATTTCTCTTGATGATTATAAAGGTGTGTTTTTTAATTGATTTTATTATTGCAGAATCCTATCGTTTTGTTGTTTTTCTTAGTCTGCCACCTCGATTAACCGTTTGGAACGACTTATCGGATTTGTAAAATTTTATTTATCGGAAAATTATTGATTTTGAAATATATTAGGTAATATTAATAATTATTAATAATATTTTTCCGATATTTTAATTTGAATCATTCCATTTGTATATTCTTTTAAAATTTTTAATTTTATTTCGTTCGAGTATTTGTTCCCGGCCATTTTACAAAAGTGAGCTAAGATCTAAGATCACTGATTAGCTTGCCCGTGAACTTAATAACACCTAATAAATAGATTCAACTGCACTCATTTGCCAACTCTTGTAATAGATTTTGTAGTTAACGGACTAACTTTTCTCTATTAATAGGAAAAAAGCGATAGCAAAAAAGTTGCTTTTGTTTTGACCAACAAAAAATTGGGTTAACTGTCCTACTTTTAGAAGTACATACTTAATCTATTAAATTTTGGAAACAAATATACAGGATTTGTTTAAGCTATTAATTTTTAAATGACATAAGCATGGAGGTAGTTTCTGTTGTTACTGTATTGGCCAATACTGTAATTCTACGGGCCCCGCTTATTCTGAAGACTGAAAACTGTTTTACATTACATTATTTGTCCATCATATACCTAAAAATGTCTTTCGTAGCAATAAATCCTCTGATAATTTCACGGTTTATCTTATTTATTTATTTATTTACTTATTTTTTTTTATCATCAATTAGAGATATTTGGTTAATTTGTCTGACACAGGGGGATATTGGCTCGTTAACAGCATAATTTATTGTGCCTCATGAAATAAATAACGATTTTTAAGCACTCGAGTTGCAACATGCAAATTTATAAGAGACAATAAAAACGGACAGTCAATATGAGAGGATAAAATATCTTTAATAAACATTATGGAAAATATTTTACGGCGGTTTTCTAAGGTCTGAATGCCAAGAAGTTGACGTCGAGTATTATAAGGTGGCATAGTATCAACGTTCCATCTAAGTTCATAAATAAATATTCTTGTAAATGTTCTTCGAGTTTTGTAAAACGGATACCATAAGCAGTGTAAAGCTTTTTCAGGGCATAGGGATCACTTAGACCTTTGGAGTTGTGGAAATAATTCCAAGCATAGAGTTGGACTTATTAACTGTGAATTCTAAATGATTAGCGAAGTTGAATTTAGATTCAAAAATGACTCCCAGGTCTTTTTTGGTTGACTCTATCGAGAACTTTGATCTCAATATTATAATCATATACAAAAGGAGAAGAGTGGCTGGAAAATGAAAAACATTGAAATTTAGAGATGTTGAGGTTTAATTTGTTGATTTTACACTATACTGGTAAGCTTTGAAGATCTTCTTGAAGGAGCACACAGTAAATCGGATCCCTAATGCATCTCGGAAATTTGAGATCATCGGCAAACATCAAGTAAAAGGAATTTAAGAAAAAATCAGGAAGATCATTTATGAATATAAGAAACAAAAGTGGTCCATGATGGCTACCTTGAGGAACGCCCGAGGAAACATCTATTGCACTTGAAACGATCGAATCAATACCGACTTATTGAGATATGAACGATATTTTTAATAAAAGTCCAAAAATACTTGCTATTGTTTTTCAATTTAGATTCCATTGAACAAATTTTTATAAAGAAATTTATTTAACAAGTTGAAGTTCTTTTTGGGAGCAATGTATTCAACTTTCAAATTGGCATCAGACGAAGAAACCAACAGTTTATAAACTTTGGTCTTTTTATTTGTGTTTTAGGAACAATAATGTCAATTGCTTCCTTGAGAGTACTTAAAAAGTCACTATAGGAGTAAGATAAATCAAAATTAATATTAAAATCATTGGGCAAAACTAAAAGATCCAAATAATTCGCTATACCAACAAAATTGGCTTTTGCAAAATCGGCTGTTCAAATTTGGTTTTAGATGTACACCCTTGTTTAGATAGTTGCCCTTTATTATATATATATTTATAGAATTTACAGTTTTCATAAGTCTCAATGCTGTCTTCTGCTGCTAAAGCGTAATCTAGCTCCAATGTTATTATCCATAAGCGGCACTTGTATCCATAAACCATCTTATAGAGTGATCCAAAACGCCAAAAATGCTACTTAGAACTTGATGCAAGAAGTTTGTCCTTTTGATTTCATTGTATTATGCAGAGCCTTGATTCTTCCTAAACTTGATTACAATTCGCGGATTTAGGAAGGTGCCCATTTTTTGGACAGAATCCAAAATAATCTTTTAAAATAATAGGTAATGCTATAACTATATAATGTTTCATGTCTTTAATTGATTTATCGATATTTTTTAATCAATGTTCTATCAAGAAACCCAGTTACATTCCACTACTCTAATAACTCGACCATATTGTTCTTACTTCCATTAATTATTATCATACATTCTAATAATCTGCTCAGTGAGTTCTAAGTTGGCTTCAAATCGGGATACTCCACCGTACTCCGCTCGTTTTAGCATTTTTTGTTGATTTCAAAGCTGCTTTCAACATCGTGGATCGCAATGCCCTATTTTACAAGCTTTTCCAGATAGGAACGTCGCTTAAGTTCGGTACAGTATTGCATACAAGTCTATCAAAGCATCAGTATGGAATGGCCAACGCTTATCAGAGTGGTTCCAAACGAAATCAGGAGTTAGACACGGCTATGCACTCAGTCCAAGTTTGTTCGCACTTTTCATTGATGATATTGTTGAAGCATTAATAGCAGGAATCGAGTACATAGACGTTAACAATAAAGCTCTCCTTTTCGCTGACGACATTGTCCTGCTCGCGTTTACACCGCATTCCCTTCAGCTAATGATAAATAAGCTTGCTGAATATTGTAAAAGGTGGAACCTAGTGGAAACTTAAGTAAATCCAAAGTGATGGTTTTTAAGAATGGCGGCGGAATATCGGGTTCAAGTGAGCAATGGCACTATAATGGTGAAAAAGGAGAGTTGGTGAGAGAATACAAATATCTAGGAGTCTGCTTTACTAAGAACTTGAGTATGGAAAAACATCTCCCTGACAAACTTGTTAAGGCGAAAACAGCTATAAACGTAGTATGGAAGCAATGTTTTAATAATAAGGAAATTACTCATACCTATAAATTCAGGGTCTTCGAAGTTGTTTCGGAATCAGTTATGTTTTATACGGTGCAAGCTTGGGAAGGTCGGAAATATAAACAAGTTGAAAAATTGCTTAGATTTTATATTAAACAGCCTTTATTTAAAAAAAAAAACACGCAAGCTGCAGGTCGATTACATCCTCACAGCTCTGGATATGCCAAGTTATCGTCTCCCAAAGAATGATAGTCTTCAAAACAATCCAATCCCGAACTAGATAATTTAAAGACTCTATAGAACATGCCGAGCAGGTGCATGTTGACCTAAACTACATTAACTTTGCCTCTTGGAAACCTACTTTATATCGCCTAACAGCTGGTCTGAATGATGCCTCAATCGAACAATACACGGAGCAAGCCAAAAGCTCACTGACGTGCATGAACAAATTTCATGCACGTTCCGGCTCTGTTCTTACTCGTATTTTAAAATTCGAAAATCGGTTTTTTAATTCCTAATTAAATATTTAACGTGTTTAAAAGTATAGTCATAATCGCTTTTGTGTCCGCTGGTATAAACAAATTTTAATTTGAAAATTATGTAAAATAAAAAAAATTGAATATATTCGTCTCCCTCTTAGTCGAATTTTTACGGGATGTCAAAATTAGTTCGAGTTAGAGGGAGTTTTTGAAAAAATCGAGTTAGAGAGATTAATAGTTTTTCTTTGCTTAAAAGCATTTATTGAATATAAAAAAATATAACAACAAATAAATAGATAAATTAAATCAATAAACAGAAGCTTCTAGCTTTTATGGCACATTAATTCATTCTTATACCTTGTCAAATTACTGTTTCAACAAAATTAATTAAACAAATTTGTAATTTTCGATTGATGCATCAAAGTGGCTGGAGTGTTCACTTGTTTTAAAATTACACTATTTTGAAAAGGCAGTGTTGAACCTCATCCGATACATTTTGCATCATTTTAATCGCAGATTGAAATGTTCCATTTGCATTATTAATTTCATTCTTTACTGGCACTTCAATATTTATTGTTTCGAATTCGACTTCTCCATCTTCAGCTCCACTATCATCATTGTTAGCAGAAGCAGAATGATTTATGATTCCAGAATTGATTTGCGTTCAGGTATTTCATCATCGACTTCCACATAATACCTTCAATTCAAGCCTTCAATATTGTAATCAGCTTTAGTTAGCCTGTTACAGATCCTCTTGATTTGATTTGCGTCGTAGGTTACACAAATGAGTTGGTTAAGTGGAACATCATCTTCATCATCCCATGTATTGTTCTTGAAGCCGGCTTTTTTGAAACAATTCTCTATTGTCAACAGAGTAACATCCTGTATCCACGCCCTCGAAAATTCGCGTACACACCTTTTGGGTGAGCCGGGCAGTTATCTATGATAAAAAACACCTTGCGCTTCGATCGTCCAAACTTTGCATCTAGCTGCAAAAGCAAATTCGTAAAAAGATCTGCCGTCATCCAAGAACTTTGTTTGGCTACATAATCAACCGGCAAAGATTTAATTTTATTAAAACAGCGAGGATTTTTACTCTTTCCGATTATTAAAAGCTTTTCCGATCCAGTCATGTTGGATCCCACAAGGCATGTCACTCTTTATTTACTGTGTTTCCCTCCAAAACATTTTTCTCCTTTAAAAGTCAAGGTACATGTCGGCAAACATTTGAAAAACAATCCCGTTTCATCAACATTAAAAATGTCATCCGGTTTAAATCCTCTGGCAACCTCTGGGATCTGTTGTTTCCATTCATCGAACTTAGTCTTATTAACAGAAGCACTTTCACCAGACAAAACTTTCCCAAGGATACTATGTCTGCTTTTAAATCTGGTCAGCCAACCATCGCTTGCCTTGAAATTAGGAAAACCTAAGCTGCCTGCATATTCCAGTGCTTATTTTTTTAAGATTGGACCGGTAATGAATTGCCCCGCATACTTTCAAACCATTTGAAAACAGCTTTGTCAACACTTTCATACTCAAAATCTTTGCGTGTGTGCTTCATGTCTTATTTTTTTTTGCAAAAGAGACATTCGACTTGGTATTGGAAATAGTCCAAGAATTTAAAGAATTTATTCGAATTAGAGGGAATTTCGACTTAAAGGGATTTCGACTGAGAGGATGGTTTTTGTTGGGAAAATTGAGGGGAGTTCAAAAAAATGGCAAAACAATTCGAGTTAGAGGGAAATTCGACTTAGAGGGAGTTTGACTTAGAGGGAGTCGACTGTATATATATTTTTAAATTTAAAATCCCTTTTAAACATTTTAATAGAAGAATTCCATAAAATACATATGTTCAATTCCGATTTACTTACTCATAAATAAACCACAAAAATTTCAAGATGAATGTCGAAAAATATTTTAACCTAAGAGAATAAAATATTAAGATGAATCTTCACAAAATTTGGGAGTTAACTTAAGGTTTAATTTTAAACACACAATTTCAAATCGAATGCAAACTTTGTCCGACATCTTCGTTTTAGTGTTCAAAAATTCATACCGAAGTTCTGAAATTTAAAATTTTTAAAAACCGCATCAGGTGTAATGAAACTGCATCAAAGACTTAACATAAGAAACCAAAAACAAAAAATTGGTTGTAAAACAAAACTTTATTTTGCGTCTGAATTCATTAAATAATTAAACATCCTTTCCCTGGTGTTTGTATACTCAAAACTTAAATTTCCACAAGGAAAAACCATGCTTCGCATTTTGAAATCAAATCAGCATAATTAAGTTAATAGCGAGCGCATCCTGTATCGCCACCCATCATAATCATCATCATCACACGAGCTGTGTAGTGTTCGTGTCGTCTTCCTTATGCTCTGGAGGAAATCTAATAAACTGTCATCAGATCTTCTATTTCCTTTTCTTGTGTCTTGTTGTGTCTGGAAAAGTCTCAACCATCATCATCATCATCATCATCATAGACGAAAACACAACACGATAAAACAAAAGCTTGTACACTTGGTATATACCCACCACCCACCACCCACCAAAACACCCCATTGACAGTGCTCCCAAGTTCCAAGACATCCCACTTAAAACCATTTGGGGGTTTCGAGAGCAAAGCGAAACAAATTGATTTGGGGAAAACAACCCACAAGCAAGGGTGTACCTTCACCACGCACCTACATCACAGAGAGATACACGACACCGACACACAAAAGTCGTCCTGTTTTAACATTTTCGTTTTTTTATTGTTTTGTTTTGTCTTTGCCAAAGGAACCAAAGGAACCGAAGGAAGACTGCAGTTAATGTTCACCACAACAATCTACCGCAGGAGTAAATAAATTAAAAATTAATGGCGGTCTCCGATAGTTTCGTGGTTGCTTGACAACCCTCCTTTTCCCTCCAGCCCCACCACCATAAAGCAAAGAAGGATACGTATCTATACAAGTGTATACCAGGGCTTTCCCTAAGACTTTGACAAATGACTAGGTGTACTATAGGGACTTTTCTGCTTCATGTTAGATACCCCCAGGCAAGCAGGCTTGGGGATGGGGAGTCTCTCTCAATCGATATATCGACATTCAGCTTGACACTGTTATTCTGTTGGAAGTAACTTTGCCGTTTGTAACGTTTTATTATTTTCAAAGGAATAACTAAGGGAGGGCTTAGGGCTAAGGGAATTTCTACTTCAAAGAAAAAATAAGCCTGATGCCTTGAAAAGATGGCATTCCAATCAACTGCCGCTGGCTACCGCGCCGACCGACATGCAGCCATACCATCGCCTTGCCACCGACAAAGAAGCAAGAAGGTTGAAGGAATTAAGTGGAAGAAATAACTTTGACAAGCCAAACTGGACGCTTTGACTAATGGCACATTAGGTTCTTATTTCTTTTTCTAATTTTCGTTTTTTTTTTTTAACTTGTTTGCTGAGCTTTTTTTTAATGTCCTGAGCTGAGCAGAGCACAACCATTATAATCGGATTAGTGTCATCTCACCCTCAATAATGTGGGGGGTCGATAAAATTTGTGTAAATCCTTTCAAAGACAATTCTATCGTCGGTCGTTTCTGTTCCGTTTGGGCTTGTTTTGGGGCTTAGATTTCCTATATCTAGGTATATCCTTTTGTTCACCATGATGTGAGAAGGAAACTATACCCTTTATATGGAAACTACTTAGATTATAACCTAACTTATGCATGAATGTGAGAAAGTATGTGGCCTGGAAAGCTGATAAGACCTTTTATTTATTAATAAATTAAGTTTTCAATTGAAACGTCGATGTTGTTGGAATTTTCTTTATATGTGTATAAACAAGGACGAAAAGGATTAGAGAAATACAGATTAGGTACATATATGTGTACTTTATAGAGAGGTGGTATATACAGACATTAAAATATATATATACATATATTATAGGTAACATTGAAAGGTTTTATAGTTCTGCGCAGTAGGTAACTTTTGCTGTTATTTTTTTTTGGTACAAAAGTTAATGGACAAAAAGGACTGAGATCGATTATACATGTACAGCTATAGTCGAAAAAATATAAACACAAACTAATTTTTGATAGTTAAATCTTTTAGCACTTTTGGAAGGCAAGAATCAAAAATGAAATCATTTAATCCTAATGGTTAATATTTTGTTTGAGTTTCTTGAATTGTGGTTCGCAAAAAGTTAAAATTGCTAGTCAAGATTTCGGAGTCAATTATCTGCAGGCTTCATAAAAGGTTAACCCACAAAAATATGACTTGATTTTAACTTTGAAGACAATTTTTTCAAAAAACTAAGTTGTTCTAAATTGAAATCTTGAATTTTTAGTATCTTATTTAGTTTCTTAAAATTCTCTTTAGTTATGAGTCTAGGTATGTTTCAAAACTTGATGTGATAACCTTCTTTAGAAGACGGATTTATTACAACGACAAACATTATTTTTAAACCGTTTTTTTGTTTCTGTTTAAAAACCTTTTTAGATTAAACGGTTCAGAGTTTCTTTGAGATTTATGTAAGACAGGTTAAATCTATCAATTTATGGAGACTTTTCGAAAGTTTTAGGAAAAACTATAAATATGTACACTAAATATTGACGATGGGGTTTATAAAGGGTACCCAGTAATCATTTGACAACTTGCCAAGTAAGAGAAAGTATGTCAGTCGCTTCAAATGGTTCATCGGCTTTAATCCTTGAGTCAACAAAATCCTTACCCAAAATGCTCCATGATGTGGGCTGAGAAATGCCCAACTTTTTGTATGGCTTCAGTGGAACAGACGCTTACCGACTCCGAATTTTGGTAGGACATTTTTGCAGACGTTACTTGTTGATAAAAATGTTGGGTTAACTGAATAAATTGACAATGATAGGTAGAAGATTAGCGAAAGAGAGCGTTCACAAAACAAAACTCAAAGTTTTTAAATAAATATTAGAAAAAAAATGATAGATTTTGATAACCATGACGAATTTCATTGAAAAAGAAACTACTCTTTAAGTTAAAATGGCTTAAGTAAGCCTTAAGTAGGGGCTTTTTCTTTAAATTTTTGAAAGTAACATCTTAATAAACGACGTTCTCAAGTGATTTTGAAATCGGATTTGAAATTGAATTGATTCTATTTTAATAAGATCAACTTGGTAATGACTTTTTCTAGAGGAAAATTCTCTAAGGATTCTTTTTTTTCTAAGTCATATCTCATTAATCTTGTTCTCAATGAGATTTTACAATACAACTTAAGAAATTTTGTTTCTATGAAATCAGAGCTTCGCTTACATTCGTCCATGATGCAAGTGTCAACTCTCAATTGATTGGTGATAAATTTCTTTCAAAACTTCATTTATTAAAAAATTAAGCAACCTTTATTTATGACTATGCATTTCCTTGTTATTCGCAACAGCCTGTTGAAATAAATTTGAAAAATCCTTAACTGGCAACAGGAAAACCTGGAAGAGTATAAATAGTTTATTACATAATAAACCCAAAAAGAATTCGGATTGTCCATTGCTGAAAAATTGCTCAGGGAAAAAAAAAAACTTGATAAAATCAACGAACTAAACAAATTCGTCTCTAGCATAGGCAAAACAATCATCTCAAAATGTACATCTGAAAATATCGTCTTTTCAACTCAAAGGCAACTAGAAAGTTTTGTAATCGAGCCGACGTCACGTGGTGAAATCAAAAATGTCATTTCTGGATTGAAGCCATCAAAAGCTAAGGACATTGATAATCTCTCTACCGAAATCATTAAAAAGTGCAAAATAGAGTTGTATGTTCCGATTACAGCACTCTACGTTCCAAGTATGTTGAAAACAGCCCGAGTTATACCTGTCTTTAAAAATGGCGATGTTCAAGACTACAACAATTATCGCCCATCTCAATTTTACCAATCTTATCGATTACTCAAATATATCGAGCGAAATAAACTATTAAGCACAACACAATATATTTTCCGGAAAAAATCAGGCACAAAAATAGAATTGGTAGACATTATATCACAACTTCAAAGGAATAAAGACAATCGCTACCTTGCAAGCGCGCTATTCATAGACTTGTCAAAAGCGTAAGACACCGTCAACCATAAAATCCTGCTACGAGAGGTTCTAATATTACCTCGAAAATCGATACCAGTATATTAGTTTGGATGGATGTACAAGCCATAAGCAACCAGTTGAGATTGGGGTACCACAAGGTAGTGCACTTGGACCAACACTTGTTTGCTTATATATGAAAGATTTTACAAACTTGATTTCAAAAAGACATTCAGTATTATTAGCAGATGAAATCAGTCTTATGTATTCTGCCCGAACTGCTACTAAACTCGAAGAACTGATGAATAATGATCTCATCTTGGATGAATGCCCAAAAATTATGTGTTAACTCCGAAAAAAAAGCAAATATATCGTTTTCAGCAAATCGAGTACACCTCTTAACATTGTCTACCAAAGCCCAACTGTGGAACAAGTTAGTTTAAATATCTTGGACTTTGGGTGAACTCATCACTGAATTGGAGATACCACATATCGAAACTTTTGAAAAAACTTTTATCCCTAGCTGACGTTTTCGGTCGAGTTCGTAGAACCTGAAGGTCTAACGTACGAAACCAATGTATGTTTACAAGTTGCACAAAATAAAGCATTACAAAATTTATTCGGATTTGAATGATATACAAACACTCGTTGGATTTATACCCAGCTCCAAATTCTAGTGCTTAGGGATGAATCAGAATTGAAAATGGTGCTCCACATTCACAAAATTGAACATTCAACAGTATTCTCTAACACTGAATTATCTTTAAGAAGTAGCTATCATAATCACCAAGTGAGAAGTCGTTATTATGATTATTTTAATATTTTATAATGCGTAAGTTTTATTTTTTTTCCATTTTTGTTTTCTCATTCGAGTTGTACTTGCCATACAGCCTATTAAAAGATTTCGTCTCATAAGGCATTTCAAAAAAAAAAAATCTTCTCAAGTATTGGACAGATTGTCAACTAAAAGAAGTACCCCTTACGTGTTATGCTATCATCTTGAACATTGGTTTTATGAACTTGAACTAATTTTTCTTAGACCTTTCAGAAAAAAAATCTTTTATAAAATAAGGATGAGTGTCGGAGACAAAACGGAGCCCTGAGGAACACCAGGGTTTATTTTGTGGATATCAGGTCCAATACTACTTAAATTGAACGGTTCGAAAGGTAATTTCTAACCCAACGAAGAAGAGATTCATCAATATACCAAATGCACATATTTTTGATAAAAGAGCTTAATGCTAAACTGTGAAATATCAAGTGCTACTACTTTCTCCAAAACGATGAAAACATTTGTTCCACTATTCGGTGAGATAAACCGTGATCTCAAGGTTTATCTCACCTAACATTGACCTATTGCTACGAAATCAATACTGCCGGTCAAAAGCGTTTCCATGACCTTGGAAATAAGAAACGAAAGTGCAATAAAGCGATAGTTACAAGGTGAAGATGATTCGCTTTTTTTAGTAACAGACTGAACAAATATCCAGGAGAGATGGAAAAGCTTAAGCAGTGGTTTTGCCACCGTTAAAGAACTCAAGCATCATGATAGTCTATATCGTATAATTTTGCAAATTAGGTCCGCTTCTGAATCCGTCTGATTTCTTGATACGTTAAAATAATATAAATTAATTTTTTACATTTTCTAAGTAAAAATAAAGTTCAATTAAAACTATGAAATGTTCCTATTATTTTGTCCATAGCTGTATGTACATATATAACATAAAACACATAAATAAATATTTACCTTAAAGGCAATGTTAGTTTAGGAAACTAATTATTTCAAGAGGATGGGTGTAAACGAAAAATATATATAATGGGTTGCCCCTAAGATGAATGTTGTTGGGTTAAACTGAACATAAAATATTGACTTGATTGCTTATGAAAGGACAAAATGTTTTATACAAATACCATTTGGTCCTTATAGATATTTGTTTTGTGGTAAGGAATAGTTCAAAAGTTGCTTGTCCAATCGATTTTTAATCACAATTTAAAGACAGTAATGGTTTTTCTTGTTTTCTTCTGTATATGTATTTGAGTAATCTAAGTATATGTATGTATTTTCTGATTTCAAGAAATTTATTTGAGGGTTGCTTCTTTGAAAATAACTTACTGCCCTTAAATATCTTGTCCTGCAACTATTCAAAGGTTTTATGGTTGTAACTTATATCAAAGAGTACTAAGGTTAGCATGAAAATTTTGTAATATTTTGGATTGATTGGATTAGTTGAAAGTCCATCATAAAATTGTGGTATGGATTGAAAATTCATTGTGAACTTTTGGTCTATGAACCTATGATGGCATCCATAATAATCAGTTATCAATCCATACTTATCAGATGATATAGATTGCAATTGAGGTTTCCTTTTATCTATTTTAAAACAAACTTACTTAAAAGGCAGACATTATTCAATGCAGAATTTCTAGATTTTATCGGTCTAAAAATTCCACAAAAAATTGAAATTGTTAAAAGCATTGCAGTTATCTTTATTAAAAACTTAAAAAACCTGGCTGAAAAATATATTTACTGATCTTACGCGCGTTATACTTTCAAATTTTAATTTCTATCAGGCTTTCTAATAAGGACTTGATAAATTTCAATCTCATTTTAAACGCACCGTTTTAGTATTTATTCAACTGTCATTGTCAATTTTTTTTAGTAAACTGAACATTTTTATCAAAGAGCAGCGTCTGCAAAAAATTTTTATCTAATTTCGAAGTGTGTCATCGCAACGTTAAAAGCGTTAACTCCAATTTTCGGTCGTAGTGGTCACCCTAGTAGACAGATAATAATAAGTTTAGTGCACAAATTTTAACATAATATTCGTTGTGTGATGGTGTCGTGTCAGTGAGACAACGCGTTAATCAAAAAAAAAATATAGCAGCTATCAATATCACGCCGCCGTTCTCAAGAACTTGCTAATGCACAGAACCCATTATGGGGTATTTTGCGTAACGATCTTGGCTTACACCCATACACAAACAAGCTGATTAAAGAATTGAAGCCAATGTACATTTTGAATACACTACGGTTCTCCAATTGATCAAGTTGTCAAGTTACTATTTGAAAGGCAAACCCTTTATTGTAAAGAAATTCGGGAGAAACTTAAAGATCATCTAATTCTCTAGAGAATTTAGAACCCCCATGCCAAAGGTCTTAGGTACAATCCCTGTCTGTTCAACTCTTCTGAGAAATTGACAATTCCTCCAAATTTGATTCTTGTCATGAAAAATGTTTTCTCAAACTAGTCGCTCGCAGTTAGCATATTAATTGTAGGTCCCCTATATCTTTTTCGAATTACCAAATTGAAAATTTTCTCTTGAACATAAATTGTAGGTTTATAGAAAGACGATCTGTTTTTTAATCTCCACTGAAAAACTAGTTGAGGTATCGACTTGAAATGAATTTTTCTTTACGGATTAAAACATTAAGATGCATTTTTTTCCTTTAAAATGGATTCCACCAAAGTTATCGTGTCGAAAAAATTTAAAAATATTCCAATATTGATTATCTAGAAAAAAATGTATCGGTGGAACATCGAAATCCAAGGTTTCGGAATCTAAAGGTAGGGAAAATGTACAGTTATTAACTTCCCATAAGAAGTTATTGTAATGGGTTTGTGTATCAACCCTAAATATCTTACGAACCAAGGACTCTAGAGACTTGAATTACATTTTATATTATATATTGGAACGGGATGTCAAACAAGTTTATTTTTTGAAAAAAATCCAAATACGGTTTTTTTATAAATCAAAAAACTGAAAAAACTAATTTGTCACCCCGAAAATCTTACAAATACAAAATAAGTTTATCTCCAAAAACAATTTTGTGCCACCAAAAATAACGTTTTTAACATCTTGTAAAATTAGAGAGTTTTTTTTAACAAAAAATAAAAACCTAAACAAAAAATGAATAAAAGTTTGTAAAAATTCATTTTCGACTCATATATCTTTTCCAAACTTTGAGATATTTAATTTAAACATCTTTAATCTTTTAAAAAGTGCAGTTGTCAATATTCAGTAAAATTTAGAAAAAAATCGAATTGACAATTTTTTTTACAAAAATAAAAACTTAAAAGAAAATTGAACAAAAATTGGTAAAAATTGATTTTCGACTCAAATATCTTTTCAAAAATTTAAGACTAATTTTAACTAATTAAATATTGCTTTCAACATTCTGTAAATTTTTGAGAAAAATCGAATTGACATTTTTTTTTTACAAAAAATGAATAAAAGTTTGTAAAAATTCATTTTCGACTTAAATATCTTCTCAAAACTTTGAGATATTGTCTTTATGCTACTTTTTTCTTTAAAAAAATATTATTTTAAACATTCAGACAAATTTTGAGAAAAACCGAATTGACAGTTTTTTTACAAAAAATAAAAACTTAAAAGAAAATTTAACAAAAGTTGGTAAAAATTGATTTTCGACTCAAATATCTTTTCAAAAATTTGAGATTATAGCTTCCAACTAATTTTAACTTACAAGAAATAGTGTTTTCAACATTTAGAAAAATTTTTTTACAAAAAATAAAAATCTAAACCAAAAAATTAATAAAAGTTGGAAAAAATTGATTTTCGGCTCAAATATCTTCTCAAAAATTTAGGATTATGGCTTTAAACTAATTTTAACGCATAAGAAATATTGTTTTTAACATTCAGAAAAATTTTGAGAAAAATAGAGTTGGTGAAAATTTACTTACGACTCAAAAAGCTTTTAAAAATTAAAAATATTGTCTTCAAACTGTTTTTATTTCATTATTATTTATTATTTATTTTATTTTTATTTATAAATTGGTTTTCGACTTAAAATCTATTTAAAAAACTAGATTTTCAAACTAAACTATTTCATTATATGAAAAATATTCTTGGTAATTTAAAAATTTTTAAGAATATTCAACTTACAACTTTTTGTACCCAACACGAAAACCTACAAACTTTTAAGCAAGGAATCGACAGATGGGATGGGAAGTTATCAGTGTGGGTCGCATCCCTTCCTCTTTTTTCGTATTATAAATTATTTTGTTTAGTAATGGAAAAGTGTTTCTTCTTTTTTCTTTTCATATGAGGCAAAAATCCCTCTAAACGTTAATTTTAGTAAAAATTTTCGAAAAAATCAATTTTTGTTTGACAGCTGGTCAATCTGGGATTAAAAAAATGACATTAAGCTATTGTGCACACTCGCAAAATTTTGGCTCGCTGTGTGTTAACTAATTTTAATATAAACACAAATCGATAGAAATAAAGCAACAGTTTGCTTCAAAGTTTTTGTCAATACATTTTATTCGTCTTTTTATCCCCTTCAACAGTTTTTCTTCAACTTAAATACTCTCCCACATGTGGCGCGTGTTGTTAAACGATTGTATTTTGCTTCCCAATTGAACCTAAGCCTTTCTTCTATAAAATTTTATTGTCAAATGTAATAGCACTCTATTCCTTGAACCGAATAACAAATGACATAAAATACGAGTTATTAAATAATGTAATCCTTACCATATCTACATATAATTGTCGATCATAATTCTTTAACCCTCCCTAACGTTTATTTCTATAAGAGTACACAAAAATAAACCGAAAAATATTTCCTCTTCAGCAGCATGCAAACCCATAAAGCCGTATTTATAACTCCATACAATGACTTTTGTATTTCAAGGATATATGCATACACACATATATATACAAACGAATAAATATATACTTAAGTATATATAACCATAAATCATGAAGTAATAAAAAATGGTACTTTCATAACTTGAATATTTCCTGATTTCCTCCTTTCTATAAAATTCTTAGTCCTTGGGAATTTAATTTACGTTACGTTACAGCAGTTCTTTTGAAATCAAGATGTCGCATTTCCGTTCGCCTTCCTTCGTAATCGTAAACTAATTGTCGTTTTCAATCTTTGATGATGGCAAGATTATTTGTATGAACATGACGATTTGTCAACCTCGAAATTAAATTTAAGGAAGTCAGTCTCATTCCTTCTCCTGCTGATACTGAGTCCTCTTGACATAAGTTTATCATAAATTAGCAAACCCAAAGAAACACCACGACGGACGACGAAGATGATGGCTCAAAATATTCAATTATTATCTTCATATAATAATAATCCGCGAACTCTAACTCTGAATCCGAACTAGCCAGATGTTAGAATTTAATCGTTAAACTTTTTCATGCGGCAATAATGTTCGTCTGCTATTCTATCCTAAGTAAGTAACGTTTCGTTATGTCATTCAGTCGAGGGGAAAATTGACAAGAGTAGAAAATTTTGTAGACGAACAAGCCGAACCGAGATAGATTTATCTTAGGGTGAGAGTGAGAGTGAAACCAACAATCACTTCTGCTCGAATGATAATCCAATTTGACAATTCGTGGCCATAAAGGTAGGAAGGTTATAGGAGTACGTAGAACTTACAACTGAACAGGGACTGAACTAGAACTTGTGGAACAGTAGCAAGGAAGGGGATGAATTTCGAACATTCTTCTCTGCAATTCCTTGTGAAATTGGCCTATGACCACCACATCCTCTCTCCCCATGCAGCACAAAAATCTATTGTTGTGACTTGGACAAGAGGTGACGGATTTTATATCATTTACTTTTATTTTCCTTCTTTCTTTCCTTCTTTCTTTCCTTTTTCCTATTTTTTGAAGGAGGGTTGTTTGGTAAAAAGTAATTTAATTCCATTTTGTAGGGATAAATCCCATCAAGGAAGTTTTGTTGTTGGTTTAGGCAAAAGACTAAAAAAAACTTTTTGCCGCATTTCCATCTGATGCTTTAATGCCTGGTTACAGCAAGATGGTATTTTTGAGTGACACTTTTTGAACGTTTTCTCAGGGGAAGGACTTTCTTGGAAAATATACAATCCTATCAGATATTTTCATCTTAAATAATAAATTTTGAAATTATTTAAGTACTCGTACATATTTATTTCGAAATATACAAAAATACATTTTAAATACGAAAAGCTCAAAAAGAAGTGTTCACTTTACTAATTAAAGAAAGTCTTATGACGTCTGAAAATTATAATCTCATGATATTATTTCTCAAAAAGATTTTTGAAGACACGTTGTGAACCCATGTGACGAGTCTGTCAACACAAATCTTGCTGTAAGACAATTAAATCTGTTATATGTCAAAAAATCTTAAGACTTATTCCTCCAAATGCAAATACATTTGTTCTGATCATTTAAGTTTTGATAAAACCGAATTAATAAAGCTTGATAAAACTTTAATCACTGATTCCAATGGATTAACCAGAGTACAGAAAAATATAGGTTTTTAATCGTAGCTCTTCCTTTAATTATATTTGTATTTGTAGCTTATATCAATTTCTGTATATTGTGCAATATATGTAAGAAAGAAATGTGATATTTTGGCTACAATAAAAAACTATTAACGAAGAAAAAAATATGCCATCACATATTTAAACCAAAGTTTTGCCTTAAATTGTCCACAGTTACTGGTGGTTTAAAATATTTAACAACAGATTCTACTGCTTGTGTAACTGGTCCTTAAAAAACACATTTTAGAAGTTAAAGCGAAGTTTGTCATTGCTGTCAATCTAAACCTGTTTATTTTATTAGTTAGTTGGCTTTGTGTAAACAGGCATTAAAGCAAACAAATTCTCTTGTCAAAAAGTTATTTTTTCTTCTCCTTTTCATTTACGTAATGTTTTGTTACAAAGTTGACATTAGTAATAGCTTTTTGCTTTTTTCGCCTTCAAAATTTATCTGCAATATATGCACCATTACATTTTATGCGATTTTTCCTGTCAGGTAATTGTTTGGAGTCCCACAGGCGTTTTTTTTAAGGACGTACGAAAACGCATTAAATTTTGGTGCTCTGTGTGCGATTATGATAATGAACGCAAGTTTAGTTATGTATTTATTTTTTTCTGTGGGCTTATTTAACATAAAAAGCTATTAAATTTTTTCTTTTAAGATAAATTTGATACACAACAAAAATTTGTAGAACATTTTGTTCTTTGTTACTCAACATTTACCTTTCCCAAAAACTTGAATAGCACTTACAAAAATATAATTAAGGCCGAATGTTGGTAATATTTTACTCAAGAGATGTTTTTTTATTTAATTATTTATGTTAAGACGAAATGGACTTCTGGTTTTTATTTATATTGTTTGTAAAAACATAATAAATTCAGAAAAAAAAAATTGTATCCCATAAATATACAAAAGCTTATAACGAAAAACGTGTTTACTTGCTTTATTTTATAGGGTTGTCATATTTAAACCTGGTTAAATTTTAAAGGAGACAGCTGAAAAGTATTAGCAGTTTTTCTAAAAACTTAAATTTTTGAAAGTAATGAATTATTCCCTTTTCAATTAAAAAAAAATAAACAAGTAAACCTGGAATTTCGAAGTAGCTTATATTTTTTAAAGTTTGTGCTTAAAACTACAATCCCGCCTTAAAAATTTTTGGATCGGGTACTTTCTATCTTTTATCCCCATGTTTCATCAAAATTCAACGTAGAACCATTGTATTTGGAACAAATAATTATGTTTTGAATTCTTAGAAGTAAGGACAAATAAATATTAACACTTAATAAGCTTCTACGCTTCTCCTTTACCAATTATTTTTAACCCTATTTATTAAAACAAGTCAATAATTATAAAGATTTTGTGAACGTCTTAAACCAGCCTTTATCAATCATTTCACTAACTTTTTCTCTTATGAATAATTAAGCATTTTTTGAAAAAGCTTTTTAAAAAACCTGATATCTAGTCAAGGAATAACGTTTACAGCTTTCACCTTTCTTTGAGACCACTTTTGGTTGCGCACGCTCTTAGCCCAAAAGTACCTAGACTCCTTAATAATAAAAAGCAGTTGGATTTTTAAGGCCGGCTGCTATTCTCAATCCGATGGTCCATACATTTTTGATTACGCTGCTGCATAATGGTTGAAACATAAACACGCTTTAGCTTTGGCTTCGTCTGAGTTACGTTGGGCCTGCTTTGAGGTTGCATTAAATGACACTTCCAATATGACATTTCTTAAATGGCACTTCTGTCATTAGCAGCTTTTATTTTTTCTCAAAATAAAAAAAAGTGAGTTTTAAAATCGAAAAAAAAAATAAATTTATCGTGGAAGTAACTTACACAGCCTAGAATAACCAAGGGGAATCCATCTAAAAGCAAATGTATTTTGTTTGTTATTTTTTTTACAGCTGTCGAGCTGTCAGACAAAGCAAATGTTCAGCAAATTTGAACTAGAGCTCCGTTTAGAATCACATTACGTAACATTACGTTATTTCCTTACGATTGTCAAATGAAACGTGAGGTCGGAGCTTCATTGAATTCCTATGGCTGGATTCGTAAACTTCAGGCGAAGCCGAAGCTAAAGCGTGTTTGTGTTTCAGCCATAATTGATGTTCTTTGCCTTTGATGTGCCGAATTATCTCATACTTTTCTTTCAAATAATCCCAAAGAAAGAACTCCAACGGTGTCAAATCACATGATGTTGGCGACCACGTGAAAAAACATGATCATTGAATTTGTAGCCCAAAGTTTCATTGTTTCTTTAGCAGTGTGAGAAAGAGCACCGTCATGTTGAAACAACATATCGTTCACATCCCGATCTTCCAATTCGATCCATGTCTTCCAATTCGGCCCATAAAAAGTTCGTTATCATCTCACGATAGCGAACATCATTGACGGTTACTACCTGACCGGGCTCATTTTAAAAAAAATGCTGTCCGATGTTGCCGCCAGTCTATAAACGTCACCAAGCAGTCAATCTTGGATTAACATTCGCACAAATACGGAAGTTCTGTTTATTGACCAATCCACTGAGCTAAAAATGTGCTTCATCACTGAAGATGATTTTCTTCAAAAATTGATCATCCACTGATACCATTTCTACTCACCATTCTGCCAACTGACAACGCTTGTAATGGTCAAGAGGCTTTAGTTCTTAAGTTAATTGCACCTTGTAAGCGTGTAAATACAAGACAAACCATGTTATTAGCTAAATCTGTAGTTATTCTAATCTCTGTTTTTGTTTTCAAACAAAGTTATGAAAATAAAAACAAAATTGGTCCAAATGCCGATTCGCACTTTTGAATCACCTAAAGCGCCACCAAACCAACTTCTCCATGATAAAAATAAATGATACTCGTCTTGTTTCTGGAAATCATATTAATAGCTTTAATTGAAATACGGCTTCAAAATCACGCTAATGCTTTAAAAAATAGAAACATAAATACGTAAGCTTTTTTGGGGTTTTATGAAGTATTTTTTTTTAATAAAACGCTTAATGGTTTCCCAAAATCTATAATAACAATGTTCAAATTCAGTTTAAATGTTTTTAGTATTTCGCAAAATCTTCAAAAGTTGTTACATTTAACATTTGTAACATAAATCTTAGAGAATCATCTACGGTTTTTTCGCAAAGAAACAAACGGTTCCGTTATCGAAACCAGGCTAGCACATCAAGTTTTCGAAATATATTGTAAAAATATAAAAATAAAGCTGAAAACAGGTATTTTAAAAATTTTAGCAAGTGTTAAAAAAGATTGTTGTTCGGATTCGAAATCAACGATCAAAATTCACTACAAAATGTATTTTTCAAAACCTTAAAATTATTCAATTCAAGATTTCTCAAAACTTCAACTGCAATAAAAACTCCGAACTAGTGAGTATTTCCAAAAACCAAGTAAGAATACTTCGTCTCAACATGCCTAGCCTACTGTAAAGGTAACAAGGTGCCTTTAACAACGTGGACACATCTGCATTCACATCTGCACTAACATCTCTAAACGTAGAGAGTTCGCTTGGGGATTTAATGCATTTAATGCTGACTAGCTCTCCTCGGGAGCCTTGTGGTGAATGAATGGTAACTAGGCTGGATGCGAAGGGTTTCAGAGTGATCGATTATGCAGACGACGTTACTATAGCAATTTCAGGAAAGCATCTTACTCGTAACACCTTAAAAGAACTCTTACAAAATGCCTAAGACAGACTAACACTTTGGGCTGATCGGTGTGGACTGGTTGTTAACCCACACAAAACGATACAAAATTCCATTTGTCAACCCTTTCCTATATTAAATAATTAATAAAAATTCTCAGACGAGGCTTAATACCTCGGTCTTGTTTAATATAAAAAACTAAATTGGAAACGCAATGTACAGGAAAAAGTCAAAAAAGCTACTGGTGGTCTCTTTTCTTGCAAAAAAGCTTTTGGTAATAAATGGGGCTTACAACCCAGAATCACGCATTGGCTACACATACATAGGTAATGAAACCGATTTTAATGTACGGTGTGGCAGTATGGTAGACTGCTTTAGAGAAAGCTTTAAACCGGGATAAATTAAATAAAGTTCAACGTTCAGCTTGCCTATGTAAAAACTTCTGACCAACACTATATTTAAAACGTTCAAGGTGCTTGCTATCTCTAAGCAGATCGCATATAAGCTCGATAATAGGTGTCATAACCGGACACTGTCTAATAGGAAAGCACGCCACGCGACTAGGAGACTTTAGCAGAAGCTGTATGGACGAGGAAGAGGAGGAAACAATTCTTCATCTTCTCTGTACATGCTCTGCTCTGGCTCAAAAACGCAAGAATTACCTAGGACAATTATTTTTTAACGATCTAAACGATCTAAATCATATCAGCATAATCAGCCTTTCACGTTTCATAAAGAAGTCAAACTGCTTCCATTGAGCTTAGGAGGAAGCCTCAAAATTCACGTGGTATCACAATGGGCCATTAAACTGGCCTAAGTGTGTTCGTTTCCACCTTAGATAGCCACTTAAACATAAGAATACTTGATTTAAATGTTTTTAGAAGATAACAATTTGTAAACAAAATTATAACGGGCTATCCATTTTGCCTTTTCTAAAGTAAACGTAAATAAAACACGATAAACTAATCTAATTGTTGCAAGCGTCGATTCTTTTGAAGTAATTTTTGACTACTGTTTAACTGATGTTGACCGGTATCTCAGCCATAACTTGACGAATGTTTATTTTTAAGTGCTGCTCAAGAGTTAAAAGTTAATGTGAATTAACATGGTTCTTTGCGTAACCCCACAGAAAAAGTCAAGCGATGTCAAATCGCATGATCTTGGTGGCCAGTTCATTTGGCACACCGTCTTGTCGAAAACACATGTTGTCCAAGTCATATTTTCCAAAAGCAGGCAAATAAAGTGGGTTATCATGTGACCATAACTCTCCGAATTGACGTTAACAGTCGTTCCTTCATCGTTTTCGATGAAGTAAAGTCCTATCACACCTCTGGACCAAGAGGCGCGTGACTTTTTGTGAATGTAATGGCCTCTCTTCAATTCTTAAAACCCCAATTACACCAATTTTATTTATTAATATATAAATGAAGAAATATAACAACTTAGTCCTATACTTTTGAAACCTACATAAGATTTAAAAAACAAGTTTTTTGGCTGTTCTTTAACATTTTAAGAGTTGCATATTTTTCTTAAACCTGATTCGATAGAAAAACTACAATTTAGGATAACTTACTCCTTTAAAAATCTATTGTTTATATTGTGGTACAGAACAAAACGGTTAATTTTTCTAACAATAGTGTTTCCACGGTAGACCGCTTTGTAAACTGTGTTTTCTATGTGTATTAATATACCGTGATTGGCCATATCAAAACCTTTGGTCATACTCGTATCTCTAAACAAAGTTATACAATTGGAATTATTGTTAAAAAACTGTCACATATTTCACTGCAAAACGTAAACGATCTGCATGAAGACTTAGGATTAGATCTTACTTACTTACTTACTTAAGGTGGTGCTACATTTCGGGGCGGACCTGGTCCTCAAATAACATGCGGCTCCAGCCAGCTCGTTCCCTAGCTAGCTGTCTCCAGTTTCGCACGCCAAGTTGGTTGAGGTCTTCACCCACCTGAGTCGCGGTCTTCCTATACGTCCCTCCGTCCCTCGGGATTTGATTCGAAGACCTTCCGTGCTGGAGCGTTGATGTCCATTCGCTCTACATGGTCTAAGCCGTTGGACTTTAATTCTATTAACTAGGTCAGTGTCGCTGATACAGCTCGTACAGTTCGTCGTTACATCTTCTCCTCCATCCTTCATCTATGCGTACGCATCTCGAAGCATCCTAAGACGCTCTAATCTTTCTTTGACAGGGTCCAGGCCTCAGCGTAATAAATGAGAACCGGGATGATGAGTGTCTTATAGCTGGTGATTTTAGATGTTTGAGAGAAACTTTACTTCTTAATTGTCTTCTAAGTCCAAAGAAGCGCTGGTGTCGTTGTCTGTGTTAATAGCGGTGCCTAGGTAGACAAAGTCCTTAACTACCTCGAAGTTATAGCTGTCCATGGTGACGCCTTGTCCAAGACGTCGTTGTTCAATGTCCTTTTTTGATGACAGCATATACTTGGTCTTGCCCTAATTGACCACTAAAGCCATCTTCTTCGCTTCCGTCGCAATGCTCAATCTCACGCTTTGATCTTGCATCGGTAAGATCTTTTCCGACCTTGATAGAGCAACGTGCATTCTCCATCGTCATTCTGCACAAACGGATAAGTTGGACAGGGCTGCCAAAACTAGACATTGCTCCGCAGAGCTCTTCTCTATTGATGCTGTCATACGAGGCTTTAAAATCGATAAACAGATGGTGGGTATCGCTTTGAAGTTCGTGGGTTTTTTCCAAGATCTGCCGTAGTGTGAAAATTTGTTCGATAGTGCACTTTCCTGGTCTGAAGTCACGTCTCCTTTCTTTTGTATCGGGCACACTATGCTGAGATTCCACCCATCGGACATGATTTCTTTATACCATATTTTTCAGATTAGTTGGTGCATGCTCCCTTACAAGACATCGCCTGCTGCTTTGAATAGTTCGGCAGCAATGCCTTCAGCCCCAGCAGCTTTGTTTGACTTCAGCTTAGATATAGCTATCTTCACTTTGTCAAGGTCGGGTAGGCGGAATCGTTGATATGCGTCCCCTAGGTTGAGTGGTTCTATCTCCCTTACAGCGAAACTAGGTTCGTCATCGCTTTCCCTGAACGTCTTTATAGGTTTCGGTTCGTTTCTGGTACCCTTGGGAGGTTTTTTTACCTTTGGGTAAAATGTACGAACCTCATTCCTGTTGTGACATCCCTCTATCTTTTCGATCACGTTCTTCTCTTGCTCTGTTTTTTTCCATCTAAGAAGCCGATGTTCTTCTCTCCTCTTTAGCTCTCAGAGCTCGCGAGCAGCTCTGGTCCTTCTGTGCAGTGCCGTTTTGTATGCCTGCTGTTCCGCTGCGGGCGCTTGCCGGCATTCGTCGTAAAACCAGGGGTTTCGCTGTGGTGGCAGTGTGAAACCTAGCACTTCAGAGGCGGCATCTCTGATGGTTGCAAGGCAATGTTGCCACTGGTTTTCAATGCTTAATGCACGTATCATAGCATTCCTTAAGAGGTTACTATACTGGATAAGTGGCGTGAATTAAGTTAACAGACAACGAAAGTTTTTAAAAAAATAAACAACTTTATTTGTTGACGTCCAAAAATCAAATGCACAAGATTTTTAATTCATAACCTTCACAATGAGAACAAACTATAGATACATATTTATTATTTGGTGTGAGAACGGAAATGCAGAAGGCTTCTCACACCTGAATTTAAATGGTTTTAGTTTACAAATTCAAAATAAAGCAACTATGTGCTGACAATCAAATTTAAATGAAATGTAATATTATTTATAATGAACATTAAGTAGAAGGTTATGATTACATTGATATTATATATATATATATTTATGAAGATTCATAACTCCTCCCGCCTAAGTATGAAGTGACGGCCATGATAATGTAACATTATCGTTCGGAGCTTCTTGGTCTATTGCTTCCTCTTCAGGATTATTGTTTCTATGACGTTTAAGGTATAGTATGGTTGCAGTTAAGATAAAGATGATGATGATGTAAATCAAAAACTCTGGTCGGTGGTCTGGCATATCTTTGGTCAAAGTGATAACTTCGGTGTTGGTTATTTTGGTTGCTTCCAATGTACTGCTATTAAATTTGTCTAAATGAAGAGAGTTATTAATTTTTATAAAAATTGATGGAATAATTTTAATTTGATCCCAAAACATAGTTAATTTGTTTTTGTAGATAATATTGTTAATTTTTATTTCACATTCTTCATAATGTAAAAGCAGGGTTCCGGAGATAAATTTGTCATCGATTCCACATGTTGAAGTCATCTTCGTGGTCGGGGAATTAATTAATAGTATGAATCCTTCTTCTGGTTGGGTGATACTACTGTTGATGGTGGTTTCGATGACGTCACAGGTTGCTTCCTTGTTTTGAATGATTTTTGGTATGCATTTTTCAGAGGTCAAGTTCTTTAGCTCTTCTTTTGGGCAGTAAAACGTATGTTCAATGGATGTACAAGGTTTGCTCATGTATTGGATGAAATGTTCATTCATAATTACATAGGATTGATTTAAATTTATATTGAGAGTTTCGTTTATAGGGAGTTTTATCAAATGGTATAGGTTGAAAGGTTGTGGGAGAAGGATAGGTAGTTTTATACTGAAAATTATGTTTGTATTATTATAATAAGCTTGTAGAGATAAAAACTCATAAAGTTGTTCGTCAGAAGAAATTTTAATATTTTGTAAATTCATATGTTCATGTATCAGATCAAGCTCACCAGGATTCAAAATTTGTTTGGATATTATATTAACTTTAGCCAAATTAATTGATTCAATTATTTCTTGCAAATGGCTTGTAAGAATTTCAATATTATAATTAATCTGATATATATATTGCATGTATTGAAATTTGTCTTCATCGGTTCGAATTTTTTGAGAGATTACTAATTGATACTTGCTCAAATACTCTTCTAAATCTTTTTGCTGTGCATTAATGTGATTGGTTATGTTTGCAAATCTTTGGATCATTTTGTCATTGATTTGTACTTGTCTGTTTAATTCTTTATTCATGTCATGTTCGTTGAGTTTTAAATTTTGTATGTCTTTATTTATTTGTTCTGCGTCATTATTGTCCATGTTGCCTGTAATTGTTTTGATCAAGGAACCTGGTCCGTTGATTAATCCTCTCCTTTTCCGGTATCGGGGAAGTAAAGACAACAATTTTGTTTGTAGTTCTTTAAATTTGAGATTAGTGACATCTTTCATTAATCCTAGGTTTGTATTTTTATTAATGAACTCTACAGATTTCTTAATGTTGTTAATATTTTCTTCATAGGCGGTTAAATTTACGATATGGATGATTTTTATGTTAGATTCAATCACTCGACTCGGACCTAATTTCATGGGAAGGATGCCTTGACTCTTGGATAGATCTTGTATGTCCATGCGTTGACTCATGGCTTGGGTTACCCTGAAATTTTCGTTTTTTTAGTAATTTATTTTTGTGAGCTTTTCTATTGTTTTTGGTTAGTACTGTTATTTTATTGTCTTTGATTACTGTAAGTTTTTTCGCTCTGGGAGCCATTTTATTCCTTCTGTTATTCCGTTCGAAGATTATATCATCCTTATGGAATAAAGGTGGAGTTTCCCTATTTTTATTAATTTTATCTATGTTTAATTTATTGTGGGTTTGGATTTTGTTTTTAATATCTCTATACAATTGGTCTTGATAAGTTTTTAGTTTGTTAATATAATCATGTTCCGAATCATCACGTGTTAATTGCTTGAATTTATGTGTCCTTCCCGTCATTAGTTCAAATGGTGTTAGGTTTGTCACAGTATGTATGCAGTTGTTGTAGGTTATTAGTGCTTCATTTAATATGTCAGTCGGAATCTGTTTGTTGTTTTTATCGTAAATAATTCGATATATTTCGGTCAAAGTTGAATGGAAACGTTCGACCGGTGAGTTACCAGTAGAATTTTGAGGTGTCGTTATGTGTAAGTTTATATCGTATTGTGTGCAGAAATCTTTGAATAGATTAGATTTAAATTCAGCAGCTGAGTCACACACTATTTTCTTTGGTGTACCGTGTTGCGAAAAGAACTGTCTTAATGAACTGGATATACACATACTGTCACGTGCCGTAAGAATAAAAGCAGAAGCAAATTTCGAAAATTTGTCTAAAATGGTTAAAATTTGTACGTTATGAATGCTGTAAACATCAATATGTAAAATATCCATGGGTTTATTAGGTATTTCTGAATGTTCGTATTGAATTTTCGGTGGATGTCTGTCGTATTTAAGAAGTTTACACTTTTCGCAATTATTAATTGTTTTGGTTATTTTTTCATTCATTTTGGGAAAGTAATAAGTTCTTCGGAGATGGTTAAAAGTTTCATTGATGCCACGATGATTACTATCTTCATGGTATTTATTTATGATTTCATCTTGTTGGTCGGAATTCGTAACATCGTTTAAATTTTCTGTACACCTAATAAGTTTAAATATTTTATTACTTGCAAAATATTTTGAAAATACATGCTGCACTAGTCTGAATGTATCATTGTCAGTATAAACAGCTGTTAGTCTTTTAGGGTTGAGATATTCTTTTAAGATTGAAATTATAACAGATTCTTTGTCTAGGTCAGGTTGTCTAAAAATGCGTCTATGTTTGGTCTCAAAAAGAACATTATAAACCATGTTTGGTTTCACTACACAGTTAGTTTTGTTCAAAACTAATTGTTCAGTAAACTCATTAAGTGGTCTTTCAGAGATGTATATACCATCGTTTAGATTTTCAGAAGCAGAATGAACAGTTGATATATTAGAATTATTTTCTGATAAACTTGCATTATTTTGAACAGATACATTTGAGGCTTGTAAAATAGAGTTCGAGCCATTAGATTCGTTAAAATGAATTTCTATCCGACTTAAGGCATCAGCATTTGTGTTTGCTTTACCTTTTTTATACATAATCTCATAGTCGAATTCCTCTAATTTCAAACGCCATCTTACAAGTTTTGAATTGGGTTCTTTAAGGGAAAACAACCAATTAAGAGGCTTATGGTCCGTTATGATTTTAAATTTACGACCAAATAAATAGGGTCGGAAATATTTTGTCGACCAGACAATAGCTAGAAGCTCTTTTTCGATTGTACTGTAATTTTGTTCCGAACTCGTGAGTGTTCTTGAAGCGTAGCAAACTGGTCTATTAGATCCTATTGGGCCTTGACTAAGTACTCCTCCTATGGCGACATTACTAGCGTCAATTGTTAAATTAAATTCTTTAGTAAAGTCGGGATATTGTAATAAAGGATCATTACTTAGAATGTCCTTGCAATGATTGAAACATTTTATATATCGTTCGTTAAGAACTATCTTATTTCCCTTTTTTAAGCATTCTGTTAAAGGCTTTGTAAGATTTGCAAAATCTTTTATAAATTTTCGGTAGTATCCAAGCAACCCCAAAAAGGATTTAATTTCAGTTTGAGTTGATGGGATTGGATAATTTTTAATTGCATGGATCTTATTAGGATTCGGTTTCACACCTTCAGATGTCACTAAGTGACCAAGAAATTCTACTTCTTTGCGTAGGAATTCTGATTTATCCAATTGAATTTTAAGGTTAGCCGATCGTAATTTTGAAAAAACCATTTCTAAGTTTTCCATATGTTCTTGTAAGGACGTTGAATAAACGATTATATCGTCCATATACACAAGACATACTTTACCTATTAATTCACGCAGAATATTATCCATTATTCTTTGAAATGTTGATGGGGCATTTTTGAGCCCGAAGGGCATTCGAATATACTCGTAATGTCCATGATCAACAGTAAAAGCGGTCTTTTCTATATCCCTAGGATCTACTTCAATCTGGTGAAACCCAGATGCAAGATCAAGTGTGGAAAAGTACATAGATTTTCCAAGTTTATCTAATATTTCTGTTATGTTCGGTAGAGGGTAACGATCGCCTATAGTTTTATCGTTTAGTTTACGGTAGTCTACTACAAGCCGCCATTTCTGTATGCCAGAGGCATCACGTTTCTTTGGAACAATCCAAATAGGACTACTCCAAGGAGAAAAGCTAGGTCTTATTATTCCTTGCTTTAAAAGTTTTTCGATTTGTGATTTTATCTCCTGTTTGTGCACTTCTGGATACCGGTACGATCTTGTATAAATCGGTATATTGTCTGATGTTTGAATACGATGTTTAATTGTATTTGAGAAGGACAATTTTTCACCTTCAAGAAAGAAAACATCATCATATTTCCTACACAATTTAAAAATTGATTTTTGTTCTTCAGTATTGAGATGTTCTGATCGAATTAGTTTGGTAATATCAATTTCGGATGATATATTTTGAATTTGTTCGTTAAAAGGGAAAATATTGACATTGTTTATTTCTATGAACTGTTGAAAATTTTCTACTGTAATAGGTTGTTCCAAAAAAAAACTTTTGTTCAGTGTTTGAAATATTATGTACTTCAATATCACTATACCAGTTTTTTGACTGGTAGATGCCTTCAGGTATTTCTAAATAATTATTAATTTTAGTCGGTTTTATGTATATATCACCATCTTTGTAATCTACAGGTAGTTTTGCTATCATTCTACAATTTGCTGGAATATTGTATATTTTAGACATTAAGTTTGGTTTGAATAACAAGGGCAGAATTGCGTATTCAGTTTTAAGTTTTTTATTAGGTAAGTCAATAGTTGCATTAAGTTTTTTGAGAGTTTCTAAACCTATCAATCCATCAAAATAGTTATGAAACTTAAAAAGGAGAAATGTTATAGGTTCTTTGCAATTGAATTCAGGGAATGCATCAAAGGTAATTTTTTTGTTTAGTGTATGGGTATTTAAAACTGTCTTGATAGTAACGTCTTCTATGTTTTCATGATATTGAGGGTTTGTATATTCTGGGTTAATAAAATTTGCACAAGCACCGGTGTCTATTAAGAATTTTAAATGTTTACCGTAGGGTGAAGCTATATTAATATATGGTAATTGGTTATTTCCATGATTATTTAATTCTAAGAAACCGTATTGTTTTCCGAGGCTTTTATGTGAAAATTTGAATCATCAATTTCATTTTTGTTTTCTGACTTAATTTCCTGATTTGATATGTCGTATTGATAACTAATATTATCTTCATATTGTTCAACATAATAATCTAAATTTGGTTCATAATTAGTAGAGTCATTGGAATTTTGATAATAATCGTAGTCATTATTTGTTTCTGGGTCATAATCAATGTTATGTACTTCTTTTATTGAATATCTAGGTACTGGCTGAGAAAAATTTCTTTGATAGGGATGATTTTGTACGGGAGTTGGAAGCGTTCTAGCTTGGCCGCTTGCAACTTCCATTGGTGTAGAATTAATTTGTGGCTTATTGAAATTGAAGTTTGGTCTAGGAGTAGAATTATAGTGAAATTGGTTAAATGGTTTGGAAGTAAGCATATTATTTGATGGAACAGAAAATCTATTATTAAATTGTTGTTGCGCTGGATATTGTAATCTTGGAGCACTCTGTTGAATTGGTCTATATTGTGGTAATTGGTTGTATTGAAGGTTTTTAAAAAGATGTTGTGGGGAAGAATTATTAAAATTAGGTTGGATTGATTTATTAGGTCTGGAAAATAACAAATTAGAACTCGGTGAAGGTTTAATCAGAGAAACATTTTGGTTGTTCATATTTTGAGAAGGAAATTTGTTTTGAGTTGTGGAATATTTCATATAAAACATATTTTGTTCTTGAACACAATAATTAAAGGCTTCTGTAAGCGTTTTGGGCTTCATTGCACGAATTGTTGAACCTAATGGTTCTTTCAATCCGATTAGGAAGGTATTTAGACACATATCCGTAAAGAGAGATTTTTTGGCTGTAACAACTGATGGTAATTTTTCATGAATTTGAACATGGTTTACTATTGTGGACAGTAATTCTATTACTTTCGCGTAAAATTGTTCAATAGTTTCTGTTGTTTGTCTAAGACCGTGAAGGTCTCTTATCAGAGATGTTTCATTTCTCTTGTCTGCGTAGTGTAGAATGAGATTAGCTTTTATAGTATCCCAGTCTGTTGGGGTGCCATACATGTTTAGTACTTCATTGGCATCTCCCACAATTTTGTTTCGAACAGCTCGTAAAATAACATTCGCATACGGTGTACCATCTATTTGTGGTAATAAAACTAATATTTCCTCTACGTTTTTAATGAAGTCATACAATGACCTCGGGTTACCATCATAGAGTGGTAGGTCTTTTATAGCGTCCGGAATACGGAGACTTTGAAATATAGCGTTTACGTCTGGAGCCGTTGGGATTGTTGGGATCGTTGGGTTAGACATTGTTGAGTTACTAGCAGAAAGATTTGGAAGGTTTTCAGTTTCTGTGCTAATATGATTTTCTTCCAAAATTATTTTGGATTCGTAGGGAGCTGTATTAGATACACGACTTTGTTTATCTTTAGGCATATGTTAAAAAAATATATATATTATTATTAATATTACTACTTTTTTTTTTTCTTAATTATTATTTAGAATTATTTAGAACCAACTTTATAATATATTTTTTTTTCTAGGCTTAAATTAATTTATTTTATTATTTATATCTAATTAGAAAGGCAATTTGATTAAGGAAATGAACAATATTCATCAATACAGAACTCACATTAAAACAATCCAGTAGAACATTGTTTCCTATCCTGAATTTCGGTCTGGTAAAGTTCTTCTTTGCTGTAGCAGGTTCCTGGTTTGATGAAGGTGTTGTACTTCTGTTGTTGCGTAAGTTCTTTGTGTCTTTTTCACAGTATTCACAGTTAACCGGTGTCTTTTTTGTTTTTAGTATCCACAATAAACCGTTGTGATTTTCTTATTTTATTATTCACTATTAACAGTACTGTTTTTTTTTTTTTTTTTTTATTATTTTTTTTTTTTTTTTTTTTTTTTTGATTTTACACAATAAACCGTTGTGATTTTCGTATTTTATTATTCATTATTAACAGTAGTGTTTTTGATTTTACACAATAAACCGTTGTGTTTTTCTATTTTATTCAACACGATTAACTGTATTGTTTTACACAATAAACCGTTGTGTTTTTTTGTGAAAAAAAGAAATCCGCACGACTGCGCCAATTAAGTTAACAGACAACGAAAGTTTTAAAAAAAATAAACAACTTTATTTGTTGACGTCCAAAAATCAAATGCACAAGATTTTTAATTCATAACCTTCACAATGAGAACAAACTATAGATACATATTTATTATTTGGTGTGAGAACGGAAATGCAGAAGGCTTCTCACACCTGAATTTAAATGGTTTTAGTTTACAAATTCAAAATAAAGCAACTATGTGCTGACAATCAAATTTAAATGAAATGTAATATTATTTATAATGAACATTAAGTAGAAGGTTATGATTACATTGATATTATATATATATATATTTATGAAGATTCATAACTCGTGCGTTGATAGCAATGTGGTCAATCTGGTTGACAGTTGATTGATCAGGTGATTTCCATGTCCCCTTGTGGACATTGAGATGTGTCAACTGCGTACTAGCTTCTAGAACGTCTCGCCCCGCAGCGAAATCGATCAGCTTGAATCCGTTGTCGGAGGTGGTGTCGGGCAGGCTGTATTTCCCCATTGTGCCACCAAAGATGTCTTCCCTTCCTAGCTTGGTATTAAAATCTCCTAAGACAATTTGGTGTCTTCATCTTTCCTCTGTTGGAGCATGCACGCATATTAAGCTTATTTTGCCTTAATGCGGATTGTCGTAATGCGCTCCCTAACACTGTTGAAATTCAAGACTTTTTACCTGAGTCTAGGATTAGGATTAGATCAGGTAAACAAAATTTGAATATAGTAACCGGTTGTTAATTTTTCCTATTTTTCTACAAATCACTGTTTAGAAGCTAATCTGAGATTAAGTTGCTTCTAATGGAACTAATTTTTGTTTAATTCAGAAAAGACGTACCCATAAAACTACTTAAATATTTCTTGTTCTTCAATAAAGAAAACATTCTTCAACTTTCGGGGATGTTTCAACAATTTCTGTGTCTATCTATAAGCTCTAAAGTGTGCACAATAAGATCGAAAAAATTGAATGATTTTTTGCCATAAAAATAAGGATTACTTCTGAAGGCACCAACGGGAAAAGAAAATGCTTCCTTTTTGGTTAATCCCCCTGAACTTCTTATTTCCTTCATTGAATACATGTGACATTTAATATTATCATGAACTTCTGGTCATTTCCAATTGATTCCTTGATAAAAATGTTAAGACTCTATTTATCCCTCTTTCTCTTTTACTTTTTCTAATAATATTATCAATAAATTACTTTCTTTTTGCCCCTAAAATGAAATATCCTAGAATTATATTGACAATACACCCAAACAAAAATAAATATATAATCAATAAAATGTCGTTAATAATAGAATTGTCGAAATAGAATTTCGATAAACCTTTTTTATTCAATTCCTTGTTCAATAGACAAACAACAACAACAAGAAAGAAACAGTTAGAAGACAACAATAGTATGTATTTCGTATGTTTGTATAATATTATAAATGTTAAGAGAACTTGAAATGTTACATTTAATTCAATATGCTCGTATATGTAGCTAAGTACCATTGTCACATCAAAACGAAGGAGAGTGAAGAGTCCCTTTCTTATCCTTGTTATGAATGAAACGACACATGTCCAAGTGTCCTGTGTCCATCCTTCATATCGTCAGTTTAATACCTCTGCCTCCATGTTCCTTCGTACGTATTGTTCCACCGCATGTTCGGTTTATAAATCACCCCCTTAAGACCCACCACCGGTATCGACCGCCAACAACACCAACAAAACTACTCAACTGAACTCTGTTGGTCATTTTCAGAAACTATTGTCATCGTGTGTCATTGTTTGGAAAGATCCTTCTCCTGGAAACTCACCGAGAGGCACTTATCATATGCATACAACACATACCTACACCAGTGCAGAGGCAGAGGAGCCCTAACCCTCTCAACTCAATCAATATGCTCCTTTTGGACAATAGTCCTAGACTATGATGAACAAGGATCTGATGAGGGTGGAGATAGTTTTCACTTCGTTTGTTTAATTTCCATCATTTTTGAACAAGGACGACGACGACGATATGACGACGAGGTGTGTCGCTAGCTCCTGTGATGACTACTCCTTTTGTAAAAGTTCAAATAGGAAAGCAAATCCGTCCCTGCGTATATCCTTGCCAAACAAAAACAACCAAAGGGCCAGCTCCGAAGTGATGGGGAAGGGGAGGCGAATAGATTGCGGTTGATGGTTGATACGGAGAGCGATAAGTTGTTTTGTTAGCAGTTAGAGGGTGGATATTGTGTTCTGTTCATAGAGGTATTCCAGGATCCAGAATTCAGAACAGTCAAGGAATGCTCTAGCCAAACTTGGCTGCAGGGCCTCTGGATGAACTAAAGGGTCATATGTGCCTCTGATTCTGCCTCTACCTCAGCTTGGTAATGGAATTTGATGAGTTTTTTGGTTGAATATAAATATTTTCTTTTTTTTTTACAAACTATGTGTAAATGAGTATAGCATCAGCAATGTCTCTCGGTGAGAGATAACAATGGCTATATGCATAAGGTAGACAGAGAGATAAGAGGTATGAAGTATGGCTGCAGATTGTTTGTTGGCAGACATATTTTCGAAATTGAAAATTCCACCGCATGAGTTTTGGAAAACATCGTTTTTAAATGTTTTTTTTTGTCTCCCTTTTTTTATTTGAAGGGGGGTGAAAACTTTCATATATCTACGAGTAGTGTCGGAGTTTGATGAAATTGAAATGGAGAGGGTTTTAAATCCGGGCTGATGGGAGTTAAGTGGTTTGGGTTATTTGTTTTGTTCGGTGATATGAATGGGATATTATATAAAAGACTGAAGAGGTCAGGCTTACAATATTTGAATATAGTGATTATTAAATTTTATTATTTTTTAATTTCATGTATGTGAATTTACAAAAGTTCATGCATGGCTGAACAATGAACATGGCTTTTTTTTTTAGCAATGTGGGAAATTTATATTCATATTTTGAATAAACAATAATAAGAGTTCAAGGGTACTTTAAATGGGGATTTCAATATTTGTGAACAAAGATTTGTAAAGATAAAATTAAATGCAAATATCAATTGACTGAAAGGACTCGTTTAACTGACAATCGTTAAAATATGGATCAACAATACAGTGATGGAAAACAAAACAATATAAACGTCAAAAAAAACTTTAGTTTCAACAAAATTCTTTTTGGATATGTAGCGAAATTTATAACTTAAGAATTTATTTTAAAAAATTAATGGAAGTTTTAAAATCTTTTATTTTCCAAAACTCGAAAGAGACACCTTGAGCCGTAAAAAGGCTATAAAATTTCAAAAACTAAACGTTTTAAATATTAAACAAAAAACGATTTATTTAAAAATGACGACTCAACAGCGTTTTTGAAATGATGTCTTTTTTTAAGGGTCCACAGCCGGACTTACAACGCCTGTAATTTCTAAATTAAAAAGAGGCTGGGATGCGACCCACACTGATAACTTCCCATCCCGTCTGCCGATTTGTCTTGCTTCAAAGTTTGTCTATATGTACTCGTACCAATTTTTACCAAATTTGCGTACTATTTTTTGTAGATTTTTTTTTTAATGAAAAAACGGACTGTTAGATTTTTATATACAAATTACTGAATATCGAAAACAATATTTTCTGTGAAATAAAATAAGTTTGAAGCGAAAATTTTTAATTTTTGAAAAGCTATTTAAATTGAAAGTAAATTTTTACCAAGTATTAGAATTGTTTTTTTTAGAGTTTTATTTTTTGTAAAAAAAACTGTCAATTCGATTTTATCGAATATTGAAAACAATATTTCTTATAAGATAAAATTAGTTTGAAGAAAATATTTCAAGTTTTTGAAAAGATATTTGAGTCAAAAATCAATTTTCACCAACTTTTGGTAAATTTTTTTTAGGTTTTTAATTTTTTGCACAAAAACTGTCAATTCGATTTTTTTTTAAATTTTAATGAATGTTGACAAAAATATTTGTTGAAAGATAAAATTTGTAAAGAGCCAATATCTTCAATTTTTGGAAAAATATTTAAGTCGAAAATCAATTTTTACCAACTTTTAAACATTTTTTTGTATGTTTTTATGTTTTGTAAAAAAACTGTAGATTCGATATTTCTCAAAATTTGTCCTAATGTTTAAAACAATATTACTTATAAGTAAAAATTAATTAGAAGCTATTATCTCTAAGTTTTGAAAAGATATTTGAGTCGAAAATCAATTTTTACCAACTTTTATAAATTTTTTTTAGGTTTTTATTTTTTGTAAGAAAACTGTGAATTCAATTTTTTTCAAACTTTAACTGAATGTTGACAACAATATTTTTTGAAAGATGAAAGTAAATCAAAGCCAATATCTCAAAGTTTTGAAAAGATATTTGAGTCGAAAATGAATTTTTACCAACTTTTATTAATTTTTTTTTTAGGTTTTTATTTTTTGTAAAAAAACTGTCAATTCGATTTTTCTTAAAATTTTTCAGAATGTTGAAAACAATATTCCTCATAAGATAAAATAAGTTTGAATCCTAAATTTTAAGTTTTTGAAAAGATATTTGAATCGATATTCAATTTTTACCAACTTTGAGTAATGTTTTTTTTAGATTTTTATTTTTTATAAAAAAAACTGTCTATTAGATTTTTCTCAAAATTTTATCAGATATCAAAAACATTATTTTTCGTTGCACAAAATTGTTTTGGAGATGAAATCATATTTCAGTCGTAAAATTTTGGAGGTGACAAATTTTTTTTGTCAGTTTTATTGATTTATAAAAAAACCGTTATATTGATTTTTTTCAAAAAATATACTTGTTTGGTATCACGTTACAATATATTATATAAAATTTAATTCAAGTCTCTAGCGTTTTTGGTTCGTAAGTTATTTAGGGTTAACCAAAATTTTCACCTTTTTTTCAAACTGCTAGCATAAAAAAACCACCCACGCAATTTTCTTGAGAGCCCTTTCTGCATCTTTGTGCCTTATTATCTTTATAACAAAATTTATTTGAAATCGATATCTCTTCTGGTTCTTGAGCTATGGACGACGAAAAAAACGTTGCGAACGTACGGACGTACGGACGTACAAACGTACGTACACACGCACGCACAGACATCTTTCTAAAAATCTTGAAACGTCGAGAAATGTCAAAATTTTCAATTTGACAAATCGGATCCATTACAATAACTTCCTATGGGAAGTTAATAAGAGTTAGTGGACATTTTTTGACTGTTAGAAAAGTACTCAGAATTTTTGAGATACATTGATTTTTCGTCGAAAAGCTCACTTCTTAAGTTAAAAATGCAAAACTTGCGTACAAAACCGTCACGAAATTGAAAATGACAAATTAACTAAGCCATGTATCTCGATGGAAAATGTACTTTCAAGGAATATCGAGTCAAACGGTTGCAAATTGTCCAAGTTATAAGTTCAGCAATTTTTTTTACATTCAGTATTGAGATAAACGCGTTTGAAGTTTTGAATAGTAGAAAATTATAAGTAATTTTGCAATACTTCCGATACAAAAGGTTGAAAACTGAGTGCTATAAGGCTTCTTCCAGCAATAACCTTTTTGATCAAAAATTCGATTTTTCGGAAATTCTAAAGTGGCTTAACCACTTAAATTGGCAAACAATACACAAGATGCTGGCAGCATGCTTCCTTAGCTGCGGTCTATAGGTTGTACAAATTTCGAATTTTTTTTTGGTTTATGGTCTTGTCAACATCGTTTAACCAATTTAAAACTTGAATTTAGTTATCTTGGAGTTAGGTCTGCATTGATTTGGAAATGTGTTTAGAATCATCATTCTCATATTTAAAAAATGCATAAGGTTCCACAATGTTATCTAGCATTTGCAAGATTTTTTGGACTACATAATAATGTAGAGTTTTTTATCAGATTCGAATCTGTTGAAACTAGATTCGTCAACTCACGATACTCTTCTTTCGAGTTGTAAAGGTTTTTTGCAAATGTTCTTTTGCGAATCCTAAAAGGTAACTTTGTTACTTGTTGACTTGGCACAAGCAGCTTTCTTCTTAAAGTCATTTGTCTGTCCTTCTGCTAGGTGTTCATGTTACCACTGCACCATATTCTTCATAAATTTGTTGTTTTATAGCTCTAGACGTTTTGAACGGATCTTTCTTACAAAGAAAGGATTGCATAATTGTAATGAATTACTATTATGTTGATGACATTTTGTTTCATTATGGCGATAAAAAAGATAACGTTATTCTCTACAAAAAACTTGGCTGTTCTTATAAAAGTTTTTCCTATTCGATCTTGACTACTTCGAACTTTAATCTCTAAAAACTGTTTTCGGCTTTTGCTTGAAAGCATTTCCGTTTAAAAATGTTCAAATTTGTCAACAACAGAAATAGTTTAAAAACTCTTAGGTATCTTAACAAACGTCCACAAAAATTTTTCTTTGATATGCCGCTTGGTAGTGTCATGCGGCCATTTATTTTCATTTCATTTCATTTCTTTTTTTTTTGTAAATGACTTAGGCGTAATCGAATTTTTGTATAGGTCTTAAAGATATTTTTCATCGCCTTTCGAACGAAGCTATGAAAATGTTACCGTAACTCGTATAGATCTTAATTTTATATTTACTAATTTTAAAATAAAGCAGTTACAGTCTTGACATAAGGGTTTCTTCGTATACGTTTTTCTAGTAAGACCAATTCTTTCTCATGAACGCATTCCAACAGTTGTCTCAACAAACCCGTTTGGAACCCCTTAATTGACAAAGGGCGTCTACTACGCCTATGCGCCATCTTGTCCGGTTTCCGGAGATGTGTTTCAGCTTTCTCCTACTCTTGCCTATCAACGCTGATTCCGCCTCGACTGTCCTGCGTCATGTTCTTCTCCGTCGTATAGCTCTTAGTCGTAAGATACTTTATAAAATCAAATTCTCCAATTTCTTCCCTATTTTGGTAAAAAAAAAACCAATTTAATTCTGCACAAAAATAAAATTTAAAATAATTAAATATATGAAATTTTAAAATAAACTTAAAAGTTGAAGAAATAAAAACAGTGCAATTTTTGGATGCTGTTGCAAATTTCAAACCGCTCGACCGACCCCACGGGCTGAATATAATTACAATTATCTTTAAACAATTTTGGATTTTCGAATCCAATATTCTCAAAGATCGAACGCGACTTAAATTCCTTTTTTTAAATTAAACGAAATCAAAATTGCACACCGCCGAGAGTTATTGTGACACTTTACGAGAAACGTCAGCCGGTGTGTGTCAAACAGGTGAAAGAATTCCCCAAAGAAGTAATAAGGTATCACCAGCACTGTAGCTCAGTCTTTTATTAATCGAAGTGATCAATAAATTGAAATAAAATTAATATCAAAATGATGTTGAAATAAGACGAGGTCGTATGTCGTATTGATTTAAGTAGGCGCCAGCAAAAATTTTTAATGGAAGTTTAACAAAACCAAAAGCTGAACAATTAATCTTGAAACAAATTTATGAAATAAAAGAGTAATAAATTAAAATTACCTTTTATTACCTGGAAAACCTTGGCCGAAAGCGGGATTAAAAACCAGAATCTTTTATGACAACAAAATTACAAATTGAGATTTTGAGATTGACAGAAGGTTAGATCTCGATAAAAATGAATGAACAAAATAAATTACGAACATTTTTTATTATTAAACAAAATTGGTAAACCAGGAAAAAAAATAACTCCAAGAAGATTTTCGACACAAAAAATCAAACTTTAAGAAAAATATCGTACAAAAAAATTACGTTACGTTGGTCTTTAAAAACAAATTTCTTCACACAATTTTTCGTTCGTCTTTTAGCTTTGGGCGCAATTCAAAAAGTGCCATCATTATGGCGAGCTTGACCCTTCCGGTTACTTGCACTTAGGCAATCCTCTCTGATCTTATGCGTGGTGAACGATCTGTCTTGCTTCCGCAACTTTCTCCATCCATAAGATTGGGGTGTGCGACCGAGATTCCAGGTATCTTTCATCGCACGCGATCTCTGTAAAGAGGTGCTGCGATAACCCAGTAGCTCAGTGAATGAGTTCAGCTCTTCACCTTCGAACCCATTCCAACCAAGACTTTCTGGAAAATCATGTGGAATTACTCGCATTATTGAGTACCTATACACGCGCTCGATTTCGGTTGAGGAAAAACTATTTATGTCGTGTTGAAGAAAGCCGGTAGCTTTATTAAAATTGTCTTGGAGTGATTTTCTATCGTGAATACTTTATAATGGGCCCTCGGCCCTACTAAGTTAAAGTTGGAGTGACTTTCCTACACACATTGGCATGGGTATCTTCTTAATGCCTTTGTAGATATTATTATGCCGGCGCACAGTTCGTTGGTGTGGAATCCTTTCGCACACCTTAGTAAGACCTGTTAAATTTGTTTTCCCAAAATGCTAAAAGAGCAGGTCCAGGTTTCTACTAAATTCTTCCAGAATTTAGGGGCGCATTAAAAATTGTTAAGGGTGGTTAGCAAAAAGGGAGGCGAAACTTGTTGTGGTAAAATTTACCGCAACAAAGCAATACATACTTGAAGAGTATTTCGAAAGTTTATTTGAAAAGTACTATTTGAAAATTTAAAACTGTGAAAAGATAAGAACCAAAAAAGCTTGAATTTCAAAGTCGAACATAATAACAAAAAGAGAAAATAACTTTCATTAATATAATTTGTCTTAAAATTTCAATAGGAATAAATTTTGGAGAAAAAATGTTAAAATTCAAGACAGAAACAAAGTATGACGTGCGATTCACTTGAAACAAGTGGCAGATGTCACAATTCTCAAGAAATTTAAAGGTCCTATGTTCAAATTATTCTAGGGCCATACAAAAATCCATTGTTTATTTCAAACAGCGACAAAAGCTTCTTCAAATTCGACCTTAAATCTACTTCAAAATTAATTTTCTTCAGTTTATTAAGATTTCTAATCTTTGGAACTTAATGAATTTTGAAAATAACTCCATTTTAAGAGTACCAACAATTACAAAATTGTTATTTTTTTGAATGTTGTAGCCAAAACAACAAACTTGGGAAGTTACCCTAAATTTTTGATAAAACTTCTGAAACATGGAATTGTCAACATATTTTTGATGTGCATACAGAGAATTTACCTTAAATCGCCTTCTTATATTTCCAAAAACATGTGTAGCACATGTATGCTTTAAACACGTTATGGATTTTCGGCCCGTGGAACCATTAAAATTCCCTCATCTATTCTTTGATTTAATTAAACCTCATTTCTACGAAAACAAATCAAAACATGAAATTGATTTTAATCCCAAACTTATTGTTTGTTTCTCTCTTTGCATTCAAAATAATATTTTCAATCAAAATAAATAGATTCAAAGATAGAACATCACGACGAAATATACCTTCGGGCCCCTATTTAATCCAAAATAATTTTGCCCAAAGCATCAGCAATAAAACACCAACAAAGATTTTTGTATGCTGAATCTATTTAATAATGTAATTTTACAAGGATCAAGTTTAATCAAATCAAATCAACTCAAATCATCTCATTTCATCACAACTCAACTCAAAAACACTCAAATTCCATTTGAATTGGAAAGAGGTTAATTTTATTGTGTGTATTTTGACTATGAGCACGATGAACATCATGATGAATTTCAAGTCAACGCAATTTGTCCAAATTTATAATTTAATTTGATTTGTAATCCCAAACTAACCCTGAAAAGGCTTTGAATAAAATCTATCAAATTCCATAGAAATCCATAAGATAAGCTTTAGCTGTTTTTTTTGTATGCAGCTGGTGTTGTTGTTTTGCCCTTGGCTAAAAATAAATTCGATAAATTTAATAAATTACAACAATTAATTTATAAATATAATTATTCTGTTGTTATATTGTGCCCAGAGCCCATCAGACCAAGAGTCAGGCAGTTTGGAGTAGCCAATAGCAAAATCATCATCAATTTCAATTAATTTGAAATTGTAATTAATCATGATTCCACCAACCAACGAAAACGAACCAAACCAACTTAATGACGATGACTACAATGACGGAGCATGAAGCTGACCTGGGCAGCTGGAAGCACACCTAAAGATAGTAATTAAAAGCATTAAAAAGAAAATGCAGGCATCATCACCAGATCATATACCACCCAGTTCGGTGTAAACCCATTCAGGTAATATTTCTCTCGAACAAACCGCACACAATCAACTCAGTGCCATGGACTCAGATGCAACAGTGGCAACACAAAACTCATTGTTGCCATGGCCAAAACCCACTTGGGCAATCCATATGAAACTCATACTACATATGTACTTACAGCTATGGCCAAAATAATAGGAATGCCTGAAGAAAAATCTTATACAATTGTAATGTTTGATTAAAAGAGTCAAACTTTTGGTAGAATCAGTAGTACCAGACGTCTTGGGTTCAATCCCTGCATGTGCCATCCAAAGTTTGTTTTTTTTTACTTGTATTGCCTCTTTCGAGGAATTAACAAATTCCCAAAAGTAATTCTTGTCATAAAAAGTGGTTCCTCAAATAAGCCGTTCGGATTCAGCTTAAAACTGTAGGTCCCCTCCATCCCTGACAACATTACTCAAATACAGGAATGGTTGAGAGTTGTAAGTCACTTGGCCCTAGCTCTCAATGGACTGTTGCGCCACCTAATTTATTTTTTTGTACAATATTTAATCTGGGATTGATTTTGAAATTCTTAAATTAAATTATTAAGTTTTCTAAAAATCATCTTCAATTCGTTCTAGAAATGCATAATAAAGATCGCGAAAGACAGGAGGAAATCTTCAACAGATACTTGGCAGTATTCGTCACCAAGTTGTGTGGGACTCTTAACCACTAAAACCACCTCTTCAACAGGACCAATCTTGAAGGATCGACTACAGATTTTTCTTTCTTAACTTTGTACAATAACTTTGGGGGAAGTTTAAACTTTTAATACTTTCCCATGTTTTTTTAGACCATGAGCTCATGAGGCTTAGTTCTTCTTAATCTCCGAACATGGTTTCTTATATTCAAGACGGACTCCATTTCAGAATTAGTATGACTTTGCAGTCTCTGTTTGAGTGATACAGCGTTTTTTTAACAACTTCTGTAACCATTTCTATTTGGAAGTCACGATGTAGATCGGTATTGCTTACTATTCCACGAAGAACTTTGTTCTGGAATTTTTGGATGATTTTGGGATTTGTTTTCTTTGTACAACCCCATAATTGGATTAGATAGGTCGAAACAGGCTTTAGTACTTGATTATACAGGATTATTTTGTTTTGGATTGATAAATAAGAGTTGTTACTAAGTAACCAGTACATTTTTCTATATTTCAAGTTCTTCTCTTTTCTATTTGATGTGCTCTTTCCACTTAAGCTTTGCATCCAAAGTCATTCCAAGGTATTTGGCCGTATTGGCGTAAGATACAGCTTTATTATTAATGAATATTGGAATATTGTTTATCTTTTTATTTGTAAAGTTTAAATGTGAAGATTTTGTTTCATTGAGTTTGATACGCCATTTTTCGGTTCAAGCTCTCACTATGTCGACAGCATTTTGTAGTTTTACTGCTGCCTTAGAAACACATTTGTCAGGTACCAAAATTGCGGTATCATCTGCAAAAGTAGCCATTATGGTGTGATTACCAACTGAAATGTCCCTTGTGTATAGTAAATGCAGGGTAGGACCTAGGACACTTCCTTGTGGTACACCGGCTTCTATTTTCTTCAATTCCGAGTATTCTTGATCATACCTTACTGTAAACAATCGGTCTGAGATGTACGATTTTAATATTTCAAAGTACAGCCTTGGAAGATCAGTTCGCAGTTTGTACTCAAGTCCCTCGTGCCAAACCTTGTCAAAAGCTTGAGAAAATAGCTGAACATACTTGTTTTATTATATTCTATGGACTTGGTCTATCGTGGAATGTTTGTTTCTAAAGCCAAACTGATGGTTTGGGATTAACCTTCTTTCTTCTATGATTTTGCTAAGTCTCTCCAGAAGCAGTTTTTCAAAAACTTTTGTCATAATTGGTATAAGCGATATTGGTCTATAAGCCGTCACTTCTGTAGGTGGTTTACCTTGCTTTCGTATGACAATTACTTCAGCAATTTTCCAATGGTGCAGGACATACTGGTGCTTAAGGCATGCATTAATTATATATTGGAGTTTTATGAAGGCTTTGAATGGCATTTCTTTCATAACTTGAGCAGTAATTAGATCGTAACCTGGTGATTTTTTATTTGATTTTATTTCTTTAAGTCTTACAATTGGTATTTCACTTTCATCTATATCATATCAACGTAAGCTATTTTCAGCCGCGTTTGATGAGTATGGCTTAAAAACATTCGCAAGATGGTCAGCGAAAAGGTTAGCTTTTTCTTTCGGGTTACCGATCCATTTCCCATCTTGAGATTTCAAGGCGAGTTTTGTAACTGCGGTCTTTTCAGGCGCTTGGATGCTTTACATAGTGAAAAATCGGTTGAAGCATCAGTCGTTGAATTCCTTAGAAATGTACTGATTGAATCATGTTTAATCTTGTTCATTTGTTTTTGAAGATTGTTGCTTTTACGGTTAAACGTTGTTTTATCATCTGGAAATGTAGTATTTTGCCATTTTCTTCGAGCTCTTCTTTTCTCTATTATCAACTCTCTTATCTCTAATATTATATTTCATTTTGTCTTCTATTAGAATATGTTGGAGTACTTTCTTCAGCGGCCTGTTGCACATCAGCAATAAATTATTCCACTTCATGATCAATTTTATCGATTGTATCCATGAGAGATCCTAAACTTATAAAACTTAAAAGCCTTTCTCTAAAATCACTCCAGTTTGTTTTCTTGTTTACAAGCTTTGGATTACTTTTTTCTAGTACTTCCGATTCACTTAGTGATAGAATCACTGGAGTATGATCTGATGATAGGTCATAATTACCCTCTACACTAATGTGATTTCGTTTGATTCCCTTAGCTACGAAAAAGTCAATAAGGTCTGGTATTTTGTTAGTATGGGAAGGCCAGTAAGTTGGCGACCTGGAGGAATAGAATTCGCAATTGTATTTACGGCCTGCTTGGAAAAGTCATTTGCCTTTTGTTGATATAAGTCTTGAACCACAATTGATGTGTTTCGCATTAAGCCTCCACCAACAAGAAAGTTATGCCCAAGAAGATTAAATAGATCTGTATAGTCATCTTCTGTCGGGGAGCGCCTTGGTGGCCAGTATATAGCAGCTATCTCAAACTCTTTCTCTTCACACCAATACAAATAGTTGTTACTTGCATATTTTCACTAGTAAACTTTGTAACTTCATAACGTTTTAAGCTTTCTTTTATAAGAATCGTCGATCCACCTCTTGCCTTATCAGCTGGATGAGAAGCGTGGTAACATGAATAGTTTTTTTTTTATATTATGTAGACTTTGCCCATTGGACAAATGTGTTTCGGACACCAGGCAAATATCGATATGTTCTAAATCCAAAAAGATTTTTAATTCGGATGAATGTTGTATAAGACCGTTTGCATTCCATGTAGCGATTTTAAGTGTTCTGTCCATCATTGTTTTTTAAGAGCGACTTTTTCGCTTAGCAGTTTGATATTCAAATCCTGTTTATTAATTCTTTGAAGAATAAGTTGTAGCATTTCTTTTATGGAAGTCTATTCATTCTTTCGCAAATTTTTAACAATCTGAGAATAGGCTTTATTTTCATCGCTTTTACTTTGAACAGCTTTTTTAGGCGGGTCCTTCTTTGTATTGTTTTCAGCAGTTAAATCGGTATTTACTGTGTTTTTGCTTATTAACTCTTGGATTTTTTTTGGCAACTGGGCAGCCTCTATAGCTTGCCGGGTGATAACCCTGGCAGTTCACACATTTTGCTTTCTGATCTTTGCTCATAGGACAATTTTTAGTTGCATGTTTTCCTTCGCACTTTACACAAGCATGTATTTTTGGGTATGACCAAAAGCTTGGCAACGTTTGCACTGCGGAACAACTTTAGATTTTCGGAGTGGTTCAATTTTAACAGCTCTGCCCAAGATTGATCTTACTTTATAAATCTCCTCGAGACTTTGTTTGCTGTCAAAAGTAAGCATGAATAAAGGTAGTAACCTCTTACTTCTCATCAATTCTCCAAGGAGTTTTTAATTGTCTCATTCTGAAATATATTGACTGCATCAAGGGCTTGGAAGCCTTTTTGTACAATATCTCCTACTACTTCCTCGAGATAGCACGAGAAATGAAAGTACACCGAATTCCTGTAGTAATTTTACAAATGTTCTGCAAAGAAATAAACAGAATCCTATGAATTCAGAAGATATCCGTTTAAAATAATACTCTCAAAAGAGGGTTGCCAGCCCTCTAGTACAAAATGACTGCCTAGATAGATGCATAAGTTTGGAGAAAGTCAAAGAGGCCATCGCAAAAACAAAGTTGAACCAAAGCCCCAGGGGAAAACAGAATACCTTTTGAGTGCTACAAGAGTGAAGATGCTTTAATTATGTTGACTTCAATAATTTACAACAAGGCTTCCGAAAGGCGATTTTGTTTCCATTATATAAAAAAGGTGACATAAATTTAGCCGAGAATTATAGAATAATTTCCTTCCTGAACTGTTCATTAAAGATTTTTGTATCTGTTCTTTTCACAAGACTTACAACATGGGCTGAAAAGGAGAACCTGCTTAGTGATTTTCAGGCTGGATTTGGTAAAATAAATAAACAATCGACCAGATTTTAACTCTAATGAATATTGCACAATCGTTCCAGGACCAACATAAGAAACTGTATGCTTTTTACGTTGATTTTAAACAAGATTTTGATTCTATCGATAGAAGGTTACTATTTTCCAAATTGTCATTGATAGGGATATACACATAGATGCTAAATATTCTAAAACTCTTGTAAGCGGATACACAATCAGCAGTTTAGAATGGAAAGATACTTTCGCAATGGTTTCCAACAAACATGGGAGTAAAACAGGGGTGTGTTCTAATTACTCTTTTGTTCATTCTATTTCTTGACGACCTGAATGATGTGCTTTCCGGTGGAATTTTGTGGACTGGTAGGAGAATTAAAGTTATCATGTATGCTGATGGTATTGTTCTCTTATCAGACACGATTCAAGGACTAAGTTGCATGATTTGAAAAAATACTGCGCAAAATGGAATCTTACGGTGAATTTGAGTAAGTCCAAAATAATGATATTCCGAAAGGCCGGTGGATAATATGTCCAAAATGAAAAGTAGACATTTGCTGGTGAAAAATTGAAATCGTTAAGGAGTACGAATATTTTGGAATGAAAATATCATTAAATTTATCCCTGAAATGTCATCTTTCCAATAAGCTTCAGCTAGCTAAAACAGGTTTTACGCTGCTCAGGTTACGAACAAATTGAAGAAGTTGAAAAATTACTTAGATTTTTTCTCAAGAGATTGTTCAAGCTCTCTTCGAACTGTCCAAACTGTATGCTTTAATAGAAACGGGATTGTCGCCAATATTTACTGGAACCTTGAAGCTTTACTTTGATATTATAATGAAAGCAATGTCGCATCCATCTAACCGTCTGACTAGGCTTGCTGTAACGCATGCTATCTCTTCCAAATCTTTGTTTTACAAAAAGTGGCAACTTTTGGCAAGAAGATGCAATCTAGATCTAAATGTTACGTTTGCTAATATGGATGCTTGGAGAGAGAATTTGTATGTTTTCATAAGGAGAGAGGAGTTTAAAGACCAAGCGCATTCATCTCCTTATAGACGATATTCCTACACACGTAATTAAGACTTAAATGAATCCAATTATTTTCGGGATGAAAAAGTACCTTCAACATATAAACCATTTTTAGAGCAAGAGGAGAACTGATTAACTTGAATTTCAAACCATATAGGGATGATTTTCCTTTATTTTGCACTTTATGTAACCTTGGATCACGAGAGGATGTATTCGATTTTTTAGTAATATGCCCGGTTCTCAGTGAGATAAGAAGGGTTTTTTTCGACAGCTCAAAAATTACATTAGAGAGAACAACAAATATTTTAAATGGATGTGAAGGATGCAAGCCGCTTGCTGCATTCTGTAAGGAAGCTGCTAGCTACAGATCCAAAATAAAAAACAAAAAATACCCAACCCATACTAAATATTTATTATAAAACAAAAATTGTTTCTCTAAAAAAAACGTATTATTATTAATTGTTTTAAAAAATATTATTTTACTTTCCATCTGAGGTGACGGCCAAGGCCATACCTTAAAAGGATTGCTCGCTAAATAACAAATGTTATTTAATTTAATCGAAATTGCTTTAAAGAAATAAATCAATCTAAAATCTAATCTTAAGAGAGGTTTCCACAAGTAAATCAGCTTTTTAACAGGACATCAAGAATGTGGAACTCTACTTATCCCTCCCATTATGATATTCAAAACTGAAATTTATTGAAACAATATAAAAGCCGGTATCTTTGAAATTTGAGCAGATGCACGGTTAAAGTCGAATTAAAAATCAACCCCAAAACGTATTTTTCAAACCAATGGAAGAATTCAATGTTTCTCAAAACTTCATTTAGATTCAAATTAGGTCTTGTAAAAAATGAGAGATTCCAAAAACTAAGTAAAATACTAAAATCATTTAAACTGTATTTACATGAAAATGATTTGTACTTTTTTTATTGTTGAGAACTATATTTGATCTTAACTCAACCACATTAACACCGATTTTAGTTGTTTTTAACATTTTTGAAAATGCATATATTTAAAAACAGATGTGATTATAAGACCAGATTCGAATTCAGGATAACTTAGGCCTACATACAAAAATGTTAATTTTGTCTTCCAGTATAATCTATTAACTAATAAAATAAATAGACAGTTTTTATAGAAACGGATTTTTATTTGAATTTTAAAATAAGTGCTACTTTTTTTAATTATCAGACTTTTATGAAGCCTGCAACAAATGTACTCCAAAATCTTCACAGTCAGTACAATTTTTTAAAAATCAAGAAATATCAACATACTAACTACCGCTTATTCCTATTATTTCGGCCATAACTGTATTTGTATCTACAATTGCAACACAAAAGGATATCAAAAGTTATTCTTTATACAGTTAATTTCAAATGTCTCTTTCTCTCTCTTTCTAAAAGTATATAAATGAACGTTCTATACACAGTGAACAATTGCAGAATGAAGAATTGGCGAATTGGAGTGTTAATAACAAACCAATGCGCCTCTGGGGGACCAAAGGACATATAAAATATAAAGCTTATCAAACTTTATGTGTGCGTAGTGCACAACCATACTATGGTCCTAGTTCTATTCCTATTCCTGTTCCTGATGATGATGAAAACAAAAGGATGTCTATTGTTTAAAACTACACAACTAGCGTAATGTTTGTGTTTTATGAATAAATTAATTATATAATTTAAACTATGCGCCAAAGCGGAACCTATTTATCCGTCCTTGTTATGCCATACCACCCTCCCGCCTCCTCTATCAAACCATCAGCATTCACATACACATTAGTCACAACAGTCATCAAAAGTATGATATGCACACTGTATACTGAACATAGTATGTTAGCCATTAGTAGACATGTTTAATATAAGGTAAAAGTTTTAGAATAAAGTTGCGTATACGCCATAGTAGATAAATGAAGTGTTTCCTTCTTTTGATTTGTGTGTTTGTTTTGTTTGTTTGTTTATTTAAATTTTGATTTGGTGGTAGAAATGTATTTATTCAAACTAAATAAACAATACATTCTAACCAAATTTAAAGTTTTAAGTAAATAAAAAGTTCGTTGTTTAGGGGTGAAAACCTCGATGATGTCGTTTAAAGCTTATATTGTTTGAGAACTTTAAGTTATTTATTTAAGTACAGAGTCCTATGACCGTCAAAATTTGAAAAGCTTTAATAAATTCTGTAAGCTGTTACTCCTTCTCAATACCTTAAAGATAAATATTCGTTTTCTGGTGTCATCTGTCAAATGTAATCAGTTGTTTATGCCAAATCATTATGGCGAGTTAGACGATTGAACATCATGTTCAAATAATAAAACTTAATTATCAAAATGAGTGTTCGTTAAAGTAAACGTTGCGCGCATTGCGCCCATTTTAGGAAAACGTGATGGCCCTTCACAGTCGACTCTTCAAAATTTGGTGGCCAACTTTGAGACGGTTCAGTAAACAATCAGCCAACACCCGTACGTCCAAGGAACGCAAGATCGGCTTGAACATCGCAGCGGTCCATGAAAGTGTACAGCAGAACCCGAGCAGTCTTTTCCTCGCCGTGCACAAGAATTCCGTCCTTCGGAGACTTCAACTTGGTGAATTTTGCATCGGGACTTGAACTTACGTAGTACCCGTGGCATGATGGTTAGTGCGTTGGACTGTCATGCAAGGGGTCTTGGGTTCAATCCCTGCCTGTGCCACCTTAATTTAAAAAAATTAATTTTCGCGGGTACTGCCTCTTGCGAGGAATTGACAAATCCTTCAAGAGTAATTCTTGTCATGAAAAAGTGCGTTCTCAAACTAGCCGTTCGGATTCGGCCTTAAATTGTAGGTCCCTTCCATTCCTGACAACAGTACTCGCACACAGGAATGGTTGAGAGTTGTAAGTCACTAGGCCCTGGTTCAAAACGGACTGTTGCGCCACCCCATTCGATTCGACTTGAACTTACACCTGTATAAGATCCCACTGACACAGGAGCTCAAATTTCATGACCATAGATAACGCCGTTCGCTGTTCGCTGATTGGGCTTCGAATTGTTTTTAAGAGGACCCCAATTTTGGCCGAAAATTCATCTTTAGTGACGAGGCGCATTTTTGGATGAATGGCTGTGTTAACAACCATAAAACTGCCATATATTGAAATACTAGGTAATAGTTCACTCTTAAAAAGTTAACGTTTGGTGTGGATTTCGGAAGAGCGGTGTTATGCCCTAAAGGCGACCGTAACACAGGCCATCGCTCAAATTCAGCCGAATCTATGTGGAAGAGTTTTTAAAAATTGAACCACTTGGATCCAATCCGAATCTGCGCCTTTCAAATGCTTTATTCCATTTCAACGCCCTTATGGAAAAACCCTTCATAAGGGTAATGTTTTCCAATAAGAGGTTACTAAAGATCTTAATTTAATTATAAAGAGGAAAAAATGCAATTAAAAGTTTAAAATGTCAAATAGATGCCATTGCTAAGTTTGTAAAATCCTTTTTATAAAGTGCTTTAAGACCAATTCGCACATTTGAGGTTTTATGTCATCTATAACTTCACAAATTCTTTATATAAGGTCTTGAATTTATTGTAAAGCATAAACCGCATCTTATGCTTGTAACAGTTGTACAAACCTAATTTTCTAATAAATAGACTTTCCAAGAACTTAATACGATAATTCCGCTTATAGGTTCATTTTGATGAATTTTAAGGACCCAATCATCGAAAATACAATGTTACTGGTGATCGACTGGCTCGAGTTCTTGTCTTAACTTAAGATCAATTATTAAATTACTATTTAATGTCTTTTTCTTCAATACCTGAATATAAAGATCGATAAAAAATCCTCCGCAAACCTAGTTTTAAATCAGAAAAATTCTAGTTTCGATTTTCACACTTTTAATTTGTCCCAAGAGCTCTTGTCGGTCAAGAAGCTGCTTCACGGTCCTAAAATGCTTTACTTATGTAAATTTTGACAGTTTGAGTGAATGTTCACCATTTTTGTAGAGTTGTGAAGCATGCGTCGTTCCATTTTCATTTATTACGGAGTTTTTAACTGTCAAATGGTTAAAATATTTTCGGCAAAAGTGACTTGGTAAGAAACGGTTTCAAGTAGAGTGGGACTTTTATTTTCTTTCTACATATAAAATTCACTTCTAGAGAAGTTAATGGTTATAACGCTTTTCCATAGCTTTTAGAAAATCAGTTTATAAGGCTTGGTTTTTCTGTGTGGTAATGTGCTCATTACCCGTAGCATGATGGTTAGTGCGATGGACTGTCATGTGAGAGGGCTTGGATTCGATCCCTGCCTTTGCCACCTAAAGTTTTTTTTTCACGGGTACTGCCTCTTTCGAGGAATTGACAAACTCTCCAAGAGTAATTCTTGTCATGAAAAGTTCTTTCTCAATTTTGCCGTTTGGATTCGGCTTAAAATTGTAGGTCCCTTCCATCCCTGAAAACAGTACTCGCACACAGGAATGGTTGAAAGTTGTCAGTCACTAGGCCCTAGTTCTCAAACAGACTGTTGCGCCACCCAATTTATTTATTAATGTGCTCATTAAGCTTATATCCAAAGTTAATCAAAGATATTTGGCAGTATTGTGGAAATGTACTCCTCTACTGATAATAGAAATTGAAACATTGATTCTCTTTTTGTTAGCAAGGTTTATATGCGTCGCTTTTGTTTTCGTTTAGTTTTGATAGACCATTTTTGCGTAAAATCACCAACTTTATTGACTGTATTTTGTAATTTTGTGCAGACTTCTTCCACCAATACTGCAGTATTATCAGCAAAAGTGAGAATGATATCGTTTATGTCCACTGGAGTATCCCTTGTAATTAGAAGCTACAGGTTGGTTCTAAGACACTACCTTGTGGTACACTATCTTTAATTTCCTTTAGTTCCGAGTAATGTAATTCGTACTGTACTCTTAAGAATCGGTTCAAAAGATTTCAGCATTTCGTAGCAGGCATTGACCATTTATGATCCAGCCAAATACTGTGGAATATCCTTCCTCAACGCCACCTACAGAATATTCGCAACATTATTAAAATAACCGATTGATCCGTTGGATTCATGATAATAAGTTGCTTGGGAAATTTCACGCAGGTTTTAGAAGTGGTTACTCGACTATCGACAATATTTTTGTACTACAAAGCATAGCGGCAACCTCTATTGAACAAAAAAAGAAGCTCTACTTTTTTTTGTCGATTTCAAGGCAGCTTTTGACACCATTGAACGCCGATTACTATTCTTCAAGCATTACAATTATAGGATATCAGACAAATTTGGGCAGGTACTAGAAAACATCTATGACGAAAATAAGCAGCGGTATGGAATGGCGCCGAAAAGTTGGTGAGCTTGCAATCGAAGATGGAAGTCTAGCTAGGATGAAATTTAAGACAAAATTTGTTTGCTTTGTTTTCTTCCTGGTGGAATTGAAATATCGAGGACACTCATCAATACCTTGTTTTTTGCAGATGACGTAATACTGTTTGCTTATTCGCCCGAAACCCTTCAGTTGATGATTAACCGACTAAATGTGTATTGCCGGTTATGAAAGTCAATTTAGGCAAAACCAAGCTGATGATATTTCGGAATGGTTCTGGTAGAACAGCCAGGAATGAGAAATCGCACTATGACAGAGAACCAATCGAGATTGTTAAAGCCTACAAATATCTAGCCTTAATGAAACTGATTAAAGCTAAAAGTGCAATATCTCAAACTTGGAAGAAATGATTCTCAAACCAGTAAATATCACACAGTGTTAAATATAATGTCTTTTTTGCAGTGGCGGAATCTAAAGGGTGATTTTTTTGAGGTTAGGATTTTCATGCATTAGTATTTGACAGATCACGCGGGATTTCAGACATGGTGTCAAAGAGAAAGATGCTCAGTATGCTTTGACATTTGATCATGAATACACTTACTAACGAGCAACGCTTGCAAATCATTGAATTTTATTACCAAAATCAGTGTTCGGTTCGAAATGTGTTTCGCGATTTACGTCCGATTTATGGTCTACATAATCGACCAAGTGAGCAAACAATTAATGCGATTGTGACCAAGTTTCGCACTCAGTTTACTTTATTGGGCATTAACCCAACCACACGAATGCGTACAGTGCGTACAGAAGAGAATATTGCGTCTGTTTCTGAGAGTGTTGCTGAAGACCGTGAAATGTCGATTCGTCGCCGTTCGCAGCAGTTGGGTTTGTGTTATTCGACCACATGGAAGATTTTACGCAAAAATCTTGGTGTAAAACCGTATAAAATACAGCTCGTGCAAGAACTGAAGCCGAACGATCTGCCACAACGTCGAATTTTCAGTGAATGGGCCCTAGAAAAGTTGGCAGAAAATCCGCTTTTTTATCGACAAATTTTGTTCAGCGATGAGGCTCATTTCTGGTTGAATGGCTACGTAAATAAGCAAAATTGCCATATTTGGAGTGAAGAGCAACCAGAAGCCGTTCAAGAACTGCCCATGCATCCCGAAAAATGCACTGTTTGGTGTGGTTTGTACGCTGGTGGAATCATTGGACCGTATTTTTTCAAAGATGCTGTTGGAGGCAACGTTACGGTGAATGGCGATCGCTATCGTTCAATGCTAACAAACTTTTTGTTGCCAAAAATGGAAGAACTGAACTTGGTTGACATGTGGTTTCAACAATATGGCGCTATATGCCACACAGCTCGCGATTCTATGGCCATTTTGAGGGAAAACTTCGGAGAACAATTCATCTCAAGGAATGGACCGGTAAGTTGGCCACCAAGACGCCTTTAGACTATTTTTTGAGGGGCTACGTCAAGTCTAAAGTCTACACAAATAAGCCAGCAACTATTCCAGCTTTGGAAGACAACATTTCCGAAGAAATTCGGGCTATTCCGGCCGAAATGCTCGAAAAAGTTACCCAAAATTGGACTTTCCGAATGGACCACCTAAGACGCAGCCGCGGTCAACATTTAAATGAAATTATCTTCAAAAAGTAAATGTCATGGACCAATCTAACGTTTCAAATAAAGAATCGATGAGATTTTGCAAATTTTATGCGTTTTTTTTTTAAAGTTCTCAAGCTCTTAAAAAATCACCGTTTATTATGATGTATGCAGCACAGGTATGGGGAGGGAAGGAGTTTGAAACGGTCAAAAAACTTTAAGAGGTTCTTCGTTAAAATATGCTTTCGTTTACCGAAAATCATCCCAGACCATATGATCCCAATTAAGGCATGACTTGCACCGCTCTTCATCAAATTTATTTAATCTCGTGTTGATTATATCAAAAAAGTTTTTTATACGCCAGATAAAAGACTCCCAAAAATTCTGGCATTGAAAACAATTGAGAAGAAAAATCTGTGGTATAAGAAGCTAGAAGACCAGCTGTCTACTCTAGAACGGACTTTCGAATTGTTGATGAAAATATTAAGTACTGCGATGACGACCTTTGGAATCTTATTGCAAATTTAGATAAAAACTAAGAGTCGATTCTATTAATCCTCGGTGCAGAGAACAACAATCTAAATCAGAATTTATGCAATCGTAACTACTTTCGAAACGAGAACAAATAGGTGCTCATATCGGCAATTTTAAAAATGAGAGGAGAAATGATAAGTCTTAATTATGTACCACATCGAGAGGATCTGCCTATGTACTGCAGCCTTTGTAACTTAATAGTAAAGAAGATGTAATCCATTTAATAGGAAAGTGTCTAATTTTGTGTGAAATACGCAGAATTTAGCTCCAACGAACAGTTTAATTAATTGTAAGAAAATAATGTTCGAACCGTCATAAAAACAATTCATTTTAAAAAGAACAAAATGGAATAATTGGCAGCTCTGGCCCTTAGTACGATTTTGCTTGACACTCAGCATTTCAGTAGATTACATTGCAGAAATGTTTCTTTCGATTGAAAGTCAGTAATTTCTCCTTCTTAATATACATAAGGTAAATACTCTCTTTAGTTTTTGCTACAAAAGATTGGGTTCCTTTCAGTAAAGTGACATGAAAGCCTCTCATAAATTCTTCTGATCTTTATCCCATCTTTGAACTTACTCAGAATTAATGCCCTAGACTTGTATTAAAACTAATTTTACACAAGAATACCAAATATACAATAAATCTTTATTACCATCGACATGAAGTAAACGCACCATTAAGTACAATTTCACAAACAAACCAATATCCTCGTCTCGTATACTTGCATTAATTTTTACAACAATGTCCGCCATCACACACAAACAATCGGCTATGTTCGTTGAGTATAGGTACTTAATTTTAATACTTTAAATGTGATTCCTTTATTTGCTCACTACAAACGAATATTACATCCTCTCATCTCATCACTCATGCGAATCATACAATTCAAGAATTCCACAAAGCCTCTATAAAGACTATGATGTAAAGTGTAGATTCTAGAATACAAAATGCCACTTAACGCTTATAGCTTTAGCAATATATGTGCATATCTAGCTATAACCTATAGCATTTCGTCATTTGAAATAATTCTTAAGCTCATTCAACACATTTCCGGCGTTGCTTTTTATATGAACCACCGCATACCCGACTATAATAACGACTATAAAGATGCTTAAGAGCTCGCGCCATCGAGAACTCAATTGAGCATTGAAAATACATTGGAGAAAAAGGCGTGAAAGAACAACAACAACGCTTCGTCTTGGCTCGTCTCTGTGGTGGATAGGATAGGTCTATAAGGTACCTACAAGTATATAAAATGTAAAACGAGTTAAAGGATTTGAACTAAAGAACAAACGTCTTCATGCAAAAACCTTTGCCTTATGATGTACATAGGACGGGTTATAAAGCTGAATTTTGGGCAGGGATTAAAAAACACAAACAAGTCTCCCTTAATTTCACAAATTAAGGATAAGAATGTTTAAGAAAAGCAATTTAATTTGTCAATTTGAAAAAAAAATCTGGTGAAATAAAGCTTTATGTAAAGCCTTGAAAGATCAAATCCTTCAACGTTATCTCCCAGACTATTAAATTTGTATAGCACTGCGCTATGTGGAGTAAAAATGGCGATGCTTTGACAAATAAAAGGCTAAAAAAAATTAATTTATGTGACGTAGATATGAATATTTATATAATAATAAAAGAATCTTAATATCCTTGGTAATTATTGTCAAGGATTTTTCTTTTTTTCTCAAACACTCTCTCCTGTCTTCTATTCTTGAATCTCTTCCTTTTTCCATCAAAAGACAAAATGAAATATATTTTTTTATCACACTTTACCATTCGCCTGAGAGCAAAGAAAAAATAAAGGACGAAAAAAGGACAAAAACATCACCCAAAGGAGGCAAAATTCAAATTAATGGAAGGTAATTTATTTAGGATTTCCTTCTATAAAGAGACGAGTTGTCGTCGTTGTCGTTGTCACACAAGTTTTTTGTAAAATATAAGAAAAGAGCAAAAAAAAAACAATCCTTATAACGACAAAGCCTACAAGGACTCATGATGAACACAGGAACCCAACTGTAGGGACCAAATCAACCTAACGTAGCTGGTACCATTCGTTTGGCTGTAATCCTCTTAAAAGCTGAGCTCTGTGCCTCTCTCTTCGGTTCGCTTCGATTTCGTTCATTTTGGTGTGTTGTGGGTAAACTCGTAAACAAAAAGTTGAAATGAATGGAAGTTCAACAAGTAGTGACTTAATTGTGAAACTCTTTTGAAACGAGATCAATAAGTGCGTATATACTCGTACCTTCCTACATACGTAAAGAATGTAAGGACTCAAGGGTGATTATTAACGTTATTTATAACGTGCCAAACAAAAAGAGTCGTATCGTAATATCTACGCCTTGGTCGTATAACTTTTATCGGAGGAAACTGGGTTCTAGCTCTGGCATCAGAGACTTCAAAAATAGGTACTTAGTAAAAATACATGTATAAGAGTTATACAACCGGTGTTTTAATGAATATATTTTAATATAAGCTTAGATCAAAAAACGCTCTTCAAAAAGCATCGGAATTATCAAGTATAGAAATTTGTTTTTCAACCGCACATCAAGAATGTTGAATTAATTATCCAATCTCTTTATTCTTTCTATTTTAAGATTTAACTAGGTATTTAACGTAATGTTTTTTTACGTATTATTTTAGTAATGCTTGAACTGCAATTAGTCTTAACATTTTAAGGTTAGTTACAATGCAAAATATTTATATTAATAGAAACTTAAATAAATCATATCAATAAAAGAAATTATAAACTTAAATTTTACAACGCACTTGAAATTTAGTAGATTATCAAAATTGTCACTCATAGAGTTTTTGTTTGCAGCCGCACATCAATAATGTTGAATGATTTATTGAACTTTGTATTTCCCTTTTATTTCAATGTTCAAACATTAATAAAAACGCACTTTAAACATTTTAACGACAGTCACAATCTTGAAATATATATGTTTAAAAAACAGCTTTGGGAAAACCTTATCAATAAAAGAGTATAAGTTTGGGTCCAAGAATGCACTTAAAAATGCAAAGGTAATCTTAATTGCCAAATAGAGAGATTCGCTTCCAAGCTGCACATCAAGAATGTTGAATAATTTACAAAGCTTTGTTCCTCCCTTCCATTGTTCAAAACTTTAACGAAAATGTACACCAGGGTTAATTAAATTTAATCAATTTTTATATTTTCATAACGTCGGAAGTAGCGTTTAGACTTAAAATATTTTAAGGACAGTCACAATCCCGAAATATTTATAAAGGGTATTTCAATTGGTGCGGGTAGATTTTTTGACGAATTTTGCGTCGGGACTTGGGCCTACAAGATCCAACTGAGCTAGGAGCTCAAAGTTCATGACCATAGACAACGCCGCCGTTTGTTCGGTGACTGGGCTTCAAATCGTTTAGAATAGGACCCCAATTTTGGCCGAAAACTCGTCTTTAGTGAAAAGGCGTATTTTTGGATGAATGGCTGTGTCAACAAGCAAAGTTGCCGTAATGAGACGACACTAACCCACGCGAGGTTTACCAGTTGATAATGCATCCTCGAAAAGTTACCGTTTGATGTGGACTCTGGGCTGGCGGCCGCAGCGGCGTAATTGCTCCGTACTTTTTTGAAAAGGAAGTTATTGAGGCAGTCAATGTCAACAGCGTTACATAACAATGATAACTAATTTCTTATAGCCCAAATTGAACCATATGGACCTATATGACATGTTGAGAGATGAGATTTAAGAGTAAGAGAAATAGCAAGGGTGATGTGAATTGGCCACCAAGGTCATGTGATTTGACCCCACTAGACCTCTTCATGATTTGTTTCTTGAAGTCGCAGATCTATTCAAATAAACCACAATCGACCTATGCCCTAAAGGTGTCCAAAACAACGCCGAATCTATAAGGCAGAGTCATTGAAAATTGGACCACTCGGACCCGTGCCATTGGGCTTTGAATGATGTCATATTCCACAATTAATGACATACATGTGTCTTCCAAATAAAAAGTAATTGTGTTAATACCTCACACACAGCTTTTTTTATTCCATTTCAACATCTACCCGGTCTTATTGAAAACCCCTTCGTTTAAAAAATAACTTTGAAAACCTTATCAATAAAAGAGAATATAAGTTTTGATCAAAGAATGCACTTAAAAATACGTAGTTAATCTTAATTATCAAGTATAGAGATCCACTTTTTAGCCGCACATCAAGAATGTTAAATGATATACCTAAATCTGTTTCTTCCTCTTATTTAAAAACTCAACTATTTAACGTAATGTACACCAGTATCACTTCCTCATACATTTCCCTATTTTCTTGTAATTATACTTAGAACATTTTAAGCTTATTCACAATCTTTTTAGTGCGCACAAAATATTTATGTTAAAAACAACCTTTTTTTTTAAAAAAAAGAATATAACCTTTGCTCAAAGAACGTATTTAAAAATGCATTTGTAATCACAATAATTGAGTAAAGAAATTAATTTTTTTAATACACATCAAGAATATTGAATGATTTGCCAAATTCAGTTTTTTCCCTCCATTTTAAAGTTCAAAACTTAAATTATATATTTTTCTAGCATTAAAACTGCATTTAGGCTATGAATATTTCATTTACATAGGTAATCACAATCATCAAGTTTAGATATCCTGTTTTTAACCACACATCAAGAATGTTAAACGGTTTATAATCTCTGTTTTTCCCTTCAATTTTAATGTAAATGAAATGTACTTTAGGAATAATTTGATTTAATTAATTTTCTTATTTCCCTAAAGTTTTTGTTTAGACTTTGCACATTTTAAGGATAGTCTTGATCCCTTAAAAAATAGATGTTTTTGTGTATATCCTATATTTTAATAATTTATGAGAGTTTTCTCTGTTTTTAGTGTCCTCTGTTCGGTTGTCTTCAAATTTGTTAAAGAGTTTCCTCTTTGATGAAAATAACTTTATGAAGTTTACAGAGCAGTTGATATTATTAAATGTTATGAATGACACACCATCAACCGCTGATAAAAACTTTTCCATTTTGTTTTTTTGTTTTTATTTTTTCTTCTGGATAAAAGGAAAACTTAATGAATAGAAAATTTTTCACAGTTTTCAATAAATTTGTTGGTGTATATTAATTTATTGAAACTGATTCGCATTATCACTTGTTTACAATCTTTTTAAGCTCTAAGTTTTTAAACATTTCGCAGAAGAATATCAAACTAAAAAAAGGAGAGACAAGACTGAAGGGAAAATTTTAAGCAGCCTTTATGAGGAGGAAGTAGTGGTTTCACTTAGAAGTTTCAATTAAATAAAAAGACTGTTGTTAAAGTGAAACTTTTGTACGTTCAGTTTCTGAATTGTGAAAGGTGTATCAATAATACTTAAGAGTTTTAGAAATAAATGCTAAACATAATGTTGTTTGAATATTGTTAAATTTAATTCTATTGATTTCTGAAACACTAAAAAAAAAGAACAATTGGAAGCTTCGAACAACAAATTGAAATGATACAGCATTTTTACTAGGAGTGTTGTTGCAAACCATGTAAAGAATTTATTAATTTTAATAGAATTTGAAATTTTGAAATTTTTCGACATATCTGAAGAAATCATTGAACATGGCCTTGCCGTCTGCCGATTTACAAAAATTAACATAATATAAAATTCTTCTATTAACACTTAAATAATTAAAAAACAACTCTCTACACAACGATTAGAAACCTTCATTTACTATCCTTTACCGAAACCCCAAAAGAACATAGCATTAATTAAATCATTTTAAGACGTCCATTGAGTAGAGCCAATACCTGGATCATCGATAAGCTTATAGCACCGAAGTAGAATCTTCTCTTTTTGGCTAAGACTGGACGCACTGACGACCTATGAAATGTATGGTTTTCTTCAAAGCTCACAATTTACTGTATATCGTCTCCATGAAGGATATAGATAAGGCAATGAAGTTCAACTCTTAACTTTCCCATCATAGCCATTTCTTCGATACTCTATTCATCACCAAAATAATTCGGCTCATTAAGATTAATGATTAGACGGCTGTGCAATGTTCAATGAACCGAACTTGTTGCATCCATTAGATAATCTTCTCTATACCGGCAATGAGTTTGTAAAGCTTTGATTTCCATTCGCTGAGTTGAGGTGAAATTTCATGGGATATAGAAGATTCTTTTGATGTAATACCTTAGCAACTTTTCCACCGTTTTGTACTGTTTCTACCCTTGAAAACTAAAAACATTTAAAGGCTTCTAAAATTGCTTTAAAACACGACATACTTGTTCCACGAAGCACTTAGTGGAGTCTAATCAAAATTTGGTATTTTTAGCTATGTTGGTGATGGTTGCTTTGACTTCAAAAAACCTAAAAGGAGAAGGTCATATGGCTCAAAAACGGCCGAGTACATAGTTAATAATCAAGGCATTCATTAATTTAATTGATTTTATTGTAATAAAGCAGATGGTAATTTAGGTACTAGAAAGTAATTATGTCACGATAACAAACTACGTTAACTGTCACTGCCTGAAAAGGTACCCAAAGAAGAACTGTCCGGTAGTACCTCCATCCCCAAAACCGAACCAAACAGTGTGTTGTGGACAAGAATTGTTGTCAACAAGAATTCTTGAGTTTTGTTTTTAACCAAAAATGCGACAATTTTAAAGATAATCAAACCCATCAAGATAAAAATAAGCTTGACAATAAAGATGATTATTGTTTCAGTCAAAAAATCAGCAGCTACTTTAAAATATTGCTTACATATGAAAATATGTTTTTCTTTCGGATTGCTCTTCATGTTTACTAATCCAGAACTGTCAGCTGTCATATTTTGGTATTTTTCCAGTTGGCAACACTAAACTTTTAAGTCATTCATGTCGTTAATTTTGAAATAGCTTCTGCCGCATGTTCTTATGTAATAGAAATATTTTTTGAGCAAAGATCAGGTAATTTTGAGAAAGAAAACTATGTAACACACACTTTTCTAAAAAAACTCACCTTGATCTTACGTTTTTCCATTACTCAATTTTTAAGAGCGTGTTAAGCATTTAAAAATTGTACATGACAAACCAGTCAATTATTTTTGATCTTAAATAATCAGTAATACCCACATGCCAAAATAAAGGCTATACAGAAATTTTGACCTGTAATTTTTGGACAAATATAAAACTATCTAATTGAAAAAAGTTCTTGTGATTCAATTCTTGTGCAATATTCACATTTGTCTACTGCTCATCGCTCCAGAGCCTTTGGGATAGAGCGTTACTCTTCAAATTTGGTACAGATTGTACCTACTTATGTTCTAGAACTTTTCTAGAACAGGTAGATCCGATAAAACTTCGGAAGTTTTAGTCAAAAAATATCAAAATGGAAAACTTATGTGGTTTATTAGAAGGTTTATTTCATTTAAATTATTTTATGATAAAGTGGCACGAAAATCGACTAGTAATTATTCATTTAAATGTGTTACCAAATTGTGAAACACAAAGCTTTAAATGACAAGAATGGGAACCATACTAGTTGCAACATTAATTTTGTTTTGCAGACTCAAAAACCTCTGTTTTAACTGGTCAAAACATATCTCTTTAATAACGCGCTCTTAGAAATTTATTTTATTGGATTCTTTTTTCTGCATGTCTTTGAACATTTCTGTACGGCGTTTGAAGTAATGATTTAATACCGTATCTAGAATCTCCAAGAATTATATCCATTTTTTGCATATTCTTATTCATTAATCTTTTGTTGGTCTGCGCTTGGCCACTTGGCGTCCACACTTGTGAATTCCTCACTGAAGAAATATTAATATAGATACAATTGATATCTCCAAAAGCTCTAGGAAACGTGCATTTTTCTTCCCATTTTGATATCCACAAAATAAACGCTGGTATGCCCCAGGGCTCTTCCTTATTTTAAAAAGGATCTTTTGTCTTAAACTTCTAAGCCACTACATTTTCTCGCTGTTCTTCGGATGTAGACTATCAATGGCAGCGTATGATAAGCTAATTGAATTTTGATCTTGACATCATTGTCTAATGTGTAGAATTTAATGCTTTGAGTGGTACTTGCATCGAGAAGACTGAACAACTATCAGTTTTAGGTATGTCCATTACAAACCACTTATTGTGGAGTAATCACATATTTGACATCGCCAAAAATGCTGCTAAGGGTTTAGGTTTTCTCCGATGATGCAAGAAGTTTACTTTTTTCTCATCTGGCTATAATTCACAAAGCTTTTATTCGTCCAAACTCGAGTATAACTCTCATAGCCTGATGCCCCAATAACGTACTTGAGTCTTCTGGATAGTATTAAAAAAAGAGCTCTAAACATGATAGGCGATCGTTCTCTTACCGAGACATTTTCTTCTCTAGAACACCGCCGCAAGGTATCATGTCTGTCATTGTTTTATCGTTATATTTTATAAACAATGCCCTTAAACAATTCAACCGTAATACAAGTACTGCTAGAAATGCCCATCATTTTATTTTTGAGCCTAATTTCGGACTACTATTAAGTGAAGAGATTCTTTCTTTAGCTGCACTACACGAATGTGGAATGCTTTACCAGCATCAATATTTCCCACTCATTACAATTTGCAGACATTCAAAACCAATGTGCATGGGTTTCTCCTTTCTAATCCTATCCTCCTTTCCTATAATTGCTCACACTGTGTTTAATCATTATAAAGGTATGCATAACCCCTTTAGTGCGCGCATAATTTAACAAAAATATTGCCTTGCTTAGCTTTCCCTACGACTCTACGGGGCGTCTTCCATTGTTTTGTTGGCTTAGTGTTTTACGCAATGTAATGCATTTAACTCCAACATCTTGTCTAATACCGAACTAAAATCAAGGTTCACTAAGATGTTTCAAAATCGTCATAATCTGCTCAGATGTCACTGCAACTTCTCAACGCTCTATTGATTCAACTAAAAAGTATTCAGCATTTCAAAAATCGAAATAAATTATGAAAGTCGTCATCATTAATTTCTGACCGTTTTCTAAACAACTTTGACTATGGTCCGCTGATGAACTCGGTAATATTTGCACTTTAACATAAAAGAAATCTTAAAATGTTAAAGCTTTCTATTTAGAATCAGAGGAATCTTGATATTCTTTTAGCTTTACCTAAAATATTCTACCTTAAGCTATTATTAATCACACAAGTTGGAGCTTTAGCTGGGAAAAATCAAGCAAAGGCAACATGAATCCAGATTTAGCTATTTTAAAATACAGCTGTTACTAAAAGAGTCTTTTAGTTTCTAGTTAAAGCTTGTTTTTAATCACACAAAACTAAGCTTTGACTTAAAAATTGGTATTAGGTTAAACTGTTTTTTATTCACAAGATGCAATATGCAGGAATAATGATTCTTGAATTGATTTGTTCAGTTCTTACTTCCAAAGTTTTGTACTTTGTTTGCTTATCAAAATTTCAAAAACGATATACATGTAAAGGTTTCATTTAAGCTCATTTCATAAAATAAAATGTTATCTCATATTGTCATTGATTAAAGTTAAAATATCCAAAAACTATAAACAAAACCATCCTTCATCTGATTGTAACATAATATCCAATATCGATGTAAACAGCGGTATCTCTCGGGTGTGTCCCTGTGGTAATAAGTTGTCAATGACTCATCACATCAGTAGTTATAGACTTATATCTACTCCTATAAAACTCCATTATACATCACCTCCCCATACCCCTAGATTAATGAAAATAGATACAAGTTTTGTAATCATTATATTATCAATCATTCCAATATATTTCATATTATACAAAAATAAATGAGCCACCTCATAGTCCTTAATCAAATAAATTGGATATAAGCTTTCTGATGCGCCTCATCATCGTCATCGTCATCATCATCATCATACCCATCATCGCATTCGTTTTCGACAAAACTGATAAATGGTTTTAAATGTAACACGAGTCTAGTATTGATATTATTTTTTTTTTATTTTTCTTCTGTCCGATATTCTGGTTGTGGTAATTTTTCTGTCAGTTTCGCAGTTTGTTTGGTTTCATTTTATTTCATTACAAACGATGACATGGCGGAAGGGTTGTTTGTAGAAGCGCTTCATTAATTATAAAACATGTAAATAGGTACAGTGGTGGTCATATAATTAAGACACAAAACGGACAAAAAACATTTTTGAAACACACTTTTCTAACTTCAAAAAATAAAACTAAAAATAAATATATAAATTCATGTATTAGTTTTGTTTTCTATCTATCTTCAAAATTCAGTTTAAATACTATAGTATTTTAGAAAATTGTCGAAAAATCTTCATAAGTTGTCAATTTTCAACTGTCTTAAAGAAACGGTAAACCATTTGCCATTAAAAGATTTTTAAAAGAAAATGTTTGGTTTTGAAACAAAATCGTCGCATAAACAAAGCATTATATCAGGGGCATGTTTCATCAAAAACTCTTCATGTTGCAACTTTGGGCTTTTACTTTGCAAATCACTCAAATTTGAAAGTGCAGACTTTACTGAAAATTGAAAAGCTTTGTTGTTTTAGAAAGTATTTGTTCTTTTTGTTTCACCACACAATAAACGTAGCAAATTATTTTTAAAGTTTAAAAATGCAAACAGAAATTTTCATTTCTAAATTCGAAAATGAAGAAGTAAATATTAGGGTAGAGAATTGACATTTGTTACTTGCTGAATTTACCAAAAAACATGAATTGAGAATTTTACGGCTAACGCGATTCTCCATCTCAATTTTAAAAATGTCTGATTTTGTAGAGGGTTTTTAAAATATCCTTCAAAGAAATTTGACAATTTATAGCCAAACCTTTCTTTTAAAAGGCTTTTGGAAAATAATCAATACAATATTCATCTGGTTGAAGAATATTTTGAAAACGAAAAAGTGTATAATAGTGACCGAAAAATAGTAAAACTAAGAATTGGCTTCGATATCGAATTTTTCGATAAAAGAGAATTTGTGTTGCCTTAAATTGGAAATAAACTACAATTCAAAAGCCACATAAAGAAGTGTTTAAATCTCTACTTACGTGAATGAGCCCAATATCACGATTTTGGATCTATACACGGAATGAGCGAAGGAACCGTATGCAGAGTAGTTCATCGAGTTTGCAATATTATCATTAATGAATTTCTCTCTAATGCCATTTCCTGGGCAAAACATTGTTCAGAAATAGCTTCACATGTTTTCCCAAAAAAGATTTTAGAAATCAGCACTAAACACTTCCTTCAAAGCCATGAAACCTTAAATTCAAAGTTTCTTAAAACTTCATATAAGAGTATTTAAAATTAAGTAAAGACCCATAAATAACGAACATTTTCAAAAACTATGTAAGGTACTGTTTCAAGAAAATAAATATGTACACTTTTTTATTTTTATGAACGCGAACTCTAGGGGATAACTGTGAAAGACAGAGTGTGGTAAAGCATTCAACATTCGCGCAGTACGGCTAAAGAACGAATATCTTTACTTGTCAGAACGATTAAAGCTTGATTCGAAATACGTACTTAAGTTACTGATGTTGCTGTAAGTAATCATTTTAAATGCTCATCCTTAAACATAGTCCACAAGGTTCAAGTAAGTTTCTCGATTAACAGCTCAGAATAGAAAATTATACTTAAGTTTTGGAGGACAACATTTCTGGAATCGTCTCAGAAAATCCAAACTTTTTGGCAACAACCCGTATGCGATTCTTTCCCAAAATGTAGTTGAGGATACACATACCGAGAATTTTGAGACATTCATTATTCTTGTGCAAATGTCCCCCTTGAAAATTGGTAAAGGTAGTTGATTATGCTTTGAATTGAGTTTTTGACGCAGCTAACTATACTACCTTTGAATATCCACATCCGAAGTGTAGAACAAGTGTGTTGAGCTCGAAAACAAATGAAAAGCTCAAGGTACTCTATTCAGTTAAACAATTCAGTGGACAAGAAGTTTGATATAGGATATAGTTAATAAAAATGAGAAATAGTGTCGGAGACAAGATAGAGCCCTTCGGAACACCAGCACTTCTTTTGTATTTTTGGACTAAAATCCACTCAAAGCATCTTGTACTAACAAGTTTGGATAAACATTTGTAAAGTATTAAAGGATTGTACCAAAAGCAATCATTTTTAATACGAGAGCAAGATTTTATCAAAGGACTTTAAAATATCAAGTGCAAAAATCTTACTTTATTCAAAACGATGAAACTTGAGATTACTAGTGAACCTATTGTTACGAAAACCGTACTTCCGGTCATATAGAAGTTTCGATCCTCAAGATATATCATAAGCTCATAAGCATAACTATTCAACATACGCTGAACAAATGCTAATTTGCAACTTCTATTAACGAGCCCAGAAAAGCTTAACACCGATAACTTCCCATTTATGCCCAACTGTCGATATTCCAAAAGTTTTACAAAATAAAAATAACAAAACATTGTGTAAGATGAAAAAAGTTTTAACTCTTTCTTTGTTCTCAAGATACTTTGTTGTTTTTGTTGTGTTGGATTTCGTTTTTTCTTCTTTTAAAGTATTTCTACAAAATTTTCCTGAGATATTCGCTTCGAAAATCAGGCGCCCTATTATGTAACTCGATTCTACAGTCAAATTGCTGGAATTCGAAAAATTGGTACTTTATTTCTATTTGACACCTTTCGAACGAGCGAGAATCGAAAAGTTCTAGTAGTGCCAACTATATTCTTATGAACTTTCGAATAAACGAGGAACTACGTAACTCGGAAGTAGAATTCAAAACAAGGAAAAATCGAAAATAATCATTCACAACAAATGTGTTTGCAAGTGAAGTTTTGTCCAGGTGTAACTAAAATGTTAAATATGAATTCCATCTACCACCCCAATTACACTTGGAATTTGTGATTTTTCCAAAAATAGAGTTTGGACTTTCGTTTCTCTTCCTCATTCATTTCAAAATTCATCATCAGCGGACCCATGACTCTTTCGATTGAAGTCAAAACTTCTGCAAGTGTTTTTGACATGGTTTTCTGTTAAATTCCAGCGTTCGTGCCACCTACGATTTACTTTTGATAACCACCTGTTCCCAAAAAAGTCAATTGCTGATAACTTAATGATTTTAGAACAGCATTTTGTAGTGATGACGGATAATATGGTGTTAAGTAAGAACATAAATCCGTCTTTAGAAAAACGATAGTTCTTAACAAAACTAAAGTATGTATATATTGTTCATTAAGAGTGCGTCTGAATATTCTATCTCATACATATACATGTCCAAACCTTTTCTCACTCATCTCCATTATGTTGGAATTTTCTCTTATTCTTCCGCGTTCAATTTGTTCGTACCGTTCTTCATTTTCTTGAAAATTAAACCAAATTTCAAAGGTGTTCAATTTTTAAATAATTATTCTTGTCCAAAATTTGATATTTTTTTTTTTTGTTAAAACTGTCAAACACCTCGATACTCGTTCGAAAATACAACATTTTTTGAAAACAAGTTAGTATAACCGATTCTACTTTCATACATAGTTGAATTTGAAAACAGAATTGGAAAGAGTTTCGAGTTTATAAAAAAAAAACAGTTTTCTCTTAAAATTTTACGAAATGTTTAAAATAATAGTTGTCAAGATACTGAGTACAAAATCGAATTTATTTTGAAACCATATCTATGCCAGTTCTTGAGATATAGCCGACAAAAAATGTATTCGTAAAGAAAGGTCTCATGAACATGTACACACAGACATTTCTTTAAAGACATTTTGCTCTCAAAAATGTCAAAATTTTCAATTCGAAAAATCGGACCTATTGCAATTATTTCCTGAATAAGAAAATAATGAAGTTAAAAACTAAGTTAGAGTTCAATATAACTTTAAATTCACTGTCTTAATTATGTGACCACAACTGTTTGCAGATAGGTTTTGTGTTTTATAATTACTCACAGCGATAATTGGGATGAGAGCTTTGTTTCTGCGGTTTCCATAATACAGTGGTCATTATACTGACTGGGGTGTCTTGTTCTGTTTTTTATTGATCCTTCCTGAGTGACAATTGGCGATGTCTCGAAAAATACACTTTCAATTAAAACAAAAGAAAAACAAACAATATTTCAATAAAACCCATTAAAACAAATACAAAAAAAAACCACAAAAAACATTTAAATAATTATTATACTCGTTTTGTTTTTTCCAGAATATGTCTTGGGTATATTAATATTTTAATAATTGCAGCTTTTACAAACAACGAATGGGTTGGATTATTAATTTCTAATATTAAATTAAAAAACACAAATCAATAAATTGTGTACTTATTCGTATAGATATTTAAACAAATGGTTTTGTCTTGTCGTTAGCTTTTTTCATAAGTATTCTGTTTTGCTGTTCGATCAATAAAATGTACATTTATATATCTTAGAAATACATTTTTGTGTATTTCAAGTTTACATGCACTTACAACGTTGCTGCCTCCTTTTTTCTGCTTCTGTTCAATGTTTTGAGTACACGTGCAGTAGAACGTGCCCCCCGTATGTTGGACATCAAAAGAAGAAATATTTACGGCGCTGTGAGGCACTCTGGCACATTGGGGAATGTACGAGTAGATATTAAAATAAAATTTGAAAAAAAAACACAAAAATGAAAATGCAATTTATTTTAGATTATAACTCTGAAAGGGTAGGAAAAAATGCATCCATTTATTAAGCTGTAATTTCGTTTAGTAGTTTAAATGAAGTACATGAGTAAATGTCTGAGGTGACCATATCTTACATATCATGTGCACGTAGTTAAATATTTCATGGAAAGACAGTCTGAAAATAAAAATAAAGGCTGGGATGCGACCCACACTGATAACTTCCCTTGCATTCTGTTCATTTGTGTTGCTTAAAAGGTTTTAGGTTTTCGTGTTTTGTTAAAAAAAATTGTCAGTTGAATTATTCAGAAAATACTGAAATTTGAAGTCGTTCGTGAAGGACCTTCTCAGCTGAAAATTTGAACAATTTGCGGCAAGTCGCTCAAAAACAATTGAAACTATTGCTTTGCTTTCGAAGTAGACATTCTACCAACGAAATTTAATCGATTATTGTTGAAAAGCTTCTTCATCTTTAATGTGTAAAGTTTAATTTTTGTTTTACTTTTTATAAAGAAAGCGCAACTAGGGCCTAGTGACTTATGAATCTCAAACATTCCTGTGTGTATCGCAAAGTTGTCAATTCTGTTGATTCGAGCCCAGTTGTATAGGACCTCCTTGGAATAGTTATGCCGGTACAGCGTCGTAAACACTGCCGCTCGAACACCCGAAACTTGTCCATCTGGGAAGGGGAACCCTGAACCATACAGGACAACCATAAACGATCATCGGCCGTATGAGGGCCACGTAGCAAATTACCTTCACTCCAGGGTCAAGCCGACTACTGTAAAACAGCAGTTCCGTCAGAGCGAAGGCTCCTCTGGCTCTAGTCAAAGTAGGATTTATATGTCTGTTGAAATATAAATACTGATCTAACCGGATACCGAGGTACTTCACTACACTTTTTCTCGCCAAAGGCTGCCCGTGAAGATCAACGATGACCATCTTGCGTCAATTCTTGCACGTATCCCTCGTGGTCCTAGCCAACGGAGTCTGAAACAGAATTGTCTCCGACTTCTTGGCATTTATTTTTCCAGTCATCGCAAATATAGCTGAATCTTGTCGAAATCACGCTGCAAGAGAATTTTAATAACCTCAACCTTTCGGGCCGGTTTGTACGCAATTAGATCGTCGGCGAACGCAATTGCCTTTGTAAACAACCTATCAGATTAACCGCTCCCTGAAGACTGTAGTGTTTCACGAATCAAACAGAGCTAATAAATTCAAATAAATAGTTCACTGCAAAAGCAACAGATGGAGATGATGCGGCAGGAAGAAATATCTTTCTATCTCCATTTAGTATCCATTTAGTTTGTTCAGATTTATATACTTTTTGTAAACCGACACGCAGGGTGCATATGTTTTCTGATAAACTTAAAATAAATAATTCGCGAGAATCTTGCATTGTTAAAATACATTTAAATATATACAAAATAAAATAATATTATTGTGCCTTGTTGAAAAGTAAAATTGTTGTTTTAATAATAAAGGATCAAGCGACAATAAGACCACTTTTAATTGAGAATGTTGTGGTAGAAGTAACATTGCCACTTTTGACAACAAACTTTCTACCGTTAAGCATATCATAAAGTATATACAACAATGGCTTGCTTATGCCCAGTCTGCTCAGTTTTAGGTAAAGACCCTCTAACCATACGGTGTCAAAGTCCTTTTCCAAATGAACCAGAAAAACCTGTGCATTGTTATTTTGATTTATTCCAGCATGAATTGTGTCATGACCCGCCTTGAACCCGAACTGTTTATCCAGAATTATTTTGTTGTCCGCAGCCCACTTTGAGCTATATTGATGAATTTTTCGAAAACTTTGCTGATGCTCGGAAGAAGACTTATCGACCGAAGATTTGACGGGTTGGAGTTGTCCTTTCCCTTTTTCGGGAGAGGATGAACCACAGCGGTCTTCCAATGCACTGGATAATATGCATTATTGAGTGCATTATTGAAGAGCGTGGTGTATATGTCAATTGCTTCCATCGGTAAATGCCTTAGTACAACGTTGGATATACCATCGACACCTGCTGACGTTTTATTTTTTATTGAATTGAAGATGAGCTGAAGCTCAACCTTCGTCATTGTGTCATATCATTTCGAAGGCAAAAGTGATTAAGTAGGGCTCTGTTTTCCAGGTCGTGGTTGGGGCGAATGCTAACATTCACCTTGTACACTTGCTGGAAAGCAGCTCCCACCGCCTCCACTTTTTCCTTCGGATCTTCAATTATGTGAAAGTTATCGTCAAAGATGGCTTCCTCTGGATCTATTTGCACTGTCATGAGTACGTCTCTGTTTTCTTCGGTTCTTTGGAGTTTCAGACTCGGAAGTTCATTGTCGTACTTTTTCCTGAATATCTTGTTGATTTTAGGGAACATACTAGGGTCACTCGAATTAACTGACCGGATCTTGCCGTCCCAGTACTTGTTAATTGATAGCCTGTAGTTCTCCTTAATCAACAGATTGACATTTTTTTATTGACGACTTCAGTGTCCTAACCTCCAAGTCGTGTGGGTCTATAAGACGTCTGTACAAGTTTTTGAGTCTTGTCAGTAAGCCACTCTTGTGCCTACGTAGTGCGTCAATTGTCGCGTTTCTGTGAGCGTCCATTTGGTCCCGTTCTTTGTACTTTGGGATTGTCCGTTCCATCGTTCGTTTTATTGTTTCGTCCATCTGTTGTAAATGTTGATCAATTTCTGTATTTGTCAGGTTTCTATTGTTAGGCGGGGCTCTGTCACTCGAACGAAGTTCTCTCGCTAGGGCGTTGATGAAACGAGGCCACCGCATCTTACGCAACGTATTGCTCCAACTCCACGCGTTCATTAGGAATCTGTATAACAGCAGCCAGTCCACAGTGATCACTTTCGTACTGTCTGTAAGCAGTTTCGAGGGTGATTACCCACTTTGTCTGTTACTCTCAGTCTGGTGTCGTACAGCAAAAGATCCAGAAAGGAACCAAGCCAGTATATCACATAAATTGCATAAATATGGATATAGATCAAAGGAAAATAGCACAGACTTTTTTCACTAACCGGCTTTAACTTCATTTATTTATTTATTCAGCTTAATACAGGGACTTGTGGCAGGATATTTCATGAAGAGATCTGAAATTTCATAAGCGATTCGTCTTCTAGCTTCTGGCTCCTACCTTAACCGAGTTTGGGTGTCAATCTTGTGAACACAAAGAGAAAGAATGCTCGTACACAGCTAGTATCTCGAGTTAGTACAGGGCCGTCTCAGAATTTGTGGATCCTACAATAGTTTCTTCCTTTCTCCGTATCTCCATCCGTTTCCCTCAAGTTTATGACGGACAATGTTAAGGCTAATCGTTTATTCTATATTTTGCCGATTATTCTCTGGCTTGCGGCAAAGTCCTGATTATCTTCTGGTTTGCTGCCGGGGGCATTTAGAGATTTTAGCCCTGTTTTTCCCGACACTTATTCTAAAAGTATGTCAGACAAAGCTACCTGTGTGTCGTACAAAAAAGCATCACAATCTAAATTCATGCATTTTTCAATAAAATTCCGGATTGTTTTTCAAATCAATAACCTCTATCTGCAATATTCAGGGCATAACTTAAGTAATAAAACTTGTCTTACAAAAATCCGATGGACCTGAACAGTTGGTACTTAAACGGTTTGTAATATAAAAAGGCAAGACTATTTCAAAGTAATTTTGCTCTTGTACTAAAATTAACTCCAAAACGTATTTTTCAAATCCATGGAATCATATAAAATTCAAGGGATCTCTAAACTTCATATAAAGAGTCAAATGAAGACTGCTTACTAATACGAAGTTCCAGAAACTTAGTAAGATACTTAGATAATTTAAATTTTATTTAGAAGACAAACAAACGTACTTTGCAAAATAATAATACAATTTTTATGTTAAGGACTTACCTTAGCCCTAAAAAAAACGATTTTTGGTTGTCTAAAACATTGAAACGAGGCCACCGCTTCTTACGCAACATATTCCTCTAACTCCACGCGTTCGTTCGGAATCTGCATTACATCAGCCAGTCCGCAGTGATCACTGTCGTACTCGACTGTCTGAAAGCAGTTTCGAGGGTGATTACCCACTTTGTCTGTAACTGTCTGTCTGGTGTCGTACAGCAAAAGATCCAGAAAGGAGCCGCTTCTTGGATACGATAGATTTTCAGTAGCCAGCAGGTCGACGCCATATTCAACGCTGTAAAGATTCATCAAATTAAAAAGATGATTACATCTGGGATTACTATGTTGATTTCCCCAATCTTCATGTTTTGCGTTCAACTCACCAGCCAAGATGAAATAGTTTTCTTCCATGATATTGTAATTTTTATGAGTCAATTTGTGTTTGTGGTTTAGCTTAGTTTCGCTAGCCATAATCATATCGGGACTGTAGTCTTTCAACAATTGGAACATATTGGCTCATCGTTCAAACCTTATAAGTTAATTTACATTCACAGCTAGGACTTTAAGGCGCGTCTCCGGTAGCGCGCCCATTATGGTCTAAATTACGCCAGGCCAGGCAACAAAGAGTAGAGATGATCTCCCCTTTTGCCTTGCTCCTTTATCTGACTTTGCAGCCCTGTTAGTAGACCTTGAATGCTTAACAACAAGGCTACAATGTCAGGCTGCACCTCTGGTGCCTTAGGCACGGGGACCTTTGGGACAACCAGTGGTGGAGCCTCTCTCGTGTTCCCATTATGCGTAAGAGAATTTGGGATCCACTAATTTTTGTAATGAAGCCTGTTGAACTGTTGGACTTCCTTCGGCTTTTTGACTGCACTGTTTTCATTTGTTCAACCTTCATTTGTTGGACCTTAGGGCAACCCATGTAGTTAGCCGGGTGCCCTTGGTTTCCACAAAAGACACACTTGAGCTGGGTTAAATCCCGCTCATTCCCCAGCTTGCATTCTTCTTCTTTGTGGTTTTTTGAGCACCTGCCACAGCTCAACTTTATATTGCAGTTGGCTTTGGCATGATCAAACCTCTGGCACTTCGTACGTTGTAAAATGTCGTCGTGTCTTTTTAATGTGTCCCAGTGTGCAGCTTGATAGTCGAGAGATTTGATTTTCTTTAATCACTCAAAACTGCTTTGGCAGGCTATAATCTCCTCGCCTGGACTTCACCTTACTGAAAGGCTTCACCCTGATAAAATCGAGATCGTCAGTGGTTTTTTTACGGAGCTCAGTTAAGAGTGCCTTCGGTTCCGTGCAGGAATTTATGCCCTTCAGAATGACCGTCTTAAATTTCTCGCTTTTAGGCGTGTAGCTGAAGAACTCAGCGGAGGCCTGCTTAAGCACTTCTTTAAGTAAATTGTATTAGGCCAGTGGGAAGCACTGTACCGAATACTCCTTTTCTTTTTCAATTAAAATATTTATTACGATTTTATATTACAGTCCAACGCACTAACCATCATGCCACTGGTACTACTAAGAGTTGTTCGAGATGTTAAAAATGATCTATTTCATCATTTTTCATTTTTAATTTATACGTATATTTTTTTTTTCAGTTTGTGTTTTTAAAAAATCTCTTTTATAATAGTTTTGTTTAATATTGTAATGTGTGCGATCAAAATTACACTCGATAAGATTATTTTTAGTTGAAATATTGAAAACCAACCAAAATTTGCACTGAAAATTTTTCATTCATTCATTTTTGTTAAAGTCCAGAAATGTCAAAAACTTTACAAAACTGAACGATTACCACAACGATATGATGGTCACTCTGCAATTTCTATACTTTTATCAAAAGCTAGGCTAGGCATACATGCATGCTATAGAAACCTTTCAAAATGAAGTCCTTTTATTTGCATATAAATACCCCAACCCCAGCCCTGAATGAAAAATAAAGGTCTGAAACATATTTTTTTTAGCACACAATTTTCCATTGCAATTAGTTTTATATTTGTCTTTTTATTTTCCATTCACTGGACGGACATGCAAGTAAATGACATGAAATTAAAAGCCATTTATTTACAAGCTGTCTGATACAGGAGTTAGTGGGGCTTATGGTTTTTTGGTTTTTATTTCAAAAATTAATTATGAAATGGTTTTAAAAACGGAATTTGTATATTAAAATGAAAAAAAACTTGTAATTTATAGGACTTAGCGAAATTAAATGTTTGTTGTCGAAATTTATGAGGCTTGGCTGATTTTCATTCAAACATTTTCAAAAGAAAAAATAGCTTATGAAAAGCTCTGTAAATATTTTGAAATCAAAGTATTACCTAATTAGCGTAGGAAGTATTGTACGGTTCTATTCAAAATGTTTGCTATACTGACCAAGAATTAGTAAAATTGAATAAAATAAAATTCATTAATTGACCTTAAACCCCTGAGATAAAAAACTAGTTCTTAACTTCAACCCTGAAAGTAAAAATGACCTAATCCACAAAACTATAATGAAATTGATAACTTTCTTAAAGTATCTAAGTACCGATGTACATTTTTATGACAGCTCTCAAGTATATCTCTTTCTTTTATGATAAAGCTTTTCTATTTTTTTGTATTTATTATTTTACAGTCAAAGTAACATAAAATGATTAATCTTTATTTCTAACAACAATAATAATAAAGACATGAAATCGTGCTACCTACTTTATCAAAAACCCATGAACCGTCACGTTCGGTTCGTGCGATGATTGAAAATCTTGGTCCAACAAAACTTTAGTTTATATTTTTTCGATAAGATAATATAAAATAAACAATAATTTTAAGCCTGTCAATTATAAGTTGTGTACTTACGGAGGAGGAGTACTCGAAGAATATTGTCATAAAATATTTGAATTGAAATGTTTTGACAAAAATTCCCAATGACACAGTTTGCGTTTTCCATTAAATCAGTCGCCATCTTATAAAATCCTGTCACTGTTCCTAGCCTATAGAGTCTATATCTATATCCTTCCTCACTAATGTAAAAGTAATGTTCAGTAGGATTATGGGGATTTGAAAATATTATTTTTGTGACTGAGATTATTTTTGTTTTTATTTTATTTATATTTGTATACGAGTATGATAACAAGTTTTGAAAACATTAATGGAAAAGGTTTTAAAAGTGAATATCACTTAAGTAATCAAAGTCAATTAAATTCGAAAAGAAGATGAATTTGTGTTTGAAAAATGGTTAGAAAGGAAGTTCAACTACAGGTGGAATAAATTTTAGGGATTATGTTTTTGTTTTATATTATTCAAAAATGTGTACAACAATGAAAAAGAGTTGATTGTTAGGATGAGGATTTAATTCAACCCTTTTCTGTTATTTATAAGTTACCTTAATTTTATTTGCTCACTTTTTTTGATGAACAATACGGAGAGAAGAAAGTTGTAATTGACGTTAACATTCAAGTTAAGGCTTAAGAGGAAAGAATTTACTGTGAAACAGGGTGTTTTTTTAAACACGGTATGATCAAATGATAATTAGTAAGGAAAGAATTCTCACATCGTCCAAAAAACGATTTGCATCCACACCAAAAAAGTTCTGCAACCTAAACAAAAGTTCTCGATTTTACGAGTTTTATCACAATATTGGAGGTATGAAAACAAAATCTAATGATTTTTTTATTTCTGTTGCCGACTGTTGCCGACTATGACATTATCGTCCTAACTGAAACATAGTTAAATGATAGTTTTCTTTTAACCGGTATTTTTTTCTGAAAATTTAGAAGATATTTGTAATAGCTTTGCTTTATTTTTTCAATTGAATTTTTCTGATTTGGGTTATAATGAAACACTTAGTTTCAATTCTAACATTAAAGCATCTGTTAAAAATTATAGACCTATTCCTAAGCTTCAGCTAATCCTAAAATTATTTGAAGCATTTGCTAAAATTAAAGTTTATAGTTTAGTTCGAAATTATATTTCCCTGCATTATCATGGCTTTATGAGTGCTAAATCTACTGCAACAAATTTAGCAATTTTAACAAATTAGTGTCTTGGTTGTTTAAAAAATCGTACTCAAATGTTATCTTCACCGATTTTTCTAAGGCCTTTGATCGGATACAACATAATGTTTTCTTGAAAAACTTGAATTGCTTGGCTTCCACTCGAATTTCCTAAAATGGATCAGAAGCTATTTGGTTGGACGAAGATAATATGTTAAAATTGGTGATGTTCTTTCCAATGAAATTCCAAATTTTTCCGGTGTACCACAAGGTAGTCATCTTGGTCCACTCCTTTTTATTTTATTTATAGATGATTTACCGAATTGTATTAACAGTTCTAGATGTCTTTTATATGCTGAAGATCTCAAGATTTTTAGTTCTGTAAGTTCTTCATCAGATGCTAGTAAAATTCAATTAGATATTGATGATATTATACCAAGTGGTCTTTCATAAATGGTTTAAATTTAAATGAAAAAAGTGTAGTATTTTTACGTTTTCTAAAATAAAGAATCACAAAATTGAGAATCAGTTCTTAATGAGGTTACAAATCAAAAGGATCTTGTTGTGATTTTTGACTCGAATATGAATTTTTCTCCCAAAACTGAAAATGTTGCTTCAAAAGCTAACACCATGTTGGGATTTATTTCAAGAACTTCTTAGTCATTCGAAGATTCTTAGACTTTAAAAACTCTTTTTGTATCCCTTGTAAGACTTTTACTTGAATACTGCTGCATAATATAGAATCTCTTTTATTGTAGTATTTTAAGGATTGTAAAGGTTCAAGGAGATTTACAAAATTTGATTTACTAAAGCGATGCGATTTAATTGGCTTAAAACCTTTAGTATCTAGAAGAAAATTGCATTCAGTACTCTTTGCTTACTCTTACATAAATTGTTTATTTTTGTTGTCTCAGTTTAATATTTATGTTTCATCTCGCAATTTGCGTCCTAGAAATGGAAATTATGCGAAACATAATCAATAACTGCTTTTTGTATTGCTTTCAACGAGTTTGGATTGTAATTGCTTTTAATAAAAATAGATTAGATATTAAGAAAGATGTATTGAATTTTTTGTAATAATACGTTTTTACCACTGTCAATTTGTAAATATAATGTTTGATTTTAATGTAGTCTCTATAAAGTAATAAATAAAAAACCGTTGTTATTTAGCCGGCGGTGATTAAAAATCATGACTTGGACGATATGTAGTTTCAAGAACACGGAACGTTATGACGTTATTTATTGTTTTTTGAAAAGTTTTCTTTTAGTGTTATGTGACGTTTTAACTACTTCAGTTTTTCCTAACTTCCCATAGGAAGTCATTGTAATCGGTCCGATTTGTCGAATTGAAATTTTGACATTTCTCGACGTTTCAAGGTCCCTAGAGTCTAAACAGAGGTTTTTATAGAGATGTCTGTGCGTGCATGTGTGTACGTTCTCAAGAACCAGTAAAGATATCGGCTTCAATTAAACTTTGTTATACTGATAATAATGCAGAAAGATGCAGAAACGGCCTTCAAGAAAATTGTGTGTGTGTTTTTTTTTACAATAGCTGTTTAAAAAAAAAGGTGAACATTTTGGTTAACCCTAAATATCTCACAAACCAATGATGCTGGATTCCAATTAGCGTTTTTTTTTTAATAAATTAAACTGACAAAGTCCCTTCCATTCCTGATAACAACACTCGCACACAGGAATGATTGAGAGTTGTAAGTCACTAGGCCCTGGTTCAGAACAGACTGTTGCGCCACACAATTTAATTTTAAACTGACAAAAAATTTTATCAACTCAAAAATTTTGCGAAGAAAAAATGATTTATCTCCAATTTTGTGCAACGACAAATAACGTTTTTAACATCTGGTAAAATTTTGAGAAAAATCAAACTGACAGTTTATTTTTTATAAAAAATAAAAACCTAAAAAAAAAACAATACTCAAAGTTGGTAAAAATTGAATTTCGATGCAAATGTCTTTTCAAAAACTTGAGATTACGGCTTCAATTTTATTTTATATTATAAGAAATATTGTTTTCAACATTCGGTAAAAGTTTGAGAAACATCGAATTGACAGTTTTTTTACAAAAAATAAAAACTTAAAAGAAAATTTAACAAAAGTTGGTAAAAATTGCTTTTCGCCTTAGATATAATTAAAAACCTTTGATATTTTGGCTTTTATCTTCTAAAAGATATTGTTGTCAACAGAAGTGTTTGTAAGAATTGCAATGAATGCAGCACAAAATCTGAGCTAAATTTGAAAGAATTGTACAGTATTTTTTAAATCAAAAGGATAATTTCAAAAATATCAAATCTACACACAAAAGTTGTTGTTTTTTAGTATAATATGAAAAATAACAAAACTCGTATCAAACTTGCAAACTTTTTTACTCCTAAGCACTCTTTGACGAGATTTACAACGTATTATGTTCATAAATAACTGCATACGAAAGATATTGAAAAAAAGAGGCTGGGATGCGACGCACACAAATATGTTTATGTTTTCGTGTTTTGTTAAAAAAGTTCTTAGTTGAATTATTCTTATAAATTTTAAAATTACCAACACTAATTTTTCATACAAAGAAATAGTTTAGTTTGAAAATCAGGTTTTGTTAAATAGATTTTTAGTCGAAAAAGTTTGTTTACCAATTTTAGTAGTATTTCCTAAATTTTTACAAATTGGATGAATGAAATTAATTTCAGAGATATCAAGAACTGAACATCAATTTTTGCAAAATTTGCGTACTGTTTTTTGTAGATATTTTTTTTATAAAAAACGGACTGTTGGATTTTTATAAAAAAAAAAAAACTACTAAATATCGAAAATAATATTTTTTGTAAAATGAAAGAACTTTGAAGAATATATTTTTAATTTCTGAGTCTCAATTACGTCGTCTGTTTCAGTATGTGTTTGTCGAGAAACAAGACACTCTACAAAAATATGCCAGATTGTAAGAGGTGTTTCACAATTTGAGCATTTCTCTGGAGCTTCACGAGTGTAGAAGTGTTTGCTTGTAAACAGTGTTTTTCCTATTCTAACTCTTAACACTTTTATACATTCTTCTCTGATAAAGGACTGGTTGTATTGGACTAGTGTGTTGTTGAACTCTACAACAGCATAGGAGCTTGCAATAAGTTCTTCATACAGCATTTTGTATATAGCGTCAGGCGTGTTTGCTTTTTTGTGGTTAGCCAGACTGATGTTTATTCGTAGAGAGTTTAGTTTCCATGGTGGAGCGTTGTGAGACACTGTTAACACATCATGTTCTAGAGCGATTCTGGGGAATACAGATAAAGTGACCAAGTTAGTTAAAGCAGATATTGAGTTACTTTGGGGGTGTTGGACTAACTATAGCTTTGCTTAAAAGATTTGTTGCCCTAATTTCAGCGAGATATTTAAAGGAATCATAACCTCCTTCAACTCTAAGTGCTTCAACGTTTGACGATCTAAGGGCACTTGTTGCCGTTCTAAAGCATTCGTTTATAGCTGCGTCGATTTTTCTTTTTTGTAGTCCACATAAAGAGGGTTAATCTGTGTTGTAGTGTCCCTTCCACCAGAGCCTTAGCAATTCGAAGAGCTGTTTCTATATGTGGCCCTTTTTTAACAGATCAATTTTAATGCGTTGTTCCTTGATTTTAAGCCGCTTATCACCTTGTTGACATGTTTATCCCATTTTAAGTTTTGTGTGAACATAACTCATGCACCACGTTAAACTTGCAAAACATTCCTTATTTCTCAAATTTTTGCTGAAATACGATCAAATAATGGTATCGCATTGGTTTTTACATCTTCTGGTATGGCGGCAACTTTATTGGATGGAGGAAGGACAACTAATTCAGTATTTAAACTGCCACTAAATATTCTAAATAAGAAAGACGCAGCTCGGCGTGCAATATAAAAAAAGCAATCATCCAGGCCACAGACTATTTGGCGGCACTACTTTCAGGTGATTTCAGACATAGGTTTCCCGTTACTCTGCGTTCAACGTACGCTGATGAGATCAACGCGTGCTTAAAATCATCGCCAAAATGATGATGTAAACGAATTAAATCTCAAGATAATCTCCGGTAATTTCGCTTGGTAATTTGAACCCACCACAATTGTGCAACGGCACGCCATTAGTAATTAAAAATTAATCACAAATTTTATCGAAACCATGATTCTAAATGGCAAATTCCAAGGTGAAAATGTATTATTACCGCGAATCCCTATTATACCCACAGATGTGCCAATTCAATTCGAAAGCCTTTTATTTCAAATAAGATCGGCATTTGCAATGACTATCAATAAGTCTCAAAGCACTTCATGTGCCTTTGAGTGGGCAAACCAACCAGTTTGTTTGAATTTGGGAAAGATGGGATCACAAAAAATATTGTAAACTCTGTTGCATTAAGGGATTTATACCTTTTTTTTGTAGTATTGTTATAATTGGCGATATGCTTATAATTTTAAAGAACTAATTTTAATAAATTAAAAAATTTGTTTAGTGATTTGTTACATTAATAATTATATCTCTCCCACTTCTACACCATATCCTTACACACTTACAATAAGATGCTTATCTCTACCAAAAAATTCTTTGGAAATTATTTATATGACAACACAACGTGTGTCAGGTCAGCTAGTTTAATATAAAATTTAATTCAAATCTCTAGGGTTTTTGGGTCGTAAGATATTTTGGGTTAACCAACATTTTCGCCTTTTTTAAATTGTAAAAAAAAACGCATATGGAATTTTCTTTAGAGCCCTTTCTGCATCTTTCTTTTTTGAAATAAAGTTTTTTTTTTATAAATCCGTTTGATTTTGTTTAAGATGAATTTAATTTGCAATTAAATAGGGATTTAAACTATAGATAAAAACATTTTGTTAACTTTTAGTAATTTTTCAAAAAATTATATTATCAAGGTAAAAAAAAATACATGTTGCTTCTAGTTTTAAGATCATTTTGGTAAAATCTAAAAAATTGAGAAAAAGCCTCAGAAAAATCCGCTATACATTTTGTTAACTTAATTATTTTACAAGTAACTTTCTAGTTTTCTGAAAAACCATAATGATACTTATTTTCCAAGTAAAACTTGGAAACGATTGATACCTATTTATTAGCAAAGCCTTACACTAACACTTCATAAATAAGGTCTTGTTTTTTTTTTTTAATTTTAATCTGATGGATCTGATGGATCTGTAGCTTAAGACCATATTGTTTTCACTAAAATATTGACAACCTTTTAAAGTTTCGTTTAGGGTTAGAGACACCAAAGGAAAATGTTTTTTAAATGATGTTTTTTTGCTTATATTTGGGGGGCTTGTAAGTGGTTATCGCTACCCTTCACAAATAATCGAAATATTCAATTCCGTCAGTTGAAAAAAAAAATGTTGAAAACTTTTGGAAGACGCGTTCAATTAGAGTTATTATTATTTACTAGTAAAAAGTTTATGCTAACAAGCCTAAAATCCCACGTTTATTAAATTGATTTTATTTTCCAAGTAAAGTTGTTGAAAGCTTTTTCTTTTTTTTATGATCTTATTAACTGCAGTTCAATGATAAAAAATTACCATCCAAACGACGAAATTAATCCAAATATTACCAATATTTCTGAAGAAACCCTATTTAGAGACCATAAAGTTGGTGTTAAGAACAGTTCTTATACAGTTTTTCAATCAAACAAAAATTTGAAAAGCTTATAATTTGAACACCTGACATTTGAATCTATCATTTTATGACATTTACCAAGTAAAATGTACAAGTTCAACATTAAATTTTAACTTTTGAAATTCGTTGCAAATATGATTCTTCTTTTGACACACAAACGAAACTATTGCATTTTTTCAAGAAAATTGTTATATCTCGAAGAGGCTATCACAATACAATTGGCTTTGAGGTGTTGTGAATTATCACGTTTAGACTTTTTTCTATGCAGGTGCATAAAGTTAGTGATTTATGACGATGCTTTACAACTTGTTCAAGGCCTTAAAAAATGAGTTCGTAAAGTAATCCAAAAATTAATCCTCAAACGTGATAATTAATTATGATAAGTTTCATAAAACGAATTTGGAATGCTGCAACCTTAGCCATAGTGATATTGATTTCCATTGTTATGAGCATATTTTTCTCTGTACAATGAAATATAGATTTTTCTTAAAAATAAGTCGTTATGTTAATTAAAATAAAACCTCTTCCTGAAAAATCCTTTAATTTGAACGATGTACAACTATGATTTCTTTAAAAAAATCACCTTCAAAACTTTTAGCTTCAAATTTGTGTTTAATTTTCTTTCTCTTTATCATTCCTTTTATTATTCAATACAAGTCTAACCTTGATGTTTATATGTTCAGATATTGATTTTTTGTTTCTTCGTTCATTACTGCAAACAATTTCAATTAATCACCTTTTGTTTCTATTTTTCTTGCACAAAAGTTACTCAATATTAGATCTTGAAGTCAAGTCACTTATGCAACAACTTAACAGCGATTTTTTTGTATTGCTGTGAAAAATTACGTATACGCCCGATTAAACCAAATCGTATAAAATACTTTTCCCACACAATGAGTTTCTTCCATTAGTCAATACTTGGTTCGTTCATTCATCAAATCCAATACCCTCCTTCAAAATTAAAATCAACTAGTTTTTTTCACATAAATGTTCCCACGTCCCGTGGCGGACGGAGGCGGCGCGAGGGGAAAGAAAAAACCCCATCACTTCAACCCTAATTATTTTCTCATTTTAGTTCTGTTTATTTTCTTCTTCAAATATACTCGTCAGGAAAACAATTGAATCATGAATGGGAACTCAATTAAAATGCCAAAGGAGCAATTAATAAAGAAGAAAATGCTTATTGTATATTTGGTCTTATGCTTTTCTTTTTCTCTTCTTCTTCTTCTTTTTCGTCTTTATGCTCGTATAAGGAATAAAGCTGAGTTAAGCTTTCAGATCAATCAAAATCAATTTCGAAATTTTTCCCATGCAGGACGAGTATATACCTTCAGATCGGATCCACTCAACCATGTATCGGTGTTACTCTAACTGTGATACGAAATTTCCAATATAAATGTAATATGGGAATGAGACTAACGCTTGGTTTGAAGATATGTGTACTCCACATCCTTTTCCTTCACATCCTTCAGCCAATCTCATTCAACACAAAGCTCGATATCCTGGATTCGGCTCCTGCTTCAGATCCAACTCCAGCTACAACTCCAACTCCATCCAATTTGAACTCTTCAAAAAGATAACGATTGCATTGCATTCGTATATCCTGCCGCTAAAGCGCTGATGCTGGTTGAGTTCGGTTGAGTATTGGAGAGAAAGGGGGTTGGGGTGTATGGAGAATCAACAGCAATTGAGTTTCTTTTGAATAATTCATCCTTTAACAACGAAAAATTTATAAACATTCAGTCATGTATGGAGGTACATGTATGTATGTATACATAGTACATAGCTAGTTATATGTTTTTATTGATGTATTTTGTATTCGTCCTCTTGTCGCGTTACTCATCCCTGACTCTTTCCGCCGAGTCCAGGATAACTATTTTTCATTTTTGCAACTAACAAAAGAAAAGAAATATCCTTTCTCTTCTCTCGTTGGCTGTTGTGTATCTGCATAGTTTGAGAACGAAAGGATTGCATTATATATATTTGTGTAGGGTTTCCTTTTATTTTCTCTGTGTAGTGCATGTCCTGTTTACAGGAGGATTCAGAAAATAAAAAAACAAAAAAGCACAGGGAGCTTAAATTTCATGCTTTGGTAAATATAAGGAATCAAGGATCTCTGCCACCGAATAAAAAGTATTAATAAAATCCAAAAAATGTACATTCCTGATGTTTTTGCATGTTTACATTATACAAACAGCTTTGGTCGAAATAATAGAAGCAAAACCTTAATTGTTGGTAATTATGGTCTCAAAACTTGGGTGAGACAGCAAATCTAAAATGTATCCATTTAATTTCCATGGTAAATATTTAGTTTTTCTTAATTGGTGATTTTTAAAGAGTCTTCATAAAAGAATGCTAAAAGAGTTAGAAAGCTATCACGATTTGTATCCAAAAAAAACTACATACTTCATGAATTTTGGTCAAAACGCTTTTAATACGTGTTTTTTTTCGAATTTAAGGAAGAATCACAATATCCCAAAACATGACATGGACAACGCCACCAAAACACATCGAAAAAGTAAAATATGATTATCAGGTCCTTTTCTTCGACTGGTGTAATATTTGATATTTAGTTGAAAAATCATTATTTTAATTTTATTAAATTAATTCTATTTTCATTGAGCTAACTTGGTCCTGACTTTTTCTTCAGAAGCTTAGTACCAAATTTTAGTAAAAATTCTCCAAAGATTCGTCTTGTTAGAAGACTATTGACTGCACTCACAAATCTTGATTGAGTCATTGGAATTTCATTCATTAACATACATTTTCTTCCTTCGAAGTCAGAGCTTCGTTAAAAGTAAAGTGTACTGGGGGTCTTTATTTTGCTGAAAACCCCTTCTAAGGGACATATTTTCAAAGGCGATATTTTATAGTAACTTAACATAAACGCCTTTTTTTGTTCCGAACATACAAATTGCCAACATTGTTACCCAAGAGATATAACTTTTTCAAATTATGCTCTTATCTGAGCTTGGGGTTAAAGGCTTGTCTCATGTATAAAACCTCCTTTTTTGTTGGTTTATGTGATAAATTTTTGCAAAATTGATTCTGAGGACTATTTTATAAAAACATTGACAATTGATACATGTGATAATTTGTTAATTTTACAATTTTGTAGAATCGTAGGAAAATAGCGGACAATTTCCATCTTTTTGTTTCATTCAAAAATTTTCAAGTATTTTTTTAAATTGTCAGGAATTTTTTGACAAATTTGTATTGACAATGCTTTAATGAGATGAAAACAAAATAACAACTTACATAATTGTTGGACCTAAAATAATAAACGATATATGTATATTCAAGTGAAAGTGATTGTTACCTATTAATATTTTATGAAGTACCGATGTATCAGACAAATGTAACAAATTTGTAGAATTAACACCTGTTATTTTTTATGAAATAGGGCCCTGTTTTGGGTTAGTGTGCTTTCAGCAATTGCCCTTTTATGGAGAATTTGATCAAGACATATCATCTCGAAGAATCAAGGTTTCTTAATAACCTTCAGTTAACGGCTTTCGCAGAAATATTTGTGCTGCCATGGATTATCTCACCGAAAAGTGGAAGTAATATTTACACCAACTGATTTTAATCAAACGTAGGCTGTCTTTTCAAAAATACGTTTCTTCGGTTTTGACGAATCCTTTCTTCGTTATTTTTGAACCGTTAAATACAATTATTATTCGATGAGTACCAGTCTAAAAAGCACAAAATAAATAGTGGTGTTCCCCAGGGCTCTGTCCTATCTCCAACACTCTTTCTTGTTTGTATTTATAATCTCCTATCTGAATGTTTAAGCTGATTAACTGGTTTTCTGGCGATGGAATCCTTAGTTTTTCATATTCGTTTTGTGGTTTACAAACTTTCATTTCGAATGCAAATTTTTAACTGCTTGTTAAATTCTGACTAAGACTTTATTGTTAGGGAATCATAAATTAGTACCATTTAATGCTTCGCACTCTCTCTCAAATACTCGCACCTCAAAGAACGCTCATCAGTATACCCTAGATTCCGCCTTCGTATTCTCAACGACAGAGATATGTTCTTAAGCACTGCTATGCGAATGTGGAATGCTTTACTCTGTCCTTAACAGTCACCGAACTTTGTTTAAAGCCTTCTCTTACTGTTCACACTGAAAAGGTTAACATCATGCACGATACTAAGAATCTATATACATTTAGACCTGACTAGCTTTCTTAATCTCTCTGCAGATTTTTGCAATGCATAAATAGATTTTCCTGCTTAACATGCTCTGATTATTAAAGTATACGTGCACTCAAGGGGATATGAATACCCTTGTCATTATTAATCACAGTGCGAGCAATTAGAAAGGGAGTATGTGATTAGAAAGGAGATACCGGTGCACATTGGTTTTGAATGTCGGCATATTGTAATGAGTTGGAAATATTGAGTCTGGTAAACAATTCCACATTCGTGTAGTGCGACTAAAGAAAGAATCTGTACTTTAAAGTACGTAAATTGGGCTCAAAAGTAAACTGCTCAGCATTCCTACAAGAACGGGTATTACGGTTGAATTGAGGAAAGTAACTGGCTATTTCATTAGAGCATTTTTTATGAAAGTAGCGATAAAATATTGACAAGCTTGAAACCTTACGACGGTGCTAGAGCGACACAATAGTTTCAGTTAGACAGCGGTCACCTATCATTTTTAGGGCACTCTTTTGAAATTTGTCTAAAAGACTCAAGTAGGTTATTGGAGTACCTGCCCGGATATGGGAGTTGTACTCGAGTTTCGGACGAATATAGACTTTATAGATTATAGCCAGATCAGTAGGGGTAAAAAACTTCTTGCACCTTCGGAGAAAACCTAAACACTTAGCAGCACTTTTGGCGATGTCAAATATGTGATCACTCCAGAACAAGTGGTTTGTAATGCACATACCTAGGACTGAAAGCTGTTCCGTCTCCTCGATGCAAGTACCACTCATGGATAGTGCCATTAGGGGAAGATTTCGCTTTTGTGGCAGTAGACAGCATTGATTTTTCACAGCATTAAATTCTACACGTTTTTTGGACAATGCTGTGAAGATCAGAATTTAATGAGCCGTTGGTAGTCCACATTCGAAGAACAAAGATGAGAATCTAAAAACGAATTTGAGAAGTATCGCCATCGGCGATACAATTAAGTGGGTTAGAAGTTTCAGTCAAAAGATTATTTATAAAAATAAGGAAAAGTGTTGGAGACAAAATAAAGCCCTGGGGCACACCAGCGTTTATTTTGTGGATATCAGATTTGAACCCGTCCAAGACTACTTGAATTGAACGGTCCGAAAGGTAATTTCTATTCCAACGAAGGAGGGATTAATCAATACCAAATGCACGCATTTTCGATAAAAGAGCTTGGTGCCAAACTCTATCAAATGCCTTTGAAATAGCAAGTATAATAATCATACTTTCTCCAAAACGATGTAAAGATTTGTTCCACTGTTCGGTGAGATAAAACGTGAGATCACCAGTGGACCTATTGCAGCGAAAGCCATACTGCAGGTCATTAAATAGCTTCCGTTCTACAAGATATTCCTTAAGCTGAAAATTGGTCAGTGTTTCCATGACCTTGGAACAAAGGGATGTAAGTGCAATTGGACGATATGTGAAGAGGATTCGCGTTTTTTAGGGACATGCTGGACAAATGCACTTTTCCATCCACTCGGAAAGAGACCTGTTAAATAGGATAGATGGAAAAGCTTACGCAGTGGTTTTGCCAGCGTTGAAGAAAATCTCTTCGGAACAATAGCGGGGATACTGCCCGGGCCAGCGGATTTGTGAATATCAAGATTTTGAAGTTCTCTAGTAACTGAACGATTGCGGAAGAGGGAAAGCATATTTTCCTGAATCATCGGATTTGTTTTATTATGGCATATGATGACATTCCTACAGTACTTTGATCCACCTTCGTAATCTCACATATGAGGTAAAGATGTTTTTCATAACACCGAGCGACAAGAAAATTTATAATAATGGACTTTTAAAAGAAGGTCCGTTTCATCAACACCAATAATTGAAAACAATATTCTAAACTCACAAAAATCAATTTTAAATTCGCCAAGTTGCATTATGATACCCTTTCATCGCATACACACTAAAACTACCTTTGAGGACAAATTCTGTGTTGACATTTGACTGTGTCTCTGTTTCGTATCCTGCAGATATTAAAAAAATTGCATGACATGAACATTCAATCTTAAATCATAATTTAACTGAAGACTGCATTTGGATGTGAGTTGGGTCAATGACTCTAATAACATTTAAAACGATGCTATTTCATGCTTTCAACATCTTCAGAATTATTCTTGAAGTTGTCTACTGACATGCATTCCATCAAAATTTCGAGAATTTCTACGTCAACTCCAACTGAACCATTTTTGTAAATAATAATACATAATTCTGGGCTTATAATTCAAATAATAACCTTTAAATGCTAACATTTGTGTTACCCAAAAATTCTATGAGGAACTTTTTCTGTCACATAAGTTATGTTATTTTGAAATCAATACCAGATTTAAGACCTTAGAAGAAATATGACTTTTTGATTTAAACCAACGAGACCATTGTCTGAGATTTTTTTCGAGTGTTCCTATTATTTTGGCCATTGCTGCACTTATAAGTTTATAACTATCCGATTTCATTCATGTATAATTGTATGTATATAAATGTATGTGTGAAGGACTCATAAGAGTCGAGGAAAGATTTTACGATGTAATTCCTTCCTGTTGCATGAAATTAGTCATCTCGTTGTTCGGATTTTTGTTTCTTTCGTTTTTTCCCGAATTTTTTTCTCTGAAAAAGAATCCTGTAGTTGCAAGGAAGGCATCAGAGTTGAAAATAAAATGTGAACATGCATTTATATTATTTTTGTAGTTTTTGGGATAAGGACGAGTGGAGCTTACAATGTTGAAAACAGGAAAAAAAGAAAACAAAAATTCCTCATGCATCATCTATTCCTTGAGCAGTGCTGTAACTGGCTGGCCTAGCCTGCTTGAAGAGGATTCCATGAAAGTACCACCTACCTACCTGCCCGCACTTCTTACTGGAGCTAGCGTGTTTTCCTTTAATTTTAAATTTAGTGTTGTTAAGTTTTGAAGTTTATATACATATGTATCTATTTGTTTTTCTGTCCTAAATAGTTGGGATAAGAATTCTTGGAATCGTGTGTTTTTTTGTTTTACAAGATTTTTGTTACAAAGAAGACACAACGAGTCACTTGAGCTTAATTGCTTAAGGGTCGTCAAGACATGTATAAAATGTATACTACATATAGAGACAAATAGTTGCTTATTTTTTGTTTGTTTTATTTTCAAGGATAAAAGTTGAAGTTTAATAGTGTTGGAGATGTAATTTTTTACTCTTGAAGAAGTCTCTCCTTCATAAAAACACTTAAGGACTTTTTCTTGAATTTTGGTATAGGTATGCATAGGTAGAAGCATGGAAAATTGAGTGTTGAAAAAATTATGAAGCCGCACTCAAGAGAAAAATAGAGTTAATTAATTATTCTCAAAAATATAAAACGTGACAATTTAGAAGTATAAAGTGTTGAAAGAGATTTTTTTGTACTAATTTTTAAAATTAACTAGAAGAGCGGCAAATTAGTAGAATTAGTAAAGTTTTTTTTTAGGAAAACCGTTTGTAAAAAATCTGTTAAATAACGATTGCAAGTGGCACATTTCAGGACGCTTAAAGGTCTGAATCGATTGCTTTTCAAACATAGAATATTTTAAGAAAATGATTAATTCATACTACGACGAATGACATTTTATAAAATGTAAGAGTTTAAAATGTTTTTAACATTTTGTAAGGTTTTCTTTTTGAAATTTAAGTGACAATATTTTTGCGAAAATAGAAAAAAAAATTATAACAACATTTATAAAAGTCTGCAATATTTTGAACATGATTTTGATAGATTATATAAGATAAAAACATTTTCTCTAAAAATAAATAACTTAATAATTATTAATATTAATTGTTTCCCTTTTTTTCTTTGCAGGTGAGTTAACAATAAAAATCTATAATTTTGTGAGCAGTAAGTACAAAAGATATTTAATTCATGAAAACTAATTGTAGGATCCTTGTCTGTTGAATTTTATGACAAAATGTTAATTGAGTCAAGAATATGCGAAAATGAATCCGGTCATCTGATTAGAAACCGTGAATAAATCAATGTTGTTTTGTGAAGTGCATACAGTTTTTTCGGAAAAGCAGTATAACTTATAAATTAATTGTTCTTGATTGAGTGTTAAAAGAAATGGACAGCAAAAAATGTTTCACAGTCGAGAAAAACGGCAAGAATAGATGTTTTTTGTTCTAAAGGCCTTTAATGCTTTGCTATAGCTCCCGATAAAAAAATCGAAGGTATCATTGTGTGAGCAATTATTAAAAAAAACATCGTCTTATTCGAAAAATTATAAAAAAAACACTTCCTTAAGACTTCGATAAACGCGAAGTATCTTTAGAATAACGTCAAATTCAGATTTATTGGCAGCTTAAACTAGAGAGAAAGCTAATGTTAAGGCCAGCTTTGCCACTGTTAAATGCACTATTCGCCTTGACAAACACTTAAAGCGCCTAAAGCTTAAGAAAAAACTACCATTTATTGACTCAAGGAAGAAGAAACGCTTGTGCTTCCCGAAAGATCACATGAGCTGGGATATGCAAAATGGAGTGACCGCAAATGATTAGCTTAAGATTACTTTTTTCCGACCAACAAATTTCACTTAGATGGGCCAGATGGATAAAATAATTATTTCCATGACATGAGGAGAGAGTAGTGATCTTTAAACCGTCACCTTAAGAAAGATGCGTTATCGTCTTTATTATCAATTTTATTGTATGGTGCTATAACTTGGTAGTACAAGATACCAAATGACTAGGAAAACATACAAAGCCTTGCTGGAATCAGTATTATCCATGGCTTTTTCAGTAGGAAAACGCTCTCATACACACAGCCCGAGAGGTAAAATCCCTTATTGCGAATCAAAACTTCCACTTGCTGCCTTGGCCACCATATTCCTCGGACCTTAACAAAATTGAAAATGTGTGAGGCTACCTTACACGTAAGGTACATGAAAGGAGAAACCATTATGATTACAAGGAAGTACTAATTCTAATTAATGTGCTTCTTATCCAATGACCCGATTTGTTTTCGCATATTCTTGACTCAATTAAAAACATCAATTAATTAACATGAAAGTGCCGTAAGCTAAATCTCTTTTTTACCGAATAGTCCCTCATTAACTATAGTTGTTTTTTTCTAATCCATTATGTAACGGGAGAAATATCTATTTTATTTCTCGAAAATGCCTGTTTCTAACCTTATGACCGGCAGTGTAGCTGTCCTTTATTTTATTTAAGTTGGTTAGAAATTCACAACTCAAATATTATGCCACTATCCCCCGTAAGTATGAATTTATTTATTAACTTTTCTGAGTATTCCAAAATATCTAAGATATTATTTAGTGTTGTGGTATTTTTGCTGTAACTCTCTGTTAAAAAAAAACTTAAACCCTAAAAATGTTCAGCGAAATTTATTTAAACTCCTATTTCAACCTTTTCATAGTTTTTGAAGTTCCTAAAATGACAATTTGGTTTACGTTCCAGGCAATCAAATTACACTTTTAAAAACGTTTTGAAACCCCCATCAAAAATCTAACTTTAATGTCTGAAATCCCGATGTTGTTCCAAATCTTTAATATTAATCTTCAGTATTCAGTTAAAATACTTTTCGTATTTTCGAAATTTGAAATTTTATATAAAGTCAAATGAAGACTTACACAAAAATTCTATTTAAATGTTTATCCAAGCTTGTTTTATTGCTATTGTTAGTGATTTTGTGTCTTCAAATTGTTGCCCAGACTTGTAGACTTTACGGACGAGCCATCCCCAAACATTCTCAATAAATTTAGGTCTGGTGAGCAGGGAGGCCATTCCAACATTTTGTTGCTTTATTCATGCTATTACAACTCTGGGGGTATGCATGGGGGCGTTATCCTGTTGAAAAGTTCATTTAATGGGTCCAAACATTTTACTGAATTTCGGAAAAGCCCTTCCAAGAATGCTTTTGTATGAATTTGCCATCATTCGTGTAATGGAAATTACTGCTCAATAGTTCCAAAATACGATATTGCACCTTCTTCAGTTTCATGCGCTTGATGTTTGGGGCACTCCTAATCACTCTCTTGACCGTGGAAATGCTTACTGTTGTTCCAGATGATGTCTTTATTTGAGGAACTGACTGACAAGAATTAGACGACAGTCGAGCAATCAATCTCCTTTCAGCAGATGACGTAACTTTTGGGCGTCCTTTCATATTCTTCCCATAGTTTTCTTTATTTTTCAAAAAATTACTCACCACATTTTGCGATCTTCCAATTTTCTTTGCAATTGAACGCGCACTTAATCTTTGCTCTGCGTACAGTTTGATTTTAATTTTGTCTTCCGAATTAAGGCACTAGCTCGTCCCATTTTTTCTTAAAATTGTATTTTGAATAATTTAACTTCACTTTGTAAAAATTTCACATACTGATCTTTACAAATTCTGAACTAGATCTAACTTTAAAGCAGATGAACCTATTTTATTGACCGATGTAAAATGCTCTTTTTACTTGCGACATATAGGAACTATATGGCAAGTTTTGCATTCGTGCAAAATTTCGAACTCGAGATTTTAATCAAACATGATATTACGATGGTAGAGAAGTCGAAAAAAGTGGGTCCCGCGATTCCGTCCGGTCGGTTTTGTCTGTCTGTCCACGCTCCTACAGCCTAAACCGTTGGGTCGATGGAGTCCAAACTTGGAAGTTAAGGTTTTGGGCAGATTCGCGTTAGGAGTTTTTTTCATTTTTTTTTTAAGATCAAACTAACAGTGGCCCCCATACAATTTTTTTGGTCAAAAACCGAAAATTCAAATTTTCTCAAAAACAAACCGATAGATTTTTTTTTAATTTTCTCTAAAATTTTATTTTTTAACTTGGCTTCTTTTTATAAGAAAACCATATTTTTGTATTGCTCAGGAAGGGTACCGCTCATAGAACCGTTATTTTGTTTTTTAATTTTCTCAGCAACTTATGAACTGATTTAAATAATTTTTTTTCTGAATAAGCTCCTATATTGCCTTAACAATATTTGATTAACAAAAATGCAATTTTTAATTGTTTGGATTTTTTAAAAAATATTGAATTTTTATTTTTCAAAACTCTATATCTCAAAAACAGGTCAACAGTTTTTTACGAAATTCAAACGTAAGACGTATATTTACAATCACTAAACAACTGCATTTCAAAAATATTTTAAAAACAAAATTGGAAAATTTTATATATAAAAAATTAATTTAAAAAAAAACCGCTCTAACGATTTTCAAAATAAAAATTCGAAAAATCAACGGTTTTTTTATTTATAAAATGGCATTTAAATTTTTGAAGACAAACTTATTTTTCAGGTAAAATTTTGAATCTTAAAATATTATTTTTTAAATTATTTTAACTGTGCATGAGCCCGAAACAGCGCATTATTTTGGCAAAATTGTAATTACATTCCTATCTTTCATCCAAATTAATGCATTTGATACACATTTATATGATATATTTAATCAACAATCTATTTTAAAGAGTCTATCAAGAAGTATTATCTTGGTAACTTTGTATACCTACCTATGTGTTTTTAAAATATTATTCTTTACGAATATAAAGTTGTTTCACACATGATTTACTGGCCTTCGCCTATATAAAAAAATAAATACCTACTTAGTACCTACAAGTTAAAGAAACTGGCCAGAGAGAGTATTTTCTATTAGAATCACTTTTTCAACGCATACACAACTACAACTTCTATAACTACTGCTTACGTGTCACTTTTTAACTTAAATCCAAAACGCACAAGAGCCTGACTGTAAACAACACATGAACAGCAATTTCTTGTACTTGTTCGTATGCTTGTTTTTTAAATCTTTAGTGAAAAAAATAGACTGAACGTATTAACTCCACGTTTGCGCTGAAAACTTAAGAAGGAATGTAGTATGTACCTTCTAGCCACCAATAACATCCCTTCATTATCATCATAAACATGTCCTTATCTATCTATCTATCTGCATAAAGCTAAGCACGCCAAGTGCACTATTCTATGGTCGTTTTAGACATCTACCTGCTACCTTACTACACAACCAATAGGCGATCACCTTACAATTTAAACATTCATGGTCTGTCTCTTGCTTATTTTATTTATTTTCCATCCTGGCTCTTCTAATATGAAATTACAATAAAGCTATCTAAGGAAAAAAGCTTTAAAGGAACAAGTTGAATCTATATGAATCGCATTGTAGCTTTATAAATAATAGAAACCATTTTCCATATACAAAGATCGTACACAAATAAAAGCAGACTTATGAATGTAAATAAAAACAAATATCGGTAAAAGATCCTAAACAGCTGACTCAAGCATGCAAAAGTTTGTTTCATCCCCTTATTAGATACAATATTAAGCCATTTTGTTTGTTATATAAAGTTCATTGATATAAATAAAACAAAAACAAATTCATCAACCTTCATATGGAAGCTCTTTATGTGAAAACATATACGAGGATAGACTCAAATAAAATGAAGGAAATTGTGTAGACTTTTTGGGTGGAAAATTAATTATCTCCCTTATTCTGCTGCTTATGCGAATGGAAATAATATTTTTCTCTCGCTCCCTCTGAATTTCTCCACTTTCGATACTAACCGCCATCGACTCGGCATCTGGTCGCCTTAAAAGTTTCTGCTCATGAGAGTACTATGGTTTTTAAATACAAAGATCGTGCGGTTTTTTTTTGAAAAACTAAATTGCATTTATATCTTTGAAGACAAACTTATTTTACAGGTATATTTTTAAATCTTATATAAGTACTTTTTTAAACAGACTCTTAGCATACAGGAGCAAGTTCGTGCGACCCAGTCGTGCATTTTATTTTAATTGCGTTTCATAGTGTGCTTTCAATTTACCGTTAGTGCATATTTTAATTTGTCTCTTTCTTGTAAATAGATCGATAATGAGACATGATTTCAGAATACAAAAGAAAAAAGCTTTTTGCAAAGCTCTATTGTGGAGAAAAAAGCCTTTTCCCTTGAAAAAGCTGCGAACCTATTCTATTGGCCGGCAATATATGTGGCAATGCTCAGAAACCCGCACTAACATCACGCTTTGATCTTCCAATTATGTCAATATCATCACAGGATGCGAGTGATTTGACAGGCCTTTGGGAATATTAGGAACGATTTTATAGAACTCGCACTCTCCCTCGTCATTCTGCGCCAATCGACAAGTTTGACATATCGGCCTTAAAACCGATGAATTCTTTGTGGGTATCAATTTAAAAGTTGTGTATTTCTTCCATGATCTGCCGAATGTGAATATTTGATTAATGGCGTGCTTTCCTGGTCTGAAGGCACAATAATGTACACCTATCAGGTTGTTGTTCAGAGGGTCTTCTTTCTTAAGGATAGTATAAACTATCTTCACTTCGTTGAGATCGGAAATGTTGCTCTACATCGCCTAAGTTAAATAGCGTTATCTCACTTGCAGCGGAATTTGATTCGTCCATACAGTTTGGACAAGTGATTTTTCGATATTTTCAGCGTAGGCTATAATTCTACTACGATTTTCCCTTATGGTCTTTAAAGTTTTCAGTTTGCTGTTGGGACAATTGGGATGTTTTTTTTACCTTTTGGTAAAATTTACGAACCTCATTCGTGTTGTAACATCCCTATATTTCCTCTATCGCGGGCTTCTTATGCTTATTTTTGGGTTTATTTTTGTCTTCTTTTCCTTGCTTGTCTTCTCTCCTCAAAGAATTTGAATGTCTTAACCAAGGCATTCCTCATATGTGTTTTCGAAAATCTGATTGAATACGTCTTTAGTGTCTTCATCTTTCTATTGAGTCATATGCGCATATGAGGCTTATGTTGGCGAATTTAGCCTTGATGTGGATTTGCTTGGCCACGATGTTCAAACTCAAAACATTTTGTCTTAATCTAGTTCCAACAACAAATCCACTCCCAAGTAGACGCTGCCTTTGTTCTCGGTAGCAGTCGCCATAGTATACATCGTAGTTTTTTTTAGTTTGCATTCACCTAGGTGGCGGTAATGTCTGCTTCGGTTAACTGGTCGGCTACACGTGGTCTATAAAGGTCCATAACATTCCCAGTATAGATCCGAAGTTCGTTGTCCCCATTTCATCATTTCACCAGTAAAAATAATAAATAAATTAGGTGGCGCAACAGTCCATGAAGAATCAGTGCCTAGTGACTTACTTGTCAGAGATGGAAGAGACCTACAGTGTTTATCTTGGAGGATTTGTCAATTCCTCGCAAGAGACAGTACCCGTGAAAAAAAGTTAGGTGGCACAGTCAGGGATTTAATCCAAGACGAGTCGAAAACCTCCCCACTCTCTAGTTTGCTACCTCTAACAACATTCCACTGGAGATAGAACCCAATCTTCAGTTGAGGTACTAGGCATTCGGTATTTATCGTTCACCTAATATACAGTGGCAATTTTTGAAAAAATCCTGTGGACACTTGAGTACTTTTAAAATTGAAAAAGATTTACTAAATCTTCCACAACCAATAAACAAAATGAGAGCTCATTTAACACGTTTGCCTAAAATTTGTTATGTTTTGAACTGTTAATTAAAAATTAAAGCATCTTCGAATATTAAAAAAATTATATAACGCTGTATCTTAATACTGAAAATGTGTTTTTAAGGAGAACACAACATTTCCGTACATCCATTGCTGCAATAAGAAATAAGATAACCAAGATCAATTAATCGATAGCTTGTACTTTAAAACCATTTTTTATTTTATTGATCATAAACTCAAATAAACTTTAATTTCTCCTATAAAAAACTTTTTACCTTAATTTAAAAATATCTTATCAGGTACGTACATTAATAATTATACACAACAATCGCACTAAATCCTTTATATCCTTTTATAAGTCACTTAATAAACCCAACTCAATCTCAAAGAGAATTTTAATTACAATATCCTGCACAAGCTAACAAAATACAAGTTCCTACCTATACCTATACCTGTACCTATACCTATACATAAATATGTACAAAAGTATGTAGTATAAGAATTTTATAAAAGAACGAAAGGAAAATAATCGTCGAGGTCAACTTCTGACTCCCTTTAAGATCCTTTTCATTTTTTCTGTAAAGGAAAAATATAAATAAAATCCCAGACTTCTCACTCAAACCATAGTTTCCTCTCGAAGCTTCATTGCCCAGTAGAATGTAGAAGGGGGTAATTAATTCTCCTTTGCTGTTGCCATTAGGGAACGTCAGATTTAGTATCAGGATTAATCTAAACTGCAACAGCAACAAACAAAACAGGACTTTATAACGATATGCGAATACGATACGAGATACAACCACTAGGACGACGAACGTCGACGGTATAAGGTGAGGTATAAGACGCGACCGACAAGAAAAGAAAATATATGCACTCGTACTCATTCTCAAGACGTATAAGAATTTACTGTAATTATCAGTTAACAACAAAACGCAAAAAAAAAGAATAAAATAAGAAAACAAACGAAAGAAATACAAAAGGAAGAAAAAATAACAGCAACGGAACTGGGAAATCCTGTGTGCTATGAAAAATCGCTTAATTGTACCTTTCTGTTTTCCACAACAGAGTTCACTTCGCTTCGTCCAGAAAAAGGCATCACCTCCGCCCCATACTATTACCAGGACACAACCAGAACCAGAAGTATAGGGAACAAGGAAAAGATACGAGTTGAGAAAGATCCTTGTGCGAGAAATTATGAAAATTGCAATCTACTTCTTTCACATTTCCATTTCTATTCCCTTTCCCATATCCCATATCCCGTTTCGGCTTGCTCGCTCCGTGCTCTTGCTATGCGAATGGTTTAAAGGATGCGGCAAATAAAAGTTGCACTCATAATTGCAACCATCCGCGTCGTTGCCTTCGTAGTCGTCGTCGTCTGCAACAGTTTTTCTTTTTTGTTTGTGTTGGAAAATCTGGTGATGGCATATCTCAAGCAGAAGAAGAGAGAGAGAGAGAGGAAAATGGCAGAAGTTTTGTCAGATGCCTTTTATTTTATTTTTGGCTTTAGTCCTTTTAAAACCCATTACCTACCAAAAGAGTTAAGAATGCCATAACTAAGAAGCAGGAGGAACAGCAGCAGTTAATGAGGAGGAAAAACTCAACTCATTGTCTGACATTAGAGGTTGTATTTTATAGAAATTTTAATACATTAAGACACAGTGACTAAGTTTTTGGTGTGAATAGGTAATATATGTGTTAGGTATATGAACCTACTTCTGAAGAGTCTTGAAACCTTGTACGGAAAGTTAAACGTGCTAAATATATATAAGTTGAGAAACCCCTAAGCGTAAGTGCAATTGACTCATTAGGCCTGCTATGTAAGATCGTGATTGTTATCAGTATATTTGCATTACGTCGCGACTTAATAACACCTTTATTTTCGTTTTTAAAGCCTTTAAATTTGAGACTTTGACTTTTGAGTAGGGCTTGTCAAGATGAAAACTCCTAATGACTCGTTGCGGTTACTTCAAAATTTAAAAATGAAATCTGTCTTCTTTAAGTAACTTTCTGGGTCTCGTAAAACTGGTAGTCAATAGTCGGCAAATATTCTATAAAAAAATTGACCGACTTCTTGAAATAAGTCTGCTAATTTTATTTCTACACATTTGTCTTATATTTGCATTAAATAATGTAAACGCTGGTGTGCCCCAGGGCTCCGTTTAGTGTCCAACTCTCTTCCTTATATTCATTATATTGTTCAATGGGGATTCAATAACCGAGTAAAATTTAACGCTTTAAAAACTTAATGCTATTTACTGTCGCAAAATCATTGCCCAATGTCACTTTCCATTAGTGGCACTTGCATCGAGAAGCCGGAACAACTATCAGTCCTAGGTATATCCATTACAAACCACTTGTTGTGGAGTGATCACATATTTGACATCGCAAAAAATGCTGTGTTTTGGTTTTCTTCGACGATGCAAGAAGTTTATTACCTTTTCTGATCTGGCTATAATTTACAGAGCTTTTATTTGTCCAAAACTAGAGTATAACAGTCATATTTAGACTGGTGCTCCAATAACGTCTTCTGTATGGAATTGAAAAAAGAGCTCTAAAAATGATTGAGAGATCGTTCTATTACCGAAACATTTGGTTCTCTAGAACACCGCCACAAGGTATCATGCCTGTCATTGTTTTATCGTTATTTTTATAAGCAATGCCCTTAAACAATTCAACCGTAATACCCGTACTGCTAGGAATGCCAATCAGTTTACCCTAGAGCACAATTTCGGACGTACTGTTAAGTACAGAGATTTTTTCCTTAGCCGCACTACAAGAATGTTAAATGATTTACCAGGCTCAATATTTCGCACTCATTACAATGTGCAGACATTCAAAACCAATGTACATCGGTTTCTCCTTCCCAATCCTATCCTCCTTTCCTAATTGCTCTCACCGTGCTTAATCATTTTAAGGGTATCCATAACCACTTAGGGGCGCACATTATATACAAAAAAATCAAAAAAACGTATAAACGGACAGTTTTCAATCGGTAAAAAATTTGAAATAGTCACCTAACTGGATGCTATTGGAAGGCTTTTGACAGTTTGACCATTATGACCATTATGAATTGGCAATTATCACCTAATTTTATGCTATTGGTAGACATTTAAAAGTTCGGGCACTGTTGGAAGATCTTCAAATCGGAAAGGAAATATTTAAAGGGGGCATCAAGCGACCATGGAACCAGCTCGATTGCGCATCGTGTGTTTGTTTACAACACGTTTATTGAAACAGTTCGTTCGGTCATTAAAACACAGAGACTATTCCGTGGCTGCCACGGTCGTGTTCTAAAGTTTGATACGATTATGAACAAACAACGTACACTCAAAGTCTTAAGTAAGACCAAAACCCAAGACATTCGAGCAGTTTCTCTTCAAATGCTTTAGAGGAGTATGCAGTGCTTCTAACAAAGTCTGCAGGAGTGTTTTGACGAAAATGGACAACACTTGACTGATGTGAATTTTGGTATTTTTTTTTTAAATTTGTTTAACTGGTTTTGAAATGACAACATCTAAAGAACATATCCGTGAATAAAGCAAGAGTTTTGGTGAACAAATCTTCCATACCTTTCTGCCAGACCCTTGTTTTCTGCAACCGACAAGTTTCGTTAAGAAATCCAATTTTGAAATAGATCTTGATAAAAAAATTAAGTTAAAAAAGTCCTTAATTGTTTAAAAACATTACCAGTTGTCAAACCCGAAATTTTGTTTTGATTCAAAATATCTGCTGAAATTCTAAACGGAACCGAGAGGGACAGGAACGGAAGAGAGACAGAGACCAAACATAGACGAGACAGAGACAAGACAGAGACGAGAAAGAGACAAAACAGAAACGAAGAGAGACAGAGTCGAGACAAAAATGAGACCGGGACAAGCAGAATAAAAGACCGAATGAAGACAGTGTTGAGATAAAGACATCGAAAGTATAGAGACTTAGATGGGACCTAGAAAGGGACTAGGACTTAGAAAGACAGATTAAAGACTAAAAGAGACCCAGAAGAGTCCTAGTACAATTTGTATGAGTCATTTTACTTCGTAGCCGAAATTAAACCATATTAAAACAAAATAATGTATGGTAATAACCGTGCTAAATATCCTCTTTTATAAACTCAACACACAAACGAAAGGGCTTACCAATAAAGGTTTTCATTGCAAACAGCTCATTGATTGAGCAGCTGGCAGTTTTGAAGCTGTCATCTTTTGACATAAATATGGGTAACAATTACAAATTATACCATCACTTAAAATATAATGATATATGCTTTAAAAACGAATTCAAATTCCTAGCTTCCAGGCTAAAGCAAACTTGGAAGTTCTGAAGAACAAGTAAGTAAATTGTGAACGTCACGTCACCAAGAACAAAAGGGAATATTGCTGCTGAAATCTAGAGTCTGATCTGCGTATTTATTTCACGAAATTACTCAACGCGCTGCAATTTCAACCGCTTCCACAGCACGCAGCTTTGTTTTTCAAAGAATAATTTCTTGATGCACCATTCTGGACTACTGAGCTAAAAAAAGTAATTGAAAATGCCAAAGAATGCCAAAATGGTTAAGGCTCCGGGGGAAGACCAAATTCCAGTAGAATTTTTTAAGAACTGTTTCATAGAATTCTTGTCCATATTGACAGAGGAGTTCAACAGGATTTTTGAGAGCGCAGACGTCCGAAAAAAGAGTCTTATGATGTACCGGAAAATTATAGGGGCATCTCCTTCTTGAATTCTTCCGTAAAGCTTTTCAGTACTCTAATTTTTAATAGGCTTACATTTTGGACCGAAAAAAAGAAAATTCTTAATGCATTTCCAGCAAGATTTAGAAAGAGCTATTCGACTATAGACCATTTTGAGTTTGATAAACATTGCAGATGAATTTAAAAGAAGGAAACAAAAACTTTACGCCTTTTTTGTGGATTTTCAAGCTGCGTTTGATTCCATCGCCCGCGAAACCTTTTCTTATAAGCTTTATAAGCTTGGAGTATCAAGTAAATTCGTTACCCTTGTCAGAGCGATGTATGAAAATAATGTGGCCTACGTATGGGATGGGAAGTATACATATATTATTAATGATATCATTTAAGAGGTCGAAGGAGAAATCCAGTTCCGAAGTACTCGGATACCAAGACTGATATTTGCAGATAATATTGTTTTTTTTTTTTTTTATCTGAATCGGTGGAAAAAATGCAGCTTTAGGGTGAACAGACTGGAGACATACTGTGAAAATTGGAATCTGTCAGTTAATTTGCAGAAGTCTAAAATTATGATATTTCGGGCGGAGGAGGAAGATATGCAAATAATGAATAGTGGATGCACGAAGGTGAATACGAGTATGTTGCAATTGTTCGAGAGTACAAACACTTAGGGGTTTTAATAACATCTAACCTCAACATAAAAAAACATTTTGAGACCAAGCTATCGGAATCGAAAAAGCAGTGGGAGGAGTTGGCTCTTAGCCTGGCTTAGCTTGGCTCTTAGCTTAGGTAAAAGTATGGAATTTTTACCCGATGTAAGCCTTTCAGATCTAAAAGACAATTTTAAAATAATAATAGAAAAGTTAAGCCATTTCGCGAATAGAAGTTTTAAAGAGGAAGCGCAATCTTCACAACATAGAATGATTTACAGTCAACAAAATGTAGATCTTCAAGAACGAACTTACCTCCATATACCGTTTCCCCATAATTATGATAAATGTTATATTTAAAGTTAGAGGCGAACTATTAAATTCCGCATCGGCCAGATCTGCCGATCCTATGCGACCTTTGCAATTATCAATTCCTCGTCCTTCTATGGAATTCAGCACTCCACAAACGACAATACATCGTCTTTTTCATAGAAACTTAGGTTTTTGGGCTTTTAAAGTTCAGTTGACATAAAGACTATCACCACCAAAAACGTCGTCGTATCTTCTTTGATTGTGTCCTTGAAATGCATCCAAATGATATTGATAAGGATGTGATATTGATACTTCGTGCAACACGAAATAATAGCAAAGTTTCCTTGTCGTATAAAGACCAACGTTCAGCTTGCCTATGTTTCGTATAACCTCATCTTAGGCACTGGATACTCTACTCTCCCTAACAACTCTTGATATACTTAGCAAATAAATAGCTACAGCTTTGGTATTCGCCAAAGGCTTCATAGCAGTGGTTTAAAAACAAAATTGGCCACTCCGTACTCGTAGTTCTTAAAAATGTTGAATCAATTTCAATTTTAGACTACAATTCGACAGAAAATTTCAGATTTCTATACATTCCAGATCATTCTGGGAGAATAGGGCATTCCTGAATTCCAGATCGATCAAAAACAATTGCAGGGGTTGGTATTTTAAACGACCAAAATTAAGTCTCTCATTCCGCCGTCCCAATCATTGTAGCGTGTTCCAGGTGGAACTTTTAACGATAAAAGAAGTTTTAAAGAAAACGTGACATCAACATCTGATATCCGTATTTTCTCAGATAGTCAGGCAGCTATTGAACCTCTGGACATTGTCTATATAAACTCTATAATATACCATAACTGTTGATCATCTCTAATGGAGATGGCACAATAGTTTAATAAAAACTGGAGACATTCTAGAAAATTGTGAGGGAGTTGAACTCGCCAAAAATGGTACAGTGCAACCAATTCTACCACTTTTGGCTAATGCTAGCATACCAATCGATACATGTAAACTACTGATAATGCAAAACGCTCTGAAGAAGTCAAACTTAGATGGAATAACATCACTACGTGTGGGGTCACAAAAATATCTGGCCTTCACTAGATTTGAAGCGCTTGCAAGCAGATCGAATATAAGCTCGAGAATCGGTGTTATAACCGGGCACTGTCTAGTAGGGAAACACAACATGTGGCTAGGCTAGAATTTCGTAAGAGAATTCTTCTATAACGATCTTAACAATCGCAATCATATTAAAATAATCAGTCTTTCACGTTTCGTAAGGAACTCAAACTGGTTTCATTGAGCTGAGAAGAAATTTAATTGATATCGTTTTGCATTTTCAATATCCTATCTTTTTCACTTTACAATCAAATAAGGATCAACTTATCAGAGTTGTAAAATAATGAGATTACTTCTAGTAATTTATAACTCTTCCATTGATTTCTCTTGAGAAATATCAAAATGTAAAATCTTATTGGAAAACCTTATAAATAAAATATTATTTTGTTGATATTTTACCAAGTCCAAATTTAAAGCTTCCAAGTACTTGAAAAGAACAATACTTTATGGTGTGAACTTTTTTTCAAAACCAATTTCCTCCAAAGTATCTCAAATTGCTTTTTCCATTTTCCAACTTAAAAACAACAAAAATATCCTCGAAAGCCGGTTGTCTGTAGATATAGAGTGCAGGCTTACAAAGCTGTCAAAATAAATTTAAAAAGCTATTCCCTTTGGGGAGAGAGAGTCAAATGACATATTGCATTTTTGTCTACTTCTTCTTGTGTATCGCCTTTGTAACTTTACGCGAAAATGCAAAGGACTTTATTCGCACCATATGAGGTCCTTACACGAAGCGTTATTTCACAGCCGGTTCCTATTTTCGCCTTCTTTATTACTCTAGAGGCAACACCACTACCTCCACCATCACCAGCACCACCGTCACGTTGTCATCTCTTATCCTCGTCCTACACCCTCAAGGGTTGAAAAAAAAATCAAACAAAAAAAAGTCAAACAAAAGTAAAAATCAAAATAAAGAAGAAGACAAAAAGAAAACACACAGCCTTAAAATAGGGTAGCTTATGGCAATCTTCCTTGAACATATCTTTTTCAACAAAAAGATACAAAAAGAAGAAACTGTGACACTCTTCGAGTAGTGAGCGTGTCATGCTCGTGCCACACCCATTTCTTCATGACTCTGACTCACGTCGCTCGGCGCTCGTCGTCGCGTCACGTCACGTCGTCGGTCATAAGACTAAAAATGATTTGTAGACTTTTAAAATATTCATGAAAATTCCTTATCCATATTCTGTCGTGTGTTGGCGTTAAAACTGACGTTATGTCGTCCTAGCCACCGCCGCGCCCCGCGCCGCCGCCACTCGCCGTCATCCTCAGCGTTGTCATTTGTATTTGCAGCAGCAGAATGTGCATATATGCATGCAGCAAATACCACATTCACCTTTGATCGCATATTTATGCAGCAGATAGGAGAAGATGCATATTGTGCGGCCGGCTTGGGAGCCTGATGCATGCCACCAGTTCCAAGTTGCCAAGTTCAATATTGAGTTCAAGTGCCAACCAACATTTCAATGTATCGGTTTCTCAGGCAAACAAAAGCATCATAGTATAAGTAAAGTTTATCTACGTATTCGTAGGTACAATATGTGCAAGGATTATTTTGTGATTTAAATAAATTCCCATATGAAAGCGGATTACTGTACATTGTGCATAATACAGATTTTGACGAAGGCGGTTTCTTGAGATATTGTATAGTTTAGTTGTTGCTTTTATATCCATAAGGACATAAGATGAGGTTGATGGGTGATGACAATGCTATGCTTTTGCTATAATTTTCCCAAAAGGGATGCGATGCGTGACGTCGTGTCGGTCGTCATGTTGAATGATATCCTTAACTAAACCGTACAGGGAACAATGTAGGTACATTCATCCAGTATCCAGCCAGACACATGTTGCTGAGTTTTTATTCCATAGACACAGTTAATGTCTTTTCTGTCTGTGTTTTTGTCTTTGTTTTCTTTTTTTCGTATATTCTTTTTCTTAAGGGTGAATGAATTCTTTTCAGCCGCTGATTCTTGGAGTAATAAAATGCCACCCATCATCTCATTCGCCCTGCACTCTCTCCTCTAGGAACAAAAAAGCAATGAATCGTTATGGCATTAGTGTCATCGTTTTTGACATAAAGACGGTCGTTTTATAGATTCTGAGAAGAAGACGAAGAAAAGGAATGTGGCGAATAATATGTTCAACATTCTTAAGGGGCGAAATGAATACAATTTTGTTTGCATGTTATTTATTGTACCTATGTTTCTTGAATTTGAAGAAGAAAGAAAAAGAAATGATAAAAAAGAGGTCGTGAAATTGCTAGGGGTTCAACCTGGATGTATTTTTTTTTTAGTGGAAGAACAAAGTACTTGTGTCAAAATGTATAGAAGACTAATGAGATGTGTCACCTACATCTGAAAGGTAGAAATAGCTTAGCAAAACAAAAAACGTCTTAAAAAACTCTACAGTGGTCGTGTAGATGTTTTGTTTTGAGTTTTTTTTCTATTTCAAGGAGTTGACAGTTGATTTAGGCAAATGTCGAATAAGAAGAACATTTAAATTTGCACAATAAAGGGGGTTAAAAATGTGTAAAGGATTTAAACGGAGATATGTGCAAAAGTATCATTTAGAAAAATGTTTTACAGCTACTTAAATGGAGCATAAAATTGTATAAAACAAAATAAATTAAAAGAAACATTAAGATTTGAAAAAAAAATATTATTATTATGTGTTAGACATTTTGAAATGTCAATATTAAGAAATCTCAAAGTGTTGAAAGAGTATTTGCGGTCTTTCCAAAATTGCTACTGTCATTCAATGGGAAAGTAGAAAGCACTTTTTTATAGTGTTATCATCAGGCGGTGCGAATTTACTTTTTTGAAGAAGTAAATTTTGTATATAAATTTGTATTTTAATATAAAAATTGATATTGATTTTAATAGTGCTTACTTAAGCAAGTTTCCTTAAGAGTTTCTTTATATATCACATAGATACTGGACTTGGTTAAAGGCTTACATTTTACTAAACATTTTGACTGGTAGATATTCTTTCCTCAACTTTACGACATATTTTATGTTTTTTTCGGCACTAGTTGAGTGTAAAACAGTTCTTTCCAACTTTAAAATAAGCCTTTGAATGACTTTTGAAAACTTAACTATAATTCAATTAACAAGCCAAACATTTTAAAATAAAAAGGACACTGAAAAATTTGAATTTCGGACAAAAATATTTATTATGACGACTCAAATAAAAGGTTAAATTATGAACTTTCTTACTATTGGAGTTACTCTTGAGCAGTGTTTGCTAATATTAGACGCTACGCATTAACCCTTAAACCACGTTAGCGAAATCTCAGTTGATCTCTACGAGCATTTATGGTAAAATTGAAAACAAAATAGTTTTCAATTTTTTTTTTAATTTGTGGGGGATTAAAATTGATTGGTTCTGTTTTTGAAGGAATGAATGGAATGAAACAATTTTGATTGTTTTACAAAAAAGAAATGAAAATTAAGTACATAAGTTTAAATTAACATCAAGATCAACAATCTGTAATTATACGACTGATAATGGTTGACAAAAAATGTCTTGATTTGAAATATTGACTTGAATATTGTTTCATACATTTCGCCACATCCTGAAGAAGTTTCCAATTGAAAAACTATGTAAGTCATTACATTTAAGTGTTTTTCTATTAATTGACGTTTAGTATTGAATACTTATTGACATTTAACAATTGACAATTAATACAACGCGATTGCTAAAAAAGGTAACGATACACACTTTAAAATCACATTGAAGAAGAATGGTGAAAAATTTACACTCACAGTTTACAATTTTACAAAGAAAAGTAACCTCACCGTGTTATTTTTTGAAGGTACGATCAAAAGTGTCTCTACTTTTTTCTTTATATAAAATTCATGAAATTATTGGGAAATATAGCAGCAATTGTTGATATCGTTGTTTAATTTTAATCGCAAACCGAGATAGAACTTCGATTTAATGGGGCCCTCTAATTTGGGGGTCTAGGATATTAGAACTCGGTTCTTTAAGGTTTTTACTTCTGCCAAGGACATAGTTTTTAGTTTCATTCCGATTTTGGATGCAATTCCAGACCACAAGGACATCTAATGTGAAATTAAAAAAATATTTTTAAAAAACAAAAACAAAATTTGTCAAAAAGAAATAAATATTAGCTGCATCTTATGGAAATGATCACGAATTTCGAATCTGCAGAAATAGACACAAAAGCTAATGTCGAAAAAGATCCAATCCAAAGAATTTAATATTTTCATTCATAACATGACCAGATAAGTGTAGATAAATCTGTTTATAGCAGACGAAAAACCCCATTTTGACATCTGAAGAAATATTCAAAAACACTACAATTTACAAATATTGTTACAATTTTCATCTCGACAATAATCTTTTATCTGAATGAACTTAACACATGAATTCGTGAATTTTTCCAATACAATAGTTTCTATCATTTCGATTGCATGCATCATATGGTGTTCTCGAGATTGCAGGACCTTAATATATTAATTAATTGTTCGATTTTTCAAGAAACAATAAATTAAATCGAATTCAAATTCTTTTTATTTTTACTCGAGTAAAGATGTTCTGCAACGAGAATAGCTTTACATTTATCAAACGCAAACAATTTTGAAAACACCAATCTTAAACACAATCCAATAAAACATTGTAAAAAGCATCAGACCTCAGAAAAAACGAATTGTTTGGTTCGAGCTGTGAAGTGGTTATTAGGTTCAAGGAGGGAAGTTTAAGTTGTTTTATGGCCAATCCAACTGAGTAAAACCGAATTAAGTTTAAAAAAGCCAGATAGTCCTGCATAGTTAGAAGAACAAAGTTTGTATATGACCAAAAAATACTGCAATGTCCCAAAGGCAGTAGAAACGTTTGGTCCTTCGTAAAGGAACGTGAGGTATTCTTCCTCGGTTTCCACGCTCGTTGTCAATCATACTATATTTGCTAGCTCTCTCGAGGAAGCTAATCTCTTTACTAGGCAGTTCGACGACAGCTCAATGCTGTCAGTGAGTGTTATTAATAAGCATGTTATTTTCGCTTTCGAACTGTAGTGACAGTCCTTAAAGATCTCAACATTCATACAGTTTCTTTTTGGATAATATCCCCGCTATTTTTCTAAATACATAGTTGTTATTCAACGCCTGCAAAACTACTGCGTAAGCTTTTCCATCTATCCTACTCCAAAGGTCTTGTTTTGAGCGAATAGCTTTGTCCAGCCCATACCCAAAAGAGCCGATCCATCCTCACGCTCTAATTGGCGACCGATTGCGCTTACGTCCCTTCTTTCTAAGGTCATGGAAACGCTGAATAATTATTAGCTCAAGAAGTATCTTGAAGATCGTAAGCTTCTTAATGACCGACCATACGGCTTTCGCAGCAATAGGTTCACTGGTGATGTCGTGATCAATCTCACCGAACAGTGGAGCAAATTTTACATTATTTTGGAGAAAGGTAGATTATTGCACTTGATATTTCAAAAGCATTTTATAGGGTTTGACTTAAGGCTCTCTTATCGAAAATGCGTGAATGCGGTTTTCATGAATCCCATCTTCATTGGATTAGTAACTACCTTTCGGTTCGATCAATACAAGTAGTATTGGATGGACTCAAGTCTGAAAATCACAAAATAAATGCTGGTGTGCCGCAGGACTCTATTCTATCTCCAACACTCTTTCTCATTTTAATTAATGATCTCCCATCTGTGACTTCTAATCCAATACATTATTTCGCTGACAATTGTACTCTTAGCTTGTCATATTCGTTTTAAGACTCACCTAGAAAACAAATTTGACAAGTTCATTAAATTTCGACCTTGACAATTCTACAATGGGAAAAAAACCGCTTGGAGTTTTATACTTCGAAAACCCAATTCTGTATTGTATCGTTAAAAAGAAAGATATAACCCTCTTGCCATTAAGACTCTTAAAATCTGGATATTCTCGTTATGGGTATTACTAATGACCTCTTGTGGAAAGATCGCATACGTGATGTATGTCGCCAAATATGCCGCAAGATGTTTGGGTTTTTTTAGGGCATTGCAGGAAGCCTTACTCCACCTCTGATCTGGCTTTTATCTACAAGATGGGAGTTATAATCAAGTCCAAAACTTGATTATAACTCCCATCTCTGTACTATTGCTCCTGCAACTTCTTTAAGCCTCTTGGACAGTATTGAACGTTGAGCATTAAGATTGATTGGTGATAATACCATCACAGGATTCTTTACGTCGTCTCACCCTCTTTTACCATTATTTTAGCAGTTTATGCTCCAGAGAAATAGCTGCATTCCTTCCCTTAAACATTTCAACCGTAATACTCGGGCTTCTAGAAATGCTTATCAGTATACCCTCAAGCCCAGCATCGGTCGTACTGTCAAGTACAGTCATTCGTTCTGTAGCCGTACTACGCGAATGTTAAATGCCTTACTACGCTCTGTCTTTTCCAGTCATTGCAATATTCAGGTATTCAAATCCAATGTTTTCGAAACCTCCTTCAAACCCTCACTCCATTTCCTAGTGCTCACACTGTGTCTTTACATAATAAAAATACTATAAAATGATTTTAACCCGAGTTATTAGATGTAAAGAAATGCTCGAGTTCAAGAAGTTTAAAAAATTAAGTTCCAGAGATTTACCGAGAATTTAAATATATTTTTTAACTCGTCAAGAAATTTTCCGTTAGACACGCAGCGTCATGACCAAAAAGTATTGTAAAGAATTTCTACATATAGCACTATTCCGTTTTGAAGACATCGATTTTCAGTGAAAATTAAACCGTCATATCCAAAGAACTAAGTTATAGTTTTTTTTAAATCTTTAAGAATAAAAATAATAAATATTTGTTTTTTCACATATCATTTTTTAACCTTACCAGCAATCATCTCTTTCACGAGCTCTCTCACCACGCTACCTCATCATTTTCATTGCGTGTGTCTACTTTAAGTTGATTATAATTGATGCTCCTAAATATTGAAATTTAGCCTTTTGAAATTGTATTTATTGTAAAACTAAGCAACAATCGCTAACTATTTCGTTTTCTTGTTTTTCAAAAAAGTCTCAAGTACAAATCAAAACTCCTATCAATATTATGCTATGGTATTTATCAACTACCAATTATATAGTAGACGCTATTGAATTCACTATTCATGTTTGTCTATCGTCCTTGGAACATCAAATGACTGCAAGCCCTTATTTATTTCTAGTCTGGTATAGTTGAAAAATTCCCCAAAATACTTGTTGCAAATCTCCGTTGAATGAACTCAACATGAGTCGGATTTTTTTGTTTCTTTACAAAGACTTGTAAATTTCAACAAAAACTTGTAAACCTTTCATCAGCTTTACCTTTGATCCTAAACCCCTCGTTAACCAAAAAACAAAAACCTCACCGACAAAAAAAAATCCGTAGAGCAACGAACTTAACACTTAGTAACCTACCATCAACTCCTCTTTTGGTTGTTTTAGCCCTAAACTGCCTAACCTATATATCTCAAGTGTATAGAGGATAGGTTCTTTTTTCTTTTTTCCCATAGCTCCTACATTCATTTTACATCGTCCTTATCCCCCGAAATGAGGTTCAATTCTTTCGACGACCGACGACGACAACGACGAGGACGATGCTATATACTAGAAGAATTGATGAAACAATACCTACTTATCGATTCATTGCACTTCCTTGTGGCAACTTTTCAAGCCATCGACCATCAACTATCTCTACACCAAGCCACAAAAGTGTAGCTAAAGAAATGTATATCCTTTTTTGGTTTTTTAGTTTTTGTATTTTAAATTCATGTCATTCCAGGATACATGTACTGTCATTTCCTACGATTTTTATTTTTCGTCGAATCCTTATTATCTTTTTTTTTTTAAATCGTGCTGCATCCATTATCCTTGAACGTTGTGAAAATTTAACAGCATCACAGCCATGAAAAGGATACAAAATATACAAGTTTTTTTTCGCGTCGTAAATTATCGAAGTTCTGAGAAAACATTTTCTGGTCATAAACGTCCACATGATTTTGTTCTTCGTTTTTCAGTCTCTTGGCTTTAAGCTTTAAATTTTTTCAGCTTTAATTTGCATTTTCAACCTTAATGCTGGCTGGCGGTGGGTTAACAGTGTGAGAGAGGGGGGAGAGTAGAAACAGAGGTTAGGATAAAAACAAAACAAAAAATGGCTAGAAGGGTCAATATTATCGGTTTCGAATTCTGTGTTCACTTCAAAGGATACAGTATATCTATGGGGATGTATGTATGTCCTTCCGGTCCAGTCTTGTGTCCTTGTTGGTTGGTAGTTCTAATCTATAAGCCATGACCGGAACTGCATACAGTACAGACAAAAGGTGGATTTTGTGGTTGCTAAAACTGGACTTTCTCATCGAATTGTCCTCGTCCTTGTCGTGTTGTCGCTCGTTACGAAATGACGACTTCTATACCTACCTACCTAACGTATAACGTAAAGTTACTGACTGCAACTGCACCAATGAAGATAGTAGGTAGATAGGTTTAAGCTTATCCTGGGAAAAAGTGAACCGAAAAATGAGAGAAAAGTGGTTAAGAATAATTCAATCGGAAAAGCTTTTTACTTTAACCACCATCAGAGGAGAGGACATCAAGGACCAGGACATTCGCTTAGCTGTCGATTGTGAAAGGATGTGTTTTGTGTGTGTGTAGTCTGGGTTATCGTTTGTCTCTACGATGAGATACCCTACAGGAAGACCATATTTACACGGAGTGAGTGCACCAAGTGTTAACAACGGAGGCAGGATAGTACCCTAAAGCACAGTGAGACAATATATGTATACGGGGTGTGTGTGGCGTTGTGTGGTTTGGTTTGCGAGTGTAATTACATTAGAATTGTCACAATCAGAGTTCAAATCCCTGATGGTCACATCCTGCGACTGAAAATCGAGTTGAGTTTTGAAAAAAAAATCTTTCACTCGTGTATTTTCACACCACTCAACAAATTGCAAGTTAAAAATTGAAATTCAATTCACCCGCGCGTTGTTGTCCGCCCAATAAAATCCACAGACCAACGTGAAATTGAACAGGACCATCGTCGTAGTCGCTGGTTATAGTCGTGGTCAGGATTAAGGGATACCGCCATGTTTCCGTCTGACGATATCAATATGAAATTAATTTTGATTTAAGATGGCGACGACGACTACGACGAAAACGATGCCAATGTCAGCGCAATAATGTATTTTACAACAGTTTGCACTTTATTACGCTATATCACCACAAGATGGGGTTTGTGATGGTTTTTGTAAATGGCTAGTCGGAAATGCATTTGATGTTATGGTCAGATCGTAAAATAACTGCAATTTATGAGAAAGAGGATAAACCGAGGGTCGAGAAACATAAACCAAAATCAACATTGAGATGCAGAAATTAGAATGGGATGGGGTGTGGTGTATTTTAAAGAGCAATAATAATTGCAGTTTGAATAGTTTTAAGTTCTAAGTGCTGAAGAGTGTTCATTTTTGTGCAATTTGGTGAGTTATGCATTTGCATTGCTTTAAGGATTATCGACCGACTCTATATTGTGAATGAATCTTCATTAAAGTTGTAATTTATAAAACAAATAAAGATATAGTTTTGTAAAGCTTTGAAGGTTTGTTTAAGGTAGTAAATGTGTTTATAGAGATTTTAGAAGATTTGAAATTGGTATAAATTTTAAGTAGATACCTTATCTTTGAAAAATTCTTTTTAAATATTGGAACACTCTTTAGAAATGATAGCATTTATTGTAGCACTTTTGGGAGGATATAATCTTTTTTTTATAATACACTGTCTTTTTTAATTTTACCGAAAGTAAACGACAATATTTTAAATAAGCCCAAAATGAATGTTCACTAATTTTTTGAGGCTTTAAGCTTTCACAAGGAAATTGTCAATCACGTAAATTTTCGTAGAACACATTTATTATTTTGGTATTATAATTTTTACTCCCCGTAGGAAGTTATTGCAAGCGGTCAGTTTTGTAAAATTGAAAATTTTGTCATTTCTCGACGTTTCAAGATCCCTAGAATCTAAATCATAGATTGTTTTGTTTGTTTGTACTTTTGAGAACAATTAAAAAAAAATCTAAGAAACTAAACAAAATTTATGAAAATTGGTTTTTGACTCAAATATCTTAGAATCAATTGAAAGCATTGGTTTTTAAAAAAAGCGAAATTAACGCCTACAAGCCAAAAATCTAATGACTTCGAAATTTATTCATTCTATTTAAAATATTGTTGTTAATATTACGCTATTTCTTTCAAAGTTCCATATTTCAAATGAAGAGCGTTTACAAAATATTAAGAACATTGTACATATAAAAACTTAATTTATCAAAAACACTAAAGCTTCAATTAGACGGCCAACGCTTTGGCCTCTCTCACGTAAAAGTGACGTATAAGTGACGTTAAAATCGGTATCAAGGGTGTCACGTCGTGTAGTCGTCAAAAAAAATTGACGATCATTTTGACAGACATTTTTGAGTCACCGTGTTAACCATTTTCTGTGAAAGTGTAGTATGTAATCCAAACCTATTGGGACACGATCACTCGTTTTTAGGACGTTTTATCATCGCAATGACAGTGTCCAAACATTGGTGGGTAAGAATTTAACACTAAGTCAAAGCATATTTTTAATGGAACTGTACAATATGAAAATAATTTTCAGAATTATTTTATAATTCAAGTACCAAAGCCAGCGAACTCCGTTTCGCCACTAGATGTCGTCGTTTTTTGTAACATTTCGTTTGGGGATTAAAAAAAGAAGAACAAATATTTTTTCGTTTTATATTTGAAAAGAAAACTTTTTATTTCCTTTCACAAAAATGAAAGAAAATCCAAAGTACTGAATCGAAGCGTTATACTTGTCCGCAAAATATCCGTTTCATTGAACTGGTCTTTGATAAACCACATTTTTTGTTTTTTGGTCTGACGTTAACAAGAACAAAACGGTTTTTTCCCAACTCGTTAACACTGAACGTATAGCTGCCCATGTAAAAAACAATGATTTTCTAAATTTATCCCGCAAACACTAAGCGATTGGCCTTTCGACTTGTTAATTGTCATTGCAAACGCAAGGCGGACCGGAAATTGCAATCGTTTGAAGTCAAACGGTCGATCAGTCGGAATCATTGGTATTCGAGGTATACATACATTTTCAACTGCGTACTTTCCGTTAATATTGGTTGCCTCAATTAAATTCGGCGTAAGCCTTTCCATCGAAAGTCGAGTACCGTTGCAAAGTCTCGGTGGATTCAAATTACGCAATATCATAATAATTGAACCAACTTTGAGTTGCAAGTTATGTGGTGGAAATCCTGGTAACTCCAGAGAGTTCAAAAATTCCTTTAGATAATTTAATACACCATCGGGATTTGTTATGGAATCAACCGATTTTGTATGTCACCAAATCGCCAGCTATTTTTGATTGAATGATGAAATTCAGTGCGTGTACATCATTCTTCTTTTCGGCGAGAATTGCTCGTTGACTTAACCAAGCATAATTCTGATAATTCTCACTAATTTTTGGGAAAACATTTTCAATAAGAGCTAATTGAGTGTCTACAAATCGGCGATTTTTGAATCGATATTCAATTTTTACCAACATTGAGTAATGTTTTTTTTAGAGTTTTATTTTTTGTAAAAAAAACTGTCAATTCGATTTTTCTCAAAATTTTATCAGATGTCAAAAACATTATTCTTCATTGCTCAAAATTGTTTTGGAAATGAAATCATATTTTCGTCGTAAAATTTTGGAGGTGACATATTTTTTTTCAGTTTTTTAAATCATAAAAAAAACCGTTAAATGGATTTTTTTTCAAAAAATATACTTCTTTGATATCATATTACAATATATTATATAAAATTTAATTAAAGTCTCTAGCATTTTTGATTCGTAAGATATTTAGGGTTAACCAAAATGTTGACCTTTTTTTTCAAACTGCTGTGGTAAAAAAACCACCCATGCAATTTTCTTGAGAGCCGTTTTTGCATCTTTCTATCTGTATAACAAAATTTATTTGAAATCGATATATCTTCTGGTTCTTGAGCTATGGAAGAAGAAAAAAACGTCGCGAACGTACGGACGTACGAACTTACGTGCACACGCACGCACATACATCTTTCTAAAAATCTTTTATTTCGACTCTATTGACCTTGAAACGTCGAGAAATGTCAAAATTTTCAATTTGACAAGTCGGACCCATTACAAGAACTTCCTATGGGAAGTTAATAATGTTTTGCGTATACCATTTCAAGAAGTTCTTTTATTTAAAAGAGTCAAGAAAACTTATAAATTGTAGAGCGAAAGATGTTTGGTTCTCGAATTTAAAAAAAATGGTGTATTGAAAGACATTATTCCTCTAAAAATTAAAGAAGAAAGAAAGAAAAAAAACCTTAGTGTGGCACTCAAAAATAACTTATTTCAAAATCTTTTTTGACTTTAGTTATCGAAATATCTTCTTCGCTTCCGTCGCAATGCTCAAAAACGCTCCCCTGACATCACGCTTTGATCTTCCAATTATGTCAACATCATCTACTTATCTAAATAGTTGAATGGCCTTTGAAAGATTGTTCCTCTAGTGTTGACGGTTGAGTTTTGCACAATTCTTTCCAGAACGATGTTGAAGAAGTCGCATAAAAGTGTATCGCCTTGTCTAAAACCTTTTTTGACATCAAATACATCGGTGAGATCTTTTCCGACCCTGATAGAACAGCGTGCATTCTCTATCGTCATTCTGCACAAACGGATAAGTTTGACAGGGATGCCAACACTAGACATGGCTCTTCCCTATGGATGCTGTCATACGCGGCTTTAAAATTGATAAATAGATGGTGGGCATCGATTTGAAGCTCCTCGTAATGAAGTCACACTGATAAGGACCTATCAGGTTGTTGACAAACGGCTTCAGATGTTCACATAATACGGCAGAAAGGATCTTTTATGCAATGTCAAAAAGACTGATGCCTCTGTAGTTGGCGCAGTTTAGAGGGTGTCCTTTTTTAGTTATTGGGCAAACTATGCTGCGGGCATGCTTTCTTCCCACCATACTTTGCAGATGAGTTGGTGCATTCTCCCTACCAAGTCATCGCGTGCTGCTTTAAATAGTTCTGCAGCGATGCCGTCAGCTCCAGTAGCTATGTTTGACTTCAGTTTAAATACAGCCTCTTTGCACTTCAGAGGCGACATTGCTGATTTCTGCAAATCAATGTTGCCACTGGTTTTTCAATTAGCCACTATTTTAACGAAAGTGTAACTTTTGCTGTTTTTGGAACATTTTAATTTTTGAAATTCGTGTTTAAATTCCAAGCAACTTCACTTCAAAAAGTAGATTTCTTAAATTTTGTAAGATCTTAAAAGTTTTTTACTTAATAGAAAATCAATTTTGAAAGAAAAATCTCCTTACACTATTTATTTGCGTCAAAAAACAAATATAATGGAATTGAAGACGAATTTCAGAAACTTAAAAGCAAATTGGTGATTTCTCATTTAAGATGACTTCTTAAAAACCTGAATATTGACTCTTTCTCTCACTAAATATCTTATAAAGATAATTAAAAGTATTACTAAAGTTTTGAGTGAAAAAATTATAGTTGTTTGTTAGGTTTATATATACATAGTTAGCAAACTGTTTATTGGTGAATATCGTTAAATTACTAACAAATCTTTATGGCTCACACGACCCTCCTAGATCTTTAATTAGTCAAAAGAAAATGAATTTGTGCCTAGAGATTGGAATAATGCTGGATTTTTGATTTATATAAGTGTTTGATTTATAGACCTCAGTTAAAGTTCGAGCAGTAAAATAAAAATTTCATTTTCATATACATATATAAAATATAAATAAATAGAAATGTAAGGAAGGTCATATCCATTATCGCAATAAAGTTTTAAATTCAATAGAAATCCTACGAAAATAAAAAAATGATCTCCCAAAGGAAGGAGGCATAACACCTATGACCCATCCCTGGATCCGCTTTTGCAGGATCGTACTGCCAAATTTTATTAAATGTCTTTGAAATATCAAGTGCACTATTTTTACTTTCTTCCAAACGTCGTAAGGATATTTGGTAATTTTAGCTATATCCTGGTAATTTGATAAACTCTATAGTTCTCATAATTATTTTTGAAGGTCTCTCTCCTGAGTCAACAATTTTGTAACTTATTGTTTATTTTCAGTTTATTTAATTTTTTCACAATTTAGACAATAGACTTTAAGAAATTATTTCATACTTTTTGTTACCATTATAATGCGATAATTTCTGAAGTCAATTTCAATAATTTCAATTTCTTTAACGTATGTAACTAATTTGAATTCTAATTCAAACGCATGTGTTCTTAATTATCATATGTATTAATTTACATTATTTTGTGAATTATTTTACAAATGTTGAGTATAAGTGTCACAAACGTCACAATAAAAACAAACTCACATACAAATCATATAAAAAGTATGAAATACAAATTGTAAACATATTCATTTTCATGAAAAATAAAATTGATTGATTATTTCATCTTTCATTCCGTTGTTATATTTTTCCGTGTTCTTTTTTATTTTTATGTAGGATAACACCTAATATCCATTACATTTTTAAGATTGTATAATATTTATTCATACTTTTCAAACAAAGAAGTACACGTATAAGTTAGTCGTACAAAAATACAAAAACCTTTTTATACAAGGCCCAATTGCTTTCTTTTCCTAGAAACGTCTAAAAAATAAAGAAGGAATATCCAGTTGACTTGAAGTGGGAATTGATGTTCTAGATATGTCAGTTCCGTGTTATCCTAGATACAGATGAAGATACAACCAACTATATGACATTTGTTCATCCTTTATCCAACCAATAACTAGAAATGAACGTATCTCCTTCCGTTTCTCATTTTTTTATTTATCTTCAATTCTTTGCTTTTGCTTTCCTATCTCCATCTTTTTTATGAATTTTCATTTTTTTCTCGTGAATTTAAAAAAAGGGCAAGTTATGGATTTCGGTAAAATGAAGCGAAGTGAAAATTTTTAAAACTCACATAGGTACGAGTAGATAAACAAAAAAGGTTCCTGCGATAAACGGAACACGTAAGGGGGGCTTTAAAGTTGATGAAGTTGATGAAATTTTCCTAGAAATTCTCTAAAGTTCTTTTATGTTGGAAATTTTTTAAAAAGTTTCTTAGTGTCACACTTTGGTGACTGCCTCTTTCGAAGTATTTGAAATTTTGTTTTCTTATTTTCAATTTAAATCTCCCTTCCTTTAGATTCAGTGTACTCATACACTTATAAAGAATAAAAATCATGTATTTTAATATATTAAGGATACAATTTATAATTTCAGTGCAGAATATATATATAATTCATATGTACCGCAGGTTATGAAAAAGCATTTTTTTTTCAAGAGGATTTAGCATAAATTTGCGACTGAATGGCCTTGACAACTTCAAGAATTCCATTTTTAATTAGTTTTGGTTCACTTGAGTAAATCTTTCCTTTCGCGTGGTACCCAAAGAAAAATGTGTTAAATCACAAGATTTCGAAAGTCAATTGTGGTCACTTCTTCAAGAAGACGTGGCCTGTGTACAATAAAAGCTTTTCCTATGTAAGATCGACTTACAGCGCCAGCCCCGAACCACTTTAAGGACGTAAGGTTTTGAGTTAATCATTTTTAAATTTTTCAGCTCCTAAATGGTTTTATTATGCTTAATTATTCAACTTTTAAGATGAAAATGGGCCTCATCCAGAATTGAAGATAATTTTTCGATGGAAATCCTGATCATTTTGATAGATTTTAAGGACGCAATCATTAAAGATACTGCGTTAGATGGCGAAATTTGCATATCTGGTGGCCATTTTGTCATCTGTCAATTGAATGATATTTAATTTCTTTTGGAATTTAAATTTCAATATAGATTTACGTCTGAACAACTTCCACATTTGTTTTGAAAATCATGGTTCGGTTTCCTTTAGCTCGAAACTCACTTGTGGATTAATGGATTAATCCGTATTTCTTTGAAAACGATGCTGGCCATAAGGTTACAATCGATGTATAAGGCTGTGATGCGAATGTGTTTTTTGTTAATCAACTGAACAAGCATAATGTACAGTATCCGAAGCTGGGTTCCAACAAGAAGGCGCAACATTTCACACAGTTTATGCCACAATAGGTATGTTGAAGAAAGCGTTTGTTAAGCGCATAGCTTCACGTTACAGACCCGTGATTTGGCCTTAAAAATCGTGGGATTTGACGCCGCTGGACTGTTTTCGGCGGGGATATTACTTACTTAAGGTGGCGCTATAGTCCTGTGTGAACTAGAGCATCCGGTGGGATATTAGAAGTATCTATTCTACGCCGAGTAGCCTTTAACGATTGACTACTTGAATGACACCACATTACTGCCGATATACACCACAAATGTAGACAAATGTCATCAAAAATTAGACCTGCAGATTAGACTACGTCCGAGCCAGTTGTGATGGTCATATGCCAGAAATCCTATTTATATTATTATGCTGGAAGATTATCTTTCGAATAAAGTAAAAATCATTTCAATTTATGAAAATTATCATCACAATTTTTAACAAAATTCGGTGAAATATCTTTTTTGAACTTTGTAACAAATCAAAAAAAAAACAAATCTGGGGTTTCATTTATTTTTGCAAACTTCAAATTAAAAATTCTAATAATTTTGGGTTGTTGAAGCGTGAATAGTTCTACTTATTAAAAAAAAATGTCATAAAATGACAGCTTCAAAAGTAATAGTTCGCCAAATAAAACCTCCCATTCAAAAATGCTATGTCCTACTTGAAACAGTGCTCAAAACATGACTATGTACACTATAAATATGTACAATAAATTGTAAAAATAAAAAATTATTTAAAAGTTCCACAAGGTGGATAAGTGGAACCTTTACTTTTTATTAAATTCGTAAAAAGATTAAATCCTTAGGTATCTTTTTAATTAACAAATAAAAGTAAGATTTTAAGCAATTCTAAGAAAAGTATTTACAATTTGTAACCTTTACTCTCATTTTAAAACAGCTTTTAAACTCAGCAATTCCTTGCGACACAATTGTAGACCTTACATCATTTCCTCTCGAATGCACAATCAAACTATGTTCTTTGGATTCCGACTTTTTAGCTTTACTTTTGGGTTCACATTATAAACATTTGTAGATCCATATATAGATATGGCGTTGAAAAAAAATGAAGTTGTGAAAGATGAACATACTACGAGTACATTCGATGGCCTTATTATGTCATATGCAGCACTTTGTGTCTTTATGACGCTTCTTATAAAAGGACGACAGAAACGGCAACGACTACGATGACTAAGAGTGAATTTTTGAAATTGGTGCCAAAAAAAGGAAGGTTTTGAAAAAAAAAAAAAAAATAGGATAAAGATTTAGGTACTTTGCAACTGAGTAATCAATAAAATGTTTTTCTTTTTGTCCGTCTTCAAGTTCCAACCCCTTTGGTTCGTTCTTTTAAGCAGCAAAGCCCTCTTGTTTGTTTGCTTATGCTTGCTTTTTCGAAAGATCTTCCAAATGAATGATTTTTTGTTTGATAAGTGCCTACCTAGTTTTTGTGGTGGGTTTGAAAATGTTGTTTATTTTCTTGTTTTCTCCTCTTTTTTCATCTTTTATGTGAAATATTACAAATTGTTTTGTCCATGAAAAATGTTTTCCTTTTTTTTCTTCTTAATTCTATTTAAATACAATTTCCCTTTTATTTATCCAATTTTGTCGGGTACAAAAGTTTTCCCTCCTCCTTATAAACAAAATTTACAAAGCTAATAATCACGACAAGAAAGTGTTAAGTGAAATGCATTTAATTTTTTTTTCACAAGGGGTTTGAGGGCAATATAATTTATTTTTGTTGAACGAAGGCTTGTTTTTTAAAAATTTGGGTTAACGAAAAAGAAAAATAGAAACTGATTGGTTTTTTAAAACTAATTTTCTTTTTGACACAAGAAACAAAAACCATGAATAATTTATTATTGGTTTAGCTAATTTACTTAGGATGATGTTAAAAAATATGTTTTCCTGAACGAAGGTCATTGTTGAAGGTTTAATTATTTTACAATTGGAAGCAATATTTTAGAATGTGTTTTGTCATTGTCGATTATGTTTTTTAATGAAAAGAAAGTGTTCATCAATCAGCTTTTTATGTTTTCCAAAGTTATTACCGAAAAATGATTATTAGAAATGATTGTTATTTTACGATGCTCACATCGGAACATGTAGTGATTCTTGGTGGTTTTGATGTGCCAAACATTGAAAGGGCTTCGTATATCTTATACTTAGCGTAAAGAATTATTCAACTATTAGTAAATACTTTTCTCCATGTTGAATTCAAAAAGCTTTGTAAAGTGTTAGCCTTTTCTCTTAGATGGTTGTTGAAGTTCAAATTGTGGGTAAGTTTTACGCCTAGATATTTAATTTCATTGGTTACTTCTAGTAGACTGCGTAGTTTTGACTTCGGAAGAAGCGCGAAACACCATAACCTTAGATTTTTCCGTATTGATTGTTAGTTCCCATCTGTTGCAGTAAGATGCTAATCGGTTAATCATTAATTGTAGGTTTTTTGATGATTCAGACAGAATAACAAGATCGTCGGCGTATAGTAAAACATTTACAACCGAATTAGATATCCTTATGCCTCCAGGTAGATCTTCAACAATGTCATTGATAAAAAAAGAGAACAGTAAGGCGCTGAGAAGACATCCTTGCTTTACTCCAGTGGTTGTTTCAAACCAATCTGAGAATATTGCACCATCCCATACGGCTGGTTTTGTTCCATTGTACATTTCCTTAATCACAGAAAAAAATTTTGATAAAATTCCCAACTGCGAGAGCTTATATAACAGTTCATTACGATTCACCCGATCGAAAGCTGTTTTGAAATCTTCGAAGAAAGAGTATACTTTCTTATTACGTGATTGGAAGGCTTTAACGATTGAAGAAAGTGCAAGACTCTGGTCTGTGGTAGAATAGTTCTTTTTAAAACCGGCTTGAAGATTTGAAAGAATGCTTTTCCTCTCCACCCATTTTTCAAGTCTCTCCACAAGTATACCGCAGAATATTTTTTTCTAATGCGTTTATAAATGATGTGCCTCGATAGTTGTCAAAAATATCAAAAGCGCCTCTTTTATGAATTGGGAAGATAACTGATTTTGTGAACGCGTAGGAAATTTTGGCGTTAGCCAAGATCTTGTTATAAAACTTTAAGAAATAGTTAAAGCATGAAGGAGTTGTGTTCTGGTAAAATTTGTAGAGAATCCCATCTTCACCTGGTGCCTTTCCATTTTTCGCTCTCTTCATTACTGCTTCTATTTCCTCAAGTGTTATGGCAGAATCTAAAGATTCGTCGAAGATTGATAACTGAGCGTGGGAAAACTGAAGGTTTGAGTCGCTGTGAAGAGGATGTTTGAAATGGATTATAAGTGATTCAGCTGTTAACCGTGAACCTATTACAAGAACTTCCAATAGTAACACAACATTTTTTGTTGTTTTAAACAATTTAAAAGCACTGACGATCTTCGTTAAATCAATTCTTAAGGCAGTAAAAAGGGTGAACTTGACACCCTTTCAATAGTAAGTACAAATATCTACATTTGTCAAAAATGAAAGCAGTTCTGTAAATTACTCATTTAGTGTATTTTTAGAAGTACAGTTTTCAAGGAGAAATTAAACGCATGTGATTAAATGTTATAGTCAAAAATTAAGCTTTGTTATAAAGATATGGGTTTGCCAATACATTTTAAAAATGATATACGCCGGCTCGAATAATTTCCTGAAAATATGCCCAATTTCTTGGAGTAAGCGGGGCCTATGTAAGCAATTACGCGCTGAATATTCCCTATAAAGGAATCAATCAAAAATAGCGGGCTTAATTTTGTAGACAAGCGACTTTATATAACGCTCAAAAAGTAGAGATAATGCGCTCATCAAAAGTATCATTTTTTTGGTAATAGATTTGCATGATTTAAAACCATTGTTCAGGAAGTATTATTCATTATTATTTAATCATTATGTTTAAGAGTGAATCTAATCATAACAAAATTGATAACAAAAATGATCATATCAAGTGACAGCTGTCAAAAAGACTAATTCAAAAAAAAAAACGTTGTCAGATTGCGAACCACACATCATAAACGCCCGTTATAAAACTCATAAGACGGTTTTTTTTTTAAATGTACGGCACAAAAAATGATTAGTAGTTATCATAAGATTTTTGAGTATTTAAAGGTGTTGGCAACCCTAAAAAGAATGTGTGGTAAAAAAACTTCATAATTGAATTAAGGAACAATCATTTAACATTTTTAAACAATATTTTATTGCAATATACAAAATAAAGTATGATTATTGATATTTGCGTTAAATAATAAAAATAAAAAGAGGCTGGGAAGCGACCCACACTGATATCTTCCCATCCCGTCTGTCGATTTGTCTTGCTTAAAAGTTTGTCTATATATACTCGTATCAATTTTTACCAAATTTGAGTACTATTTGTTGTAGATTTAAAATTTTTACCAAGTTTTATTATTGTTTTTTTTTTAGAGTTTTATTTTTTGTAAAAAAAACTGTCAATTCGATTTTTTTTTTAAATTTACCAAATGTTGACAACGATATTTCTTAAAAGATAAAATTAGTTTTTCAAAATGTTGAAAACAATATTTCTTATAAGATAAAATAAGTTTGAAGCCTAAATTTCAAGTTTTTGAAAAGATATTTGAATCGATATTCAATTTTTACGAACTTTGAGTAATGTTTTTTTTAGATTTTTATTTTGTATAAAATCAATTGTCAATTAGATTTTTCTCAAAATTTTATCAGATGTCAAAAGCATTATTCTTCGTTGCACAAAATTGTTTTAGAGATAAAATCATATTTCAGTCGTAAAATTTTGGAGGTGATACATTCTTTTTAGTTTTATTGATTTATAAAAAAAAACGTTATATTGATTTTTTTTTTTCAAAAAATATTCCTGTTATAAAATTTAATTCAAGCCTCTAACGTTTTTGGTTCGTAAGATATTTAGGGTTAACCAAAATTTTCACCTTTTTTTAAAACTGCTATGGTAAAAAAACCACCCACGCAATTTTCTTGAAAGAACTTTCTGTATCTTTTTGCCTTATGATCTGTATAACAAAATCTATTTGAAGTTGATATCTGTTCTGGTTATTGAGCTATAGAGGACGAAAAAAAACGCCGTGAACGTACGGACGTACGAACGTACGCACAGACATCTTTCTAAAAATCTTTTATTCCGACTCTAGGGACTTGAAACGTCGAGAAATGTCAAAATTTTCAATTTGACAAATCGGACCCATTACAATAACTTCCTATGGGAACTTAAAAATTATAAATGTCTTTAATTTTAAATATTTAATAAATACGTCGAATTATTGTGATTCAGGGGAATCATTGCCATGTTCTATTTGCTATTGTTAACCTTTTATCAAATATTATTTTTTTTCAAATTCAGTTATTCAACATATGTATTTTTAAATTATTTCTAAACAAATTTTAAAAAGCTGTACCTAGAATTTTTGTTATAACGCAACAAATTTTTAGTTTGAAAAATCACCTCAATCCTTAGCTAATTGACATTTTAAATTGTTTTATTTATTCAAAATCAATCGTTCAAATTTGTCTTAGAATAAAAATTAAATTAAATCCTACAGTCAAAGGATTTTCATTAGAAATATGCAAAATTCTTAAAGAAGACCGATACTTGAGTATTCAAAAAAGTTAAATCATTTCAAAACTGTTGTTTGATTAAAATTGAATTAGCTTTTACATAATATTGAAATCTCAAAAGCAAAAAGTAATTTCTTTTCTTCACATTTTTTTTCAAATTTCAAGGGTTTGACCCCTGACAAAAAAAAACACAGAAACGAGAAAAGTAACAAAAGAATGTGTAAAGTGTACCTATTGATTTCAAGAAATAAAAAACTATTCTCATAGTATGAGATGAAAAGTTGTAAAGAATTTATATTACTCTAAATTCATAAAGTTAAAATCTTAAGTAAAACATTTAAGTCATAAGCTTTAAATATATTGAAAATACCAGATTGATTGAAAGTCTGTTTTGATCGATTGCATTCATTTTTAAAGTTAATTTTAAAGAAAGACAAGAAATGAGTCAAATTAATGCCAAATCAAATTTAATTTTTATTTGAAAAATTTATGAATTTAAGAAATTTTATAAGAAAAAAACTAAATAAAATTATCTATAGCTGCAATATATAAATACAAAAATGTATTACCCTTAGAATAATTGTATGCTACGAATTTTGGAGTTTTTAACCCCTGTTTAAATTGTGAAAGGAATTTAATATACATAAATGTAAAAAAATACAACATTTTGCAGAAATTGATTTGTTTCTACCTTCAAAATAATTTTCACCACGAAAAAAGTGATTTTTTCTTCTGAATGGTTGGAAACATAAAATATTGCAATTAAAGAACCGTCGTTTAATTCTAATTTTTAAAAATCGGGCAAAGATATAGACTAAAAATGTTTTTTATTAACTTCCCATAGGAAGTTATTGTAATGGGTCCGATTTGTCAAATTGAAAATTTTGACATTTCTCGACGTTTCAAGGTCCCTAGAGTCGAAATAAAAGATTTTTAGAAAGATGTCTGTGCGTGCGTGTGTACGTACGTTTGTACGTCCGTACGTCCGTACGTCCGTATGTCCGTACGTCCGTACGTCCGTACGTTCGCGACGTTTTTTTCGTCGTCCATAGCTCAAGAACCAGAAGAGATATCAACTTCAAATAAATTTTGTTATACAGATAATAAGGCAGAAAGATGCAGAAAGGGCTCTCAAGAAAATTGCGTGGGTGGTTTTTTCACTATAGCAGGTTGAAAAAAAGGTGAAAATTTTGGTTAACCCTAAATATCTTACGAACCAAAAACGCTAGAGACTTGAATTAAATTTTATAAAATATATTGTAACGTGATACCAAATAGAAATATTTTTTGAAAAAAATCAATATAACCCTTTTTTTTTTAAATCAATAAAACTGAAAAAAAAAATTTGTCACCTCCAAAATTTTACGACTGAAATATGATTTCATCTCTAAAACAATTTTGTGCAACGAAGAATAATGTTTTTGACATCTGATAAAATTTTGACAAAAATTGAATTGACAGTTTTTTTTAAAAAAAATAAAAATCTAAAAAAAACATTACTCAAAGTTCGTAAAAATTGAATATCGATTCAAATATTTTTTCAAAAACTTGAAATTAAGGCTTCAAACTTATTTTATCTTACAAGAAATATTGTTTTCAACATTCTGAAAAATTTTGAGAAAAATCGAATTGACAGTTTTTTTACAAAAAATAAAAACCTAAAAAATTAATTAATATAAGTTGGTAAAAATTGATTTTCGACTCAAATATCTTTTCAAAACCTTGAGATATTGGCTTTAATTTACTTTTATCTTTCAAAAAATCTTGTTGTCAACATTCAGTTAAAGTTTGAAAAAAATCGAATTGACAGTTTTTTTACAAAAAATAAAGAACTAAAAAAAAATTTATAAAAGTTGGTAAAAATTGATTTTCGACTCAAATATCTTTTCAAAACTTTGAGATATTGGCTTTAATTTACTTTTATCTTTCAAAAAATCTTGTTGTCAACATTCAGTTAAAGTTTGAAAAAAATCGAGTTGACTGTTTTTTAACAAAAAATAAAAACTTTAAAAAAAAATTATAAAAGCTGGTAAAAATTGATTTTCGACTCAAATATCTCTTTAAAAATTTTAAATATTGGCTTCAAAGTAATTTTATCTCATAAGAAATATTGTTTTCAACATTTGGTAAAATTTTTAAAAAATCGAATTGACAGTTTTTTTTACAAAAAATAAAACTCTAAAAAAAACAATACTAAAACTTCGTAAAAATTTACTTTCGACTCAAATAGCTTTTCAAAACTTAAAAATATTGGCTTGAATCTTATTTTATTTCACAGAAAATATTGTTTTCGATATTTAGTAATTTTTATATAAAAATCCAACAGTCCGTTTTTTCATATAAAAAATAAAATCTACAAAGAGAGTACGCATATTTGGTAAAAATTGATACGAGTACATAAAGACAAACTTTTAAGCAAGACAAATCGACAGACGGGATGGGAAGTTATCAGTGTGGGTCACATCCCAGCCTCTTTTTTAATATACAATATTTTTGTTAAAATCTGGTAAAAATGTTATTGAAATATACTCTTATTTTTTATAATGCCAAAACTTTACTTTCTGAAGTTATTTTAGATAAAATAGAGTATATCGTAATAAACTTTTGAGCGTCTCAGTTGGAAGTTATTGGTGTATTTCACAGCCGAGCCTTTTTTCTTTAATTCTAACATATCTTGTTCTCTTATTTCTGGAACAATTTTTCTTAAAGAATTTTTTTCAATAGTAAGTAAAATTCTGTTCTTTAAAGTGAAGTTCTTTTTCTATCACAAAAACAAAATAATTCCCGCAGAACTTTTACAAGCAACGTCATCAAGTGAACTGCTTTATCCGCTCGTAGACAAGCCTAGACCACCGAAAGCTTTCCCGATGAGTTGAAGAAGGGAATTTTCGTCAAGCTCCCAAAAAAAGGAGATCCAACAAAGTGCGAAAACCGGAGACAAATTTGCGGTTTACCTGTCGTTGCCAAAATAGTAGCAAAAGTCATAGCGGAACGCATCAGAGAACAACTTGAGGCCACACTCAATGCTGAATAAGCAGGATTTTGCGCTGGATCCTCCTGTATTGATCATATCAACACCCTGAGGATCATTATTGAAAAGTGCGTTGAATATCGATCACCACTACACCTTCGACTTCAGAAGGCTTTTGAAAGCGTTAACAGGGGGTATATGTGGGCAACTTTACGGAGGAGAGGCATCCCAGAAAAACTAATTGCTATTATTAATGCAACATAGGTTGTCAGATGATTTTGAAATCCGTAGCGTAGTCAGAAAGGTCTGTATTCTGTCGCCAATACTGTTTTTGTTGGTGATAAGCGATGTTCTGCAAGCAGCAGAACGGAACCGGTGGAAAAAGTGGAGAGTTTTCAGTACCTTGAAAGTAACGTCTCCATCAAAGTCGGAACCAAACAAGACGTCATCTGTCGCATCGGCAAAGCAAAAGCAGCATTCGATATTACACGAAAGCTGTAAACCTTCGTGAATAGATGTTTTCGAAACATCATACAAATTTTCTGGCCAAACCGTATACTCTTTAATAAGAATGCTGGACGACCGAGAAGCACATGGCGCAGAACAGTGGAAGCGAAATCAGCGTCACTAAGCAAAGGTTGGAGGGAGCTAAAACACATCTCCGAAAACCGTACACGATTGCGTGTAGGCGTATTAGAAGCCCTATGCCCCTTAAAAGGTTCCCAACGGACTTAACAGGTCTGAGGACCTAAGTAAGCAAAACAAAACAAAACATGTTTTAAAAATTTGGCTGTACCATAAGGTATTTAAAATATACCCCTTTAATAATTTTAAAGACAATCAAAAACGGCGTCTGTAAGGCTAAGGTAAATCCTTAACAATAAATTGTATGATTTGTTTTGCTTAGTACGCATCGTTGTCTTCGAAATAAATTTTAAATCTTTTAACTCGTCGTATCCTACTTAGTTTCTGGAAATATTTATTAGTTAGCAATCTTCATTTGGCTCTATGTTTTAAGTTTGGAGAATTCTTTGATTTAATGATTCCATAGTTTTTGAAAATTCGTTTTGGAGTTAATTTTAAGTACAAAAAGAAAATTGCTTTGAAATAGTCTTGCCTTTTTTTATAAGAGTACAAATGGTTTAGTTCTATAGGATTTTTCTAAGACAAGTATAATTACACAAGTTATGCAGATAGGGATTAGGGGTTAGAGATTTAAAAAACAGTCAAGAATTTTATTGAGACTGCATGAATTTAGATTGTCCGTCATACACTTGAAAGAAATAGATGGTACAATAAACGGAGAAAGGAAGAAAACTATTTAGGGACCCACAAATTCCGTGACGGCCCTGTGATGACTTGCGGTACTGGCTGTGCACAAGATGGACACCCAAACTAGGTAAAGGTAGAAGCTAAAAGACGAATTTCACATCTCTTTATGAAATATCCTGCCATATCCTGATAACTACACTTGCTTGGTTGATAAGTATGTCATTTATTATCATTGGTGAAATTAATAAATGATACGCACGGTTCGGTGTAACTTGGAATTAATTGGTTCGGTTTATAGTCTGCTTTAGTTTTGGTAAGAAAAGAAGAAAGTGTAACGCTGCTTTACAAGATTCCTCAAAAAGCTTAATGTACATATGCATATTTTTGTTGAATTTAAAAAAGTAATATACCAGAAACGTGACGTGAGAGAGTGAAGGCCATGTAATTAAATTTTCAAGAACAAAAACGTGCCCACCAGTGATAATATTAATTCCTCTTTTTTTGTTCTTTACATTGAGCTGAAATTTGTTTCTTTTTAATCTTATGAATATCCTTGAGTGTTTATTTTAATAATTGCAAATTTGATTCCGAATTTTTACTGTTCAATCACTATTTAAAGAAATACAACATTACCCCCCTTACTATGATTTCTACTGGTTCTAGATTCTTGCTTCAATTTTCCCTTTTATCTATTATTTAGCTTATCTATCTTCATCTGATTCAATTTTTGTTTTCATTTGCAAATCAATTCACAAAGGGAATTGTTTTTTTTGTCATTTTCTTTCAAAATAAATTAAAAGGCAAAATAAAAGATGAAAAACTTTAAGATAAGTTATTTTGATTCCAATCTAGAAAGTGTCATCTTCAGATCTGAAAACATCTGTTTTTTGTTCACTCTTCATCATCATCAGCAATATTAAAGTTACCTAGATGATATCTTTTTGGTCCATGATGGAAAATATTTTAGCCTGTCGTCATCATCTTTTGCGACGTTGTCACCATAAGGCACGAAAGTGCATCTTTTATAGGTTGTGCGGTGCGGTTTTGTGGCACATCCATCCGTGAATTTTAAAACTTACCACACCGCAACGTGCAGTGCAGATTGCGTGTGTTGCTGCTGCTGTGCTATATGCAACCATATAACACGACACACGACGAAGACGACGGATGGCAAGTGATGGTTTTCATTTTTCATCTCTATTTTCATTTCTATGCAATTTCAAGTCGAATAAGAAAAAGAAGTACATACATCCTCCGAAGGGGGGCGTTTGATGGAACATGACAGACGTACTTATTCCAATCTTTCGTGATGTTTCGTATTTTTTTCTGATCTAATAATTTGTTTTGTTCAATGAAAGTTGGTCACTAGTGAATCAGTGATACACTTTTCCGTTCCGTGAGTTGTGTTATTTTTTTTCAGTCATGTGAATTCACGTGTAACTACTTTATTACACGCGAACGTTAAATGTAAATGATTTGTTTAATAAAAGAAAATTTCATATATGCAAACGTATAGTTAAAAAAGTTTTTATGGTCAGTTAGATTTGAATGTTAGCATTAGATCTTGAATGAAGACTTTCGAATGTGTTCACATAATAAGTCACGGAATGTAAGTCAACACAAAATGAAAGGAAATGTTTGAATGTTAAAATAGATTTCAGTGATGAATTTGTGGATATATGCTTCAACATGTACATCATAATGTATCTAATTTGTATTTCGTGAAAATGCATCTATAACATCGTATAAGTTGCATGCAATTGTTTCATATGTAAATTTGTTTAAGATGGCATATAAAATAAAACTTTCTCTTGAAAAACGACTTAAAAATTAATTTGTCTCTGTCATGATATTTATTAGGAATAATTGTTTTTATATTTCAATATTTAGTTTTTCTGTTGTAAAAAATTGTAAATTGAAAATAATACATATTTATTGGAATTATATTCGACATAAGCATGTTACTGCATCTTTAGCATTTCCTGAAGCTCTTTTCTTAATCATTTACCTACTCTAACTAATTCCAAACGTATTGATTTATTTGAAGTACATTTTTTCCGAACAATAAATAAGGATCTTATACAAATTTGAAACTGCTTCGTCAAAATTAGAAAATGCCAATGTATCAACAATTCCAGAAATGGTTAAATCTTCAGACAACAACTGGAAATTAGCTCTTCTGAAATCAAAAATATATAAGCAATCAAAGGAGTTACTGTGTTCAGTAAGTTGATTACTTAAGTCCAGAAAAATATCCAAAGAGGGGTGATATTTATCAATGTTATTAATTCCTGATCAAAAATTCTAATAGCGGTAAAAGAAAATACTAAATCAAGAATTCGATTTTTTGAGTTTTTAATACTTGTTTACTGTAAGTCAATAAGAATAATTCCAATTGTGAAGAAGAAAGAGAGGTTTCAAGGCAGCATTTGTCTTCAGATGGAATCCACTCAATGTTTGGTAAATTAAAATCACCTAAAACTAAAATATTAGTGTCAGAGCAGAAAAGTAGATAATAAAGTCTAATGGCAAGGATAGTTCGCTATAAACAGACTCTAAAATTTTTGTAGAAATGTAAACGTTAAAAATGAAAATGGTCGTGGTCTATACCACTATCCTTTCGCAGACCAGTGCAATTGATAGTTTAAATGGAAAAAATAAAGAAGAAGAAAAATGTGTAGTTTTTACCGCTATGAACATTTTGAAAGGCTCCAAACAAAAATTCGTGGATCTCAAATGTTCCTACGCCCAATTGGTGTCAGCAAATGGGAACACGAAACAGGCTTCACCAACGGTTTCCCCAAAGGCGCCTGTGCCTAAGGCACCAGATGTGCAGCCTGACATTGTAGCCTTGTTGTTGAGCATTCAAGGTCAACTAACAGGGCTGCAAATTCCGATAAAAGAGCAAAAAGGGTAGATCATCTCTACTCTTTGTTGCCGGGCCTGCCGCAATTTAGATCATAATAAGCGCGCTGCCGGAGACACGTCTAAAAGTCCAAGCTGTGCACGTAAATTCACTGATTAGGATTTAACGAAGAGCCAATATGTTCCAGTTGTTGAAAGGCTACAGTCCCGATGTGTTTATGACTATAGCGAAAGCAAGCTAAACCACAAGCACAAATTGACTCATAAAAATTACATTAAGAAGATACTAGCCCGAATCTACTCAAGGGGGCCATGTGGTTCTCTTTATACGAAAAGGCAAGTCATATACAACAATGCATTGTGAAAGCTCAAGACGATAGAAGTTTGCGTTGCATGCATCTCTCTCACTCAAGGGAAGCGGATGTATATGATTGCGGCTTATGCGGCTGGAGCTCCACAGGTTACTTACTTTGCTTCAGAACTCGAGATTCTTTTTAGGGAACTGAAACTGAGCTTGGAAGAAAACTATTTCATCTTGGCCGGTGATTTGAACGCAAAACATGAAGATTGGGGAAATCAACATAGTAATCCCAGAGGTAATCATCTTTTTAATTTGATGAATCTTTACAGCGTTGAATATGGCGTCGACCTGCTGGCTACTGAAAATCCATTGTATCTAAAAAGCGGTTCCTTTCTGGATCTTTTGCTGTACGACACCAGGCTGACAGTTGCAGAAAAAATGGGTAATCACCCTCGAAACTGCTTACAGACAGTCGAGTACAACAGTGATCACTGCGGACTGACTGCTGTAATGCAGACTCCGAACGAACGCGTGGAATTGGAAGAATACGTTGCAACGCACTCTTACAATTACAGTAAGATGCGTTGGCCTCGTTTCACCAATGCCTTGGCAAGAGAACTTCGTTCGAGTAACAGAGCCCCACCAAACAACAGAAACATGACAAATACAGAAATTGACCAACATTTACAACAAATGGACGAAACAACAAAACGAGCCATGGAACGGACAATTCCAAAGTTCAAAGAACGGGACCAAATGGACGCTTACAGAAACGCGACTATTGACGCACTACGCAGGCACAAGAGTGGCTTACTGTCAAGACTTAAAAACTTGTAAAGACGACCACACGACTTGGAGGTTGGGACACTGAAGTAGTCAATAAAAAATGTCAATCTGTTGATTAAGGAGAACTAGAGGTTATCAATTAATAAGTACTGGGACCGCAAGATCCGGTCAGTTAATTCGAGTGACTCTAGTATGTTCTAAAATCAACAAGATATTCAGAAAAAAGAACGATAATGACCTTCCGTTTCTGAAACTCCAAAGAAGAAGAAGAGAACAGGGGCGTTCTAAGGACAGCGCAAATAGATCCAGAAGAAGCCAGCTTTGACGATGACTTTTACATAATTAAAGATCCTAAGGAAAAAGTGAAGGTGGGAGCTGCTTCCAGCAAGTGTACAGGGTGAGTTTTAGCATTCGCCCCAACCATGACCTGGAAAACAGAGCCCTTCTTAATCATTTTTACCTTCGAATTGATATGACACAATGGCGATCTGATAACCGGGGTTTCATGCGGTTTGATGGCGATTCCTTGGCAAATGCCATAATCGCCAAGCAAACGGGACCAAGTCCCTTGTTGGTGACGAAGGTGAGGCTTCAGCCTCTCCCGAAAAAGGGAAAGGGCTCTGACTAAGTGGGCTGCGGACAACAAAATAATTCCGGATAAACAGTTCGGGTTCAAGGCGGTTCATGACACAATTCATGCTGCGTCTAAGCTTGTTTCTGATATCCAATGTAATAAAGCAAAACATCAATGCCAAGTTCTGTTCTAATTGGTTTGCAAAATGCTTTTGACACCGTATGGTTTAAGGGTCTTACCTAAAACTGGGCAGACAAACCATTGTTGTAAATACTTTATGATATGCTTAACGGTAGAAAGTTTGTTGTCAAAAGTTGCGTACTGAACGGTCCGAAAGGTTGAGGTTATTAGATTTCTCATGCAGGATGATTTCGACAATATTCAGCGATATTGCGACGACTGGAAACTGAAAATAAATGTCCAGAAGTCGCAGACAACTTTGTTCGAGACTCTGTTATCTAGGGTCACGAGGGATACGTGCAAGAATTGGTGCAAGATGTTCATCGTTAATCTTCCCGGGCAGCCATTGGCGAGCAAAAGTGTAATGACGTACCTCGGTATCTGGTATTTTCATTTCGACAGACATATAAATGCTGCTCTGACCAGGGGCAGAGGAGCCTTCGCTCTGACGAAACGGCTGTTTTTTAGCAGTCGGCTTGGCCCCAGAGTGAAGGTAATTTGCTACATGGCCCTCATACCGCTATGATCGTTTATGGTTGGCCTGTATGGTTCAACATTGCCCCTTCCCAGATGGAGAAGTTTCGGGTGTTCGAGCGGAGTGTTTACGACGCTGTAACAACTTATATCGAATAGCCGAATCTTATGTGCATTACTATTCAAATGAAGTCCTATATAGTTAGTTCCGCTAATCTACCACGTCAGACGACGAACCGTGGATAGGTGACTCCTGTACAATAGGGACGTCATGGCTCAAGCCGGAGCAGAGCTCCTTCGGTTTAGTAGGGCTGTGTCCAAACGGGACTGAACTGATAAGGTGAAGCAGAAGAACCAGTTTTGGTGGCTTTAATCGGCACTTTATTGTAGGTATTCGGGATGGGGTTTTAAGCCTGGGCAGGCTTACATACTTGTTTTATAGTTTTAGAGTTTATTTTTAAGTAAAATAAGCATGGTGGCACAATAATTGATATTAGTTTTTTTTTAATTTTCTAATAAATGCCGTAAGGCATTATTATTAAGTGTTATAGTTTAACTTAGAGTGTCCGTATGGGACCAGTAAGTTAGTTGTAAGTTATGAATAACAAGGCTATTTTTATGAATTTGTTTCTAGCTTTAAGATAGTTTTAACAAATAATAAATAAAAATGATTAAAAAAAAACCTCAAACTGTTCGTGAAAGTGTGCAACAGAGTTCGAAGCAGTCATTTCCGCTAACTAACTCAATACCTGAAACCAAACTTACAGAGTTCACGTGTTGACTAATTGGATTTTGGAGCAATTGGAAGTTAATCCCAATTTTTTCGAAAAATCATCTATAGGGAACGTGAATAAGCTAAATTGCAGGATTTGAGACAGCACCAATCCACGCAGGATTCACGAGGTTCAAATGTATCTAAATAAATTTAATTCATTTTTAAAAATAAATTCGTCAAAACGCTAATTTTCAGAAAAATAAATTCATATTAAGCAGCCACATAAAAATTGTTCTGATCATGTTGAAGACGACGTAGTTCTGTCAAATAATTTAGTTCTGCAAAATTTAAAGAAAAAGGAGAGTGATGGAGTGAAGTCTTGATTAGTGCGTACGGCTGTCATTCCAGAGTCCTCGTTAATTTTGTTTTTGGTGCGAAAGCATCAAAGGTTCTCATGCGGGAGCACAAGTTATGCTTAAAATTTTGTTGTGTTAATATCGATAATCGATCTTTTAACTTTAACTTTAACAGAATTCTGTATGTATAAAACATTATAAGTTTTATTATATAAAAGCCAATTTACATATTATCGAAGTGCATAATTTCTAAAACAGATTTTTTATTTTTTTAGTTCTTGGTACAATGTTTTAAGAAGATTTGCGCGCAAAAAAATGTGTGTGTTGGAATTTTAAGATACAGTATTCATGTAGAATTAAAGTCTCACATGATTTCCACCAAAATCTCATACAGAATTTTGATCATATAGAATTCAACTAACTTAATAACCAAGCATATATTTTAATGCCAATTTGTCTCCAAATGTTATTCTTTTTAATTTGGAATCGATGATGGTTTCGATGGTTTAAGAAGTTTATATTTATTTATGTATCCGTGTTTTGTTCCATTGTTTTTTTATATATTTGTATTTAAGGTAAAATTCACAGCTCAGTTTTTTAAAACCTGACGACAATTTTTCAAAACCAGAAAAAAAATAAACAAAACAGCAATCATGGATTGCAAAAGGTTTTTGATATTACAAATATTACAAAACTAAGACACAACGATATATGTATCTACCTATGTACGTCTTAAATTACTCCCTCAATTTTGTAATATCAAACATTGCACATAATGGGTCTTTATACAAGCATCAAGATGCAATTAAAAATTCGTAATTTCTTTGAATTCTTAAATACAAAAGAAGACGGTTTATTTTATCTTTTTCAATTTAAAAAAAGAGCATACATATGTGTCCATACGTAAGTATGAATAAACATGTAGCTGACGACATGAATTAACATTACAACCGTCATAAACTGTTGACTTGTATATTATATTTATGTAACTTTGAAGACCTTACTGTCGTATAAGTACACAACAATGATAAAATACAACGTGAGTTACTTTTTTCTTTACTTGTATATCCTATCTTGCATTATCAGCACATTATGTTGTAAATTCATTCAGTAAATTCATTATTTTGTATTCATTTAGTTAAAATTCTGGTTTTCTCTTGTATTTTGTTCATTCGCCATAATCTTAAGATTTCTCTTTATTGAAGATTTTTCATCAGTTACAATTCATTACCAAGGTTGCCATCCAAATTTAAATATAAGAAATAGGACTTAACTTAATAATAATGTTGTTTTTTAAATATAAACGTTTTAATTAATGCAAAATTATGTTTATACTATATACTTTGATTTATTTTCGTTTTATGTTTTTAATTGAGAAGCAAATTTTTTTAGATGTGAAACTACATTAAAATAAAAGAGGCCAGGAAGCGAGCCATACTGATAACTTCCTATCCCGTCCGTCGTTTTATCTAGCAACTATAACAAAATGTTCATAATACTATGATGGAACAGTTTGATTTCAAAATCTATTTTTGTTAACAAGATTTTTATTCGAAAAACAATTTCTACCAATTTTAGTAGCATTTCTTTAAAGTTTCTATTTTAATTGTTGGATTCTTCAAATAAAATTAGCACTAAAATCATTTTGAAATCAATACCGAAAACCGAACATAAATTATGCGTATTTTTTTTTTGTAGATCTTAATTTTTAAAAACAAAAAACAATATATTTTCGCATTTTTAATAAAAATGTTGCTGAATATCGGAAACAATATTTGCTATCAGACAAAATTAGTTTAAAGCCAAGGTCTTTAATTTTTAAAAAAGATATTTAAGTCGAAAATCAATTTCTGCCAACTTTTAGTAATGTTGCTAGCGTTACTGGTCCGTGACATATTTTGGGTGTTCTTTCTACATAATTCTGCGTTAGTATCTTTACAGCAAATGTCAACATTTTCAATTCTACAAATCGGACCGTTTATAATAACTTCCTATGGGAATTTGATAACTTGTATTGCAATATCTGAATTTGTTCCCGAAGTTCTTAAAAAAAATGAAATTTAATTTAAAAAAATTTAAGTAAGGTTTTTATTTCTTATAAAAAATGAGTGAAGTCAATACCAACGGCGCTTGTACCTTAAGTGCGTTGAACACCCAATTCAAAAGATTCTATATTTTTATATTACCATATTTATATTTTAACTTTTAAACATACAAAAACATAAAAAAAAGTACACTAACAAAATGAAATGAGTTTGTCTGTGTTAGGCACGGTTGACATTCGTAATCAGCTTCATTCTGTGTATAGAAATAATATCCAAAAGTACAACGAAAAAGTTGATAAAAACAGGTATAATTTATCACGTCTTATCGATTGTGTTAAGTTCTGTGGTGCATTTGAATTGGCTTTGCGAGGTCACGATGAAAGACGTGAGTCAAATAGTTATGGGGTATTTTGCGGATTAATAGACTTTGTATCAGAGTTGGATACAAAAACTATTAAGAACGATATTTTGGACTCAATTTTATGTGTACACAACAAAGAATCATCGCATATTATAAAAAAAAATGTGAATACGTGGCAGTTTAAACTGATGCAACTACCGATGTATCGACTACAATGCAGAGGGTTATGATTTTACGATACGAGCAAAACGATAATAATCATGAACGCTTTTGGAAATATCTTACGCCACATTCCCATACTGCTGAAGGGCTTAGTTCTGTTATTTAACAGAATTACCGTCACTTCAAATAACTCCGTAACAGTTAATAGCACAATGTTACGATGGCGCCCCTGAAATGAGCGTGAATGTTGTTGGAGTACGGGCTAAAGTAAAAACCATCTATCTAAATGCTTCATTTGTTCATTGTTAAGCCGCCCAACTCAACTTTATAATAGAAAAAAGTGTTAGTCAAAACAAAAGCGTTTTTTGCCTACCTTCAAGCTTTTTGAAAAATATTGTATCAAAGAAGATTCCAGCTGCTCCGCAAACGAGATGGAACTTTAATTCTACAACGGTTAACTCAGTACATAGATACATGGAGCCTTTAAAAGAATGCATGGCCACTATTATAGAAACGGAAAAGGATACAAATTCTATAAATCAAGCTGATATGCTACAAAGATATTTGAACGATGATACTTTTTTATATTGGCTTGATTTTTTTTAATCTATTCTGCCACATATTGAAATTTTATTCAAACAAATGCAGAAAAGAAATATTGATTTGGTTCATATATAAAACTGTATTAAGGGTTTTAAAATCAGTATACAAAATGTAGGTAACACCATAGGTCAACTTGAAGAACTTCCTCAAAAAATGTTTAAATCGGCCATCTTTGTCATAGCAAAGGAAGTGTGCGATATAATTATTACTCAAGTGAAAGATAGATTCAATGTATGCAATCATTTGATTGCGGCTAGATTATTTTACTGCGAGAACTTTAAAACATACCGTTCCACTTTTCCCGATAAAGATTTTAAGATCACAGTTTACACTTTAGATGCTTTGGATAAAAACCAATTGAAAAACAAACTATCTGCAGTATACAATCGCGACGTTTTCATCGAATTCTGTGCACTATACCAATGACGTCGGTAGAGAGCGAGCTATGTTTTTCGACACTGAAAAGAAAACTCTTTTGCGAAACACCATGTCTCAGGATCGACTAAATGAACTTTCTGTGCTTAGCATTAAAAAAATGAATACAAATAATACCCGATTTCAATTAAAAAGTGATTCAACATTTCGCTTCCCAAAAATGCCGTCGCATTGATTTAATGTACAAAAAATAATAAAAAAGGAATATATTGTATTTAAATTGTTTTTTGTTTTCATTTCTAATCTTCAAACTTTGAGAACAGGAAAAATGCACCACCAGTTCGAAAACTCGCCAGCCGCCACTGGTCAATACTTTCATTCCTTCTCTAGATATTTGAATCGAACATCAATTTTTACCAATTTTGTGAAGTATTTCTTGTAAATGTGTATTTCTAATTAAAGAAACAATTGGTTTTTGTAAAAAATTTACTAAACGTTGAAATAAATATTTGTTATGAGTCAAAATTAGCAATATCGCAACATTTTTAACTATTTAGTAAATTGCAAGATCCATTTTTAGCAATTTTCTAAGCTAAAAAGATGATTAACCTAATTTTAGACCACTTTAGCTTGTTTCTTTCTTTTAACAATCTGCTAAAGTTATAATCAAGTAAATGCTACTTCAACTTTAAGCAATTTGATAAATCCGTTTGATATCTGTAAGATTATCCATTTAAGCGTAGCTGCTTTGATTATTTTTACGAACTGTCACATCTTTGACATATTTGAAGAAGTGAGCTAATTTTTGTTTTTTTAACTTCCCATAAGAAGTTATTGTAATGGGTCCGAATTGTCAAATTGAAAATTTTGACATTTCTCGACGTTTCAGGGTCCCTAGAGTCAAAATAAAAGATTTTTAGAAAGATATCTTCGTCGTCCATAGCTCAAGAACCAGAAGTTATATCGATTTCAAATAAATTTTGTTATACAGATAATAAGTCAGAAAGATGCAGAAAGGGCTCTCAAGAAAATTGCATGGGTGGTTTTTTTTACCATAGCAGTTTGAAAAAAAGTTAAACATTTTGGTTAACCCTAAATATCTTACGAACCAAAAACGCTAGAGACTTGAATTAAATTTAATATAATATATTGTAACCTAATATCAAAAAAGTATATTTTTTTAAAAAAAGCCATTTAACGTTTTTTGTTATAAATCAAAAAAACTGAAAAAAAAATTTGTCACCTTCAAAATTTTACGACTTAAATATGATTTCATCTCCAAAAGAATTTTGTGCAACGAAGAATAATGTTTTTGACATCTGATAAAATTTTGAGAAAAATCGAATTGACAGATTTTTTACAAAAAATAGAACTCTAAAAAAAAAACAATACTAAAACTTGGTAAAAATTTACTTTCGACTGAAATAGCTTTTCAAAAATTAGAAATATTGGCTTGAAAGTTATTTAATTTCACAGAAAATGTTGTTTTCGATATTTAGTAATTTTTATATAAAAATCCAACAGTCCGTTTTTTTCATAAAAAATAAAATCTACAAAAAATAGTCCGCAAATTTGATACGAATACATATAGACAAACTTTTAAGCAAGACAAATTGACAGGCGGGATGGGAAGTTATCAGTGTGGGTCGCATCCCAGCCTGTTGTTTTATTTTTTGAAGGCTCAGATTCTAAAACCGGGCCCTAAACTCTACAATAAGGTCTTTTTCTTAATTACATTTTCTTCAGAGTTAAAGTCTGTGAAAAATAACTTTTTGGAATGTTTGGAATTAAGAATTTGAACCGATTTTTATAAATTTTATACTCTCGAGTAATTGTTTAAAATTATTTTCAAAACAATTTACAAAATTTAGAACAAATTTACTAAAGTGGTAATCCTAATCTCACAGTAACCAAAATTCACTTTCATTCATTCGATCTCTTTTTTTCTCTTACTGTCTTTCGCTCTTCTCTTAAGAAGAGTACTGAATGAACATTCTCTCATTTGATCAGTATTCAATTCATTTGTTAACTTCAAACTTCAAAAAAACAACTCAGCAAAAAAGCTACTTTTTACGTCAGTTAAAAAACACAAAAAGAAACACACGACCGACATTCTTCATTCGAGTCGAGTGGTTGTCATCCACATCGTGCGTTGCGTGAACTTCTCACAGTGATTTAAAAAGCATTTATATTCTCTAAGTGAATATTCTAAAAAAATAAGAAATAAAAGTGATGAGTTTGACTTCCCGTTGTTGGTTGCTGTCAGAGTTAGAAAAAAAGATATAAAAGTATCTTTTAGTTGAAAAGAAAGATATATTTTAAACAAATAGAAACATAAATGAAGACAAATTGAAATCTTAGTGAAAGTTCGATCTTTTGCGATCACAAGCAAAAACAACAACAACAACAAAATAAAACCTATCCGGCTATCCGCCTATCAAGTGACACTGACACATTTCAGTATCAAGTTGCTCGACGATCGTTGATCGCTGCTGCTGCCTCTGTCGTTGCCCTTCGTCGTCGTGTCGTGCGTCGCCGGTGGATTGCGCACCGTCTCACTGTTGCTGTTCTGGTGATCATCATTTTTTGTATGTTTTTGTTGTAAACGTGTAAATTCTCCGCGCCGCCACGTTTTCTGTCATATTTAAATTAAAATTACAAACAACAATCGATTTGGAAAAAAAAGAGAGAAAAGATTTTATTGGAAAGTTTTGATTAATTTTATTTCCTTCCAAAATACTAATGAACGAAAAAGTTCAATATACCCTTCCTATTTCTTGTGGTTCTGATTGTGACGTCGTATAGAAGATATTAGAATCCAAAAACCGGCAAATGTTTTGTGGCAGAGAATATTGAAAATGCCTTAAAATATTTTTGTTTTTTGTAATAACCGCGCTTAAATTTGTTTTGTTCATCATGTCGCGTATTGTGAATAAATTGATGCTAATCCAAATTTTAAATTTATAGTTTTTGTGTTTGGTTATAAAATTTAAATTTATTCAAATAATTTGCCCAAGAAAAGAAAAAAATTATAAATCTCTGACGCAAATATGTGGACTCAAGTGAGTTGTTGTTACTTTCTAATTGGTTTTGGGAATTCCTCTCTTCCCGGAAGTGTGGCTTACTTTTTTTTATAAAATCTCTATAACTTCCTTTTAGTTGTAGTTTGTTACTAATTTTAATTGAACTGATTAACAACAAATTTTGTATTAATTTTAATAATTACAAATCTCTACGTCATCCAAAGGTGATGGTCTTTGTGTACTTTCTGTAGAAAGAAAACTATCTTAATCTAAGTTGATTGAATATTGAAAAATATACATATTTTTAATTAGGTAAGTAGAGTGATGGGTATTTATTAACTTTAATTGATAATGTAATGAGAGTTATTATAATTTTCTGTATGTTTTTATTCAAGTTATGACTTTTCTTGATATTTTTGTTGAAATTCTTTATGTAATTTCTTATCAGTTGGTTTTCAAAATTTCTTTCATTATCATTGATACTTAAAAGTTAAAATTAATGTTTTATTTCTGTAAAGTTTTCTTGGAGATACAGATTTGTGTTCAATCATGATCAATAGACAACTAAAAATTTCAATATTTGCAAGTAAAATATGTTTGTTTTACAATGCGAATGGCGCGGCGGAGCTGTTGGCCATGGTGAAAAAGCAATTTTTTCTTCGCCAAATGAGATCGTTTTGTACTCCAATTTGGTGTCGATGCAATTCAATAATTCGGAATAACAAAGCTCTATGAACATTTTGCCCTTCTCCAGGTTTTCGATGTAGATTATACCTTGTGAGTATCAGAAAATAGTGGCTATCACCATCCTAAGCTAATTAGACAGTCTTAGCCTTCTTTGGAACATGTTCGTTAGGTAAAGTCCTCTCTTTCGTCTGTTCCTTTGTCCATGTTTTGTCGGGAGTTACAAACGACGAAAAAGTTTGTTTTGAATCAAATTGAGGAATTTTAAACAATGCTCTAAAGTGGTCTCACTTTTTTGTCCCGAATAAACAAACGCTTCACATTTCCTGCTTCAAGATACCAATTGTTTCAACTTTCTAGCACATCTTTAACTGGTGGTCGTCTGCCAATTCGAGTTCATGGTAGACCTTTGCGGAGCATTAAAGTAGGGCCGATGTGCGACCACTTCAAAATACATTCCAATTTTTGGCGGTCGCCATAGAAATCGAAGATTCACTGGAGGATTTTCTTGCTTAAAGAAGAATTGAATCACCGATCTTTATTGTTTTCCATTTGTTCTAAAATACACGCACAATCGGGCTTTAATATGTGGTCAAAACTAAATTACGAGTCCGATTCGCCTAAAATTTAGACATTAGCTTTCTTGTCGATGTTTAATTCCTCCTGTGACCCTAGCCCCCTCGGGAGATTTAGTGCTTAGAAGACGACCCTTGTGTTTTGTGTTTGAAATAGAACCAAGCCAAACTACATATATCAGTGACCTGTAAAAGAATGCAATATTTAGATTCTTTAGTTTAAGAATTGCAATAATTTAAATCATTTGTAACGACTGGGGACCTCACTTATCTAATAATTGCATTAATTTTGTGTGCAGTCATTTGGCCACGGTCAGTTAAATGTAACCATTTGAAGCTTTAGTAACTTCCCATAGAAAGTTATTGTCATGGGTCCGATTTGTCAAATTGAAAATTTTGACATTTCACGACGTTTCAAGTTCCCTAGAGTCGAAATAAAAGATTTTTAGAATTATATCTGTGCGTGCTGTGAACGTACGTTTTTATGTCCGTACGTTCGCGACGTTTTTTCGTCTTCCATAACTCAAAAACCAGAAGATATATGGACTTCAAATAATCTTTATTATACAGATAAGATAAGGCAGAAAGATTTAGAAACGGCTCTGAATAAAATTGCGTGGGTGGTTTTTTACCATAGCAGTTTAAACGAAAGGTGAACATTTTGTTTAACCCTAAACCAAAAAGTTTTAGGAAAAAAATTAATACGTGAAAAAAGTGAAGAGCATGTCTATACGTAAATGATAGAAAAATATAAACTAGTTTTGTAGTAAACATAAATTATTTATTTAAAATACCAATAAAAGCTCTAAATTGAGTTTTCATCAAAAAACCCTCCTTTAAATTCAATAATTTTTTTTACAATTCTGGGCAATTTTCTTACAAGGTTTTGTAAGTTTTTTCTGTCAAGCTATTCCCATAAGACCTCAATGGGGTTAATATCTGAAGACTGCGGTGGCCATACCATTACTTTTAGAATTTCCTTATCTTCTTTTTGTTTCAGGTATCCCCGGCAAAGTTTTGAAGTATGTTTCGGGTCATTGTCTTGCTGGAATACAAAACCTTCACCGATTAATCGGAGTCCAGATACCAAAACGTGGTCTTCCAATATCGTTTTATAGACTTCTTTATCCATTCTTCCGAACACTCGTGTTAGATCTCCTACTCCATCGAAGGAAAAACATCCCCATACCATTACTGAATTGCCTCCATGCTTTACAGTTTTAACCAAACAGTCTGGTAGCATCTTCTGTTCAGCACTGCGCCTGACGTACACTCTGCGATTTAAGCCAAATATCTCAAACTTGGACTCATCGCTCCATAAGACTCTGTTGAAGTCTTCATCTGTCCAATCCTTATGGATTTTGGCCCATTCCAACCGTTTGATCTTGTTTTGGGGCCGTAAAAGTGATTTCCGCACTGCAACGCGCCCAAAAAGTCCAGCATGCCTTAGCATTCGTTGTATCGTTGATACAGATAATGGTTCTTCCTGGATTACATTGATCCCGGCGCGTATTTCTGGTGCTGTTTTCTTCCTAGAACGCTTGCTTATGGGGATGATATGCAGATCTTTGGTTTTCGTCGTAACTCTAGGTCGTCCTGACTTCGGTTTATCCTTAAAACAGTATGGTCTTGTGAACTGCTCATTTGGATATCTTCAGTTTTGTGGCGATTTCTCTTTACGAATAGTCTTCTTCAATAAGGGTCATAATCGCAGACCTAGTTTAAATAGTTAATTCCTTAACTTTTCCCATAATACGCACTTTGTTTACTGGAGAAGATCACAGTCTCTAATAAATTTAAATTGGATCAAACCGAGCATTATATACAAAATCCTGAATATGTAGGTATTCAAATTTTACATTTTTTTACCCTTTAATATTACCGTAGTCATAAAAAAAATTCCAAATTGAATGTAAAAAATCATAAAAAATAAAAACTATGGGAAATCCAAATAGATGCCAAAAACCCAATACTGTTTTTTTTTAAACCTTTTTTCAAAAAATTCATCATAATTTACAGAAAAGGATTAATATCTGGGGTTTTTTCACTTGCACCTGTTATGAATGGTCTAATTTAACAATGCAGGTAAGAAATCCTATATTCATTCATAAACCCAAGTGCCAGGTACAAATAAAGCAACCCTTCAAACTTTTGACCGGTAGTGTATGTTCTCAGCTACTGCTTCAAATATTTTAAACTTGCTACTATGTATGTGCTATACCCTTATATAGAAGCATTGTTTCCAGGTCATATTAATAGCAATTTTCACTTTAACCAATTTTTCTTTCAAGTGTTTATCCATATTTAAATTATTTGTAACAGTAATGCCAAGGTATTTGTATTCTCGCACACATTCAATATTTTCGCGATTATAGCTCCATTTTTCATTTGATGCATTACGTCCACCACCACTTTTAACAACCATAACCTTGGATTTATCTATATTTACTATTAAATTCCAAAGCTGACAATACTGGTAAACCTTGTTAATCATGAGCTGCAGAGTTTCCGGTGATTGCGCAAACATGACCATATCATCTGCAAACGGAAGTTTCTTAATCTGCATCACTGCGAAATCCACCAGGCAGGTAGGTTAAAAGGTCATCAATGAATTATGCAAAAGGTAGGGCTTAATGTACAACCTTGTCGCACTCCCGATGAGGATTCAAACCAGTTCTTCACATGTCCATACATCCGCCCTTGTTCCTGTATGTAGGTGCCCAAGAACGCGACCAAACTTCAATGATATCCCAAGGCTTTACAGCTTATAGAATAATGGACCTCTATCAATTGTATCCTGGTCTAAATCTAGCCTGGAACTCCCTCAGAAGTTTCTGGTCTCAATCTTAAATATCTTGTAAGATGCATTTAAAAAGGTTATCCCTCCGTAGTTAGCTGCATCAAATAACTATCCTTTTTGTGGATTGGAAATATAATAGCATCTCGAAATTCATCTGGCGTCAATTCTCCATCCAAAACTGTATTAAAAAGTTTTATAAGGCGCTCTTTGAGCCTGACAGTCCCATATTTAAAAAATCCCACTGGAATACCATTCGATCTGTCTGGTTTCTTCAAACTTGCTAAATGGAAATGCACAGTCTAGAGAGTCGACTGCGAATTGCCACTTTGTCGGCGTTATTGCAGGATTTAAAAGATCCTTGAAATGGGAAAGCATTACATTAGAAAACAGTTTTGTGGGGATGGTAAAACGTTTTCAATTCAGCTACCTAGCAAGTTTCCAAAAATCAGCGGAGCTTTTACAAGAAGCTAATCGGCCTGCTTGTTTTAATATCGTTGTATGTTTTGAAGGCGCAGCGTGCATTTAGTTTGATTCCTAGGAAACATCCTCCACTTGCTCTTCCTCGTGTGTGATTCCTCGTTGCTGGTATCCACTTAAACGTAAAATCTACTTTTTTATTTTCAATTCTTGCGAAGTTATCCTCGGTGAAAGTTTCATATAGAAAAATTAAGTCATAACTATTGATGAAATTATAAAAGTCATCATACAGAGATTTATTACAAAGACCTTTTTAAAAACAAATACAAACCTAAACAATAAAATTAATAAAAATTGTTAAAAATTGATTTTCGACTCAAATACCTTTTAAAAAATTTGAGATATTATCTTTAAACTACTTTTATCTTTTAAAAGATACTGTTGTCAACATTCAGTAAAATAAAAAAAAATACTAAAACTTGGTAAAAATTTACTTTTGACTCAAATAGCTTTTCAAAAATTTAAAGTATTCAATCTTTTTTATTTCACAGAAAATATTGTTTTCCATATTCAGTAGTTTTCTTTTATAAAAATCCAACAGTCTGTTCTTTCATAGAAAATAAAATCTACAAGAAATAGTACGCAAATTTAGTAAAAATTGATTCATTCATCTAATTTTTAAAAATTTAAGAAATGCTACTTAAATTGGTAAAAATTTATTTTGGACTAAAAATCTATTTAACAAAACTAGATTTTCAAACTAAATTATTTCTTAATATGCAAATTATTGTTGGTAATTTTAAAAAATTTAAGAATAATTCAACTAAAAACTTTATTAACCCAACACGAAAACCTGTCGCATCCCAGCCTCTTTTACATTTACTTAAATTCTTAAAGTCTTAAATTATTGCGTTCAAATGACTAGAATAAAACAATGTTCGCATTCTTTTTGTTGTCAAATACCACCGTGATGAAAATTGCTTTTTTAAACTATGCTTAAAATTATGCTACTTTTAGTTACCCTTTTTATTTAAATTATTCTTTTGTTACTTTACGACATTGACTTGTATGCTAGTTTTTTTTATTTTCGCCGTTTTTGACAAACTTGAAGTTTCTTCCTTTCACGCAAAATAAAAGACAGATGATGTCAAAATTTTCGAACAGAGTTTACTGGAGTTTTATGTAGGTTGTTGAACTAAAGTTCAAACTTCAAAAACATTCAAAGATCTTAGTTAAAATATATGTAGATTTATTTACTTATGTACATTTATATTTCTAGCATTATAAAGACAGAAATTGAAATTAAAGAGAGACATTCTTTAATCGTATGTTAATTAGTTAGCATCTCTTAATCTCAAGATAACAAATAAATAATTAGACCGATTTTATTCAAACAATATGTTAATCGAAATTGAAGCTATCTTCTTTTAATTCTTTTTAATCGACGATTTCAATGAAGACAATAGTAAAGATTTAAAAAAAATGTAACTTATTTAAGTGATTCAAAATATACACTGGTTTATGTTTTATTTTGTATTAGTTTATACCACGACTTGGTTTCATGTTTTGTTGCTAACGAAGATCTAACATGAAAAAACTTTAAGGATGCAAAAACTAGTTGACTATAATTGTAAGTGGTCTAGAGAATAAGGTTGGCTAAAATGACTACTTCTTTAAGTTTTTATAGTAAATACAACTTCTTTTTCAAGTGTACTTTAAAATACATTTGAGCTTAAAATTTTTGTTTTCGTAATAGCATATGTTTCAACTTTTCTTGTTTTAATGCCCTTAGCTTAATATTCACAAATTTAGTTCTTTTCAAGTTTCCCAGCTTAAACTTTGAGAAGATAAAAGCTATAAATCAACCTCAACGCCATCACCTTCTCAAATTCTTTTTGTTTTTTTTTTATGGACTATTACTTAATATTTTTATCAGCAAATGCGAAATTTTAATTGAAATACAAAACAAATTCTTATATTTTTTTTGTTTCAAGTAGAAATGTATAAACACTTTGTTGTTCTCATAATTAACATTCGAGTCAAAAACAAAATAAATTACCTTCAGTAATGTGTGCACCAATATACTTAATATATTCAAAATAATACTGCAATAATTATATATTTTTTTTTTTCAAAGTCAATTTTTTGAAAACAACAACAAACAAAATTGAGTCTGAACACAACACACGTTTTTCAAAGTTAGAGATGACCTTTATTGAAATTTACTATAAATTTGCCTTAAGCTATTTAGCGCTGTAGTACCCGTAGCGTGATGGTTAGTGCGTTGGATTTTTATGCAAAGGGTCTTGGGTTTAATACCTGTCTGTGCCACCTAACTTTTACACCGGTCCTGTCTCTTGCGAGGAATTGACAAATCCTCCAAGAGTAATTCTTGTCATGAAAAGTACTTTCTCAAATTAGCCGTTCGGATTCGGCATATAAACTGAAGGGCCCTTCCATCTCTGAAAACATTACTCGCACACAGGAATAGTTGAGAGTTGTAAGTCACTAGGCCTTGGTTCTTCATGGACTATTTGACCACCTAATTTGTTTTATTTATGTTTAGAATAACACCATTTTGCGTCATATAAGGTAAACATTTTTATTTTACTGACTTAATTTTAATTTAATCTTTAAATCTGTAAATAAAATTTTAAAAAAATTGACTAATGATTTATTTCTGTTTAAAAATCAAACAAAATTTAAAATAAACTAAAATACTAATACATCATTTTAAATTTAGTTCTTAATCAACTAATTTGTTGATCTAATTGGTGTTTAATACACTAAACTTATATCTCAGACTGAAGACTTAAAAGAGTTTCAAAATATTTTGACTCAAACTTTTTTCTCGAAGTGTTCCATGTATTTGAAATGAAAAATTAAAATAAAATTATAACGAAAATCTCAAAAAATAATAATTTAAATTCCACAAAAGTTCTTTTCATGAAAAGTGCTTTCTTAATTTACCCGTTCGGGTTCGGCTTAAAACTGTACTCACACACAGGCATGGTTGAGAGTTGTAAGTCACTAGGCCCTAGTTCCCAACGGACTGTTCCGCCACCCAATTTGTTTTTTTTTTAAAGTTGATATAAGACCTTAGATTTTATTCAAAATATAAGGGATTGAAATAATAAAATAAAAGGCGTCAACAGGGTATATTAATTGTTAAAATTTCAATAAAATGCCTTAAAACCACCACCGGCTAATGAGGACAAATCTATAAGAAATCGACACATGAGTTTTGGTTCTTCATTTGTAATTCACTTCAAAGGAAGTTTCAAAATTTGATATTTTCCTATAGCTTTTAGAATTTATTTCACAACTCATGTTTCAGCTCAAATAAAATGGGCTTTGTTTAGCCTTTAGACCATCTTAATTAATTAATTCTTCTTAATATCAAAACAAAGTTTCGCACGTTTGAGACGGGTTATATTTGGGAATTACTATGGCTTTAGAGTCACTAATTTTGTGATACATCGTGTTTTTGGTTCAGTTCTGTAACAGTTAGAAGGTCACAAATTAGATCGGTTTTCTTTCATACCATGGTCCTTGGTATTCTCAGGAAGGACTTTGTTTTGGGATTTTTGTATGGGTCTTAGCCTATGTTCAGACGGGATTCAGTACTTGCTTAAAATGGTTTTCATTTAAGGCGGCTCGATTTTAAAATTGAATTGATTTTAATATTGAAATAAGTTGTAAATGAAGGTTCTATCTATATTTTAGAGCCCTATCTTTGACATGATGTCAATCTAAATGACGGCTTTTGCATCATTGGGAGGCACGCATTTGAAACTTCCAGTTTTCGATGACTTTGTCGCATAAATCAGGCTGAATTTGACCGATGGCATCAATTATGTTGTCTTTGCTAATTTTTCGCAAAGCCCTGCGACTTGAAAAATGCCCCACAAGAAAAAGTCTAAAGGAGTTAAATCACACTATCTTCGTGATCAACTGATATCTCCTCAACGCCAGTTAACCATTCCATTATACCGCTCATGTAGAATATCTATTGTGCCTTGAGCTGTGTTGCACTATCTCCATTCTTTTGCAACCATTTGTCTTTAATGTCCGTATCATCAAATTGAGTGATCGCTGTTGGTAGTGATGTCCAGGTGAGCATCATTTTCAACGAAGTACGAACCGATGACGTCTCAAAAATCAAAAATTAGAATTTTCTCAATCTCGGCCCAACATAATTGTATGGAATTTTTATTAAAATGTATTTTCAAACTTTATTTCTTGAAGTATGAAAAAATATAGTTTTGTATTGCTCTAGAAGGGTACCGCTTTATTTTTGTTCTTAAATTTCTTCAGTAACTTAAAACAGATTTAAATAACAAACATTTTTGAACTAAATTTTAATGTTAAACGTATATTTATGAGAACTAAATAACTGCAAACTAAAAAAAATACTTGAGTCGAAAACCATTTATGAACAATTTTTTCTTGTTTTTGTAAGTTTTCAAGTTTTATAAAAAAATGTTGTCAATTGATTTTTAAAATAAATTAAAATAATTAAAAGTTGGCAACAACATATTGCTTATGAAAAAATAAGTTTGATTTCAATATCTGTTTTTCTTCTCGATATTTTGAATCCAAAACCAATTTGTACCAATTTCAGCAGCATGTCTTGAAAGTTATATTTTCTATATAAAATTGGAATTGGATTGGATTTTTCTAATAACATTATTTTACGTTAACATTAGAATGATAATTTTGAAGCGAAAACATTAATGTAATGTCGAAATATATTCGAATCGAACATCAGTTTTTGCCAATTCTTCGTAGTTTTTTTGTGTGATATCTTATTTTTTTTTATGTTTAATGTTGAGGAAATAAAACTCTGGTTACAATTCTATAATAATTCAAGTTTTCTTTATTAATTAAAAATACGTCTTACTCTAAGCTGAGGTATCAAAATGGATGTCCCTCGGAAATCCAAGTATTTGGTATAATTTCTAAGTTGTACCAACTTAAATAAATAAAAGGCATTACCATACAATTGATTAAATTTTAGTACAATTATAAATATTTAAATATACTACAATTTTAAATAAAATCCGAAAGCTGAATTTTTCTAAAAATGTTATTAAATTCAAACGAAATTGATTTTGTATGAGATGAAATTAGTTTGAAGGCGATATTATTCATTTTTGAAAAAATATTCCAGTCGGAAATCAGTAGTAGTTTTTTTAAGTTGTTACCGTAACTTCGATGTTTCATGAAATTTTACCATGTATCAAAAACATTATTCTTCGCGGCATAAAATTATTCCGAAGATGATATAATTTTAAGTTCCTTAAGAAAGAAAAGAAATGAAAAATATTTTCCTCAGTTTTTAAGATTTATATAAAACGTTTTAATTTTTTGTTTTGATTGTACTAATTTTGAATACCGTCACATTTTAAGAATTCATGTTCGCAACAATTCTCGTGGGGTCATTTATATGATGTAGGGTTTCACACATAATGTCAACGTTCAAACTTTATAATAAAAATAAATATCATGAACAAAAATATGTTATATGTGTTTTATTAACGTTTACTCGCTCGCGTTATTTGTTAGTGAGATATTTGGGGTCAAACAAAATTTTCAAACTAAAAACAACCACTCAATTCTTTGGAAAGTCCTAACTGCATCTTTCGATGTTATTATCTGTAAAACAAAATGTATTTAATGTTGATATCTCTTTTCCGACTTCCTAAACATTTTGGCGTGTGCCAGGCGGAATTTTTAGCCATAAAAGAAGTCTTGTTCTGGCTTAAAGAAAATTGATACCAACATCTGATATCCGTATTTTCTCTCTGAAATCTTTCTCTAAAAACTCTATAACAGTCCATAACTGGCGATCATTTCTAATAAAGGGAACAACAGTTTAATATTTACCTTTGCTGGGTTACGAGCCATAGAAACATTCCAGGAAATTGGCAAGATGGCAGATGAACTTGCCAGAAATAGTACAGGACAACTCATTCTACAACGTTTGGCTAATGCTTGTATACCAATCGTTTTATGTAAAGTATTGCTAATGGAAGACGCTAGATAGAAGGCAGGGAAAATAACATCACCACGTATCAATTCACAATAAACATCTGGCCAACACTAGATTTCAAGCAATCAAGGCTCGATAATCGGTGTCATAACTTGGCACTGTCTAATAGGAAAGCATCCTTCTCGACTAGGCGTATTCTCAAATGACTTTTGCATAAACTGTATGCATGAGTAAGAAGAGGAAACAGTTCTTCGTCTTCTCTGTACATGCCCTGCTCTAGTTCAAAAAACTCAAGAATTACCTCAAAGAAATCTTCTATAACAATCTAAACGATCTCAATCATATAAGCATAATAACAACAGAGAGCTCAATAGCCTAAGAAATACCCGAAAAAAGCTTTGGAAGATCTTTTTACAGTCCAAATTTGATACTGATCACAACAACTATCTTCTCGCCTATAATTCTCTATCTAAATTAAGGGAATCCCTTTATAACCAATACCTTCACCAAATGGGAAATAACCCTCTTTCTCTGATGCAAGGACATCAAGTTTATAAATGTCAAACGAAAATCTGATGAGTTTCCACCTTCAAAACGTTAGCAAATCGTATACTGTACATCTTTATGATCATGATCCACACTACTTTAGTTATTTAGATGGTTGCACTCAAATCTCTTCTTCATCGTTTAAAATAACTGAAGAAATGGTACTTGCCAAAATCGTAAGCCTCAAAGAAAACTTTAGCCCTTGTCCTGATGGCGTCCCATCAATTGTTCTAAAAAAATGTATGCATTTTCTGTCAAAGCCTCTAACTGCACTCTTTAAACTTTCCTAAGGTGTGTTTCCTCATATATGGAAAGATTCATTTATATTTCCCATTCATAAACAAGGCAATAAAACTGAAATTAACAATTATGGACCTATTGCTTAATTTTCATGCATTCCAAAACTTTTTGAAAGTTTAGTTTATGATTCCTTTTTTTTCCATTGCAAGTCTTTATTCTCCTCCGCTCAACATGGTTTTCTTAAAGGTAGATCTACTACGAACAACTTATTTGAATTTATATCCGAAGTTTTGTCAGCCCTTGAGAATGGCAAAGAAGTTGATGTTGTATACAATGATTACAGCAAAGCTTTTGATAAAATATCCTATAAGATAATATCCCATAAGATAATTTATCTTTAACTAAGAGCCCTAGGTTTTCCATCTATATTTATAAACTGGATAAGCTCAAATTTGCGAATAGAACTTATAGAGTCCTTTTCCGTAACTCAGTCTCCAGTCTTATGCACTCAACTTCTGGAGTCCCACAAGGTAGTCACCTTGGCCCACTTCTCTTCGTCTTATCTGTTAACGATGTCTGTCTTAAATTAAATAACTCAGACATCGTAATGTTTGTGGATGATAAGAACATTTTTAAGATTATCTCTACTCCATCTGATTCCTTACTTTTACAAAATGGTCTTAAAATCTTTTTTGTTTGGTGCATGCATAATTTCCTAGAGTTAAATGTAGGTAACTGTAAACAAATGACCTTTTCGAGCAAACAAATCCCATCTCATAGAGTATACTACTTCCTTAATGACGCCGTCAACGTAGTCGATTCTATTAGAAGTCTTGGTATTATGTGTGACAAACACCTGAATTTCCATTTCCATTTTGACCAAATTATTGATAAAGCTAATAGATCTTTCGGTTTTATTAAGAGATGGTCAAAAGAATTACATTTCCCTAGTCCGTCTTCATCTTGAATATGCATGCCAAGTATGGTCTCCCTTTTATGACAACCATTGACTCAGAATTGAAAATGTTCAAAGACGTTTCGTTCGATTTGCCTTAAGTGCCCACTCTTGGGATGATTCATCCTCCTTATGCCAATCGACTTAAACTGATAGGTTTGGGGCCCTTATTTATATTAGACTCAAAAGCGCTGATATATTTTTTGTTTACCAATTGTTAATGGGTAATATAGATTCCCCGGCACTTCTGAGTGATATTCATCTTAACACCAACCCTCTTAATCTGCGATCTATCACCCTTTTCTATATCCCTCATCACCACACTAATTACGGGTACTTTGAACCAATGTCCAGAATTGTTCGTCACTGCAACGCTGCTATGGTCGTCTTCGACTTAAACATTTCCAAATCCTATCAAAAAGATACCCTTTTCTTTTTCCCTTTTTGAGTCCGAATTCCTCGTCCCTTTTAATTTTAAGTCTAATAAAATCAAAATTGTTAGTTCTTGTACATTAAAGAGCTGAATAAATAAAATTAAATTAAATTAAAAAATTAAAATTAAAATAATCAGTCTCTCACATTTCGTAAAGGATTCAAATTGGTTTCATTGAGCTAAAAAAAAAAAAAGATTCATGTGGTATCAGAATGGACCAATAAACTGGCCAATTTAACTTAACCTTACCGGATATCTCTATTGGATCTTAAATATGCATAACGAAAAATGATATCCTGAACACGCATCACGAACTCAAACATCGCTTTAAAAATCTTTGATTTAGATTCTAGGGACCTTAAAAGTACGAGAAATCTCAAAATTTTCAATTCGACAAAGTTAAAAATAAATTAAAAAATTGTATACATAAAAATTTAAAAAAAAATGATCTAACAACTTTTAAAAAGAAAAAATTATAAATTAAGTTTTTTCTGAGAATTTTAACTACATTTAGATTTTTTGAAGATGTACTTATTTTTTAGATATGTGAATGCAATCTTAAAATATATGTACAATTTTTAAACGTCCTTTTGCCGTGCATTTTTCTTTAATTTCAAAATTAAACTCTTGATGGAAATGCATGTATTTATCGAACAAAAATAATTTTAACTTTCCAAATATTATAAAATTCTGTTTGCTAACAATTTATCAACAATTTTGTTTGAAAATTATTGATTTTTAAACAAAAGTAAAGATTGATTAACTTATTTTGATCATGCAACCAAAAAGTAATAATGCGCAATTTCTTAAGCTAAAAGAATTTGTCTTATTTCTATTGACAGACAAATAAAAAAAGAATGGCACCATTTTAAATTTGTGCCTCAGGTTGTATTTGAAAGTATCAAAAAGTGAGAGCAGACTTTTGGTGATACATTTTTTTCTAACTTAAATCCATCATTGTTTGAATGTCAATACTGTCCTTTTTTTTAATCAACTTTATGCAAAACAACGTACGATCTATACAATTTATAACACATATTTTTTTTACAACAACATGTTTGGTTGAATGTATAATGCATGTTTTTTATTCGATTTCTACAAATTACTTTTCAATTTGTCTCGAGTTATTTAGCCTACATTATGCAGAGGCAGAAGCATATGGACTTCAATTTGTCTTTTATCAGCATTTAATTCAATTTATTCTATAGTTTCTCTGTACCCAAATGAAAATTCTGCCACAATTTGTACCTTGTGTAGGATTATAAAATATAGAACACACGTCAAGTGGCGTTCAAATTCAATCCGTGAAGCAAGTCTTATACAAAAAAAAGTCGTCAAAATGCGTCACAAAAGTAAACTTTTTGTGTACTTCGTTTTCCTCCATACTTATCGTATCGTTTTGAATAACTCAATTTTGTTTGTTTTTCTTTTTTAATTGCATTTGAATTAATTTAAATTCTTTACAACCACTTTGGAGATATTAACATAAAATGTAATTGTCGTTTCGATGCAAAATTGTTCTGTAGACTTGCATGTAATTTGTTTTGGGAAAACAATCTTGTGAAAAACTGTTTGCCCTTTTTTGTTTTTGTTGTTGTTATTCTAAAATACCGTGCGAAGAAAATGTTTGTTTTAATTTTAATTTTTCTAAAGTTGGTATTAGCTTTAGTATATAGTTAATTGCATTAAAAACTTATGAATGTACTGTACATATATTTTAATATGCAATATATGCAATTAACTAACCGGAAAATAAACAATTATTGTAAAAAAAAAAGAATTTGGTATTAGACGTATAATTTTTATTGTCTGCCTTCATTTTATTATTTAAAAAACAAAATATTTTCATTCCTGATGAATGATTAGAATGTTTTTATTTTATCAATGAAATCACATTGTGATTTATATTAAAGTTTTTTATTTTTATTTTGTTCGTTTCTAAAACAATTTTGTACCTGGTGCGGGCTTTGTAGTTTATGACGGATGTATCCATTTACCTGACTTGGCTATAGAGAGAGTTCCCTTTTGATGATATACATTTGTATCTATGTACAATTTGGGGGTGGGGGTGGAATGAGTTTTGTATTAGATGTGGATTGTTATTATTTTCTGCGAATATTCTTACTTATTCTTTTTGAAGTTGAAAATTGAAAATTAGTATCGAAGCATATTTTGTTGGTTAAACAACATGTCGGATCATAAGATAGATACAATTAAAAGTGATGGTGACGAAAAATCACCAAATCTAGATGAAGATCAGACGTCAAGATCAGATTCTGAAATAAAATCAGATTCAGTTGAAGTTTCGGATAAAATAAACAATGAACAAATATCTGAGACTGATCCATCGCCAATAAAAACATCAATCCCAACTGTAGATTCGGGTACCAAATCTTTGCAAGAATCATCTGCGAATTTAGCACCAGCCCTACCTGCAGATGTAGGTCAGGAATTGGCTGTAAATTCAGCTCCTGAAGCCGCTCAAGAGATATCCCCAACTTTAACTCCAGAAATAGATCGAAACTTAGCTTCAGACTCTTCTGCAAAGTTACCACCAGAATCTGACTCTTCTGCAAAAATATCACCAGACTCAGATGTATCTCCAATTCCAGCTAAAGACCCAAAAATTAGTGAAGTTAAAGAAGAGGTAGATAAGTTCTTATGAACTTAAATTTTTGTGTTGTGATGACTTAACGAATATATAATTTATAATATAATAGGTAATACTTTGATAAATTTAGCAAAATAATGACCTTGAGAATTTGAGGCACGCGATATTTTTGTGCCATTTATTTTTCTATAACTGAATCTAGTGTATCACAATCAATGTTTTCACAGTTTTTCTTTTGTTGAAGTATTTTTTTTTATTTTTGACAATGAGTTCGCGTTTTTTACGAATTAACAAACAAATAAAAAAAAATGTGATTATAAAATAACAATTAAATAAAAATGGGGTAATGTTCTTTTTTTATAAATATGACAAATGTTTAATATTTAGAATTAATGGTGATTTAAAAGTAGAACAAAAAAAGAGGAAATGTTTGAAAATGTTTGCTTAATTTGTATTTCCTATTAGAGAAAAAAAAGTACATAAATTAAGCAATTAAAACATACAAATACCAATCTTAATTTTATTTGATCGGAATTTTTACAAGGTAATAATAATTTTAATCGTTATAATAAATTGATTTACTAATTTTTGGTTATATGTTTAATGTAGAGAACTAATTGAAACATTAAAGTTTAATAAGTTTATTACTTATTATTTAATAAGTGGGTAAAACAGGGATTTGTGATGTCAACACCTGCAACCTTCAGTGTCTGTCCCTGTGCCTTATTGATAGACAAATCAAAACAAAGCTTTATATAGGAAATTGTACTCGTTTGAATTCGAAAGAGCATTTGTTAGTAATCATCATTATCCTGATGGGTATGAAAACGACCTGACCTTGGGCTGAGCCGGACAAAATTTTAGCCTCAATTAAGTTCCTCTCAATATTTACTATCCGTAGTCTTGTACCATTGCATAATTTCGGTGCATTTAAATTCCTCATAAGTATTATTGGAGCCCCAATTTTCAAGTCCAGTTTACGCAAAGAAAGTCCTGATGTATTCAAAGAATTCAAAAATTCAATTGGAATATCAATAGCATTATTTCGATCAGTCAGATTATCAATGGAAAGATAAGTTTGTTGATGGGCCTGAAACATTGAAAGAATGTTATTATTTATGATTGTAACAAAATTGTTCTTAGGTGCAAAAATAGCTCGTTCGAGTAACTAATCATCCGTTTTTTCTGAAATTTGGGCGACTTTCGGGCAAACATTAGCTATTAATTCGTCTTGTCCAGTGACGCTAGTTGAAAATTTCGATTTTCTATATCCAAAAGAGTTCATGAAATTTGCTACATTATTATCACTAATCAAATGTACGCGCATATTTGCAGACAATATTAAAAGTTTGTCAGAAGCCCACAGAAACGACTATTTTAACCAAGCAAGCATTTATTTCATCCCTTTTTGTACCTCTTGGCACAATTGTTGCAATGCAATGTTTGCCGAAAATCACCAGCGAACACGTTCCATCGAACGTTCATCAGCTCTTAAATCCCTAAGTGTACGATCCAGAACTGCCGGTCCACCATTATTTACCATAGTCAATTCGTCCCACACAATAAACGTCGTTTCATTTAGCATTTTAGCTAGTGAGCTTTGTTTCGAGATTCTCCAAAAAGGAAGCTCTTGGCTTTGCAAATCTAAAGGCAATTTGAAAGTTGCGTGAGGGTTTTTTTTTTCCATTCTGTAGTAATGTTGCAGCGATCCCAGATGGTGCTACTGCTAATGAAATTTTTCCTTGAATTCTAAATTTAGCAAGCAAAATATTGATGAAGAACTATTTTCCAGTCCCGCCAGGTGCATCAAGTCGGTTAATTTGTGTTCATTTTCTTGAACGAAAATTGAAAGTTGGTTGGCACCATACGTTGTTTCTGAAATATAATCCCTGTCCTGAAGAATTTGTCTGGCACGTTCTTCAATCCGTGTAGGAGATTCCATATCAAAGTGTGACATTTTTTCTGATATTTTTAGAACTGATCTTCAACCGATATTAATGCCTCATTCAAAACTTGTGGCCTGATTGCTCATTCCCGGTTGTTCAAATTATGCCTGTGTTGTTGCAATATGTCAGATGCCATATTTTCTTTGTGTTTATTCCATAATTCATTCAAATTTAATATATGACAAAAGATTATCATGGCTACAAAAATTTCGAGTAAATGTGAAGCAGAGTGGAAAAGAGCTGCTTCTGTTAAATATCGTCCCAATGTTTAGAGACCTAGTGGTTCTTTAGGCTGCACGACAGAAATTGCACTTGGTATTTATATTTCCTATAGAAACGTGAGATCAGTGAGTCAGTGATATTTGGATTTTGTACGATATATAACAAAATATTTACTAACATAATCGGACTTTAAGCTGCTCCGTGATAACCTCTTTTATTAAAAAAAAACTGATAATTGGATAAGAAGTTTCGAAGCCAAACCGTAACAAATATTCCCTCTTTTGCTTGATTTCACTCTTATATTGTCGTCGTTCTTTAAAAACTTCCTTAGTCCATTTTCCGCAAAAATGAAATAAATACACTAAGTTCATATAAATGACAAAATTTATATTTTTTCAAAACTCCCTTAGCTTAACGATGAACCATTTTTAAATTATAAAGAACTAAAACTCCCAAAATCTATTAATTTGCATGTTGATTTCAAACTTTTAATGCAAATATCTCGAAACACAAAAAATGGACTTAGGGAGTTTAAATAGAACGACGACGATATATCCTCTACAAATTTTAACATATGTTTGCCATTTTTATTACGATTTTATTGATAAATCGAAAATAACTTATTTTTGTCTGTTTCCAAAATTGATTAATCCATATTTTTCATTCTTACTTAAAATAACCAATTTTTTTTAAGCTCTATATTGTTAACTATTTTAAACTATTTATTTCTCGGTTTTAAAATTAAATCTTAATAATACCGATTAAGCGATTAATAAACTTTCTCATTCAGTGTGAAAATCAATGTAATTTTAATGGTCGCTTCGGGAAGAGTTCCAGCGTTGATTCATCTAAGTAAATTTCAAACAAATCGGAATGAATATCTCAGCCTCTAGAAGTCAGCAATTATTCATGTCAACACGATCTCTTTCATCTTTTGATTTAAAGGAATCAAATGGTCTTTATGGATAATTGATGTTAACCAAGTGTTAAACTTCTGAAGCACTAAAACTCTACAAATTCGTGTTGTGTTAGTTGTTGTCTCATTTTGAAATCACATATCATCCAAGTAATGATTTTCTGTCAAAACCCCAAAATAAATCGGTTATCAACTGTTCGAAATATTGCAAAAAAGCACAACTTGTTGATGCAACAGGACTTTACATACCCAACCGAGGGAGAAATATGCTTCATCGCTAAAACAATGTTGTTCAAAAAATCGAATTTTTTGTTTGTGTTGTTCGAAAACGCAAGAAGGGTATCTTCGACCTTGTGAATAATTTATACTTTCTAAGGATTCAAAGTATAAACCCAAATGCAAAATACGCTATAGTGACTGTACGGTTGAATCAGAACGTTTGTAATAAGTTTTAATAATATTGAACCAATATATTTTGAAAATTCAAATCACAGCTGAGTTTGACAGCTCTCAAATTTGAGTGCTTCCAACTCCAAACCACGAAGTAAATAAACTTTAATTTTTCTTTTTTTTTTTTTAAATCTTCTTCCTCTTATGCTCTTGTCTAGGCTCAATTTTTATCTTTTTTGAGCTCCATGTCACTTCAATAATTTACAGCTGCACAAAATGTTGATTTTTTTTTAAGAAATATATAATAAGTTTAGTTTAGTCGTAACAATATTTGAAAATGACTGTCGTAAAAAAATGATCACTATTGAAAAATATCGGAAATACATCTTTTGATGAAAATATTTCATTGATATTGAGTAAAATCGTAGAACGATTGAGTACATTTTTGACATAAATGTCAGAGAAATGAAAAGGATTCAAAAAAATGGTAGCTCAATTTCTTTATGACTTAGAAAATTGAATATTGCGACTTTGAAAAAAAAACACAGTTTTTTCATTTGTGTTTTAAAAATAACGATCCTGATTTTGTAGACATTGATGCAAACGTAACACAGAATTTGACTTTCATTAACATAAACTAAATAAAGTTTCTAAATAAAGAAGTAGAACAGTCTTGCTGGAACCAAGTTCGTTTAAGTTTCATTCTTCGATCCAATTCAAGACACACAAACGTTATGTCGAAAAAATAAGGTAAAATACCGATAACGCTGAGCCAAACGTTATCCTTCGGGGAATGAAGAAGTTTTTCTTGAAACACGTAAAGGTTCTGCTCACACCAGCAACAAAGATTTCGTTTATTTTCATAACCTCATCGTCTAATGGGATTTCCCCGTTTAAGAATGGCGCATCCTTTAGAATCAGCTGTTTAGAAAACGTATTGCTAGCAGAAAAATAGAAAAAGCAATTATAGCAAACAATAGTTGTGCATTTTAAAAAAATGTCTTTGAGTAATCGCCAATAGATTGGTGTATAATTCTGCATTATTAATCAAAAGAAATCAAAATATCAATTCAAAATGTTTTCGGTTGAAAATAAAAGTCCTGTATCTTATCAAGGACGGATCCAGACATTTAATCTGAGAGTTGTTACACACTTAAAATAAAAACTAATTTTTGAGCACCGCTTAAAAATGTTTTTGAATGTTCTGTATAGGAGGCTGAAAAAAAAATAAATAACAAAGGTTTATACATTTTTGTATTACTATTTCAAGAGCTAAAGTCAAAATTTTAGATTCTTAATTTATTGAGAACACTTTTGTCCATCAAGGCATTGTCCTAACTAATTTAGACGACTCCCTATACATGATAGAATTCCAAGATTTCAACAGTTTCGAAATATGTCCAATTTAAAGGCCAAAATACAATAGTCCTGTGAGTTTTTGGCTGCATTTTATACAGAGATTTCAGAAATGAATTGAAACGTAGCTTTTTCAAAAAAATAATATATTCTGTTCTTCTTGGCATTTCTATAGATGCGAAGGCGCTTCAAAAATATAAAGTTTCTGGCACTGCAGAATTTTTATAACTATTAGGTTGTACGCAATATTTTTAAATATTATAAAAAATTCTATAAATCTGTTGTTTTATTTTTATAAAAAAGTAAGAAATAGTTTATTTTCTGGATCCAACATAATTTAAATGCATTACAATATTTAAAAACCTGATTAAAATAGCTGAAAATTGAAATTTTGCATAAAATATAAAGTGCGTCTGATAATATTTCCAGGGACTGTAGATGCAAAAACGCAGAATATAAATTATAAATTAGATATTAGTTTAACAAAAGTTTCACTTTTGTCGTTTTTGAGATATCGTAGTCCTTCCTCAACTCAAAATAGGAACTTAAAGGAAAACTATCGTACGAAACAAAATTACTTTATGTAGGTCTTTTCAAAAAAAAAAATCCTTCACATAATTTTTCTTTCGTCAAAAAGCTTTGGGCGCAATTTAAAAAGTGGCCATCATCATGGCGAGCTTGACCCTTCTGGATACTTGCCCTCAGGCAATCCTCTCGGACCTTTTGCGTATTGATCGATCTGTCTAGGTTCCGCAACTTCCTCCATCCATAAGATTGGGGTGTGCCACCGAGAAGCTAGATATCTTTTATCGCACGCGATCTCTTTAAAGAGGTGATGCGATGACCCAGTAGCTCAATGGGTGAGTTCAGCTTTTCACTTTCGAACCCATTCCAGTCAAGACTTTCTGAAAAAATCGTGTGGAATTCCTCGCATTTCCGAGTACCTACACGCGCTAGATTTTGGTTGAGGAAAAACTACTTATTTCGATATTTTCTTGAATGTGAGATATAGCGTATAAGAGGCTTCCAGCCACGATCTCCGTTTAGTACACCGACACATTCCTCTTGGCAAAGAAAACTAGAATAAAAGTAGAGCCTTCGGATTTCCTGTAACATTGGACAAAGTGCTAAAAAATGCAAAACATCTTCGTTTTGACCAAGGTTGCAAAGGGGACACACAGGGTTAAAGTCTGTTCTATGTGGTCTATAATTCAAATCGAGCATTTCCGTTCTGATCTGTAAACTCTTCTTTAAAATAGTTTCCTTCACCAAATTTCAGATAAAGTTGTCTGTATATATTCCTGGATGTTGATGCAGTCCCTCGCGCAACACAAAGCCTATACATCGAGTCAACAGAGATACATTCATATAATGCATTTTTTAATGCTTCCACATTATCCACTAGCAATGATATTGAAATGTTATGTGCTACATCAAGATGATACTAGTTTTTTACCGGACTATATCCACAACTAAAACAAATTTTAAGGAGTTTTTTTTGCAAGTTTAAGTCGGACTGCTTCATAACTTTGATCATAAAATCGGCGTTAGCCTTTAAGTTTTTCAAGAAAATTTGAGGTAAGCCTGACTCTAGGTAGATAGCATAATTAGGAGTGTTGTTAGGCAACCTAAAAACTCGCTTGAAAAAATACCTCTGTATATTTTCCATTTCATCCAACTGTTCGAAACCATATACTTCATTACCATAGCAAAAACAAGTATTCACGGTGGCATTGAAAACTTTGAATTTTGAAATTGGATCTACGAGTTTATTTGCGAAGAACTGGGACGACATTGTATTTATTGCAATTTTTGCAGCGGTCGTTTTTTCTTTTATAAAGGTTTGAATGTTAAGATTATATGTCACTGTATACCCAAGATACTTAAATTCATTTACGACCTCAATTATCTCACCATCTAAATTCCAATTCCGCCCATAGCCAATTGATCTATTTCGAGATCTGAAAAATATTATTTTGGATTTGGTGGTATTTATTCTGAGATCACATAGATCACAAAACTGTTTTAGCTTGTTAATCTGGAGTTTTAGAGTAAGCGGACTGTCTGATAAAATCACTAGATTGTCAGCATAAAGCAAGACTCTAAGAGTAATATCCCCGAACTGAACTCTCCCAGGTATACTATTTTCGACATCGTTCATATGCAGTGCTTTACAATTAAATTCTCTAGATACTTTTCTACCATTCTGAACAGATGACATCATGTTTTCGAGGATTTTTTCGTAGACTCTGATAAATTTAGTAGATATGACATTGGGAATGCAAAGCTCATTGTGTTTAGATTAGGGTCATGCAGAAGTAGAGTTTCAAAATAATTTGCAAGTAGATTTTCATCAATTGTGAACAATACGCTCCTATTCCGTCCATTCAACATTTGTACTGTCTTCCAAAAAGATTTCGAGTCCTTGTTTTTTAAATAAAGTTCTTTTTTGAGATTGCATAACCTTTTGTATTCTTGGTTTGATTGTAAATACGGTGATTTAAAAACTGCGCTATTTGTTTTCTATATAGTTTTAAGAAAGCAAAAGATTTTCTCCTACTTTTTTTTCCATTCTTCGTCGTACCATACAGACTGAAAGGTATTTCTACGTTGGGAAGAAAGTTCTGCAGACTGTCTAATCACTGAAGAAACTATGTTAGTTATAGAATCTACAGAGTCAGATATCACACTTGGCATCGTAACTAGCTGATGATTGAGTTTAATTTTATATCTATTTGCATGTCTTTCATTCCATTTTAATTTATCATTGCCGGTTTTTGTAGATTTACTACTAGATTTTCTAATTTGTAAAAGACAATTATAGGGAGATGGGACGAATAATTAGCTTTATAGGTCTTAAAGTCATCAATTATACTTAGCCATTCACCTTTAATAAGACAGTAGTGTTTTACAGAGCAACCCTGAGCAGACACGAAAGTGAAGTTTCCGTTTGAGTCACTTAAAACGAAAAAACGAAAGTCTTCAATCAATTCTAATAAAAGTTTCCCATTTTGATTAAGACAATTGTCAAAAAATTTTCTCTCGTTAGAAAAGTGGAAGTTATTTAAGACCGAACTCTGAAAGTCACTTATACGACCATTTAATTCAGGCATTATAAGTTTAAAAATATTGTCTGTATTTTAAGATTTAAAAATGTACCTCCAAAAATTTAAACGAAAAAATCATTAATTTTGTTAAGATAAAAAACTTAATTTTTCAAACAATTTATTTGTACATCGTTAGAGTTTTTTCTTTTAAATAATTTGTATTTCTACAATTTTTAATTTTGGGTTAAAAATATTTTTGATCTTTCGAACTCTATTATAAGTCTATGTTGCCTTGCGGTTACTAAAGGTTTCTTTCGAGAAACACGACCATACAATCCAAGTTCACCAATCTTCTTTTGATTGTGCCTATCGGAATATTGAATTTTTGGGTCTTTCTTACGAGGTACATTTTCAGCAGTCCTAAGTTTTGAAAATGCTTAAATGCATTGAAAACTTTCTTTACAGAACAGTTCATTTGAGATGCAATTGCTGTATATTATATTTAAAGCTTCCAAAGGTCAAGAATCGCTTTCCTTGTAGGGTAATCACAAGTCTTCAAATAAAACCATTTAAATTACCTCAAAAATTTAAAAATTATTCTCTAAAAACGTTTGCAGTCAATTCAGAATTTTCTACTTACCAATGCAAAATAAAAAGATTATTTTTATTTCACCCCAACGAACACTTTTTTCACTCTACCTTGATTTTTTTATGTACTATGCAAGTCTTTATAAATTGTGTGAAAAGAAAAATTTTTTGTTGTTATTGACAGCAAACCAAATTTTACCTTTAAAACATAACTGAATGAGCTTTATTGCTCATATGACCCCCCCCCCTGGATCGTCTATTGGACAAAAGTAAAGGTATTTTCATATATACAAAATAAATAATTCCAATTATAAAGAGGTAAATATCTTAACACAGTGCAACTAGTTTTAAATTCAAGGAAATTTCTACGAAAATTAAAAAATATATCTCCCAGAGGCGGGGGCAGTCACGTATTTTTATAAATTCATTCAGTTTGTCTTGAGATAGTTGAAAATCTATAGCCATGTGTTATTAAATTACTATTAATTTGTATTGACTATTGTTAGCTTTGTTTCCTTTAAGCTCTATATTTAAATGTGTCTTCCATTCAAATTTTAAAAATGAAACCAAATTTAAAGGACAATAGTTACCTTTCGTTAACTATTGTTTGTACATTTGAATTTTCACGGAATCATCTATCTAAAAAATCATCTTTAAACCTAAAATTGTTTATTTCACACGATTTAAACTTTCATTGAACATTTGAATTTAATTTATTTTCACAAATCCTTTTAAAAAAAAAGTTTGGTATTTTCAAACATAATTCAAAAAAATAATTAATTCATAAAATCGATTCCTTCAAAACACTACCATATTACTCTTATTTATATATATATTTTTTTGAAGTGAAAGATTCCTTATTTAGAAATCCCTATAGTTCCTCCTTTTTCCACCAGCTGTGACTTAGAAGTTCACATAGCAAGGCATGTTAAATTAATTGTCAATCGACGATAATAAATAACTTTAAGATTGTTTACACTTCTTTCTATTTGACCTATAAAAAAATAGGTTAAGCTATTTGTGTCCAACACGTCACGCAACTGTTTCACAGACATACCCTTATAATTCAGACAGACTATATTTCATTTCAATTTTATCCTTTTATAATTAATTATCATTGAAAGTAGATAAGTCAACTTGATAACTAAAAATATAAACAAAAAAACAAAAGAACATGATACTTTCAATCTGAACCTATTTCCCACAAAAAAGAAGTTTCGCAAACTCTCTGTAACCTCTAATTTGATCCATCTTAAGGTTGACTGTCAACCTAATATTTCTAGTTTCTATGTATTCTTCGCAATCTAAATTCAAATATTTCATTCCAAAATGTAAACAATGATAAATTTATGCAAATATTCATGTAACCCTTTTTATTGACTAAAGAAAAACAAATAAAGAATGAAACAACAAATGAGTTTCACAAATCATTATTTTTTTTCTTTCCTTTATCTAGAACTGAACACACCCTTTATAATTTTCCTTTTTTTCTTATCAAACAGTAATGTCAAAAATTACTCAAAAACAGACACAAAAAGAAAATAAGAAAAACTAAAACCACAATTCAAAGTTTTTGACAACATTTCGTATTCTGAACTAATAGTTGTACCTTCGAGACTGCTACAGTCGGTGCGGGGGTCCAATTTTTCACTTTTCTTCTCTTTGTTCTTTTCTATGTTTTTCCTCCCTAAAATATCCACTTACTCACTGTATAATTCCAGAACAACAATCCCTCACCTTACATATCTAGTATTGATTGTTCTTACACAATAACCCAAACCCCTCCCACTCCAAAACCTTAAAAGTTTATTTTCCTGTGGAGTCTGTATAAAAATATCCTTTTGAATATTTCCAGATACTAATAGCAACTTTGTTGTGTGTTCATATTTTTATTGTTTAAGTTTCGTCTAGAAGGGGTGGTAATAATTTGGGCAGGTTCATTTAACTTTTGGATTGCATGAGGAATTTTATATTTTTATTTTTTCTATCCCTCCCTTGGTATTTAACCTTTCGTCTGTACTCGACGGCGTTTTTGAAAATAACAAAAATAATTAATTTGAGATTTTTGTCCTTTTCATAGGCGGGATCAACACTAACCCCCGAGATGCTACTTTCCACAGCGGAATCGTCAACTTATACCGCCCAAGAGGTTGCCGGTCGGTTGCAAGTTGACGTTCGTACCGGCCTCAAATGGACCGAAGCTAAATATCGAGCCAAGATAATTGGCCACAATGAGCTGAATGTGATTGAAGAGGATCCCACCTGGAAGAAATATATTGAACAATTTAAGAATCCACTGATTCTGCTGCTCCTGGGCTCGGCGGCAGTTTCGATTTTTATGAAACAGTTTGACGATGCAGTCAGTATAACGATTGCGATAATAATTGTCGTGACAGTGGCTTTCATCCAAGAATACCGCTCGGAGAAGTCACTGGAGGAGCTCAAGAAACTAGTACCGCCGGAATGTCATTGTCTGCGTGAGGGCCGGCTAGACACGTTTCTGGCGAGGGAACTTGTGCCCGGCGATGTGGTGTACTTGAATGTGGGCGATAGGGTGCCGGCCGATGTAAGGCTGTTCGATGCTATCGATTTGTCAATCGATGAGTCGAGCTTTACCGGCGAAACGGAGCCGGGACGAAAATGCACTGAGCTGGTTCTGAACAACAGCGGCAACAAGGATCACACCAATATGAAGAATATTGCATTTATGGGCACCCTAGTTCGTTGTGGAAATGGAAAGGTAAGTTCTCTGGAATATTCAATTTTTGATCTAAAATTCTGACCTTGAGCTTTTTTCAATTTCAGGGAATTGTTGTGAGTACAGGAGAGCGAAGTGAGTTCGGCGAAGTCTTTAAGATGATGCAGGCCGAAGAAGCGCCCAAAACTCCTCTGCAAAAGTCCATGGACATTCTGGGAGCTCAATTGAGTTTCTATTCATTCCTCATCATCGGCGTTATCATGCTACTCGGCTGGTTGCAGGGCAAACCTTTAACAGAGATGTTCAATATCAGTGTAAGTCTCGCTGTAGCAGCCATTCCCGAAGGTCTGCCCATCGTGGTAACAGTGACTCTGGCCTTGGGTGTGATGAGAATGGCCAAACGAAACGCCATCGTCAAGAAACTCCCAACCGTCGAGACTCTGGGTTGTGTAAATGTGATCTGCTCCGACAAGACCGGCACCCTGACCAAAAACGAAATGACAGTCACTGTGATAATAACCTCCGATGGCTATATGGCCGACGTGACAGGAGCCGGCTACAACGATCAAGGTGAAATTCACATCCGAAATTGCAACAATGTCGAAGTAGCCAAACAAAATATCACAAGTTTATTGGAAATCGGTGCCGTTTGCAACAATGCCTACATCCAAAATGAAACCCTCCTCGGCCAGCCCACCGAAGGAGCTCTAATTGCCGTCGCCATGAAGAACGGAATGTATGCCACAGCTGAGAATTATGTTCGCATTCAGGAGTATCCATTTTCGTCGGAACAAAAGATGATGGCTGTAAAATGTATTCACAAGTACAACAACAACAAGGAGGAGCTATTTTTTGCCAAAGGTGCTTTGGAAATGCTTTTGCCACAATGCACAAAGTATATGTACGGAGCGCAGGCATTAACTCTATCGAAACAAAATGAAGCTGAATTTTTGGCTGAAGCCTATGAAATCGGTAGGAAGGGTTTGCGAGTGTTGGCACTAGCTAAGGGTAAATCACTGCAGGATTTGATTTATTGTGGCCTAGTTGGAATCACTGATCCACCAAGGCCGTTGGTGCGGGAATCAATTGAATTGCTGATGCAGAGTGGTGTAAGGGTGAAGATGGTAACGGGCGATGCACAGGAAACAGCTATGGCTATAGGTGAGTTACATTTTACGAGTTTTTATTTACATTTAGGTTTAAGGATTTAGGCTAAGGGGTGTATTTAAGGATCTATTAGGCATAAACGAGGTTAGTGTGTGTCCTAGGAGATTTATTGTCTCTTGGAAAAATGTTACATCTGCAATTTCGATTACTTTTATCATAATTGGAAGATGTATTGAGGATGCAACGAGGTTATAAGTTCAGACACAAGAGAGAAATTCTGAGCATTAGGAAAAAAGAAGACGTTGTAAAGAAGGTGTTGGTGTGCTATAGTTTTAAATGTTTTTGAACATCGCAATAATGCAGGAAAGCCGAGCATTACACGGCATTCTACATTCGTGTAGTACGGTTAAAAAACGAATATCTGCACTTTTCAGTACGGACAAAGTTGGTCTCAAGAGTGAACTGATAAGCAAACCTAGAAGCGCGATAATTACAGTAAAAGGGAGAAATCTAACTGGCTATTTCGTTATCACTTTCAATGCTCTTAGTTCAAAAAGACTTATGTAAGTAGCGGGAGCACTAGTCTAGAGATTAGAATTATACTTAATCCTAAGACCTATTTTATTCTTATATATAAGAGCCAGATCAAATAGAAAGACAAATTTCTTGCATCGTATCAGTTAAGCCAAGCATCTAGTGGCATTTTTAGCGACATTGCGTTTGAGGTTCATTCACTAGAGGTGGTCCAATAATCAAATACCGAAAATTCGGAGCTGTTCAGTTTACTTGATACAAGTGCCATAATATCGTTTAACGACACTAGAGCATTAAGTTTTTGACGCATTAGATTCTACTTAATTTTTGATTCCTCATTTTAAGATCCACATCCTTTCATACAAATATGAAAGTAAAAAAGATTCAGACAGAATATAATTAGTAAAAAAAAAGATTGTCGGAGATAGGACAGAACCCTGAGGCACATTAAATATTTTGTAAGCTGATCATTTATTCAGCGTTTCCATGATTTTCTTAAAATGGGACGTTAATTCAATTGATAAATAAATTGAAACAGGATAAGGTTCGCAATTTTGTTTGGTGTTTGACTCAACAAATGTTGTTTTCCAAAATCCCAGAAAAGTATCAAAAGAATAAAATAGATTGAAAAGCAAACGCAGAGATTTTCTAAGCTTCCTTCAGAATAATCAAATCAAATGGGGTGGCGCAACAGTCCGTTGTGAACCAGGGCCTAGTGACTTACAACTCTCAACCATTCCTGTGTGCGAGTACTGTTGTCAGGAATGGAAGGGACCTACAATTTACGGCCGAATCCGAACGGCTAATTTGAGAAAGCACTTTTTCATGACAAGAATTACTCTTGAAGGATTTGTCAATTCCTCGCAAGAGGCAGTACCCGCGAAAATTATTTTTTTAAATTATGGTGGCACAGGCAGGGATTGAACCCAAGACCCCTTGCATGACAGTCCAACGCACTAACCATCATGCCACGGGTACTCCTTCAGAATAATAATGATTTATAATTTTGACCAAGTTGATGTTTATGTTTGATTTGAGAACAATTAAGTGGTGATTCTCATCGGCTTTGTTGATCTTTTTGATGATTAAATGAAAACAATTTTCATCTGATTTTTCCCAACGTTTCGACGGTGATTGCCGTCTTCTTCAGGGGATGTCTTTATTCACATAGATGATAAGAGTGTTTATTAAATACACACGAATATTATGTAAAGCTTTCAAGTATGACTTACATTGATTTAAATATTACAAAAACATTAAAACAAAAAATAATTTAAACAATTAAAACAATTAAAATTTAAAGCGCTTCCGACTTTGAAGACTTGTCACTGTTAAATGTAAACTGTTGAATTGTTTTTGTCTGAAACTAAGGAGCAGTAAACGGCGGATATGTTTTGAGTGTCTTGTTTGCGGTTCATATTATTTTTGTTATTTATTATGTGAAGTGTTTCTAATGTATAGCGTTTGAATTTGGACTCCTTCAAAGTCTGGTTGATGTCCTGTTTCGATGGTGTGGCATGCTAGTGCTGTCTTTTCCGGGTTTTTTAGGCGAATGTCTGATTTATGGTTAGCCATTCTTTGTCGAAGGAGTTGTTTAGTTGTGCCAATGTAGCAGAGATTGCATGGTTCGTCCGGTTTTCCTTTGCAGTTTATTTTGTAAACTACGTCTGAGCGGCGATCCTTGTTCGTTTTCGTCTTTAGGCATGTAAATAAAGATGCAACTGTCTGGTTTGACTTATATGCTAAGTTCACGTCAGGGTTGTTTTTGGCGACAACTTCTTTGAAATTTTCCGAGAGTTTGGGAACATACACAACACTTTTATAAACACCATTCTTCTCTTCCAACTTGTTTCCGGAAGAAACTTGATGTTTTTGACGAAGTATCAAGTTTCTTATGATTTTTATCGGAAAGCTATTGTCAATGAGTATTTGTGTTTTTTTTTTCTTATTGTCGGATTGGTATTTTGAGTCACTCAACGCAAAGACTTTATTTATGAGATTGGAAGCTGTGTTCATACGTATGTGTTTGGCTTGATTAGATCGGAATTGTTTTAATTGTTTAAATTATTTTTTGTTTTAATGTTTTTGTAATATTTAAATCAATGTAAGTCATACTTGAAAGCTTTACATAATATTCGTGTGTATTTAATAAACACTCTTATCATCTATGTGAATAAAGACATCCCCTGAAGAAGACGGCAATCACCGTCGAAACGTTGGGAAAAATCAGATGAAAATTGTTTTCATTTAATCATCAAAAAGATCAACAAAACCGATGAGAATCACCACTTAATTGTTCTCAAATCAAACACTTCAGAATAATAGCCAATTTATTTGCCCAACTATGAATAAGAGTACAATCAATCTTAAGAACTGGGAAAGTCATGGCACTGTAAGGCAAGTGCTGCTTTCCGTTAATTAACATAAGGATTGCCATTGACAACAAGCGTACGGAACGTGAAAAAGGCAGAGTTCCCCATATTTTGTTTAAATGGCCAAAACTTCTTACTGGATTTGTTTGATACGAGAACCTAGAAAGTATGAAATTATGGGCAGATGTGGTCCGAAGCTAGATTTAGACTTTCAAAATCAATCTCAAGCATTAAAGCAGAACACAATTTCCAATAAAAGTCACAGTTTAAAACCACAAATGCATGCACAGATTATCCAAGCCTAAGAATTTTCAGAAAAACGAAAACAACTTAAATTTACATGTTTCAAAAAATCAATTTCTTCTTTCCCCAGTGGGTTCTGAAGTCTAACTGCAACAACTCCTTTCCATTTAGAGAGTTACATGAGTAACTTTTGATCCCTAATGGCATACAATTCAAATATACATAAGTATGCTTATGTAATACATATGCACTGATGCTACTGTGTGTCCCACTTGACAATATGGAAACTCTTCTTTTGCAGAGTCCTCCTCCTTCCTTCTTCCATTCCAGTAAATTTTCATGAAATGCCGAAGAAGCTTATAAAATTCCAGGAGTAGAAAAAACTAGAAAACTTAAACCCAACTGAAGAAGATTAGGTAATGTTTGTAATTTGGCAAAAGTTGTTTTTCGTTTGTTCAAAAAAAATGTTCCACATACGCCCGAGTGACCTTTTGATTAAGCTCACAATGGGAAATCATTTCTTCCAAAGTAGTTTCTTCTTCGTTTTCTTATACGAACATTTTTATTCCCTTGTGCATTCATTAAGGGTATTTTCTTCCTTGAAAGAGTTTTATTTTTTTCCTTGGCAGAAGTGGGAGGGGTTGATGAAGTTTTATAGAAAATAGATGAAAAAGTTAAAAGCTTCCAATGAAAGTGATAGAAACAAAAAAGATAAAAAACTTTTCCATTTTCCATAAATTATGAGTTTATGATCGTCTTAGGTTTTCCTTACATAACTTAAATACATAATTTGTAAGAAAATAAAAGAGGAAAGAAAAGAAATTGAGTCCATTGCTTTAATTTAATAAAAGCTGCATCGAATACATTTTTAGGTACACAAACAATGGATGAAAGCCTGAGTCATCCTCATCAGGATAGTTGAGTTGTTGGGGTGTTGTTGTTTTGTGTCCTTTAGTGCAGGATGATGAAGTTCTCGCATACCTTCTCAAAATAAGTGTTCAGGGATAGAAATAAAATAATGAGACTTTTAGCCGATGAAAAGGATGAACATTTTTCTCCATGACAATGCACCTGAAAGAATGGCTGCGGCAGAAGGAAATGTAGGAGTAGCGATGCAATGAGGGCGGTGGTGGCGTCATAAGCAATTCCAATATTCAGGACATATTTTCTGGCTCCAGATAGTCAGCAAGAGAAGCAGTAGGGCCGGCACCAGTAGGAGACGACAATGACACAAGTCGATGTTCAAGTGCAAGGACATTGTATATGGTCTTGTTTTTGTCTATAGTCTATAAGCTCTACCTGCTGCAGTTATTTTTTTATCCTTTCTATCTTTTGTTTGTGTGGGTTGAATTGAGTTTTTTTTCGAATTTATTGTCATTTTTCATCTTCATTTACCTGTGAGAAGTTTTTCATTTTTATTTTTTTCTTGAAAACTATTTTTCTCTATTGAACCAGAAGAACCATAGACGTGTAGACGTGATGATGATGTTGATGAAAATAGAAAGAGAAGACGCGTAGTGTTTTACAAATTGAGGGAGTTTTGAGATACATTCAACTTGTTTTGTAGGTGTATGACTTGACTATACACATTATATTGAGAGTTGAAAAGTTTTCACTTCAACTTACAAATTAAATTAAAGACTTCTAAGGAGTTTTCTAGAAGTCTCTCATATAAACACACATTTTAAGGTTTCAAGGAAGACAATATAAAGTTTCTATTTGTACCTACAAAGTTGACTACGATGACGACGAAGAACGTAGAGAAGTCAAAATAAAAATTGAAAAGACAATGTTAAGAATACAGTGTTTTTAAAAGGTGATATTAAGTTCATAAGTAATTATTTTGTTATGGTTGCATTTCTAAATGTAAATGAAAATTTCTGGAGGTTTTTCTTGGACGAAATAGGGTTTCTATTTAAGTGATGTAAAATTTAAATTTGTCTTTGAAAAAGAAAAATAGAAACATAAGAAAATTTCCTTGTATTGTTTTTAAGGAGTTTCTAACTATTAGTTAAAATGTCTAATAAGTGTTAAAATAGAAAAACAAAATGTGCTTATCGATTGAGATAAAGCATAAGGATTATTAAATTGATGAAACGGGACCAGTTAAATTGTTTTTAATTCTTCCTTTGCAATTATTTTGAATTATTAAAGAATGTTATGAAAAGTGCTCTCCCAAATTTTCCTTTTGAATTTGACATAAGAACTGTAGGAGAATGGTTGAAGGTTTAATTCATTGGGAACTGGTTCTTTAAGAGCTGTTGTGTCTTGTAATTTTCAAGAGTAGCATAAAAAGCTAGAAGTATTCAAAAAACCAAAGAAAAAACGAGCCTTGGACCTCTATAACTAAAGAACAAATTGAAATACGACATCGTTGATTATTCATAACTTTCATAAGTTGTAATGTCTATAACTGCGAACTCTTATAAAACTTGAAATTTTCGTGTAACTTTGATAAAACTGGAACTATAATTGTTCTTTAAAAGAAATAAATAGAATAATTAATCAAGAACTCCATCGAAGTTACCTTTTGACTTATTTAATCTTGAGAAAATAATTCAACACAAATCTTTCTTATTTTTTCAACGACTATCCTTACTCACTTACTTAAGGTGGTACTACAGTCGGGGGCGGACCTGAGCCTCAACCAACAATCGTCTCTAGCCAGCTCGGTCCCTAGCTAGCTGTCTCCTGTTTCGCACGCCAAGTTGGTTGAGGTCATCATACATTTGCGTGCGCCACAGGTGAAAATCACCCAAAGAATTTTTATCTCGAAGCATCCTAAGACGCTCTCATCTTTATTGAACAGGGTCCAAGCATAAGAGGCATAATTGAGAACCGGGATGATGAGTGTCCTACAGATGATTTTAGATGCTCGAAAGAGGACTTTACTACTCAATTGGCAAAGTCCAAAGAAGCAGCGATTTGCAAGATTTATTTTTCGTTTGATTTCAGCGCTGGTGTCGTAGTCTGCGTTTACAGCGGAGCCTAGGTAGACGAAGTCCTTGACTACCTCAAAGTTACGTCTGTCGATGGTGATGTTTTGAACAAGATGTCGGTATTGTAGGTCCTTTCTTGACGACAGGATGTACTTTGTTTTGCCCTCATTACCCGTTAAAACCATTTTTGCCGCCTCTGCCTCAATACTCACATAAGCCCTGCTGGTAATTGGACAGACTTTGAAAAGATAGTGCCTCTAGCTTTGACGTGTGAGCTCTGCACTATTCTTTCAAGTACGATGTTAAAAAAATTGCATGACAGTGCATTACCTTGTCTAAAACCTTTTTTGACATCGAAAGTTACTGTTAAGTTGTTTCCAACTTTTATGTAGAAGCGCGAATTCTCAATGGTCATCCTGCACAAAGGGATTTGTTAAGCAGGGATGCCAAAATAAGACATAGCTCCATACAGCTCCTTCCTGTAGATGCTGTCATATGCGGCCTTGAAATCGATGGAAAGATGGTTGGTGTCGATTTGGTGTTCTTGGGTTTCTTCCAGGATCTGCCGTAATGTGAATATTTCATGGACTGTAGACTTTCCTGGTCTAAAACCTTACTGATAAGGACCTATCAGGTTGTTGACGAGGGGCTTGAAGCGTTCACATATTACGACAGATGATATTTTATAGGCGATGTTAAGTATACTGATGCATATTTAGTTGGGGCAGTTTAGAGGGTCTCCTTTGTCTTAGACAACAATACGGAGGCTCTATTTATCGGGTATTATTTCTTCCGACCATATATTACAGATAAGTTGCTGAATGTTCCTAACCAAAACATCTCAAACTACTTTTAAAAGCTCAACATTCAAACCATCTCCTGCATCGCGCTGCTTTGTTTGACTTCAGATTTGATATAGAAATCTTTCCTTCGTCTAAGTCGGGAGGACGGGATTGTTGGCTTTCGTCGTCTATTGTGAATGGATCATCCTGCCTGACAGCGAAGTTAAGTTCGTCATTGCCGTTATACAGTCTGCAGAAGTGGTCCTTCCATATCCTCAGCATTGACTGCAGTTCCACTATGATGTTTCCTTCTTTGTCTTTGCAGCCTTCGGTTCGAGGTTGTGGATTTCGTTTCACTTTTTCATAAAACTTTCGAACTTCAATCCTGCTTTTGAGCCTCTCAACATTTTCGACCGCACGCTTCTCATGCTCTCTCTTTTACCTTCTCAGAAGTCGCCTCTTCTCCTCATAGAGCTCAGGAGCAGCTCTCGTCTTTCTATGCATCACCGCTTTGCGCGTATGTTGTTTGGTGGCATTTGCCAACCGACATTTCTCATCAAACCAGTGGTTCCTTGTTGGTGGCTGTTTAAAACCCAGCACGTCGATGAACCTGAATCCGTTGTTGGAAATGATGTAGTGCAGGCTGTTTTTCCCGATTATTCCACAAAGGTTGTCTTCTATTCCTAGCTTGGAATTTGTCCAATACAATTTGAATATGGTAGCTAGGGACCTAACATTCCACGTGCATATCTGAAGTTCGCTGTCCTTAATTCGTTTGCGTGGGTTATCAGCAGTAAATCTATCGGTATTCGATGATTGGTGGTGCTTCTCAACTAGTTTTTCTTTACGTGGTCAGGAAGTCAACCTAATGCACGACCTTCAACCTGAAGGACAGGTCTTTGATTTAACTTAAAGGGCAAGAGCCGGCATAAACACTCCTTACAGGCCTGAGCTCCGAATGTGTTGAAGTAGGTCTATAATGTGTTCACTAAGTAATTCAACCTAACTGGAACTGTAGACTCCACCTTTGATTCCATCTTGGGAATTCCTCCATTACCGTCTCAATGATGAAAGAAGAGACGCGTCAGTGTAAAAATCTCTCCCATATCTATTTTGATACACCTAACAACTTTCCATTGAGGTTGGAACCCGATTTCCAATCGAGGTAATAGGCATCCGATGTTTACCGCGGGGAGCTGAGAGTAGGAGGAATACATGGAGGTGAGTTATGAGAAAAACCTGTGAACGTTTGTGTTCTCGTGAATGCACATGTCTCCCATTTGATCATGAACATTTATGATGTATGAAGTTCAAAAAGAAACTGAAAACCACTAAGACTTTTTTAATATTTTTATAACTAGATAACAAATACCTTAGAAGTACCCTAACATTTTCAAATTACTTAACCAATTAATTAAATACTCAATTTAAATACATAATATTTTTTATCATGTATAATTAATTTTTTAGCACTTAAGCTGAACTAATTAATTATTCAATTTCTAAAAAGAAAAGCTCTTATTGATTCCATAATTTTGTTGTGGTCTTTGAAAAATAACTTAAATTTAGATAAAATTATTTTTAAATTAAATAATACGTGTTTCACTTCAAAGTCATCAATCAATAAAAATGCTTCATGTGTATAAAAAAGTATCCAGCAGATATACATATATAATTTGTTCATAAAAGTTAAGTTCTTTGTTACATATCGAGTTCAATTTCCGTTTCAATTTGAAATTAAATTGATTTTTCATTTAATAAACCATAAACCTACCTATGTAAGTACACTCCAGACACACTGACCAAACAAATAATGAATAAATTTCCTCTCATATTCATTTAAATATATATATTTTTTTATTTACAAAAAACTAACCACAATTATTCATCCAGAGTCCTTATGACGATTAAATAAACCGCAAGTCTATCAATTTATTTGTTTTTCAAAAACGAACGCACGCGAAAAACCACGAACAGAAAAGCTGAACAAAAACAAAAAATCAATCAACCCTTTTCCTGTGAACTGAACAATTTTGAAATCAATTTTTCAAATGAAAAATTGAAAATCGTATAAATAAAATATTCAAAAGGAAGAAATGATGGAGCGAGTGAATATCCCACGCAAATTGATTAGTTTTTATACGAATCCTTTTAAATCAAATATTTATATTTGACAACCAACTAAAAAACTATATCTCTGTCCGGAACTTTTTGAGAATACCACCATATCGCGACCACAGTGAAGAGATTGCTGTTGAGGTTCGTGATGATGATGATGATGACGAATTTATGTACAATATAAATATCAAGAATCTATCATCCTTGCTTCCGTCCAGAAGAAGCATAGTTCATTTGTGGTTTAAATTATTACCAAACCCATGTCCTTCTTTCATCCATTGTTAAAATATTGGAACAAGAAGGAAATTTCATTACTTTTCACATTAAGCCCATAAAATATAATCGACCACGTTGCTATGTGAAACCATTATTTGTACAGATTTTTTTTCCTTATTTCTGAGGAAACGGAAATGAAAGTAGGGACACGCACACACACAAAATCAGTCTAAGGAAACAACAGACAATAAACAGCATCCCGCTGGTATTTTCTATTCATCAACACACCGCAGGACCCCAATTTTCAGCCCCACTCTCTTTTGAGTTCTTTTAATTTCATTATTTCATTTGGAAATACCAAATGAGGATGTTCCAAAAGCTCCCTTAACCGCCGCCGCCAAGCCGCCTTCTTCGCCACCACAGCATCTATTTATGTCCTTTATTGTTGTTGTTGTTTTGTTTAGCTTGTCTTAAATGAATGACGAAAACGCAACAAACCAAAAAACAGCGTATCTTCTATATGTATTTATGTTGAATTTGAATGGCGCTGGCTGGGTGCTGGGTGTCGGTGCTGGAGGATGTTCTGGAAGAATCCTTACAAAAAATACTTTATCTCATTGGGAAGGTTGTTTTTTGATGTTCGAGTTACTGTATACATAAACTTTGCTTGTAAATAGAAGACAAACAAATAAAAGTAAAAAAACATAGAAAATTTTATTCAAAAAAGCAAAGAAGAACTAATTGACGAAGCCGAGGAGGAGGGATGAGAAATCGAGATGAAATGAATTCTTTCAAAATATAATTTCAAATGAAGTGGCAACGAGGATTCTGTACATAGCCACAACTTTATGGATATTGCCTCACAGCACAGTTTGCTTTATATACATTTTCTCTTATATTTCCTTAACCAAAACCGCATAAAATATTTGAAACTTTCTAAATGGCCAACAGCAGCAGCAGCGGCAACAGCAAAAGTCATCCACTGGAAAATCACTATTGAAACTTAAAATTCACATAACTCACACTCACTTAATAGAAAAGGACATAAAATAAACTCGAAAAGAAACGTGAATGAGATAGAAAGCCAACATTTTGTCAGTTGGAAGGATATTGCATTTCATAGGAGACATACTCGTTCGCCAAAAGAAAGTCCCTTTTCGTATGGTATAGGACCTAGGATCTCCCTAACCTACCTTTTCTATGTACAGCTTTGGCCAAAATGTTAAAGACATAACTTTAATTTCCGGATATTATGTCCTTAAAATGGGACTTTGATAATGTTGTGATAATTTCTGATTTTGGTTATCAAGATTTTGGAGTCTATTTGACCTCCTAAACGGCTCGACAAAACCATAGCAACATTAAAGTTTAATGTAATTAAACTTAATAAAACAATAAAATTAATCTTAATTGTTGGTCAATTGCACTATTCACGAAGGTTTAGGTTTTGATGGCATTAATTCAAATTCAACTTCAAAATTACTCTATCCCGTCAAGTTTTTGAGGTATTACTTTTTTTAAAATAGAAAAAGACACTTATGAGCTCAAAAATCAATTATTCTTATTTTAAAAATTCAGTTTAAAAATGTATAGTAGCTTATGAAATTTTCGAAAAATGTTCAGTGCACCAGAAAATGTGCAAAATAATTTGAAAGTAATATTTGTTTTTATAGCAATTCTGTGGACTCTAAAGTAGGCTACAACATACAATTTTTAAAATATGTTCCAAAAACATGAAAATAATGTTGAAAACGAGTATTTTAAAATCTAAGCAGATTCGAAATCATTATGCTTTAACTTAACTCCAAAACCATAGAAGCTTATAGTTCCAAGTTTCATAAAATTTTATATAGAGCTAAATCAAGACACACAACTATACCTCAGCTTTAAAAAGCCTATTTTATGATTTTTTTAAAACATTTTTGGAGAGGTACATTTCAAAATCCTCGCATGATGAAAAAAATTTAAAGTCAAATTCCATTTCAGGAAAACAAATCCTTCGAAAAAGTAGAATATTGTTTCTGCATTAGAAGAATAGTTTAATTTTGTTGAATAACTTTATATTAAGTTGAGTGAATCACAAAATAAATTCGTGTGCCTTAGGGCTCTGACCTGTCTCCGGTACTCTTTCTCATTTTTGTAAATGACCTTCTATTATCTGTAACTTTAAATCTATTTGCCTGCTTTACATACTTACTTACTTACTTAAGGTGGCGCTACAAACCAGGGCTGACCTGGGCCTCAACCAACATGCGTCTCCAGCCAGTTCGGTCCCTAGCTAGCCGTCTCCAGTTTCGCACTCCAAGTTGGTTGAGGTCTTCACCCACCTGAGTGACGGTCTTCTTTTACTGCGCCGTACCTCGGGGTTGGATTCGAAGACCTTCCGGGCTGGAGCGTTGATGTCCATTCGCTTTACATGACCCAGCTATCTAAGCCGTTGGACTTTAATCCTGCTAACAAGGTCAGTGTCGCTGTACAGGCCGTACAGTTCGTCGTTATATCTTCTCCTCCATTCTCCATCTATGCATACGAGACCAAAAATCACCTCAAGAATTTTTCTCTTGAAGCATCCTAAGACGCTATCATCTTTCTTTTGACAGGGTCCAGGCCTCAGCGCCATAAATTAAAACCGGTATGATGAATGTCTTATAGATGGTGATTTGAGATGCTCGAGAGAGGACTATACTTCTCAATTGCTTTCTAAGTCCAAAGAAGCGTCGATTTGCAAGCGTTATTTTTCGCTTAATTTTAGCACTGGTGTCGTTGTCTGTGTTAATAGCGGTGCCTAGGTCGACAAAGTTCTTAACTACCTCAAAGTTATAGAAGTCCTTTTTGTTGACAGCATATACTTGGTCTTGCCCTCATTGACCACTAAATCCATCTTCTTCGCTTCCTTCACAATGCTTAAAATGCTCACGCTTTAATCTTCCAATTATGTCAATATCTTCTGGGTATCCGAGTAGTTGGATGGACCTTTGGAAGATTGTGCCTCTAGTGTTGACGGTTGAGTTTTGCACAATTATTTTCAGAACGATATTGAAGAAGTCGCATCGCAATGCATCGCCTTGTCTAAAACCCTTTTTGACATCAAATGCATCGGTGAGATCTTTTCCGACCTTGATAGAGCAGCGTGCATTCTCTATCGTCATTCTGCACAAACGGATAGGTTTGACAGGGACGCCAAAACTAGACATTGCTCTGTAGAGCTCTTCCCTATGGATGCTGTCATACGCAGCTTTAAAATTGATAAAAATATGGTGGGTATCGATTTGAAGTTCCTGGGTTTTTCCAAGATCTGGTCGATAGTGGACTTTCCTGGTCTGAAACCACACTGATAAGGACCTATCAGGTTGTTAACGAACGGTTTCAGACGTTCACATAGTACGGCAGAGAGGATCTTGTATGCATTGTTAAGGAGACTGATACCTCTGCAGTTTGCGCAATTTATCGAGTCTCCTTGAGTTGGTGCATGCTCCCTACCAAGTCATCGCCTGCTACTTTGAGTAGTTTGGCAGCGATGCCGTCAGATGCAGCAGCTTTGTTTGATTTATGTTTATATATAGGTATCTTCACTTCGTCGAGGTCGGGTAAGTGGAATTGTTGATTGTTGGTTGAGTGGTTCTATCAGCGGAATTCAGTTCGTCTTCGGAGGTGCCAAAAAAGCTAAAATGATTATTTAATATCAGTAAGATTATTAAAGTACAAATATTTTCTGACCTACACTTTTTTTTAATATCAAAATATAACAGAACGTCATTGTTCTAAATAATAAGTGGTAGGTTTTGTTGCGATTTTAAAGTTGTCGTTTTTAATGCCAAATTGACAGTTTTCAATAAATCAAAAATATTAAAAGTCAGTGTATAGTAAATATCCTCAAGAATTCTAAGTTGCAATCTTAAGACGATTGGTCAATTTCTCGTTCAATGAAGATTTCAGCAAGTTTTAAAAAGTGTCGTGTCGAAAATTGCTAAATTCTATACTGCGAAACCTAGCCCATATGTTACCTCCCTATATGTCTGCTTAAAGGTCACTGCTTGTCTTCGGGATGAGCGTCCCTCCGTCTGACGTATCTCCGCCCGCTTGATTCAGCTGCCATTTCTTTGAAGTGTATATTGTTTCGCAATAGGGCCAACAACCACGCCCACATTTATCAAATTTTTTAAACATTTTCAGCTACCCACGGTTTAATAGTTAGTCCGTTGGATGTGCATGCCAAATGTCTTGGGTTCAAACCCTGCCTGTGTCATTTAAAGTTTTTTTTTCACGGGTACTGCTTCTTGCGAGGAACTGACAAATCTTCCAAAAGTGATTCTTGTCATTAAAAGTGTTTTCTCAAATTAACCTTTGAGATACTGCTTAAAACTGTAGATCCCCTTCATCTCTGAATAGGTGAGGCTAGGCTTTAGTTCTCAACGGAATATTTAGCCACCTTATGTATTTATTTATTTATTTTTAAACACGTTCATTAAATATTGATAGTATTATTATTTTAGAGACGATCTTGCTGCTTTTACAAGACATTTTTGATAGTATAAAACCTTTTTTTACTAGAAGGAACCTTTTATTTCACTTGTAGAAAGACTACATATGCGATATTGCCAACAATATTGTATGTTTGGGTTTTTTTTGGGGCGATTCATGAAGTTTTGTTGCCCAATTGTTTATCTCGGGACTGGGGTTCCTAAAATTTACTTAAGTCTTTTGGAAAATATTGAATCAGGGGCACTCTAATTGATTATTCATTATATAACCGTTTAATGATTTAGTTGTAGCTTGAAAACTTTCGTAAAGTTTCTTTTCTCGCTCTTTTTAATTTTTTAAACGAATTGTGTTTCATAAAAAAAAGAGATTCCTCACTTTAAATAATTTACAAGTAGGTAATAATTCTTTTCAGGAATTCTTATCATTATGTTTTGGTCGTAATATCAAGAGATTAGTTCCTTAGCCGTACTACGTGAATGTGGAATGATTTACTCTGTCTATCCCAGTTATTCGAATGTTCAGGAATTTAAAACCACCTTCATTCCCTTTCCTAATTCTTCCACAGTATTTGTCATAATAACGGTGAACAAAAATTGTTAATCTCAAAATTAAAATATGTTCCTGTTATTTTGCCCATAAGTGTATTTTTGTTGAAAAGTTTGAATATGCTGCTCCGAAATGGCCACAAAGGAATGCCACAAAAATATCTTTAAATTCCCAACACACACACTCAGCCACATTCGTATACAAATTATAAATACACACAAGCATATGCGATTAGCAGCTTGTTCTTCGTTCCCCTGATGCAGGATAAAGCTACAATGTTGCCTTGAATGAAACAAAAAAGGTCCTTAATGCACTTCCGTCTCTTGGTTTTTCATTAAAAACAGTTCCTAAAAATAGTAAAATAGAAGAAGTACGGAGGTTTATTTTTCCGTTCTCGACCGACAGAAGAAATAAAAGTCGAATTTGTGGCAAAACTTTGTACTGATTCTTTTTTTTCTGCTTAACTTAAGTTTTTCTTTTTTGATTTAGAATTTTCAGAAGCCACGTAAACGTATCCTTCCTTTTTCAGTTCATGTTCATAAAACATACGTGCAGTATATTTTGACTGAGTGTACGAATCCTAATCGATGACTACTACCAAACCAAGTCGATGTCCAGTTAACGAGCATCCATATGTGACATTTTTCAAAAAAAAAAAGTCGAACATGAATGATTTATCATGTTTGTTTGGATTGAAATTCAATTCAAGTACCGTTATACACAGTTGGGGTAGCTTGTTTAGTTTTAGAACGAAAAATAAAATGGCCATTGACTTTGTTAGCTAAAGTTTTTTTTTCTGGATGGAAATAGAAAAAGGATTAAAAAATACAGATGAATGGTTCTGTAATTATTGATGTATGAACAGTTTTGAAAAAAATATCTGTTTTGAGGGACATTTTAAACCAATTTTACGCTACTAACTTTATCATATTTTTGCAATAATACCATGGATGAAAGCGAAGTATGTTTTTTACGCATTGTTGCCTCTAATTCTCAATTTAGTTTTGACCTTTTTTTATGTAAAAATATGTTTGTTGGTCCGTTTTTGAATTCGTGAATGAATCCATAATTCCTATTTCCAAAAAGCATATGAAATATGCCAGTTTTATTTCTCTGGTACATATGTGTATGAATGTATATTACCAATATTAACACTGCCAACCACTAAAATGAGGTCAAAAGTTTTGGAAACGATTTTAGTTTTGTACCGCCGGTGGAAATTTTGTACCCGGAAACGATTACCATCTATGAATAGGTACGTCTTTCACCATTGAAAATTCTTAAGTTAGAAAGCAAATTAGATACGAATTTTTTTTTTATTCCCAGCGATAAAAAAAAGTGGATGAAGCCAAATGCAAAATTTCAAGAAAAAAAATTAATGAAATATTTACATTTTATGGTTCAACAACAATTTTTTGTAACGTTTTTTTACATTAGTAATGAATTTGACCGACATTTTCCCATTTAACTTCGCTAAACGGGTTGGAATAGAAACATACATTTTTAACTTCCCAAAAAAAGTTTCAAGGTTTCTAGAGTCGAAATAAAAGATTTGTCTGTAATAAAAGAATAACGTTTTTAACATCTGGTAAAATTTTAACAAAAATTGAATGACAGTTGTTTTTTTTATAAAAAAATAAAAGCAAAAAAGAAACATTGCTCAAAGTTAATAAAAATTGATTTTCGACTCAGATATCTTTTCAAACATTTTAAATTCTGGCTTCCAAATAATTTTATCTTATCAAAAATATTGTTTCAACATTCGGAAAAAAATTAAGCAAAATCGAATGGACAGTTTTCTTACAAAAAATAAAAACCTTAAAAAGTCATTACTAAAAGTTCGTAAAAATTGATTTTCGATTAAAATATCGGCTTCAAACTTATTTCATTTCGCAGAAAATATATTTTTCCACATTCAGTAATTTTTGTATAAGAATCAAACAGTCATTTTTTTAATACAAAATTAAAATCTACTAAAAATTGGTTAATGACTAAAATCTCTTTAGCAAAAATAGATTTTGAAATATTTGTTGGTTATTTTTAATTTTTTTAAGAATAATCAAACGGAAAACTCTTTTTTCGTATCAAAGCCTTTTTGTTTTTTAAATAATCAGAAGAAATTTAGACCCACAAATCACGAAAATCTTCGATTTGTCTTCAATAGTCTGCCAACTTCAAAAACTTTAGTAAAAAGCCACGACCAAACGTTTTAAACTATGTTAAAATTCGGTGAATATATTGGGAATGATAAAAGTTCCATGGCTTCTGATTGAATTCAATTTCTAACAATCCTCGAAGTGTTAATGAAAGCATTTTTAAAATCCAAGGCAGAGGAAAAAAAATGCTTTTCATTTTTCATAATTACCGTTCCAGGAACATTTTTAGTTGTTTGCGTTCATTTTCTTCATCTAAGTGTTAAAATGGTTAAAATTGTTTTGGCTACAGGTTGATCTCAAATTATTTCGCACAAAAAGGAAGTTCTTATAAAGTTATTAAACAAATGGTGTTTTAATGTTAAAAGAAAAATCACTCTGCAAATTTATGGAAACTTATAAGAAATAAATAATTTCCAGACATAACTCAACAAAAACATATCACCCATTCAAAAATGTAATTATAAGTTTTTTGACTAAATGCAATACATCCCCAATATTTGCAAACTGTTTGTCTTCATTCTGCAAACGTACAAGGGATTATCTTTTTTACAATACCCGTGTTTTGTTGGAAAATCTATCAATAGTATTGTAGAATTTTACTCGAATAACAAAAACAATATCCGTAGTATAAATACCACCGATAAAAGTTAAAGTAGAATCTTACTACGGATGGGTTTTTGGCTTTTATACGAGTCTCGAGTGGATGTTATGTGATTTCGTTCTTTAATGTTGGTACGATTGATATTGCATTTGTATCTCGTTGGCTGTGTTCGTTGAGTAGTTGTGCATATGGAATCAAATGTTTTCCATTAGGGAAAAAAATCAATCTATTACAGTTGATGTTATTTAGTTTAGTCAGTAAAAATGGACTAACTAGGCTTATTTTGTAAGAGAAAACAATAGAAAGAATAATAAGGTTTTGCTATGTTTCCACCAAAGGCTTATCTCAGTTTAGTATATATAAAACTTAACTCGATTAAGGTATATAAAGAATTGAGGCGTGCTTCAAGCTCGCTTCAACACCACGCGTTAATGTATTCGTCTACAAACAATCCCTCTTCTTGAGATTCAATTAGTCATTAAGAAGAGTCAAAAAACATTCCTTAGATGAACTCATTCCCGCTTGCACTGGACTCGATGAATTCACTCAAAAGCGTGAAATGAACTTTTTTATTATTATTCTGACAGATCTGCTTTCAGTTGTACCAATTTTTAAATACAAAAATGTGGCAACTGCCGATGCGTTTTCTTGGGAATTTTCTACTATACTATTTATAGAATGCCGAAAAACCACGGGTTATAACATTAAAAAAGGCTATAATTTTCAATTTTTACCTTTCACCCATTGAAAAATGTTTTGTTCGGTTTATAATACGAGGAGTTTTAAATGAGTTTAAAAGAGGTATTTAAACAAAACGCTCTACAATCATTCAACGTTTTTAGAATTGTTTGTATTTTATTGTCCTGAACAGTTTTTCGTTGTTGTTTTGAAAAAACATCTTAAACAATAGTAAATTAAAATCATATAATTAAAAATACAATTCGAGCGGGTCTATTTCTGTTTCATTGTATTTTTTTTTACGGTACGTTAATTGCTTAATTGATTTTTGAGAACTCCTTTTTTTAACTTCCCAAAGGGAGTTATTGTAATTGGTCTGTTGTCTGTTTGTCGAATTGAAAATTTTGGCATTTCATGTCGTTTCAAGGATTCTAAAAACTGAACAAAAATAATTGTCACCTCGAATATTTTACAAACAAAAAACGATTTTATCTCCAAAATAATTGTATGCAACGAAGAAAAGCGTTTTTGACATCTTGTAAAATTTCACTAAATATTGACAGTTTTTTTACAACAAAATTTATAACCTAAAAAATCATTACTAAAAGTTGTTAAAAATTGATTTTCGCCCCAAGTGTCTTTTTAAAAATCAAAGATATTGGCTTCGGTAAAATTTTGGGAAAAACCATATTTGTTAGTATTTTTTTTACAAAAATTAAAAATTAAATTATTTTCGACTTAAATATCTTTTCAAAAATGTAATAGGTATACTGGCATGAACCTAATTTTAGCTTAAAGAAAATATTATGTTTGACATTCAGTAATTTTTTCATAGAAATCCGACAGGAAGTTTTTTAAATACAAATTAAGATTTACAAAAAATAGTACGCAAAATTATTAAAAATTGATGTTCAATATCTTGTGAACAAATTAATTTTAGACTTAAAATCTCGTTAACAGAAAAAGATTTTGATATCAAACTGTTTCATCATATGCAAACCATTGTTGGTAATTTTAAGTTCATTTCTTAAAAAAATCAACTGACAACTTTTTTAACAAAACAAGAACACCAACAAAAACGAAAAGAATTGACAAGAAATGGTTTTCGGCTCGAGTATAGGGCGGGTGGTTACGTCCTTATCAAACTCTCGCAACTCAGCGGCTATTTATAGTAGAGCGTTCGTTTATGGCTTGTTGGAAAGCTCGTTATCTAAGGTTTTCGTTATGACTAGTTCGGTGTCAACAATCCAATGCACAAAGCAAGAGCGCGCATTCGCCGTGGCGGTCTACTTTTCTTTTAACCTTTCGATCAAACATGGAAAGAGTAAGGGCGGCGATTTTGAAATCCCCTATTCGATCTGCACACAAACATTCGGCTGCTTTAGGGATTTCTAGTCGCACAGTGAGACGAATTCTTTATGAGAAACTTAATTTTCACCCATACAAATTGGCAGTGGTGCAACAACTTAATCCACGCGATTATGATGCGCGAAAAAATGCATGTGAAGCCTTCCTCGAAAACCTGCCCAGGACGCCCCTGTTTTCTTTAGTGACATGGCACATTTCCATAATTCAAGTTGTGTGAACAAACAAAACATGTGATATAGAAGCCCAACTTTTACTAACCCGAGAGAACTTCATGAGCAGCCTCTACATACAGAACGTGTGACTGCAATATCCAGAATCGGCATGATTGGCCCATGGTTCTTTGAAGAAAATGAAAAAGCAGTTGCGGTCAATTCTGAACGATATGTCAGCATAATTGTATATTTTTTTCTGTTCAAACTTGAAGAAATGACTGTAGGGGAAGAGTGGTTTCAACAGGATGCCGCAACAGCTCACACGGCAAGAAGGTCAATGAATATTTTGAGTGAACACTTCCCCAAACGGCTTATCTCTCTTAGAGGCGATCTTCAGTGGCCAGCACGATAGCTAGATTTAGCCCCATGTGATTTTTTCCTGTAGAGCTACCTTGAATCGCTGGTATACACTGACCGTCCAAAAACCCTTCGTTATTTTAAAAATAATATTCGGGTAGCTATCGCCGACATAAGCATATGCTGGAAAAGCGGAAAACAATTTCAAATTCCGACTATCTTAGTACCCTGATGAGAACGGTGGACACCTTCTTTAAAATAAGGAAGCAACCACACCCCACCCTGCATTAAGAGAATGAACAAAGATATTGACTTCAAATTATTTATCTCACACAAAATAATCTGTTAAAGTTTTAAGAAGGATAAATAGACAGACGGGATGAGATACTTTGGATTTTATCCCAGCCTCCTTTTTATGCCTTGGTTTCACTCCACACATTTTTTGAAGAAATAGAATAATCTCAGTATATTTACTTTTGACCTGAATTTGACTGTTACTTTTTATTAAAAGCTGAGAAAACTCTTTTAAAAAATGTCTGCTGACATGAATTTCTTGTGTCAAGAAATAAGCAGTATAATCAAGGTATTAGGAAAGTTTATAATTATAATGTTTCAACACGAGTCGATACAGTAATGAAAACTATGAATTCCGGTCTGTTTTCTATCAGAATAATTTTTGAAATAGAATCACTATAGCATAAAGTTCCGAGTGGACTTAAATAGTAGATGCTTTCATTATAAACCATTAACTGTGTTGGGTGTTTAAACTCCCTCAAGTAACGATTTGACATTTGAATCAATAAAATATGATCGCAGCCTTAAGTTTGTTTTTGTTTTAAATTCAATAAATTCTATATTGTTTCTTTATTTTGTGTAGTAGAATTTGACAGCTGTCAAAATGAAAGAATTATTATAAAATGTTGTTGAATATGAGGTTTTGTTTTGAATAGCCCTGTATTTGACAGTTGTCATTTTTGAAGCTAATAAGACCATTACAATCCGTCAAGAAAAGTTTCCTCTTTTTCAAAGAGGTAATAACATTTGACCACCAAGATCTATGTGATTAAACATCTTCAGACTTATTTTTTTTCAGCTATGTTTTACATAAAACCTTTCCAATGCTTCAGAATCCATTCAAGGCATTTAAAGTGGAATTTGTGAAGTCTTCAAAGACAAAAAGCAGCGAATTGGTTATAAAAATTCTTATTAAAACATTATGGTTCTTCAACCGTAGCTGTTGAAGCCATTTTATGGTATCGTTTTTTAATTGTTAATGGCATACCTTCCTTATTTAAATGAAATAAACATCAATTGTATTCTTTTAACAAATACTCCTTTTTTTCAAACAATAAAATAAAACCTCATTTAATTTACGGGAGACTTAAATTGAATTTGAATTGTTTTGTTTGTCCTTAAAACCTTTCGCAGTCAAAGACGTATTAAAACGGAGTTATAATAAATTCAGCTTTTAATTTATTTTCAGGTAGCTAAACCGTTAAGCAAAAATGTATAGAATGCTATCAACGCCAATCTCGTTTTATTTTCTTTCGTAAAACCTTAACTCTAATAAAATGTTACCTTCAATTTTTTTTCCTACAAAAAAAATCTTCTTCAAACCTTTCTTCTCTAAATTGTTGTCCCCTTAGGAATGTCTTTAAATTTAATTGAATATCTCAATCGATATTATCGTCACGACAATGTAACCTTAACCAACAATGACAAATATTTGCACTCCATTAACTTTGTATGCATATACAATTTAAATATCTTCCACTACATTTCATCAAAATGTATATAGATTCAAAATTATTATTATTACATTGTAGTGAAGTGTGAGAGCGTAAAGGAGCTTAATTCCCAACTTCAAACAAAATTATTTTCTATACCTAACCTAAACCTACCTATCGAAAGCCTTCTTGATGAATATTCTGATAAATTCCTTTCCTTTCCTATACCAAACCAAAACCAAGACCAACTACCAACCTGCTCTAATCTCCCACAGATGATGATATTTTCATAAACTCCATGCCTCCAACCACTTCAAATTCAACACACAATGGAATTACACAAAATTACTATAAAACCTCAAGAATTCCAGAATATCTATATCTCTATGAGTTGTCTATGTATGTATATATCACTCAAGGATTCAATTAATTGACAGAAAATTAAAGAAACGAAAAAAAAAAGAATTGAAATGAAACGAAATGCATTTGAATCTATGCGCGCATAAAAAATTCAATCTCTCTCTCCCTCTTCAAGTTCCATTTGTAGATTTAATTTTACTCCTAACTGACACATTGAATCCATTTGGCCAGGACAACGACAACGAGAACAAGAACGACATCACGGAAAGAAACTCCATCGCACTTCGAAATTGGTTGAGTCAGCATCAGCCGTTTCGCTAACCAACAGAATCAAGTATAATCCATTTGGAATAACAGTTGAAGTACCTTCCCTTGAAAAAAAAAGAAAACTACGCTTAGGTTATATCAAAAGGATAACAGGAGGCGTTGAAATGAACGAACTATATATCTAGATCGAAATCATTCAGACGCAAGTCTTCGTTCTCATCTTCGTCCCCAACGTCGACGTCAGTTCCCTAGTCCATCGTCGTCATCATCGTCTCCCTATGCAGTCTTTCTTCCATAACTGTAGATTATAGAGATGTAAAGGCATTGAAATGGAAACGAAGCAAACACAATTAATTGCACACGGTAATTGAATCCTGGCAAACTCCATAGAGAGATGGAGCTACGGGATTAGTTGCTGCATACAAAAAAGATTGTTATTACTTTTCTCATTGATTCCCTAATTAAAATTGTTTACATCGAACAAAGACAACAATATACGCGTGTGGGAGGTCCTGAAGGTCCTTAAAACAGTATTCCTTTTTGCGTTAGATCATCATCTCTTGTTTCTAAATGAGATTACAGATACTTATTAATTGAGTCTTGAACCTAACCCACTACTTTCTCTATCGATCATCCAACCATCTCTAATTTTACCAAATCCTAATCAATTGTCTTCTCCTTTCCTTTTCAGCCAATTTGATTGGAATCGATACAATCCACCACCAGACACTATCTGGACAAGAAATGGATCAACTGAACGACCATCAACTGGACAAAGTTGCTAATAACGTCAGTGTTTTCTACAGAGTAACCCCAAGACACAAACTCTCCATAGTCAAATCCCTACAAAGAACTGGCAACATCGTCGGAATGACTGGAGATGGTGTAAATGATGGAGTGGCTCTGAAAAAAGCTGATATCGGCATAGCCATGGGCAAGAATGGCACAGATGTGTGCAAGGAGGCGGCTGATATGATCCTTGTCAATGACGATTTCCATACAATCATGTGAGTTTATCATAAAATAGATTTCGTTGAACTTGTCTAAAATGTCCTTTTTATTTTCCAGAGCTGCAATTGAAGAAGGCAAAGCGATCTTCTATAACATTCGCAATTTTGTGCGATTCCAATTGAGCACATCCATCGCAGCCCTCTCCCTGATTGCCCTAGCTACCCTAATGGGCATAGCCAATCCCCTGAACGCCATGCAGATCCTCTGGATCAACATCATCATGGATGGACCACCAGCTCAATCGCTCGGCGTCGAACCGGTCGATCATGATGTCCTCAAGCAGAAGCCTCGCAATGTCAAACAGCCAATGCTCACCAAGTCGGTTATCGTTAATGTTCTTCTCAGTGCCAGTATCATTATCCTAGGCACACTCTGGGTATTCCAACGAGAAATGGCCGACGGGACACTTGGCAAGACAAAACGTGACACCACCATGACCTTTACCTGTTTTGTATTCTTCGATATGTTCAATGCGCTCAGTTGCCGTTCGCAAACCAAAAGCGTCTTTAAGATCGGTCTAACCTCCAATCGAATGTTCCTCCTTGCCGTGGGATTCTCAATTATCGGACAAATGCTTGTGATCTATTTCCCTCCCCTTCAAATGGTCTTTCAAACTGAAGCCCTCTCAGCCTATGACATACTCTTTTTATTGAGTCTCACATCATCGGTGCTGATTGTGGCCGAAATTAAGAAATGGTTCGAACGAACCATGGAACGAAAGATCTACAAGACCAGAACTGATTTGGATTTCGTATGACAAAACGCAAGCGCTGGAAGATTGTTAAAAAATGATTAAACTTTATATCTAATGAATAAAAGTAAATAAAATAAAACTAAATAAACCATAGATATATAGGTAGAGAGAGAGGGGGGAGAGTGAGAAGAAAAAGAGAGAGGAAAGAGAAAAAGAGCGAGAGACAGTATGAAATATTGAATGGAACATTTTGCGTTTCATAAATAAAATCAGAGATATTTAGTTTTTTTTTAATATTTTATATAATTTTTGTTTAAAGTTTTGTTTTTTATTTCTTTAAATAAATAAACGAAAGTATAAATAACCAAGAGAGCAGATTAATATAGTTTTAAATTTTATTTTAAATTTGTTTTATAATTTATCATAATTAGTGTAAAATTTTATTTTTAACATCCGGCCGAGTTAATATTGAGAATCGAATCTTTGCAAAATTTTAGTTTATTTTTGTTTCTATTTTGATTTTGTATTTAATAAATTTAAACAAAAATGCAGAACTACCAAAATTAAGATTTTATATCAGTTATAAAACAAACTCCAAAGATTATAATTGCCTCCCAAGGGGAGAAAAAGATCTCCTGGATTTTAAGATGATGGAGGCAACTATGAGGATGACAATAGATCAATTTTTATTAATAATTTTAAATACGTATAAACTAAAAAAAAGAACATAATGAAAATGAAGAGAGAACAATTTCTTTTTGTGATATAATTTTAAGCAATCATGTTCTTTATGTTTTTCTTTAAAATTTAATTTTATGTTAAAATTCATTTATTATTATTTTTAATATTTTTGTTTTTTAATTTGTTCTTTTTAAATGAATGTGTATTTTGATGAGGATAAATGAATATACTTATTTTTAAGATTTAATTTTGATATTATAATATTAATTTGTAAATTGGTTCTACATACAAAAATAATATGATTTAATAAAATTTAAGTTAAAATACATTTTTAAGTTTATTTTTTTGTTTCAAATATAATTTTGACACAGAATTCAAAACAAAAGGAGACTTGAAGAATCGATTTTTGTCCTGAAAACATTTAAAAGTCATGTTTAAGGATGTTTTGTAGCTAAGTTGACTTTTTTTAACGAAAGGATTAATATCTTCATGGAATATGATTTAAGAAGCTCAAAACGAGACGATCCTTAATCATTCACCTTTAAACAATTTAAATTAAATTTTCAATACAGAATTTTTGTAAGTCTTATAAGATTCTTTAAAATCGGCCAGAAATCATAAAATCATTGTTAAGTATGAATTTTGTTTTTATTTTATTTTTATTTTCCTCGCTTTTTTCCTTGTTTTTTTTATTTTATTTATTTTTAGCTGGTGACAGTGAGACAAGAGTAAATTAAAAAACAAAACAACCCTAATTAAAGATAATACCTAAAGCAACAACAACAGCTAATAAAATATATTTAAACAACAACAACAAAAAGTGAAAATCATTTGAACAACATTAAATTTCTGAACATCTAAGGAATTTGGAACAAGAAACAAATCTTCTAGCGCGTTACGTTATGTTAACGTTATTAAAAAAAAAATAAAAGAAAAACAAAATAAATTTGAAAAAAATTGGACTTAAATAAACAAAAAAAAATTGGATAAGAAATTAAGTAAAACTAATTTAAAAAATATTTGTTGTTTTACTTCCTTAATTTTAAAATTGAAATTTAATATTATATGAATTTATTAACGCACAACTTTTTTCCCTTTTAATTTGTTTGCAAAAAATTGTAAGAAAAACAAAATTACATATAAAATAGATACAACATATGTTTTTGTAGCGCACGAGGATTTATTTAAAACAACACATGAAATAAAAAGAAATCTGAATTAAAAGAGATAAAAATAACACCTTTATAAAAAGAAAGAGTGATACAAAACCTACCATCAAAATAAGTAAAGTTTGGAAAAACAAAAAAAAAACTTTTAAAAAATAAAAACAATAACTTGAAACACCAAACCTAACAACTTAAAAATTTAACATCAAGAGCAAGCAATAAAACCGGTTTTCAAACATGTTTAATAATAATAATTATTAAAGAAACAAAAAAAAAAGAAATATTTTAATAGAAATTGTAATTTAAATATTTTATTATTCCTAAAACATGTACTCAAACAAAAATAATATAAATAAAACCTTCTCAATGTGTTTATATCCAACTACGGAATTTATATAAATTTATAACGTAGCAAAAGAAAAAAAATAATAAAATATATAAATAAGAAAAGAAAATTATAATAAAACTTATAAACAAAAAATCCCATCATCAAATGAAATCGTTCACCTTAATTGTCATTCCCATCATATCCACAACAATACAAAATAAAGAACAAATTTAAACAAAAAATAATATACATAGAATAGTTCAAAATAAAAAGAAAAGAAATAGTTGATATAGAAAATAGAAAAACATAATTTAAGGATAATAATTTTCCTCCTGTCATCGTCGTCGTCGTAGTCGTCTGCCTACAGATCCTGAAAGTAGTAAAATAAGAATATGGCTTGCCCATTAGCTTTTCAAAAAAAAAAACAAAGAATTCTATTTAGAGTGATAATGTATAATCTTATTAAAACCTATTAGAAAATATTTTGAAAAACAACATTTAAAAAAAAAACATTTTTACTACTTTCAATAGAACAATACATAAATGAGTTATGTATTTATATGAATGAATTAATAATAATATGTCAATGTCAAACATCAAATCAAATGCATGTATTATTAGTTAAAGGAATTGTTTCCTAGTAGACATTTTCAAAATCATCACACATATCACCTTTAGAACTTAAAAAGAAAAAGAATATAATGAAATAGATCATTAAAAAAAAAGAAACATACAAAATAGAAAAGAAAGTCATCATCAAAGTCATGCTCATAAAACACTCTTTTATAAGATAAAAAGAAGAAAAAAAAACAACAAAAAATCTTTCAGATTCATTCACTTAAAAAGAAAATCTAAAATAAAAAACACTTATAACACCTTTTGATCATTATCATAAGAAATCACGGCTAAAGAAGCTTCTTTTAAATTTATATTTAAGCTTTATGTATATAAATATTTATATTAATTAAGTTTTAATATTTAGTTTCAAAGTTGGCTATTCGAGGGTCTAAGAGGCGTATGAGTGATTTTTTTTTTTCATTTAATTTCAATGAGAAAAGAAATCCTCAAGTTGGCATAATTCTAAAAGCTTTTAGGAAATAAATAAACTAATTATTCTGAATATGTTTGTATGAAATATAATTACCAAAGAATGAGACCGTCGTTAATTACAAAGAGTAAGAATATTTTTGATGGTAATATTAATGATTTTTATTTAATTAGAGATGGGAACCCCAGAATTGTGTTACATTTGTCTGATATTAATTCAATTAAATGAAATACATTGCCCTTAAAAGGATGTGTAGAGCAACATTTTAGTTGTTTTTGTCCTTGTCACATAAATTCCGATGACATTTGTCAAGAGTCATTTAAGTTTCAATTTTTGAAAGAGGAAAGTTCACATTGAAAAGTTCATAAGTGTTATCCTTTCATCAAATTGAAATAAACTTTTGTAGGTCCATAACTTAAAATAAAGGGTCATACATTTTCACTTGAAAGAAAACTTAAACAAACGCATCGACATGCAATTTTTTTGAAGTAATTTTAAAGCACTTTTTCGCACATGAAAATTTCGTTCAAGTCTTGCAACATCAATGTATTGGACCAAGAGTTAATTACGATGCTCCACATGCCTTACTATATCAGTAACGCTCCAATTTTCTTCACAATTTTATCGATTGTTTGCAAAGTCTGTCTAATACAACCCTTTGGAAATGAAAGAAAAATAGCAACATTTCAATTTTCATGTTTGTAGTATGTTAACTTACTTTCTTACTTAAGGTGGCGCTACAGTCCGGGCGGACCTGGGCATCAACCAACATACGTCTCCAGCCGTTCCAAGAGTTATTCTTCGTTTAATTTCAGCGCTAGTGTCGTTGTCTGTGTTTATAGCGCTGCCTAGGTAGACAAAGTCCTTAACTACCTCGAAGTTATAGCTGTCCATGGTGACGTTTTATCCAAAACGCCTTTGTTTAATGTCCTTTTTTGATGACAGCATATACTTGGTCTTGCCCTCATTGACCACTAAACCCATCTTCTTCGCTTCCGTCGCAATACTCAAAAACACTCCACTGTCATTACGCTTTGATCTTCCAATTATGTCAATATCATCTGCGTATCCGAGTAGTTGGATGGACCTTTGGTAGATTGTGCCTCTAGTGTTGACGTTTGAGTTTTTGCACAATTCTTTCCAGAACGATATTGAAGAAATCGCATGACAGTGCATCGCCTTGTCTAAAACCTTTCTTGACATCAAATTCATCGGTGAGATCATTTCCGACCTTGATAGAGCAGCGTGCATTCTCCATCGTCATTCTGCACTAACGGATATGTTTGACAAAACTAGACATTGCTCTGTAGAGCTCTTCCCTATGGATGCTGTCATACGCAGCTTTAAAATTGATAAAAATATGGTGGGTATCGATTTGAAGCTCCTGGGTTTTTCCAAGATCTGGTCGATAGTGGACTTTCCTGTTCTGAAACCACACTGATAAGGACCTATCATGTTGTTAACGAACGGCTTCAGACGTTCACATAGTACGGCAGAGAAGATCTTGTATGCATTGTTAAGGAGACTGATACCTCTGCAGTTTGCGCAATTTAGAGAGTCTCCTTTTTTATGTACTGGGCAAACTATGCTGAGATTCCACTCATCGGGCATGCTTTCTTCCGACCATATTTTGCAAATGACTCGGTGCATGCTCCCTACCAAGTTATCACCTGCTGCTTGCAATAGTTCGCCACGATGCCTTCAGCCTCAGCAGCTTTGTTTGACTTCAGCTTAGATATAGCTATCTTAACTTCGGGTAGGCGGAATTGTTGATCTGCATCGGATTGGTTGAGTGGTTCTATCTCCCATACCCCGAAATTCGGTTCGACATCGCTGTTATATAATTTGGAGAAGTGGCCTTTCCATATTCTCAACATAGACTGCGGTTTTCTACGCTGTTCCCCTGATCGTCTTTACCAGTTTTTTAAGTTTTGGTAAAATTTACGAACCTCATTCCTGTTGTGACATCCCTCTATTTTCTTGATCGCGCGATTCCAGTGCTCTATTTTTTCTATCTAAGGAGCTGGTATTCCTCTCTCCTCTACTGCTCAAAGAGCTCGCGAGCAGCTCTGGTTCTTCCGTGCAGCGGCGCTTTGTATGCCTGTTTTTTCGCTGCGTGCGCTTGCCGGCATTTGTCGTCAAACCAGGAGTTTCGCTGTTGTGGCTGTGTGAAACCCAGAATTTCAGATGCGGCATCTCTGATGGCTGCAAGGCAATGTTGCCACTGGGTTCCAATGCTTAATGCAGGCAGCGCAGGACTCCTTAAGAGGTTATTAGAGGCTCGATCGGAAAAGGACATGGCAGTCTCTTGCGATTGTAGCCGTCTAACCTCGAATCTTCCAACAGTAATTCCTTGTTTTGGCCGTACCTTGGCTACCATTAGGTAGTGGTCCGAGTCAATGTTGGCCCCTCGGAATGTACTGGCGAAGTGTCGTGCGTTGATCGCAATGTGGTCAATTTGGTTGCTAGTTGATTGGATATTAATTGTATGAACTGCGTCGCAGCGCATCGAAATCGATCAGCTGTATCTCCCGATTATGCCACCAAAGATGTCTTCTCTTTCCAGCTTGGCATTGAAATCTCCTAAGACAATTTTTATGTCATAGCCAGGGAACTGCTCATATGTCTTGTCCAAGAGCTCGAAGAATATGTCTTTGGTGTATTCATCTTTTGGGGCATGCGGATTGTCGTGATGCTCTCGCTCACACTGTTGAAACTCAAGACTTTTTACATGAGTCTAGTTCCAACAACAAATCCACACCCAAATAGACGCTGTCTTTGTTCTTGGTAATCTTGGCAGTCATTTAGCTTGAGATTGCATGGTCCATCCCATCGCACTTCTTGGATGGTGGTAATATCTGCCTTGTAGCAGTTTAGGGCTTCCGCTAATTGTTCGGCTGCACGTGGTCTGTTAAGTCACCTAACATTCCACGTACAGATCCGAAGTTCGTTGTCCTTATTTCGTTTGCATGAGTTGTCTTTAGTAAATCCGACCGTATCCGAGGCTTGTTGGTGCTTTGCAACTAATATATTTTTTTACGTGGTCAGAAAGTCATCCCGACGGCACAGCCGCCAATCTGGAGGGCCAGATCCTAAGTATAACTCCAAGGACCGGGAGCCGGATAAACCGCTCCTTATAGGCCTGGGCTCCGAATAAGTCGTAAAAGCATTATAAGGTGTTCACTAAGTAGTTAAACCTTACTGGCACTTTAGACGCCACCGTTGATTTCATCTCGAGAGGTGTTCCCCTCCCGTTTGCTGCCCCAAAAACTTTCCACTGGGGTTAGAACCCAATATCCAGTTAGGGAACTAGGCACTCGATGTTCACCGCGGGGAGGTGAGGGTAGGAGTTGATAGACAGTGGTGGGTTTTGAGAAAAACCTGTGTACGCTTTTGTCCTCTTGAATGCACCTGTCTACCATTTAAACATCTTTTGTAGTACTCTTAAATAATTTTTAAACGTTTTTCTATTTCTAAGCGATCCATTATCGGATCAGCTAAAATTTAACAGGTGGTAAACAATGGAATGACCTTGTATATCATTTTCCTTACGTTAGTTTTCTTTATTGAGTTATTTTAATTATTATTGGTATGGAAATAGTTAAATTAAAAAAAGGAATTAAAGCCTAAAACACTAACGTATCAAGGAGTTTGTTAAAAATTGTTTCTCATGTATTGAACTTTAAAATGACCTCGATAAAGCCAACACATATTTATCCACTTTAATAAATGTTCGTTGATTTTTAAAATTAAGTAAACTTTAAACTTTAAGCTTAGATTTACTTTTATTTAGCAATTTATTTTTTGTTGTCATTGTTTAAAAAAAAATAAAATGCTGCAAACTGTACTTCTCTCACTTCTTAAATACATACACATCCACAATGGTAACAATAATTAGTTATATAAGATTTTACTAAATTAACAATTTTAGATCACAAACAAAAAATAAAATACATTAAACAGAACAACAAATACTATCGCTCACCTATTTTTTGTATACCAACACACAAGGTTTACAAAATAAAAACAGAAAAAATAAAACAATTTTCAACCAAATTTATATAAACAAATAACTTATAAAAATATGTATCAATAAATGTTTGGTGTATTTTATACGAAAGCAAAATAAAGGATATAATATAAACAAAACATGCAAAATGAATGTGAAAATAAAGAAATACAAACCATAAAAATAATAAATAATTTATTAATGGCACACATTCATATAAATTAAAGAAAATATGAATATTAATCTCTTGCTTCATTTTCAAATTCTTCTTTCACTTCAAAATCAATACAAAACAAAAATAAATTGTTCTATCAAAATAAACAAAAACAAAAAAATATTAAATAATTTAAATACTTAATCTTATCTGTGCTACTAATTCTAAGTCAAATAATTTAAATCCTATGTTAATGAATTATTTATTCAAATTCATAAATATATTCATTCTTATTTTCTATGTATAAAATAATTATTTATATTTTTTCTCAATTCTTCTTTATTTCATACAAAAACTAATAATTTAGTGTTTTTAAGTAACAACAAAAAATCTTAACTTAAACTATTCGTACAACTATACATAAATAAACTCTAATATCATTACCTTAATGTAACTTTACCTTGAATAAACACATCTTTGAACAAAACAAAAATAAAATAAAGTACGTCTATGTTAAAAATCTATATAAAAATACATAATACACAAAAAAAAAAACAAATACATTTACATTACAAGAAAATATTATATTGCGTAAATTATTTTGACCAATTAATAAAGAAAGTAAATTAATTAAAATATTAAAAACAAAAGATGAGTTATACGCTACTATTTTGCGATTTTTTCATCATAATAATTTATTTAAAATACATATATATTTAATAAAAAATGAAATATAAACAATAATTATATAAATAAAAAACAATAAGGCAAAACAAACAACTTATTTAAACATATTACGATATGACAAAATTAAGAAAACCTAATAACAAAGAATTTAATAAAGATTTATGTAGAAACAAATTCAAGTTGTCTTTTTAATTTCGGTAGTTACATTTTTTTTAAGGTACAACCGGACATTTGGAAAAAAAATAGAACTCAATGATTCTTGTAGCTTCAAATAATAATAATGAATTAAGATGAGTAAACGCAATCAGGACAGCTTACTATGGTCGAGGCAGCGGAGGTATATTTTATGGTTTCAGAAGAGCAGTTAATTCTTACGTGATAGATGTTAAATTTAGGAGCGATACAGTGTGCATAGTCCCAATTTATAAATTAAAGTAACTGGCAATCCGACTTCGAGAAAGTAAGCGAGAATCTGCAAGATGTCAAATCTACTAACTTCATGCTTATTGATGACTTTAATGGCAGGATTGGATTGAAAACAACTTCTTCTGTACACACTAAACAGTGGCCTGTTTATAACATCAATCGAAAATCAAAAGATATTATATGTGATCAAAAACGCGAACAAATCTTGGATTTTTTAGATGGATATTGTAGTCATGTGTTGAATGGTAGCTGCACAGGAGATTCAGAGGTCGAGCTTACATTTATAAGAGGTAAAGCTAGCTCTATAATAGACTATTGTTTTGTATCTGGATTGTGGAAAAATATTGTCAGTGATTTCATAAAAAAATCTGCCTTTGAGCAAGAGACGGTATCGGTTATCAATCGCACCCGAAGCTATGCCGAATTCTGGAAGGCTGTGAAAACTTTAAATGGAAACACGATTATCATTGCTCTAGGATAACAAGCGCAAAATCTACGCGATCACTTCAAAAAACGATAATATCACCATTGGTACTATACGCAGTTCCTTTAATCACAGATGACTTTCTAGATCAGCTATACCCAACCTGCTCAACCTTATAAAAGTTGGCTCGCACCGTGGTTTAATAAATTCTTAAAATATCGAGTGACTGCAGAAAAACGTGAAAAAAATATATCCTTTTGATATTTTAAAAACGGAAGCAACACTAGAACGAACGGAAGTGGAAAAGTGGACATTGTGTCACTCGACTTTTTCAACGCCAGGAATAGTTTGCACAACTAAATGAAAAACAAATGTCGCTGAGAATACCTTACTTTTCTTGCCATTGCGAAATTGAATTGGAATCATTTTATTCAAATTTCCAGGCATTAAGGCAAGGAAAGAACTTTGCCGACATACCTCGTTTTGATGATTAGGTTACATTTTGAATTTTACTTAGTGCGGTTGCAGTGAACTTTTAATTTTAATTTGTGTAAATAAAGAATAATGGCAGGAATTTCTTCGAAACTAAAATAAAATATCTATCTGATGCAAAGAGATCATATCAAGTCTAATGGGAAACAGAATATTTTTCTGTGCCAAACAAAAACAACACGGCTGTTAAATATACCATGAAAAAGTTATTTTTAAAAAAATTAATATTGCTCGTCATTTTAATCACCGAAACTTATTAAGAAGTGAGAAATTAACTAATTAAAGAGGTCATTACAACAACAACAAAATATGATGTCTGTGGCTTTATCTCAAGAGTCTGTGGTAACTAAGAAATCTTATTTAATCGAAATTTGCTATACTCTTGGTAAACACATCAAACCGTTCACCGATGCAGAAATTGTCAAAGAATGTTTCGTAGGTGCTGTCGATTATACTGTTTGATAAGTTTGGCAACAAAAAACAAATATTATTTGAAATAAAAAATCTACAGCTGTCTGATGTGTGAGACGTATTGAAGACATTTCCAAATATATTCGTGACAATTTAATAGAAAACTTAAGGAACTGTATGTTTTTTAGCTTGGCTTGCGGTTCCAGCACTGATATTTCAGCAAAATCTCAATGCTCAAGCTTTGTTAGATATTGCTTACAATTATTGCAATATTGCTTACAAGATATTGATACAATTTCAAAATTTCTAGAGCAAAATATTAATATAAACAAATCATCTGTGTATGTACAGTACAAATGGCTGCGTCAATCCATCACTGTCGAAATTCACAAGGACAAAATAACATAACTTCGCAGATGGCAAGCAAAATATTTGCTTTTGAAGAAAAGCTTACTATTTTTCATGAAAAAATAAGAAGTAATCAGCTACAAAATTTTCCAACATTAGTAATGGCTACAAAGAACCTCATCAACATATCTGAAGAAAACTGCTCAACAATATTGAATCACTTAACAGCACTGTCAAAAGAGTTTGTGAAAAGGTTTCATGATATCAGAAAAATAAAAAATTGCTGAACACTTGTAGAAAACCCAAGTATGTTCTCTATTCTCACTGTACAACAAAAAAACTATATATATTCTTTGTTGACTTTCGATCAGCATCGTTCGTGAAGCGCTTTTCTATGATCTGTATGTCATGGGACTGTCGAGTAAAACAATGAACACTTGGAAAGCCTTTTACACAATGAATACCGCATATACATGGGATGGAACGTCTGTCTCGGCAGAGTTTCGCACGGAAATGTTGTTGTGTTTGGGGGAATTACCATGCCACTTTTGCATGTAGACGACATAGTCTTCTTTGCACAGATGGTCTTTGGACTGCAAATTATGATGAATAAGCTAAACGGCTATTGTAATCGCTGGAATCTTGACATAAATCTATCAAAGTCCAAGATAATGATATTTAAAGCGGGTGGCGGCAGGACTACAATAAACGAAAAGTGGACATTCCATAACGAAGCTGGCGAAATTGTTCGAGAGATGAAATATCTGGGAGTTCTATTTACTTCGAATCTAAATATGAAAAAACATCTAGAACTGAAACTAACGGAGGCAAAACGTGCAATTTCAACACTGTGGGAACGCTGCTTCAAAAGTGACTGCATTGACCATAGTACAAAACACAAACTTTTTCGCTCCACAGCTGAATCGTTTTTACTGTATGGAGCTCAGGTTTGGGGTTACTGTTCTTTTGAAGCAATCAAAAAGTTTCTCCGATACTTTATTAAAAGAATCGTCCGGCTTCCAAAAAATAACCCAAACTATATGCTGTATCTGGAAACAGTGCTGCTGATATTGGAAACTCTTAGCATGCATCTCAACTATATTTTCAAAGTGTTACAAATGAATGATGCAAGAATGCCCAAAATTATACTGAAGTGTTCAATTATGGCGGCAGGACATATGGCGATGGAATGGCCGTTCGTCGCTTTTTAGATGTTATTATAACCGTTAAACTTCTGCCTTGGTAATAATACATACCTTCTTCTTAACACCATGCCATTAAATAAAATTAGCACTATTTTTAAAGCGAGAGAAGAACAACTTAAACTTAACTTCTTGCCTCATCGCCCAGATTTACCTTTACTTTGCAGTCTTTGCAATCTGGATATAAATACGAGAAGACATTCATCATCATTTATTGCGATCTGTCAATTCATAAAAGAGTTTAGGGTGAGATATTTTAGAAAAAAAGCCTTAATAAAGCTGAGCTTATTGCCATACTGAACGGGAATGTCGGATGGAATGCCTTATATAATTATACTGTCGCTGCTCTTCGTTATAGGCATTGTATAATAAATGAAGATTTTTATTTTTAGATTTTTTTTGCTATAATATTGTATTTAAACTCAAAAATGTCAGTCTGGTAGATGGTCATAGGCCAAACCATATAGACTTAAGTTAGTTTTTTATTATATGTCTAAATTGAATATGTAAAAATTTTTATTTATTATCTAATGAAATAAAGAGTCAACTAAAACTAAAAGTAAAACTAAATTTAATCCAGCGTTAATCCTGGTAATATAAATATCATTTCACTGCCAGACTTGAGTGTTCTTGCAATTTGTCTTATTTTGAAAAATGAAAGTAAACACCTACCATTTAAAATTAAAATTCCAAGCTGTATAGATTGAGGAGGGTCTAATTAAACTTGCCTTGTAAATATATATTCGTTGATAATATTTTTAATACCAAAACCAGAAGTAATATATGAAAATACATTTTAAATTTGTTAGTAAGGTCTGAAAATGTTTCAGAGTATATGGTCACCGTTCTTATAATCTTTAATAACTTACTAATTACATAACAATGAGCCAAAAAAGCCTGTAATTCTTTGGAAGATTTGGTTAAGTTATCTTACCCATGTAAAGTTGCTTTAACATATTGAGTTGCCGGCAACTTAAATTTTTTAAAAGGGGCTTGGAGATCTTTTAACAGCTTTCTGTGCTCAGCCAGAGAGCAATTTCGATTTTCAGAAATTTTTTCTTTAAAAAAAATATGGGAACGTCGAACTTACGTTTGTCATGCCAATAAAAATGCCAAAAATTTTGAATTCCAAAAAATGGGCATCGAAGGATCGAAGCCAGCCTAGCTACTCACTGTTTCCGGTAGTTTGTAGCAACTTCGAGCAACTAGTTGTTCAAAGAGCATCAGTTCACGTTCATAAGTCATACAAAACTAAAAGCAATACATAACAGTTTAAATTAATAAAATGTGACTTAAAAATCCGAGTTTAGTCAGGATTTAATTGGTAAATGAAGGTATTAACAGAAATATGGTTTCCATTGGTATTCTTTTTTGTTGTTGAAACTAGTATCAGCGTAACAGTCAATTTCTCATATGCATTTGACAGACGAAGATGATTTATGTACTTACTTTTATTTTTTATAAAAAAAAAAAAAAAACAAAATAAGGCAAATTGAAAAATAAAAATTGTTAATACATCAAACAGATTAGATCTTAAATTTTGGTTAGGACCAGCGCGCGTTCCCACAAGTTTAGTTAAGAAATAAATAATTGATTTATTCTACCGGCAGAAAATCTATAATCTTAAAAACTGACGCAGTGGCAGTGGAATGAATTAGGTGAAGCAAGTTATGAAAGATAATTTTGGCGACTACAATTTTCGAATTATTATATTTTCAATTAAAAAAAATTATGTTCAGAATTGAGAATTTTTCTCTGTCAATGTTATCAAAAAAAAAGGTACTATAAAATAAAATAATAAAATATAGGTCCTTTTTCATAAAAAAAAAACAGTTGTCATGAGCACATTCACAATTGACAAAATTGACAACATTTACGATGGTACAACACATGTGTATTTTCAGACATCCGATACTGAGACCTTATTTTGAAATACAAAATTAATATCAGATTAATCATGGAAATGTTGTCAAACAATTATAATGAAAATCAATTTTTTTAACGCAATAAAATTTTACTTATAAATGTCAATATACAAGTATTTTTTATAAAATTTTGTTCGCATTATTCAAAAAAAAAGTTTTATTTCTAAAAATGCTTTTTTAAAGTGAAGATAAATCCTCATTATTATTTAAGGCAATATATATTCATAAAAGAAATAACCAGATCCAATTGTTTGACATTAGCTGTAGTCAAGAATTCCAAACAGTGGTTCAAAGCAACTTAGTAGGTAGCTGCTTCCAACAACTTAGATCAATTGTCATCAATCGATAACATGAGATATCGATAGTATAGTAATTGCTTCACGTATGTAAGTCAATAGTTGCACAATATATTTCGTCTTGTATTGATTTTGAAGGAGAGCGGGTCAAAATTCCGTATTTTGAAATACTGCATGTTCAAAATTCTATATGGTACTGTATGGTCATAATTCTGTATGGTTAATATGCTGTATTTCAAAATACTGTACATTTAAAATATTGTGATTCAAAATGCTGTATTGCGAAAATATTGTTTCTCATCTTAATATACATATATAATTCTTCTGTGAGTGTGTATGTCACTGAACTTCTCTTAAACGACTGGACCGATTTTGATAAAATTTTTTGTGTGTGTTCAAGGGGATCTGAGAAAGGTTTACATTCACAATTTTATCCGCTTTACAGTGTTTTTTTAATTAATTTTTAATTTATTAGTAGTTGTTGATTTTATCGAAAGTGAGAGATTGCGATACATAAAATTTAATCAAGCAAAATTTCGTGCTGCGGAGTTACGTGACGCCGTAATCGGCAACGTAGATGCAACGAATGACATCAAAAATATTGGTACCGCATATATTCTCCCATCATCATACACTGGTAGCCCGCGTCATATGCAGTAATATATTCAAGATGCCATGACTTACGTACGTGCATACAGCCGACCTGATCTTTTTATTACATTTACGTGTAATCCAAACTGGGATGAAATCAAAAGTTTACTGTTGCCAGGTCAAACATCGATGCATCGTCATGATGTCACTGCACGTATCTTTAAACAAAAATTAAAATCTATGATGAATTTGATTACACATTACTCGGTATTTGGTGAAACGCGTTGTTGGCTTTACTCTGTTAAATGGCAAAAAAGAGGTTTACCTCAAGCGCATATTTTTATTTGGTTGGTGGATAAAATACGCGCAGAAGAAATCGACAAAATTATTTCAGCGGAAATTCCAGATCCGAATGTTGATCCAGAATTGTTTAACATTGTCACTACAAATATGATCCATGGTCCATGTGGCACTCTAAACATGATGTCGCCATGTATGGATAATGTAAAATGTACAAAACGTTTTCCAAAACCATGTGAAACTGATACTATCACCAATATGGACGGTTATCCATCTTATCAACGTAGAGACGTAGACAATGGTGGTCAATCATATGAATTGCGTCTGTCAAATGGTGTGAGATTAGATATTGATAATCTCTGGGTAGTTCCATATTCGCCATTGCTGTGCTAAACCTACAAAGCGCACATAAACGTTGAACTATGTAGTTCGGTGAAGTCTATCAAATACATTTGTTCGTATGTTCACAAGGGTAGTGATAAAGCTATATTATTTGCTGTTCAAAATGTTAACGACAATGACGAAATAACACGTTATCAAATGGGTCGATACATAAGTAGCAACGAAACTATTTGAAGCATTTTTACGTTCCCTATACTTGAAAGGGATCCTGCTGTTATACATTTGCCTGTGCACCTTGAAAACGGACAGCGTGTTTACTTTACAGAAGAAACTGCACTACAACAGGCTTTGACGGCTCCAAAAACAACTCTTACTCAATTTTTTAACCTTTTTAGTCGACAAGATGCTGTTGGTCAATTCGCAAGGACGTTGATGTACACTGATATTCCTAAATTTTTTACATAAAATAAACAATCAAAAAATTGGGAACCGCGGAAACGAGGCATTCCAGTACCAGGATTCGCTGATATATTTATGACAAAAACTTTAGGTCGATTATATACAGTTCATCCTAAGCAACGCGAATGTTTTTTTTTGCGTTTATTACTGGTTAACGTCTCTGGACCGACGTCCTTCCAATATTCGCGAAAAGTCAATGGTACTTCATACGACTCTTTCTTCGATGCGTGTCGTCAGTTACATTTATTGGAGGATGATAACCATTTGGATCTCACACTTGCAGATGCAGCACTGAGCTCATCTCTTATTTGTATTCTTATTTCAAGCATGCCGCTCATCCATTTTGGAATGCCAGCGCCGAATCGCCCAGCAGTAGACATTATCAACAGCGATGTTCAACGTGAACACCAGTTCGATAAGACTTCTTTGGCTAATTTTGTTGCAGAAAATGAACAATTGCTTACTGTTGAAGAACGAAATGTATATGATCAAATTATCGTTTCAAATGCAGCACAACAAGGTGGATTCTTTTTTTAGACGCTCCAGGTGGCACTGGTAAAACATTTCTTATCGCACTGATACTTGCGCAGATTCGATCACAAAATCATATTGCATTGGCCATTGCTTCATCAGGCATTGCAGCAACGTTACTTGATGGTGGACGGACTGCGCATTCAGGACTTAAATTACGTTTGAACGTTCATACAAAACCCAAGGCAATGTGTAACATAAAGAAGCATTCAGGCATGGCTGCATTTTTAAGAACATTTAAAATTTTAATTGCGATGAATGTACAATGGCCCACAAGCATTTGCTTGAAGCTCTCGACAGGTCCTTGAAAGATATCAAAAATAATGCTCGGCTTTTCGGTGGTGTTTTACTGCAGCTGTCTAATGATTTCAGACAAACATTACCAGTCATTCCACGCGCGAAATATGAAGACGAAATAAGCGCATGTTTGAAAGAATCTTATCTATGGCCAAGTGTCACTAAATTATGCCTTACTATTAATAAGTGCGTTCGACTTCAAAATGATCCATTAGCGTCAGGATTCTCTGAACAATTGTTAGACATTGGCAACGGTAAAATTCAATTGTATGAAGATACACAACATAGGTATTCGACTTCCAGAGAATTTTTGCAACATGGTGGCTACCAAAGATGAGTTAATAACAAGTATCTTTCCAGATTTAAGGCATAATTATACTAATCACGAATGGCTGCGAGAGCGAGCTATTTTAGCCGCAAAAAATTTAGATGTTGACGCCATCAATTTTAAAATACAACAGTCATTGCCTGGTGATGAAATTACATTTAAATCGATTGACACTGTTGTTGATCCTGACGAAGTTGTCAACTATCCTGTAGAGTTTCTAAATTCACTAGATTTACCTGGAATGCCACCACATAATTTGCGACTGAAAATTGGCTCCCCTATAATTTTGCTTCGAAATTTAAATGCCCCAAAATTGTGTAATGCCACGCGATAAGTTGTAAAAAAAATCATGGGCAACATTCTTGAAGCCACTATTTTGAGTGGAAAATTTCAAGGTGAAGTTGTACTTTTGCCACGGATCCCAATGATTCCTTCAGATTCGCCTATACCATTCAAACGTTTACAATTTCCAATCCGCTTGGCATATGCTATAACTATAAATAAGTCACAAGGCCAAACAATGACAATTTGTGGCTTAGATTTAGAAAATCCATGTTTTTCTCACGGCCAATTATATGTTGCGTGTTCCAGAGTTGGAAAACCATCGAATTTATTTTTTTATACACCTCAGGGTTTAACAAAAGTATTGTACATCCAATGGCATTACGATAAATTAAGTTTTTGTAAATAAAAAAATATATTTTTTAAATAAAATGGTTTGAGTGTAAGCTTTTTTACCTTTAATTTAAACAAGTTGAAGATTTCATTACACATACTCACACGCTATCGATTAGTCTAATTGTAATAAATTTACATGTAATGACGTTAGATATTGTCATAACATTTGAATAATAATTTTTATCAAAATGGTCCAGAATGTTTTAGCTTATTAAAAAAAAGTTTGAAATTTTCAAATTAAAGACGTATAGACAGGACAACGTCTGTCGGGTCCGCTAGTAATACTGTGTAATACTGGAAGTTTCGACAGATCAATTAGTTTGGTGAAATTATTCATGCAATTGTTGATAATGGGAGGAACAATTCATGTGCAAATGTGAGAGAGATCCAGATAATTAACAAGAAGAAAAAATGAGAAAATAAGAAGAAGATACCATTTATATACATATATTATTTTTGTTTTTATTATTTCAGGGACTTATAAATTATCATAGTACATTGTTCAAGGGAGTATATTAGAACATTATGCTAATAAAAAATTAGCATAAAGGTTTCTTAAAAAAGTATTCTGTTTTCAAAATTCTGTTTTTAATTTTAAGCCTTATTTACAGCATTTTGAAATGGACCCCAACCTTTTTTGAAGACTTTTATTTTGGGAAATATATGCTTTAAAATTGTTAAATATTGATAAAGAAACAATTAGAGTAGTTCTCTGCATCAATAAATTCTTTATTGGTATTTATAATCATGAGAAAAATAACATTTCGGTTTTAAAGTCAATTATTTAAAAAAAACTATTGATTGAAACAACCATTTTTTAATTTATTAAAATTGGCTTTTTAAAAAAGTGTAATTTATGGCTTAAGAGCTGCCATTGTTTTAGACTTAAAGTCAATTTTTATTTATTTTCCACCAATTTAAACGGTCCCAAAATTTGCCCTGAATCAAATTATGCAAACTGTATTCCCCGAATAGCTCATGTAATATTTCGTTTTTATAACTCAGGCTAATGTTGTGTCCACCCTTATCAAAAAGATCAACTATCAATATTGATAATTGAAATTTGCCAATACGTTTAATAAAGGGTATGTGATCAATTTTGATATTATTGTCTTGAAATAAAAAAATTGCATTTTGTTTTTTTTTTTTTTTAAGTTTGTGTAGAGCACTTGTTCAATATCAAATTAATTTAGACTAAAGACATTAAGACATTAACGTTTTAAGTACATAGAATCTGTTCGACAAGTTTCCGACTTAAGTTCTTTCTGCCTAACGTTGCAGTATTATTTCTGACAAAATAATGTCATGAGAATAATGTTTAATGGCCCAAGGAACGCAAAACGAGGATAAAAAGAGTCCACATGTTTTTTAGCTTCTGAAAGGATTTTCACCCATTACAGAAATAATAATTCTAAAACAAAATAGTTTTGTTATTAATAAATACTTTATTTATAATTTTTGTAGTTTGAAAACATTTACTTTAGCTATACACGATGAATTATATATTGTATTTACATGATAGTGCTGTTTATTATATGCTCAATATATGATTATTTTGTACAATTTTGAGAAACGAGGTATGACATTGATAAGAATTTGCGAGGACAGAAGGGGCTCTGCTTAGGTATTTAGTTAAGTTTTAAAATATAAGTTTTTTTAATATTATATCTGAGGCTAACATTATAATTTTAATTAGTGTTAAATGATGATCAGTAGCGGGTGGTGTGAGCAGTGCCATGCGTCCTTGTCGGTTGTTCGGTATTTACTTGATTAATATTTGATCTAAATATCTCATGAGAATCAACAAGAACGAATCAAGATTTTAGCAGTTAAGTTAATTTTGTCGATGACTTTTCATTACATTATTTTTATAAGTTAACTTCATTTTCTAGTTAATTAAAGAGATGCGATTTGTTGAATTTAAAAGTTTTATCTATAGTTTTAAGAGAAATGTTGGTTTTTGCGTGTCCACGTACGTCCGTACATTCGGTATACCTTTTTCATCCGCCATAACTCAAACACAAGCATTGTATTAGAAATAAAAACTTCGAGATGTGTAAAAAGAAATAAAAAGATAATCAAAATAACAATTTAACTACCTTTTTGACCTCTGGTCATTTTTTTTTAATGTTTTCCAGTCCCAAAAATTTTAGTAAAATAAAAATACTGATTTTAAGCTTCTAACATTCTATACAAAAGAATGTTGTTCGTTTGATAAAGTATTTGAAAAATCAATTTATTTCTATTTGTTTAAAGAAATAAAAACTTAAAAACTAACTACCGAATCAGTTTAACTCAATATCTCGACAGAGAACTGATCTACTGTTTTTACGATTATGATCGGTCACTTCTTTAAAGAAAAAAATGTTTTAAGCTATGAAATTATGTTTACATAGAGTGGGACACTAAAACTGATATGAAAAAGTCATTAAAAGCTTCCTTTTATTAACAAATCCATGTACCCGTCCAACTTTAGGGTATTCGTAAGTTTATCGGGTGCACGGAACTTATATCTTTCGGGTACATGGGTACAAAACTACCTGGATAATATACCCAAAAATTTCGGGTGCGCATGTATGCATCAGGTTAACAAGTATCAAGAGCCGTTGGAAACTTGAATAACACCACGTCCATTAATAAGATGATGGGGAAGCTAATAATGCAAAGGGAACATTTCGCTAAATAGGACTAATTCTTGTACGATGACCAAGAATTTTGAAACGAAAAATATCAATATGGTCTGTTTTATTGCCTACAAATCGTTTTTGTTTATTTATCCCAAAAATAAATTCAAGTGTTAAAAATAAATTTTTCATGTCTTGAATCATCTTAACTCCTCACAGCTGAAAGTCTAGCTTTTGATTAGAGTATAACCTTGCCAATTCCAATGTAATCTTTTCAAGAACAAAAAGACCTCAGATATAATTCTGAGCTTCGCGAAAGACCCTTTAAACTGTAAAACATACATCCTAGTAAAAAGAACTCTGCTCTACATTTTTGAAAACAACATGGTGCATCGTACTGGTTCAATGAATAGATAAATTCCAACTGCTCCTTTAGTCCAAGTTCAATTCGGAATAATTTTTGAAATGAAATACCCCTTTCGAAATAACTCGAAAAAAGTAATAAAAACACCAACATCATTTTTATATTACAAGATTCATTTTTATTCATCATTCTTTTCTTGTATATAATATATAATAATTTTTTTTGTAGATTTTTTCATGTTAATTGTTTTTTGTGTTTTTTTTTGTTAATTTTATTTTTTTGCAAATTTAAGAATTAATTTTTCTGAATGGGTTTTGTGTGTTAGTTTTATTTTTTCTTAAATCTAAACTGAGGGGAAGATATTTCTTGCTTTTGTTTTGTTAGTAAGTGGGTTTTAAGGGGTAGGAGTGGTTAAGGGTGGAAGTTTAAATTTATATAATTTTGGATGAAGGGTTAAGATGTTTTAATGCATTTTATTGCATTTTCCAGCAATTCTTTTCTTCATTTTGGGTATGGGTATGAGTAGGTTAGGTGGTAGGGTTGGAGGGGGAACAATTATTATTACAACAATGAAATTTTGAATTTTCTTTGTTTTTTTTTGTTTTTCTTTCTATAAATTGTGTAATTTTATTTTTTGTATTTTATTATTTTTCTTACCATGACTTAGTTTTTACTTATACATAATGTTATAAATGAATGTTTGAATTTTGTTTTTTGTTTTTCTTGTCTTTAAATTTACTTGTTTTTGTTTTTTATTTCTCTTGAAATGTAATCCTAAAATTTGTTAAATTTATGTTTTTTTTAAATTTTTACTTTTCGTGATATTTTTTTTTGTTTATATATTTTGCTCCAAAAATGTCAATTTTTATGGGTTATTTCTTAAATTGAATTTTTTCGTTTGACTATTGATATTTTTGTTTTTCGTTTATTATTTTCGACCATGACCTCTTTGTTTAAATATTTAGTTCAAAAAATTTTATTTTTGGATGTATTCATTGCCGGTGTGGAATTTTGTAATATAGACTTAGATTAAATTTATTATTTTTTGTTTTTTGGTTTGCTTACACAGTATTTACGCAATAAAAATTATAATAATTATTAGGGTGATTAAATTTATGTCTTAAGTTGTTTTTCCAGTTGTATGTTTTTTTTCTTAATCTTAAATTTTAGTTTTAGTAGAAAGAAATTTGACAGAGGGAATTTGTCGAATGCTAACGGGATGGAAGAAAAGTTTTGTTTGATAATTTTAGCTGTTTTTTAGTTGTTGGATGTTATAAGGACGATGGGGTAATGTTCGGTCTTCAAACGGTATTTGGTGAATAAAGTTCAAAAAAGGGCTTGCGAGAAAAAATAATTAAATACTTATGTTGTATTTATTTTTACCGACTTAATACTTGGATCGATACTTTTGCTTCAAACTTTTCCTTTTCATTTTTTAAAGTTTTGTAACAAAAAAAAAATATCATTCCAAAGATTATCAATATTTAAAAACCAAAAAAATCTAAAAACGTGAAAACTTTGAGATTCAGACTTTTCATTGACATTCTGTTAAAATTTTGTAAGTTAAATCTATAATAGCTAAGAAAAAATATTATTGCAGTTAACTTGTGTTAACCTTTTCTCAACGCAAGAATCAATTGCATTTTAATGTTAACATCGTTTTCAAGGAACTTTAAAAATGGTTAAATTTTGACACAACTTTCTCATCTGTCAAACAATTTTTTTTTAAGAACAGATTTGAGTTTGTTTGTCTCAGGTCATTACCTTCTAAAATATTCACAATAGCTATTGACAATCAAAATGTATGTCAAGTTCATTTTGACAGCTGTCATTTATATCTTTCTTAACTTTCAAACCGTTAACATCTCCATACCCTTGTGCATTTATATATGACAAAATAATTGCCACATGAAAGATGATAAAATGTATGAACCAACGTTTTTTATTTTTGAGTTATATATCTTCACTGACAGTTGACAGCTCTGTCAAAAAGCTGTCATCCGCCCCAATCTATGGGTGATTTGTATTTTTGTTGTTTTTGTTGAATTGTAAAACTAAACAGAAAATGAATTTGTTGAGGGAATTTGTAGTGAAACTTATGGTGAAAAATTAATTAAATATTTATTTATTTAAAAAAAGAAAAAAAAAACTATTTTCTATTTTGATTATATTTGTTTTAAAAATAATATATTTATATTTTATTGTTCTATTGATTTTTGATTTTTTCTTCTTCTATTTTCAGTTAAAATCGCATTGTTTTCTGTTGTTGTCCCTTTCTTTGCTTTATATTTTTATATTTTTCATTTGTTAAGGTTTTGGTGTTGATTTTCCATTTGTTATATGTTTTTTTAGAAAAGTGAGATTTTCAAATAATAATAATAATTTATATTCTATTGATTTTTTGTTTTGTTTTATTGACTATTGTGGTTTTTATTTTTCTTATTTTTGTATTTTTTTTGTTTAAATATATAATTGTACTATTTTTTGTTGTTTTTCTTTATTTAAAATGTATTTAACTGTGAGCTGTACAGAAATAATTATTTATTGAGTTAAAATAAGAAACAAGTTACAGAAAAAACAAGTTTGAGGTTTTAATGATAAACAAAAATTTATTAATCAAATGATAAACTTAAACAATATTGATTGCATTTTATAGAAAAATAAATTTCTATTTGTTGTATTTCATTTAGTTTAAGTATTTTCATTCTTTTTGTTTTTTCTGTAAAAATTTGTTGTAAATATTTAAAATTCTCACTTTCATTGTTTATTATTTTTTTATTTTTTGGTTTTGTTCGTTTTTCAATCACATTTTGAAGTGTGGTGTGTTTTATGTTTTACTTTTTTGTTTGTTTGTTTTATTTTACATATTTATATTAGCCAAAGAAGTTCCAGAAGAAGAAATTTGATGAAGAAATAAATCTATTGTATTGTGAGTGAGAGATATGTGTAAATAAAAGCTTTTTTTGTTGTTAATATTTTCATAATTAATTAATTAATTAGATACTTGTTTTGTTTTTTTGTTTCTGTTTGGTTTTTTGGATTTAAAATAAGAAATATTTTCAATTAAAAAGTATTGTTTTTTAATTTGTTTTAAATTTAAATTTCTTATTTTCCTTGTAGTTGGTTTCATCTATTGCAATAAACGTTCACAGATATACATATATAATATATATCTATAGTCCATTTCACCTTCATATATATATATATATATGTAAAGATATATAATTTAATAATATTTTATATACACAATATAAATATTTTTTTTTTATTATTTTTATTTATGGTTTGCATTAAAAATAATTCAACAGTTTATTAAAAATTAATTTTCTTTGTTTTATTTCTCTGCTATTGTTTTTCTTTTAATTATTAATTCATGTTTTTTTCATATTTTTATTTAAGTTTCTTTTTTTTGTATATAAATAAATTCCTTACTATTGATTTGATCTATGTGTGGAGTGTGTTTGTTTTCTTTTTTATATATTTGTTTATATAAAAAAGAAATATCTATTTTAATATAATTATTATTAACATTTGCTGTAACTTAGAGAGAGAAAAAAAATAATTATAAAACAAGTTTTCTATTTTTTTGTTTTTATTTTCATTTACATCAGTTTCGATATTATTATTTTATTTGTTTTTATTTTTTTAAATATTAAGTTGTATAAAAAAGATTTGCTTTTATTTTTATATTTAAGTTTAGTTTTTTGTAATTTTTTTGTTTATTGTAAATTGTTTAATTTACGGTTTTGCTATTTTTTTGTGGTTTGTTTTGTTTTTTAATATATTTTTCTTTCGGTAATCTGTTGCTTGTAAAAAAGAAACTGGTAAAAGATTTGAATAAATAAACAATATTTAAAGTTATAGTTCTATGGCACATTGTTGCAAAGAGTTGAATTCATACAATTTTTGTTTTTTAAAATTTAAAATAAAAAGTTGTTGCTGTTGGTTTCGTTTTCTTTCTTCTATTTTAATGTTGTTGGATTGTTGATTTAAAAAATTGATGATGTGTGTATCTTTAAAGCAAGTTTTTAAGGTTACTGATTGATTGATAACAAATGCATATTATAAATAATATTTTTTGGAAAGAAATATTTATTTTTTGTTTACTGTTTTCAATATTTGTTAGTTTAAATATTGTAGAACTATTGAAGGTAGGTATATCACATTTTAAAGTAAAAATTATTTTAAAATAAAAATGTTGTTAAACAAAACTTTAATGAATGTAATTAGGCTACGTCTGAATGTTGAATAATATAAATTTAAATACATAGTTTCCTTCTATCAAAAAGTCGCGAATAGCTTTTGGTGATCAATTATTTTCCACTATCATAACTAAAATCTTAAAATAAATCTTTGAAGTTTCCTTTGGGAAGAATTAAAATGAACTATGCAGGTAACAATTTTGAATGAGACAGTCTAGAGCAGCAATTTCATCTAAGTATGAACTTGAAGAAAATTGAACTTAATTGTTTAAATTTTGTGTCAAGAATGTTTAAACATGAATCTGTTTCTCTGCATACAATGGAACTTCTTTAAAACTTAATTTTTTAACTGGGTAAACCTTACAAAATGGTCTGACCAAACATTCTCGAAAGCTTCATTTAATTAATTTTTAAAAAGGATCTATGTCATTCAAAATTCTTTATCGATTTTGAGTCCTTAATCAATGTTAGGACCTCATTCTATTTTTTTTTTAAGGAGAAATACACTTGAAAAAATAACATTTCTCCAAGAAACCTGAGTGAAATTCAACCAATTATTCGTGTGTATAATTAAATCGATTAAATACAAAATTATTAATTAAAATAAAAAAGAGAAAAACATAATTTAAAAAATCTTCTGTTTTAAGGCGCATTTGAAGTTATTATTATTATTTTGTTTTCTGTTTTGCTTTATATTTATCCTATTGCAAATTATAAATATTCAATTATTATCTATTGCTCGTTAAAAATATTTTGTTTTCATATTTTCTGTCTATATAATGCAATAACTATTTTTCTTTAAATATTTAAGATAAAATTGTTTTTTAAGAAAAATAAAAAATTACACAAAAACGTGAAAATTAAAAAATAATTACATACATATTATGAAAAATTGTACGAATTGATTTATATTGTTTTTTTCCTATTTCATTTGTCTATTGTTTTGTTTTTTTGTTTCCTTGTCTATTGTTTTTGTTGTTGTTGTTGTAGTTTTGATTGTTGATTGAGTGAGTGGTGAAAAATAAAAATATTTTCATTTTCTATTTGTTTGGTTTTTTTTGTTTTGGTTTATTGTTTTATTTATTTTTCTTTTACTATTTTGTTTACGGCTATTTCAATGTATATGGTTTTTTTTGTTTGTTTTGCTTATTAAATAAATTTGTATATATAAAATAACGGCTTTATTATGTACACATAATATTCATTTGTTTTGCATTTTTTTGTTTTTGTTTTGTATTAATTATTACGAGGTAGCACAGATACTTGCTTATTTATTAGCTATTCATCTTTTGTTTAATATTTGTTTTATTTATAGTAGAAGATTTTTTATTTTATTGTTTATAAATTAAAAAATAAATTTTTCTTTTATTTGCATTTGTTTTAACAAGGAACCATTTAAATAACAATTATTAGCAAATAAGTGAAGTTTAAATAAAAAAAATTAAAAATATCATTTTTCCAACAACTTTCTATTTTAAGGTAAAAAATAAAACTTGCAGATTCAACATCTTTTTTATGGTTTGTTTCATTGAGGCTATTGTTAACAAAAATAATATATTTCGTTTCGGTATAATATATTTTGTTTTACTTTATTTTATTTGTTGTTTATACATTTTGAATTTGTTGCTATTTTCTTTTGTTTGCTGTTGTTTTTTTTTTTGTTTGGTTGTATTGTGGAGCGTATTTGTTTTTTAATTTTATTAATTATTTTTATTATTTTTTAGTTTTATTTCTGTTGCTTCCGTATTAATTTACTTATTTTTTAAATTTCTTGTTTGTTTGCAGTTAAAGGTTTATTTGTTTTAATACAATTTACATCATACATAATAATTATAGATATATGTTTTTTAAAAAATATTAATATACACATTTAATTTAAATTTAATTTATTTTTGCTTTAATACGCATAATTATATGTTGATTTATTTGTTTAATTTACTTCTTTTCACAAATCAATAACTATTGCAATTTAAAATAGTAAAATTTAATACAGTTTAATTTAAATTAAGATGTTTTAAGTTATTTGTTTGTTTTGTTTTGTTTTTTATTTAATTCTGTTTTATTTTGTTTTGTTTAGTTGTAGGTAAGTCTTATAAACTATTATCACTATTGCAGAATGCGGTTGTTTTGTTGTTGTTGTTGTTTGTAGGCATTTTATTTTTCTTGTTTTATTTTTATGTGTATATTGTAAGTGTGGATTTTATTTTTTGAGTTAATTTATTTTTGTTTTTGAATTCGGATTCATATGGAATGGAAACATAATAATTTTGTTTAAATAAAATTTGTGGTTAGAAAAAAATATTTAACAAAAATAGTAACATACTAAATGTGTCATGTGTTTTTAGGTTGTAGATCTTAAGAGACAATAAAGTTTTTAAAATCCTTCAATCTTTGTTCTTCAAGTATCAGCTTGACTTTTAAGACCATCATCAGTCTCAAAGATAAAGAAAAGCAAAGATTCACATCAAGGGCATCCACGTTCTATTTCTTAACTTTTATCATTTGAATATCCGATGGGGTATTTCTCCCTCCAAATTACAGAAGAAAAATATTAAAATCCGTTTGTCTTTCAAGACCAATAAAAAACCTTTAAAATATGACACATTTTTGTAATACAATTTTTGTAACTAAAATTATTTTGAGAGAACTTTCAAAAAACTATGTGATTGTTGATGTTTTGTTTTTAAATTTGTTTTTTCTTAAATTTATATTATTCAGAATATTTAAACAGCATGAAGAAGTATATCATTTTAGTTTGTTTTAAAGACATAAAATTAGTACAAAGAATTATTCGATTCAAGACCAAAACTAAATACTTTTTTTATTTTTTTTTTCGATTAATTCTGCCATAATTGTGGATTTTTGTTTTCCAATAAATTTGGTTACGTAGATTATTAGAATAATTCTTTTGTGTTTTTTGTTTTTTTTTTGTTTTTCTGACAATGTTATGTATATTTTTTGACTTAAATGCTAGGCTCTTAGTTTTTGTTGTTTAATGAGAGTAGTTTAATATTTTTGTTTGTTTTAAAAATTAATTTTTAAATACTTTTGTTTTAAAATGTACTTCGTATATTTAGTATGTATTTTGGTTATACAAAAAGATGGGGTCGATTCATTCTCTCGCTCTCTCTTGTAATTTATGTTTTGTTTTTATTTTTTCAAAAAACGGGTTTTCATGAATTTTTCATAAATGTTTTTAATTAATTATTATTCAAATGTCTTATATTTAAACAAAGAAAAAATCTACCAAAACATAATAATATCGAATTTTCTCCACACTCGGTTTGGTATTAGTTTTGTTATATTGAATAACTTAGTATATTTTATTTGTTTTTGTTTTTTCTTGCAATTAATTACTTTTATTTATTTTCTTTTTAATGTATTTGTACTCTTTGTTCATAATCGGGCTATTTTTGTTGTTGTTGTGTGTATGTATTTCTTTTTTTTTTAATATATTTATAGATTTATGTTTATTTTTTTGTTTAAATTTATTTTATTTAATTTAACTATTTTGTTGTGGTTTTAATTTACATGGTGAAAATTGAACACAAATTGATTTGATAAAATTATAAAAAATGGTTATAAGAGGCCGAAAAGTTTGGTGAATTTTTGGATGTGCTTTTCATGTTTTCTGGTACTGAGTTTTGAGTTTTTTTCTCATTTTACTTTGTTTTGTTTTTTAAGTACAAGTTTGAGATGTTTCAAGTAATTATTTGTTTGCTTTTTTAAAGTTCAGCGTTGTTTTTTTTTTGTTTTTTTTTTTTTTAATTTTTATTATTGGAGATTTTTCGAATTTGATTTTCTGTTTTGTTGTTGTTTGTTCTTTCTTTGAATTGCATATTTTTGGAGCCGAAAATTATCTTTTCATCATTTTGTAATTTTTATTTTAATTTTTAGTGAATACTTTACAAATCTACTTAAGTTTTTTTTTTGTTTATTTTTTTATAAAATGTTAATTGCATAATTTTGTGTTTTTTTTGGTTTAATTTTTGTATCTTTTTTTTAGATTATATATCAAAAAGGATTTCCTGGTATTTACAATTTGAATTTTGTTGAACTAACAAAAATAATAAATTTAAAGCAAAAAAAGTAACAAGAAGAATGTAAGAACATAAAATATATAAATTAATAAATTAAACGGAGTTCAGTATTTTGTTGTTTTGTTTTTGGTTGTTAATTAAAATGTTATCCTTAAAAATTCCTCTCATTCATTTATACGACAACGACGACGACGACTTAACCATATTTTAGCAATTTTTTTTCCTATAAAAATTTTGATTAATTTTATTTATCATTTTTTTTCCTAAATTTAGATGCAATTTTAATTTTTAATTTTAATTTTTTGCTTAAATTTTGTTATCACAGAGACTTTCAGTCTAAAATTTGGCTTTTATTGGAAATGTTGGAATTTCTAAAAATATAAATAAATAATTTTTGTTTAATATTAATTTGGAATAATTTTGAATTTTTCTTCCTTTTAAAATTTTCGTTTTTTTTAACTTTATTTTATAAAAAATTAACAACAAATTATAATTAAATAAATTTTTGCTAAACCTTCTAACCATTGCCAAATATATTATAATATATATACATATACGACGTACTATACATGCACTACCCCAAGACAGTTCCAATAAAAGCATCCGTTCCGAAATGTTTATATTTTTTTCCTTTAACGATTAATAGTTTTTTTTTCTTACTTTTTTTTAGAATTTTCTTTAAATTTAGATTATTTGTCAAAAATACTTTTTTCCTTTTTCAATTTTTTCCTTCTCTTATTTTTGTATGTAATTTGTTTTTCATATATAAAAAATTTTGACTAATTTTTAATTTTTAATTTTTATATCTCCAAAAACGAAAACAATTTTTCCTAAACATTTTACTTTTTTTCTTTTGTCCCATAAATTCTCCACATTTCTTAACTTTTCTTTTGTTTTATTTACCTATTCGAATCCTTCTTTTTCAATCACTCCATTTATTAATTAAAAATTAAAATTAAATCAGAACGAAATTTAACTGAGAAGAAAAAATAAAAATAATAAATAAAAATACAAAATTAAAATATTTCAGTTTTCTTTATTAAAAATCAATATATATAATTTTTTTTTCATTTTTTACAAAGAAATAATAGTAAAACAAATGTTTTTATTAAATTTGTTGTTTTCTTTTTCTTTAAATAAAATATAAAAAGTAATAACATAAATGCGTAAAATTATTGAAAAATAAAAATAAAATAATCATATAATTATATATTAAAAATCATAATTGTTAGTACTTATTGCTTATAAAGTATAAATTAAAATAGAGGAAAATAAAATTAAAGTAACATTTGAGACTTTCTTAAAATTTAAATGTTAAAGTAAATTATTTATGTATATTTAAAAAAAAATCATAAAATAAGAAATATGTAGGAAGATATTTCAATTGAAATATTATTGATTTTCTTCATAGTTAAAAAAAAAAACAGCTTTAATGACTAAATTCTAAATCACGACAAAAATTTAGCTTAAGATCCAAAAGTTTGAGAGTTACGTTCTCGTTTTTTAATTTGTTTTAAATTTTATAAGGATGCGTATACGTTGTGAATTTTATTGTGCTTGGCAGAGGATGAATGGTGTTTACGGATAAATTTAGATAACACCGTCCTTTTCAACATTCGAAATACCTACGATAAATATCTACACTCTTTATGGCACCTGGATAAGGACGATGTTTGAATAATTTGTATTTTATTGTTACTTTTTGCCGAGTATTTTTGTATGAGAGGTTTGAATTATTTTTTGAGAGGCGCAGTGTACTTTTTTGCTATTGTTTTTTAAATATTATATAAATCAATATTTTCGTGGATTTATTGTCATATTATTGTAAAATAATAACTTGTTCTATTGCATAAATTTATTTGTGGGAAATGAACTGAAAATTGGTTAAGGCAAAGTGGCGCCCTACTCAGAACTCAGACATGGTTAAAAACTTTAATATTTTATAAAAGTTTTCTTGGAATTATTATGCTATTGTTGTGAAATAATAACTTGTTCTATTGCAGTAATTTTTATATGGGTAATCAAATGACAATATTAGTTCAAGGAAAATGGCGCCCTACGTAGGACTGAGATATGATTGAAAAACAAAAACATTTTAAAAATACGTTAGATTGGAGATATTATGATATTATTTTTAAATAATAACTTGTTCTATTGCAGTATTTTTTTGTGTGGATAATAAATTGAAAATTAAAAGCTTTTAGAGACACAGAATATGTTGGACAGAGATATTATTAAAAAAGTTAAATATTTTTAAGAGTTGACTTGGAATTATAATGATATTGTTGTAAAATAATAACTTGTTGTTCTATTGCAGTAATTTTTATGTGAGAAATTAACTAACACTTAAACATTTCAAAATAAAAACACAAATTAAGTGAAAGTCAAATGGCGCCCTACAAGAAACTGAAAGAAAACATTTGTAAAAAGTTGACTTAGATGTTTGTATGCTATTGTTGTAAAATAATAATTAGTTCTATTGCAGTAATTTATATGATAGTAATAAACTAATAATTTGAGGTTTCAAAATAAAAACCTCGAAAGAGTTTAAGTAAAATGGCGCCCTGTGGAAGACTTTAATATGATTTAAAACTAAAACATTTTCACTTAATTGACTTGGAGATATTATAATATTATTATAAAATAATAACTAGTTCTATTGCAGTAATTTAAATGTGGATAATACAATAATTATCAAAAGTTTAGAAAGAGTTAAAGGGAATATGTTTTTTTTAAATTGAGTTGGAGTTATAATTGTTAAATAATAACTTGTTCTATTGCAGTGGTTTTTATTATGGTTACGTAAAACTAAGACAAAAATACAAAATTTAATTAATTAATTATGTTTAAAAAGTTAAGATCGATTATTGTGATATTCTTTTTAAATAATGATTAGTTCTATTGCTGTGATTTTGTGTGGATAATGAACCAATAATTAGAATCTTTAAAATAAAAATTAAGTTAACGCCAGATTGACGCTCAACGGAAGACTGAGATGATTAAAAAATGTTCAAATCTTAAAAAATTGATTGTGAATTATTATGACGTTATTGTTAAATAATAACTTGGTCTATTGCAGTAATTTTTATATGGTTAATAAAATGATGATATAAGACGTTATAAAATAAAAGCAAAATTAGAATTAGTTAAAGTAAAATGTCGTTCTAGATAAAACTATGATATGATCAAGAAACTATATTAATTTCAAATATTTTAATTCGAGTCATTTTGATATTATTGTGAAATAATAACTGGTTCTATTGCAGTAATTTTTAATTATGTGGGTAATAAAAGTCTTTAAAATAAAACAAAATAGGGCCTAAAATTTGATTAAAAATGTTAATTTTTAGATACTATTAAAAAAATAGTCCTTGAAAGTCACAATTTAGAATTGTTTTAAATTTGTTAAGTTTAAAACAAGCCATTCAAATGTGACTCATTTTACAAAATTTTGAATTTTCTTTGTCTTAAAACAATGGCGCCTAATGCAAGAACTCAAATTTTTGAAACGGTCCATTGAATTATTGAAGAACCGTCCTCAAAGATTTGTAAAAGTATATAACATGAAGTAAAGTAACTAAAAATTGTCATTGTGTTGAAATTTTTCAACTCTTCGGAAAGTAACCACGCCTCTTGTAAGGATCTAAACTTATTTGACCAACATCACAACCTAGCACAATAAATATTTGTTTGTCTCAACTAACATTGATAATCAGTAACTTTTACATTACAAATAATATTAATATGAATAAAGTATTTAAATTATAAAATACACAAAAAAATAATAAATGACTGAATTTAAGCTGCGCTTTTCATTTACAAATAATCTTAAAAATTAAAGGAAGAAAATAACATAATTATGTTTTTATTTTTTAATAAAAATAATATTTATCTCGTGAAAAATAAAATAATTAACATAAATTAGGAAAAGATTATATAAAAAAATTCATACAAATTAAAAACTAAATAATTATATTTAATAAAAAAGAGGAAAAAAATATTTATATAATATTCAGTATAGTAAAAAAAATTAGTTTGATTTAACACCTAAAAATAATTATATTAATTTTTGTTTGTTCTTTAAAGAAAACACAAAAACAAAACTGTCTACTTTCACATATGCAATATTTATATTAACAAATAAAAAATAAAAATAAAAATCAAAGAAATCAAATTTTCATTTGTTCTGAAAAAGTAATACCATTGAAAGAACTTTGTAGGTCTACATAAAATATTTGTTTTCTTTTTTGTTTATAAGTATGTTTTTGTTTTTCTATATGCATGTAGTGTATTCTATTTTGTTTTTTTAAATTTAATCCAAAATATTGCTGATCTTTTTTGTTTTTCATATTTATTTAAGCTGTTCTCAATCATTATAAACACGCTTCGCAAAATATTCATAAATTTTTGTTTTGCTCATTTAAAATGACAAAATAAATTAAAAATGAAAATTATTAAATTAAGAGGAAGATCGTATTTTTATATATAAAGAAAAAAAGAAGAGAAGAAATATTTTATAAGATAAACAAAAGAAAAAACTAAAAATCCAGAAAGTAACAATTTAATAATTATAATTATATAAAGTTTAAAGTCCTTTTCTAAAAGACTAGCGTAAAACTATATCAATTATTTTTTGTTTTGTATTTAATTATACAAATATGTAATCTTTTTGTTTTCTGTTTTGTTTAATATTAATATTTATAATAATATTGTATTCATATGTGTGTTTTTTTTGTTTGTTTTATATTATTACCTTTTTTTTAGTATTTTTTTATACTTAAGTTAGTATACAAGAGTCCTTATGTGTATTCTGTTGTTATCCTTAAAAGAATTATGTTTTATTTTTGTTTGTTGTTTTTTGTTTAATTTTATTTTGGAATCCTTGCAAATGTGATTTATGGTTGTTGTGTCCTTCTTTTTGCGTTTCTCGGAAATTGCTTGAATTTTGTTTTTGTTTTTTAGTCCCCAAAGTTAATTTTTTTTTTAAAACACTTTTTTGTAAATCGTTTTTTTTTTTAATTTTTTAATTTTTTTTTTGATTATTTCTAAAGACTTGGGTGGGTAATTAGGGTGAAAGTGTTTGTGTTGTTGTTGTTGTTTTGATGGAGGTTGTTATCCAATCCGATGTCTTAGTATCATAGAGATCCGAATATTGAGTGAATGTGAGGATGAATGGGAATTGCATGTGATATTGTGGTAGATGGCGCCACTGAGTGCGGTGGAAGGAGCGATGTTGTAGATGTAGGAGGTGCTAGAACATGTCCACCACCACCACCACCAGCACCGCCGCCGCCGACCCCGTTCGTTGTAGCGCCTTGAGGTAATGCTGAGGGCGGTAATGATATTGATAATGTGACGGTGTGAGCAGTTGCGGCAGCAGCTGCTGCTGCCGCTGAGATCGCTGCTGTGGGCACGGGAACTATAGATGCTGACTGAGTTTGTGAGGCTGGCAAATGCACTGATGCCGATTGCACAGACTGTGGTGGTGGCGCTGCCGGGGGTGGGGGAAGTGCTAGCGACACAGCGGGGGGATGTCACTGTGCAACGACGGTTGTAGTATTCTGTTGCACTACCCCAGGCGCAATAGAATTCGCCACTGTTACCACAGTACCACCACCACCACCAGTGGCTCCATTCGGAGGCGCAGGATTACCATTGTGAACTGCATTGGGCTGCTGTTGACCCGGTTGTTTTTGTTGTTGTTGAACTGGCTGCTGCTGTTGTTGTGGTTGACCCGGCTGACCTTGTTGTTGGGCGCCAAACGATTGATTGAACGGTGATCCATAGCATTGTGGGAAGTAGAGTTCGTGTTTTACGGGGCCCATGCGTGGTATGATGTTCGCTTTGCTGTCCATGTTTGTGAGGAATTGAGCGGCGGTTGCTGCAACATTCTTTGTGTCATTCGACATATTGTGATTGACTTGACGACGCGCCTTCGATGAATGCGGATTCATGTGGTTGTCGATGTGTTTTTTGACTTCTGCTTCGCTGGCAAAACGCCGTCTACAGTTTGGCATTGGACAACAGAATGGTCGATCACCCTGTTAAAATAAAATTAAACATTAGAATTTTATCATTTAGAATGTAGTTAGAATAATATTGACTAGAAATGGCGCCCAATTGAGGAATCTTATTTTCATATTCTTAATGTTGAAAGTTTTGGAGAAAATTTGAGTCATAATGACAATATTAAAGATTTACTTAAAAGAAGCAGAATTTTAAGGGCAACGATGGTTGAGTTCAGTTTTTGAAGGAAGAACATTGATTCAAAGTTTGTCTGATGAATTGATAGGCAGGATTTTATTTATTATGCACATAATTTTTGTTAAAATCAGTACTATTAAATCTTGATATTTTTTATAATGGCGCCCAACGTGGGACACCAACAATATATCTGAACAATATTGTGCACATCAAATGATGCCAAAAAGGAATTTTTATAAACAAAGATTTATAGAGAGGTGGTAACTTAATTTTCAGAGCTTCTTGTGACTTGGTAAATTATATTTTATTTTAAACATTACAACTACCTGGTGAGTCCTTGTATGTTGATCTAGTATCGCCTTCTGTCGGAAATCTTTGCCGCATTGTGAACATTTGTACGGTTTCTCACCAGTATGAATTCGAATGTGCTAAAAAATAAAACATCATTTAGAAAAACGATATAAAATAAATAGCTGCTTATTTGGAAACTTACCTGATTCAAAATAGTCCTTTGCCTGAAGAATCGCGGACAATATAAACAACCAAATGGCTTCTCATTCGTATGTATTCGCAAATGCTGCGTCAAATGTGATTGCTGACGGAATCGTTTGCCACATTCCGGACATGGATACGGCCTTGACTCGATGTGTATACAACCATGTTGCAGTAATGTTGTCTTCTGTTTGAACTCCTTGTCACAAATAGGACATCTCACATAAAGTGGCATACCAACTGCACGACCATTTTGTATAACATCGGGCAGCAATTTTTGCCCTACATCGAAGTTTAAATGGCATTGAGTTAGTTCATGGTTTTGCAATAGCGATTTGTTATACAAAAACTCACACTTACCTTTGCCATCTTTGAAGTATGAAGGATAATGCATGCCGCCATTGCCGTCCGGTGAGAAACACGCTCGAGATTCGGGCGTTCCTTGTGAACCATCATCCTGATAGCCAGTAATATCGTTCTTTGTATCAGTCTCATCACCGGGAAACGGTACATCTTGGGGCCACAACGTCGGATGGGGTCCATTTTTGAAGATGAGATGCGGTGAGACATCTTTTGAAAGTAAAAGGGAAGAAAATCTTTTGTTAGTATACAATTGAGAAGTTGTGAAAAAAGAGTGTTGATGTGTGTGTAAAAAGTGCGTTAAGCCGTTCAGAGAAGTTAGTGATAATTTTTTTCTGTTTTTTTTTTAATTTCTTAAATGGATTTCAAAATTTGGAAAAAAATTCAATAAGTCAGATATTCTTATTTTCTAGATGTTGTTTGGATTGTTTTTGTAGTTAAGATCAAGGCGAGTGCGTTTTTTTGAGTAATTTATAAAAACAATTAATTTTGTATGAATACATTTTTTATTTAAATGGCGCCCTATGAGGGATCTTAAAAGCAAAGCAAGAGGAGCAGTTCTAGATGGCTTCAAGCTTTAAGTATTTTTTAAATACCTTTGCTTTGAAAGAGTATACAAAATTGTTTAAACATTGTCAATTGATTACAATCTGTCATTCAAATATTTTGACAAACGTCTGAATTCATTGAATACTTCTTCGAATTATAACCAAGCTCCTTTCAGTTTTCGAAACTAAAAAAAAATGACATTTAACTGTCATAATCGAAATAGACCTTATCTGTCATTTTTATAAATGAATTTACTTCAATCGTTTGTCACTTTCTTTTTAGACTTCAAGTTATGTTTTTATATTGAATACAAAACAGTTTGACAGCTATCTCTAAGTCATTGGATGCAATGAAAGTGACAGTTAGAAAAACAATCTTACTTGTCATTAAACTGTTTGACATTTAAGATATTGCTGCCGAAAAGTGGCAATAAATTTAATTCGTTTTTTTCAAATAACGTCACTCGCCTTTAACCGAAACAAAATTAGTTTTGAACCAAAGGTAAAATTTTTAAAAATTTTGAAAAGAATTTTGGATTTTTGAAAAATCAATTATGCAAGCCAGAAATAGAATTTTTTGAATTTAAGTCGGAATTTCGAGTTTATTTTTCCAAACAAAATTTAAAAATTGAGAATTGAGCGAAAACATTCGTGACTTTTTCATTTTTCGGATAAAATTTCGGATTTTGGATTTTTTTTGATTCAATAACTGTCGCTCGCCTTGGTGGGTGCGCACATGTTGATTGAGGATGGCCTTCTGGCGAAAGTGCTTGCCGCACTCTGGGCATGCGTAGGGCTTCTCACCCGAATGGATGCGAATGTGCTGATTGAGGATCGCCCGTTGCCGGAAACTGCGTGGACAATACGCACATGAAAATGGTTTCTCGTTCGCATGGATGCGCAGGTGCTGAGTGAGGTGTGACTGCTGACGGAATCGTTTGCCACATTCGGTGCATGGATACGGTCGGGCATCTGTATGGATGCGTTCGTGTTGCAGTAACGTTGATTTTTGTTTGAAGTCCTTGCCGCAGGTTGTACATTTGAATAGACGCAGATCGCTGTGTGGCTTGATTTTTTGTGAATTCGGCGTTGGGGTGGCGTTGACATTTTGATGCATGCCACCATGTGTTCCGTTGCCGGAATTTGAAGCACCACCACCAGGTAGGAGATCGGGCATTGCATATGCCTCAAGGCCGCCATTTTGATCCATCGACCCAGCCATTCCGGGCAGAACTGGCTTGTTGAGATAGTGCAGAGGCGGGAAGCCTGGTGGCGCCAGCATTGCACCTTGCGGGCCGCCTGGGTGTCGCGGCGCATAGTAGCCGAGTTCGGCACCTTGCGGCGGATTGAAGGTTTGGTCATTGCTTTGCTGTGCTTGGTTATTTGACGCCGGATCGACCGATATCGGTTGTGGATCGTTGGTACTTTGGTTTGGGTTTTGTTGTTGTGCGGCGTTCTGCTGCTGTTGCATTCCAGCCACCTATGAAAAAAGACAAAGATTAGGTTAGAATTGTTAAATTTGGTGGTCAAACTATTTAAAAGTGGGGGAATTTAGGGTCAATGGTGTTTTTTAAAAAAAAATTACCTCAATCCTCACCTGACTCATGGCCACATCCTCCTCACCACCTCCACCATTTGCCCTCTGCGGATACGGACTCGTTGACGGCGACCCCTGTTGCTGCTGCTGACGCACGTTTGCATTATTGTCCCGCGACTGATCGACCTCACCCGACGGACTGTGCGGTTGTTGTTGCTGTTGTTGCTGCTGCTGTTGTTGAGCGGCCACCGCTGCAGCAGTCGCTGCCGCAGCCGCAATCTGGGGTGAAGAATTTTGAGCATTCTGTGCTGCCAGATGCGTTTGTGTGTTTTGCTGGATTGCCGGATACATATCCGTGCCCCATTGTGCTGCCGTTCCACCCAACGCTGCCGCATTCCTCTCGGCAGCTTCCTGTGAATCTTTATACAGAACATACGGCTGTCCCGTGTCTTGAGATATGCAGTACATTATTTGACGTGGCACTTTAAGACCAGCCGCTATGCACGCCGCAAATGATGCGGGAAAATTTATCGCCATCGCAATTTGTTCCCGAGAATTTTTAATTTGAAACTCCTTTCTCTCGTCCCTTTTTCGTCCTGTTTTCTATCTCTTTTCTTCCTTCTAATTTCTTTCACTCAATATCTCGCTAAGATTTTGGTGTTTATGTGTTTTTGATTTTAGCAAGATTTGTTTTTCATTCGTTTATAAGAAAGGATTATCACTCTGTTGTGTGTCATTTAGAAATAAAAATTATAATTTGTTACTTCTTTTTGTTTGTTTTTTTGTTTTTATACGTATAACGGTGTACAACAATATTATTATAGATAATTATGTTTCAAAAGTTTTATTTTTTTAAATTTAAATTTTTTTGTTTCTTTATTTTCTACGTGATCATTGTGTTGTTGCTGAATTTGTTTCTGATTTGGTATTGCATATGTTTGGATAATTTTTCAGTTTTATTTTCTTTGAAATATTTAAGCATGTTTTTATAATTCGCTTTTGTTTGTGGTTCTGGCGTGGTTATAATTTCCATTCAGAAAATTCCAAGTTCTTTCTTCAAACTGAAAGTAAAATAAAAATTCAGAAAAATTAAGTAATTTGTCGTTAAATTTAAATAAAAAGTTACAAAATTAAATATTTAAAAATATGTTGTTTGAATAGTTAAATACGTTTTTTTAAACATACATAATTAATTTTTGAGCTGTTAAACAAACTTCAAAACAGTGACCGCGATTTTGGTGAAATGTCAATACTTAGAAAATATTTCTTAAAAGGCTGTTTTAATACAAAACTTCATGACACTTCTCTTTCTTTTCAAGAAAATTTAAGCTTTAAAATATTTGTTTAATTCTTTGTATTACATAAAAATGGCGTTTTCGAAAAACCGTTAAAGCCCACGCTTTTGAGAATGACATCTACATATTTGTTTCTCATTTTGGGAAGACAACAGAGTCACTCTGTGTAATTAAATCGGACAAGTTATAAATGTTTTCAAGATCTCAGAGATTTTCGAGTTCATACAAATTTCTCACTTTTGCTGTCAGAAATTTTGAACTAGAGCTTCCGTTTGGAGTCACATTACGTTACATTACGTTCGTTTCTTTACGATGGTCAAAGCTCCATTGTGATAGCATGCATTGAATTCCTATGGCTGAACTCGTAAACGTCAGGTGAAGCCGAAGCTGTAGCGTGTTTGTGATTCAGCCATTATAAACTGGCCAAATAATATATTATACGTATAAGCTATCTGGCAATTCTCCAAAGTGTTGTATGTCAAGTTTGACGTTTACAGACAACATTTTAAATAGCTCACTGTATAAAGGCTTTCGTTTGGAGTACTTTAATGCTCGGAAAAGACTGATCTTTAAAATATTTTAAGGCCACCTGCACACGTATCACTTTCTGAAAAACTCGCACATAATAATTAATTTAACCTTTATTTCAAGAAAATGAAATAATCAAAGTTTAAACCATAAACAAAAAAATAACGAATACTTTATTTATTTTTCTTGGCTTGACTTCAAGTCTTCAGAAAAATGGTATAGAATTTGAGTATGAATTTTCGGTTTATGAGTTTGAAAAAATCTTGAATACAATCTTCGAAATTTCTAAAATAAATAATGCAATACATTCTTAGAATGTACAGGAAATATTGTAAAGTTTTTCGATTTTTAAGTACCAAAGAATTTGAAGTGTGATCTTCGAAATAACCAACATTTACTTATACTTGTATTAAAAATTGCCATAAATTCTACCAAGACAAGTCAAACTTTTTGGATTTTTCAGTTCAATCTTCGAAATTTCGATAATTCAAACAAAGTTCTTTTAGAAATCGATCTTAAAAACCTTTTACAACGAATTCTTAGGAAAGTAAAAATTAAATTATTGAAAAATATTTCATTCGGCTAAAATTTCATATGAAACACTCTTCCTATGAAATCATTATTTCAAGGCCTTCGTATTTGAGTATATCAAATTAAATTCACCAAACACTCGCCGGCCGCCGATATAATATAACGATCAGGGATTGGCTTTAGGCGGTCTGGCGAGAATGGCGACAGCAAACCAACACAATCATCGCATTATTATTATTTTTTTGCATAAATCATTTCGTAATTTCCAATTTACGATCTCGTATATTTGATGTTTTATTTTCTCCCTGGCTCTGATCCGCCTCAATTCAATAGAATTATGTATAGGCATAAACAAAAATTGTCGCGTCGTCATAATATTGGTCGCCTTAACCGGAACGACGATGCTGTCTGCATTTTTTATTTCTATATTTGAATATAAAACAAAAAACCCACTATCATCCCATCAACGATCAAAATTCAGAAATCGCACATTAAAAAATCGATCGAAATCTTTTATTTTTGTATGTCCCAATATTGTCGAGCTGTCAAAAACTAAAAGTCAGTAGATAATGGAGTTCTGTCATTAGTCAAAATCAAAACAAATGTCATCTAACCGAACGACTGGAATGATTTACAGTTCTTATTATTAATCTAGGAATTGTGGCAAAAAAATTAAAAAGAAGACAACAAATTAAGTACCATCGAATAAAATCCAGCAATTAATTGTCATAAACAACCAACTCAAATGACATAAACACCTTCAAACTTGCTAACGCTATGTGTTTATACATTTGACACATGCTGATGGTGGTTTGGCACGGCCGGCCAGGCGCGGCGCTGCGCAGCAGAGGAGCCCGCATCAAGCTATATCTTATCAGTTCAATGCGGCTGATGCGACAATGACGGAATGGCGCGTATATTCTGTTCATGTAGTCGTCGCTCGTCCGTATTGTCGCTGTCGTCGTTGTCGTCGGCATGGCAGTTGATTTGCATAATTTTCTCCTGGCTTTTGTCGGAGCCGTTTTGTATACAAAGTTACATGCCATCAGTTCATAATTTATTTTCATTTTATTTTGTTGTTGTTGAATAATTCAAAACCGATATAAAGCGAGTATAAGAGTTGATAGTTTTGTATATGACGGATATACATTATGAGCAGCGCAGCGTTAGATACCGAGTATATATTTTATACATTAATTATTGAAAAGGCGGGAAGGTGAGGGGGAGTGGTGTAGTGGCGACTGCTGGCATAATAGAGTGAACAGAGCAGAACAATCAGCCCACCAACCGACATAGTTTAAAAAAAGACACAGTGCAAGTACAGTACAGTGGGAAAATTAGATGTTAGAAAAGAAATTAAAAAAGAGATAATTGTAGTCTGAAATTTAAAAAAATACTCCTTTTAAAACATTTCCAATTTTACTGTGTACTTACAGCACTTATGAAAATCAACCTCTTTAAAAGTAACACTCTGCAAGAATTAGCCATTTTGTCGTAATGTGAATATACCATTACCTTTTGCAAATGGTGTCAAATGTCATTACACTTTCACAGCGATTTGGCAAACGGATACCCTAATTATATAATGGATCGAAAGCTCAAGTTGAAATTAAGTTCAGATTTTAAGGCCCAACTATAATAGGCATAAGCAAACATAAGCTTATGTCAAAAACCCATCGAAAATTCACTTAAGTTTTGTGAAATTACTGCATAGCCATAATGCAATTTCGCTCACGTATCTACATGTCAGATTTTACTTATGCGGAAACTGAGAAAAATTGAACGAAACGGAACTAGGCTCATGTTCACTCGTATTGAGATTCTTTGTATTCGCACGTTTACTTATTTTATTGAATTTTATGTAGCTTATCTGTATATCTGTCAAAACACAATTTTCTTTGAAAATTGAACTTTTTGAAACAAATCTCGTGAGTACAACTAATGTCAATTTTGTAAGACGAAGTTTAAGCTAAAAACTTTTGTTTTTCAAGATTAAATTGAGTAAATCATCTATAAGTTCTTTAAATTTAATTTTTTGAACAATACAGCCTTTTGTGTTTTGACATATGAAGCTTTAAGTGTTGAAATGAAAACATAACACAATTAGAATGGTTTTTCAAAAAGCACTTGGCCCCACTGTGTAGTTTAACGACGACGACGACGCGACGGATGAACGACTCGTCGTTCGCGTTACAAATTATGTCTTTAGATACTCGCACAGATAATATTTACGATGACTCAGGCCCAGGCACTCAGGGGAATTTCTGACCGCAAATAAAAAAAGAATAAAGACAGAAAATACAACCACGACAGAAAAACGAACTAGCTGATTTGCATTTTGACCATGTTTTTGGCGTATACAAAAAAATCATATATATTGTTGTAAATTCAGCGTAATAAACTGAAGAGTTGACCGCATCCAGTCACTTTATCAAGACAAACTCATTAATCAACCAGAATATGTTTGTTGTATAAAATACGCATAATTGTTGCATGATTGTTCCTTCTCTTTTTTTAGCAAAGGCGCTTGTACCTAGGTGAGTCAGTGACGTTTGGAGTAGCATTCAAATTATGTCAAAGGTAATTTACATGTAAAGGTAAGGTCCGAAACGTTTTATATGCTTTTAATGATTAATATTATTTAAGCATTTTAAAATTGAAAGTATTTTCAGTGGAATACTAATTTGTGGTCGTTTTCGATTAAATTATAGGTTTTTCCCCCCGGAAAGAATAGAATTTTAATCTCAATCGAAACCAGAAGTGTTTGCAAACTCAAACTAAATGTCAAACTCGAGTCGAACTATAAAGTATATTTTATGTAAATCCATGTTTTGGTTCACAGGAAAGTTGACATTTTTGTTAGTAATAATGTAAGTGGTTTCATGCAACCTAAAGAGCTTCTTTTACACTTCTGATGCCATATTTTGTATAATGAAAGTAGTACTAAATTAAGAAAAAAAAGAGGCGACACTGATAACTTCCCATCTCGTCTGTCGATTTGTCTTGCTTAAAAGTTTGTAGGGTTAATTTGCCCTACTATTTTTTATAAAAAATCTACTGAATATCGAAAGCAATATTTCCTGTGAAATAAAAAAGTTTGAAGACAATATTTTTAATTTTTGAGAAGCTATTTGAGTGGAAAGTAAATTTTTACCAAGTTTTAGTATTGTTTTTTAGTTAGGCTTTTAATTTTTGTAAAAAACTGTCCATTCGATTTTTCTTAAAATTTTACCAGATGATAAAAACGTTATTTTTCGTTGCACAAAATTATTAGGGGGATAAAATTATTTTCTATCCGTAAAATTTTCGAGTTGACACATTTTTTTGCGTTTTGTTTTGATTTATAAAAAAAGCGTTAATTGATTTTTTTTCAAAAAATATACTTCTTTGGTATCACGTTTGGTTAGGTTAGGTTGAGGGGATGACAGTTGTACCGTCACACTTAGATCAATACAGATCCATTGTGATACCGGTGAGCATTGCTACACAAGCTAATAAGAAAAACCTATGTGTTCAGTTAATCAAGCCATTTATAGGCTTTGACGAAGTTCAGAATGTTAGTAGCTGGCGTAGTAGAGAGTTCTACCAGAGAGTTCTTCTTGCCGAAGAAATAGTTGCCAAGCAGTTTCTTCCTTTTATAGGAGAGTGCGGGACAGTGACACAGAAAGTGCGGAGTGTCTTCATCTACCTCCTCGTCACCGCATCCTCTGCATAGATCATCTGAACTGATTCTCATCTTTTTCATATGATAGCCTAACAGACTAAGTCCGGTGATTTTGCTTACAAGAGATCGAAGTGGTCCCTTGTGTAGCTGCTTCTTTTCGTTTTTTGTTTGTTGAAAAAAGGCTAAAAAGATAATTCTTGTAGTGCCGCCTTTCCACCTTTCATCGGGCTTGATAATTATTCGTTTTGCGATTTCCTGTTTTAAATAACCTTTAGAAATGCTAACAAGCTGAGCTTGGCTTACGTCAAGCATTGACCCTAATCTTGCTAATTCATCGGTTTTCTCGTTGCCTAGTATATCGCTGTGACCTGGGACACAGCAGAGCCTAATGTTGTGCTGTGCGCCAAGAACCTTAAGCTCTTCGCGGCAGCATGAAACAAGCTTTGATTTTACCTTAGTTGCAGTAATCGCTTTTATTGCTGCTTGGCTATCAATGTAAAAGGTGCTATCAGCTCATGGTATCGCCATCATTGATACCTTTTTAGCACCTGTTTTCACTGCCGCGACCTCCGCTTGAAGACGCTACTGTAGCTTGGAAGCCTAAGCGAGGCGGTTAACTTGAGAGATTCAGAATAGAAGCCTGCACCTACACCAGCTATTGACGATTCACTGGAGTATGGTATATTATCTATGTATATTTCTCTGCTTGGGATGAAAGCCTGGAATGGTTTATGAAAATCAAGTTCGGGTATTTTATAGTTGTAGTACTATGACCCATAACTTTATGAAGGATTTGGGCATGTCCTATGGAATTGTTTAACCAGACTTTAGTTTGACTAGGTCTCAGGGTGCTTTGGGCCGCAGTTGAACAAAGAGTTCTAGGAGAATTAGATAGGGTATAACTTCCAGTCCCGCATTTGGAGTGGATCTCGTTTGTCCCGTAATGCCAGTGCACACAAGTCTTTGAATTTTTGTCAAAGTTTTCAGATTAGTGCTCTTTTCTAAAGCTTTCCACCATACCAAATTACCATAGGTTAGTATTGGTCCAATTATTGCCGAATACATCCATCTGATAATTTTAGGGTTTGGTCCCAGTTTTTCCCGAAAATTCCATTGCAGGAGTAAAAGCAATCGATGCCCTTTTGAGTCTATCTTTGGTGTTCAGGCTCCAGTTTAGTTTTTTATCTAAGATCACACCGAGATACTTTGCGTGATCAAAGATTTTAAGAGGGTAGCCTTCAATTCAAGGTATTTTAAAATCAGGTATTTTGCGCTTGTTAGCAAATAGCACTAGTTCTGTTTTAGCTGGTTTGACAGTCAGCCCACAGTTCCTAGTCGATTTGCTTACCAACGAGAGGGCGTATTCGGTTTGTTCACTTATAGTGGGTAGGAACTTGCCAGTCGCTAGTAATGGAAGATCATCAGCGTTACCTATTATCCTTACTCCACTTGATTTCAATTTAGAGAGTATGCAGTTCATGACAAGAACCTAAAGTAGCGGTGAGAGAATTCCACTCTGAGGTGTGCCTCTGGATGTGGTTACTCTCACCCTTTCTTCCGCTAGCTCAGAGTTAATTTGTCTCTTTCTGAGCATACACATTATTCACTGTGTTATTGCTTTTCGACTTTGTGGTCGTCCAAGGCTTGCTTCACTGTTTTGTTCTTCACGTTATTGAAGGCTCCTCAATATCCAAGAACGTTGCATGGGTGGATTCCTTGTCATTCAGTGATTTTTCTATAACCTTGACAACACTGTGCAATGCTGTTTCAACGCTTTTTCCTTTAATGTAGGGATGTTGAAATTCCAATATGCAATCCGGTTTCAGGGTGCTTCGGATGTGTATATCAATTAGCCTTTCAAAAGTTTTCAAAATAAACTATGTTAGACTAATGGGTCTATAGTCCTTGGCCACCGTATAGCTAGGTTTACCAGCCATACCAAACCAGGGTTGGTATCACGTTACAATATATTATATAAAATTTAATTCAAGTCTCTAGCGTTTTAGTTTCATGAAATATTTAAGTGTAACCAAAACGTTCACCTTTTTTTAAACTGCTATGGGCTCGGAAAGTCCAACAATGATTGTTGAAAAGCCTTTCAACCTTGAACGCGTTCCTCTTCGGTGTGGTTTTTCAGCTGGCAGTGTGATAATATTTAACTCATTTGAAAATGAGAACGTTTTAAATGATCATGATTAATTATTTTGTATGACCAAAACTGCAAACAATGATGTAGATAACGTTTGTTCTTACGAAACTAAGGAAGTGGAATTTTGCAAGAACACTTTTCTGAAAGTGTTATTTCTTGAAGAGGTGATCGGATCCACAATCAATTCGAGATCTTAAAGATAGAATGTGTAAAGTGATCAAGGAAATGCATTTGCAAAAGTGCGAATTTGTCATTAAAAATTATATAAAAACGATATTTGCCATTTTTAATAACATACTTTCCTCCCTTAAATTCAATTTAGAAAATGTATAATTTTCAAAGAAGTTAAGTAAATCCAGAATACAGCTGTTAGTGAAAAGATATGAAAATCCATTTTTTTTATGAGTCACTAACAATTTGTTTTCAACGCTTGACAATCAACTTGTTGAGAAAATTGTACAGACCAAAGTACAAAGGGGCTAGAGAAAAACAATTCAGTATCGGACTAATTTAGTGTGAATAGACTCGTAATAAAAAATGGTTGTTTTTTTAGACGTTAGGTTTCAATCTGGAAATACTTTTTTTGTTCAGAATTGGCCTTTTTGACAGTTGTCAATGTTTGTTCATTTTGGTTTTCCATTTTATAATAAATAAATTTATTCTTGAACAAAGTTTAATGTTTCGGTTTTAACGACTCATGCTTTTATTGAAGGAAGTCGTGGACCTGTGGATGGATGGCGTTGCCTCCAAAATCGCTCGATAACACTGCTGTACTATTTTTAGTGGGATTTTGTGAAGTCGCTTGTCACTTTGAAAGTGAATATTCGGAGAGTAATTTGTTACTAAAAATGGGCCTCTCGGTTGGAATTTATTTGAGCCAGCCGTTGAAATCATTTTTAAAGCATGGAAAATCCTTATTTATTCATTCTTTAAAACCACAGGATTTAAAAAAGAAAACCCGAAGGTATTCAACGCGCCAATTTAAAACCATGTATTATTTTTGTCATAAGAGAAATCTTATGCTCAATTTAATCCAATTCACGCTTTAACTGTCGTCAAGAAACCCTAAAACTAATTTCCACTTAACAATTTCTGGGTTATACATTTTTCTCTGATTGATCGGATATGCAATTTTTGTTCTGTCCACAAAAAGTATAACGCTCCTGTGTCCAACTCATTTTGCATACAAATTGATTCAAGTATGCATCAAGTATATAAGGATTTTCCCCCTCAATACAAATTACTCATCGCATTTTGCCATTATGCCACTCCCAACAAAACGATTCCACCTCATTTCAAGGTGATAAACAATCAAATAAATTGTATCCCCCTTCACCTTCGTCTTTCTCTTTTGTGCGTTTCAATTCAAAGAAACTTAAAAAAACACGACTCAGAAAAGACATGAAAAGCACACACACGTGGTCAATTGCTTCTCACTCTGCGTCTGCTCCCAAATCATTCAAAAAGGCCAACGAGCAACGAGTGTCGCGGCCTTCTCCAACTTCAACTCCAACTCCAACACTGCAAGTCGGCAATTTACCTGCAAATCATCATCATCATCAACCTCCCTTCACGTCCGCGTCCGATTTCATCAGCTCAGCCAGACCCAGACTTATGACCAACAACTGCGATGCAGTGTAGACCAATTGCAACCACCAAACCTACCATCAGATACACAAAGAGACACCGGAGTGTATCTTGAAGATACATTTTTGTACTTCTTGTTTGTACAGCAAAAGAAAAAAGAAAGATACTTTTAGGTACTAACTGAAGAAAAAAGACAAAACAATTACACCGCGCAAAGAAAACCTCAAAACGTTTTTATGGCGTTAACATGACAGCTTTTTTGCTGCCTGGAAGAACACACGTTGGATACGTGTGCGCCCCAATGATGATGATGACAATGTGCCGAAGACGGACGGACTTCAAGTCTCAAGACAGGAGACAGAGACAGGACAGGACAGTGGACAGACAGTCGCAACGAGACGAGACGAAACGAAACAAGCAGAGACTCAAGGCATACAAAAAGAAATTACAAAGAGTAGCGCTGCGCTACACAAAGTGAATATAACATGGAAATCAAAATGAGGGGATAATGAATAAATAAATAATATGGAATTGCCATTTGGATTGAAAAAGAAAAACGTCCGTCGACGTCGTCGGTCGTCGCTCGCTGGAAGCGAGAAGGGAGGGAAAAATTGACACTTAGATCAAGTAGAGAAGTGTACTGACGCGGAGCATCTTCTACCTACAGAAATGTAGGGGCTTTGGTTTTGGCTTTGACTTTGGCCAGCCATCGCCAACGGCATGATGATGCGCAGAAATTGACTGACCATAGAGTAAGTAATTATCTTATTGGCTTGCCTAGTTCAAAGCAGAGGATCGACAACGATGATGCTGATGATGATGATGACGAGCGACGATGAGTACGACGACGAGTGCAAATTGATTGTGGACATGGACACACGCTGATGGGCACCAAGTGGAATGTCATCTAGGAATTCTAGGAACTTATTTCTTTTTGCTATGTTACGAGCTTAGTATAGAGAACTACATATTTCGTTAAAGGACGTGACTTTGAATATTGATTTTGTGATGCCATCGAAATTGCTTTGATGGTGCTTGATGGATTAATTTGACCTTCAAATATATACATATGTAGGTAGATGATGAAAGTAATTAGGTACGTACGTAGACTTTTGATATTTTTAAGAAATTTGAATAAGATGGTACTTAAAAATGTTTGAGTCGGTGAATGACACTGTAATTTAATAATATCTGCTATGTGGATATTTCTGACAGTAATAAAGTAATAAATGTAAACTGTAAACAGTAAATTAATCAATGCATAAAAAATTGTGATTTAGCGAAACACTATTTCTCGCACTGTTATGTTTTGCTTATGACTCAATTAAATGGCTCATCAACGGTAAAAAGTAAAAAATACTGATATGTATACTGTAATATAGTATTATTTAAAATTTCAGATTTTAATTAAGGTACATCTACATTTTAGAGCTGCTATTATGTAGGTGTATAACTAAGTCTTGCTTTAGTTATGCCTTTTGATGGCAAGATTTACAGTGTACAGTGTAATCATACTGTAATTAGGTGATATCATCTTCTTTCCATACCTCAGCTCGGTATATTGTATATCAACTTATCAATACTGTAATTTATTAAAATATTTCTATTGAGACCGTTATTTTGTACTTCTAATAAGCTTCATTAAATTATTTTTAACTTCACATAGGAAGTTATTGTAATGGGTCCGATTTGTCAAATTGAAAATTTTGACATTTCTCGACGTTTCAAGGTCCCTAGAGTCGAAATAAAAGATTTTTAGAAAGATGTCTGTGCGTGCGTGTGTAGGTACGTTTGTACGTCCGTACGTTCGCGACGTTTTTTTCGTCGTCCATAGCTCAAGAACCAGAAAAGATATCGACTTCAAATGAATTTTGTTTTACAGATAATAAGGCAGAAAGATGCAGAAAGGGCTCTCAAGAAAATTGCGTGGGTGGTCTTTTTACCATAGCAGTTTAAAAAAGAGGTGAAAATTTTGGTTAACCCTAAATATCTTACGAACCAAAAACGCTAGAGGCTTGAATTAAATTTTATATAATATATTGTAACGTGACACAAAACAGGTATATTTTTTGAAAAAAATCAACATAATGGTTTTTTTTATAAATCAATAAAAGTGAAAAAAAAATTTGTCACCTCCAAAATTTTACTACTAAAATATGATTTCATCTCTAAAACAATTTTGTGCAACGAAAAATAATGTTTTTGATATCTGATAAAATTTTGAGAGAAATCTAATTAACAGTTTTTTTTACAAAAAATAAAAACCTAAAAAAAAAATGTATAAAAGTTGGTAAAAATTGATTTTCGACTCAAACATCTTTTCAAAACTTTGAGATATTGGCTTTAATTTACTTTTATCTTTCAAAACATCTTGTTGTCAACATTCAGCTAAAGTTTGAAAAAAATCGATTTGACAGTTTTCGTACAAAAATTAAAAACCGAAAAAAAAATTAACAAAAAATCGTAAAAAATGATTTTCGACTCAAATATCTCTTAAAAACTTTGAGAAAATAGATTCTAAATAATTTTTTCTTATAAGAAATATTGTTTTCAACATAAGGATACATTTTGAGAAAAATAGAATTGACAGTTTTTTTTACAAAAAATAAAAACGTAAAAAAAATGTATAAAAGTTGGTAAAAATTGATTTTCGACTCAAATATCTTTTCAAAACTTTGAGATATTGGCTTTAATTTACTTTTATCTTTCAAAACATCTTGTTGTCAACATTAAGTTAAAGTTTGAAAACAATCGATTTGACAGTTTTTAAACAAAAAATTAAAAACCGAAAAAAAAAATTAACAAAAGTTCGTAAAAAATGATTTTCGACTCAAATATCTCTTAAAAACTTTGAGTGAATAGGTTCTAACTAATTTTTTTCTATAAGAAATATTGTTTTCAACACAAAGATACATTTTGAGAAAAATCGAATTCACAGTTTTTTTACAAAAAATAAAAACCTAAAAAAAAATGTATAAAAGTTGGTAAAAATTGATTTTCGACTCAAATATCTTTTCAAAACTTTGAGATATTGGCTTTAATTTACTTTTATCTTTCAAAACATCTTGTTGTCAACATTTAGTTAAAGTTTGAAAACAATCGATTTGACAGTTTTTGAACAAAAAATTAAAAACCGAAAAAAAAATTAACAAAAGTTCGTAAAAAATGATTTTCGACTCAAATATCTCTTAAAAACTTTGAGTGAATAGGTTCTAACTAATTTTTTTCTATAAGAAATATTGTTTTTAACACAAAGATACATTTTAAGAAAAATTGAATTGACAGTTTTTTTACAAAAAATAAAAACCTAAAAAAAAATGTATAAAAGTTGGTAAAAATTGATTTTCGACTCAAATATCTTTTCAAAACTTTGAGATATTGGCTTTAATTTACTTTTATCTTTCAAAACATCTTGTTGTCAATATTCAGTTAAAGTTTGAAAAAAATCGATTTGACGGTTTTTGTACAAAAAATTAAAAACCAAAAAAAAAATTAATAAAAGTTCGTAAAAAATTATTTTCGACTCAAATATCTTTTAAAAACTTTGAGATAAAAGGTTCTTACTAATTTTTTCTTAAAAGTAATATTGTTTTAAACATTAGGACAAATTTTGAGAAAAATCGAATTGACAGTTTTTTTACAAAAAATAAAAACCTGAAAAAAAAATGTATATAAGTTGGTAAAAATTGATTTTCGACTCAAATATCTCTTCAAACATTTTAAATATTGGCTTCAAACTTATTTTATTTCAGAGAAAATATTGTTTTCAATATTCAGTAGTTTTTATATAAAAATCCAACAGTCCGTTTTTTTCATAAAAAATAAAATCTACAAAAAATAGTGCGCAAATTTGGTAAAAATACATATAGACAAACTTTTAAGCATACAAATCGACAGACGGGATGGGAAGTTATCAATGTGGGTCGCATCCCAGCCTCTTTTTTGTTGAAGGTTTCTGTTATTACTTTCAGTTAGATTACCTGAAACTTTAATATCAACTGTTTTCCTTTCAAACCAAAAATTAGCCCTTTGCTCACAGACTATTATTGAGACTGTAAAGTAATAATGTTGAATATTCATTGTGCTTTTACTGTAATAAAATTTACGTTGGCAAATTATGCTGTTATTAAGATACATCTGTTTTTACTTATATAAGTGAATTCAGTAATAATTTTTAATATCCGTTGGAGTCTGTTAAGACTTCGGTTATATAAAATCTAACTATCAACACTGTAATTTGGTTATAGATATAATATTTGTATCAAAGCGTGAATCACAATTTCTATTATTTCTATTTATTTACATAAGTCATTAATTTTGATACAAAATCTGGTATTTGGAAAGTTAATGGAGGTTTTCTGCTTTGTCAGTAATTAAGCGAAGCGTATTTTTTAAAATTGTTAGCTGAACAAAACCTGGGGACTACTTTCTCAAGTATACAATTTGTGACTTGTAATATTTAATGGAAAGGTATAAGTTTATTTGTGATTTGGTAATGTTAGACTGCTACAAAAATTTAAATATATTTAAATTGAGGTTTCACACTGGAATTACGAGGTATCTCGTTTTACAAACAGTAAAAATATGATTGAATTATATTATTACTTCAACTACTACCAAGTAGGTTAAAATTCAGTTTTACAGTAATTTTTAATACTGTAATTAAGGGGTATTTTCAATACAGCACAAGTTTACAGAGTCCATTCAAATTTATTTTATTAGACTGTAATTGTATGACTTTTGATGATGTTTTAAATAAAATATTGTAGCTTAAATGTAAGAAATAGCGTTGTTAATTTAGAATCAAAGACAGTTAGAAAATTTAGTTTAGTTTATCTGATGACAGTAATTGAGTAGTAAATTCTTTCTCAGATTGTAAAGACTGTAATTAAGTCACGAATATTGCATCAATATACTAAAAATGTGAAAAAGTATTATTTTGAACTGTAATTATTAACGTGTTTGAAATAAGAATTAAGTGATTTACTGGCGTCTGCTTTATAGACACAGGGTTGATAATAAAACGAACCTACTTCTATTAAGTGGCGCCCGAGTAAAGACAGCAGATATTAAAACTCAGTAAATTTAACTCTTTTTCACAGTACTGCTAACAAATATTTAACACCTAAAAGGTGCACTGACTTAAAAGTGCATCACTTAACTTCTGGAATTTTTGCATACAAGAAAGTTTTACATTTCATTTATTTATTTTTGTCTTTGGTAATTCAACCTTCTCTAATTGACGCACTTCTGCCTCATTTGGATGACAATGACAAGACGAGGCGCACTGTCATGTCATTTAATATGAAATGTTCCCTTTTTTAAAAATTGTCTTTGTTGCTGTAGCTGTTGCTGGTATATTGTTTAAAGAACGTGACACGAATCATTCATTCATTCTCCTGATAATAACCAATGTAAATGGTAACGCAAATACAATTGAAATGGTAATTGAATCCCATCATGTCCTTTTCATATACTTTTTCGTACGACTCTATAGAAACAAACGCGTATACTATCCATAAAGTGATGGTATTCTCATTTCCCAGAAGGAACAATTGAAACTCATCAGGAACGCAACATCGCATCGCATCGTTCACACAAAGGAACATTATCCGCGCATTATTTCGACATAACAAAAGCTTTGTTGTACTGTACTGTGCAGTGCATCAGCCAAGCACTGATGGAGTTTGAGCTGCGTTCTGGAGGATTGATTAGCGCCGCACTACTGCACACTTGGCTAGAAATTTAAATTAAATAAAAGAAAAATATAAAACTAAATAAAATATCTACACAAAAAAAAAAAAACATTATGATGGGCGTTTATTCACCTGAATTTAAATTCAAACCCGTGCCCGTGTCGGTGTCTGACAGCAGCCTCTTTCTGGCACAGTCCTCCAAAACCGCACTAAAATGAGTCAAGTTGTAGAGCTCGTTTTTGTGTATTTTGTTTTTATTGTACGTATTTTGTATGGTAATCATTTTTATGTTTTGTATTTTTTTGTTCAGGTCTGGTGCGTGCCACTTATTAAGAAGCATACACACAAATCCGGTCCCGCATTCGATCATCATTATTTACGCGCGTTGTGCAAAATAAAGAAAGAAAAAAAAGACCGCTCAAGCTCAATGCACTTGCTGCTGTCAATTGTCATTTATTGCACTGCAATATTTAAAAAAAAATTTAAAAGCCAGAGAAAGTCCAGTGGAATGTTTATAGGTACATCAGAGTTTCTGCCCCTTCACGCGTCTCACATTTTGACGTATACAGAGGAGTAAATGTGTGTAGTGTATGACTTTTGCTTGAGATGTGAATTTCGAGTACGTACTTGGATTTCTTTGAGATTCGGAGACGACGAAACGGCGACGACGATGGAGAATAACTTGATGCTTATGCATCAAGCCACTTTTGAATGCAAATTTTTGACATCTATGGAAGTGATTGACATCGATCAGGGTCTGTCGTTGATTGAATAATGTCAATGATCTATAGGGAGTGGTACATAGTTACCTTACTTTAATCCTACATTTTTACTTTGGACATTTTTATTTCTGACTAATTTTAAGATTTGCATTTTTCAGGTTTATTTTTCGAGTTTCCCAATAGGGGTTTTATTTTGATACTGATAAATAAATGAGCGAAGTTATCGATATTAGCCTAATGGCTGTAATGTCTACGGTTAAACCATATCCTATTCAAAAAATTTAATTGTGACAAAATCTTGCGGAAAATATTCGGTAAAATGACAGACAGCTTTAAGCCGCACTGCGATGCCGCCTTCTTTATGAAAATAAGAGTTTTTCACATCAATATCATCCAATACCGGTAACATAAAAAACATTAATTGTAGCACAACCGACCGTCGCATCATAGTTGTGGACCAAAAACCGCACCAAGCCTTTTAACAATAATTCTTGAGTTTGTCGATAAACAAATACAACACCTCTGCTTATTAACGTATCACTGATGTGAAAATGCATCCAACTGGATTATGTTAATGCTTTTCAAGAAACCATAAGATAAAGCTTTGCTTGTAATAGACCAACTTGAGTTCTTGTAAGAATTGAACATACAAAACCCTTGAGTCCTTATACCAACTACGGTCCATTATAGTTTCTGAAGTGTATTTCAAAGTTTGACAAGAACTTGGATTTTTGACAACACTTGCACAGTAATAAGCTCAGTTCCTATCGAACAACGCACATGGTTTCGATTATTCACGATTACTAACTTCTCTCACAATAGTTCAGTTTTTTTAAGGTTTTGCAATTGATGGTCAAGAAAGTGCTTCACGATCAACCAAAAGTGCTATTGTTTTCTAAACAGAGACTAGAAATGTGATTTTGATAATTTCAATGCGGTTTTGAAGCATATGTGTACTTTTAGTACAGGTAAAGTTTTTACTTCTCAAATGATGACAGCTTACGTATGCTGCCTTAAATTCGAAATGTAAACCCTTATTCGAAAACCCTGAAAATATCATTGATCTTCAAGCTTATGTTTGTGGCAAATTTGACATTTTCGATGGGTTTTGATGGCCTTAATTCTATTTCGACTCCGTAACCACTGTAAACTGTAGTTTTGGTAATATTACTTTTAAAGATTCGAAAAAATCACATGTATCAGACTGTTTTAAGGTGTGTCAACATTTCTAAAACTTCTCAAAATTATACAGAGTTATCCATTTTGGGTTTTCAAAAGTCACTGAAAATAAAACACATATAAAATACATCATTTAAATGACCACGACGCGAATTGTTGGAAGCATCGATTCTTTTGAGCTAATTTTCGATCACTTTTTAAAACATAAATGGGCGGTATCTCAGCCATAACTTGACAAATGTTGTTTTGTAAGTGATAAAAAGTTAAAGGTTTATTTGCATAAACACGGTCTTTCGAGTAGCTCCCAAAAAGAGTCCAGCTTTGTCAAATCACATTCTCTTGATAGCCAGTTGATATCGCCATGACGAGAAATTAATCGGCCAGAAAAGGTCTCGAGTTGTGTGTCATGTGGCACCGTCTTGTTGAAACCACAAGTCGTATTCTAAAATAGCAGGAAAAAAGTCAGTTATCATATGACCATAACGCTACGAAATAATCGTTCGATTTCGAAGAAGTGAGGTCCAATCACACCTTCGGACCAAAGAACGCACCAAACAGTGACTTTTTGTGGATGTAATGGAATCTCTTCAATTACTTGAGAATTCTCAGAACCCCAAATACGAATATTTTGTTTATTAACACCCACAGAGTGAACTACGGCGCCTGTTGTTTAAGCACCCATTCGAAGTATCTTCGACGTTGTGAATCGTCAGCTGGCTTCAGTTGTTGTGTGAGCTGGACTTTTGTATGGATAAAGCGTTAAGCGATATAATTCTGTAAAAGTCAGAAACTTTCAACAAAAAAAAAAAATAACTTAGTTTGACAGATGTCGAATTCCAGCCAAATATATTTGAAACTGCAAAATGGATAACCAATTATAATTAAGAAGTTTGATTTCAATATATTTTTGGTTTCTTCAATATTCGATTCAAAAATCAACTTTTATCAATTTTTAGTACTATTTTTGTAAAAAAAAAACTTCCTCTTCGATTTTTTTAAAAATTTTACCAGATGATGTAGTTTCTTTTATTAAGATTGTAATTCAGCCTTTTTTAGATCATCCGTTAAAGTAAGCTGGATGCCTTTTCCATCCAGACGCCTAATACGCCTGGTACAGTAACGATTTGTTCACTGAGATTTAAAGTTACACCTGTATCTTCTGCTAGCCCAATCCACTCTTTAACCCATCCTGTTTAGCTATGTATCGCTTGTAAAGCTGCTTTTTTTGGTAAGCGATTGCTGGGCATATTCTGTACTTTCAGAATGTAATCGACTTGCAGCTTCAAAGTTTTTGTGAAGAGGATAAGCCTGTTTCTAACATTATCATGTAGTTTGGGGTGCATGAAGGAAGGCGGTATGTTCGTTTTAAATAAAATCTCAGGAGTGTTTCCACAGTAAAATCTTAGGAGTTTTTCCACAGTAAAATCTCTCAGCAGTTTTTCCACAGTCTCAAATTTCCTTGCTCCCCACACCTGGGCTGCGTAAAACAGGATTGATTGGGATACTGCTTCGGAAACTTTATATTTACTGCTATGCGCAATGTTTTTGTTGTTGAAACATAGTTTCCATGCCTCGTTAATCGCGGTTTTAGCCTAAAGAAGTTTTTCGTTGAGGTGTTTTTCTATACTTAAGTTTTGGGTAAAATATACTCCTAAGTATTTGTATTTTTTCACTCTTTCTATGTTCTTATTGTTGAAACACCATTGTTCCCTTGAGCCTAACCTTCCTCCACTTTTCTTGATAACCATCACTTTCGACTTGTTTAGGTTCACTACCAAGTTCCATAATTTGCAATATTCCGAAAGTCGATTTATCATAAGCTGTAAGGATTGCTGTGAGTTTGCCAGCAAGACTATATCATCTGCCAAGAGTAAGGCTTTAATGACCTCTCCAGCATATCTAACATCTCCTGGTATTGCGTCAAAGATGTTATTTATAAATAGTGCGAACAAGCTAGGACTGAGAGCACAGCCCTGTCTTACTCCCGACTGCGTCTGAAACCATTCAGATACCTGCTTTCCATTCCATACCGCTGCTCTCGTGTCTGCGTACGAGTTTTGAATAACTCTTCTAAACTTAAACGACATCCCGGATCCAAACAACTTGAACATCAATGCGTTTCAATCAACTGAGTCAAATGCAGCTTTAAGATCCACAAAAAAGCGTATAGCTTTTTAATTTTTTCCCAAAAAATGATCAGCAATGCTCCTTAGAACGAATATATGATCGATGGTCCAGTAACCCGACTTTAATCCGGCTTGAGACTCACAAAATAGATAATTCGAGTCTATCCACGTATTCAGCCGCCTTAGGAGAATCACAGTAAACATCTTATAGGAAGCGTTCAAAAACGAGCTTCCTCTATAGTTGGCTGGATCTTTGTGTAGTTGCCTTTTTTGTGTATCGGAAAAATCAAAGCATCTTTAAACTGTTGAGGGATGATTCCAGTTTCAAAAACTTGATTATATATGTTTTCCAGGTTCTTAATCAGTTCGTCTGTGCCATATCTGTAGAATTCCGCTGGTACCCTGTCTGCACCTGCCGCTTTTCCATCTGGTAGTGCATTGACCGATACGCGAACCTCATGCTGGGAAATTGCATTGTCAATATCTCGTCATGAATATAGGGTTGGGCAATTGGGCATAGTAGATCATGGCTGGGTCCAACATTGCTGGCTTCAGCAGTTGATTAAAATGATTTCGTAGAGCAGAAGTTTCCAATCCACGACTGATAATATACTTCGATCCATTTAGTTTAAGGGCCAGGTTCCTAAATTCAGAAGGATTACTACATCTAGCTGGCTTTTCTGCCTCAGCTTCATAATAGTTTAAATTTTTCTCCTTACAAAGCGCTTTATAAATTTTATTGTGTTCAATATATTGGTTTTATTGCATTTCATTTGTTACTACTTCTAAACTTATTAAGCCAAACAAATGATAATTTTCTCACTCGCGCACAAATTGAATCAAACCAAGGTTCTTTAAATTTCTTTTTTTTCTTGACGATTAGCTTTTGTTGAAACCTTATACGTCTCCTTTATGAAATATTCAATTTTGATCAAACACATATAATTTTAATCGGAAAAGGAGTGAATTCAGTTTTGTTCCGTAATTTGAGGTCGTTGTATTCCTCTATTGGAGTTTGGGCATAAGTTCTAAGGCCACAATTTCCTCTCGTACCATTTCGCCACATTTAAATGTTACCACAATTGGCATGATCTGAATAGTTTCTTTCTTGAACTTCAAAATCAGTTATAAGTGAGTTTTATACATTTTTTTAAAGGCAGCACACTAAAAAAAATATGCAATTTTTGAAAAAAAAAAATGTTTTAAACTCAAAATGTGTTCAACAAAGTTAAAAAAAGGCTTAAAGTTTTTTTTTTTTAAACTTTAAGATTATCTACTATTGTTTTTTTAAGTAGTAATTGCTCCCATTTGTTTTTGATCTAAGACTGAAAACTAGATGATTTCATGTTTTCTAGTTTTTAAGAAAAAAAACCCTGTCGTGTATTTTATTAAGGAAAAACTTATTTCACTGGTATATTTTTAAATCATAAGACATACGTTACGTAGGTACTATTTATAAACAGACTCTCAGAAGCAATTGTGCATTTTATTTCGAAAGAAATTAGAGTCGAAAATCAATGATTTCGTCAGTTCTTTCACAATTCGGTGTAAAATACAAATTGATAAATATTAAAGATCAACATTTAGCAATCCATTTGTTGTGGATAGAATGAAATGTTTGATTTTCAATAAAAAAAATATCATAATTTCTTAATATAAGGCATTTTAAAAAGCCGAATATCAATATATTGATATATTGAACGATATGTAGTTTCTGAAAAATTTGCATAAAACTGCAATCTATCCCGTCTCATCTCCTTACATTGTTTACTACACTCCAAATTTAAAAAGCCGAATATCAATATATTGAAAGATATGTAGTTTCTGAAAAATTTGCATAAAACTGCAATCTATCGCGTCTCATCTCCTTACATTGTTTACTACACTCCAAATTTGAAATATTTTTAAACTTTATGGACAACCCACTTAATGAAGCTCTTCACCAAAATACATAATTTTTAAAACTTTTTTCGAAATAAAGTTGTTTTTTATTTCCACACATTTTTTCTGTTAAAAGTTAAAAAATTTTATATGCATACAAATCATTTAACTACTAAAATGAATTTATTGAAATTAATTTCTTCAATTCAGCTTTGTTTTGCTTTCATACATTGTTTTTGTTTCTGTTGATCGCATCAACAAAACATTGATCCATGATCTTAAAAAAAATTTTATTTATTTTTATAAATCATTTATCAAACTTAAGATGTCGCACCACTCCACAAAACAGCATTGACATATTTATTTTTAGTTTTATTTATAAACAAAAATAAAACTCACACTAATTGAACTCCTCTTGAAATGCTCGAAAAAAAAAAAACTAAAAAACAAGAACCGTAAAGTTATTATCCCCCGTCAGGCTTTAAAACTCTTTTTTTGTCTCCTTCTACCTCATGTTTTTTTTTATAAAATCATAAACATAACAACACAAAGATTTTATTGTCAAGAAAAAATATTTAAAAATAGAACAGAAAAACAATAAATTTTGAATGACACATGATGTCAATTCCTGGAAGATTACAACAAACTCTTTCATGCTCCTACAAAGTGAGCTTCACTTCTTCTTCTTCTTTTTCTTGAATATACCACTTCATGCCCTGCTTCCAACCAAGTACCCTTAGCCTCTATGGAGTTCAAAGAAAAAAAAAACATAACCTCACTCCCATATGTATAAGAAAAAGAAGAAGAAAAACTGAGGAACAAAGAATATAAATAAGCAAACGAACAAACAATAGCAAGCAATGTTGCTTGATGGCTTGAAAGGAAAACTGGTCAAAACCTTGAGGCTTAGGGTAACCAAAATTGTATTCCAACTCCTTTTGCACAATTTTATACGCCCCCTTTGTGTCCTCCCCCATATACGAGTATGTACTGTAGTGAACATACCTTATTGCTCTGGGTCGGTCTTCGGTCAATCAGCCAAAGCAGAACAGCAAAAGCAGTGAATGGAGGCACAGCGGGTGATTTTGGTTCCCTGCCCTGGTTCATCCTTCACCACTCTACAACCCCCCTTCCTTCCATCGATAAACGAAGCAATAACTCTGAGTTAAGAGATCGCAGACAGACGGAACCGATAATGATTCGCCACATATGCAAGACAGATACTCCAACTCAGATGCGTTAGTCAGGCATATATACACCGCGGTGCACTTGGTTAGATACATATTCAAATCAGAGTTGTGAGTTTAAAAAAAAAGTTCCATAGACCATGAGATTCTTTTTAAAAGCAGTTTTTAAATTCAGCATAAATACTAAATTTGAAAAAAAAAGAATTTACAGTGGCATTCATTCTCAATATCTCGCTATTCGTCTTTGCATTTTCTCGGTTGTCAACTGGTGGACCAATTTAAGTTGTTGTGACAAATAAGTGATATTTGGGAAATCGAAACCGTGTGCTCGCTCAAGATCAATTAAAGGTTCCGCCAAATAACTGAAAATGGTATAAAAACATCGAGTGTAGCCTCGACTGTGTGTGCACGTAGCCCCGTTCTGTTGAAACCAAATGTTGCCAGTATCCTCATCTTCAATTTTTGTGCAAAAAAATTCGTTCAACATGGCCAGATAACTTCTAGCTCATTTTCGCAGAAAAATGGCCCAATTATGCCTCTAGACCAAAAATCGCACCAAACAGTCAGTCGTTTTGGGTGTATCGGCTTTTCAATGTATGCGAGCAGGGTTTCTGTGCCTCAAATGCGACAATTTTGCTTGTTTACATACCCGCCAAGATCAAAATGAGCTTTCTTAGAAAAGATGATTTTTTTGTGGCAAAATCTGCATCTTTTCTAAGCGTTGTCCAAACATACACACAACCATATTCGATCAGCAAAAGGATAAAACTAATTATCTGTCAAATCGGACATGAGCTAAGTGTAAAGCCCCAACTATAACAGATTTAACCGAAGTAAGCTTATGTAAAACCGAACGAAAAGTTATCAGAAGTTATCGTCAAAACAAAAAGTAACCATAATAGATTCAAGTAACTTAAGCAAATGTCAAACGAAATGCGTTTCAAATTTGACATTTGCTTAAGCTCGAGCCATTTAAATAGCTCTTGCGTAATTGCGCGAAAGTTAGCGAAATTCAACGAAACTGAGCTGCGTATTGGTTCGTTCCCTTAAGCTGGCTTAAACTCGGTTAAGTCTATTATAGCTGAGGCTTAACCATTCAGGAAACAAGAACTAGTTGAAAAAAACGTTAGATGGCGGACCCGAATATTGGTGATGAAAACCGTGGGGTTGACGAAAACCAACGTTTGCCGAATCTTCGTTGATCTTTGGAAATAAGCATATAAGCATTCAACATACCACATTATACCGTTTTTGCGTAAACATATGTAGGACTTCAGGTTTCATCAAAGACTTCATCCCGTTAAATCAAGCAACGATCGAAAAATGTTCTTTACTGATGAGGACCATTTTTAACTCAAAGGCCATATTAATTAGTAGAATTGTTGGAGAATTACGGTCTCGGAAATTGAAGAATTAGCATCAAATTTCGTTGTCAATGTTTTTCTTTTTTGTGATGTTTTGGACTGGCCGACGGATATTTTGAAAATGAGATTAGTGCAACTGATTAAAGGCCTTAAAAATGGAATTTGAAATCGAGGACATAAAGTCTCAAAAATGATTATATAAAAATTTCATAAAGAGGATATTATACTAGAACCGTAAGCGTGGAAGCCAATTGGCTGGAACTCTTTAACTTTGTTATCGAAAGAAATTCTTCTTTGCAATGAAATAAACGTCTATTGATTTATCTTAAGGAATTATTTCTTTTATAGATCTCAAAATAAAGTATGTTATTGAAAGGCCCTGTGTACCAGTCTTTATACATATTTCATAAAATAACACACCAATATTGAAGTTGAAATAAAACATGAAAAAATTTAGGCAACTGTGAAAGAGCTAAGAAAAAGATTCTTGGTTTTTTTCTTGACTAAATATTGACTTGACGTCTTTAACGATGTTCTAAATAAGAACAATTTATATTTAATTTATCAAATCGATTAACTTTTTAAAACAAATATAACTATTTTAATACTATCTGACCAGACAGCTGTTTTGTGTTGTAGGCAATTTATTGGCAGAGAAAACCCGATTACATTGAAGCATTTCACATTCTTGATGGTCGGCTGACAAAAATATCATCGCGGAAGTTTAACTTAAGGGTAGACTGATGGGCATTTTTGGAAGTGTGATTACTACTATAAAATATCAATTAGACGAATGAAAGTGAAACTTGAGCTTGGACGAGAAAAAAAAGCATTGAGTGTTGTGCCTATTACAAATCCCAACAAGAAGTTCCACATCCAAAGGACATGAGTGTCAATTAAAAATTGATTTTTTTTTAAGCTCAAGACTTGAATTATAAGGTCCAGAAAAGTTACTTTTTAGAGGATCTATCCAATAGAGTTGGACTGTATGTTCTGTATAAAGTATGAGTATCTGTGTTTATCCGAGTAGATTCCCGAATGCGATTAAAGTTCAAACAAAAATAAAACACAAAGCCTTCTCGATGGACGACAACGAAGTCGACGACGACGACGACGAAGATCCAACGCAAAGACGCAAAAAATCAAACAAAAGACGCAGCCTTTTCGAGCTCTCATGTATATTCTATATACAAACGAATGCTAGTACTAGTAGCTTCATATGAATCTCGAAAGCTGGAGCAGCAACAGGCATTAAGACAAACATTCAACATTCAAAAGACGCACAAGAACACTACAGTAGAATATAAGCAAACATAAGCAATGAGGAGCATCAGCTTCAGTTTCAGCATCATTGATTCACAAGAAGAATCAGCATTCAGCATTTTTATTTTTGTATTCTCCCCGAAGAGCAATTTGCTTACTTTGTTGTTTTGAAGAAGCAATGGAGAACTCGGTCTCGGCTCGGGAATGCTTATGATGTCGAAGTCTCTATGGTATCGAGAAGATGCCAGGGAGGCAGTCAGTGTTGTTTCTACTATATCTACTCTTGCTTTGGGTCACTTGACGTCAGATAAAGTCTTGTTGTTATTTAAAAAAACATTTTTTTTCTTTAATTTTTATTTTAAGTCAAAGTTATGTGCTGGCTGACCTCCATTCTGATTATTATTCATTTTTTGAATGGGTGTTGTTCTTGTTTTTGTTATACGAGTATTTATTTACAGATCTTTTTTTTTTTAAGGAATAGGTTGGTCGTGAAAAAGGGTTGGCTTTACTCTCGCTTAATTTCCTCGCATAAATGTATTCACTTTATCAGGGAGTGTTTTAGCACGACTTGAACAACATGTTTAATTTACGTTTGAGTTCAACAAATATTAACAAGTCATGCGTGGCACATATGGGTGCGTTCATCAAGTTTTATGGGGTCTTGTCAAAGGTACATTCCTGGATTGTATTGTTCTTGTTTGAAATCTTCCGATTACTGTGTCCGATCTATGGAAAAATAGTCAAGAAGTTGGAGTTGCAAAGGACTTTAGGCTTGGGGTGATTTCTTAAACTACAGCTGCTCTTTTCATATCACTAAGGGTGATTCTTTATGAAGCTCTTAAAATCAGCTCTTACCATCGTCTAGACAGACATCAGTGACGCCATAAAATATGGAATAAATTAATTACAACCAAGAGCAGGTATTTCCGTTTGCTTGAGAATGTCTGATGATGTCTCATCAAGTTCTATTGTCAATTTTTTTAACTGCTTCACAGTCTATAAACTATAACTACTGCTAACAACAGCAAATCTCGTTAAAACAGTCATTTCGCAGCTATTTATTTTGTACGTACAATTCTGCATTTTCTAGTAACAAGTTTCAAAAATATCGCACATAAGGATCGTTAACATTTTTATTATATGACGGTCACTTCATGATCGTTTATTGATCTCGCATTCAATTTTGAAATCAACCATATTCAACCAGCCTATTTGCCCCTACTCCCTGCACTTAGCTCTCTGCATCTGTTTCCATTGGTTTTGACAGCGCTCTACGCCATCCATGCCACATATCAAGCCTCCATCAACCACCCTCATAATTTAAATACCCGCATGAATTTTTAACAGATACAAAAATGGTTGCTAGGAGTGCAAAATGCAAAAGTAATAAATTATTACAAGTTGCACTTGGAATTAAATGACAACGATGACGAATCGCTAAAATACCTAACCTAACTTATTTCATTCTGTGACACCAGAGGTTGGTTTTCTTTTATTGTGCGTTTAACTATTCTGCGCACAGTTGGCTTGGCGCATTTGTGAAAGATAGCACACGCTATCTACACGACAAGTTGTCTACGAGCATGTATACATATACAGTTGTCTAACACAGGCTGCAATAGAGACAGTGGTGCAATAGTTATGTCCAAAACGACAATTTAAATACAAAATGTAGATATAATAATAATTTGTGTAACTAGGGCTTCTGAAGTAGATTGTGAGAGGATAGGAAAGTCAGTTTAAATGACATTTGCCAAAGGAACATTGTTAGAAGAATATGGGTAAAACAGTGGGACCGAATATTTTACGTTATGCTACTTAACTTAAAGTTAAGGAAATAATAAATACATTAGATGGCGCGACACTGCTTTGAGAACTAGGACTTAGTGACTTATAACTCTCAACCATCCCTGTGGGAGAGTAATGTTGTCAGGTATGGAGGGAAACTAAAGTTTTAAGCCCATTCCGAACGCCACGGGTACGCTTTTAGAAAGGTCCACTAAAATCTATCATTTCAATTGTTAAGTTCAAAAAAAGTTTTTTGAAAACCGAAATTTTGTAGTAAATCAAAATTAGACTTATGTTAGATTAGATTAACATTAGATTAACAAATGTTTTATTTTTCTTTAAGTCTTCTGCAGATTATATATATATATAATAATAAACTAACATTTTTAGAGCATGGCCTAAGCCGTCTGCCAGTTGACAATATAAACTTTAAAGTAGATTTTAAGTAATTTTTTTTTGTATTTAAAAAAGTTCATCTGTAATTTTTTTTCTGTATGAAAGAGCAAGCTTGACAAATTGAAACAGGACTTTCCAATCAGCTCCATTGAGAATGGTTATCATTTCATCTTCACTCAGTAAACTCTTCCCAAAAACACTCCGAGATTCCATTAAGATCGGGCATCTGCAAAGGAAGTGGTAGATGTTTTCCCTTTCTCCTTGGTTGCACAAATTGCAGATTTCCGAGCGTTCTTCTCTATGCGGCATAAAGTTGAGTGGCAGCAACTCTCCTCTTGTTTTTAAAACCAGTGACATGAGGTCGGATGAGTTTTCTTCCTTGAAATAACTTCTGGTTGCAAGATTGTAATCGAGCATTGCGTAAATACGTCTGCTTGTCGACTCTCTAGCTTTTGTAATGAATTCCTCTCTTTTCTTCACATCAACTGCACTAATGAGATCATAAAGTTCAGCTTTCCATTGATCTGGCCTATTTTCGTTAAGAGTTAGCTGACGGTCACAAAGAGTAGCTAAGCTACTCCAGCTCTCGAACCAAGATGACTTCCTTCTTAAAATGACCATAGTTATTTTTTTGGGCAGCCTGTTCTCGTTCATGGTTAACGTCTTTATTATGTGGTCTACTTGCATTTTAAGTGTCGAAATGAATAGAGGAGGAAGACCCGTCTCGAGCATGAGAATGTGATTTGGAGTACTGTTTGGAAGCCTCAAAGTTCTCTTTAGAAAATATCTCAAAAGATATTCCACCTTACTGAATTCTTTGTGACCCCATACTTGTGCGGCGTAGCACATAACTGCCTTCGCCGTTGTTTCAAAAATTCGGAACTTTGAATTGAAATGAACGTCTTTGTTGTGCATAATGGACTTCCTCCACGTTGCATTTAGTGCATTTTTTGATTTGTCTAGTTTCTCTACAATGTGGTTTCTCAGATTCAGATTTCTTGATATCTTTACTCCTAGGTAGTTGTAGTCACTTACTACTTCGATTTCCTTGCTATCAAATCTCCACTTTTTGTTGCGACAGTTTGGGCCTATACCGTTACGAAAGATCATAACCTTGGATTTGCTAAGGTTTACCTGAAGCCTCCATTTGTAGCAGTATGCAGCTATTCTGTTTATCATCAACTGGAGACTTTCAGGCGTTTCAGCAAATATAACAATGTCATCGGCGAATTTTAAGGATTTCACTAGAAGATTTGCTGTAACTTTTGCTCCACCCTGTAGATCGTCCTCCATGTCGTCTATAAAGAGTGCAAACAAAAGAGGGCTTAAGTTGCGACCTTGTCTTACTCCTACTTCCACTTCGTATGATTCCGCTATATCGTTGTTGAAAGAGATTGCAGATGTTGTTGATTCATAAAATTTTTCCAAAATGCGTCCAAACTTTGTTGAAACACCTTTGTTGTAAAGTTTAAGCATTAGAGCTTTTCTGTCGATGGTGTCGAAGGCAGCTTTAAAATCTATAAAGAAGGCATACAGCTTCTTTTTATCTTTAATGAAGATGTCCGCAATGGATGTGAGTGAGTAGATTTGGTCTATCGTTGAGTAGTTCTTGCGGAACCCGGCTTGAGACTCACCAAGGAGATGGTTTGCTTGAACCCAACCGTAGAGTCTTTTGTATAGAAGCCTTGTCAGAATTTTCATTGAAGAGTTCAGCAAGGATATTCCTCTATAGTTTGCAGGATCAGTGCGGTCACCTTTCTTGAATATGGGAGTGACGATAGAATCCTTAAAATAAGTAGGTATGCATCCGTCTTCGTAAGCCTGGTTAAGCGCTAGAGTAAAGTGTTCGATGAATGAGGGTGTGCTGAATTTGTAAAATTCCGGCGGTATACCGTTGGATCCTGGAGCTTTGTTACATTTCAGTTCATCCAAAACTGCCTTTACCTCTAAGATACAGAAGGGGGCGTCCAAGGCGTCATCCGCCTGAAAAGGGATAGCAAATTGGAAGCTCGTAGTAAACTTGTCCTTTGTGAGGTTTTTGAAATGTTCGCATAAATCCTTCAGCTCGATCGGTAGGCAAGGTCGCGGTAATTGACTGTCGTTGTTTATAAGGCGTACTTTGCTCCAAAACTGTGACGCGTTCCTGCAACTTGAAAGATCGTGTGCAATGTTCAAAAAGTATGCTTGACGCTTAGACTTAAGCAAGGCTTCTAAAGTTTTGTTAGCGGACAAATATTCAGGCTTTAGAAAGGGGTTTTGAGGGTACTTCCTTACAAGCTTTAACCAAGCAAATGATTTTTTCCTTGCTTGTGAGCAGTCTCTGTCAAATTATTTGTCACGAGGAGTAGAAACCCTGTTATTGTTCATCCTACAAGATGTTGGTATCGATATTGCTATGGTATCATCAATTTCGGAAAGATTGAGGTTTGTATTGAATGGAGGTGCAAGCTTTAAGGCGATGTTGGTGTCTAACGCTTCAGCATACGTATTCGCCATCGATTGTTTCCATTTGTATTTTGTAGCTTTTGTTGTGCAAACCTCTACACGTTGTAGACTCATTGGTAGCTGAACTGAAACTTGGATAGGAAGATGGTCCGAGTGAATCTGTGATACAACTTCGAAGTCATTCATTAGGTTACACCAATCCCCATTCACCATAGCATAATCAATAACTGAGTTGCCCTGAGGACCGATAAAAGTGTAGGCACCATCAGCGTCTCCCTGTGTACTTCCATTGCAGATACCAAGACCAAACGAATTACAAAGATCAATAATTTTCTTTCCTTCTCGGTTTACAACAACATCTTTCGAATGACGGTGGTTCAATTTCAAAGGTTTGAGTTCGCTTTCCAATGATCCTGTTCTAGCGTTGAAGTCCCCAATGAGCATGACGTTTTTAAGAGCTGCAATGTACAAATTGTCTTCAAGTAAGTTAAATTGCCTATCCCAGCTAGTGCAGTTTAGATATACAGGAACCAAGGATAAAGTATGGTGGTTGGATTTGATTTCAATATACAGAAAGTCTTCGAGGTTCTTAAAAATGAATTCAACACCTGTTGTATTTAATTTGCAGCCCATCAGTATGCCTCCGCTAGCCCTTCCTTTTCTATTAATTTTAATTGCTGGTTGCCACTTAGTTGTATGATTCGGGAAATATGGTTATGTTGTTAGCATTGAAGGAGATCCACATTTTTTAAAGACGAATGTGAAAAGCTAATTTGAAAAAAGGATTTTTAATGACAAGATTTACTCTAGGAGGCTTTGTCAATTCCTCGCAAAAGGCAGTTTCCGTGAAACAATCTTTGGATGGCACAGGAAAAGATTGAATCCTCTCGCATGCCAGTCCTACGCTTTTATCATCAGGGAGACTACAAAAAATAAGACACTGGTAACTCTCCAATTTAGCTGTCAGAATTAATTTATTTCAAATGAGGAATCAACATTTTTTTGTTCTGGAAAAGTCTCAATCTTTAATCACTGTGGTCTTTTTGATATTTTTTAACTTCTATTTTAAAATATAAATTATTTATTTATTTTGAATCTGATGCCTTTAAATGTTTATTTATAGTTTTTGAAATATTATATAGTAAAAGATGACTTTCAGATATTAAATTGTTTCTTTAAGAGTTACCATCATTTTACCAGAAAGCAATTACGGTTGATTCTGATTTAAGGTAACTTTTGAGAAAAATGCTTTCAAAGATTGGTATTGAATATACCATATATTTAAAGAAAACAAAACACTAAAGATCATTATTTGGAACTATAACCACTATTTTGAAAAACGAACGTATTGTATTTGAAATCAAAAAATCAGAGAAAAGGATTACTACGCTGCTTCAAGTAGTTCAATTGATAATAATAATTTATGATTAAGAAATTTGGGGCTTCATTTTTTCCTATAGCAAAAAAATTTGATATAAGCTTCGAAAGAAATCCAAAAAAGGTGAGTTGTGGTGGAAAGCATTCGTTTTGAACACTCCCTCAATTGTGTTTTTAAAAATTTTACGGCGAATAATAATGCATTCTTTTTTATTTATATTTAAAATTTTGACTTTATGGACCGTAACCAAAATGTTCTACTTTTTTTTGGAAACGTATCAAGGCATTGGATAGATTTTTTTAAAAACCCTTTAATTTTTAAGTAAAAATTGATAAAACAGAACTTAATCACGTTTTCAAACCCCCCCACCCCTCTTTCTTCCTAAATGATTTGGCTTGGTCCAAAGTAAGAGGCCTTCGTTTTTAGGGAATATTTAGAATGTTCAAATAAAGCTTTTATAAGACCCTAACTTGGTTCCAAAATATTATTTGTATTTCTATAACATAAAGTTCATTTGATTTTTTTCAATATAATGACTTCAAAATTTTGACAAAGCCTTTTCTTGAACTGAAAATAATTTAAACATTTTCTTACACATTAAGCCTTTATCATTTGTGTTTCTTGTAATTACTGGCTTAAATTAAGGCTGCAAAATTTGGAGCTTTAATTTTCAAAGCTGAAAATAAGACTTCAGAGCGAAATTATAAGTCTGATTTCATTAAAGAGAATGTTTTTTTGGAGATGTGGTTTTGAGGAAGAAATACTATATTCATATAATTTAATGTAACGGCCAAGAATTTATGTTCGTTATAAAGATAAGGTTTGCCAATTTGTTTTCAAAATTATTTCAGCTATGTGCCAAACACTGCTGGCTCAAAGAAATTCTAGGTGAGAGCCCAAATTTTGACCACTTCTAGCAGAAATTGGGACCGTATATCAACTTAACAATAAGACACCAAATATTCTCATATAATTCGTCAATCTTCTTGGGTTTCTCGTAGATACACGAATTTATATAATACTACCAAAAAACAGTCTAGCATTGATAACTCGCCAACGATTTTGGAAGCCAAGTGACAAGTCCACAACGCGACATAATGCGATCACCAAAAGTGTCTTTGAACCTTTGAAAAGTTGTCCGGAGTTTGCCATAAGAAGTCTTTTCATTATAAAATGGAAAAACAAGCTGAATGAAAGTGACAGCTGTCAAAAAGACAACATTTAATGTTTTGTCAGGTTGAAATCCAAACCTCTAAAAAAAACACAAGTTATTAATAAAATCTTTTGAATAAATTGTGAATTAGGAACATCATCAAAAACTTCCGTACGTTCTTATATTTGGAATGCATGTTTTCATTCTAGGCATTTCAAGAACAAATAGAATTTCGGATTTAAATATATTTTGTTCTACAGATAATAATATCAAAAGATGCAAAAAGAACTTTCAAAAAAATATAAAGTGAACATATTGGTTCATAATTAGCAAAATCAAAATAAGAATGGGACATATTTTTGATTGCAAGTAACTCTGGAACCAGTAACTCTTAGGACCCAAATTAAATTTTATATTATAATTTTTTCACATATCAAAAAGTAAAATGTTTGTCTATTCAAATGTTTTGTGAAGAAAAAATTAAGTTTTACGTTGTTGATAGACATGGGATAAAATTTGAACTGAAAGTTTTTTTCAACAAAAACAACTTAAAGTTATTAAAAATGTTTAGAATATCAAGGGAATTAAAGAAGGTATTGACTTTAAAATTGTTTCATTCTATACAAAATATTGTTGGTAATTTTCTTCAAAACATCATATCGGCATTTTTTTAAGAAATAAAAGCGCTTCTTAATATAAGACTGCGACTTAAAAATCTCGGGAAACAGATCAAACTAAGTTTTAAATATGCAAAATGTTGCTTTTGAAGTTTTAGTAAATTTTTTTACAAACATCGAAAACCTCCAAAAAATATAAAAACTGTTCAAAATAGTTTACGACTCAAGTATTTTATACCGTAAAACTTTTTTGTATCTTAAACGAAATGTTTTTATTAACTTTTCCTAAAAGTTTTAGGAATATCACAGACGTTAACGAAGAGGTATTTATCAGTGTAGGTCACATCACTCTTTTTAAATAATTTCGTTTCAAGCTATTCTCTTTTTTAAGGAAATTTAATTTTCAGGAACATACTCCCAGGGGATTTAATTTAATTTCGTCTAAAAATTTAAGTTTCATGAGAAAAGTATTTTTTACTAAAAATATTTGTCTGAATTTTTATAGCGGTTTCAATCAATTGTTTTTACTTTTTAACGCTTTTGTTAAAATAGATTGTTTTTTTAAAACTATTTAAGAATTTGAAACATTTTTTAAAAATCAACTCCATTCATAGTTTCCTTCCATTATTTTCAATATTTAATTCCTTCAAACTACTTTTCCACTGTGCGTATATAAATTTGTACAAATGCGAGTTCACGCAATTATTCTCCTCCCCCGCCCCCGCACTATCTCATCAAACCTAAAACCTATCACCGCGGCTGACTATACAAATACAACAACCAACAACAACGACCACGACTACGACGACGACGTATAAATCGTTTTTCACAAATTAACAACTTTATTTAAACTTTTTTTTTATTTTATTTTTGCAACATTTAATGACTTTTAACTATATGGTGTCTGCGTATTATGTACATACATACGTCAGTAAAATAGTCATAGTTGTTGTTTTTTTTCTGCTGCTACTATATTGAACATTAAACGCGCTTATAATGCCACAAGATCTTGCCATGTCTATAAAATAAATACGTCGATGCCGTGGCAGAATAAAACGCATATGAAACAAAAAGGGTTCAAGGCAGTTTAATCGCTATCGCTAAGCGATTTACTACTGCTACTTATATGTACTTATATGTTTATAACATTGCAGCAACGCAGTTGCAGCTATACACAAAGTGCAACGCACCAAACTATATTGAAAAATAAAAATACAACGAAAAAAAAAATAAAAAAAATTTACAAAATTGATGTGAATATTGTGGTGTGCTTGCGGAGAAGAGAAGATCGCGATGCGTTTTGCTTTTAATGGCACTTTCAATTAGCAATTTATTTAATGCGTGCATTTTAAATAATTGTTAATTAAGTTTGGTTGAGGAGGCGTGGGGAATCAAAATACAAAAGAACACAGACTGAATAGATTTTGTGTGAAAAGTGAATCAGTAATGGTTGATGAAGTGTTTATTGGAAATATGAATATCTACGTGCATCATGCACTCTGTCTGGGTTTATAAATTAATTTCATCAGACTTTTATAGAGGTCACAGGTAGTACGTACATATATAATTATGCATCTAGCTGCAGGTTCTTCGGAAATCAAGATTTATTGTTTAACTTAATGAAATTAATATTAAGTTGATTCATTTAGAAGTTTGTATGAATAAGCGAAAAAGGACAAAAGGAGGTGCTTTAAAGTTAAACTGTGTGTTTTGTTCTTTTAGTTTAAGCTAAAAGGTCATGAAAAAGCTATATTGTGTATAAGGAGTGATTTTTGAAGAGCTGTCGGAAATTTAAAAAACACTTATAATTCAGCAAAATTCATAAACAGCTAGGTTTAACATTTTATTAACTTCCCACAGGAAGTTATTGTAATGGGTCCGATTTGTCAAACTGAAAATTTTGACATTTCTCGACGTTTCAAGTTCCCTAGAGTCGAAATAAAAGATTTTTAGAAAGATGTCTGTGCGTGCGTGTGTACGTCCGTACGTTCGCGACGTTTTTTACGTCCTCCATAGCTCAAGAACCAGAAGAGATATCGATTTAAAATAAATTTTGTTATACAGACAATAAGGCAGAAAGATGAAGAAAGGGCTCTCAAGAAAATTGCGTGAGTGGTTTTTTTACCACAGCAGTTTGAATAAAAGTTGAAAGTTTGGTTAACCCTAAATATCTTACGAACTAAAAACTCTAGAAACGTGATATCAAAGAAGTATATTTTTTGAAAAATCTCCATTAAACGTTTTTTTTTTATAAATCAAAAAAACTGAAAAAAATTTGTCACCTCCAAAATTTTACGACTGAAATATGATTTCATCTCCAAAACAATTTTGTGCAACGAAGTATAATGTTTTTGACATCTGATAAAATTTTGAGAAAAATCGAATTGACAGTTTTTTTAATAAAAAATAAAAATCTAAAAAAAACATCATCAAAGTTGGTAAAAATTGAATATCGATTCAAATATCTTTCCAAAAACTTGAAATATGGGCTTCAAACTTATTTTATCTTATAAGAAATATTGTTTTCAACATTCTGAAAAATGTTGAGAAAAATCGAATTGATAGTTTTTTTTACACAAAATTAAAACCTAAAAAAAATTAAATTGATTTTCGACTCAAATATCTTTTCAAAACTTTAAGATATTGGTTTTAATTTACTTTTATCTTTCAAAAAATATTGATGTCAACATTCAGTTAAATTTTGAAAAAAATCGAATTTTTTTTCTTACCCAAAAATTAAAAACCGAAAAAAAATTAACAAAAGTTGGTAAAAATGATTTTGGACTCAAATATCTTTTAAAAAATTTGAGATAATAGCTTCTAACTAATTTTTACTTATAAGAAATATTGTTTTCAACATAAGGACAATTTTTGAGAAAAATCGAATTGACAGTTTTCTTACAAAAAATAAAACTCTACAAAAAAACAATACTAAAACTTGGTAAAAATTGATTTTTGACTCAAATAGCTTTTCAAAAATTAAAAATATTGGCTGCAAACTTATTTTATTTCACAGAAATATTTTTTTCGATATTCAGTAATTTGTATATAAAAATCCAACAGTCCGTTTTTTCATAACAAATTAAATCTACAAAAAAAGGAGGTAAGTCTATAGAACCATGTGTTATCACAACGGACCACCTACTAGTCTAAGTGAGTTGACTTTTCTGTCAGCAGCCTCTTTAACCTAACCTTATCTAACAGGCTGCTCTTCACTCCAAATACTCCAGTTTTCGAAATCCTTAAGAAAGGAAATACCAATCAGCCAGAGAACTATAGAGGAATCTTGATTCTCAACTCGCTTAGAAAGATTCTAACTTCAATTCTTTATGAAAGGTTGACGGAATGAATTGAGAACAACAACCGACTCACCATATTCTAGACAGGATTTCGGTCAGGTTCTCAACACAAGCCCATAAACTCGCTCTGACGAGTATTGCCAGGAGATCGATTTAGCAGAAAAAGAAAATAATATGCCTGTTTTGTGGATTTTAAAGCAGCCTTTGACAGGGTAAATTGAATAGCCTTGATGCACAAATTGTCATCCTTAGGAATTTCACGTAAATTCTTAATATTTTATTTCAACTTTCTTGCCTCATCTACTGCATCAGTTAGGGACAGAACTAAATTCTCTGAAGGGTTTGAAACAACATCAAGTGTCCCCCAAGGGTGTATATTGAGCCCGATATTATTCACCTTGTTTATTGATGACGTTTTTATGTACTTCCGGGTTTAATATTCTTTGCCGGTATACAAATCAAAGTTTTGCTCTACGTCTACTCCGACGATTTAGTTTAATGCGCTGACAAACCATCTAACCTTCAGCTGCAACTCAACAAATTAAATATATTTTGTGAACTCTGGACTCTCTGCGTCAATACTAACAAGACAAAAATAATGATTTTTGAACCGCGGCAGAGAAGAAGACTCGCAGAAGAAAATTAGTCTCTATATAACGCGCCTATTGAGGTCGTTTATTATTTTAAATATCTTAGAGTTTTGCTGTCTTACAATTTTAATGTTTCGAAACACGTAAAAGAAAAAAGCAATGAAGCCAAGGGAGCTCTAAGCTTAATATGGCCTATGTTTTACTCTAGCGAAAAAATCGATGTTAAATCCAAATGTCGTGTTTTTCAAGCAATTGTAAACTGCTGCATTTGCTACGGTACCAAAGTTTTTGGATATTTACAACTGGAGGAGTTTGAAGTCGTGCAAAAGGTATTTCTTCAAACACTTGTTGAGATTGCCTTCTTCAACACCTTATTATGTAGAGTCTGGCATAACACCTCTTTACAATACAAACCTTAAAACCAACTCAGACTACATATTGAAAGTTATGAGGAGGGATGAAAGAAGCCTTCACAAATCCATCATGACAAGTCTTATGCAAACAAATGCCTCCCCGTTTAAGGTATGGAACCAGATAGCTTCTTCAAATGGTAGTAATCTCTTCTTTTTGGAGTCTAATTTTAATCAATGACACCCCATGTTCAATGATCTGATCGCCAAAACTGATTAAACATATCTTCAGTGAACATCTTTCAAGAAACTCAACGACATTATCCAGAAATGTGTATAGAAACCTCAACCACCAAATAACATCACACGCTTATTATTTCAACAACGAGTTTTCTTCTGAGGCTATAAGTTACCCATTTAAGGCCCGAGTCGGGATACTGAATCTTAACTCTATGCCGCATCAAACTGATCTTCCACAAATCTGTAGCCTTTGTAACATTGGAGAAGCAGAAGACATCACACCGTGTCTCCAAGAGATTCGACGGCTGTATTTCGAACTGAATTTTCTTTCCCCAACTCGGCTCTATGACATCCTTAATGGAGGTTTTGTATGGTCAACTGTCTGCAAACATGCTCTAAATTACCGCAATAGCTTTCCATATATCTACAACCAGTTATTGCAATTGAAGGTTCAACCAAAGTTTCCTAATTATTATTTTGCGTTTCAAATAATCTAAAAATTGATACATTTTTTGATTTCAAAATCATCTCAAAATTGTTGAATTCGCACTTGATACTTTAACAAACTATAAATTCTCGCACAAGTTGTATTCTGCAAGGCTTTACATATAAATCCTTCACCAAACTTTTCCACGTAGTGCAGTAACCGAACCCGAATATCTGCGAACATGGCAGAATCGAAAATGTACGGTCATCACTAGCAGTGACCGATATAGCTACGATATTAAATTTAATTAAAAAGAGGTGTCGATGTTCATTAGGTTTGAATGAGACACGTTAGACCGTAAAGTAAAGTAGCAAATTTTAACACGTAAGCCAGTTCTGGAACAGCTCTAAGTATCCTGTAGGAGGAGTCAAATTTAATGAAAGAAGAGAGAGTTTTAAAGGAGGTATCGATGTTCATTAGATTTGAATTCTTGAATATTACTATGATTGGGAAATCGTTCTAAATTCAAGTAGTACGGGTAAAGAACGAATCTCTGTACTTAATAATGTGACCAAAGCTTGGTCGGGTGGTGTATTGTTGAACATTTTCAATAGCCACATGTATTAGGCTATTCAAGTGACGTAAGTAATTCAACGATGATGCCATCAACAGTTAACTTGAAAGTTCTTTTTTTAATACTGTCCGAAAAATTGAATTTGCAGGAGCACCAACCTAAATATTGTAACTATATTCAAACTTTTGACGTATATAGATAAATGTAAAAGCCTGACGTATTATAGATAACATCCAGATTAGAGCTGGAGAAAAACTTTTTGCATCGCCTTAGAAATCCCAAACATCTACCGATACATTTTCGTACAGGATTGTTCCAAAGTGGTGGTTGGAGATACATACACCAAGAATTTCGAGGTTCCTTATGGCAGGTGCCAGAAGTGTGGTACAATTATGTTTTAACGATAAAAAGGAGTATTGTTAATCTAAGACCGACTTTGAAAAGCTGAGGTTAATATCTTTAACGAAGCATCTACTAAGTTGAGTTGAAGTTTCAGGCAGGAGGAGATCATTAATAAAAATAAGACCAGGGACCAGACAGAGCCTTGGGGCACTCCAGGATTATGTCGTTTTTAGTCTGTAATCCATTTAAAATTGCGTGTATTGAACAGTCAGAACAGTAATTTCTAATCCAACAAAGAAGCTTTCGCCGAAGAGACCTTGATGTCAAACTCTTTCAAATGCTTATAAAATATCAAGTGCAATAATCTAGCTTTATCCATAAGATCAATCGATTCCTCAAGAAAAATGTTTGTATTGAGATAAAATAGAATCACTTAAATTAAAGTGAAATTAAAATTTTTTATCTTTTATGAAATATTGTCTTCCTATTTTTCCACCCAGGGTTTTTGAAGCTTGCAGTAAATGAACTAAAAATCACAGACTTCAAATCACTAAAAAATAACTTTTGTTCCCATTAAGTTAGGAAAACCTGTTATATAATTATCTAGATGGTTCTTTTGAAATGAAGATTTATTGTTTTACTTAAAAAATTTAATATAAAATTATTTTATTCAAACTGTCGCTTATACAAACAAGTGAAAAAGGACATAAGAAAGTGCTACAGTGTCAAATTAAATTAAAGTCCTTCGCTTTCTGTCATTTTCCACTTCTTTTCTCTTACATATTTTTTCAACGAAAAAAAAAGAGACACAGAACTTATCAGCAGACCTAAACAAACTGACCTCATTGAACTGCATTGTCGACGACGACGACATTACTACACCCACGCTGTAGGTTAGGTAGGTAGGTACCAAACCAACATGGCAGTAATCTCCTTCAACCATCAACATTCTGCCAGTGGTGGTGGTATTCTTCTTCCTCCAGTTTATTATTCCTTTTTCTTTTTTTTTTCTTAAACTCAAGAAATATAGAAAATAAAGAACTTTGTTCCTCGTGTCTGACGATATGAGTCTTGAGAGCCTTTTACTCCAACAATAGAGCCTCATTCAATGAATAGAAATTGTACCACCATCAACCAGCAGCGCCAACCACCTCCAGATACTTTAGCACCGTAAACTCGATGTTGTCGTCCGTTTACAAAAAAGAAAAAAATATATAAGATACAAATCAGCCTCTCTCTGCCGCCAAAAATGTTGTTAAACATGTTTGGGCAGTTGTGTTTTTTTTTTTCGTATCGTTGTTGTATAAGAACAACAAAATATAAAAAAAACGACTTTAAGCGCACATACTCCACTTTTTTCTTCTTAAGGTTTGAATTGAAATTTTCACCAAACAGAAAGTATCTCAAATACCTGCGAGCTCAATGCCTAAACCTATTTATTATATTCTACATGCTAACTGCTTTATTTTTCTGGCTCTAATGCATTTGGCATTTTATGAAGTAGGAGTTCTTCTTTTATTTTTTCTAAAGGTATCTATGTGCCCATACCTAGTTTATGTTGTAACTTGAACAATTTGCCATTAACAGAGTGAAGATAATAAAATGGATGTAGTGCATCTTTCTTATTTTTCCCCTCGTTGTTTGTTTGCTAACACTTAAGATAATTCAATTTGATAGTTCTAGACCATGGTTAAGCTATGATGATGATGATGACGACGATGAACCGAATGCCTCAGGCGTTCCACCATACACCATAGCTATTCCACTCTTTATCTAAACTGAACAAAAAATAAAGCATTTAGCTAAATTTAAAGCCAATGGGGTTCCATGGGTCTTTCTTAGAATTTCACTTAGCAATCAGATGCTATTTATGGAAAGTTTCACTATTCTGTAGTCTGTATTCTCTCCCAGTCTTATTTTTGTTTAATATTAAGGTGAGAAGAGGTTTTGAGGGCAATGGTAAAATGATTCATATTAAACATATTCAGATATGTTTCAACCAGCCTTTGCAGAAAAAAATTGATGATAGCCGGAGTGTAGAGGCTTCTATAGTTGACCAAGTTGTATTGTTCACTATTTTTTATAAGTTATCTTATAAAAATGATTTGTAGCCTTGAGTGACAATTTTGATTGAATTAAAAATTGGTTTTACTGATTTAAATTATTAAATTACTTATATAAATTTAAACAGAACTTAAAAGTTCAATATTTAAATACACCCTTGACATTTGTTTAAAAACAATTGTATCTACTCTAGTTTCAATCCCATGTTTACAAGTAGTTATGTAGTACACTCAACGAACACACCCTCCAAAAATGACAGGAGAGCCAAATGCCAACATTTTCAGCTAAATTAAGTATTTAGTACAGTTTGTAAGTTTGTCTTGACAGTACAGTATTGAATCAGAATTTTTGTTATTAATACAAAGTTGGTTTGTATTGATGGTAGATTTGTGAAAAAAAATCCAGTTAATACAAAAATTAAGAAATTGTTTATTGTTCAAATTTTTCCAAAAGAATTTCGAATCTTTATTTCTTTCTTCTTTTTTTTTTAATTCTCGAAAACTTATTGAAATAGAGATTTAATAAAGTCTTAATAAAGTCAAATATGTTAAAAAATTGGTTGATAAGTTTTTTGAAGTCTGTAAGTTTAAGCTCATTTAAAACTTAACTCAAATTACGCAAATGTTCAAGACATTTATTATTTATCACTTTAAGTTACTTCACCTTTAAAAGTCAAAACAGAGGTGTCAAATTCATTGTACAGCATTTTTTGCACTAAAAATGTTTGTTAAGCTCCGATAGCAAAATCGCAATAAATGTTGTTTTGGTGTATGCCTTTAATACAAATATTTAAAATAGTCTTACACCTCTACAAATAATTATTAAAACGTCATATAACAACAAGGGTGTTCCAGTACCCCCAGCAATTAAATTTTAAAGTGGTTTAGGTTGTATTAGTAGACATAAAATCAGTTCAGGGGTTTCCAAGGAGCTTTCATTTTAATATTCAAAAACAAGTTTAATTTTTCAAAGGTTTTTATTTTTCATCATAATTCATTTTGATGCATTTGAGGGACCCGGCCAGAAAAGTAATAACATTGCTGTTTAACGACCTATTTAACTGAACTTTAAAAGCCTTGAGGATAAGTCTTCATATAAATACAGTATATTGTCGTTTTTTAAATGCCTAATTCAAAGAAGAATCGGTTCAACAACACTTTGGGATACAGCAACAATATTCTCAGCTGTTTTTATTCGATGCTTCTATTCATCAAATTACTAACTTGCCCCAACAACTCACATTATTCCAGCGGTTTTAGAATTGCCGAATGAGAACGGCCTTCGTTCACCATTTTGACAGCAAATTTTAATAATGAAGGCATTTTTTTGAAACGTATATCGTTCCATTTCTATTAATAGATTTGTATTTAGTTGTCAAATTTCAAAAAATATAGGGGACTGTTTTGAATGAAAAATGACATTATAGAAATAGAAAATTTAAAAAAGGATTTGACAACGAGTCCAATTTTTATAAAACATACGCCACCTTGTTTCAAATGCTTAATTGACATCAATTTTTGAGTCAGCTTAATCTTTTATGGGTGTAATCCAAGATCCTTATGAAAAATGCGAGTTTATTGAAGGAATTGACAGTGACAGTTCTATACGATTAGTAAAAGTGTGCGTTCACAAATTAAAGTTAAAAGTTCAAATTTCAAGTTCCAATTTGAAAATATAATTGGGTTGTTAATGCTGGTTTTAGTGTTAGAACTGTCATAACTGTTGATGAAATATGGATGTACGGTTATGATGTCGTGACCAAAGCACAATCGTCCAACTAGAAGCATCCAAAGTTCACCAAGAGAGAAAAAAGCACGTCAAGTTCGATCAAACGTGAAGTTTTTGCTTACTGTTTTCTTCGATTTAAATAGCAAAGTGCATCAAGAGTTCTTACCACAAGGTCGTAAAACGCCCAGATTTATTGAAAAATAATTCATGGCTTTAGCACCAAAAACAATACCGTAGTCATGCTTCAACCTCCGTATTCACCAGATATGGCTTCGTGTAACTTTTTCCTGTTTACAAAGTTGAAGAAACCCATGAAAGGACGGCGTTTTTCCTCGATGAAAGAAATAAAGGCTGAATCAAGAGTGCTTCGAAGATAGAGAAAAACGCTGGCTTAAGTGTATTATATCTGCCGCGGACTACTTTGAAGAAGACCACATTGATTTAAACGAATAAATAAATATTTTTTTCAAAAAACGAAAATTACGGGTACTTTTTGAACACACCTCATATCTTGATATGGATAAAAAATCTGCTATGTAGATTCAAGTACATTTCGGACAAACGTCGTGTTAAGCGAACGGGTCAAAGGGCTAGAAAATTCTTTGATCGTGATCCATCTTTTAACAAAACCTAACGTAGATTTGGCCTTGTATATTATTTTTTCAATGTGAAGTAGAAAGAGAACAGGGCCTAAATGACTACCTTGGGGAACACCTGAAAAGGCTACATTAGGATTGAAAATCAGCGGATTTAAATCGGAGATAATATTCACGATTTTTATCAGGGTTAGTAGTAATTCATTCCAGAAACAGAAGGTCAAAACCTAAGAATAAGAGTTTAAAGAGTATAAGATATTAAACAAAAATTTTCAAATGCTTTACTGAATTCTGTTAAGACCATATCAACTTTATTCTCGTTTTTCGATTAGCCCATTGTGATACCACGTGGATCTAGAGAATTACTTCTTAATAGTCGAACCATTTTGAGATTTTATAAAGAAAAGAAGATATATGATATCCTTTTTAGCTAGTTCACTGGGATTATAAAAGAAGATATATAAAAATTAATTTTCGCGGGTACTGCTTCTTGCGAGGAATTGACAATTCCTTCAAGAGTAATTCTTGTCATGAAAAAGTGCTTTCTCAAATTAGCCGTTCGGATTCGGCCTAAAATTGTAGGTCCCTTCCATTCCTGACAATAGTACTCGCACACAGGAATGGTTGCGGGTTGTAAGTCACTAGGCCCTGGTTCACAACGGACTGTTGCGCCACTTAATTTATTTATTTATTTTAGTCTCCCAGATGAAGTTTGCGTCTTAGTGAAAGAGCAGGGGGGTCATTCCGTAAAACGATTATCGTCAGACGATATCGTTTCGACGATAGTTTCACTTCACGTAAGACGATAATCGTCAAAGTGATACCGTCAAAACTATAGCGTTTGCACAATAGCTAAGTAGGTATCGTCTGCTATTAATTTCCATTGACAACTAAGCAAATTGAAGCAAAAAAGGTTCGGTGTAGTTAAGTTTTGTTACAAAATAAAAACTCAAAAATATACAATGAATTCTATTACGCATGGTTTTATATACAAGCATTAGTAATCTCTCTTAATTTATTGTTGTTAAATAAATAAACAATTGTAGTTTTGGAATTGCAAAAGAGGACTTTATTATGATTTTATAAACAATAAATTTGCAAGACGGTTGTCGTTCTACATACATAATGTAACATTCAATATTAAAATTTGTTGTAACTATTGAAACTTTGGGGCGTAGGAACATTGGTATATTCGACAGGCAACGATTTTTGTATCGTTCTTGCACAAAGCACCAATCCAAATTAGTTTTGGAAACAAACAAATATTTTTAAAGCCAAGTTATGTTCCCTGTGGATAAAATGAAGCCTTCACTTCCTTTCCTTGGACCAAATTGGATTTATTACTGCAGCTGATTTACAAAAATATCAGATATTGGACAAACATTTTGATAATATTGTTTTATCTTCGGCGGCAACAAATTATAACACAAAAAGTGACAATAAAAATAAACATCACAAAATAGGTGGCATGTTTATTAACAATACATTTTTTGCAAATTTTCAAAATTTTTCATAGAGAAAACTCAAGTTTAATAACATTTTCAAGCTATTGAACAAGCATTATCTTTCGTTGAGTTCATTTTAACATTTCAGTCATAGTATAATATACTCAACGAACTTATACTGAAAACGATTGAACGAGACGATAGTGATAAAGTTACGTGAAGCAAATTATTGACGATATCGTTAATGATAATCGTTTCGTTAATTACGGAATGACTCCCCAGGGCAAGTGCAGAGAAGGTGAGAGATTGTGTCCTCTTTTTTCTTGTCCATACAGCTCCTGCAGAAGTCATTTGAGGCTATACCAAGTCGTATTACGTGTCTGCCTATAAGACAGTGTCCCGTAAGGACACCTATTAGGGAGCTAATATAAAGTCTGCTTTGAGATAACAATTCACTAGAGCGCTTTAGGTCCAGTGGCCTTCTCAATTTCAGGTGAAATAGGTATGACGGTTACATTTTTAGCGAGTTTATTGGGTCTACAATTTCCTGTGATGTCTCAGGGTCAACTCGTAGGAATAGTTCCCGTAGCTTGTTCCTTTTTTTGCCCAGCGAACGAAGTCTACGATTATACCAAGGCAGGTTTGATGAAGCAATCCTACGTCGTCGGTAGAAAAGGACATGCAGTGAAATTAAATAGTTTAGTTCATTGTAAAAAAAGGTTAGTGGCTTTTTCGACAAACTGACTGATGAGTTATCTAAAACTATTTTTTTAAATACAAGATCAAGTTGTCGGTTGATGTTACTTAGAATGCCAATCACTTGTCTGAGGTTTTAATCCGTTAAATTATCTACAAAAAGACATTCTTTTGCCGAGGAGGGATTAAAAGTGTAAGTGGTCTGCTATTTTCCTTTTAAGCAAAGAAATAATAGTTGCAAATTGTAAACAATAACGAAAAGTTTTAAGTTTTCTGATTTTGAATTGACTATTGAAAAAAATGGACTTTGTATTTCGTTCGTGTTTCCATTCAATAGCAAATATTTTAAGATCAACTGCATATTTGAATATTATAAAACTGAAATTGGTTGTTATGTTTATGTATTATTATTTATGTATTATTACTTATTTGCCGATCACACTAAAAGAATCATTGAAAAATTTGGATCTTAAAATTTTTGATAGACCGAAAATGCCGACAAAAAAATAAACAACTTAAAAAAAGTTAAACCGTAACAATTTTGTTTTTTCATTGCTTTTTTTTTATTTTATTAAACTTGCTTGCAGCTGCATTAATCCTCAAAAACTTTTGTACGACCTTCAGATGAATTTGCGTAAGTTAGCATTATTTTCATTTTAAAGTCCTATAACTGAATAATATTTTCTTGCATGTTTGGAACATTTCGCAAATATTTTAAAAATGTCTACAAAGCTATTTTTGCATGGCGTTCATTTTGTAACAATTCAATAAACATATTTACATATAGATATTAACTTTTCGTGTCAAACATATTTAAACCATAAAATTCTGCTTACCATTTTAATAATGTTAAAAAACACAAATTATACAATTTATACAACATGTATAACAATTTACAAAAAAAAACTGCATACAAACTTATTTAAAAATAGCTTCGAAATGCAAAAGACAGAAAAAGAAAAAACAACACCAAATAACAAAAAACTTAAACCCTGCAATTTGGTTCGGGCTTATGTGCATCAGACAAATGTTTTCAATGCAATTCTTGGCGCACTTTCAATTTCTAAATTTACATTTGACTATTTTTAAATTTTTGTTGTTTTTACTTCATTCCATTTACATAGCTTCGTATTCGTAGATTGCAGTTTGGGTGAATTTGAAAATAAAACTTAAAAAACTCTTGCTGAGATTGAAAAAGTCATTAAACTTACCGAAAACAAAAAATTTCCGCCTAAAAGTTTGATCTTCTTTCTGAAATGTGAAATAAAAATAAATTCAAATTAGAAGGGCTGCGTGTAGGAAAGTAGACATATGTATTTATTTTAAAAAAGATGCACTTATGCAATTTCATGAGAAATTTGAAACACTTCTATGTTCAATAATTAAATTCTTATTAATCTTACTTCCGTTTCCGGAAATACAAATCGAAAAAATAAACAGAATTTAAATTTATGTTTTTATCGTGAAATTTAAGAAGGAAGACATTTTCAGACGATAACGTCATATAAAATTTCTGCTAACTTGCATTTTTTATTTATATTTATTGTTTTTGGTTGAATTTTTTGGGGAGGCTAATAAAACCGTCGTCTGCGTCGGGTTTGTCGTCGGTGGGTCGGCAATGTAGGAGTGTCCACCGCGTCCACATGTGAAAATGTGTCTAGCATACTTAATTTAATTTTTTTTTCTTTTCGATGTTAATTTATTTATTTAATTTTATTTTTTTTCTCAGACAAGAACCAGACTTTTGATCGTGTTTTGTTTTTGAGGAAGGTCAAGTGTTTGTGCGATGAAAAATTCATTTATTTCAAATGAAGGCCATTTTGACTCGATTCTATGATTTGAATGCGTCATTTTTGGTTCGCCGAAAAAAGATAGCAACAGCAGCAGAAGCGCGGCAAAGCTATTTAAGGAGAATTTATTTTTGATTTACAATTGTGATTCGATTTTAAAATATTTGAAACACAAAACAAAACAAACAATAAAGTGTTCGCATTTAAAATGTAGGGAAAGTCATAATGATTTATTAATATCTTCTGCTTACAATAAGAGCGAGAGAATATAACTATTTTGAAGGAAAGATGTGGGCATTGTTATTATAGTCTGCCAACCACCAAAGACATTTAAACAATCATCAAGCTTCTTTAAGAAACAAATAATGGTTCTTTGTTAGATGAGGAGCATAAGACAAAGTAAAGACTATTAATCACACACAAATCTATGTGGAAGTAAGAAAAGCCTGATCTACGGATATTAAGAAATTTCTTGTGTATTACTAATTTATTTTCATTTTGACTGATATTAATTTTGGTATAAGAAAAACAAGACAAGTTATTTGTTCTTAAAATCGATTGAATTTAAAACAACAAGAAAAAGGACTAACTTGTTTTGGGAAGAGCTCATAATGTTGTTCTGGACGTCAGAGATTTGAAATATTGAACATTGGCTACGAATTCCGATTGGATAAAGAAAATCACTTTATCATTAATGGTATGATGCATTTAAAGTTCGTTAAATGCGGTGTTTTGGTTACAAACTCACTTCCAAAAGGAAATCATTTAACAGGATAAGGTCGTTTTCATTTAGCGACCATTTAAGTAGTATTTTCTTACTTATCCAAATGGATTTGGGAAGAAAAACCTTGCCCTTAAGATTATGAGCAAATATTTGTTTGAGTTATACCAATTTTAAATAAATCTTATAACATAGAAAGATCGAAAAATTCATGCTAATATTCGTGCTTTAAGGAATGCCTTTCATTTTATTTTACAATTACGCACGATTTCAAACTTGCGGTTTAGTACAGATATTGTTTCTTTTGCCGTACTACATGAATGCAGAATGTTTTACCTTGCTCAGTATTTTCAAATTATTGCAATGTGCAGCTATTGAAAACAAACACGGATCAGTATATCCTTTCAAATCTTATCACACTTCCTTAATTGCTTACATTGTTTGAGGTAAGAGTTGTTTGGACAAACCTTAAACACAATGACAATGACAATGACAATGACAATGACAATGACAATGACAATGACAATGACAATGACAATGACAATGACAATGACAATGACAATGACAATGACAATGACAATGACAATGACAATGACAATGACAATGACAATGACAATGACAATGACAATGACAATGACAATGACAATGACAATGACAATGACAATGACAATGACAATGACAATGACAATGACAATGACAATGACAATGACAATGACAATGACAATGACAATGACAATGACAATGACAATGACAATGACAATGACAATGACAATCTTGTCAGTGGGGGATAAAAATTCACCTTAGCACTAAATGTAAAAGAGTGACACTACTTTTAAATAGGTGAAGAAGCACCTATTCAATTTACTTTCATTGTTAGCCAATGCATTGAGTTTAAAAACTTTTAACAATTAACATAAATAAAAACCAGAATCACCATGTTAAAATATATCTTAATGATTTATAAATACACTGATCTTCCTAACTTCCCTTAAACCTACTACAATATTAATCTTAAATCTTAAATATTTAATTATTTATTTGGGCAACTCAAACGCAAAATGTAAGCCCATTAGCAGAGTTACACAAAATCTTCAAGAACCATTCACCGATCTTATATGAGATGTTTGTACCTCCATAAATCTCCAGAGTCTGTCATATGAATCCAATTGACGTTATATATTACAGTATATAAAAAGATTAAAGTTACATACCTACATACATATATACATCTACAATGGTACTTATGTTGCTAGGTACCTCCTTCTCTAATTTAAGTCTCACAAACATCTTAAATTTTTCATCTTAGAGTCTTTTAAAAGTACCTCGGTTGGTACATACCTACACTTAGATTTAATTTTATAAAAATCATCCCACTGTTACATCATCATCTTACACCCTTAGAATTCTTTTACTTTAACTGAGAAAACTTCAATATAATTATATCCTTCTTCATCCAAATGCTTCAATTATGTATACCTATGTACCTGCTTAGGTATATGTACCTGCATCTACTTTAAAATGTAACTTTTTCTTTAACACTTAAAAACATATGTATTCAAAATTATGAAGGAACATTCTTAAATGTACCTTCGTAGGAATATAAGTACGTTTCCAAGTACCTACCTATCCACATAACATAAGTGGTTAAGTAAACCTACCCCTATTCAAAAGCCCATATCTCCCTGTCAAATAAAATCTAGGTAGGTGGGTATGTACCTAGAAATTCCTAAGCTACTACGAGTGCAAGTTGCAATTAACAACGACAACAAAAAATGGAAAAATCTCACTTACCTACTCACTACCACACCTCCACACAGCTGATCTTGACCTCTCCACACCAAAAATAATAACACATGCAATTTGCTTTCAATTCAAATGCACTTTTATAAAAATGTATCTATCTATCTATCTATAGGTACCTACCTACCTAGCTCTAGCTGTGTTGTTTTAATTCATTTTTTTTATTCTTCTTCTTCTTCTTCTTATTCAACAACAAAGTCAATTAAAATAAAACAAAAAAATGGAAAAAAAGCTCCAAAAACCTAGAAGCACATGGCAGTTGTTCGTTCTTAACGTAGATACAAACCGCCATATGCTACTTCTCGTTAACTATCCACCCCCGAAGCCGAAACTCCTGTCTCCTGAATCACGTTTTCACAATTTTCACAACTGAAAACGAGAATTTTCCGTTTTTTGTTTTTATTCATTTTTAATATCTTCCTTGAATTCAGAAAATCAAAATAAAGAAACTTTTTATTTTGTTTTCTTAATTCAAAACTAAACTTTAAACAACAAAATTAAAAAAAAAAACTTATATACTACATTTTTACAAACCAAAAAAAATATAAAACAAAATGGTGGGTGGATGACGAATTGATTCAGATTCAGATACAAGTAAAAGATGTTTTAACTACGAAAAATAAAAACTCACACAACCAAAATAATCTTCGGTATAGAGCTGGATGGCTCTCGCATAAGTTCGTTCGTTTTCCTTCCTTCTAAAGCGCAAAAGTCGAAGACGACGAGAGTGAACCTAGGTATATACATAGATATATGTACCTAAGGTATGCGAAAAACTGAAGACATTGCCGGCATTTTTATTCATTAAATTTTTGCAAACCCCATATTATTTTATTTTTCAGCTTTTTCGTTTATTTTTCCAAGGAAAACAAAACACGATATTGTTTTTCTTGTCCACGAATTTTGTTTTCTTAAATTTTTATTTTTGTATTTTCCACTCGTAGCCTGTAGCCGTATCCGTAGCCCGGCGCTGCTGCTGCTTCTGCTTTTGCTGTTTAGATATTTTTTCAATGTTTACACATCCGTAAACAAAACAATTCTTCTCTCTCACAGGTTTTTGGTTTCTATTTTTCTTTCCATCTTGCTTTTTGTTTTTTTTTTTAAGTTTTATTTTCTTTTTTTCTTCAGAATGCCGGGTTTATTTTTGCAAAAATAAGACAAATAAATGATAAAAAAATAACAAAAATGTCGGAAACTGACGGCGAGTGAAAGTATACACGCAAAAAGCCCGGCAACAAACACTAACTAAACTAAATTGCAAAGCTTTTCCCACGTCGAACATCAAAAAACGAAACCAAAACGACGCTACGCGACGCGACGACCAGCGCAATTATTATTATGGCAGCAGCAGGGGCAGCAAGTCAGCAAACAAAAAAAAAAAATACCTAAAAGTATCTCTAAAATTCTATACCTATCTATCTATCTGATGGATGCATTGGTATTGAATTTGAATTGACCCCTTCAAAGCTTTCGGAGAGTTATACTCAAAGATGAGAGAGAGAGCGAGTGGGAGTAAGTTGAAGGGAGACAGAGATAGAAAGAGCGGGAAAGCTTAGACATCCATACAGATACACGAATACTATTCAGATGCACTTATTTTGTTTTCTGTTAGATACAAAATTTTAAGGGGGATAGTTTGTGCATTAGTGTTAGAAGAATCGTAAAAAACCATTAAGGCAACAACCAACAGAGAAGAGAAGTGTTGTCGTGGCGCTTTAAAATGTGTTTGGGGACAACACTGACGAACTCAAACCATCAAAAACTTCTACCAAAGTGCAAAATTTCACTGAATAAATCAATTACCAAATTTGAACTTCATGAAACCGGCCTAGATCGGAAAACTTATTATGAAGGTTTTTAAGCTTAGGCCAATCTAGAGCACATTTTTATATTAGTTTCTTTTGTTTGAAAGCTGAAAAAGAACGTTTTCCAGTAATTTGAAGACTTCTTGTTTCTCAAATTTGATCAAACGGGAGTAGTTTTAAATCCCACCTCGAGTTTATATCAGATTGATCCAAAAAAAAGTATTATGAACACATTTTTTCGGAATAAAGTCTTAAGAATGCACCCAAATTAAATGATGCCTTTGTAAATATTTGAATGAACTTTGAAATTACGGAGCTATATTGTCAAAAATTCTGTCCGTTATTATAAGTTTGTTTGATGAAAACTATGAACCAACATTTTAACCATTTAATAAAATGTTAAACTATTTTAGTAAGTAAAGTTAGCTTACAAAATTTAAGTTATTAAATAGCTCTTAAAAATCACAAACATTTTTAATTTCAGATTTTTCGAATAAATACATTTTAATTTCTAACATTTTGAATGAGTTATTCTGCTTCCTAGGTTACGATTTGTTAAACAAATTTTTCACGAATGGGTATTTTTAAAAAGTGGTTTGTTAATAAATAATAGTTTGTTTAAAATGTTTGAGAGAAAGTTTTTACTGAAATTGTTGATATTGTTATTAAGGAACTTTTTTTGATTTCATGTTTAAAGTAAGGGTTCCCGTTGCACGATTTTTTTAAGTTTTCTAATTGAAAGCATACTTCACTGGTTTTTCGAAAGAAAACTTAATTACTCGTAAAAATAGACACTAAGACATGTATTTATAAAGAAAAAATCGTTAAAATCCCGTGTTTAGGAAAACTACAAAACGAAATACAAATATTCCAGACTCTAATGAAACTATGGTGTAGTTTTCCTAAACACGAGAGCTAAAATAACTAATGTCGCCTTGCTGCCTGTCTGTCTACGACGCCACTGCAGCCCAAACTATTAGGTCGATTATGTTCACACTTGGAAACTAAGGTTTTAGACTGATTGGCTTTTGGAACGTTTTTCCCTTTTTTAAGAATTGTAGTCCCCATACAAAGTTTTTAGCCAAAAATCGAAAATTCGATTTTTCCCAAAAATGAACCGATTGATTTTTAATACATTTTCTCTAAAAATTTGGTTTCTTAACTTGTTTTTTTTTTGCAATACAAAAAATATTTTTGTATTGCTCTGGAGGGGTACTGAAAACTCCCCTCTTAAAACCGTCAATTTGTTTTTAAATTTTCTCTGGGATTGAACCGGGATGAACCGATTCCAATAATTTTTTGTGCACAAACTCTTATATTTTCAGAATATTATTTGGTAATTAAAAATCAACATTCAACATTTTTTATCTGGATTAAAGAAAAATAAAACATTTTTTTCAAAATTCGTTACCTTTACAAATGGTCAACATTTTTTAACGAAAATCAAGTATTAAATGGATATTAATACCTAATATATTCTAAATAACTGCTAATATAAAAAAAAAATTATTTAAAAAAAACTGCTGACCAAGTAATTGTAAAAGAGATCGCATAGCAGTAAAAATCAGGTAACCTTCCAAATAGCACTTACATAGATCTTGTTTTTTTAAAAAATTCTCCAACAATGTTGATAAGAGTATAAACTTCTTAATAAAAATAAAAAAGAACAATTATTTAGTTTCAGATTTTTTAAACATAATTTTAATCGGCAAAAAGACATTTTCTTAAAAGAATTATTAAAAAAAAAATAGGTGGTTTGTAGATTTTTCAAAACTAAAATTTGAAATTAAAACAGTTTTAATTTTTAATATAGAACAAAATGTATAAAAAAAGTTCCTGGTCTTTATATTTTGAATAACGATTCGAACTAGAATTTTCCATTATTTTGATTCTAGGACGTTATTTCAGAAAATTTGTGAAGCTTTTTTTTTATTTGTTATTTTGGAGATCAGGCCTCACAGTGATTAGTAATTGAATATTTGCTATAAAATGTACTAACTGAGTAATTTCAGGTTATGGTATTGAGATAATACTGTGTACAATCAATTACAAGCAATTTGTCAAACATTTTAATAAAAATTTAATCTTAGTAAAATGTTATGAATACAATATTATAGCTATTAGACACACAAAATTGTTAGATCAAACGAAAGCATTACGAATGCTGCCTTCGAAGCACCCGATAATGAACTCTGAAATAATCCTCATTGATATGAACTGTTCGCTGAGTCAAAAAACTTGCTGCCAATAGCTCTTCTATAACTATTACTTTTATTAGAAACATTTTAAATACTCATTTTCATCTTGGGAAATCGGATTCCTTTTTCTAAAACACAATACTTCACGAAAAAAGATTCTGTGATGTAACCAAATCTTCAAATTTGTAACATATTTGACAGTTTGGTCGTACGCCCAAATTTGGTCATAATTTTCTTACTTATTCGCATGATCATTTGTTATTCCATTTGGTCCTTTTTTTAAGAAATTGAAAAAAACTCGACTCTATTCTCAAAAATAAAATGCAAGTCAAAGCAAAAACACGATTATTGAATGCATACGCTGAATTCATTCATTTTACAATTTATTAACAGATGGCGCAACATTTCAAAAGCATTACATCTCAAGATCATAATCTTACGGATAAAATTGACATGTCAAAATTTTGAGAAAAGGACAGTTGTCATAAAAATGGTTTAAATGAATATTGTTTTCGAAATTTAGGTAAGTTTTAATAAATATGATTTAAAATATAACCAGCATAAGTGTTCATATATGCGTTTCGCCCCGGTGTAATGGTTGGGCTCATCAGAAGATGACCATGTTTTCCCGAATAAATCGAGATTCCATATAATGCTATTTTATTAAAATTAAAAGGTGTTCAGGAAAAACATTTCGACTGTTTACAGTCAAATATTTCTTTTAGGTAAGTTCGTTTATAACTTGATGTTATTGCTGTGATCTCTTCTAACAAATTTAAAAATTACCAAAAATATTTTAAATATGATGAAATAGTTTGATTTCAAAATCTATTTTGTGAACGAAATTTTTAAGTCGAAACCCAATTTTAGCAGCATTTAAGTGCCTACTAATTTTTGTAGTTTCAATTTTTTTATTAAAATCCAACAGTCAGTTTTTTCAATGGAATGTCGGAAACTATATTTTTAAAAGAAATTAGTTTGTAGCCAATATTTTTTTTAGTTTTTCGAAAGATATTTGTCGAAAGTAAATTTTTACAAACTTTTAGTAATGTTTTTTTTATATTTCTATATTTTATAAAAAAACTACAAATTCGATTTGTCTTCAAATTTTACCAGATGTCAAAAACTTTATTCGTCGTTGCATACAATTATTTCAGAGATATAACCATTTTTTGTTCGTTAAATATTTTAGGTGACGTCTTTATTATCACGTTACAATATATTTTATAATACAAAATTTAATTGAAGTAGGTAGCGTTATTGGTTTGTGAGTTATTTTGGGTTAACCAATTTTCAATTCAACAAATCGGATCGATTACAATAATTACATTATTTTGGTCCTTTATTGGTACAATGGTCATTTTTATTGGTCATGCAAATTTTTTCAAGTGGCCACCTAGACTTTTAAAACTTGAACAAACTATTTTAACAACATTTTGTGTAAAATGAAGAAGTTTTAAGATCAAAAATAATCTTCATTCTCAAGTTACTAAGGCGCAAACCAATTTTTATAAATTTTAAGTATTTTTGTGCAGTTTGAGTATATTGTGCAGTATTTTTTGTAGACGTTTGTTCTTTATAAACAACTAGAGATTACAAATTTTCAAAAATTTGAGCGAGTATAAAAATTAATAGCTTGAAGCCATATTTTCCAAATATTCGAGTCAAAAATCAATTCATAACAACTTTTATTAGTATTTATTCTAAATTTGTATCTTTTTTTAAGAAAATTGTGACTTTGATTTTATTAAAAATTGCACTAGATTTCAAAAGTTTGTTCACATTTACTAAAAGACATCCCTTTAAAATCATTTTTTTTATATTTTAGGGACCTTGAAACGTGAAGAAATTTAATGACTTATTATGGGAAGTTTAAAAAAAAAGGTAAACTCTATTTCCTTACTGAAATCTGCTTCATCCTTAGTGTAGTAAACAAAATATAAGTACTTAAATCTCGTCCTGCCTCACTGCAAGAAAACACTGAATACCTCAAATACGGTCATGCATCTTAATAGTCTTTAAATCCTAAGACTTCACTCTTAAACGAAAAGATAAACAAAATAGCCCAACGTATCTATCTTCCATACCTCCATATATATAAATTTATAGCTTCAAGTATTATTATGCCATAATAATTTCATTTAAGTACTTTTATACTACTTCTTCCTTGATTTTGCTTGGTAAACTCTTTTACATTATTATCAAAATTTCGTATCGTATTCGTATCTATCTTAATTCATAGGTACATATGTAGGTAAATTACCCTGCGCCTGCATACCAACATAATATTCAAAGATTTTTAGTATGTAAACTCGTGTAAGTAATATTCCATTTTCATCTGTGATTTTTACGAGCATTTTTCATAGGTATAGTAGATAGTGATGGCATCCATTTAAAGAATGTATCTTAGTTCAATTCAGTCTATCTAGATATATATTTAGGTACCTTCCCTAATGGGTCGTTCATCTGCTACATTATCTATAACCCTCTTCTCTCTCCATTCCTTTTAAACATTCATTTCATTTACGAACAAAATAAATAAAAATTGTAACAAACAACCACACATCACATTATATCTGTAAGATACATTTTTTTAAATATGTGTACACAGAAAAAGTAACAAAAAACATCTAAAAACTCTGAGAGTTCTTGAAGACACATTCAAGAGTAAAAACATCTGCTAATGACGTCATTCGACTCTCATCTTGTAGCAAGTAGCTTCACAGTTCAGATGCAAGAAGACACTAGAACAAAAAAAAAAAACAAGAAGCTTTTTTCCACCTACATTTTAGATACATTACGAGTACGAGCTACTTCACCAAAATTACAGAGATAGATACTTTGTGTATCTACGACAAACGAACGAATATACAAGAATGTATCTAGCTCGATATTTCATATAGCTTAAAGTGTATGTATTCTAACTTTATGCAAGTGGCACGGGTTTAAGAAATTCCCCATCTTAACGCCGCCACTACCGCCACCGAAGCCGCAGAAAGATACTTTACTCGTTCGTATAAAAACATTAGAATGATGGTTTGTTGTTGCAATTAAATGTTTGATTTTTATTTTATTTTTCTAGATTTTATAATGAATTTAAGTGGCTATATGCTCTTTATCGCACACATTTTGACGTAAGCGATGGGTGATCGACTTTTTAGGGTAAATGAACGATGCTGCGTGATGGCGATGTCGATGGCTTTTGCCGCCAGTAAAGCTGAAGCTTTTATTATTTTTTCATTTAGTTTTCACTATCGAAATAATGCAAAAATTCAACATAAAAATAAAACGTTTTATTGATTAATCTAAAAATAAATCAAAATAAGTTTGATATTTTTGTTATCAGTATTTTGTAGTTGTTTTTCTTTCAAAGTCGTCGCCTCGGTTGTCGGCATCGTCGTCGCGTCGTTCCTCACGTAAATAACAACTTTATACGTTAAGGTAGGTACAACTTGTGTTATAGGAATTTACGTACTACTATTTTCGTCGAACTTTTACAATCTATCTTTACCTATTTTTGTATTTTTGTGTTTTTGTTTTTTAATATATTGTGTTTTGAATGCAAAAGTTATCGGTGTTTCAGTAAAGATGTTGGGGTTGGCTTAGTTATCTGTTTGGTGAAAATCAACCTTTTTTTGAATTATTCTTGGGAAGTGTATTTTTGTCATTGAATTAAATTTGCTGTAAAACAACAATAATTATTGTCTTAATTTATTTTGTTTGTAAGTTATTCGATTTATTTTTATTTTGTAGAGATTTTTGTTTTGGTGCACACTTAGAAGCAAGTTAAACATTTGGCGCACTTTTAAACGACGTTTACTGAGAAATCAATAAGTTTGGTAACTAAATACTTGACTAGGGGACGAATACAGTGAACAATTCTGTGAATGGAAAACGATTTTGTATTAAAAAATAATTCTTTGTTTGGCAAAATAAACTAGAAAAATCAAAATAATTTTCGAGATTCCCTTTCCTGAAGCTTAACAAATTTTAAAATAATAAAAATCTGATATTTAGTTATCATGACATTTAAAATACTATTAAACATTAAAGTAGTTTAAAAACATTGTACGACAAAACACGTTTACTTTTCTGTCCCACAAATAATACAATACATTTTTGATGGATTGAGTTGTCCCGAATTTAAATCTTGCCTAATATTTTTTTTATCGCACTCGGTTTTTGAAATTCTTCTTTATACAAATGTTACAGGCACAGTGTTTTTGAGCTTTTGTAAAACACAGTCTATTTCTTGTTTTTAAGATGCAATTTAGTATTTTACATAGTTTCTTTTTTAAATTCTCTTTTGACTTTTGCGTCTTTGTTTGAGTTCTAAAGTTTTGAGTTTTTTGAGTTAAATGCCTTCATTATTGTTATGAAAAATACGTAAATCTTTACGTCAATTTTAACTGTTTTCTAAAAATTTAAAAACACCCGGTTTCAACATTAGTTTTGGTTTTTCGGTTTTAAATATTTTTAACATAAATGGTTCAGCAGTTTTTTGAAGATGTATGTATGTAAGGCCCTAGTTAAATATAACAATTTAGGGAGATTTTTCAAAATACTTTACAATTTATTAGAGAGTATTTAAATAAGGGGTTTCATCTCGGAATGAGTGATATTTATATGGAAAGTTGTTTTTATTTTTCTTTAGGTGTTCTAAACGTTTTGTAAAAAGTCACGTACAATTTGGTTTCCGCGTGCGAACGTTATGGACCATCAAAAGACCTAAAAGAGCATCTTCGTTTCATTTGATCAAATGCTACTGTCATGGTAAAGGTTTTTAGTTCAACCCCTGACTTTCTCTATTAAAATTTCTTGTTCACTTAAAGCATCTTCCAAGATCTTGTTGTTGTCATGAAAAGTGCATTCGGCATATAAAATGTAGGTCCCCTCCATTCTTGACATTAATTGCACACACGACTGGTTGAGAGCTGTAAGTCTCTACAAATGATTGCTCCCCCCCAATTTTGTACAAATCAAATGGTTTTAATACCTTCACCAAAATGTTCAAATATATAACTTGTTAAAATGTTTGTTCCAGTAATTTGTTTAGATGCTCAAACGTTTCAGAGATAGAGCAGAAAGTGAGCTCCGCTTAGAAAATTTTTAGTTGAATTTCAAAAGCTAATATTTCAAAAACATGACGCGATAGAGTTAATATGAGTAAGGTCATCAGGACATATGGAAAAAGAGATGATTTTGAACACAGTTCTTAAACTTAAAGCTTTTTTGAAATTTCTAAAAGTCAAGTTTGTCTTATGGTGTTGGAATGATGGATGGTCAGGGTGTCCTAAAACTTATGCAATATTTGAACTTACTGACATTTGTAAGGTACATTTTTGGCTACCATGTTAACAACAAATAGTTTGAGAACTTATTGATGAGGATCAGCAAAAATAAAACCTTAAACGAGATAAAACGTTTTAACTATATTAAACGTCATCTGTTAGATTTTGCATTTATTTTACAATTTAATACACAAATGGTGATCATTCCAATCTCAAGTGGACAATGAAACACATAATAAGAGTGAATGTGATGATTTTGACTTAAATTAAATGTCAAAAAATGTTATTCTCATTATTTTAATCTTTTTATTTTTATAATTAGAAAAATTGTATTGTTCAATTTTTTATTTTTACATTGTACTTAATCACTTTCACTTTGTAGCTTCTTTGTTTTGTTTATAAAATGAAGTGTGATTTACATAAATTCTCATTTTTGAATCTGGAAACTTTGTAGAAGATATCAAGAAACATATTAATGCATTGTTAATGTAAATGGTGGGAATCGTGTGATTTCCGTACTTAAAATGTTCTGATAAGGATACTCTATTCGTATGATGCGGTTTTGAAAATTATATGAATATAACTATTCATGGGAATGGCATGAAGTTCAGATGGAAAAGAGGTTAAAATAGCGATAAATCCAGTTTGAATTTTACAGATAAAGTATTATTATCGAGAAAAAAAGAGAAAGGAAAGCAGGGTTGGTAAGGTAAGAATGTTTCTGTAGATTAAGGTTTTTTTTTTGAGGAACTTTTAGAACTTTTTCAGTGAAGTTTTTAATATTTTTTCAATTTATCATTATTATTTGGCATACGTGACAACTTATGTAAATATAACTGATTAATATAATTTTTGCAACCTCTTTTAACTTAACTGTGAATTAATTTTTCGAAATTTACGAACAAATAAAAAAAACATGATAGTAAAAACAAATTTAGACATCTTTTGTGCGAAGAAGGATTGATTTGTTGATTTTTTTTTAACATTTTGTTTTTCATCTGGCAACACTATATTGTTTAAATATATTGACTGTTTTGAAATGCCGTTTTTTTATTAAAAATTTCCTAAAACCCAAAATTGGTCCTAAAAGTTAAGAACAAAATGGCCAAAAACGCAAAGTAAATGCCCTAACGCTCAAATAAATTTTAAATAAAAGAATGCCCAAGTTTGTCTATATAATTTTGCCAAACATAATTTTGAATTTTGAAATTGGGTTTCATGGCATATGGGCTGGGTTTTGTGACATTTATTTTGGGCACAACGAAGGTTATGATTTCTACCATTTCTTATCACTAAACACTATAGCGAACCCAAGCAGAGGGGTTGCAGGAGACATCATGCCCCAATTAACATATGTCTATTTAACTGTTTATATGCACTTTAAGCAAGGAAACCATTTCGTTTGATTTTACTTTAAAATTTGGCCTTATTTCACTTTAAGACCTATTTATACGCTTTCTTGACATTCCAATTTTTTGGACGATCTGACATTTTTTCATTTAATGTTGTCGTTTGGGCTATAAAATTTTAAACACAAAACACCGAAGTATCCAAGCTTAACAAACATTTTATCAGAATATACAAATTATACACTTAGTGAAACACCTGACATCTTTTGGGCAATATTTTAATTTTATGCAATATCATATTGATTTTGAGCTTTGCGGTGTTATCTTTTGGAAATGTTTTTGGGCAATATGTATGAAATTTTTAATATTCTGGCGAACGCTTCTTTTTATTTCGAAGTTCATAAAACACAAAAAAGTTTTTAAAGTTTGGTAATTTTTCGGGCATTTTTAATTTGGGCGATATTGTTTTAAGTGAAAAGACATAACGTATTAATATTAATACTTTTCAAAGAGATTTCTTAAACTTTAACGTTTTTTTAAAGGGTGTTTATTTTTAAAATTACGATTTTTAAGGCGAAAAAAATACTTGTAATTTAATATTATGGCCAAAAATGGTGCCTTTTTATTCAGATAAGTGTTTTTAATTATGTTCTAAAAATTATTTCGACCCGAAGTTTGCTCGAATAAATTCTGGCCGGGATGCGCAATTTTTGGAGTATTTGGAGCCTTATATCAGCAATAACAGGCCGAACATTCTGTTCAAAGGCGTAAATCGTTTTGGACAAACGATTTCATACAACCCTACAAAAAAGAAGCTCAGTGATGTTAAATCGCAAGGTCTTGGATGCCACGCCTCCTAACACGCAAAACTGTGATCTTTTAGATTTTTTTCCAGACTTACATCTCATGGTTTTAAGTTTTATAGGAAAAAAAGATTCATCTTCATTCTTAAATTGATCAATTAATCAGTTTTTTTTTTCAATGTACTAAAAAACTTAATTTTCTAAACAACAAGTAACGTGCTATTTTCTTAAAGTTTTTTTTTAATAAATGTTTGAAATGTAAATGCATATAATTTTGTCCTTAAATTTTGTTTTTCATGAAGAAAATATACATAAGAAAAATCAATCAAACATTCTTGACTATAAATCCCAAATACCATTTTCTTTCAAACTTGAAGCAAAGGGTAACAGCAAGTTCGGAGAATATAAAAGTTTCTATCAAAATGGTGCTCTGGGGCGTATACGCATTTTGTAATTCACTAATTAAATTCAAAAGTTATTTTCTTCCCCTTCCGTTGATATGCGTACTCACTTTTTTTACATTATCAATTATGTTTGTTAAGCTACAACTTAATTGTTATTGGAAGTTGAGGACTTTATGAGACTCCTTACTCTTGACGATGAAAACCAAGATGAATGTGATTGAAATTTATTAATGAGTCTACTAACTTGCGAATGTATATACGAGTAAATTAGCTTCTACTCATCCAATTTCTTTAACTGATTTTTAAGAAGTCTAAAGCTTCTATTAGACTGTCAATGCAAATGGTCAATGCGTTGACGTTTAATTGTGTCACAAATTTGTCTAGTCGCGTAGTCATTATTTCAAAACGCATGTAACCACAACCCATAAGTTAAATGATAAAATATACTAGTAAATATTACAATTGGTTAAAAATACATCACATTATTTCTGATAAATTGTAATAAAGAATTTATGTAAAATTTTAAAGAAACTTCATAAATTTTAAATTAATTGAATCATGGGTCAAAAATTAAATCATCTTTAATCAGTAAAAACATATTAAAGACCCCAAAATAAATTTTCATTTCCTACTCCATATAACTTCTGAAAAAAATCAAGCCTCACGAATCTCAAACCACAAACTTTAACTAATCGTCATTTTTAGAATTGTATTTTCGAAGATAAGTCCGCACTTAGATTAATCTCTGAATGTTTTAGGTAGGTAGGTAGGTCTACCAACCTTAGCTCTAAACCCGATTTTTACCCATTATGAAGAAAATTAATACGTAATCCATTCGAGCATTTTATTTTTATAGATACGAGTAGAAAAATTCAAATGAGGTTAAAGGCTTAAAAAAGGGATTATTCCTACACTTGCTATACCTTTTATTTTATTTTTGTATGAAAGTACATATTTAATTATGCATTTGACCATAAAAATAAAATTTACATAGACAACACGCATCTATTAGCCATGTTAATAACACATTCCAACATTCTGTTCAGGTCTGTATCAGCAAATATCAGAAGCAGGAGCAGTAGAAGCAGAAGAAGTAGCAGGAGGAGATTCATGGTTCTCCTGGCCTGTAGGTATATAATTTTCGCCATACCCTTACAACTTTTTCTATTTATCAATTCAACCAAAAGGTCTGCAGTCTGCAATTAAAATTGAAAAAATAAGTTTCAAATATTGAATTGTTGTTTTTGCTACTTTTTTAAATCCCAATCACAGTGATTTTTTGTAGATACTTTTTTGATTTATATGCCTGAGTGGTTTTAATGTATCCATCCCACCGCGCGCCGCCGCACCGTTAGGCTTTTTACCGCCTGAGCCCTGAGGTTAAGGATATTTGTCGTCGTCGTCGTCAATGCAATGCAACGAATACAAAGGATAAACATATGGAATATAATTAAAAATTAAAACTCAGCATAATAGCAGCATTGGCAGGATCAGGATCAGCAGCATTCAGTAGAAAAAGAGCATAGGTAGGATATTTTTGCAATAATTTCCACCTGAATACATAATTACCAAAATGCTCTTTGTATCCATATAAATATATGCATGCATTATGCATGTCCCTTTAGGGCAACACAAAAAATTCGATGATGCAACAAAATATATAAAATGGCCATCATCAGTGAAAGCAGCAACATTCTGGCCTGGCCCAATCATTAATGTTGCATGCATCCATTCAAGTAAAAATATATATATGTAGATACAAAAATAAAAATCCTCCTCTTTGCATTTGCTGCGTGGTTTGCCCGTCGTCCGTTGCTATCGCCATCGGTTGCAATTGTAGCCGTTTCTCACCCTGCTGCTGGTGGCTACTTGCTACGCATATTTGCGCATCGTTTGCGTTTGGACATATCTATAAGTGCGTCCATCATGACAAAATTGTTAATCAGGGGACAATGGGATGAGCTAAAAGAGGTGTCCAACAGTCCGCGCCCATTATTGCCTATGATGATGATGATGATGATGATGATGATGATGATGATGATGGCGGTAGATGGCGCGTCCAAGAGGAATTCAATCCAATCGTATCGAATATGCAATGGTGATGGAAGCGCGGAAGAAGAGAAGTGACTATAGAAAAATGCATGCATTTACCATAGCTACAGCTTATTGGAGTATGTACAAAGCATAATACATACATCAGGGCATTGTCGATTTTAAATCAGACATCTGCTTCAATCACAGGACAACACTGATGGCCGGGCCGGTCATTGGTGGAGAGTGGACACATCCATCCGAAGGTTATATCCGGGGTAAGCCTGAAAGCCATATATAGCTACATCCAATGGACGCATAAAAATCACCTACAAAGCATCACTGCCGCCACTGCTGTCTCTGGCGCTGCTGCCGCGCCACTCCAACCAGGAAAGAGAGACATACAACACCGGGCGGCGGCGGTGGCGATGAAGCGTTATTTTTTAATGCAGCGTGCATTATAGAAGAGGACTCCCATATCCAGGACCTAAATAGGGAGGGTGTTGATATGGGTATGGGTATGGTTATGGGTTGATTCAAAATGCGGGTCCAGCATTAACCGAACCGATGATGATAATGAACGAGGGGATGAGTGCAAGCACACAAAATCCGATCGATATTTCTGCCGAACTTTTTATTTAAAATTTTCTTTGCTCTCGCTTGCTCTCATATGTCACTCGGTCCGGGTCGTCGCTGGCGTTGGTAAAGTCGGTAAAGTTGGTTGTCGGTCGTGCTTGTGGTAGTTTTTTTTTGGGGGGTAAATATAAAACGATTTAACCACCTTTACCCCGTTCACTAACAACCTCCATTGCTGAACGAAACTTTCATCCCCCATTCGGATAAATATAGAGAGGGATAAGGTGCATATATGATGGAAAATATCGCCTAGGTGCATTATTTCCCACAACCCCTTTGCACTTTAAATATACACAAAAATGTATCTAGATACACATATGTATGAAAGGTTGCTTCTATAGATACACACAATTTATATGAGATGTGATATAAAAATTCGAATTTTATTTTATTTTCGATATTCAGTGAGGAGGTGGTAGTTCGGTGGGGGTGTGTGTTGTGTATGCCTGGCTGGTGCTTGGTGCCTCTCCGCTGATGTGCAGTAATGGCTTTGCTTTACTTATTTCAATTTTTTTCGAATGCTCCAACTTTTCACTGCGTTGGTCCATGATGGGGTTTTCAATCGTTTTATGTTTTTCTTCGTTTTTGAAAAAGTTTTTTGAACTCATACATAAATATTTTTTAAATTTTGTTCGTATGTAATTTTTTATTTTCAGAAATGGGCGGGCGGCTCAGCAAAAAAGAATTTTTATATTTTTATGTATAAAAATGCTCAAATATAGTGTTTTTTACTTTTTTTTGGAATTGAGTGTATCTATAATAATTTATCAACTGCAAAGAATCTATGAGTTATGTGTTCGATGGCATGTTCATTTAAAATTCACAATAAGACAGAAAAAATATAAATAAACAAATGAACAACACAAATGTTTGCTTTAGCTTAAGTCCCCCCGAACAACCCCAACCATAACAACAAAGGAGAAGGAGAATGAGTTAAAAATTGCAGAGGGTTTGGATTGGGTTGAATTAATTTTTGGATATTTTAATAATTTTTTTTTATATTTTGAGTTCATGGGATAAGGGGGTGGGATATGGCATAATAATTCGATTTTTGTTTTTATTTTGTTGCTGATGATGATGATTTTTTGTTGACCTTTTTCGAGCATCTTTTTTTTTGAATGTGAAAGCGCAGCTGCGATTGTTCGATTGGATGATTTTTAATAAATATTTGACCATTTTTCTACATACATATGTAGGGATGTTGGAGTGGATATAGATTGTAGGTACACTGTACATTAAGTAGCTGTGATTTTTAATTTTTATTTTCGATAACAAATTTAAATAGAAAGGTTTTTGAGTTTTCAAATAAGGAGGGGGTATATGGATATGTTCCTACATACGAAGGCATATGAGAACATTGGGTTGACGTTGTAGGTTTGTTAGGGAATGAGGAATGCACCGGAAATTATTCTTTTAAAATTGTGTACCTAGGTACTTTAAATTGTTTTAATTATTAATCCTTCAAATTCCTTAAATGATAAAAGCAATTTTTTGCCGTCGTTTGTATTTGTAAATATGTACATATATCTAGAAGTTTAACGCACGTTAATTTGAGTTTGTCTAAAAATGTATTGGAAATAGTAGTTTTAACTATTTTTATAATTGTTCGATGAGAGATTTAGTGCAATTTTTTAGTTTAAGCAGATTCTAGTTTCCATCCTTAATAACATCACTCGCACACCGGAATGGTTGAGAGCTGTTAGACACTAGGTCCTAGTTTTCAATGAACTGTTCCCCCACGTAATTTATTTTCTTGAGATTCTAGTTTCAGGTTGAAATTTCCTTAAATTTTAAATCTACAGATATGTAAACCGTTCCCATCATCTAATCTCGAGAACTCGTAGGGAATTCGACTTCTTTGTCAAAATTTCAACAGCTCGAACATTTTACGAACAATTCCTGACATATGATGCCCATTTTTAAATGATTTTGATAGCTTTGTTTGAAAAAAAAAAACTAAAAACCTTCTGGAACTTAGTAGAATTTCATATAAACTAAACCTTCAAATTGGTTTGATGGCCTTCTGTGTTACGCCACTGTATTGGACTAACGAATATCATATATTTAATCAACAATCTATTTTAAAGTGTGTATAAAGAAGTATTATCTTGGTACCTTTGTAAATATGATTTTAAAATATTATTCTTTACGAATAAGGTTGTTTCACACATATTGCCTTCGCCTATATAAAAGAATAAATTCTTACTACAAGTTTAAGAAACGGGCCAAAAAGAGTATTTTTTTTTCTATTAGAAAAAATAAACTGCACGTCATAACTATATGTTTGCGCTGAAAACTTGTAGGAACGAAGGAATTTGATTGGATTCTAGTTACAAGCTGCTACCTACCAATAAAATTCCTACTTTATGGTCATAAACATCTCTTTATCTAACTATCTGCATTAAGCTGATCACGCCAATGAACTACTCCTTAATCGTTTTAGGCTCCTAACTAACTAATAGGCGATCGCTGTTCTGCCTCTTTCTTATCTTCAGATAATTTGTTCTCCATCCTGGTTCTTTTAATATGAAATTAAAATAAAGCTATCCCAAGAAAAAGCTTGGGAATACACATACAATTGTTTTTGTTTAGTATGCTTACAAATATTAATCATTTGCGGGATGAGTTGTGTCTTGGGATGAATCGCGCCTTTGTATATACGAAGGAAATACCATGAAACTAGCTTACCGACACAAAATGGTGTGTATTCGATAAATTCATTCAAATACACAAACCATTCCTCTTAACATAATATTTTTTGAGTATTTCATATTTAAGTTAAGTTTTTTCTACAAATTATAAATTAATATTCAATAAAATGCATTTCGCATAGTCTACGGAAAATTCTCTTTGTTTTGACATCTTATTTGGTAAAATTAGTTCTGTATGAGAAAGGGAGACATTCTAACGAAATAATGTATATGATGATGATTCGTCCAGGCTAAATTTATATTCAATTACTAAACAACTGCATAACAAAAATATTTTTAAGAAAAAATGGAGAATTTGTATATGTATGATAAGTTCAGAGCAATCGATTTTGTGCCAACCTTCTGGCTGACTCCTTTCACAGTCCAAATTTTAATGAAGTCCAGGAGCACATATTCATTTATTTCTACTAATTCTGAACTGCATTTCATACAAATATTATTCAACGTTCGTACGATCATTTTGAAAGTAATCATATAAAGTTGTTAAGATCAAAAACCGGTCTAGTAATTTTCAAACAAAAAAAAATTAAAATGTAGGTTTTTTGACAAATCAAATGACATTTATATCTTTGAAGACAAACTTATTTTATACGTATATTTTTAAGTCTTACAAAATTACTTTTCAAAACAGACTTTTTGCATAAAGGAGCAAGTTTGTGCGATCCAGTCGTGCATTTTATTTGGATAGAATAATTTCGATTAGATTGGTTTAATCTGTAGAAAATTCTTCATTCCTCTTTTAACTTATTGGAACTGATGATAAAAGGTTTATGACCATTAAAACTGGGTTTTATAATTATGCAATCACTAATAACACCGATAACTTGTCAATAAGATTTGGTATCAATAATTAAAGTATGCTTTTAACTGAAAGGTTTTTGATGGTCTTAGTTCAAACCTTATTAAAAAAGTTGGATTTTTAAGATCTTACTTTTTAGAGAATGTACAAATTCATGGTGTAATTTTTCTAATGCACAAGTATAATCTTTATATTTTAAGCAATTCTTATAAGTTCGTACTTCTTTTTAACATTTCTTGACGAACGAATTAAAACCACAATGGTACAAAATAAATATTGTGTTCTTATGCCGAATGTAAATGCTACTTTTCAAGCTTTTAAAATATATCGATAAGAAGGTTTAAATGAAAATTGTCGAAGGTTGTTTTAAAATTAAATAATATCTTAAAAATTAGAGTCCGTATTCAATCAAGATTAAAAATTAACTCTAAAACAATCAAATCATTAAAATAAAGTTTTTTTTCAATTGATAAAGAGATAAATAAAGACTTGTTACAAGAATTTAAGACTTTCTAGAAACTAAGTAAGTTACCCAGGAGCTTCAAATCGATACCCACCAACTCTTTATCGATTTTAAAGCCACGTATGACAGCATCCCTAGGGAGGAGCTCCACAAAGCAATGTCTAGTTTTGGCATCCCTGTCAAACTTATCCGTTTGTGCAGAATGACCATGGAGAACGCACGCTGCTCTATCAAGGTCGAAAAAGATCTCACCGATGCATTTGATGTCAAAAAAGGTTTTAGACATGGCGATGCATTGTCATGCGACTTCTTTAATATCGTTCTGGAGAGAATTGTGCAAAACTCAACCGTCAACACTAGAGGCACAATCTTCCAAAAATCCATCCAATTACTCGGATACGCAGATGATATTGACATAATTGGAAGATCAAAGCGTGATGTCAGTGAAGCGTTTTTGAGCATTGCGACGGAAGCGAAGAAGATGGGTTTAGTGGTCAATGAGGGCAAGACCCAGTATATGGTGTCATCAAAAAAGGACACTGAACGACGACGTCTTGGAAAAAACGTCACCATGGACAGCTATAACTTTGAGGTAGTTGAGGACTTTGTCTACCTAGGCACCGCTATTAATGCAGACAACGACACCAGCGCTGAAATCAAACGAAGAATAACTCTTGCAAATCGCTGCTTCTTTGGAATAAGAAGGCGATTGAGAAGTAAAGTCCTCTCTCGAGCATCTAAAATCACCATTTATAAGACACTCATCATCCCGGTTCTAATTTATGGCGCTGAGGCCTGGACCCTGTCAAAGAAAGATGAGAGAGTCTTAAGATGCTACGAGAGAAAAATTCTTCGGATGATTTTTGTTCACGTACGCATAGATGGAAAATGGAGGAGAAGATATAAGGACGAACTGTACGTTCTGTACAGTGACACTGACCTAATTAGCAGAATTAAAGTAAGTAAGTAAGTTACCGAAATGATTTGAATAGTATCTTGAAAACAAAAAAGGGTAACTTTAAAAATCATCATACAATTTATTGAGCAACTATGTTGTGTTTTTCCTCAAGACCCTAATTAAAAACATCGATGTTGGTTGTCTTTAACTTTTCTAAAGAGACATATTTTAAAAACCTGGTGCGACAAAAAAAAATTGTTTGTGATTCAGAACATATAAAAAAAGGAACTTTTTATTTATTTTTTTTTTTTCAAGAAAATCCGTGATGGTTTTCCAAACCAATAATCCTTTTGTTCAATTTTTGCATATTTTTTTCAACAGAAAAAGGCAAAACGAAATAAAAGTAAGTTTTGTAACGAATCTGTGGCCTGAACAATTCTATTACATACAATTTTTGAAAAATTAAAAATAATGTGAAAAATTATAATTTGGATTCCAAATCAGCACTAAAAATTAAGTCCAAAAAGTTTTTTTCCAAAACAATTAAACTATCAAATTCTAGTTTTTCTTGAAACTTCATATAGATTAACAAAGACTCAGTACCCGTGTTCTGTTGAAAAATCTATCAATAGTATAGTAGGGTTTTACATGAATAACAAAACAATATCCGTAGTATGAATACTACCGATAAAAGTTAAAGTAGAATCTTACTACGGATGGGTTTTTGCATTCGTATTTCGATGGCAGTGTTCGTTGCGTAGTTGTACATTTAGAATCCATTGGCGAAAAAAAATCAATCTGTTACTTAGTTTTGTAAATGAAAATTGACTTACTGAGCTTATTTTGCAAGAATAGAAAAGGTAATTAAGTATTTCTATGTTTCCTCCAAAGCTTAAGCTAAGTTTAGTTTAAATAAATCCTTTTGGTGTTCTCACCGCACAAGAAGATTTAAAAATTATTAAGTTTGATTCCGATCCCTGACCAGATCAAATCAAGCTCATTTCAACTCGATTCAGTTTTATAAAGAATTGAGACGAGATTCAAGCTCGCTTCAATGCCACATGTAATGTAGTAGTCTACAAACAAACCACCTTCTTGAAATATTTATTTTATTTCAAAGCTGCAATTGTTAAATGAACAATTTTTTATAGAATCTCAATTTTCAGATGTTTTCTATTCAATTTTTCTTAAGAATTTCCCATTTTATCAGTTTTAGATATTTTTGTTTTGCTGAAGTTAATTTTAAATTTCGATTTTCACAAAACCTTCTTCCGTTTGTGTTTTGTTTATTATTATTCTGACAGGTCTTCTTTTAGTTATACCAATTTTTAAATACAAAAATGTGGCTACTGCCGATGCGTTTTCTTGGGAATTTTGTACAATACTATTTATAAAATGCAAAAAAAACACGTACTCATAACTAATGAGAATTTCTAGAAACTAAGTAAGATACTAACTGCTTTAAATTACGTATAAAAGAGAAATATTGGTACTTTTCAAAATTATAATACAATTTATTGCTAAGAGATATTTTGGGTTTTAACTTAGGCTTAAAAACCCCTTTTTTGGTTGTTCTAAAAACCTGATGTGATGGAATTAAAGATATCTTATTCCATTAAAAGGTTTGTGCAAGAGAAAAAAACGCAATTTTGTCGATCAATGGTATCTTAACCTATTATAATCGTATATGTTGCAAATATCGTTTCATATCTTTAAACGAAGGTGCTACCAACAGTTTATCCGAAGTAAAGATTTAGAACAAATCACCTTAAGTCTATTGAAGTCCATTTAACAAAAACTCAATTTGACAAATTAATGTATTATTCTTTTGCGTTTCATTGAAAAGTAACAAAAACAACCAAAAAAAGTTAAACACTTTAAACTAATTTATTTGACTTTATTATTACACTGAAAACAGTTAAGGATTCCGGGCATTATAGTGATGTTCTAGACTGCGAATAGGTTTGAGGTAACCCTGTAGAGTGCACCCCAACCCTATAATATATTTTAACTTAAATATATTTCCATATCCAGACAACTTTATACGTTTTTTAAACATACGAGTATAATACCACCATTCCTACACCCACCCACCCCATCATTGCTACCAGGAAAAATATAAATCTTTTGATTGGCTCCTTTTTCCAAATACAACAAAACATCAATCCATTGTTTCATCAGTTGCAGCTTTTCACATACTTGCTTTGTGTGCAATTCTTTATGTTTTGTTTTATTGTTGGTTACCTATTTTTCAATTATGTATTCCACTCAACAACAAGAAGCCCCCCAAAAAATACAAAAAAAAATAAATAAAATTTTTTAAATGAAAAATGCAGGGATGTTAAAAAAAATACAAAAAAGATAATTAAATGAATTTCGGAACTCAATTCAATTTCCTGAATGCATTTCTATTTTGTTTTTTGTATTTTGTTTTGTGCATCGCCCGCCATAACAATGTCCTACTGTTTGTGTTTTTATTTTTCCTTTCTCTCAATCTGAATGTTGTTTTCCCCCCATTCTCGTCCTAGTCTAGAGGTCCTTCAATCCTCGGTGAAATTTTCCTTTGAAGCTTTAAAACAATCGAAAGAACATCAGGAGTAAAACTCTCCATATCATATCATCCCCGTGTGTCTTTCTTTGTGTTTCTGCTTCTGCTTTTGCTTCTACCCTCCTTCTGCCTATACCACTTCACGCTGCACAGGATACAGTGAGTAGCTTCGTTGCTCTTCTATTCGGTCGGTGAGGTAAGGTGGTTCTTTTCGTATCGTCTCGTCTCGTCCTCGCTTTTAGTCCTCGCTTCATCCTTTGGTTGGATGCATTTTTATTATTCTTTTGTTTTTAATTCGATGGAGATGCGTTAGTTGGTTTGTTCGTTTGTTGGATTTATATTTGGTTCGTTTGTGAGTTGCGAGTATTTACCGTTATATCGGCCTGCCTTACCATCGCCTTTACAGTCACCGTCACCCAGTAGTTCAGTTCGATGTGTATTTATTATTCGTTGAGATATTTATTTTTATTGGGAACATTGGCGGCGATGGCGGCGGCGGCAGAAATTCGTACAAAAGAAATTTGTTGTATGTGAAGGAATAAATAAATAATACTATATAACTGCAAGGATACTATGTATTTATAGTAATGCGCAAACTCGCTTTGAACCTAGTTTTCTGTTGTTGCTGTCGGTATTTGGGTTTTGTTCTTTTGCGGTGGAAAAATATATTTTCTATAAATTTCGCATGGCCTCCCGCACATGCACAATGACACTCTTGTGGGGGCAAATAAGGATATAATCCTTTTTTTTCGGCTGAATTTTATATATACCTATCTCGCTGGGTCTGGACCTACCTACTCCTTTTTTACCTCCATCTACTTTACCGACAAATGTTGTGATGGCATTGCACAAAAAAAATGTATTTAGTTATTTTGATTTTATTTTTATTGTTGTTTCTGTATTTATATTTAACAACAAAGGAAGCAACAGAGAAAAAAAGGATTTTGGGAATAAAATTAATGCAACAAAGGATGAAAAATGTGTACTGATGGGAGGAGTATATGACTCTGAAGGGAAGGATATACTCGTTGATGATAATGGTGATGTTGCTTTCCCTGCCTCCTGCAGGTTTATTATGTGAATTTTTAATTTCCCGCACTGCAATTGAGAAGAATGATAATGAAATTCTATATATACGTTACGTATACAGTAGATCCCGCAACAACACAACAACAATGGCGACATAACCGGAAATTGCATCCTTTTTTTTGTTGCTGCGAACTGCCAATAATAGTGTGTGGATATATTTTCGAGTGTCATTAAAAATAATTGGAAATTGTAATTTTAATATTTAAACTTAATGGCTTTTTATATTATAGAGAGATTTTCTATACACATACGTGTGTTATGTATGTCCTGTGTCCCTGCATAAATGCATGCATCCATAATATTTAAATAGATAGTTTGAGTTGGGTTGGATATAGATGATATAAAAGTGCATTTACGGATTATGTGATTTCGAAATTAGCTATGGTTGGTTGCGTATAAATTATTCTCCAAAATCTGTCTGGGTAATTAAAAAATAAAGAAGATACCTATACATACATTCATACCTATCTATAAAATATACATATTTAATTGATAATTGATATTAAAATCAGGATGAGGTTTTGTGGTTTAATCCTATTTTTCCATTATTTAATGGTTTGGACAAAGTTATACATAATATGAGGATAAGATAAATGCAATTATTTTTAATTAAGTTTATATTAAATCCTTTTTATGTGCATAAATTATATTAATTGATGCATACGCAAATAAATTTAAATTTTTAAGTATCAATTGGTATTTTTAATCATAAAATGTAAATTTGTTATTTGAAAATAAGTTAATATTTTGTTAAGTTAAATATTATTTTTAAAACTGCGAATTTGAATTTTTTGTAATATTATTTGAATTTAAAAAATTCATTTGAATATTACAAGTAAACAGTCAGAGCTCATTTGCATTTTTATGTGGGATTTCTGAAGCATTACAAATATCTGTACTATGCATGCCAATAATTATAATTTATTCTACTTTTTAGTTATTTCATAAATTTAAGAATAAATTTCTGGTATGTTTCCTACTTCTAGAATACATTTCTGGTATGTTTCCTACTTCTTTACACAAACCTTCACGTAAACCTTTGAAAACCAAAGGTTGTAAAGCTTCTAAAAAATAACAGATATTTTTCAATGATTGAATATTTGTATATTTTAATGTGTAACTAGCCGTAGGAAGTTTCATTTCTTAATTTTAGCAAATTACCTAATTCCAGCAAAAAATTCAAAAGATTTTTTTATTTCGACTTAAGTGGATTTACCTATTTATCCTTTATTGACATATTCAGTCCGCAAACTAAATTTTTCTTTATCTTTGTTTATAGATCTTCCCAAACACGAAAGTTATGATCTTTTTTGATAATAGCTTAAGTTTAATTCGTAGAATTTTTAAAAAGGTAAAACAACTTAAGTAGTGGACGATTACTCTTATTATTTTATTCAGCATTTAATAGGGAGTGATGAATTTGATAAAATATCTTAAGCTCTTTTTATGTTCGATATTAATCAAAAAAGTAAAATCACTTAAGTTCACTCAAGACATTTTACCAAAAACATAGTTTTGAATTAATGTGTTTTATATTGATTGAAGATTTTTAACCAAATTTGATACATAAACAAAAGAATAAAAATAATAACATATGAACTGTTCAACTAACAACATCTTAGAAATTATAAACTGAAATAGTTATTTTACTAAAATCACTTAAGTCAAAAAAAAATAATAAATGTATTAATTTTTTTCTCTTTTCAAAATGCAAGAAATTGTGAATTTTCAGGCAACAATACTCTAGCAAAGGTCTGTCAAGGCATAAAAAAGGGGTTTTAGAGTAGCTATATGGATTTCTAAGACTTAAAATTTCTAGAAATAAAACCCAACATCGTGTTAGCTCTAAAAATAATATTCCCACTTTGAAGGGAAAGAAGTTATTTTACAGTCAAAGATAACTCCAAGATCTTTTTGTCTCGTTAGACTTGGTAATGAATGATTATCAATTTTGTAATTGAAACTAAATGGATCTAGTATCTTAAAAAGTGTGACAATATTGGATTTTTTTAATATTGAAAAATAATCCATTTAAAATACACTAGATAAAAATGCAGTCAATATTAATTTGAATTTTACTGGCATCTAATGGAGATCGTATACAGCTAAAAATCTTTAGATCATTGGCATATTAAAGAAAAAGAAATAAAATTTGGCAAATTATTAATAAAATCAATAAAAAGGACTGGTCCAGGGTGGCTACCTTGTGGTACACCTGGAGAGTTTCTTATTTCGTTTGATAAAACATCACCAATTTTAACATATTGACTACGTCCAAACAAATAAGTTATTTCAAAAGAATATTGTGCTGCACATGATCAAATGTTTGTCAAAAATCGGTGTAAATAACGTAGACTTTCAAGGGGTTTTCTAAACAACCAAGACAATAATTCATTAATATTGATAAATTGGTTTAATAAATTGCAAATTAAAAATTCACTTTCCAAAGGACCATAAAAATAGACTTAAGAGCTTTTATCTTTTGAACACAGGTTTAATATTTAAGTTTTTGAGGTCTTTCAAGATAGCATTAGTTTTTTTTAAAGAAATACAATTTCAATGTAATAATAATTTGAGCTTATTTGTTCTTACTAGTTCCTAAACAGAAAAAAAGTCTAATAAAACTTTTTATTCATATTATTTAATTACGAAAAGTATATTGTTAACCTGACAGATGTTTGTACGCTTTATTTGTATAAGTTCACACAGGACCCCCTTATTATGCTTGGGACACAATATGAGCATGTTTTTATCGCCAAAAGCTTTGGGAATGCGGAATGAGTGCCTTAATTTCATTCGTTCAGAGTACACACCTTCACCTACCCCTTAATTTTTTTTTTGACCATCTATGTAAAAGTGGACTGACTCAACTTCCAGTAATGCCATATCTTCTCAGAAAGATCTGGAAGGTCTTGAAGTTTCTGTCGAATTGCACTTGGTGTATGGTGTATTCTGTGTGCTTTGGAATTGATTCTATATACTTAAGAATTACAGAGTGGTCAATGTTGTTGTTAATCCATTGCGATGAAGCTTTGTTCTTTAAAGTTGACTTGCAAGAATTCTCCTGGGTATAAAAACAACTTTCACTTCTCTCCATTCTGAGAAAATACAGACCAGATATAAACAGTTCCTAAAAATTGCCTCAAGGATTGGTGCAATTATGCCTGAGGCTTTTTTTAGTTCTGATCCGGCAGATTTAAATGGTTCGAAACTGTTGAGAGCTTATTTTAGCTTCTCCCTTGTAATAAGACTTTGTGAAAGAATTTTTCTTATCTTCTTTTTTGCCGCAGAAGAACTGCCAAAAAGATCGTTCATATTTTCTTAGTGATTTCTATAACTTCTTAGGGATAGTCTTGTGGCTTTGGCTTGCTAAAAGAGTTTCCTACGTTCCTTTCTGAGTGAGTCACTGTGGCTTAATTTTTTCTCTCATGAGTATAAGTCAACAAGCTTCAACTTCTAACAATCCAAAATGGATACTTTTGTAAAAATTTATGCTACAACCCTGCTTACAGGTTAAAAAAATTAATAGTGACTGAAGTTAAGTAATTTTTGATAAATATTTTCTTGGCCAGTATTTATTAATTTATACGTAGTACCCGTATCGTGATGGTTGGATGGTTGGACTGTCATGTAAATGGTCTTGGATTGAATTCCTGTTTGTGCCACTTTAATTTAAAAAAAAAAGTTTTCGCGAGAACTGCCTCTTGCTATAAATTGACAAATCCTTCAACAGCAATTCTTAAAAAGTGTTTTCTTAAAGTATCCGTTTGGATTCAGCATATGAACTGTAGGTCCCTTCCATTCCTGACAACAGTACTCGCACACAGAAATTGTTGAGAGTTGTAAGTCACTAGGCCCAACCTTTGTTTATTTATAAATGTAATTAATTTTCAGTTTCTAGTTTTATATATTCTATTAAGTTTGTAAACCAAACACAAAAGCTTTCATCTCTTCTAAGCCGATTGATGTCGGTGCGTAGTCTTTTCCGTGTGGTTTTTTTTTGCTGTTTAACTATTGATTTTATTTAGTTTAAAATTAAAACTTACAGACCAAACAGAATGAATGCAGATAAGACTCATTTTTGTTGTATTCAAATATTAATATAAAAAAAAAAGATTTTTAGTAAACACGAAAGTAAAAATTATAAATAAAAACCATTCGAAATAAAATGTGAGTATTCGCCCAAGTTAACATTTCGAATTAAATTTGTTTCAGTAATAAAGTTTTTAAGAATGTAATTAAAAAAAAAACGTATAAGGACAAAATATATCAAATTACTAAAGCCTGTAACTAAGAACTAAACAAAAATTATTAAATATGAATTTACAAATAAGAAAAAATAGGCAATCTTTAAAAACCTATAAATGCTATAAAAATAGTCTTATGAATTGGTAGTTCTTCCAAGCAAAGATCTTAAACTTTCTTATCTAAAAAAAATGTAAATATCATACAATAATACTAACAAATTTTAAAAAAATTCTATTGGAAACGTTCAGATTTTTAAGAAACTTTACTTTTCAAAGAGAAGTTTTATCAAAGAGATCAATATATAAATAAATGGGAAAAATATTTAAGTCGACTTGAAAGCTTTTGTTCACAGATCTTATACCTTTTTATACCATCTAGCGTTGGAAGGCTACTCCTACAAATGTGAGATTCTCATTAAAACAAATTTAGCATACCTAGGTGAGAAAATAAGAATTATTGTAATAATTTTAAGGCATCGTTAAGATATTTTAAGTGCAAAGATTATATTTGAATTTGAATTTGTATCGTAACTTACAATCATCGACTTTATATTGCCAACTGAAAAACTAATAAGATATCGGTCGTTTAACATGATTTATTTTTTGTCACGAGTTTGTGACACAATAAGAACATTTAAAAAATTATTCACTGATTATTTTTATCAAAAAATTTAATGAGAGAATAATAAATATGCTTGAATAATGTTTTATTATTATTCTAACCTGTGAAGTATTCTCAACTGGTTCTTACGTTCAAAGACTAGTGTAATTTTTATAAAAGAAAACCAACGTTAAAAAAAAAGAAATTGGCTAAAAAGGCTCAATAAATGTAAATTTCAAAATTTTCCATCTGCAAAATAAATTTCCCGAAGGAATTTACATGCAAAAGCATCCTAACCTAACATTGATACCATTATGATTTTTCATTTTTGTTTTCGTCAAAGTTTCTTTTTTTTGCTTCCCCTTTCTCTCTTGTGTTTTTTTGACCAAACATAATAATAAAGTCCTTCTCCTTGAACTCACTGTATACAACTCCTTAACCTCTTTTATCTCCGACAATACATCTGATATACCACATGCTATACAATTCAATGCATATCTTTTTTTAAGATACGATACGATATGGAACGTGCCTTCGACCTCATCTTTGTTTTCTTCATCTTCCGAATGTCTTAAATTTCATCACTCGATCCTAGGATCTGTTTACACTAAAAGTACCCGCCAACAGAGTGCACAAGTGCAATCAAGATACTTACCGTATCTCCTAAAGTATCTATATACTATACTCGTGTATACCAAAAATAATAATAACAATAAAAACTTATTTCTTTTTGTACTTCTTTCCAAAAAGGATAAAATATTGTGTAAAAAATAAGGAAAATAAATTACAAAAAGATACTCCAACTGAAATCCTTTTTTGTGTTTTATTTTTTTTCTCGTCCTTCTTCTTCACTACCATTTTCTATTCTTCAGTCACTCTTGCTTTGCCAACTTACTTTTTGTTTGTTTAGGTCTTTTATTCATACATAGATGGCGTTGTGAGGGTGTATATGTATTTGTATCTTTGTTTTTCTCAGCAACTTTTCCAGTCAGGACAGGAATAAACAGCAGGAGCAGCCAAGCACCAGCTGAAACTCAAAATGACTCTCCTTTATTTTTTGTTATAAAGGCATTGAGAGGAGTATTTAGGTTTTAGCCCGTTGTCGTTGCCGTTCGTTGCATTTTCTCACAAAGGACAAAAGCAGAGCACCAAGGAAAACAAACATCACGATAGATTCAAAGAGAAAACAAACAACAAAAATAATAACAGAAATAAAGGAAAAAAAGGTCCTTTGAAAGTTTTCACTTTCATGCAAAATTAAACAGCACTGTGGCACAAACACAAAGTCTCGAGGCTGATGACAGGCTATACCAAACCAAACCAAAGCAAGGCACAAGAGAGCCAAAACTTGTATACCTACGTACATAGCTATAAACGTCGTCGTCGTAGGTAGAAATATAGGTACGAAGGAAAGTTTTCTGAAAATCGAGAACAGGCTTTTTTAAATGGGGTTGCCTTAGCTTCTATTTATTTTATAGACATCAGTAAGGAAAGAAGGATTGAAAGCGTTGGGGGAGGAGGTTTTGGGGGTAGGTGTTTAAGAAAATGATGACGGAATACAGCAGAAGAAGAAAAAGAAGAATTTTAAATATAAAGGATTTTCTTCTGTTTGTTTTGTTGTTGCCGCTTTAAAGAGATCATTCTTCTTCGGAGCGGAACTGGTGTAAAAAGCAAATGACCTCAAAAGCCTATCATCACAGCACAGTACTTATAGCTTCTATATATTCTATGTATAAGTATAATGTCTCTCTTTCTATCTCGCGCTAATAGCCAAAGGTGTTTAAGGTAACAAAACAAACTTTTATGCCTATTTAACTTAGGCTTTTGTAAGGTATATATAGTAAAAGACTTTATACCTTCTTGGTCTTATAGAGCCGGTCGTGTCGTTTTCCTTGTCGGTGCAAAGGTGCCGCACGCTTTGATCTTTTGAAAATGACTTATGGCTCACCGAGACGCAAGTAATACCTTTACGTTTATATTGTAGGACACCTTAAGGTTCTATATACACACTATTTCGCACCTTTTGCTTTAGTGAGACTATTGTTGTTATAGCTCTTGTTTGCACTAAATATTATAGTAAGTATTAAAAATTAAATGATATGCAAGTAAGCTTAGGCAGTCAGCCACCACAGCACCCTCACATTCTCTCGCCTTGAGAGGGTTGGGGTATTTTTTTCAACAGGAAATAGAATTTCATATTTTTATTTTTATTTTTTTTTTTTCGTTTTCTTTACTTGCACTTTGGAATCCAATTTTCAAATCAATTTCACTTAAAGTCGATGACAAGCGGTATAGAAAAATGGTCAGAGGTGTTCTGATGACGGAGACGAAGAAGAAAACATTTTTTACCCATTTTTAGTCTTGAGGTAAAAAAAAGTCTGTTAGCTGCTTTGTCTATTGACTAGAAACACTTTTGTGTCATTTTTAGCTACCTCCTCTAAAAATACAGGAGGCTTAAATATTTCATGAAAAGACTTAACTAATAGGACATTATGAGGTTTATAATACAAAAACAAAAAAAATGACAAAGAATTGAAAAGGGGACTTAGGTTTGAGGTAAGATTGACGACTTGTACTATAACGACGAGGCGACATCGCGAAGAAGGTAAATTTTCACTGAGTTGTCATTTTTCGATCAGTGAACTTTTGTGTTTGTCTCTCCCTCTCTCTGTCTTTTTTCTATCTCTATCTCCTTGTCTCCCTTAAGTCTGCTTTATTTATGGTCTAGCCTGATGGTCTATGGGTGAAAGGTGATTTCTTAAGCTTACTTGAACCCATTCTAACCTCAATTCTTACAGAGTGTGATTATTATTTATTTAAAATGGCATTTCACTTGGTCGTTTTCACCCGAATGGCGTGGAGAGTAAGTGGATTTTGGTTAGATTTTTTTAATTTTGTTGACATAAGTTTTTTTTAGTATTTATATACTATATTTATACTCTTTTATTTTTGTTAATGTTTTGTTTACTTCTTAACAATGGTATTTAAGTCAATGTTTATGTTTTGCTTGGTACTTAATTCATATTTGTGTTTTTTGTTTTCTGTTATGTCAATATAAGAGGATAAAGTTATATGGAAATTTAAAAATATAAGACAAAATTGTTGTTAAAAGAAAGAAAAAATTATTATGAATTATATAAGGGACAGTTTTGAGCACATATGGAGAATGGATGAAGACTTTCAAATTGATTCAAAATACTTAAACTTTTGCAAAAATTAAAAATAAGGACTGACAAGACTACATATTATTAAATAGTTTTATAGCGTAAGAGTGACTTAAGATTTTTGACTTTTTAAGGGGAAAATTTTAAAGTATTTCTAATAATTAGTTAATAGAAACTCAAAGCCCAAAAATCCGTAATGGAATTAGAGTTAGTCAAGTATTCTCTTTCTTTTTTCATCTCAAACTACTTTAAACTAAATTACATTTATTTTTATTGTTTACTAATAATGAGTAGATACTTCTTTTTTGGTATTTCTGACTGTTAATAAAATTTGTTTATATAATCGATTTTGATAAAGAATTCAATTTTCCATAAAAAGTTACTTTGTCCACCTTGGATGCCGAAAAATATGGCCTTTATGTTGATTTTTTTCAGAAAAATTACGGAATATATCGAAATTACATAATGCTGGAACCGCATGTCATCTAGGGCCACAAGAAATTATTAGTTATCATCGTTACGGTGACCGCCTCATTAACGTCGTTTTCAAAGAAGGACTGACCAATTATGCCGCGCGCCGGCCCAAAATCTACACCAAACGTTTACTTTTTGAGGATGCATCACATGGCGAACCTAGATTCAAAAATGCTCCTCGTCAAAAAATATGATTTTTCAGCCACCAAACGTTGAAGAGTCGACTGTAAAATAGACGTTGTTCCCATTAACGATAATAAAATTTTGATAATAAGATTTTATCATTTGAACGTGCTGCTGAATTGTGCAACTTGCAATGATGCTTTGTCATAAAAAGCTGAATAATAAACAAAAGATTCGACAGATGTCACTTAAACAAAATGGCGCCAAAATCTACCCGTGCCATTCTAAAAACCCCATAGTAAGTGACAAGTATCAAACTTAATTTCAAAAATTTATTTTTAAAATTGGATTCAACAAAATTAATGTTTTCTTAATTTTTCAAATACAAAACTGTAACACGCCAACATGATCCCCACAGTCACATGGAGTAGACCAAATGTACACACACAAGTGGCAACTGGCAATTTCATAATCGCACTCTATTGGATTTTAAACTTTAATTCTTAGAGTTCACCTACAGTATTGTGCAAGGAAGTTATTAGTAGTGGCTAAATTCTGTTCTCTTGGTTTTGATTTTGACACTCTTGGTTAATAGAACTGCCAGCATTTGTATCGAAGTTGAGTTACCCCAGCGTCACGTGTCACGTCACACATACGAGTATTATAAAAGTCTATCCAAATCCAAACAATATTTCTCGAAATTTGTATGGTTAGATATTATAGCGAAATTCTTAAAATGTCCGTTTAAGTGTTATAAATCAAATATAATCTAAAAATTCTAAATTAAATGGCATCAGTTTTTTATTTAAATGGTTAGTTTAGTTTATTTCATCAATTAAAATATAATATTACTCTTACAGACTTTGCAAGCATACAATTTGTTCATATAAATTATTTTAAAAATATAAACTCAACATATTAATAAGATTGTCTTAAGATAACATATATTTCTCTTACACAGCTACTCATAAGTTCATGTTACACATAATTGGACCTATGATTTTCTTTATAAAAAAAATTTCGATTTCTTAGGACACGACTAGGAGTATACAAATTAATTAAAATTATCAAAAACAAGCTATTAGTGCGAGAAGTTAATACATGCATAATACATCCGACTCTCAAGAGTATTCAAGCTAATAAGCTGACATCTTTATTCAGTTTATTAACAACAAATCTAGTACATTTCTTTTGGATTTCCTCAATTCTAATTAAAACTGTTATATAAAATGGATTCAAAACCACACTTCAATAATAATGAACTGATCTGAGAGTAGCAACCAATAATGATTTTAGTGTTTACGGGTCTTTCAAATCTTTCGAGCTACGAATTACATACGCTAACATTGAATAAACTTTATTTACTATGGAATTGATATCATTATTAAACTTTATAAATGTCAAAAATAAACCCGAATTTTTCTTAATACAAACTCTTGCTAGAACAATATTATCAATCACACAAAAACGGAGATGAACAACGAGTGAAGAACATTTAGAAATATTAAGAATCTGCTTGATTTTATGGTACCATTCTAAAAGCCTATTAAGGTCTTCTTGTAACTGAAAACAGTCAAAAGCATTTTTCAATATTTACATACAAATATTTTAAGATAATCTGCAAAAATAAGACATGATGAATTAGAAAAAAAAACATCTGATAAATTAATTAATTAATAAGTACAAGAAAAAGGAGTGGACCAAGATGGCCTCCTTGAGGAACTCCAAATTGGTTGATGATTTTATTGATTTAAAAATTTTCGAATTGATTTTAACATTTTGAGTGCGCTCAATGAGATATGAACCTAACCAATCAAGCATTTTTGGATGAAATCCTATTCCATTCAGTTTTTGAATCAAAATTGTATGATCTACTCTGTCAAAAGCGTTTGCGAAATCTGTATTGACAACATCCACTTGATAACCCTTTTTTTTAATATGATTTAAAATATAGTTAGAAAAAAAGAGTTAAATTAGTCCACGTGGATATAATTATTATTTAAAAGAAAAGATGATTACAAACAATTTCTTTCAAATAGTTTTGGGGTAACCGATTGTTTACTAACTGGTATATAATTCGAAATGAACTGTTTTGGACCACTTTTATAGATTGGAGTTACAAAGGAAGTTTTCCATTCGTCAAAAAATTCGCAAGTATCCCGGGAATTATTATTTAAAATAAAACATACGATTCTATCAAACGAAGAAGCCGCACATTAATTCTGAGAGAGTTTTTTGTAGACGTGTGGTATTCAAGAAGAAATAAAACGCATACGATTTTGCATTATCTTTGATGTCGTCAGGTTAACCAAACTATTTGCACGATTAGCAAACTTTGTTGATTATTAACCCAAACTGACCAAAAATCAAGTGACAGCTGTCAGAATGGCCAATATATATCTAAGAAAAAACAATTGAATGATTGATTTATTTATAGATAAAAAACAACGAAGATTGAAAAATGTTTGAAGGCAAACTGTTGTTAAATTATACTGAAGTCAATATCATTTTTGGTTTTCGATATATTTGTTTGAATGTCAATTGATTGTTATTAATTCACAGAAATTTCTAAAAGAAGAATATTTTCTAGCTCGAATATTTAGACTGCAAAAAAACTATTGTACTTATATTCAGAATAATTTTGTAAAACGTTTTTGATATCTGTTAATATTGTAAGAAACATTTTATTAGTTGTCTTATACTTTCTATAAACAAAAACAACATTAAACTCGAAAATATTTTCCACAAGGAAAGCATTGCGTTCAAATTTCAAATTTCTTTCATTTACACAAAATTCTGTCAATTCATCCAATGCCTTCTCAGACAATCTGAACAACCTCAATGTTGAGTTAAACAGTTTTCGAAACTTCATATCAATCTTCTTTGCACAAAATAAAACAAATAGTATTTGACGTTTTGGTATTGGTATTTAACAATATTTTCGTCATAATTTGATAGACAATAATTTCAAAGGACAATACTTTCGATTAAAATAAAAGAAAAACAAACAAAAATATCTGTAGCAGCTACTTTAAATATGTTATATGTATTTTAAAATTTTTCTTATCATCGAAGTATTTACATGTTTTTTTTAAGTTAAAAACAATTTAAAACTACACACAACTTTACAATTTTGAAAATAAATCATAAAGAAAAAACAAAATAGCGTTTAGAAACTTACATACATATAAACCTCTGCCCCAAACTTTTGAGCTCATTATTTAAAAAGAATGTTTTAAAGCCTTAAGCAAAGTCATTTTTCATGCTAAGTATATCAAGAATTTCCAAGCAACTTTGCTGTACTCACATTCACAGGAAGGTAGATGTATGTATGTAAATAGGTATATCTACTTATGCAGGAATTATAATAATGAAATAGCCTCTTTTTTAACATTTTATTTTCTTATATTCTTTGCCCTTATCTTTTTTCGTATGAACCTAAGTAACTATTTATAAGAAGATATAAAGAGAACATTGTACATTCCTACTTTAAATTATATTTAAGTAGTCATATAGTCTTATGAAATTTAAAGAAATAAATTAGAAAATTTCAAACCGTGACATAAAACGTTGCTGATAAACCTTTGAAAATCGAACTTTTGCATCGTGGTGCAGACTGTACTTCGAAATATAAAACATGTGATTTATTTCCCTACATAGTCATTTACCTAAGTTTTATGTTTCAAATAAATTATGTACATATTCATTGGTAGGTAATTTTAAAAAATTAATTAATCATGTCCAAACGAAAATAAGACCCCTACGGTCATTTTAATTTAATAATAAATCACATTTAAAATTTCACATATCATATAGGACTGCCTACATCTATACATAATACACAATGCACATAAATCAAAATTACATACATACATATATAAAATATTTTCAATAATGTTCAATTAAAATTTATTTATTGCAAATAATAAGCAAATTAAGTAAATAGCATTATTTTAAAACTGGACAGGACACACCCAAAAAATTTCTACATAATATATACTTTATCTACATTTTATACATAGGTACTTTATATATTTCTGATTTATATATATATTTATAAAAAATAAAATCTATTTACCAAAGCCAAAAAATGCATTTTCCGCAATTCAATACTTTTCCTTTAACACACAAACAAACTCAAAATTCCATACATACAAACATTGGAATATAACACATGATGATATAAATGCCTCCTTTTTTTTATATGTGCACTCCCCCAAATTCAATCCTCCCCCACCCACCTCAACTCCAAACTCTTTTTTGAAATAAACGTATAACGGCAGGTGGATGGATATATATACATATATTTATATATATTTATGTACTTAGTTATATGTGTGATTTGCTTTTCATCCCTGGGTACATATTTGCAATTATCGCTTCCACATGGCAACAGAAAGAGGAGCATATCATATAAATGTATGTTGTATGTATGAACCTTACCTTACTATATGTATGTTGTATGTATGTATATTAGGGTGGGTCAAATGTCAATATTTTGGATAATTTTAAAAAGACCCTCGCGATAAAAAGGTGCTAAAATACAAAATCCACAAGCATAACAATACTTTTAAGTTGTCCTTAATTTGAATCTTATAATTGTTTGTATAAGATTAAGATTTTAAAATTTGCTAGTTTGGAAATGTTAAAGTTAAGATACACACACAGTTCTAAACACGAAGTTGTATAATTTATGTCTTTTAGATATTGTTTATATCGTTTTAGTATCTTAATTAGTTTCTGGAAATTCTCTCTACTCGGAGTCTTCATTTAACTCCATATGAATTTTCGAGAAACCTTGAATTTAACACAAAACATTGATTTTAAAAAGTACAATTAAGAGTGCTGACTTTAAATCCTTACTTCAATATTAACTACTTTCTGAAATTTAAAAAAAATATCAGTTTTCAACATTATTTTTATATTTTTTCAATATAATGGAAAATAGTATTGATTTTTGTCTTGAAGATTTATACATATATGTAAGTCAGCTGAAATCTAGTAACGCTTGAGTATTTATCTAAAAATGTATGAAATACTATAAATATTTAGGCTGATAATTGAAGAACGGAATCATGGTTTTACAAAACCATCACGAATTTTATTACAAAATGCAATACATCATAAATTTAGAGAACCCTAAAAGAGTTAAAATCATTTTATATGCTGTGGCCACGATTGAATACCTTGAGACTGAGCCTCCTTAAAAACTGATGACCTCCAAAATATCTTTGGTCTTCCAACGCGTCTATTACCCTGGGGATTCTATTAGACGAATTGTTTTGCTATATTGTGGTCAGGTTTCCTCAGTGTATGGCCTATCCAACTCCATTTCAGTTGCTTCATGTTTACGTCCAATATTTTCTGTCCGGTCCTATTCCACAGATCAACGTTAGATATGGTTTGCGGCCACCAGATTCTTCAGAATAGAGCGCAGATAACGGTTAACGAAAGTTTGTAGTCTGCTAGAGATGTTGGAAGAGCATTTCCATGTTTCAGAAGCATATAACAGCACTGATTTGACGTTGGATTCGAAGAGTTTCAACTTGGTGCAGAGCAATATTTTGCTAAAATTTCACAAAGGAAAAAGGATTCCAAATGAACTAAGGGCTTTGTTTATTCAACTGTTAACATCCAGATCTGTTCCGCCATCGAGAGCTATAAAACTTCCCAGATAATTAAATTGCTTGAACTTCTCTATGGTTCCCTGCCTTAGAATAACTTGTTTGCTTTGGCCCGTGGTCATTATTTTGGTCTTATTTGTGTTAATCCTTAAGCCAGCTCCATTCAATTGCAGCGAATGACACATCTGATTTAAGCCTGCCATGAGACATATATCGTCACCATAATCTATGTGGCTAAGCTTGTCAAACAGACTCCATTGGATACCGTGTCTTTCATTTGTACACAACGTGGCAGTCATCACATAGTCAATCGCCAGCAAAAACAGAATTGGTGATAAGACATCTCCTTGTCTCACTCCTTGAAGCACATCGAAGGAGTCGGAAAGCTGTCCATTTTCTAACACAAAACACCTTGCGTTGAAGTGTGATTCTCTGATAACAGCGACAATTCTCTCACGGGTTCTTTGCGCAATAAACGATCTCCAGATGCATTCACGATTGACCCGATGAACAGCTGGCTCAAAATTGGTGGTGATTGGTACTCAGATAATTGTTCTAGTATGATTCCCAAGGTGTTGATGTGGTCGACGCACGATCAGACACTGCGAAACCCCGCGTGGTGCCTATTGAGGGTAGACTTGATCCTGGACTTAATCCTCTCGAGAATAATAGTGCCATTAACTTCGGAAAAACGGAAAGATGTTTTGAGGTTTCCTTTCTTTGATAAATTTACAATAACTCCATCCTTCCAGTCCCTTGGGTAAGAGTCACTCTCCCAGGCAGCCTGCACGAGTTTAGCAAAATGCGGGAAGCTGCCTCAGAGTCTGCTTTTAGGAAATCTGCGGGAATATCATCAAGTCCAGCTGCTTTGTTTTTCTTAAGAAGATGTATCTCTGCACTTGTTGGGGACTGGTGTCAATACCCCTAGAAGATCTGGTGATTGCAGATTCAATTCTGCATTGTGGTCAATATTTAGCAGCGCACAAAAGTGCTCCTTCCATCTTTGTATCTGATCTTCTATAGTCACTAAAAGGTTGCCGTTCAAATCTCACACGGGATGGTTAGCGTTAGTGCTACTTCGCTGTTCGACAATTTCCTTAGTGATTTTATGCAGCATGTTCCGCACATACACATACCGCTGCACTGTCTTATGAGATGCTCTATACTCGCTTCGTAGAATCAATTTCCGCTGAGCATCACTTTCTGAATTGATTTTAACTTTAAGTGTTTTTCTATATGTGATTTTATCGCAGGTATCTTGGGATATCCAGGAATCTCTAGCTCTTGTCTGTCTGGGTATAGTTTCAGTTCCAGCTTCCATGTAAGCGCTCTTAATTTGGCCCCACAAAACATCTATCGTTAAGGCAGCATTTTGTATGTTCGATGATTTGTCGCCGAGTGTGGTGACGAAATTACGACGTACATTAGGGTCACTTAGAACGCTTGTGTTGAATCTTGGTCTCCTTGCTATACCCTCTGAGTGACGCTGTACAGCAGCTGTTCGCAAGCAAAGCAAACCCAGTTGCAAGTGATGGTCACTACCTGCATCCGCCCTTCTTTCGTTACAAGCATCGCACAGTGACTTCCTCCATTTCTGCTGTATAATGAAGTGATCGATTTGGTTTTTGGTTCAACCATCAGGAGATTCCCATAAAGAACCCCCAATCACAAGTTGACGAGCGTTGCAGAAGTCGACAAGCATATCACCATTTTCGTTACGTTGACCTAAGCCATGCTTACCAATAACTCGTTTGAGGCCTACGTTATCATAACCAATTTTGGCTTAAAGTCTCCCACTATGATAATGATATCGTCCCTGGAACACCGTTGTACACCGATTTCAGAGAAGTATAAAAAGAGGTCTTTTCGTCCGCTGAAGCCTCATTCGTTGTAGCGTAGCATTGAATAATGGTGACTTTTCTGATTTTTGAGCTAAACCTCGTCGCCTAATCCTCACTGCAATCGGTTTACGAATATAAAACTTTTGGTAGCTTCTTTAGTCAACATGATACCCATGGACCTCTGTCCAAGTTATTTTAGTTATTTATTATTTATTTATTCATCAAACAGACTATGAATAAAGATACTGTTAATAATATTTAAACGATTATATTATTAAATTTAGACACATTAAGATGTAACCTACGTGTTGAAACTAAACTTACTAAACTATCTAAATCGTTTTGAAGAAGAATTCTATCAGATACCAATTTAATACGTTTCAACAATGTATCGTCGTGAGTAAATGTAAGACAAAGAGAAAATCGGATGATTACAGGAATATCAATAACAAAAAGAAGAAAAGTAAAGGTCCAAGGTGGCTTCCTTGAGGAACGCCAAAGGCCACAGATATTAGAAATGATTGAGAGGAATTTATAGTGACGTATATTGTTCGACTCATTATCTTAAAAACGTGACGTGTTGTAGTGATTTTTGAATCGGAGTTGAATTAAAGTCATCAGAAATTATTGCAAAAAGGGTTAGTTTAATGTCAGCAGTAAAACCTTTCATATCCTAAAATACTTGCATTGAACTACTTAGACATTTTTTTTCATTAAAAGACAAACATGTATATAAAAATCGCTTATAGTTTAGCGTCATATTTAATCACTAAGAAAATCTTACATATATGACTCACCCTAATGTACATATTTATACAAACGAAAAAACAAGATATAAAATCTATAGATTTGTATAGGCATCAGGTAGATCTACAATAAATGCAGATACACGAGTACGTACATATTTTGTATGAATTCATTGGTCTGATATTAACAAAAAAAAAATTATAAAATAGAGTTGAAAAAGAGAATGCTTCTGTTTCAGTTTCAGCTTCAGCTTGAGTTTGAGCTCCAGCTTCTGCTTTATACCATTTGGCAAATAAAACATTGTAAGGGCACCTCCTCCAATACCATCATCATCATTATTATTATCATCAGCTTTGTATTACCTCATCCAAACCAAACCCCAACCCCCACCCTATTTTTAATAAAGCAACACGAGCGAATGCGGTGGTGGTGAAGCGCGCCTGCAATTAATGAAATTTCCAATTTAAATCTCATTTTGGAAAAGCGCCTCCATCTATCGAGCGCACAAAATTTCTATCTCTCTTTTTTTTAACAATTTTTGCACAACATTAATTTCCATTGTCCAGTTGAGTTTATAGATACTTATAGAACTTCCTATAGCATCCTCACCATACTCCTTCCTTTGTAGGTATTTCCCTATAACTGTGCAGCAAAGTTACGCTGTCACGGAAAGGGTGGACTTATCCACCTACCTTTCCACAGTCCTCTCTCCTCTCCCTTAACGTATACCAGCATCATCATCATCATCATCAGTATACTCCTCGTTGTACTGAACTGATGCGAATATCAAATTAATCGAAAATGATTTTAATTCTTCTCGTTCCCATTCTCGTTCGCAGTTCGCAGATACAGATTCAGATACTTTATTGTAGGTAGAGATATATTTGCTATGTGCTATGCACATATAAAAAGAATGTATTGTACACAGAAGCTGTGAGCTTTTTTGTCGATTTTTCATTTTTCCTCTACTATCCCCACTAACCTCCGCCGCGCAAATATACGCGATATGCGGCAGTGTCGAAACTCGCGAAAAAAGGGGTTGCAATTTATGTACCCGAACATTAATACTTTTTTGCACCCTCAAGGACAAAAAAATTATTCCGTTCCGCGACCTACAACAAAACGAATAATTTTTGTTCGTTGTTAACCCTCCTCCCCCATCACCCATGTCCCATCCACGCAGCCTCTCCCACAAACACACACACATGCAGAACAGAAAATATTATATTCAAAAGGATCCCGCACACACATGCACAAAAGGCGAGAGAGATGGCTTGGAAAAATAAATAAAGCGAGCACCCTATTAACACCACCCTCTTTCGCTACCCTTAGCATCCCCTTCGACCTCCCATAGGTATATACATAGAAGCTTGCCATATCATGGGTTGAGGTAGGCTTGATGATGTGAATGTGAAGCCTGAATGCTGCCGCTGCTGCTGCGTGGGGGATGCTTTGTATGCCTGATGCTGGTGATGCTGTCATGAAAAATATTTATTTCACAAGGGATGATGCACGAAAAAAGCTTTTTCCTTTTGCTGCTCCATCGGTATGTATCTAGTGTGGAGAAGATACGGTACCACAGCCATAACAGGTACTGTACGTTTATACGAGTAGAATGCAGTATGAAACTTATAATCAAAGGGGTTGAATTGGAGTCGAGTTGCAAGGAGGGTGATGGATGTTTTGAGTATGCGTTGTTATAATGAAACATTTTAATCATGTTTTTTTTTAGTGTCTTCTTTGATTTTGCGAAATAACTTTTAGGTCTTTGAGCTGAAATTTATGATATCCAGGGGTGAGGAGTATATCTGTGACATAATATCTTGACTTTCTAATAAGGCATTCGTTTTGGTATAACAGCAAGGAAGGGTAGATGGAGGAAATGAAAATGTACATTGTACAAACATCCATGATTTGGAACGTTGGAACGTTAGAGACGACGACGACGACGGATGGCAGATGGGACGAAACAAGAAGGAACAACATGGTTGTGTTTTTGAAATTATTGTATACGAAAGTGAAAGCATATTCGAGGAAAAGTTTTGTGTCTCTAGGTGAACGATGGAGGATCTCTATTTAATTTCTATAGTTAAAGTGGGCGAGTATACTAGTAAAAGGTTGTGTATATATGTAGACGGAAACACTCGATAAAATTAGAATCGAAGAATTTAAGTTGGTTGGTATTTTTGAGGTGTTTTGTTTTGTTTGTATTAAGTTAAAGTATCTTTTATGGGAAAAATAGGAAATGCAATGAATTTCGTAGAAATATAGGACTTGGTGTTTTAAGAGTTTTAAAGAGATTAATATGTCTCGATAGGCTTTAAGTAGTTTTTGGTAATTTTTAATGTTTTTTTGAATGAGCTTTAAATTTGAATTGTATATAAAAGAAAAATGACACTTGTATTTTTTCTATAAAATAATTGAAAACATTGCTTATAAAAAAGGTTATTTTAAGTTAAGGGTAGGAATATATCAGTCAAAGATATGAAATTCATTAAGTTAGGGCAGATTGGGGGATTTAGAGAAGACACTGTCTTTAAGAGTCTGGGATGCGACCCACACTGATAACATACTATTTGTGCCCATTCGTCGATATTTTTACCAGTATTTAAAGATTAATTAATAACAACATTTTGTGTAAAATATAAAATTAGTTTGAATTCAATATCTGTCTTCGTTTTCAAGAAACTTGAGTCGAAAACAGTTTTTAATCGTTTTTTAGTTGTTTTTGTAGGTTTTATTTTTTATAAAAAAGTTGAAATTTCAAATCTTATGTATAATATTCTAGAGTTTGATTTCAACATTTGTTATTTCTTGTAAAAAAAGTGCTGATTGGATTTTTCAAAGAACGTTACTTTATGTTTACAACAATATTTTGCATAATATGAAATAATTTTTAAGTCAATACATTTATTTATTTGTGTTTTTTTTGTATGTAAGAAAACTGCTACTTCGATTTTACAATTCTATAAATTTGACCATATTCAATTCGAGGAATAACTCTCAGCAATTTCCGTGTGCGAGTAATGTTGTCAGGGATAGAGGGGACCTTCAGTTTTAATCCGAATCCGAACGGATAGTTTGAGAAGGCACTTTTCTGGACAAGAATTACGCTTGGAGGATATTTCAATTGCTCGCAAGAGACAGTACCCATGCAAAAAGCTTTAGATGGCACAGGCAGCGACCTCTGGCATGAAAGTCGAACGCACTTACCATCAAGTCACGGGTACTATAAGACTTATATTATGTGAACGTCCGAAGCTTGAGTATAACTGTCATCTCTGGGCTGGTGCTTTTACTTAGGTCTCTTAGACAGAATTGAACGTAGAACACTTAAATTTATCGATGATGACATCAACGTTGAGTCACTTGAACACCGGCGTAAAGTTTTTTGTTTCAGCATTTTTGACTTTCAACCGATTGTGCTTTCTAGCAATAGCCAGTTGCATTCCTTTCCTCTATTGCATTGTAATATTCGAGCCTATTAGTATACCCTTGAGTCCAACTTCGGGTATACTTCGCCGTACTACGCGAATGTGTATTGCCTTACCACAATATGCACCAACATCTTATTCCAAAACCTTTCTCCTTTTCCTAATGCTCACACTATGTCTTGGGATTATAAGGGTATCAAAAATATCCTTGAGTGTGTTGGTTACCATCCTTGATCGATTTATAAATACAGTTTTTATACTGAGTAAATTTGATTTTTTTATTTTTGAATATATAATTTGTTTAGGGCCTGCTGTTATTATCGGTCTTAAGAAATGAAAATAAATGCTTCACTCGAATTTTCTTAAAACGTTAACGTCAAAATTTAAACTCAATCGATTAAAAAGTTTAAGCTGTAGAGGCGAGGACAGACAGAAGGACGGAATGGTCGACCCACTATTTTCTACATCTCTACAAACAGTTTACATTGATTTCTTAAATGTCGAAATGTAAGAATGTATTCACATGTTATAACCCTATTTAAGCGTTAAAGTTTTGATACTTAAAAACAACGCTGAACACTGTTTAAGAAATTGAAAAGAAAATGCACGACTGGGTTGTACGAACTTGCTCATGTCCCTAAGAGTTTGTTAAAAAAATTGTCTGTATTTTAAAAATTAAAAATATACCCGTAAACAGCTTTGTTTGACGCCATTTCATTTCTCATAAGAACCTTAATTTTCAAAAAATTTAATTGAAAAGCGTTAGAGCGTTTTTTTTTCAATTAATTTTCTATGTGTAACATTTTTCAAATTTAGTTTAAAAATATTTGTGGTATGTAGTTATTTAGAGTTTTCTAAAATACTTTTTACGTTTCAATTTTGTTAAAATATAATGATCCATTTTCAAGATATCGAATTCAAGAAAAAAAAAAGTTAATGAATTTTTTGATTATCAATTTGTATTGAGACAGTAGAATAATTATTGAAATCGTTTGATTAAGAGAACTTAAAAAGAAATATAACGGTGCTATGGAGGGTTCCCTTGTGGAGCAGTCCAATAATATTTTCTTTGTATTAAGTGCGTTTTTTGGTATTCCATATATAGTACAGTGAGAAATTCCCAACAAAACGATCCGCAGTAGCCAGATTTTTGTATTTAAAAATTGGTACAACTGAAAGAAGATCTGTCAGAACAATAATACAAGCAACACTGTAAACTGTGAAAATCAAATTTTAAAATTAACTTGGCAAAAAACAAAAACTAAAACCAAAAAATTGACAATTTTCAAGAAGAAATGATTCGCCTAGATTCAAGTCGAGGATAGGAGTCGAAAAAAAAATTAATGCGTTATTGTCTTTTTATTTGCATATTTGTGTACAAAAAATATAGTTTTGTTTTAATCAAACTAAAAAAAATGGACATAGAGTCCGTTTTCATAAACAAAACTAAAGAATATCAACAGTAACAGATTGATTTTGTTCAGCAATGGAAAACACTTACATAATTCCAAATGCACAACTACTCAACGAACACATCCATCGAGATACAAATGCAATTCAATTGTACCAACATTTGAGAACAAAATCACAAAAGATCCATTCGAGACTCGTATAAATATCAAAAACCCGTCCGTAGTAAGATTCTGCTTTAACTTTTATCGGTGTTATTCATACTATGGATATTGTTTGTGTTATTCGTTTTAAATCATACTATACTATGGATAGATTTTCCAACAAAAAACGGGTATAGAAAGAAGCCAATTCAAGAAAAAAATGTTAGCGTAAATTTAAAAAAAATACATTTGTTTGTTTTTGAAAAAATTCGAATTTTAGGTTCTCGAAAAAAAAAATGCCGAACACGAATTGGCTTAAAACCTTTCTTTTTCTAAATTTGAAGTCAATCGACATAATTCTTTAGGTTGTAGAAGTCAGGACAGAGACACAGACGGGCTGAATCTACTTTTTTAGGCTACGTAATATCATGTTTGATTTAAATCTAGAGATGGAATTTTTTTACGAACGCAAAACTTGCCATAGAATTTCTATATGTTGCAAGTAAAAAATGTTAGTCATTTTGTTAGATGATTTTGTATAAAATTTAACAATTTATGCATCTTGTTACCTTTAAATAATTTTTAAGAACGTTAAAATGCGAAAATGGCTACTTTAAGTTTTAGTAACTAGCTTAATTCTTATGACTTCTGAGTTTTTGACAGTTGAAATTATTAGGTCCGTTCTCATATTTAGGTTTGTTTACTTCATTTTTTTCAAGAAGTGTCACTATAATTAAGTCGTGGTCAGATGCACGTTTTGAATAAAATCGAAGCAGTATTTTACTTACTAGAAAGCAAATGATAAAATTTTTAGCTAAGTTAGTAAATTGCTGAAAAACGTAAACTTATGAACTGCTAAGCCACTAACAATGAGCATTTATTAATCTTATGCCAACATTTTTTCAGCACTGGCGCCATCAATTGGAACAATATACTTTTCTAGTACGTTTACCGATACCCTCGTTTACAGCTTGTGCTTCTACCACAATTCAGTAACGAAAATTAGCGTTTCCTGTCTTTCACATTTTTCCTAAGCCAGCTGTCAAATTATTTTTTCTTTTGAATGGTTGCACCCTACTACAAAAATAAATGTCCATTAATTCAAATGTTGCGTAGATTTAAGAACTCTTTAAAGCTGATAAAGTATATTTAAAAAAAGGAGTAAAGTTAAAAAACTCACCTTCATGCGAATCCACTGTACGAACCGAACCCCGCTTTAGCAGTTGATAAATAATTATTATTCCGAAACGACTGCTCCAAGATTTTTTTTAAAAAGATGCGTTAGTACGAAAACACGCGTCTTTGTTTATAATTTATTTTGTTTTTTCGTTTATTTTTTTACATATTAATCCGTGAAATTGTCAAATATTCATTTTTCTTTAGTCCTCATGGTTTTTTTTGTGTTTTTTTCTGTAGCCAAAATTTTTAAAATTTTTGTTATGCTTTTTTATTTGTTTTTGTTCAACCAACACACTAATTTGAATTTTTAGTTGTTTCAAATATATTTTTTTGTTTTCATTTACACATCATTTTCTTATTTTTTCAAATATTTTTGTCTTTTTTTTGTTGTTTGTCGAAAAAATTCATAAATTTTTGGAATCACTTTTTTTGTAATTTGGAGTTTAGAACAAATTGATGATGGATTTTGTTGTATTCTTGTTTTAAAAATTTTGTTTTATATCTTTGTTGATTTTTTTTTAAATAAAACTTAAACTTGGTATATTATTTAAAAATTACTTTATTGGTATACTATTATTTTTATTGCATTTTATTTATTGATTTGTGTATTGTAAAATGTATTACACCGAAACGAAACTTAACATTTTGGAGAGAGATTTTGAATTTTTGTTGTTGAATTTTTGTATTAAGGAAACTTAAACGCGTTATTTATGATTTTTTGTCGTTTTGTTTTTTCTTTTCTTTTGTTTCATAATAAAAATAAAAAATTTGGTTTACTATTTTTGTTGTATTAATGAGAGGAAATAATTGCACAAAATTAAAGATTTTTTTTCAGTAAATATAACAAAAAACGATTTTTTTTAACAACTATTAACGTAATTATTAAAAATGTTCCAAACAGTCAAAAAGCACCTGAAATTGAAAAACAATGAATTTCGAGATTAGTTTTTGTTTTTATTTTATAGAAAAAAAGGAAATTTTATTTAAAGAAACAAAAATTAAGAAAGGTTGAGCTAATTGATTGATGGTATTTGCAGGGTAAAGTCGTTAAAAATTAAAAAAAAAAATGCCAGCGTCAGGATAACAACAAAACGAATTTATTCGTAAATCCTTTCATGCAATATTAATGAATCCCTTTGGCAGAGGATTAGAGAGAGGCAACATTGTGAAAGTAGAAAACAGACAGCGAAAAAATAAAGAATATATTTTACCACCTTTTTACAGACAAAGGAAGAATCTCCAGGATAATTTAATGGGAAAAAAATTAAACCCAAAGGACCAATTTGGAAAGTCGCGTTTTTAATGAGCCATGAGTTGGGATGATATTTCCATATACCTTCTGCATTTGTGTCTGTCTTACTTTTTCATTCTGTTTTTTTTTTTGTTGGTCTATGAAAAAGGATATGCGCGAAGGGAATTTAACATCAGGGCTAACAGTACAAGTAAATTGACTAGAGATTTGTTTAAATTATGATTCAATGGTTTTTTTTTTATTTTGGTTGGTTGTCGTTTTGTTTTATAATTACTGAGTGTTGAAATAGGTATCTGATTGTGATGGTATAATGCTAATAAATATTTAAGGGATTAAGAATTATGAATGTTGTATATAAATAAAGGTTAATTTGATGTTACTTTGGAAATGAATATGAATATGAATGAAATGACGACTATAAGCTGACCAAACAATATTCATTTAGATTTGGATTAGGATTTTATTTCAGATCTTTTAAAAAAAAACTCTAAAGCTACCTGCACACGTGATGTATGCACAATGCACATATACACGTTTATCGGTGTACTGTTAATTTCTTGCAGCTTGTGTAAAGCTAAGGTCTGTGAACTCACATTTTGTTCATAATTGGTAAGAGTTTGAAACGTCGAAATTGAAACTTATATACAATTTACTTGGTAACAGAATGATGAAACCCCTATTCTCTTCTGACGAGATACTTTGTGCACAGAAGGCTTCAAATTAGAAAAATGTAGATTGATTTTCGAGCGAACAACTTTTTCGAGAGTTCATAAGAAGAATATTTGTATTTATTTATTTTTGGTATTTGTTTGTTTAACATTTAATATTTTTACCGTTTTTCTTGTTCCATTCAACAAAATAATTATGTAAGAATATTATTATAATTTTAAATGACACATTAAAGCATATAGTTAATCACAAAATGCTACACATATAGCAAATATTTATACTCTTATGTATAAAGTTATCAAGCCAAATTACTTTTAAATATTATCTATAAGCTTAAGTAGTAAATGTTCCTGTGATGAATTATATCTTTAATTTGTATAAGTAAATAAATAGTTGAATAATCAAGTAAGAATTTATACATATATGTGAACCTAGCTACGTCATTTTGTTAAACAATTTAATTAGATTAGGAAACTTAGGTGTCATTAAAGTATTTTTTTATTTGTTGAACAAACAAAATATACTTTACTGATAATGACGATTTTGACATTTGGTAAACATTTTAAAAAATCCATTTGGTTTTTGCCACCGATATTTTCAGAGTAGACATTGATTTTGAACTTGTTCTATTTCATACAAAATAGTAGGTAAAACTTTCTGCTGTGTAAATTAAATACAAAAACTTGAATTCAGTCTTTACTTCGACATTGCACTAAAAAGGTTTTGTATACCTTTAATATGCCAAAGACACAGTGTGAGCATTAGGAAAAGAGGGAAGGGTTGGATAGGAGGTGTAAAATAAAATAAATTGGGTGGCGCGACAGTCCGTTGAGAACCAAGGCCTAGTGACTTACAACTCTCAACCATTCCGGTGTGCGAGTAATGTTGTCAGGAATGGAGGGGACCTACAGTTTATATGCCGACTCCGAACGGTTAATTTTGAGAAAGCACTTTTTCATGACAAGAGTTACTCTTGGAGAATTTGTCAATTCCTCGCAAGAGGCAGTACCCGTGAAAAGACTTTAGATGGCATAGGCAGGGATCGAACCCAAGACCTCTAGCATGACAGTCCAACGCACTAACCATCATGCCACGGGTACCACTAGGGGGGTTAGGAGGTGTATGTCGGTGTAAATTCATTTTAAATTTCTGAACATTGCATTGACAGGGAAAGATAGAACGTGGCAAGGCGTTGCACATTCGCGTAGTTCGGCTAAAAAATAAATCTCTTTACTTCATAGTACGGCCGAAGTTGGGCTCAAGGGTAAACTGATGGGCATTCCTAGAAACGCGGGTATTACAGTTAAATTATTTAAGGGGAGGAACGCAACTGGCTATTTCACTAGAGCATAGTCCGTAAAAATAACGGTAAAAAAGGGTGAGGTAAGAAACCTTGCGTCGATGTTCGAGTGATGTAAATGAGTTGATGATGTTAGTGTCACCCTTCATTTTAAAGGCTCTTTTTGAATACTGTTAAAGGCTTAAATAAGTTACTGGAGCAACAGCCCAGAAATGGTAAAAAAAAACTAGAAATCTTGCGGCATTTTTGGCAATATTACGTATGTGATCACTCCACAAAAGGTGGTTGCTGGTGCACATTCCAAGGATGTCAAGATTTTCAGTTTCGTTGATGCAAGTGCCACTCAAAAATAGTATCGAAGAGGGTTTCTGTCGCTTTAACGATACAAGGCAGCATTGCGTTTTCGAAAGCATTAAATTCCGAAGGATTTTTTATTCCCCATTGTAAACACTGCTGTGTAGGTCAGAATTTAGTGAGGTAATCATATTTGCCGTTGCAGTTCCAAATCCGAAGAGGAGGGTTTTGAGTCTGGAAACGAATATGAAAAGCTAAGACTGCTATCGCCAGCGAAACAATGTATTGGATTAGAAGTAGCAGACAGTAGATCTTTTATAAAAATGAGGAAGAGGGTAGGAGGAAAAACGGAGCCCTGGGGAACACCAGCACTTATTTTATGAGTTTCAGACTTGAATCCGTCCAAAATAGCTTGCTATGCTGCAAAAGTATATTCATCAAAAAAATGTTCAACCTATCTTGGTGAAACCTATGCTGATAAAATTACTTTAAAAGATATCCAAAGTTTTGAAGATAATTAGAGGGAGTTTCTTTTATTGAAAGCCCAGTGGTGGGTGAGAAGATTGTTGTATTCAAAACTCAATTTTAATCGAGAAGCTGATCGATATTTATGTGACTTAAAATCAAATAACGTTAATATTTAAAACCAGATTCGAGGTTCTTGGGCTAAACGGAGACCCTCAAATTTGAAGATTGGATTGTTTCTGTATTTTGTACAACCTTAAATAAAAAACAAAAACAGCTTTCTCCTTATAGGAGTTTTTTATAATTTATGCAACACAAAGATGACAATATTCAAGAGCAAATTCCTTAACAGTGCAGGAAACATTTGATTTGCTGAATGCAAATGAAAAAATGAATGAAAAGTCTTTATTTGTTCAGCAAAAGTCCTTATAAATATTGAATGTTGTTGATACCTGATTTTCTAGCAAACATATTAAATTGTTAAAATATTAATTGCCAACTGAGCTCACAGCATTGCCATTGCTTTAAATTCATTGTTATTATATTGATATAAGTTACTTTATAAAATCAATAAATGGATAACTTATGTGCTTAAAATTGGCAGATTTTTGACAAATAACTCAGTCTTTCCAAAAATACGATTCCAACAAACTTTCACGGAGCAAAGAGTTTCTAACAGGCTGTTATTTTAAGCAAAATGGAATAAAAAGCAAAGAATAAAAAAAGTAGATTCTAGCTCCAAATGTTTTTGGATTTGATCTCCAAAATTTATTTTTCAAAACTTTCTCGAGTCATCTCGAGAAAACCACCAAGAAAGATTTGTTTTGACTTAATACTGTATAAACATCCATTAAGCAAATTCTTTAAAAAGATGTCGATATTTTACTAAAATTTTACAATTTTATCTTTACAAATTTCCACAGAAAATGTATAGTTTCTTTGGTTTTGAAAACTTGAGTTAGTTCGGTTAAGGACTTTCGTAGTTTTTGGAAGTGTTAAATAAAACCTTAATTTAGCAAACTGCAAATTTGAAAATAAGAGCAGATTCTAAATAGTAACTCTTTTTACAAAAACATTTATTTATATACAAATTATTCTTTTAAATTTCTTTAATAAATATTTATTTAAAATCTTAAAAATCTTAACCGCTCAAATTTAGGTTATTCATTGCAGTTTTTTTAAATTATTTAAATGATACTTTTGCAAACGGTAAAATATCAGTGCCAGTTGCATTCCCTCCTATTTTGATATTTTTTAAAGAGCTTAACATTTAGAAGCTTTTTTTTTAATTTTTGATGTGCTTATAGTTAAAGTCAGTAGAAGTAAATTTTTCATAATTTTGGTAAATAAACTTTAACCATTTTTAAAACTTCTGAGAACAAAAAATAAGTACCAAACGGCTTCATCGATCTCATTTCTTTATAATTTTTAAATATTGATCATTTGTTTAGAAATTATTTCATTTTCCACATATGCTAAAAATGTATTAAAATTATAACATATAACGGTTATCCTCCTAGACGTAACTATGAAAATTGAAATAGAATCACCAATCAAGAATCAAGATCTTTCTTGAAAAATGTTGGCAACAATGTTTAAAGTAGGCAATTTTGGGGACCATTTATTTTATTGTTATTTTTGATATAAATCAGTTTAATCCTTAGGTTCTTACATTTAAAAATCTTCAATTTAGACTCTTAGAAGAGATTCTTACATAAACATTACTTTTTAGTCTACAACCCACATTTCGTTTGGTAAAATTTTAGTAAAATATTAACTTTAAATTAATCAAAGTCAAGCCTACCTACCTATTTGATAACAATTATAAAAAGCGACAACATTTCGCATAAAAACAAATATTTTATGATTTTTTTTTAAGATGTTGTAAAACAATTTCAGCAAATTCGAAATTTTAATACACATTCGTGAGTTGATATCTTTAGAACGAAAATAGAAAATACTACCTACAAAAATAAATAAATATTTCCTCATGATTCATTGACTTAACATTGTTGAGCGTTCACATCCGGATTTTAATCCAAAATGTATTAATCAACAATCAAACAAAATAAAAATTAAAGAGAAAAAAAAAAAGAATTTATCAAGCAATTCAAATAAATAAAGAACAACAACAATAATAATTAAAAAAAAAAAAAACAATTGAATTACTTCCCAGGTGATTAAATTCAAAAAAAGCTCACATAACACGCAACCGGTACCCCGTATGGAGTTTGGTCACTTAAATGGAAGCTATCTTAATAAGCTGGTAATAAGGGCCTACTGCTAAATTATTTCAAATTCGTTAAATGCTAAATAAAATGTTATTCTTCAATAAAATGTTAGTCTTCAATAAATTAATTTTGACAAGAAAGGTAGTTAGAGTTCAATTAGTCCTAACTAAATCCGCCTCTGCAAATTACAGATCGCATATAGTAAACGAAATTACAATTCTGTGTTTTAAATTGTAATTATATCAGAAAAATAATCATCACATTTTTAGAAAAATGCGGGAAAAACATAACAAAAGTACAAAATAAAAAAAGGAAAAACACAAATTACATTTGCAAACATTTTTTATTATTACCTACTAAACAAAAATTATAATATGTACCTACTTAGGCATGTACTGTAATATATATGTATGTACATATGTACTTGTTCAGATAAATATCTAGCTTGTAAATTTATACACACTTTTGTGTTGTTTGGCTGCGTGTTTAATTGCAAACGCAGAAAATATAATGAGAACATAACTAATTTACAACAGTAAAACCCTTTTAAGTGCCTCACCATAAAGGCAATATGTTCACATATGTATGTAGTAGACTTAGGTCATTATTTTTATTTTATTTTGAGACCTGAAACACAGGAAAACTAAAGGAAATTTTTTCTATGTTCTATCGATTTTTTTTTGATAACATTCAATCAAATTTTTCAAAATAAAATGCATTTAAGCGGTGAAGGCATTTAAGCGAGAAGTACTTATTTAAGATAGCATACAGTACTTAGATATTAAAGTTATAAATGGTACTCATCCGGGTTCTACTGTATATATTTACGACGAGTACGTACGAACGAGTATACAAACTGAAATCTAAATCAGTGTGGAGTGTACCTAATAAATTTTGTATCTGTGTTTTTTTTTTTTTTTGTTCTTGTGTAGTATAAATTGTCTGTATGTACGTATAAATTCACCGGTAACAGAAAAGTTGTTTAAAGACAGACAACAACAAAAAAAAAAAGAGAACAAACTATCTATAGAATGTAGATTATACACTCTGAATCGATAGATTTGTTATAGATTTAGAAGCGTGGAAAAAATTATAATTTTTCTTAACTCTTTTAAAGAGTAAATCGTTTTAGGCATTAACTCCGCGGAAGAAAATGGCGGGAAACCTTACGACTTAATAAGAACCATCGGAACAGAAAATAAACTACACTAAACAAAAGAAAATAGTTCAATGTGTTAAAATGTTAATTTTTTTCAGACCACTATGCTTCCTCTTGAATGTCATTTGTCCATTCGTGAGTTAGGAAAAAATGTATGTTTGTAAAGATGTTTCATACAACTGAACGGATTTAAATGAAATTAAAATGCAATTTTGGAAAGCGGTTCCATAACAATTAAAAGGGGCTAGTCAAGTCTTAAAAACAAAAAAGTAGAAGGAACTGTAAATCGACTAATAGAAGGTGAAAACGAGAAGTTTTATCGTTTTCTGAAAGTTTGTTTTTGACATTCACCAATTTTTTTAAATAAACACAAATTTGGCAAGATATACTTCATTGGAGGTTTAGTTATCAATCGAGGTAGCTGTCATTTAAAAAAGTAATACTACATAAATGAAGTATTTAGTTTTGAGCAATGTCGTTTCTATCTTCCATCAAGTTACTTCATGCTGCATAAAAGGACGAAAGCTGCTCATGAGCTCTATGAGCAGAAGAGGCGAGAGGAACACCGACTTCTCAGAAGGAAAAAGAAAAGGCATGAGAAGCGTGCGGTCGAAGATGTTGAGAGGTTTAAAAGCAGGCGTGAAGTTCGAAAGTTTAATGACAGGTGAAACGAAATTCACAGGTACATAAACCTACAACGGTAGGCTGCAAAGACGAAAGTGGAAACATCATAGTGGAACCGCAGTCAATGGAAGGACCACTTCTGCAGATTGTATAACCGCGACGACAGGCAGGATGATACATTCAACATAGACTACGAAAGTCATACAATCCCGTCCTCTCGACTTAGACTAAGTAAAGATTGCCATAGCTAAAATCTAATAATGCCGCTGATGGCTTCCATGTCGAGCTCTTTTAAATAGCTGGGACAAACTAATCTGTAAGATATGGTCGGAAGAAAGCATGCCCGATGAATGGAACCTCAGTAATCTTTGCCCGATTCTGAAGAAGGGAGACCCTCTAAACTGCACCAACTATAGAGGAATCTGTCTACTTAACATCGCCTATAAAATCTTCTCTGCCGTAATATGTGAACGTCTTAAGCCCATCGTCAGCAACCTGATAGGTCCTTAGCAATGAGGTTTTAGACCAGGAAAGTCCACAGTTGATCAAATATTAACATTACGGAAGATCCTGAAAAAACCCAAGAACACCAAATCGACACCCACCATCCTTTCACCGATTTCAAGGCCGCATATGACAGCATCTACAGGGGCGTGCTGTATGAAGTTAGTTTAGTTTTGGCATCCCTGCTAAACTCGTCCGTTTGTGCAGGATGACCATGGAGAATTCACGCTGCTCCATAAAGGTTGGAAACAACTTAACAGAATCTTTCGATGTGGAAAAGGTTTTAGACAAGGTGATGCGCTGTCATGTGATTTTTTTGAACATCGTGCTTGAAAGAGCAGTGCAGAGCTCCCACTAGAGGCACTATCAGTCTGTCCAATTACTAACATATGCTAATGACATTGACATAATCGGAAGAACTCGGCGTGATGTCACTGGGGCTTTTGTGAGTATTGGGGCAGAGGCGGCAAAAATGGGTTTAACGGTTAATGAGGGCAAAACAAAGTACATGCTGTCGTCAAGAAAGGTCATGCAACACCGAGTCTTGGTCAAAACGTCAATATCGACAGACTAAACTTTGAGGTAGTCAAGGACTTCGTCTAACTATGCTCCATTATAAACGCAGAAAACAACCACTGGCTAAGAAAGCAATTGAGTGGTAAAGTCCTCTCTCGAGGGACCAAAGTGTCGCTTTTTAAGACCATTTTCATCCCCGTCCTGGTATACGGTGCATGGACTATGACAAAAGCGGATGAAAACACGAGCTGTACGGGCTATACAACGACGTAAACTTAGCCAGAAGGGTAAAAGTATAACGACTAAGATGGCTGGGTCAAGTAGAGCGCATGGAAAGTCTTCGAAGTAAAGTAGAGGAAGACCGCGGATCAGGTGGCGCGCACAAGTTGAAAGTGACCTCACCCAACTTGGAGCGCAATACTGGAGTCATCTAGATAGGGACTGAGCTAGATTGAGAAGTTTGTTGGGTGAGGCCCTAGTTCACACAGACTGTAGCACCACCTGAAGTAAGTAAGTAAGTAAAAGTTACTTAATTGAACATTTTTTGTATTTTCTCACGTTCTTTTTTCGGACCGGGAATAATTTAATTAGAATCGAAAAAATTACACCAAAAATACACTCAATCGCTTTTTAACGATATTATCCCGGTCCCTTTAAAAGATGTTTGCTAAAAATGTTGACCAATTTAGGAAAAATAACTCGAATCAAAATTGTACCGAATCGTATAAAATCAGAGAACATGAGACAGTAAATTTCTAAATTTGTATATATTAATAAGTCAGCTCTGTCAATGATTTGAAATGTTGGTACTTGAGTTCAAACCTCTTGTACTTGATCTTTACAATTTCTTTGCAATTGTTCCTTAGAATCTAAGGTCTTTTTGTACCTTAAATTCTTTCAACTGATTTTAAAACTAAATCAAAGTTACATTTGCAAGTACAATTGCTCATACAATTCAAGTACCATTTAATTGTGCTTTTCTTTGTACTTAAATATCGAGTAGATCGATTGTATTATTATTTTGTAATTAGACCTTTAAAGATTCTTAATAGGGTTTTTTAAGCCTGAATGTAGAATATCATTTTGATTTAATACTTAATTTTTGTTGTTAGACTTTTCGAAATTTTGGTAGTTTTTCATATTTTTGCCTACGCAAAAAGGAGGGAACGAGTTGAAATGCTGTATTTTAAAATATTGTAGGATCAAAACTTTGTATGATACTGTATGGTGATAAATCATAATGCTTTATGGTTAATATTTTTTATTCAAAATATTGTAAATTTTAAATACTATATTTCAAAATGCTGAGCTGTCAAAATACTGTATCTCATAATACTCTATAATATTGGCTGTTTTGACAGATCACTTAGTTTAGTGTAGTTGTTTATGAAATTGTTGATTATTACAGAAACAATTCGTGAAAAAACGTGAGAGCGATACAAACAATTAAGAAGAAGAAAATGAGAAAGAGAAAATAAGAAAATAAAAATATAAAAGTGCGCACTTTTTTAAATCATAAAAAAAGGTTTTAATTTTTCAGACTTTTTACAGAATTTTATACATACAGAATTTCACAATATTTTGAGATACAATATTTTAAATAGATTTTTATGATCTATACAGTATTATGACCCCAACCCACTTTTTTGTGTAAATAAAAATATTCTGTTTTCGCAAAATTAACTACTCAAAAAATTATCAAAATGGTCACCCTTAATAGCTCATATCAACAAAAGAATAAAAAAATATAACCCTAAAAACCTATTTTAAAGTATAAGAAAAATATTGCAATAATAAATAATATCAAACAATTTAAGAAGAATTGTTGACTAATTTCTGTTGATCAGATGAATTTCTATGGGAAATACAGCTTAAAACTTATGCTGAAGATAAAAAAGGTGACTTAAGTCAAATGTGAAACTATAAATGTTGATCTTAATCCGTTTTTATATGATCATGAGCAAATTTTAAGATTGACCTTAAAGACCAATAACTTTTCTTTTAATTTACTTGGATATCTTCAATGTTAAATACAACATCTTGAAGAGTAAATTATCATTAGGAACATTTTGGACTTATACCTTCGTTGCAGAGTGTTTTAATTTTAATTTAAGACTGACACGTTTGTCGGTCTCGCATCGGTCCTATTCGTATCGTCTATGTAAATTCTAATCATCATCAACGTAGAGAAGTATGATGTCATTTAAAAGTTCGCGAAATAAAATTTTCGCGAATATTTTGCTTGTTTCGGTGATTTTATTTAATTTTGTGTTTCTTCTTTATTTTGTTTGACTATAATGAATTATTATTGAAGTAAGATTTTGGTTTTTTAATTTTATTTTTTGAATTTGGGCAAACAGAATACACGTGATCACAAAGCGGTCATAATTATTAATTTGATGGATTATAAGTATACTCGTATTTTATTTTTACTTCATGTTTTGTAAATTGCCATCACCAATCACCGGCGGCAATTTTGGAAATACATAACATTTTTATTTAGAGTTTTTTCTTAGAGAATTTTTTGGCGGCGAAAGATGTATCTGTTTAGATATCTACAAGGTATACATGGTTTTTGAACTTATGCCTTGTGTTATTTTTTTTTTTTTTTGAATTTTTGTTTCCTAGGAAGATATATGAGTTTAATTTATTAATTCGGTAGAGAGAAAAATTTGTTTTGTTTGTGGGTCAAAGGTCTCAAGGCTATAAATCTAGATTTTAGGTTAATTTTAGAAACATAGGATCTAATAATTTTTTAATAAATATCAATTTGTGATTGATGGAGAGAAAATAAAATAATATAAAGAAGGAAATGATGGTATTAGAAAATATTTAAATTGAAATATTGTAGTAAAAAAAAACATATTGTTTTTGTGGAGTTTAATTCTAATAACAAATTAGTTATTTGTTTTTGCAAAAGAATACGATTTTAAAATGACCTAATTTCTCATCGTTATTATCGATCAATGTGAACAAAAAATATTATATACAAATATTTTCATGACGTTGGTTCCCTATAAATTTTAAATTAAACTTTCAACGATCTTAAATGACACACGATCACTTCTATGGTAAAATTTGTTTATATTTTTCCAATCGAAATCAAAGAAATATTAGTTATGTAGAGCAAACTTTTCGATGACGTTAATATTAAATATAAGATCGATAATTCCTCCTAATCTTTAATCATATGATTTAATTTAATCTATAATTTAATTTATTGGTCATACCCTTAGAACAACACGAACTTTTGACCTAACTCATTTTTTTAATTTAAGTTCCAAGGGTAAATGAATGAATGATCTATCTGTCTCTTCGTTAGTCAAAATTAAATATTATCAGGATTTTAGTTTTAAGTTCTTTTTAAAACTAAAGATTCAAACATAAGATAATTTGTTGCTCTTACTTCCTATTTTTATAAACATTTAATATATCAGCAAGAAAATGCTTGCAAAAGAATATAATAGACATTGAGTAAGACTTTGATGGTAATCCAAGGTTAGAACTCTTTAAAATCACTAAAATTCAGAAAAAAAACTGACAAAACAAAAAATGTAAGAAGATATCTTGCAACTTAATTTTAAGTTTAATAACTTTTACCAAGAGTTAGCTCATTAAAATAAATTAATTTAAGATCAGCTTGTTACTATCACCATTCCATAAATTTAAATTCAAATAGTTTTCTATTTTGTTTTCAATTCCTTTCATAAATACAAATAATATACAACAGTAATAAAAAATAATTTAAAATAAATTAAATTACATAACATTTGATCTGGTGTCATTCGCAAAAAGGAAAATAAAAACAAAAAACAAATAGCCTTCAACAACATTCAATGTTTAAAATTCTTTTGTAATAATATTTATTTATTTATTTATTTATTCATCAAGCAGAGACACAGCTCTTAAAGACTACTTAGAACAATATTAAGTTTATATAAATAATAATAAATAAAACAAAACAAAAAATAGGATGTACAATTAACATTAACCACCGAAGTTTATTATTAATAACAATTTTTTTTTAAAACAGTCCCTACTTAAATATAAATTAAAATCAATGGCATTACAAACAGAATTAGCTTGTCTTAAACAGCGAGTAAAGGGTTCATTGATTCCATAATTGACCCTATGAAAGGGTACACAAAATAAACGATTATTACGTAATTCACGACAAGGAACATGAAAGCCAATCAACGAAAGCAAGTGAGGGCAATTGATTTTATAATTTATTAAGTCTCTTACAAGCATTACATCGAAATAAATACGTCGTGATTCTAGGGATTGAATACCCAACAACAAACACCTGGTGTTATATGAAGGCATATCCGTGTTCCAACGCAATATCCGAATTGCAATTCTAGTAAAGCGTTTCTGAATTCGTTCAATTCTCGCCGAATATGTTATATACATAGGATTCCAGATAGATGAGCAGTATTCTAAAATTGAGCGAACATAAGAAAAATATAAGGCTCTAAGAGTATATGGATCAGAGAAGTCTTTAGCGTTCCTGGAAATAAATCCAAGCATAGAACTGGCCTTAGAAATAATATAGTCAATGTGATTAGCGAATACGAATTTTAAATCAAAGATTACACCCAAATCTTTTTTCTCAGTTACTTGTGTTAAGGTTGACCCAAGTAAACTGTAAGAAAACATAATTGGAGAGGTGCCGCGACTGAATAACATACTATGACATTTAGAAACATTTAAATGAAGATCGTTGTTAGAACACCAAACGGAAAGATTGTTAAGATCATTCTGCAGCTTTATACAATCGGAAATAGAATGAATGCGCAGGAATAATTTAAGGTCGTCAGCATACATCAAACAAGAACAATTTTTTAGACAACTGGGAATATCATTGATAAACAAGAGAAAGAGGAGAGGACCCAAATGACTTCCCTGTGGTACACCGGAAGTAACAAAGACAGGGTTGGAAGTAACATTATTAATACGAACATATTGAATTCTGCCAGTAAGGTAAGATTTAAACCATGTCAATAAATTGGAATGAAAACCGATGTTATGCAATTTGGAAATCAATATTGAGTGATCAACTCTGTCGAACGCTTTCGCGAAATCGGTATACACCACGTCACATTGGTATCCTTGTTCTAGAGCTTTGAGTACATAATTACTAAAAATTGTAAGATTAGTTGTAGTTGATCTTCCACTGATAAAACCATGCTGCAAAGGTGAGATTATTTCTTTCACAGAAAAAAGTATTTTTTTATAAATAATTTTTTCGAATAGCTTTGGGATCACAGATATTTTGCAAATCGGACGATAGTTGGTTACATCATTTTTGGATCCTGATTTAAAAACGGGATAAATAAAGGAACTCTTCCATTGTTTTAAAAAGCAACCTTCACGGAGAGAACGGTTGAAAATGATTTCAAGGGGGATTGCTAAGGAAAGAGTGCATTTTTTTAAAACAATAGGAGCAATTCCATCATACCCAGAGTGTTTATCTTCATGTAACTTTAAAAGTTCACAGATAATGTCTTCTTTATCAACTGATAATTGGTTTATATTAATCAATTGAGATGAAGACATCAACCAAGGCCTCGTTTGATTATAAGAAGGTTTAAAGATGGATTGAAAAAAGTCAGCAAAAAAATTGCAGATTGTAGACGGATCACTAGATGTTTGACCATTATACCTTATAGAATTCGGAATTCCGGTGGTACTTTTTTTGTCATTTATAAACTTAAAGAAACATTTACTATTTCGTTTTACTTTAGATTCAATACTTAAAATATATTGGTTGTATAAGAATTTATTGAGAAAATTGAATTCACGATTACATCGAAGATAGTTCATGTATAGACTATTATCATCCCTAGAATCACGATAAAGTTTGAAAGCTTTATTTTTTCGATTATTCAAATTAATGAGCTTTTTATTGAACCAGCAGGGCTTAGTTTGAGATTTCTTCAAATATTTAGGAGTATATAAATCAATTGCCTCACCCAGCAGATTCGTTAAAAGAGTAAACGATTCCTCCACGTCAACATTTTCAAACATAGAGAACCAATCAACCCCATTCAAAAAATTTGAGACATTAAGAAAGTTACATTTATCATAATTAAGAAAAGAAGTAGTTTCAGAAGTTTGCTTTATATATTCTAAAAATTCAAATGATATGCAAAGTACAAGATGATTTTCGGAGTTAGGTAAAGGAGGTGGAGTAGGGCTGTCAATACTCACACCAAACTCATTATCAGTGAAAACTAAATCAAGATAACGATTAAGTTTATTACGAAAGCAATTGATTTGTTTGAGCCCAAATTCAGCTAGAGTATCAACAACCACACTCTCGCAATCACTACTAACATTAAATGGTATTAAATATTTATCATCCGGATCAAAGACCCAATTTACAGCAGGTAAATTAAAATCACCTAAGATTATAATATGCTGATTATCTGTTAAATTATTTAATATAAATGAACAATTATCGATATGCGTTTTATATACTTCAAAAGAACTCTTCGGTGGTATATAACTAATAATAAGAAAAACATCATGATTATTATTAACACAAAAACGAATAATTAATTGATCAATATTGAATGTAGAATTTGAAGAAGACGGCAACTCTAACTGCATACTTTTGATAGACGAACGCACTGCAACTAACACACCACCCCCTCGAGTCTGTCCAGTTGTGAACAAACAGCGATCATTACGATAAACATTAAACTGCTGGTTGTCAAACATTTCCGAACTGAAATGGTTCTCAGAGAGCCACGTTTCAGTTAGAGCAATTACATCAAATTGTTGAGAAGATGAGAAGAGAAGAATGTCATTCATTTTCGTACGTAGTCCACCAACATTGTGGTAGAATATTAAAAATTGTGAGTTTTTTGATGAAAGAGGAGAAACAGGTAGATACTCGTATGTATGTTGGGCATGGGCAGAGTTAATTTGAGTGTTTATAAGATTATTGTTATTGTTTTCAGCTGTAATTATTGATTTTAAGTTGTTGTTTTTGCTTTTATGTGAGTTTGGTTTTTTGGAGAAGGAACAAATAACTTTACGCGAACAAATGCAGGCCATATTGAGGGAAGCAAAACTTCACTCAATTTATTTTCAGGAACACTTAATTTAAAGTTAACAAACGGTAGTTCAGTCAATACTGCATCTTTTTTAATTAATTTGAAACATTTGATTAAATGAGCTGGAATATTTGTGGCATTGGCTACATATTCAATTATTGAATCAGGTTCAGTGTCATTCGAAAAACTTGATAAATGCACCCACTTATTACTAGGTATAACATTAAGTTTGCACTCAGGGTTTGTCATTGTACCATAGATGGGGAGGGTAGCATTAGAAACGGGGCCGCGAAGGGGATTTTTTTTGTTTTTCTTTTTATCAACCTTTGCGAGAGGAGAAGAAGATATATTAGAGAGCACATTAGGTGATGGTGATGGATGAGTCAGTGATTTTGTTAAATGATTCACTTCTTTTGATTCAAGATAAGCAGTGGAGACACTTTCAGTGACAACATCTGCACTTGCATTATTTAAATTGGAAGTCGATGGATTAGGATTAACAAGATAAGAAATTAATGAGTTGTTAGTGAGATCAGTTAATGATGATCCTTGATTTATAATTGGTTTCACAGGAACACTTTGGGAGCATTTCAAATAATCATGTATGGAGCAAATCTCTCTCTTTAATTCTCGAACACACTGAGAAAGCTCCGTAAATCGAGTAAAAAAGTTTGAGAAATTAATGAGAGCACAAGTGTCACATTGCCAATTGAAGTTCGATTTTAATAAAAAATTTGATTCTGCGGCAGAAATTCCAACACAATCTTTATGAAAATACTGTCCACAAAACAACCGACATACAATCAATTCTGATCGTTTCAATTTATCGTTGCACTTAGCACAAGATTTCGACATTTTCATAAATTAATTGAAATTAGAATTAGATGGAAATTGAAAAAAAAAAGACTGGAGAGAACAAAAGTACGTGTTGCTCAGACGACAGTTTAAAGAAGAAAAAAATCCAAATAATTAACACGTAATAAAGATGGTTGTTTCAAAGGCATATATTATATATTTCAAAATTATAGTAGTTTTTTTCTCATCAGAACTTTAACAAATTTTAAAATTGATCGGAAAATTTAAAAACTTTGAAACGAGAAAGTAGATTAAGTACATTTTTTGAAAATAACTTTCAAGGTCTACGGAGTTTTTAAAGAAAAACTAAAATGATCTTCCAAGCCATAGCTATAACCTCCGACAGAGGACTCTTTAAAATTAATTTAAATTTTAACACTTGTGTTATTGGTATAAATTGAAACTAGGAGTCTAAATTATACCTCTTATTGCAAAGTTACGTAAATCATATTCAATGTAGTTTGAATTTCGTCAGTTTCAGAAAAAATGTCTTCTTAAATAGAATCAATTTTTTACACTTGAAAAAAAGAATATCTAGTAAAATGTGTTTCGCTTGAAAGTGTAAGTAAGGCTCAATTTAAAATAAATTCAATACCCTGTGGAAGATTGCGAACTTTTATCTAAAGGCGGTTAAGATTTTTGTTAAAGTATAAACTTTAAAATTAGAGAGTATTATTTTATATTTGTTCCAAATTCAAAGCTTAACATTTCCTGAAAATTATTGTTTTTCTAGGTTCGAATTTCTAAAAATATCAATTTCTCATAAAACCTAATAGTTAAAAATTCAATAACCTTCATAGGTTATTCTGCTAAAATAAAACTAAGGAGATCCAAGTTATATCTTTTTTCTAACACATCCCTTATTTTATCGTAATTGACATTTTCAATATATAGCTGTCATTAATTTATTAAAATTTGTCCGTAATACATGAATAGCTTAATAGCTTAAGTGTAATTAATAATTTTCAATAATGACTTTGCACATCCACGGTTCCAAGGACCAGGAGTAAACTTTTGATTTGTTGTTAAAGACACAAGTTTTTTTTGGCGCTTACGATAATTTGCCGGAAAAGAATTGACATATTTGTTTACTTAAAAAACATTTTGTGACTCTCTTTTCATTCAATTACAGTTCGCATTATTAATAACACAGTATAACCATATAACGGTCAAAATGATAGGTATTCTTAAGATTTCTGAAGTTAAACCAAATAGAAACCAGGACCCCAAAATGTTATTCGATTGCGACTCAGAAAATAATCTATATGAGATGTCTATTTAAAAATTTTAAAGAAAAACAAATATTATGTAAGAAAAATTTCAATTCCAAATAGTAGAACTTCCATAAATTGAACTCTCAAAATTGAAGAAAAAAAATTCGAGTTATAGAAACTTCGATTTAAAGAAATGAGACAAAAAACATAAATAAAAGTTGGAACTTTTACGCATAAAAACTATTAACCCGTTTAAAACCGAAGTTGAATAAAACTGCATCCCTCTTCTTCAAACAAAACTACAGAAATTAATCACAGTAGAGTGTAGACTCAAGTATTTTTCAAAAAATAGAAACAAAAGGGGGTTTTCTAAATAAGAGCAAGGAATTTAGAATGAATTATCTACCGAAAAACCGTCTAAAATAATTATAGTAGCCTTAGTAAATTTCGAAAAGGAGGTTAAATAAAATGGGATTTCCCCAAAAGAGAAAAAGTTCGAGTTAAAGAGACTATTTGGCATCAAACAAAATCTAAAAAAAAAAAACGATTTATAGAGAAATTCGACTTACAGAAGATCGAATTATGTAAAGGGCAATTTTCATTCATGAAAATAAGGTTGAAAAATCAAAGTTCCCAATAAAATGTTGATTTATAGAGAAATTCGACTTGAGTAAAACTGAGTAATGGAAGTTAGACGTATTTTTTTATTTATATTCGAAGTTATTATATCTTAATGGCATATGAGGAATTTGAAAAGCTTAGTTTATATTTTGAAATTAAAGTTTTTGTCAAATTTGTTGTAATAAGACTTTCATAGTATCGAGCTCAATGAATAAGAAATAAAATGAAGTTAACTATTTTTAAAATGTCTTATTAAAATATTCTTATTCTTTAGCTTCATAAAAAATATACATAAGCATTATTTTTGAGATTTCTGAACTAAATCTATTCGATAATTGTGATCTTTTCCTATTATCGTCAGCTGTGTTAATAAAAGGAAGAATCTAATTACTCGAAAAGTGTTTAAATGGCTCAAGTAAGATTGTATCAAAATTTATGTAAAAGGCTGAATAATCTTTTTAAATCGATCTTCAGTTTCTGATCTTTCTTTTCAAAAACGACTTTATTTAATTCGGCTTATTAGTGTTTCCAATATCATTTTTGATCATTGTTGGGCATTGGTGGTACAAACATATCTCCCTAAAATGCCGTAATACAATTTTTACCCAAATTTTGTCAAGTGTTAAGTCTCTAAATTATAAGATAATTTAAAAATTTAAAATTAGAATTAATTCATTTAGATTTCTGTTAATTATGCAGAAAAAAGAATTCATGCAAATTAAATTTAGGACGAATTTTAAGTATTTTTAAAATCTCTTGATAGTTTTTAGAAGTTGAAAGTATCAATTAAGAATCGGTAAGCCTAATTAGAAAGGTTGGTCAATATACGCTACGTATTAAGATAAATTTAAATTGAAGTCTTTTAAACTAGTTTCAATAATTGTTTCCATTTTATTTGATCCATTTTATTTGATCGTTAGTATTGAACAATTTTAAGAGACATCTAATAAGAAATCAGGGATTACAGTTTTTCTAAACATCCAAAATACATATAAATATTGAACTTAAAAAATTCATTAGTTCTTATCAAACTTAAATGTTTTTGGGAACACAGGACTATACATTAACTATATGCTTAAATTATTATTTAAATAGATCTACAATATATATGTGCTAAGGACTTTAAAAGCAAGATACCTATTGATTTTATGAAATATTTAAAGAAATGTATCGTCACTTTAAAATTAAAGCTCGGTAGTGTTGACAAAAATTTTGAATAAAATTAGATTAAAACATATATTTTCATTAAAAACAAGGAGCAATTACAAGATATTTATGCAAATAATGTAAGTTATGTATAGCCATTTTATTTATAAGAAGGCATCTTTTAAAAGCAATTTTTAGGTTTTTTACAAATGTCTTAACTAAAGAACTGAACTTTCTTACTTAATTCCTTTTTGGTTTTGTATTTTTAAATTGTTTAAAAAGATTTCAGAAACCAAAGATAGAAAAAAAACTAAGAAGTTCCCTAAATTAAATTTAAGGTCTTAACCGACAAATTATCTTTTGCGCCAAATAAATAGATCGTAAGCAAAAAGAAATATTTGACTGCCTGTTAATGAAACTACTTATGCCTTAAGTTAAAACATGTCCATATTTTGTATGGCTTTATGTGTTTCATAATTTATATTTTCAAGCCAAAAAAACTCCCTAAGTTGCAAAAATGATTTTATGTATCTGAGTCGGGACAGGCTTCCTCTAATTTAAGAAGTTATGTTCTTACACAAAATGTCTCTTTAATATTTACATCCTCTCAAAATTCATATACCGTCGGTATTTTGAATATTTTGTATTTAAAAATTAATAAAAACTTATCTTTCTATCTGCCTTCATTGAACTTTATTGAAAAGTTTGAATTTTCTGTCCCAAGAAAATTTAAGGACATAATATAAAAAAAATACCTGTTAGCGGTAAAATCAAAATAATCCAAAGTCGTTTAAGACATGATGACAGAAAAACATCAAATTTCATTCTAAAACACACATCACACTTTGATAATTTTTTGAGATCATCTCTGCCAGGGATTTGAGATGATCTTGTCCGAGAAAGTCGAAGGATCACTTTTGGTTATTTCTTAATTTTTTTGTTTCTTAAAATTGTTAAACAAGTTCACTTATTTTCAAAAAAAAAGAATCTTTTAATAAAATTATTAAACAAACACATTTTAATAGAAATTGTTTAAGTGGAAAATAAGAAAACCAAGATTATAATTTTTTTTTAGATTTTTGTCAATTTGTTGAAACTCATGGGCAATATTATTTAATTAATTTCATTACACTCAGACGATTTGTTTATGTCTTAAAACAAAAAGATGAAAAAACTTTCACTTCGTAACCGAGTTTCATTTCAATTTCCTTGAACTTGAAAGGACATTCAAGTTGATCACCATCAGAAGAAAAAAAAAAGAAACCGAAGCACTTAACCCATTTCAAAACTTTTTTGTTTTCTTAAAAATTCCTTAACACAAGCTTTTGTTTATCTTGATTTTTTTCTCATGTTTTGTTTTTTATTTGTATGTTGTTTTTGTTTTATTTCAATACCGGCCGATACGACGACGCATTCATTCTTGGTGATGGAATATCCTTGAGCGCCTTCGCCTTGATTTTTTGTCTTATTTCTAATTTTGACCGTGAATATAACCAACTGCACTTGGTCTCAAAAACTCAAAAACAACAAAACAAAAATCACAACACTTTCATTTTTCCAATTATGAAATAAGAAATAACCAACAAACATCAGACAAAAGAAACAACACACGATCACAAAGAAAAACGCAAACAAAAAAGGACTCTCTTCAGAAAACCAATTTTTGTTTTGTATTTTTTGGAAAGACACACGGGACTGACTATAAACGAGGTAGGTACGAGTATTCTCATCTCACAAATAGACTTTTTTCTTAATTCGTTTTATTTTCTTGGAATTGGAAACCTTGCAAATACCATCATCCAAACAAACCCGAAAAAATAATACACATAATCTTCAAAAATGAGAAAACCAAAAATGTAGGTAGGAAGCTGGTATTTAAAAAAGAAATAAGTATCCCGAAATATAAAATTGAAAAAAAAAAATACAAAACTTGATCACAAGTCCGACACAAAAATCGTTAAGATACTCTCAAAGGAGTCTTAGCGCTCTTAGGAAGGCGTATAAAACAAAAATAAATTGAAAAACAAAATAAAACTTTAATTCTGCAAAGGCACACACAAGAAAGATATCTTCTTCCTTCTTCTCCTTGGGGACTTCACGTGAGTCTGAGTATTGGCATAGCCCGCGCTTTGGCCGACAAAAATACAAAAAATAAACCGAAACCAAACGAAACCCCAAGAAGAAAGATACTATTACTACAGCACATTGCTTTCATAATATCAAGCTAAAGCCTTAGCCGTAGAGCTAAAGCTAAAGCCGAAAAAAAAATATAACTAAAAACAAATAAAAATAAAGAAATGTATCTGAAGATACGAAAACTAAAAAACTCAAGACAAAAAAAAGATATTTTATAATAAGAAAAAACCCAGAAGAAGACGAAACGAAGAAGCAGAAGAAAACTACAATAGGTAGACGGTAGAGTATAAAGTATAAAGTATAAGAGACCAACCCAAAAAATTGTGAGAAAAAAACCGGTGGTTAGACCGTGGCAGCCCTTCTGAACGGATTAAATGTAATCTACAAACTGAAAATGTGCCCCCAAATAGAAAGAACAGAAAATTAATAAAATATATAAAATATAACACACAGAAAGGCGAAAAAATACAGCCAAGCACCACGACGCGCCAACTTAACGGTGAAGGAGGCAGCGCGACGCGGATCGGTTAGCCATGTTTTAACTTTTATTTTTTTTTTTGTATCTTTTGTTGTTGTATCTTTTGTCGACTGTGTGAAGTTTTTTCGGTTTTTTGGTCCGAAAAAGTATTTTTTTCTCTCTGTGTGTTTAACTTGGTGCACTCCTCTACGCTCCTCCACGTCGTCGTCGTCGTCATCGTCCACCAAACACACCGTCAAAGATACTTTTTTTATTCCTATAGGTTGTAGGTTGTAGATACTTTTTTTTGCACACACAAACGAAAAAGATTTGCGAAAAAATTCGCGCCGCAGTATACAAAAAAAAACGTGAGACCAAGAGAGAGCGAGAGAGAGTGTGTGCTTTTATTTTTTTTTGAGGTATATTGGTGAGTTTGTCGTGAGGCATCCAGCAGATACTTTTTTCGTTGAGCATATTCTTTAGTAAAATTAAGTATAAGTATATTTTTATAATTTGACAAAATCAACCTCAACTCAAGTGATTTGGCTCTGGCTCTCTCTCTTGCCCAACACTATCAAAATCAATTTTTGTTTGCGTACACACAGATACTCTATACACCCTTAAATCCACTGTCGCTCTCCCACACACAGATAATTTCCGAAGAAAAGAAGCTTTTCTCCACTACACGCAGCCAAGCTCTATGCTTTTGCAGCGCCCTCTGCCTCCGCCAAAATGAGCGGGTGTTTCATGTGTCTGTCTCTGCTGTTCGTGTTCGTATGGCGAGTTGGTTTCGTGAAACAAAAAAAAAAGAAAGAGAGACAACGCCATATACAGATACACTAAACACATCTTCTTTTTGTTGGCATATACAAAATAAAATGTATCTTCAAGCTTCACCAAAGGCCTGCCTGCCTGCATTTGAATCTGCAGCAATTCAATTCACTCTCAGGCGAAGCGGCAAGGAGCTTTTTTTGTTTTTCTTGTGGCATCTCATTTTTATTTCGAACTGTCTCGCTCTACTGGGGAATGGGGAGTCGGAGTATATTTTTTGGTCTGAGTCATTAGCTCTTTATGGCATTTTTGGCTTGATGGTGTGTGGTGAAGTGGAGTTTTGCAAAATCAAAATCGAAAAACAAAAATTAAATAAAATGAAAAAGAACTTAATCGGCAAACAAAAAATTGATTTTACTTTTGGTTCTTCGTCGTTTCGTACCTACTTTAGTTGAGGAGAGATACAACGAAGCTTGAGTTATATTTTTTGGTGGTGATGGGATTTTCAAATGAGAGCTCAACTTTAGGTTGGCATAGCTTCTTGTAAGATATTTAATTGTTGGGTGCATTTGATGTGTTTGAAGATTATGATAGTACGTATTTAAATAGGTAGGTAATGTGTTTAAATACAAATATTAAAAGTGGCGCCCAACGTTGATTTTATAGGGATTTATGCACACAATTCCGCTGTCAAATAAAAAGGTGGATTCTTAAATATGAGTTTAACAATGATCGAAGATTTATTGACGTATTTTTTTGTGTCTAAAGAAGATACTTTGTATAGATATTATATCAAATGAGCCTAATTTTAAAACAGGGTTAATTTCATCGTTCACACGATTGACAATTACATAGCATAAAATAAGGGTCACTTAATGTCGTTTAGCTGCACTTCAGCTTAGGGCCTTTATTACAAAACTTATCTTCTTCAAATTTCTTTAAATTTTTACTAAGAGGAAATATTCGTTTTTTAAAATAAAGGTTCCTGTTGCGTATACAACTTTTGTCAAAACAATTAATTATTTTCAAGACTGCTTTGAAGATTTTGAAAAACAAAAAATATTGTTAATTTTTGTACTTTCTTGAGAAGTTAGAGAAAACCGACCACAAAAATGATCATGTTAAGTAATGTAATGTACAAATATTTGGCGTTTTTCAGAGCAAAGCTCGAACTGTCAGAAAAATAATTGTGTTTCTTTTTGAGCTCTGATCATTCAGAGCTTCAAATTCGTGCTTCGTTTTTGGTTTTGAACATGTTCAGAGCGCGCTCTGCGAGCTCAGAATAAAATAACAGAGTAAACTGAGTAAAATGCTGAACATAAACAAATTGATATTTTAAAGCCCGGAAATTGAAAAAAATCTTCGTCAAAACAATTAAAATGGCAGAAGAGGCTGGTTGCTCAAGTGCAGAACGTAAGATAATTTAGAAAAAACTAATTGCATATATGTAGCATTTTTATGAATCAAATTTATTTCAGGCGTCAAATCGACTAACGCTATGACTGTTTTTCAAATCATGACAGTTTAGTGCTCAAGTTGTTTCATAATTAAATCAGAGAGTTGTGAACATACTCTGCTCATAACTCTACTCTACTCTGTTCGCTCAGACTCTGATCAGTGCTCAGCTCTGAACTTAAAAAGAGAAACGCCAATTGTATTCATTAATCGAATTTCAGATATTTGTTTTTTTTTTATTGCGAAACCTATTTTGAACTGATCACATATAAATTTTCAAAAACCCTTAAAATTGAAAATTTAAATGAATATCCTTAATTAAGGAAGTTGAATTCCTAAATGGGTGATGAGGAATCCAGGTTTTATTATCTAGGACCACTAATAGGGTCTATTTTTAAGGTTGAAGTTTTCAAAAAGTTGTTTAAAAGACAAAATTCAATATTAATTAGTTTTATTTGTTCTTTGTTTTTGATTTGTATTGTGTTTATAGTGAATTAATTCTCAATTCATAATGATGGTTGATCGCTGCAGTAGTGATTTTTTCAAAAAATTAAAAACAAAAATCGAAATTTATAAAGGAATGTACATTACAGGCTATGAAAGGTTGTGAAAGTTTTAAACTCAAAAGTCTGAAAGTTATGATTTGTATCTTTTTTTGATATATTTCCTGTAAGAAAACATTTTTGTGTAAGTAAATTCTTTAAGAAAATTTTAAACAACTGATTTAAGATGTTTAAATTTTGCATTTTGAAACTAAACTCTGTGGTCACAAGGAAAAAGAACTAAAGTCTGTTTTACTTATTATACAGGAGAGCAGTTTAAGTTATTAAAAAGCGCGTGAGATTACAAGTGAGTCAATTGGGCATTTGGAAACTCTGACCGCGTTGAAACCAAAAGTAAAATAAAGATAATTTTATTCTATCTTCTAGTTCAAAATTAATTTTTTTAATTACTGCAATGATTTAATTGATAAAACTAATACTTAAGTCCGTTAGGGCCTTTCAGGTTTTTCATTATAAAGAGTCTTTGAAGACCATTCAAATATGGTCTAAAGCTTACTTTAATTGTTTTTCCTTGTCAATTCTATTAAAATATCTAGTTTTTATGTCGAATTAAGTTCTTATTTATAAACAAATCAGAATTAGAACCAACTTTAAACATTAAGATAACTTACAGCATTAAAAATGTTTGGGCTTCTGAATTACATCGTATTTAATATGCAGGAAAAAAAATAAACAAAAATCGAACAAATGAATTTGTGAAAAAGTAAAAATTACACAAGCTTAAATCAACATTTTACCAATTCAATCCAGAAAATTGAAAAACTTAAATCATTAAAAAATATGGATATTTCGAAATAAAGTCTATAATATTTAAATTTGAAAATGTTTCAAAAACCTCTGCAAAATTGTAATTGTTTTGATTTATATAGTTGTAATAAATGAGCTTAAATTAATTTTAAGCTTAAAAATTTCATATAAATGTTCCTATTCAATTATTTTTACTAAAACTGTTTCAAAATTATTAAATTTAAATATTTTTCATTCCAAAAATGGTCTTTTTATTATAAGTTTAAAGAGTGATTTTTAGACATTTCAAGTTGGAAATTATATTTAACGCTTCTGCCAAAAACACCTAATTTTTCTAAAGGTACTGTTGGTGCATAATTTGATAGAGATTCTTCTGCACTTATTTCAAATTGTGTATATTTAAAATTAATAAGTAGGGCTAGGATTTCCCTGCATTTAAAACACACAAAATATGCTCTTAAAAATAGGAAATATGCACTTAAAATATGCATATAAAATCAAATATTCCACCTTGTATCTCAATCATTTCAATGAACACAAAAAAAAACTTAATACACAGTTGTTATAAGGAAAATCAGTCTTTTATTTTATCATTTAAAGGAACACAAAACATAAACAATAAATAAAAATTACATCAGCAAAGGAAAAAGACATCCCTTTAAATAACATTTTTTTTTTTTTAAAACACAAACAATAGAAAAATGTACATACATCAAAAAATTCTTCTTAAAGTTTTTAAAAATGAAACGTCTTATACATCGAAAAGGAACGTTCTGCGTCAATTGACGTAAGTGTTGCATTCTTATAGGCCGAAATTTCTTCAGTTGTAAAGTTTCTCAAACAATTTCCATAACTGCAACTCAATGTAAATGCCTTGGATATATTTTTAATTGTTTAAAAACCTTCATATTTTACTAGTACATTCTCAAGATTCTTTTGTATGGCTGAAGCAAGAGATCCTTAACAGTAGTTGTTTTTTACAACAGCATCTTAAATTAAATCAATTTGATTATTAAATGAGTCCCTTCCTTCAAGCTTTGTTATGGTATCACAATAATAATATAATAAAATATGGTATGTTATTCCCTTTCATTTTATTTTTGTGATCAAGGGGCTAATCCCAAACAGATATTCTAAGACCTTACAAAATCTTAAATATTTTTTGTATTAAATGTAAAAACAATTGGCAAGGCCTTAACCAATAAAATGGTACCCAATTACTTTCTCTAAGAAACTCTTGTAAATTATTAAAAACAATTACAAGAAGTAATTTCTTCAAGGAACAATGCAGTTACAACCCGGTTCTACTCTAGAACTTAACACTTGATTAAAATTATTTTTCCAGAAAACCCAAATCTAAATTCTCCCCCAAAACATAATTTTATTAATTTTTTTCTATTGAAATTTTTTCTAAAAACTTATCAGTTGTATAAACAAAGTGTTATGATCTTTTGTTTCTATCATAGTTGTTTGCTCTTTTTATAAAAAGTACTTTTTTTTTAACTTTATTAAGGATATATAAATAATGCTCTTCTTAAAAGCGTTTTTAGAAGTAAACCCATGTTTGAAGTTTTCTCTTTTTGGAAGATATGATTTAAACTTTAAATTTTTGTTTTAATAATAAATACTCATTAAATTTAACACTAGTCCTGATTTTTCTAAAAAAAATGATAATATCAACATTCAACAATTACTTAAAGGAAAATTGTTTCCAATACGAAACCGTCATGAATGATTGAGAATTATATTTTCTAAGTCACTTGCCTTTAGAAACCACCTCCTCGCCCAATTTTTTAGATTTAATTGTGCTGAATTAAATAATGAAGTGAAATTTTCACCTAAATATCCCAAAAAAATACAAGTTCATCAAAAAATCACACACAATACCAACATACCTATGCATCCGTATCAAATAGAGCCTGGAAGTGGACGGAGGGTATCGCGATGTATAGTCAAGCCATGCATACTAACTCCACCAACGAAGCGACGACGACACAACGTCCGACGACGCAGCCAAAACATGCTCTACAACTACCATCGCATACTCGCTCTCGTCCTGTATCCGAATACACTTTGACATCTATGTATTAATTGGACGCGGCGCAGTTTCCAAGTGATTGCCAAAAAAAAATCAAAAGGAGTCCTTTTTGCTCTCCGCACACACCACACCACACCGTCGTACCGACCGGACCCCGCACCAATGATGATATGAAAATGTTGATGATACCGCGATGATCGTCATATGGAATTCTTCGGATGCATCCACTACTCACAGATACAACCCACAAATACACCCACCAACAAATTATAATACCACCAAAAAATCATCCAACAAAATAACAGAAAAGTATCTCAAACCGAATGCGACCTGCGAACGAAATGAATTCGTGGATGCGCGGCGAATTTCACAGATACCATACAACAATTCGAACGTAAGTGTATTTGCAGCAAATTAATCTTTTTTCTTTTTTTGCTTCCATTTTTGTTTTTCTTTGTTTTGCCGTCTAAGAAGAATGATCAAAAACTTTTGTATCTTTTGTAGTTTTTCTTTTCTAAAACGAACAAAATAAATAATCACTATTTTTGTTTCTTATTTTATCTTTTTTTGTTAAGCTTTTTGCTGATTGCAGAAATATTTTAGTCTTTTTTTTTTGTTTTGCACTCTAGAAAGCGTAGAATGGCAAATCCCGCCAAAAAATTTCAAATACGAATGAAATTTCACATAGAACCGGAAAACGAATAGATAGATATTGTATCTGCTGCACACAAAACAAAAACATGAATAAAAATAAAACAAAAATTTGAAGGAAAAACTAAAAAAATAATAAACGTATCTATGATGTGGTGGAAAAGAAGCTGGAGCTGGAGCAGGGGCGGCAAAGACTCAGACTAGTGCCGCAAATTGTGCAGAATTTCATAGTTCAGTTTTTAGACGACAGTAACAGAAAAAGCAACAGCAACGGCGACAGAACTGGTGTATCCAGACCAACAGTCATGATGGGCGATTCTAAACTAAAAGATACTTTGATTTTTTTTGCTTGATTTTGTGTTTGCATTAATGAGTTAGTACAAGTATCTATAGTTTGTAGGTAAGGTAGATACGATGGTTATGACGATGCAGCTTGCAATGGAGCGGGCGCGGGAGCGGGCGCTGGCGGTTTTCGTGTAACTTCACTTCAGTTAGTTTGTATTTGCAGCTTGTGGAGGATTCGGACTCACGTTTACGAACCAACGAACGGTGGTGGAGACTGAGGGGTGGATTTAGCTTTTTTGGTATAAATTTTGTACGTGAACTCGATGATTTTGGATTTGGATTTTGATTGGAATGATATGATGTTATAGATATTTGCCACACTAAAACACATTCGATTTGATACCTAACCAACAAATGTATCTATAATGAGCCGGGACGACTATGTACTACGGAACCGGGACGTGCGTATAGTCGTCGCGTAATCGGGCTTAGTTAAAAGTGTTAGCGTTAGGTCTTAGGTATTAGATGACGGACGATGGGACGGAAACGTCACGTTACTCTCTAACGCAATGTATAGCAGTACATATTTACAACAATTCCTACCTAATATCTATATGTATAACAGAAAACAACAACCAAACCTCGAAATCGAAACAAAAACTTAGATTATGTGGAATGAAAATGATTTAAACCTGCGTTTGGAAAAAGCTCCATCGATACTAATTATCCATTAAGTGATGTGTGCTGATGATGGGAAAAAACAGGGAAATGCATTTTCCAACTTATTTTATTTTAATTTTGTGTGTTTTTTTTATCCGCTCCTACCTACATAGTTTTTTTTATTTTGTTATTTGCTGTTTTTGTTTTATTATTTTTTATATATTCTTTTTGTATTATTTTTTAATGCGTTTTTTGTCGGGCGTCATGCGGCGTGCAGTGCAATGTGTGCTTCAGCGTCAGCGTCAGTAGCATCATCATCATCATCATCCTAGAGCGGCAGCAAGTGAATTTTATTATGTGTGTTATTTTTTTTAGATACTTTTTTTTCTGTTGAGTTGAGTTGAAAATGCGGGGATTTTCATTTTGTTTTTTAGTTTTTCGATAGCGATGGGCAATGATGGGCAATGGGCGAACATTAATGTTGTTGGTACACATAAAGGATAATTGTAAGTGCAGCAGCATCAAGCCCACTCGGTAGTATAGGGTAGGGACTTGGGTACAAAGGGTTCGGCCTTTTTTTGATGATGGATATGGATGCTAGGGAAAACATACAGTGGAGCTGCCTATATTGCAGTTTGGTGTTTGTTTGTTGGGAGTTGGCGAAAGGCTGGGGTTATGGGTGCATTTATGATAATGATAAGTAGAAGCATAGGAGCGGGTAAAAGTCCGGTGAGATGAGAAGGTGTTTCCATATAATATAACTGCATATATGCATTTGCATTATGCTGATTTATCGGATGAATTTTAAAAATATTTGTACATAGATAGTCGAACATTTTGAAACATAAACACCCAAATGGGGAAGCGGACATTTTATTTGACAATAAAGTAGGTGTATCTATAAATAGGTACCAAATTACGCATGATTTTAAGTTGTAGGTGTTAGAATGTAATTAGTTTTAAGTACCTATATACTTTTTTACGCACACACGTATTTGAAAATATACCTATTTATGTAATAAAAAGTCATTTGGATACAAAATTTGGCTGTAAATGCGAATATGCGTGTTTTAGTTGGGCGCCATTTAAGAATTATTGTGTTAAATATTGTTTTTTTTTAGGTATTGTATTATTATTTTAGTCTAATAAACACGCATTCAGGGGTTTTGGTAACAGTTTTTAAACCGAAAATGCAGTGCTGCAATAATTAGGACAGAAAGAGATAGTTTAAAAGGAGGCGTTTGTTAAAAAAGTAAATGCTACACTTTAGTTACAAAAATTTGTTTAAATAAAGCAGGAAATTGTATACAGTTTTTGAAGATTTTCCAAAGATTAATGAAGTTCAAACGCTTATTTCTCGCGTTTAAAAAAGTAGAGTAGAATGTTAAATAGGGAACAATTTCTGTAAATTTTAATCTTTTCAAACGTTTCATTTTTCTACACATGCATCATCATTTATAAAAAATTCAGGGAAGAAGATGTCTTAAAAATTAAAAACAGAATAGTAGGTCATTAAGTAGCTACTTGCGCTATGGTTTTAACCACAGGAAAGACAAATCAGTTTTTTTTAAATCTTATACGCTTCAGATTTTTGGACCAATGTGCGAAAACTCAATTAAATAAATTTTAACACTAAGTTGAAATTTGTATTTATTTTATTAAGATCAAATGACAGAAGAAAAATAAAAAGAATTTAAATTTTGTATCTTAGTTATAATTACGTACAAAAATTTGGTAAGCAAATCATTCAGAACTTATAAGTTCAAAACAATAGTAATTGTGCCTTTGGACGCCCAAAATAAAAAATGTATTACGTGCCGCAAAAGCAATCGAAAAAATCGCAATTTTTCAAGAAAATATTTCTCACCTTGTTATTTAGCCAAAAATTTGATTACTATTGGCCACCGAATTCTTAAGGATTTAATACTATTGAATTCTTTTGTTTAGGACCATGGGAAAGATCCGTGGTTAATGATCCATCCAAGACCTGTAAATGGAATTCGTGAAGCTATCGAGGACATACATTCGCAAATGTATCAGTATCAAAATAAAACATCTTATTGAAATATGAAATTTTTCAATTCTCTAATATAATATTTTGCTCCAAAAAGCCGAAATTCCATCAGAAAAGATTGAAACATATACAAATGAAACAACAGAATGCTTGTTTTCATACAATTCAGTTTCCTATAGAAAAGTTATTATTGAATGTAAAATTAAACGATTTCCTATTTAACCTATTTTTATGAACCCAAAAACCGATTTGAAAAAAATTACTGTTTACAAATAATGATAATGACTTTTTGTGTCCTATTCAAGTACCAACTATTTAAGCAAACTTTAAAGCCTACAATTTGGAACTGTGACCGGTGTACTCGTATTGGAATGGTAAATCAAATAGAAAATTTAAGAATTATAAACTCCTTAGAATTTACAATATGAATATGTCTGTAATCTGCAGTCAAGTTTTAATCAAAAAACTTAGTTTTCTTTTTAAGTGTTCATTTAAATTGGATACGGACTCGAGAAAAGTGGATCAGTTGAGGTCAGTTCATTGTTTAACAAACTTTTATTTTTTAATTAAAAAGAATAGAACAATTCTGTAATTATTACTTAATTACTTAAACTGAAGACTGTAGACTGTTTTATTTTTAGACCCATGGGCGTACACGTCCTTTTTTTTAACAAAAAACCGCATTTCTTTTTTGTAAACAGATTAAATATGTTTGTATACACTGTTATTTATAGAAAAAATTAACATTTCATTAAATGAATCCACTAACTGTGACCTTCAGTTTGTTCTTATTCTCGTTAAAGTCTCACTTGGCCATTCTTTTAAGTTGCATTCTCTAATTTGTATCTAAATACAAAAGTATTTAATTTTAAACTCAAAATAGTTAAAAGTTCTTTTTATATACATTTTAGCTGGCAATATTTTAAGCTCTTATTTGTTTAATGTACAAGCTATCCTTAAATTTGAATAGTTAATTGTGAATATTTAGAAAATAGCTCTTTGTCAAAATTACCATTTTATTTCATTTTTTCAATGTTTCCATATTTTCAGTAAAATAAGATAGTAAGATGCTAAATTTGTTAAAAACAAGCTACGTCTATTTTTTTCACATTTGTTCTTATCTACTTTATAAAAATAAGTCGGGTTTTCCCTCCTTACGCTAGTACTTTCGCTTCTTGTCTTCGGCCAATAGATTGTACTTAACTATTTCATTCTTGAAAATAATCTTAAAATTAATGCACTTTTATATAACTATGGATTGAAGTTTATATAGTTTTAAGTATTTTTCTAATGAAATAAAGAAATAAATAAAAAAAACAAAATAACTCCAGAACGCAAGAACCGATTTCCACGGTTTTGCATTAGTTGGAAAGGTCTCGGGTTCCTTGAGGTTTATAGCAGACAAAATTCAGGAAAAATTCATCAGAAAATCGCTGAACTCCGTTTAGCTTCAAATAGAAAGCTACTTTAAAAGTTCCGATTTGTGGAATTGAAATTATTTTGATGTTTCAAGGGCCCTATATTGCATACTAAAGCTTGCTTTTGAGAAACTAACGTATGAAATCTACAATGAAGGAATGTTTCTGATTGAGGATCAATTCTTGACTATTGCAAACAAGCTGCTGATAAAAGGAGGAATGATTGCGCGCAAAATCGATCGAAGTACAATGCATTAAACCAAGAATTAAATCGAGGGCAGCAATACAATGTTGATATATTGCAGAAATTTGTTCGAAATAATTTGCCGTTGCTGAATGCAAGCGGTGGACAATAATACTGGTATTCTATTCCTCCTGGACTCACCTGGAGGAACAGGGAAAACATTTGTCAGTTAACTGATTTTGGCCACTATTCGATCAAGAAGTGACATAGCTTTGGCGTTAGCATCATCTGGAATTGCAGCAACTCTTCTAGATGGCGGTCGTCTTCACATTCTGCGCTTAAGTTGCCACTCAATTTAAACACAATTGATACTCCAACATGACATATTTCCCGATCCAGTGCAATGGAAAAATTTTTGATGCCATTCAAGCTCATTATTTTGGATGATTGCACAATGGCACATAAGAAATCACTTGAAGCACTTAACGTCACACTGAAGGATCTTCGACGAAGTAAAAACATCTTTGGCGACTTGATATTGTTGGCAGGCGTAATTTGAATCCACCGCAATTTTACAACGATAATCGACTTGCGGTGAAAAGACTTATGCCGAATTTGATTGAGGCAACCATTATTAACGGAAAGAACGCAGGTGAAAATGTATGTATTCCTCGAATACCAATGATTCCGACTGATCTTCCGTTTGACTTCAAACGTTGCAATTTCCGGTTCGCCTTGCGTTGGCAATGACAATTAACAAGTCGCAAGGCAAATCGCTTAGTGTTTGACCAGTTAATCCATTTTCATTAACAAAACTAAATAATATCAACAGTAACAGGTTGATTTTTTTCCTCAATGGAAAACACATGATTCTAAATGCACAACTACTAAACGAACACAGCCATCGGGATACAAATACAATATCAATCGTACCAACATTTAAAAACTAAATCATCTAAGATCCATTCGTGACTCGTATAAATGTCAAAAACCCATCCGTAGTAAGATTCTACTTTAACTTTTATCGGTAGTATTAACACTATGGATATTTTATTCATGTAAAATAGATAGATTTTCCAAAAAAAAACGGGTAGTAATTGAAAGAAAGTGCTTACTAGCAATATGTAATTAAAAATAGTAATGTGTTACTTCAAGTTCTTGATGTGAAGCACTATTAATTTACAGTCAGGACAATTGATTTTTTTGTACTAATTTATTAACTCAAAGCAAAACATGTACAAGAATTTATCATTTCAGAATATAGTTTTAATATGTTGCGTAAAATGTAATTAACGAAAATAATATTTAATTAAATTTTCAGTAATTTACTAAAGAAAGCAAAGATCATTACTATTGTTTTCAATTATATTTGTGTAACTCAATGTGCAACTAATTGAGGTCATTATAAATTAAATATACATAACTAACAATTGAAATTTTGTAGTTACATTTTAAGGTAATGGAATAATGGAACAATTGTATTTAGATTCTTATAACAAGTTATTATAATTGAATTTTGTTGGAATGGTTTCTTTTTTCAACTCTTAAATGTATGTTGTGTAGTTAGTGCGTAGGACTGGCATTTCATAGGTCTTGGGTTCAATACCTACCTGTACTATCTAACGTTTTATCAAGGGTACTGCCTCTAACGACTTGCGAGTAATTGACAAATCCTCCAAGAGTATTTCTTTTCATGAAAAGTAGTTTCTCAAATTATTTGTTCGGAATTGGCTTCAAACTGTAGGTCCACTTGATTCTCACATCACATTACTCACACACAGGAATGTTTGAGAGTTCTTAGTCATTAGGCCCTAGCTTTCTCGAAGGACTGTTGCGCCAACTAATTCATTTATAAATGTATGTTGAGCAGTTGGACAGTTCTTGAGAACAAAATCGCTAAACCTCTAATTTCAATTTAATATCTCTTAATTTCTAGGAATCTTTTTTTTAACATATTTTGTATATGGTCAATATTAAGTTATACAAACGCTTTCAATTAAGAATTAAAATAAACTCTTAGCATTTTATCAATATTAAATTATTTTTTTTCTTAATTTATTACAAACTTAATTTCTAAGCTCAGGTATACGAAAGTTTAAGCTAATCCAAATACCAATCGCTACCTATGTTCTCTAACACTGAAAATCTACCCTATACCCAGAAGCTTTTCATCGTCAACCTAGCAACACACCCTTGATGACTTCGATGAGACATTTCCTGGCAATAAGAACTCTATCTACCCTATACACCTATAATATAATTTTTCTGTGAAAATTTCAACGCGTAAGTATCAAAAAAAGAAGAACCGAAATAAAAATGTCCTGGAAAAAAGAATTTTCAAAAAATAAAACAAAATAGAAAAACAAATCATATATCATCGCATCATACTCACCCCACATCACATTGCCAGCGTATAGTGTGGTATAGGTATGGTATAGGCCCATTTTGCTGGACCATGTACACAATAGAGCGGTGTCCATTGGTTACTACCCCATTCTCTGGCTGGGCTACATCAACAAATGAGCATTTTTTGGTTTTGGTTTTGGTTTTAAATAAAAAATCCCAGCCCAAAAATAAAAATAATTCCCAATTAAACACCCCTTTTTTTGTTGGGGGCCTCACCGCCCGACCGAAGACGACGACACACGGGGGTACGGTGTACTCGGTACGGTACACACCCTTAAAGGTAAAAAATATGAAAAAATGCCCCGAAAAAAAGAAATTAAAATGAAACTTAAAAAATCACAATAAATAGATATATGTATGTATGTCTGTGAGTATGTCGTATGTAGATGCATACAAGACTTAAGCTTCGATTGCGAACAACAATTAATAGGAAATGAGATTCTTTTTTCTTTTGGCAACGTTTTCAGCCTCTCGGTAGCCCCAGTGCCCAAGCACGAGCAGTTTCTGCGTAGCGCCACCAACGCTTCCCTTCCTTAGTTCCTCCCCTTCTGTTCAGAACTGTAATGTCCTCTGTTATGTGTCTCTGTCTGTCGGTCAAGGGGTTGAGATACAATTCACGCAAAAATACACAAACAACAATTTGCACTTTTTTCTTACAACTTGTCATACATTTTTATTTTCGTATGTTTTCGTTATTTTATTTTATTTATTTGCAATAGCAATTGCAATTGCAACCCCCCGCGAGATGTCGCTGCTGTCCATTGAGAGGGAAGTTATCGTAGACTCTGCAGTTTTTCAGTTTTCAGTATTTTTTTTTATTTTTATTAATTTTTACTGTTTTCAGTTTTCACCCGTATCTCACTCTAGTTTTATTTTTTTCATTTTTTCGTATCTTTTGTTTGGGTTATGTTGCGTGCAGGGATGTTTTTATTTTGTTTTTTAATATTTTTGTATTATTCACCAGGCCAGGCTAGGCGGTAGGTGTATGGGTGTACAGATTATATTGTTGTTTTTTTCTTTTAATTATTTTTTCCTTTTTCACATTCGAAATGAAAAGAGGGATTCTATATATATTTTTCAGTGAGTACTTTTTTTTGTGGCTGCCGCGAAAAAGCTACCTATCGTCACTGAGAGCCAGACGGATGGATTGCACTTGGTTATGTGTATCTATGCGCGGGCCATGCATGGACTTGGTATATCTGTGGGGTATGGCTATGGAGATAGATAGGTTTTGTGTGTTCGGTTGGGTATAGTGTAATGTGTGGAGTTGGTTCGAATGTTTGATGCGATGCGATGGAGCTCTATCGTTGTTATACAGTATAGATTGTACCCTGTGGAAGGGAGGGTTGGTTGAGGGAGAGGAGGAATACTGGAATTGGGGGGTGCGCACATTGGTGTGGTGGGTTGGATGGATGATGGAAGATGGAAGATGGCAGAAAGGGAAGAAAGGTGGTGTTTTGTTGTAGTTGTAGAGCAAGACAGAAGGAGAGCGATGGAGCATAAGCTATATGGAGAGAATGAAAGACAATCGAAAAAGTGTTGTACTATACCAGGCTGGTTTTGTTGGTTGATTTGTCCCGAAAACCATGAATAGGGTATGTTTTAGGATGTTTGTTTTTAGAGTTTAGTTGTGAGAAAAAGGTTTTAGTATACAAATTTAAAACAATAAAACTAAAAATACCCTAATTACCCAATATAAAGGATTATCCACTTTGCGGTTTCAAAAGTTTAGGGCTGGAATTCAACATCTGTCATCTACTATCAAACAACGCATTTAAATTGTTCAAAGCTACTATAAAAATGGTGATTCTGCCACATCCACATATCGTACTTTAAGAGGAAATTATGGTCTACATAATCGTTCAAGCAAGAAATTGGCAAAATTTGGAAGAAATTTGAACAGACTGGATTTGTTACAGATATTTTAAGGCCTGTGCATCGCTCGTACCAGTGATATATCGATGCTGTAAGCGAAATTGTTGCCAAAGACCCGAATGTGAAGATTCTTCGTCGTTCTCAGGAATTAGGACTGTCTTACGGCGCATTATGGCATTTAGGTCTACACCTACATTTATATAAAGTCCAGCTCCAACAACAACTGAAGCCAGGTGACCATTCACAACGTCGTAGATACTTCGAATGGGTGCTAGACGGAGTTCTTTTTCGTTGCTCTCTTTTGAAACCTGTCTTTCCACCTCTGGGGGTACTTAAACGAAGTTATATTGGTCTTTGATAATCCCTATGCAAGTATAAATTTCTTTATATGACTTTCGTGAGACTTATACTCTTGATATGCCGTTTGTGGTAGAAGTTTATCGTTTTTTAAGTTACGTACACTACTTAAGATTGACTCAAACAGATAAAGTATCACAGATAGCTTAGGTAGATAGTTAAAATAATTAAATTCATTTAGAATCGTTCTTGGGAACTAGAGTTATAAATAAGTTTTATTATAATATTTTTGAAAAATTGGAAACTTTTTAAAATAGAGGATGACACAATATCAAGACCAAGAAAGATGTTCAGAATTTTTCCGATAAATGAACGGAGACACTTCCAAGCCCTACGTGTCGAATACTCCATAAAATGTATCTAATATTCCAATATGGCTTTAATAAAACTACTTTTGCACTTCATTAATTTGTAAAGTAGTTCTCTTTACCACCAATTTCATTTTTAACCTTTGTACTCAAAATATACAACATACAAAATATATATGTGTAGAGTAATCCATGTTTTTATATCTAGAGAATAATTATCTAGGCTCAAAATGCTCTTTATTGTTTTTATTTTCTTGAGTTAGGTTATACCAATCAGGAATTGTTTCAAAATGTTAACTGATAGCAAATTTTGTAGCTTTTAATTGAATAAACAACTTTATAACTTTTTAAATTTTTCGTTTTTATGTTTAAAAAATTAATTTAATTAATAAAAAAAAAATCGTTATTGGTTTTATCAGAACCATTTACACCTTCTACACTTAAAATTATTGAAATAAAAATAACTTTTTGAAGCTAACTTTGAAAATCTATTTTTTTTTTTAAAACACATTTTTTAGTATTTAAGTCAAAACCAAAACGAACTCAAATCTGAGATTGTTTTTTTTTTTGTCTAAGGCTAAAGCCGAATATGAATGTGTCCAGACATATTTTGGACCAACAAACTTGAGCTTACTTACTTAACAGTATTTTTTGAATCCAACAAATTGAGCTTTTTTATTAAAAAATATTATCCTAAAACAATTAACAATTCAAATTAAAGGTTTTTGGACCAATATTTTGAAGGTTCAATTTATTTATAGATACATTTTTTTTGCAATATAAATAAATGTATTTATCTCAGTGTAACAGTTTTGGGCCACGCAAATTATAAGGGTCTATAGGTTAGGCCACCATACAAATGTAATTTTGTATCTTTATTTGTTCCCTGGGATCTCAATTACGTCGTGCTAAATGATTATTTTTTTTTTCTAAAGTAATAAGTGCTATATTACTACCTTTATTATGTAAAGACACAGTGCAAGCACTAGAAGGGAAAGATTATGTCCAGGGAAACATTTTAGAATTTGGTTTTCAAATTTGTTTATTAAAGGTATTGCGAAATTACTTATAATTTGATACTTTTCAAAACTTTTTCAAATGCCTCCGAAATAAACGGAAGAATGGCAATCGGCCGAAATTCTGCAACAGTACCTGTTTGCTTTTTGGGTATTTGAATAATCTTAACCTTCTTCCATACTAAAGGAAACTAGGAAGTAGTCAATATGCTGTAAAATATGTAGGTTATATAGCGCACTATATTTGGAAGCAGTAATCTCTAGAACTTAGGTTCCATTTGGTCCAGGCCAGTAGCATTAGATTTAATTGATATTATTACCTCTCCCACTTTTTCGACTTAGAGCTGCCTAGCCTCAAAGAGAAAAACCAATGTTTCAATTTTTCATCTTCGCAAACAGCTTCATAGTTATAATTGACAACATAAGACAATTTGAAAATAGTAATTCCCTTGTAACGTATGTTTAGTAATTATAACATTTCATAGTTTTTTAGATATCAAAGATGCAAATCGGATTCCTTAAAAAATGTTCAAACGTTGTTCTCTGACAACTTTTGAGAGCACATTATTCCACCCTTTTCTATAGCCTACAGTTTTTCGGTATGTTTTTTTCTGTCACTTGAATATCTTTGTCATCCGAAAACTTACGTTTAGCACGCGTTGTATGTAGCTCTGCAATATGCTTTTTACTTTTTGCAGTTCGTAACCAAAACAAAAACTTTAGTTATTCCATTTTTTGTGTACGGGTCATGCGCACTGGATTGCATTATGGGAACTTTATATGCGGGACGGGAAGGCCGAAACGTAGTCGTTGTCGTCCGTGCAGCCATCGATTATAAAAGCTTCACCAAAAGCTAAGCTTTTTTAGCCTTCCTTTTCCTTAACCCTACTTTCTGCTGATATGAAAACTTTTAATGTTAGTGATGCGGAATGCACATAGTCCGGATATGGACATGGCCATGTACGCCGTACGGCTATACGACTACGACCCAACCACCCATCCCACTAAGGGTGGTATAATGGTTCAAAGAGGGGCGTGGGTGGGAAAGAGGTGTGCCTCGGCTTCGGCTTCGACTCCGTCTCCGACCAACGACACCATCTAGGTAGTGATTATGGTCATGACGCTGCTGTTGATGAGAATGCTGTGAGAATGTATGCGTGATGTGCGTGAGGGCTGCTATGGATTAATATGTGTTTGTGTGTGTGTGCTTTATAATGCGATGGTTCATTGTGGTTGAATTGTTTTTGTGGGTGGGGGCAGGGGGTGGTGGGTAGATGGATATAGAGTGGCAGGATACTTTTTTGTATTCCTGATGATGCGATGGCCACTCTTCCTGCTTCTCGGCCTTGTTTTTCTTTTCATTGGGGGGGTTTATTATTTTGGTGGTTGCAGAATGTGGAACACCTACCTCAACCCAAAGTTAAGTGTGAGGGAATTTACTTTCCTTCCTTCCTGTTTCTACGCCTTTTCCGCTCATCATATACCCAGCTACCTACCCACCTACAATATAGAGGCATCGAGTTAAGTTAAGGGTGTAACAGTGAGGTCGACTGCTTGCAGTGGCTATATGGGTGCACCCTCTTTTTCTGATTCTGATGTTAATATTACCCCAATGATGATGATGTTGGTGGCGGATTGGATGGGATGTGGACGTGGACGTGGCGCTAAGGCTACTTAGCCTCTCATACCCCGCTAATAATGATGTGGAGTTTTCTATCTTTTATTTTTTTCTGTTTGTACTTTATATTTATTTATTTTTTGTGGGTTTTGCATATATTGATGTACGAAAGGAAGCAAATAGAGTAAACAAACTGCGTATTGTGGCGCCCTTTTTTTAAATAGGGTTGCCCCTTTTCATTCTGTTTTATGCCGCACTCACATTCCCATCCAGTGTTTTGTAAATGCACTTTAGAGTCATTCGGTGAGGGTTGGTTTGATGGGATGAGGGTATTTTGGTAGATTTTTTTGTTGTTGTAGTTCTTTGGTTTTAATGCTGGGTGCGATGGTGAATTTTGTGGGTTTGGTTTTATGTTCACTTGTCGAATCATTACACAATTTTAAGTTGTTGCACTGTGAGAATTTCGGGGAGAATTGTTCTTTGGAATGCATTGAAATAGGACCTAAGTGGAAAGGGTTTGAAGGTGTATTTTCAATTGCTTTCATTTCATTGACTAAGAACTTAAAAATTGTTATTTTTAAGGGTGATGAGAAAGTCTGTAATAGGTATAGGAACCCAATACGTCTTTTTATTTTAAAATCGACAGATCTCTACAAAGAAAGCCAGGATTCAGAACCCAGTTGTTATGTCAACTGTCAAATATTATGCGAAATGAAAACAAAGAGAATTCAAATGAAGTGAATCAACAGAGCTGAGCTGATACAAAATAAAATTAACAGAAATTAAACACTTTCAGCTAAAATCAAATGATATGAACTGATTTAGGATCAACGCACCTCATCATGGTCTCAAGTCTCAACTGGAAATACGACAACTCGTCATAATATCATAAAGGATCATAGTGTATGATCTTTTACTGTAAATGTTTGTTTTCATGATGAGCTAACACTGTGATGAGTTGCAACATTAATTCAAATAAAATGATAGAAACAAATGTACACTAAAATAAAAAACGTGTTTAAACTCTTAGAAAGATGTCGATATCGCTAAAAATAATCATCTTTTCAGACGAAGCCCTTTTGATCTTGGCGGGTATGTAAACAAGAACAATTTTTTTTCATTTGGACCACAGAAAACCCGTACGCATACATTGAAAAGCCGATGCACCCAAAAGGATATACTGTTTGGTGCGAATTTTGGTCCAGCGCATAATTGGACCATTTTTCTTCTAAAATGAGCAAGGAGTGGCAGTTACAGTCAATGCGATCATTATCGGGCCTGTTAAACGAATTTTTGTTTACAAAAATTGAAGAGGAGGATATTGGCAACATTTGGTTTAACAGGACGGGTTGAACTACGTGCCACACAGCCGAAGCTACACTCGATGTTCTTATAGCATTTTCATAAAAAAAAGGAATCATGCTTTATCAAATAGACGCCATTTGTAAAAAAAACATGGCTACCTTCATGACTTTTTTTCTACTACTCTAAGTTCTTATTACAATGAAAATATTATTAAGACGATAAAGACGGAAACGTAACGCTGGTATACGAATAAACTGGTTTGGGATTTGAAGGGAAAGGATTTTGAACAAAATTTTCGTACATTTGATGTAAAGCAAAAAACAACACAAAAAATTAAACTTACCATTTCTAACAATGACGAAGCAGTTTCAACTTTTTATAAGGTCCTTAATAACTGTTTTGAAATATATGTACCCATAAATAAATCAAGAAATACAAACTTTAGCCATCCTTGGTAAGCCTGAAAATTTCGTTTACTGCGTAAAAAAGGAAATAATGCATGGAAAACTTACCTTAAAACTCTGCCTCCAATCAACTTCTCTTTTTATGTTGAACTTTTTAAAGAATTTAAGTCCTTTCTAGTTTTGTATATGCTTGTTATGTTACTGATATGGGCACGTTTTTCAAAGAGAGTCATACAAAATTTTGGAATTTTGTAAACTCAAAGATAAAATCAGATGGGTTTATAGTTAACTTCACTTACAAGAACTTTTCATTAGATAAAACAGTTGATATCTGATGAAGTATATTTTCATAATCTTCACTCCTTTTTGCAAACTAGCTGTATTCACACACCGATAGTATTAAAAAAGTGTAGTAATGCTTCGGTTGAAACTTTCACTTTCTTATTAAAACTTTCTCTAAAAAATTCAAATTTCCCAATATATGGAAGACGTCATTTCTAAAACCAGTTTTCAAGAAAGGTAACAAGTCGGATATAAGCAAGTACAGGCCAATTCCAAAGCTTTATTGCATTCCTAAAGTGTTTAAACAAGTTGTTTGTGAAAGTGTAGTATTTTTTAGTAAGAATCTAATTTGCGAACAGCAACATAGTTTTGTGAAAAAAAGATCAACCCTTACAAATCTCCTTACATTCCAAAACATATGCTCAAACGCTTTAGAACAAGGTTATGAAGTTGAATGTGTATGCACTGACTTTTTTAAAGCTTTTGACCAACTAAGAAACAGATTTAGTTTATTTAAACTTATAGTTCTCCACAATTTTTCTTACCTTGAATTAAATAATACCTTGAAAACAGTAGAATTTAGAAATTGTCATTCTGAACCTTTTGGTGCTCAATCTGGTGTTCCCAAGGGAAGCCATCTTGTCCCTTTCTGTTCATCCTGTCTTTTAACGATGTATCGTCATGTCTACGCTCAAGTGAACTTCTCATTTTTCCTGAAGACATGAAGATTTTTAAAATCATAAAGTCCACCCATGAACGAATTCTTTTACAAACCGACATTGATAGTTTCACATTTTGGTGTGGGGGAAATAGCCTTTCACTCAACCCTTTATAATGCCAAATGATAACTTTTATTAAAAAACTAATCAGTAACGTATTTGACAAAAAAACTCTGTCGCATCTCCACATTTCAAGATTTAGGTGTTCATTTATGTTCCAGCTTAGAATTTCCACATGAAACGCAGGGCAAAGGAGTTCAATAATCCCTATGTTATTCTTTCTTTGTATAGTTGCCATGTTTGTCCTCATCTTGAATATGCTTCGCAGGTATAGGCTCCCTATTATGAAATTCATAGAAAACGTATTGAATCAATTCAACATAATTTCATTCGCTTTGTCCTAAAGGGTCTTCCTTAGGTATATTAGACTATATCTACCTTAGTCATTATTTTAAAAGTGAATGGAGCACTTATGCTCATTCCTTTTTTGTTTTGTTTATTAATGTCAGGTGAGGGTTTCTTACAAATGAAAATTAAGAAAATTCCAGAAAAATCCGCAACCTTGTTTTTTTTTTAAAGAAATATTGTATTTTAGTAAAATTTGATGGACGAGATATACATTTTTCAAGTTCACGAGGTTAATTGCAAAAAATATGAAAGATCTCATTGGAATTAATGAACAGAAAATTCAGGCAGCGTTCCAACCCTCAATCAATTTTGCCATCAAACACGAAATTCTAGAAATGAAAGTCAATCAGTAAAGCCAAGTACAGAGATTCTATTTTCAGCAGCACATCAAGAATGTGGAATTATTCATGCAAACGTATTTTGCCTACAATGTTTGATGTTTAAAACTTTAAGGCCAACAGATATCTCGTCTTGAATTCTTCGCTTTTTTCCTACTAATTGAACTGTCTTGAAACATGTTAAGGGTAGCAATCAACCCTTAATTGCACATAAATTATAAGAAAGAAAGACTGTATTTAGACAAGTTCATTGGCAGCCTGGCATTTTTACCTCGTTTAATGTCCAAGCAACTCTGTGGCATAATATACTAGCTTGAAATAGAATCGATCATAATCATGTTTTAAAATCTGAAACATCTGAAAATATGCAAAGTTACGCTGTTGTTTAAAAGAGTTTGATAGAGCATTGAACATTCTCGAAGTACGACTAAAGAACGAATCTCAATACCTAACAATACGACTAAAGTTGGTATGAAGGGTGTACTTATAAGTATTCCCGTATGTGCAAGTATTCAGTTGAATTATTTGGAGTGGGTGGGGTAGAAATATGACTAAAAATGATCCAATGATGATATTGTCACCGATGAATTTTAATGCTCCTCATTTAATATCGTCTAAAAGACTGATGAATCTTATAAATTATACTCCAGCTTAAGAATAGCATAAGAATAGCATCCAAATATGAGGGTGATATGCCTTATTATATTTTAACTGACATTCCAATTAAAGCGGATTGAATTTGCCATCTGATTTGATATTTAAATTTAAACAAGTAATCTATGTTTTACTATCACTTTGGGGAGAATTTTTTTTATTTATTTTACAAGCGATATTACAGCTAACAGATGTAAGCACTCCAAGAGCAAATTAAAATATAAATAACACTTCAGTTGTAAATTTATTACGATTAAGATTAAAAAAGTCAATGTTTGAAGACACTTCATTGAAAAATACAATGAAAAATAAAGTTTAATTACAACCATAATTCTTCTTATGAATTCTTTGGAATAAGAAGACTCTAGATCTCTTAGACCTAGCGGGAACATAGATTGGTACCAAGGCAAGAAGAGATGGACATTTAATATGGTAGCATAGTAAGTCTCTAATAAGCATTACACTATGAATTTTTCTTCTTGATGTCCTCATAACTAGGACTAAAGTTCTAACCCATTTTCTTAAATATGTATATATTTTGTTAATTGTTTTTGAATCTTTTCAATCCGATCCGAATGAACTATATAAATATGACACTAAATAACATCTGCGTATTTCAAAATTGATCTGACGAGAGATAAATACAAGGATAATAACACGAAAGAATCTTCAAAATCTTTTCCATTTTATGAAACCTACCAGCGAGTTTGCCTTAGGAACCAAATAATCGAAATGGCTTTTAAAAAAAAGTTAGGAATCAAGTATAACTCCTAAGTCTTCAATACTTGAATCCATGGATTCAATTGCATAGTTGAATAACAAAATAAAAGATTTTCTGGAAAAAGAAATCGTGTTACACTTTTTGGTATTCAATTTAAGGCTACTGATGTGAAACCAATTTGTTAAATAATCAAAACTTTTGAAAATATTTTCAGATCGTCCGCATATAATAAGCATTCACAATAATTAAACACCGAGACAATATCGTTAACGAACATTATGAAAAGGAGCGGACCTAGGTGGCTACCTTGCGGGACACCTGATGTACACTGAATTTCCTTAGAGTATGTATCTCCAATCTTAACTTGATGTGTTCTACAAGATAAATATGACGATAACCAACGAAGAAAGTGAGAATGAAAACCAAAAATTTCATGTTTTTTTAGAAGTGTTTGGTGGTTCACAGTTGATTCTGTTTTACTAAAGTCATTGTATACTGCGTCCACTTCAAATTTTTGTTCCACAGCATTAGTGATATACGAAGTGAAATAAGTTAAATTGGTAACAGATGATCGACCGGATACAAAACCATGCTGTGCTTCTGAAAAATATTCACTTGTAAGAAAATCAAGCTTTATATTCACCATGCTTTCAGACAATTTGCGAATTGCGGAGAGTTTACAGATACCCCTAGAATTTTCTACATCATTTTTAGAACCTGATTTGTGTATAGGGACCAAGTAAGACAGTTTTTGTTCATCAATATAAATATCCTCTTGGAGGGACTTGTTGAATATGCTTGGTAAAGGAGCACAGATGGAATCACAACAATTTTTTAACACTACAGAAGGAATGCCGTCTGGTCCAGAACTATAATTAGACTGAAGTGAATTCAGTCCAGAAATAATTTCTTCAACACTTAACTGGATCGAGCCAATAACAAACCTACTTGTTATGTTGTTCAGTGAATAATTATGAAATCCTGAATGAGAATAAACGAATTTGAAATAATTAGCAAACAATTCAACTATGGAGTCTAAATCCGAAGATTCAACACCTCTAAAAAACATGGTATTTGGAATCCCTATCGATTTTCTTTAAGAATTGACAAAGATGACCAGAACGATTTACTGTTGTTTTTGATATTATTTTCAATATTCAAGATATAAGCTCAACATAGAAACTTACTAAAAACTACAAAATCTTTGCGTAATTTACTAAAATTATTATATTTCACGTATGCATTAGGAATTGAAGTAGGAAGGAGTTAACCGGGTCTAAATTGGATCTTTGATCTTTTAATAGGAATTCATACATAGTTTTGATTAGTTAAGGGAGAACCATGTCATTTGACATCTATCATAACAAACCTTAACGCAGTCTTCTTTATCGACATTAATTTTGACAGTTCTCTCAAAGAGCCCCCTATTTTCATAGACGATTCAACTTGCACAAGAAAATTTCTTCCAGTGTTACTTAAAAAATAAATTTTATTACGAATTTGTATGTTCGACGATCAAAAGTTATAGACCACCACTTTTTGGGGGTGAATTTTACTTGTATTTAACCTTTCTCTTTTACTCCCTTCATTTTGTATCCATCTTTCTTTCTCTATCTTTTTGCTCTTCAACTATCCCACAATAGGTACCTACCTAATTTATTTTTGTTGGTTCCCATTCTACTGATGCCACTGTTCAGAGAGTGCTCACTCCGGCTCTGTGCAACATTGATAAATTGTCGAAACTTACATGATGCTGGATGATGATGGTCCATCCCATTCCCATCCTTCTAGCTTATTTTTTTGCCTTTATTCCTGCACAAAAAGCTTCATCCAACTGAACACACACACGAACCATCTTTTCATATGCTGACTATGTGTAAGGGATGAGGAGTTGTAGTCGATATATATGTATATTTAGCTATATTGAGATAAAAAAGTATTAATGTCCATTCCAACGTAATATTATATCCTGCCCTATCCCTATCCCATCCCCTCCCATTTTATCCCATCATAGTACGAGTATAGGTTTATATGCAACACGAATGGTTGTTAACTCGTAAAAAAGGACTTTTTGTCGATAAAATATTACATCGTCCTTTTCTCCACAGGGTATATTCATTCGTTGGCTTTTGATAATCTATAGCACTGCTCTCCTCTAACTTTCCCTCTCTCCGCATCCTCATTATCGTCCTTTTCCCAAATGGAAATAACAGAATATACCTACTAAAAAATATAAAAAATAAAACTTAGGTAGTATAAATGTGGTGTGGCTGGCTATGCTGTGATGCCAATGGTTTATCCTTCAGCTTTTGATGCTACTCCTGCTCCTGGTCCTGCTCCTGTTCGCATTATGCATTTTTGTGTACATTGTACAAATAATTGCGCACATGCCATGTGGGGGCAGGCAGGCAGGACAACAACAAAAACGGAAAAAAGAGTATCTGTGCGAACAAGGAATACATTGTAAAACCACATTTCGAGAATCCATATTCAAGGGGGCACTAGGATATTCCATCTTCATCGTATCCTCTTGGCACTTGTTATTTCCATCTTTTTTTGTCTTCTTTTGTTGTTTTTCGTTTTTGTCCTTTAACATTCACATAAGGATTTGTGTTAGAATGAATGATGATGATTTTACTCTCTAGAGCTTCAAAAAGAGTGAAATTATATGGGAAAGGTTTAAGGCGGATTGAAATTGGGATAGGGATATGGATAGAGATATACAAACATATGAAGTATAGAATAACATCACACACATATGATGTGCGATATCCTTCAATGCTAACTCGTATATCCTGCCCTGATGGTCGCCTCTTTCACTTTATTTCTTATGCTCCATTTAGTTTGGGATTTTTATTTCAACAATCGCATATTGACGTAGATTAAAAGCATCTTCTTCAGCTTTAGGTTCAGTTTCAACTTCACATATACGACAACGAGGAGTAAGAGGATGAGAACGTTGTCGTTGAAGATGAGGAAGAGGAAGATACGAGCCAAAGCCAACATCGCGTTCATGTTTGTTTTTCTGTTAACTGACGATTAAATCGATCATTAATTACAAAAACATAAGAGCCACTCTTGTTCAATGATGCAGTCTGCCATCATCCATGAAGTGGTATGGTTGCTTGAACCTGGGGTTCGGCTTCCCATATCTTTCCTAATGTATATAATGATGATGTTATAGGTATGTTCCTGCTTCAGCTTCAGCTGCACCACTTCACGTGAGGATGATACATCAATTAATCAATATTAATAAATCCATGCATGCGATATGTTATTATTAGTGACTCCTGTTCTCTGTTCCCGGAGAGATGACTCTGAATCTGCATTGGACTTGGATCTGGACCGAATAGGTACGCAAACTGCGGTTGATTTCCTTTACAGCCATCGTTAACGTTGCGTCGTTGGTGTCGTTCTTTTCGTCGTCGTCGTCAGTCAGAGCCCAAAGTAAATATAAGAACGGGTCCAATTGGCGTGATGGCAGGCAGAGAGAGCTCAAATTATTATTTGCTTTGCTCCCACCCCCTCCATCGTCACTTGCACCCCTTCAGCATCATCAACTTCAGTATCACGAAAGTCGCAAGTTAACTCGCTTCATCTCCCAGAGGAGCAAGTCTTTTTTAATTGAAATTTGAATATTTTATCGTGGCCTTTATGGCATCTTAATAATTTTGAATGTGTCATTGGAGAGGACTTGTTATAAGGAGAGACAGAAGTGGAGTAGAGGATTAAAATAAAAACGAATATGTAAATAAAACGACTATGAATGAAGAAGTGTTTATACTCGCATACTCATATCTATAGACGACGAAGAGGATTAAGGATTAAACCAGGAAAGAATTCCAAAAAATTATAGCTATAAATCCTTAGAAAGCAGGTTAGCTTGCGAAATGGATGATGAAGAAGTGGGGTGGGAGGGGAGGTAATTTGATCTTTCTTTTTTATTTACGTTCCTATCATTCTGAAGAAACGAAAGAAGTCTAAGTTATTTGTTTACGGAAAGAAAAGTACAGGTTTTAGAATATAGTACTTTCTGTTTATAGAGCCTTTAAAAAAATGTCTCAGTCAGTTCAATTAAGTGGCAATATTATTCACTCACTTTTATCTGCGAGTTTTAAAATTAAGGAGCACCTGGGAATAAATTAAATTAAGTTCATCATACTTAAATAATAATTAGAAGGATATTCATAAATAACTTTAAGTTTCATACACCGGGTAGATAGAGGTGTTTTCCCATGGGTTTCGATAGTCCAGACTTTTGAGATATTACTTTAAACAACAAAAACACTATATGGCTTTTCGAAGCTATCTAAACTCATGAAACAATGAAAACGGAAACTACAATTCCGATCTTCTATCTAATAATCCAGTCAAATCCAGTCATTGAGGACGTTTTACAGGGTGGAGTAAAAGTTACAGAAAATCTGCTAGTGAAATCCTTGAAATCCACTGAAGATATCGTGCTACTTACTGAAACGCATTATTAAATTTAAGGTTACATAAAGGGGTTATGAATACCTTTATAATGATTAAACACAGTGTGATCAATTAGGAAGGAAGGATAGGATTACGAAGCAGATGCTGATGCTCCTTAGTTTTGAATGTCTGCACATTGTAATGAGTGAAAGCGTTCCACATTCGTGTAGTACGGCTAGAGAATTCCTATAATTAAGGGCAATCTGATAAGCTTTTCTAGAAGTACGATTATTACGGTTGAATTATTTGAGGGAGTAGGTTACAACTTGCATTTCACTAGAGCATTGTTAGTGTAAATATCGATGAAACATGAGAGACATGAGACCGTGCGGCTTCAAGAGCAGCAAATATCTTGGTAAGAGAACGATCTTCTATAATTTTTTGTGATCTCTTTTTAATTATATCCAAAAGGCTCAGCACAAATATGATCATTATACTCGAGTTTTGGACGAATTAAATCAGAAAGGGTAACAAATTTCTTGCATCGTCGGAGAAAACGTAAAAACTTAGCTGCTGTTTTGGCTATATTAAATAGTTGATCACTCCACAACATGTGGGTTGTGTTGCATCATACATAGAACTGAAAGCTTTTAAGTCTCCTCAATGCATAGTAAGGAAGGTTCTATTGCGAAAGTTGATAGCATTGAGTTTTCGAAGATTCAAATTATACACTGTTTTTGATTCCCTATTGAAAAATGATGTTAAGATCAAAATTTAATGAGCTTATAGTCCACAATCGAGGGATGAGGATGGGAATCTAAAAACGTTAGAATTTTTAGAAAAAATACTCATTTATAAAATTTAGAAAGAGTATGGAGACAAAACGGAGCCCTGGGGCATTTCGCTTATTTATAGCAAGGCATCAACTTCAATATAAAGTTTAGCGTTTTTATAACAACAGCCAATTCTGCACCATACAAGTATAAGGTCACATTATAATAATAATAATAAAAGCTTTATTTATTGAACCTTAAACAATGCAAGATAATGATAAATAAAATTATGGCCTTGTTTTTGAAACTTTGTAGTTCTTGTTCTTGCAAGTTACAGAGAGAGCAAAAAGTTGATTGGTCATCAAAATAAGGTTTGTAATTTAAGTCAAGAAGCTCTCCCCTAATGTGACAAATTATAGAAATTTTAAATAATTTTGTCGGTAAAATAATTGAGCTCATTCAGAGCTTTGTATACAGAGATCGACGTGAGGATCCTTTTGCTTCCTCAATTAGACCTAGTCTTATTTATTTATTTTGTCATCTAGCTTTTTGAGAATACAACTGATCTTTTCTCTCATACTCCTATCTCCCAAGAATGCAACGAAATACCACTCAATATGGATAAACCCTCCGATTTCCTGAACGAACTTATATTTATTTTTATACTATGTTTTGTTAATAATTTTGGTAATCGATTATCATTATAAGAAAGTATTTTGGCTTCATAATCAAAATGCATTTTCCAGGTGAAAATAAGAATAAGAGGAAGACCAGTTTAAGCAGCAGCATGCAATAAGGTGTTGATTTTGGTAATCTAAATAGTTTTTTTAAGAAGAGCAGTTGCAGTTTTTCAACCTCATCACACTGCTGATATCGCCATACCTGACATTCATATGTCATAATACTTCTCAGAGTCGCATCAAACACTCTTAATTTGATACTATGTGCACCATCCGTGTTCCTTAACAAGTTTTTCCAGGTTGGGTTTATAGCAGATTACGATTTCTTCAATTTACTTTGAAAGTGTTTCTTAGGGTTGAGCTGGGGTGTGAGAATCATTCCCTAGTAAGTGAATTCATTCACAACTTAAATATTTTCACCATATAGAAACCACCTTACATTTCTACTGTGTATGTCGGTTTCGCCCTGTTCTAAATATCATAACTTTCGATTTTGATATAGTTTTTACCAGCTTCCACATTTTACATTACTTATCTAGCCTATTTATGACCTGAAGGCTTTCTGGGGAGTCTACAAAGAAAACGACATCATCAGCATATAGGATACATTTTATAACAAGTCCTGCAGTTTTAATGCCGTTTGGCAAAGCGTCAATTATGTCGTTGATAAAAAGAGCAAACAACAGAGGTGATAAAAGACATCCTTGACGTACTCCACTTTTGGTTTACAATTCTGATATTTGTCCACCGACCAATACAGCTGTTGCGGTGCTCTCGTAAAGTTTTCTTAGTACGTTAGAAATTGTAGAGAATAACTCCAGTAGATTTAAGTTATAAAACAATACTATCGAAAGTAGCTTTGAAATCAATAAATATTGAATACAGATTTTTTCCGTTTTCTGCGTAATAATTTACGATATTTTGGATGGAAAAAATGTGATGTGTTGTTGAATAACTTGCTCTGAAACCAACTTGAAATTCGTTTTTAAAATTTGATCTCATTAACCCAAAACTCAAGCCTTATCAGTATAATTCCTGTAAATATCTTCAAAATCACATTTAGGAAAGAGTAGCCCCTGTATTGCAAATACAATTGACTTTCTGAAAGTTTCAGGTACTTCAGCCGTGTGTTATATATTTGAATAGGTCCTTGCTAAATTTTCCAAAAAATCGTTTGGAGCGTTTTTGAAAAATTCAGAAGGAATTTTATCATACAATGAGGCTTTGCTATTTTTAGCTTTATGTAAAACACTGTGAATTTCTTCTATGGTGATATCCCGATGTAAAGAGTCAACGATTATGAAATTTTCAGCGAATTGTATTGGTTCTTAAATTTCTAATGGATTGAGTAGATTTTTAAAATGATTTGCCAAAATATGAGCATCCAAATTGTTTCTAATTTCGAATTTTTCCCCATTCAGTTCCTTCACTACTTTCCAAAATTCAGAAGAATCCTAAGGATTATTTAAATAACTCGCTATTCCTAAATAGTATTAATTTCGCTTTATTTTACGAGTTTTTTATGTTCTTAATTTGCCTGAACATCACCTTCACGGAAAAAACTTAAGTTTCGTATTCTTGCTAGTTTCAATCGGTTGAAGTATTTAGATCTGACTTTTGCCGTTTTTTTTTAAACCACCTTTGTTACGTCTCTCCTTTCTGCAATGAGACCGAGTTTTTTGTATAGCTTTGATAAAAGTATCAATCTGGTGACTCGTGCTTGCCTGACATAGATCAGTTTGTACACTGAACTGACTAAGTTTGGCTTCATAACTTTCTTTTTCCCTATCGTTCCAAAAATGTTTTGGCAGAAGAGCAATTCTTTTTTGGGTCAGAGGTTTATTTTTTTATGGTCAGGGTTACTGATATTGGCATATGGTCCGAGGAAGTCAAAGCACCAATATTAAAACTATCTATTTTCTCAAACCATTTACCACTGATGCCACAATAATCAGCAACTGATGCAACTGGACCTCCAACAAAAGTCATTTCTCTGGACAAATTTCCGCTAGTTGAACAATTAAGCAAAATGATGTCAAAATGTTGAGGAAGTTCTAATAGATTTTTACCGTCACATTTTTTAGGGTCCCATTAAATTCTGCGAAAAGAAGCAACTCTTGCTCTCAAATTGCATTTTCTTGCTCGAGATGGGTCTTCCTCCTATGTTCATCTCTACACTTAAAATAAAAGTAGATTAAAAATGGACGAGAAGAAGCTGCCCAAAAAACTAACTATGGACATTTTAAGAAAGAAAACATTTTGGTTGAAAAGTTGGAGTAACTAAGCTTCTTTCTGCGGCCGTCTGTTTACTCTTAAATAGAAAATAGATCAGACCTATACAGGAGATGACAAAGAAGAATAGGTTTTTAACAAGAACTAGAGATTCAACAAATAGAAGTATTTACGAATTGCTTGACTACAATCTTTCATCTAAAAGCTATTTTAAAGATGACTATATAACTGACCTCATGTTTTAAAAACAAGAGAATAATTGTTTCCACTCAATTTTATACCGCACAAAGATGTTTCCCAGAAATCTGCAGTTTGTTCAATCAAAGAGAAAACAAATATTAAATGAACTTTTTTGAGAAAAGGACCTTAACTTGTGATATAACCTTAAAGTTCTAATTGTCAACTTGCAGAAGGCTTAGACCATCCTCTAAAGTGTTTTTAAGTTACTTAAATTGCGGTGATCATGTTCACTTTATAAAATGCAAATAGTTAGTAAGGTGTACTCAGGCGTATACGTACTTTTTTGTATTGTTCTTTATTTTAGCTCATTTAACACTAAAATTTTAGACTCAGAATTGATTCAAGTGTAAATTCTTTAATTTAAAAAGTTCAAACTTAGTTTTAAATCGCTTTTTGATAAATTACAAAAAAATACGACTTATTTTTCAATAGGTTTTAATATAACGAGATGACACACTATTGCTAGTGCAGCCCTATTTAAATAGAAATTTTACTCAATAAATATTCCAGTAATGTTGAAGTTAAAAAAATCTATACCTGTAAAAAGGACACAAAAATCCCAACAAAGCACATAAAAAAAATCCAGGATTTTTGATCTATCGTATATATCGTATGTTCTTCATGGCCTAGTATTTAAAATTTAAAAAATGAATGTTAAGGCTCTACAAATCAATTTTATAATTTGTAATGAAAAATGTATAATACAGAACAGAATGTCGTACACAATTTCATTTCATAATTGCCATTTTATTGATATTACTTTGCTCACTCAAAAATCGATTCAAGAGAAGACATCCAGAGACGCACATCAATATACACAAGAAGAAGTTAAACCTTTTTGGATTCTAAAAATAAATTCGCAGCCGGTAGGATTCGAACCTACGCTCCCAGAGGGAATCTGATTTCGAGTCAGACGCCTTAACCACTCGGCCACGACTGCTATAAAATTTTATAGTTTATTGCATTTTAATTGATAACACGCCCTTATTTTGATTACTGTAAGGGGCTGGTTTGAAATATGCCTTCTAACGTAAAAAGATAAACTGCGGTTTTAAAAACTTATATATGAGTTCTTGCTTCATTATGGTCTAACTGCAGTTCTTTAAATAATTTTATGAACAATCCTTAAGCCTCTCAGTTAAAATAACTTCTTTTTTTTTGTTGTGTTTTAATTAACTCGTGCTCGACATTTATCCGAAATTAATTATAATTTTAAAATACTCGTACAATCATCATTTTTCTGAAAAGAAACTAACCTCAAATTTCGTGGAAAAATTGGTATAATCAAAATATTTTTATACTCGTACGATAGTACAAAATATGTACTCTGTGGAAAAGACTGGTGTATTGGAGCTCTTTAAAGTTCAACATAGGGATTTTTTTTGTCATGGAAAAATTCAAAGTTCATAACAGGAATGTTGATAGAAAAGGTGTTTTTAATAGGTGTTGAATTTTGTATGAAATAAGAATACAGATAAATTGTGTTTATCATCCTAAAATTGGTTAGATAAATATTTGCCATTTGAATTTGAATAAAGAAGCATACGAGGCTGGTTGATTATTTCTTCAATTGCAAACGAAAATTGTTTAATAACAAAACGTTTTTGTTTAACCTACAACAATTAAATTGTAACACAGAAAGGTAATTAAATTTTTGAAAGACGAAATTGTTTTTTATCATGGCACTTGAACGTTTTTTACTGATAGAGTAGGGCTTAAATACCATTCGAATGTAGACTTATGAAAATGGTCAACAGCCAACTTGGTTCGAGGCTATCCACCAAACTTTGTATGCCTTTTTTAGGTCACAGTGGATTCAAATGTCAATAAAACAGTGATCTCAACTCCTCAACCTTTCAAAAAAAATCCCATATTATGTTAGAAAGACCGAAAAAATATTAAATCTAATAAACTTTAACTTCAATATTATCAAATTTTGTTTGTGTTAATATAGCTAGGTCGTTTCATATACGTTTTTTTGTACAATTATCTTAGGATTGTCTGCGCAGACAAGCGATTTCATATAACCCCACAAAAACTAGCCCAGCGGTGTTAAATCACAAGATCGAACCATTATGTTGGTAATAAACTTGCATGGTTTGCAAACGTTGTTCAAGATTAAATCTTTTTATTTTAAATTATTAAACTGTTTTGATCATTAATCAAGTGAGAGGTGTCAAAAAAAAAATTCCGAAAGAAATATTGCAAAGTTAAAAACCACACGTTTAAAATAAAAAACCCACTGAAGATAAAAAATGTGTTTTAAAAATTTCATAACCTAAAGAAATAAGTTTTATCTTAAAAATCCATTTCAAAAAATGTATGTTCAAAGTGTCTCTTCAAAGCAATAATAAAGTACACTGTGGCGTATGCGTACTTTTTTGTTCTTATTTTCATATTATGTTTCTTATTTATTAAAAACTTTACTAAAGTCTGTGGTGATAACGTCCAATTCATTTCCTTTCTCTGATTTTGTTTGAAAGAAAAAAATAGGTCTAAAATGAAAATAAAGAAAATCATAGACAATGCTTTCGATGAGCTTGGAAATTAAAAAATGATTGGTTAGAGTCCTGTTGCTCCTTTTCGGTGAATACAAAAGGATAAGAATAATATGATAAATTGTGTTAATCACTGTAATAGAAGCACACGAGGCTGGTCGATTACTTCCAGAAGAATTTTTGTCCGTATATTTTCATTATAATGAATTAAATTCGAAGTTATTAAATATTTCTAGCTTATTGGTGTAGACTAGCAGCTTTATATACCCCCCCAAAAAGTAGTCCAAATGGAAATTGTTTTGCTGACAAAAAGTTTTCTTTAATCTTCAAAAATTCAGTTTGACACATCAAATGCAAATTATGCAAATTCTGAATTTTAAAGTTATTGATCATGATACTTTCTCCTTTTTTACTGACAGAAACCATCTGGTTAGCATCTTTCATTGAAGTAATGCTCAGTAATACCACCAACATATCAATTGTTTTTTAAAGTAAAATCAAGCGTCTCAAAAATAATTGTACACTCAAAAAGTAACATCCTTTTCCTGAGCAATATGTGAGGTGATGCAAGAAGTTTTTGCCGCTTATATCTGGCTATTAATTATACATAAGACTTATCAACATCCAATTTATTTCGAGTCTAGTCACCAATTTTTTTTTTTAAATAAGCGCACACTCAAGGGGATATTTTACCCTTATTATGTGTACACAGTGTGAGCACTAGGAAAGGGAGAGAGGGCTTGAAAGGAGGTGTCGTTCCTCATTGGTTTTGAAATCCTGCATATTGCAATGGCTGCGAAAGACAGAGTGTGGCAAGGCATTCCACATTCGCATAGTACGGCTAAAGAACAAGTCTCTGTACTTGACAATACGACCGAAGTTGGGCTCCAGGGTATACTGATAAGCATTCCTAGAAGCGCGAGTATTACGGTTGAACTGTTAAAGGGGAGGCATGCAACTGGCTATTTCTCTGGAGCATAAACTATTAAAATAACGGTAAAAGAGGGTGGGACAAGAAACATTTTGACTATGTTCAAGCGACGTTAATGATCTTATGATGGTAATTACACCAGTCAATCTCATTTCTCTACGTTCAATATTGTCCAAGAGGTTTAAGTAAGTTGCAGGAGCACCTGCCCTGATATCGGAGTTATACTTAAGCTTTGGACGTATATAAGTCTTGTAGATAGCAGCCAGGTCAGTCTCCTAGATGCAAGTGCCATTTATGGATAATGGCAAGTGGAGTGGGGTGTATCTCGCTTTAACGATACAAGACAGCATTGGGTTTTCGAAGCATTAGATTCCATGCGGTTTCTTATTCCCCATTCTACAATGCTGTTTATGTCGGACTTTAATGAGCTTATCATATTTTGCCGTTGCAGTTCCAAATCCGAAGAAGAGGGATGTGAATCTGAAAATAAATATGAAAAGCTAAGTCCATGCGGAGTCATAACACGCACTGGCAGCGTTGCATTGGTAGTTAACTGCCTAGAAAGGAGATTAGCTTTCTCTAAAAGCTAACAAATGAAATGTCATTGACAACGAGCGTAGAAAGCGAGGAAGAGAACGAATTTCTCATATTTTGTACAAATGACCAAAAATGTGTACTGCCTTTGATACATTGCAGTATCTTTCGCCGTAATTTTCGGTCATATACAAATTTGTTCCGTCGAATATGGGCGTTGCAGGTATTCCTGGCTTGCTTGAACTTATTCCGGTTTTCCTTAGTTGGGTTGGCTTTAAAACAATGGAAACTAACCTTCTTAAACCTTACCTCTTTACAGCTCGCATCGAACCATGCGTTTTAATTATTTCTGATGTTTTTAACCCTATTCGGAATAAAAGTTCTCATTTCCCGGAGAATCAAACTTGTGGTCATATCAGCGCTGGAGTCGATGTCACTATCGAGGAAGCATAGTGACCAGTTAAAGATCCTAAAATAATTATTGATACCGTCCCAGTTGGCTTTCTCGTATATTGCCAAACGGTTTCCTTAGGAGCTCTTTCTTTAACTGGAGAGTTTTGACACGAAAAATTTGCTGATTTGACACAATGGTCAGATGTGCCTAGATAATAGTGTACTTACCAGGGTCAGAGGTAGGAAACAAGTCAAGAGTGTTTTCTGGTCGACCTACCACGTTCGATATTCGAGTGGGCTCGTTGACCAGCTGAGTTAGGTGGTTCAACACAGCGAAGATCTCAGCGCACACTTCTTCTGGTATTATCTGGCCCGAATGTTAAAGCCATGAAGAATTGTGTACATTAAAATCGTCTGTTATTTGATCGGTTCAGGTCACGGTTGAACTGTGATGTAGATTCGAATGTCAATATTGCTGTCAATAAAACAGTAATTTCAAGGTCTTTACCTACTAGAAAAACACCCGTTAGTTTTCAAAAGGAGTTCCTTTTTCTAATTCATTTAGAGTCTTAAAAATTAATTTAGTAAAAATGCTTTTAGAAGATCTTCCTGCAATAAAAGCATGTTGTTTTTATGTAAAAATAGAGAAAGCCATAGACAGTAGTTTCGACATTTAGACAGTAGTAGTTCATAATATCATTTGTTACTTCTTTTTTAATGAACAGAAAAATAAGAGAATCGTTGCCAATTATTGGGAAGATAGCTTCAGATATAGAAAGAAGAAATAGAGCTGAAAAAGATTTACATAGAGAGATACAACACTTTTTTAATAATTTTGCAGGCAAACCATCAAGACAGGGATTCAAAACATCTTTTAGTAGACTACAGTTTTTGAAACAATCTTATTCCTATGAATAAACATACATATCAACCAAAATTATTATCCGAACAATAATTTTGACTTTACACCTTTGTTTTTAAAGCTAGTTTCAATATAAGTTGTAAATAAGTTTTTTTCCAAGTATTCAATCTTGATTTCAGCAAACAGAAAATTAAAATAAATGTATCTATCAAAACAAAAAAAATAACGTGTGGGTAATATAACTAATGGCAACATTGAAAACCAGAGCTTCAAACATTTACTGTGAAATAACCAATAACATAGTTAAAATTTATTGCTCTTAAACTAATTTCCTTGTTTTGATTTTTCTGTCATTCAAGACAAGATAGGACACTTACCACTCATCACTTCTCCAAGCTGAAGTCACCGCAACCTCCTTATAAATAAATATAAATTGGATGGCGCAACAGTCCGTTGAGAACTAGGTCCTAGTGACTTACAACTCTCAACCATTCCTTGGTGCGAGTAATGTTATCAGGAATGGAGGGGACCTACAGTCCCGGGAAAAAAATTTAATTTTAATTATTCATATATGGTGCATCGAAGAAAATCAAAGTTGCACTTCAAAAACATACATTGTTGTTAATTGGATAACCGGCACACATAACACCATCACTCTAATATATTCTCCCTTTTTCTAAAGCCCATCACTGATTTTTCTGTCATTCAAGACTAGTTAAGACTCTTACCACTCATCACTTCGCCACGCTGAAGTCACCGCAACCTCCTTATTTGAATAATTGTTCTATTTATAAGCTTTAAAGGTCCATTGGATCGCCTCATACCTCCCCAGTGTCTACTGAGGAAGGAAACAAACTTTTTATTATTCATATATGGAGCATCGAAGAAAATCAAAGTTGCACTTCAAAAACATACATTGTTGTTAATTGGCTAACCGGAACACATAACACCATCGTCCTAATAGATTCTCCCTTTTTCCAAAGCCCATCACTGATTTAACTCGTATTTATGCACTGAAGCGATCGCTCAAGAAAAAGACCAACCTAACTTGTTGGTCAACCACCGTCCAACCAACCAACCCGACGTCGTGGCCCAATCGCCCGACCAGTTATCATGTCAGACACGAAGACTTATCTTAAGTACGCCAACTGAATTCTTATATGATTCCGAGGTGTCAAATGAAATTTTAACAACTGGCCAATTCGGTGTTGGACTCGTTTATTCTCTTCAGCGGGCTTTATTCAGCTGGAAGACGTTTGTATATTCGATCTACCCCGATACATTGTAGCTTGTTTTATTATGGAGCTAAATGATGAAAGGCGCAACAATGTACTTCATTGTTGGCTTTTTAATTGAAGTCCAGTGCTTAGTTTCCAGAGACTTTGAGACTTTGGATGATCGGTCGGCATTTTTCTTACATATGCGACAGAAAGGCGGGTCCGTGAACCGGGACCCCTGATGATGGAAAAACATACCTGATCACCACTGTACCATACTCCATACTAAGCGCAACTGATGATGATGATGGGCAAACGGTCTCGGTCATCATCTCATCGGCTTTCCTTATCGACAAGTTGTATTAACATTTCAGTTTTATATCTTGTTGCGGTATTGATGAGCTTAACGATCGCCGCCGTAGTCGAAGCTGTAACATCCTCAATGATAACATTGACGACTCTGGATGACGATCCTCTTTGAATTGTCGTCTTTATTGCTCGTGCCTCAATTGGTTGGCCATGAATTGTTTGTTGCTCGTGCAGAATGTGATGTGAGGATCAATTTGAAAATCTTTATATGAAAAGACAAGATAGTGATCTTCTGGGAGCCTCTTAAAAAGGGATTTGCAGAATGTCATAAAGGAGTTTTTTGCCTTTTACGATTTGCAACAGGCTTTAAAAATAAAAATACGACTGCCACTGTCAAAATGCATATATTTTACGATAAGGCAGTTGAAGAATGAATTATCCTCATACAATGTATCAAATGAAGAAAAATTGTGCAACTTGTTTCGACGATGGTGAGGTGACATTATTTTTGTGTATGGTAATGCATTTTAATTTGCATTTAATGGATTTTTAAGTTTTAGCGATTTTTGGAACTATTAAATTTTTATAGGAACTACTTAAACTGTTATCTATAGAATCAAAGTAGAAGTTGAAATAAAGAATCAAGTTGAAAATTAAGTTAAGTTTTTCCTTACTTTTATGATTCTTCACCGATTAAAACTGTTTATTGGACCATTACTTGAATTTCTTCAAAAACTCACGTAAAAGTTACTACTGTATTTGTTGCAATTTTTTGCAGCAGTGTTATTAATTTCTAAGTTGAATCTTTTAAAGAAGTAACATTGGACTTGGCCTCATATTTAAAAGGTCATTATTGCTTGTGTAAAATAAAAATAAACATTTCGACACTTTCACTATACTCCCATAACAAGTTATTGAATGAGGCAAGATTGTCAACATTAAGAACATGTTTACAAAAAATAAAAATAAACACAAATATTTTCACAAGATTTTTAAAAATTGGTTGTCGAATTAAATACATCAATATCAAGACTTATTTTATCACATTCAAAATAACGTTCTCAACTTTAAGTTAATTTGTTTGTTTTAAAAATCTAATTGACACCGTTATTTATTACCCATAACAAAAACATTGTTTGTATGTAAGTAACTAAAAACTGATACAAAATGGTCTTGATTGCTTAGAGACCATACGTAAGTACAAAACTCTTTAAACTTGAAATTGGGCATACATGTCATGTGGATCGAAAGAACTGACTTGAATTTAATCAATACCTTGTTGAAGTGAAAAATGTTGTTTTTTTTAAAGCAACAAGGTATCTTTTTATCAAAATAGATTCAAATCGCAGTCGGTAGGATTCGAACCTACGCTCCCAGAGGGAATCTGATTTCTAGTCAGACGCCTTAACCGCTCGGCCACGACTGCTTACGAATTTAATTTTTACTCATAAACATTTTTAATATACAATACAATATTTTCTAAAGTGTTTCGGCCATCCGATAATAAATTAGTTTGTTGGAAGTTAAGATATCTCGTAGTAAGATTGAGTTTGTCATTCCATTTGTTAAAATCAGTGAACATTTACTTTAATATTTATGAATAAAGTGAGCTAAATAAAACAGCACTGAAAATTAAAATACTGCCAAGAGAAATATTTGTCGTGACTATCATTGTAAGCAAATAATTTGATGACTGGTATCTCACAAATAAAGGTTATGTTCATGTTACCTCAGACCCAGACTAGTTCTTGAAGAACTTAGTCTTTTTACTTATATTATTTACTGAACAGTTTGATTAACTTAAAACTGTAAGAAAACCGATTTTCTGTCCGATACCTGTTGGAATTTGTTTAACCCGGAAAATTTTACTACATGAGAGTAGGTACATATTTTCTTTAAACAAAGTGATACAATTATAGGGTTAATTAGAAAAGACTGTTGGAATTTCCCTACATTAATGAATGAGCTACTTAAAAAGGATATAAAAAAGTGAGTCACTAGGATGAGGCCATTGCGAATATTTCGTTGTAGAAGTTCAGATCAGCAATTTTTTTTTCAAAATTTGGGTTACAATATTTAAGAACGTTTTACAAATAACTATTTTTATTAAATTTCAACTACAAATGGGTTCCGGAAAGACGTGGACAGTAGCAGAAAGAGGACAAATCGATGCTTTCAAGGAAATGGGACTCTCAAGCCGAGAAATAGCAAGGAAGCTGAACAGAAGTAAGACAGTTGTAAACAACTATCTTGCTGATCCTCAAAAAAAAAAACCAAAAAGGACGCACAGCCCAAGCAAAAACATCCCGAGAAAAGCGGTTAATTTTACGTATTGCTTCAAATTCTATTCAATCACCTACTAAAATAAGGTCCAAAAGCGGAGTATCAGCCAGTATTTCGACAGTCCGAAGGATAATAAGAAAAGATAGTACTATCCAGAGAAGAAAACTCAAAAAGAAACCTGTTCTAAAGCAAGTACACAAGGAGCTGCGAATGAACTTTGCAACAGAACATGTCTCTTGGAGCCGTCAATGGAAACGCGTCGTCTTTTCGGATGAAAAAAAGTTTAGCCTTGACGGCCCCGATGGTTACAACTTTTATTTCCATGATTTAAGAAAAGAGGAACTAATTTTGGGAAGACATCACAGCCGTACATCAGGTGTTATGGTGTGGGAAGCTATCACCTACTATGGCAAAATCGAATTGGAGTTTCTTTCTCTAACAATGAACGGAAACAGCTACAAATACTTGTTGGAACGCTCATTTCCGAAGATGAAAAATATTTTTGGACCTCTGCCTTTGATTTTCCAACAAGACAATGCCCCCATCCACACTTCCAGGGTTGTCAAAAACTGGATTTTATCATAAAACGTAGAGCTTTTGCCATGGCCACCCTATTCACCGGACTTGAACATAATCGAAAACGTATGGGCATGGCTATCTCGAAAAGTTTATGAAGGCGGTAGAAAATTTGAAGACAAGGACTCCTTAATTGAAGCTATCCGTGATGCCTGCGACGAGATTTCACTTGACTATTTAAAAAAACTTTATGATTCCATTCCAAACCGTCTAATATAGGTCATATCGAAAAATGGGGGGCATACTCATTATTAATTGAGAAAAACTTAATAAATAAATGTTTGAAAACCAAAAACTATAAACATTTCTTTCATTTTTTTGATATTTTATAAGATTTTTCATGTGGCCTCATCCAAGTGACCCACTTTTTCATACTGTTTTTAAGTAGCTCTTTAATTAATGTAGGGAAATTCCAACTGTTTTTTCTATTTAACCCCTTAATTTTATTACTTTTTTTACAGAAAATATCTACCTGCTCAAATGTAGTAAATTTTTATTGGTACGAAATTTCCAGCAGGTATAAAGAACGAAAATCGGTTGAAAAATATGTTTCCTCATCCTAGTGATTGGCAGCGTACATTGAAAACAAAGAAGGCCTAACCATATACATTGATAAAATATCTCAAATTATGCTTAAAATAAATTTTAGTTGCAAAGTTAACCTCGGGTTGTTCAATCTCGGTTGTCCAGACCTGAACTGAATCTTTTTTGAAATACACATTTGTTTTGCACTTCAAATTTTAACTGAGTATTTTTGCAATCAGAGTTCTTTAAAAATTAAAGCAACTAGAGCGATCATATTATTTATACAAGAAAACTTCGTTCTCGTTGAATCTCAATAATTGGTGACACCATTAATATGAAAAATAAAATCCATATCAAGGACGCATGGTATTGCACACACCATCCGCTGCTGATCATCATTAAACACTAATTAAACTTATAATGTTAGCCTCAGATATAATATTTAAAAAAAATATACTTTAAAACTTAACTAAACACCTAAGCAGAGCCCCTTCTGTGCTCGCAGATTCTTATCAATGTCATAGCTCGTTATCTTTGAGCTTATAATAAACAACACTATAGTGGATTAAACCCATACTCATAATTAAAAATTAAACTTCAAATGTTAGTCACAGTTAGCATATTTAAATATACTTGAATAAAAATGAACGAAATATCTAACTAGAGCCCTTTATGTGCTCGCAAATTAACATTATTTTCCTAGCTCTATTCTTTAAATTGTATAAAATAACCATAAAATTAACTTATTATAGAGAACAAATTAAATCCATACTGTTTTTATATTAAAAATTAAAAAGGTGGGAGTTTTATAGGACAGGATTTTGTAATGACGAATTTCGTACACAACCCAATAATATATACAAATCTCAGCTTAATCTAACATCTTTTCTAGATATGTACATTGTACATACATATTAATTACATTGAGAGTTTTCTTTAAATAGAATTAAATTTTTAAAAATGTATCAAACTTTTTAGAAAATTTGGGGCAGCAAAATATAAAGATTGTGTTTCAACTTTTTCTAATGATCAATGGTTTTAGTTTTTATATTCTATTAAATAATTTTATTTTCACATACAAATGGGATTAAAGCTATTTCTGAATGTAGTTCAGAAATAAATTCTTTTAATTTGGGTGAGTTTCTACTTTCGTAGTGAAAAAGATTTGTTTAATTAAAAATAACAGTATGCTATATAAATTGCTTATTTCTCATTATTAGTACCCCAAAAAATTGAAAGACAAAATGGTCATTTAAAGTATACAATCCCCGAAATAAAGAAAGTTTTTCATATCTTAAAAGTCAATATTATTGTTTAATTTCAAGGCATGCATTTAAGTCAAAAACTACTTGATTGAACCAATTTTGTTTATAACTTTTTGTATGTATTTTTTGGAATAAGCGATTAATCGAATTTCAAAAAACATAGCAGATTTTTTACAACTAAATCGCATTAAAAGTAAAGTTTTCTCAAATTATTTTAATACTTGTCGTCGAAATTCTAGTCCTAAGCAATAAGTAACAAAATTTTTGCAAGTATTGTTTTTATTTCTTTTTTCATTTCTTTTTATTGTTTTTAAATTTGTACTTCAACACATAATTCTTAGCAATTCTCAAATTATTCATTCAATACAAAAATGCTTAATTTTTTTCTTTCAAAAAAGAAACTTTAAACTTTCAAAACAAATTTAGCCCCGAACGTATGAGATTACAATCATACACTCCCAAACACAGAAACGTCTTTAAATATGAAATATTTAGATTCTAGGGATCTTGGAACGTCAAATATAACAACTTTCTTAACTCAAAAAATTTGGTCAGATTAAAATAACTTGCAATAATTTCTTAAAAAAAAATACATATGTATGCATAAATCCTGAAGCCATTTTAGTACAGCTAATATTGTAATCTATGTTTAAAAATATATTTAAGAAATACGCATACGCCTCAGTGACCCCATCGTACTATTGACATTTCATCAATCACTAGAACAACATTAACTTATTCTAGTTTAAAACTTCCATATTTTCATTCATACACAACTATTATCAATTCAACTAACTAACGGATACAAAATGCGTTTAATTTCGTTCATATTCATAACAATTGACATTAGAAGGCAAATGGTTATGTTAATGAAATATCAAATTTTTTACCATGTGTGTGTCAAAAATTTTGGAATTTTAAAATTCTGTGGAAATCTTTGCAGGCAGTCGTGGCCGAGCGGTTAAGGCGTCTGACTAGAAATCAGATTCCCTCTGGGAGCGTAGGTTCGAATCCTACCGACTGCGACAAGGATTCCTTTTTTTCCTATCAGAGCTTTTTTCAAATGGAAACTCCTTAAAAGTCTAAAGTCCAATCCCTAGTCCTATAACATTTTTAAATTTTTATATATTTATTTATATATAGTGTTTTCTGTTGAAAAAATTAATAGCATATAAAAACAATTTGTGGACTTCAAATCAGCTTTTGCCGTCCCACGCGAGGCACTCTCTTACAAGCTATATAAGATTGGTATAAGTAGCAAAATTGTGAACATCATAAGAGCTTTATACGCAAATAAAAAAGTTGCGGTATGGGATGGAGAAACAACGATGGGTGTGAAGCAAGGCTGCATCTTAAGCGCATTACTTTTCATATTGTTTATAAATGATATAACAGATGATATTGGTGGTGGAGTTGAGGTTAACGGCACTATTATTCCAGGACTTATGTATGCTGACGATATTGCTTTTCTTGCTAGTTCAGTTACAAGTTTGCAACTTATGATCAACAGACTTGAAAAGTATTGTAAAAAAAATCAAATGGGGTGGCGCAACAGTCCGTTGTGAACCAGGGCCTAGTGGCTTACAACTCTCAACCATTCCTGTGTGCTAGTACTGTTGTCAGGAATGGATGGATGTATTGTAAAGCCTGGAATTTATCTGTGAATCTTGAAAAGACAAAAATTCTCGTATTCAGAAACAGTGGAGGCAGATTCTCGAGAAACGAAACATGGACCTTACAAGGGCAATCTATCGAAATTTTAAGAGAATATAAGTATCTTGGAGTTCTGATAACAGCTAACCTGAATATGGAAAAACATCTTAAAGTTAAATTATCAGAAGCTAAACGGGCTACTAGTTCAGTCTGGCGTCCCTGCATCCAAAACAAATTTGTATCCCATAGCTCAACCTTATTATCATTATAGTTTACTTGATGAGCAAATAACGAAAAACGAAGTAGAAGATGTGATGAGGTCCCTAAAAGATATACCGGCTGAGTTTTATAAATACATTACTGACATTTTTAAGCAGAAATTATCAGAAGCTCTGAATATAATTTTCAAATTTGGAACTGTACCAGATCATTTCTGTGAAGCTTGGATGCTTCCAATTTTTAAGAAAGGAGGTCCAAAAGAACCAGCAAATTATAGTGGAATATCTTTCTTAAATGCAACTTTAAAAATTTATTCATCTTCGCTTTATAAGGGACTCGACAAATGGGTGCAAGCTCACAGGAAGCTAAATGAATTTCAATCTGGATTCAGGAAAGAGTACTCCACTACTGATAATTTATTTATGCTCAGTTCGATTGCTCGATGGAAGCTGGACCAAAATAAAAAACTGTTCGCATTTTTTGTTGACTTCAGAGCGGCATTTGATTCTATTAACAGAAACACATTATTCTACAAGCTATATAACCTAGGAGTTGCAACCATTTTTACTCGAGCGATTCAAAAGCTCTATCAAAATACAGAAGCAAGAATTTTCAATTTAAGATGTTTTAGATAAATTTCAGATGCTAAGAGGGATCAGACAGGGTTGTAACTTAAGCCTATTGCTTTTTGGACTGTTTCTCGACGATCTAATTGATTGGCTTACCTGCGGAGTAAACATTGAAAATAAAGACAATTATGTACGCGGGTGACATGGTGATTTTAGTTGAGTCCTCATCATCACTTCAACTTCACTGATCAACAAACTTGCTGAATAATGCAATATTTGGGGATTGGAGGTAAACACAGATAAATCCAAAGTTCTGATTTTTAAAAATGGACCAGGGAGAGTGGCAGCTATGAAAAATGGAAGTATAACGGGAAAGATCTGAAAATAGTAATAAAGTACAACTACCTGGGAATGGAGGTAACATTCAATTTAAATGTAGATTCGCATCTTAAAACAAAATTGAACAAAGCGAAATTAGCGATTTAGGCAAATTGGAGAAGAATCTTCAGTAATAAACTTATATCTGTGACACTAAGTACCGAGTTTTTAATGCAACGGCAAAATCGGTCTTATTTTAAGGAGCCCAGGTTTGGGGAGTGCATAAATTTGAACCAGTGGAATATCTATTGATATTTTTTCTCAGACAAATGTTCTACCTGCCTATAAGTACCCCAAAGTATATGTACTACCTGAAAACAGGACTCCCATAGCTTTTCATTTCAACACTAAAATCAAATGCAGATTATTTGCTAAAAGTTTTAAAAATGAAGGACACTAGGATGTCCAAGCTTATTCCTAAGTATGCAGTTCTTAATAAAAAGCTTTTTTATAAGGATTGTATTAATCTTGCTGCCAACTGCGGTATGACGATTAATTTCTTGGACATGAATGCTGACAACTGGAAACGGTCTTTGTACGAAGTAATATCTCTAACAAACGAAGATAAGAGATACTCATTCATCGAAACGGCGAGATTGTCGACTGAGAGAAAATTTTATGCCAAGAGTTTATATAATCTGAATTTCAACAATGCCTACTTCTTAATAGGCACCGTTTTCAAAATAAGAGGAGAGCTGTTAAAATTGAATTACCTGCCTAATCAAACAAAGAGAGCTGAAATATGTAATATATGCAATCTACACGAAAGGGATGACTTAAGAAGATTAAGCAATATCACTTCGGGACAAATAATCTCACACAAGAAGAATTTTTCAACTACCTGAATGGTGCAAATTGGATGCTGCTCTACAAATTTACCATTGAAACGAGAAAAAATCAACAAAGAAGATTTTTAAAAATTCTAAAGATCTATTTTTGTTAGTTTGATTTTAATACATGTAAAGTAAAGCTTTTAAAACCATTTGCTATTTTGTGTTAACTAAACTAAAAATTACTTTTATTTGCTATTTTGTTTTAACTAAACTTAAAGTTCAAACATACTTTATTTTATATGCCAACTTAATCTTAAACGTCACAAAAAACAAGCAACATTAATTTAATAACAAAATAAATACTAAATTTAAAAAATAATAGTACTTGCCAGCCAGTCAGACGACATTAATGTCAATGTAATACGTAATATACTTTTCTGTAAATCATCTCACCGAAGCCTTAAATGAGTCAATGAGTCAATGAGTAACCATTTTCAAGGGTAAAAAGAAACCTCATTGGTGGCGTAAAGAACTAGAACTATTCAGAAAGAGCTGTGGCAAACTCTTCAACAGATATAAGTACACTAGATCTCCTTCTGACTGGGGCTTATACAAACAAGCTCTAAAGCAATATAAACAAAATTAAGAAAAAGTAATAGGTCTTCTTGGAGAAATTTTTGTGGTAAAATAGAAAATACTTCAGAAGCCTCAAGACTCAGGAAAATTCTCTCAAAAAGTCCAACAATACCCAGTGCTTTAAAGACAGAAGCAGGCACGTGGACTATCATAGATGAAGAATCTCATAATCTGTTATTTGACACCCACTTTCCAGGTAGCTCTAACATACTCAATGACTTAACATCAGAGTCTCTAGCTTATACAAGCGATTTAGTTGATCTAATAACGCGGGAAAAACTGCAATGGGCCATATACAGCTTTGATCCATATAAATCTCCACAAAACCACCATTGGAAATCATTCTGACAAGCTGTTTAGGTTAAGATATATTCCCAAAGCCTGGAGAATGGCAAAAGTAGTCCTCATTCCTAAAGCAGCGAAACCCTCACACGTAACCCTAAAGATCTACGACCAATCAGCCTATCATCCTTCCTTTTTAAAACCTTGCAAAGATTGATTGAAATTTACATCAGACATAATTTAAAACCATGTCTCATTTCCACAGCTCAACATGCTTACTCTAAGGGAAAATCAGTAGAATCAGCACTTCACTCGCTGATACGTTTTATTGAACATTCCCTCGAATACAAAGAATATAACTTAGTAGCGTTCCTATATATTAAAGGAGCTTTCAACAACGTCAGTTATCAAGCGATCACAACAGCAATGGATAAGCTGAAATAAGAGAAATCACTCATAAACTTTATAAGTCTCATACTCAAAAGCAGGACAATAATTTCTAACATGAGAAATTTTACTACCACCAGATCGGTGAATCGAGGCACTCCCCAAGGTAGGGTCCTTTCGCCTCTTTAATGGAACATGGTAGTAAACGACCTACTTACATCATTGGAAGCAGAGGGTTTCAAGGTGATTATCTATGCTGACGACGTTGCAATATCCGTATCTGGGAAGCACCCCCAAGTTCTCTCGGAACACCTACAAAATGCCCTTAACAGGCTAACAAAATGGGCTCAGCAATGTGGATTGGAAGTTAATCCACATAAAACAGAATTAATATTCTTTTCGAGAAGATATAAAATTCCTCAGATTAGCCCACCCAATATTAGAGGAATACCATTAAGCTTTTCTGATCAAGCTAAATATTTAGGCCTCATTTTAGACAAAAAACTAAATTGGAAAGCAAATATTGATGAAAGAGTAAAAAAGGCTACTGTAGCGCTTTTTACTTCTTAATAAGCTCATTCAGCGGTCAGCAGGTATGTGCATCACAGAAGCACTTCGCTCAACACCAAGCGCAGCACTTGAAGTGCTTTTAAACCTAACATCTCTTGACATCTTCTCCAAAATGGTGGCAGCCAACTCATGTGTAAGGCTTAGAGACACCTCTCAATCGACCAGTAACAATAATGGACATACTACTATTCTAGACAGTTTCAGATCTATCCACCACTGGAAGACGATGCGGTACACTTCTATACAACTGAATCTCAGTCTATCCTATAGACTTCCCAATCAATGTAATGTATTCCAGGCCGAAGTAATGGCTATTAAAGAAGCACTATCCTGGCTCAAAGAAAACGTTATATCTTGTAAGGATATACGAATCTTCTCAGAAAGCCAAGCCGCTCTTAAATCTCTCGCGTCTGTCTCCACAAACTCTCTGAATGAGATGACGGAACAGTCTAACATTAACCTCATTTGGGTGCCAGGCCACAGAGACATTCTGGGAAATTGCAAAGCCGGTGAGCTCGCCAAAAACGGAACACTTCTGCCTCATGTTAGACAAAAACATAACATAGGAACACCACTCGCTACATGCAAATATCTTCTCAAGCAATATGCCCTAGAATCAACAAATGCTAGATGGTCACAGAGTACCACGTGCCTAGCAACCAAGCAAATATAGCCAAGTATTGACTTAAAACTGAGCAGACAAAGTATAAGCTCTACAATTGGAGTAATAACGGGACACTGCCTCATAGGAAGACATGCTCTGAGTCTAGGGGTCTACACAAATGACTTCTGTAGAAGCTGCATGGACGAGGAGGAAGAGGAAAAAGTCCAACACCTTCTATGTACATGTTCAGAACTCTCCATTAGAAGGAATAACTTTCTCGGTAATCCCTTCTTCGATAATACCAGTGAACTGCCAACGATTGACACAAAACGTCTTTCTAACTTTATTAAAAGTACGAAATGGTTTGTTTAAGTTCATTACTCTCCCATAAGTAACCTCATTAGTGGTATCACAATGGACCCTTGAAGTCTACGTGCGTCAATGACATCTGGACAGCCACTCCAACCTAACCTAACTTAATACGTAATATAATAATAATATTGTTAAGTTTTATAAATAAATAAATAATAATAATAATTTTATGAATTTCTTAAAAAGGTAAAGGTATAGTGAGCCAATTTTATTAGATTGACATAAACTGTCTCGTACGTTTTTTAAAAGAACTACTAAGGAACAAGGATCCTGTTACATATTGTTTTAGCAAAACTTTAACCGTGTCCACAGCTGAAGCAGTATAAGCTCTCAAAAGGGGAAAAAATCCCATATTTTTGAACATTCTTTATCGGTGCTCTGCTCGAATTAGTCTTAGCGCAATATTAGTAACCTATAGAATTCCTCAATAAATTGGTTATCTTACATTGAAGAGGTACGTTTTGCAGATCAGACCAATAGCTCCTGAGATAAGCGTGTTCAAACAAACAAACAAACAAACTCTTCTGCTTTATTATTTAAGCTTATATGATTTCGTCGTAACAGTAATCTTTTACAAATCCATTGTGGAATTCGGATGTAATTGAAAATTGTAAACGAATTTATTGATAGTTTTTTCTATAATCGCAAAAGTAGCTGATTCTCTGACCTAAGCCCTCCTGAAGGTTAAAACACTTGAAAAACTGATACAAATTTAAATTTAATAGCCTTCTGCCCATGTCCTTTTCTTTAAAATCAAAAATCCTAACTTATTTGGCCACCCTTCTTTATGAACTTGTCTTCCTATTAAATTTTATCAATTTTCACTTAATACCAATTCTCACACCCAACCCATTATTCCAGATTCCTGAACTTTTATTTTCAAGTGTCATTGAACTGAAAATAGGTCTCTTGCCTCTTTCTCAAGAAATAGAAATAAAAAAAGATTCATAAACAAACACCTTCTCCTTTGAAATGTCCTTGCACTCTACATTTCCGAAAAAAATAAAAACAACAGAAAATAAACTCATCCATAACTTAACCATTTGCCCAATCAAAGAAAAACAAAAATAATAGGTTCCTATATAAAAAGAAAAATCAAAACATCAAAGCAAAACAAAGTTCAAAAAGAAGAAAACGAAGAAGAAAAAAAAAGCGGAAATTAAAACTTCCAATTCGTTCCATAAATGAAAAGTTAACAAAATAACAAATAAAACAATGAACAACAAAACAAACAAATCCAACATAACACTTAGATAATTCCGAAAAAAGCTTTTAGTGCAATTGCCTTCCTTTTTCCTCTTCCGCCAAAAAATTTAAGCCGGTTGTTGTAACAGAATTTAAAAAACGAACAAACAAAAATCACATAAGGTTGTGGGGCCATCTTTGTGTTTTCCTTTTTAACAGTTTTTCGTGGATCTCTCTTGTCTCTATATCTACGACCTACGTCTACCTACAACCTTCCTACTCAATTTTGTTTTTCTTTTAATTTTTCTCAATTTTTTTCTCTTACTATTTTCTTTTGTCTTGTTTTGTTGTGAGTTGAGTGAATTTTCCTAAGCAAAGCAAAAAACAACACAATTTTCCATTGAAAATGCGAACGCCCTTGACCGTTGTAGCTTTTATTTGTTGTGTTTTCAAAAACAAACAGCAACAAAATAGAAATAAAAAGAAAATTAATAAAATGAAAAACAAGAAGTGCGCGGAGGAGACATGGACTCAAGTTGAAGCGTCATCGTTGGATGGAATAAGCTTGTTTGCCGCCATTTCATACCGTCATATGATGTGGAACGTCCGTTTCGTCGTCGCCGCCTTCATCATCATCATCGACTTCGCCTTTAGCTCTGGCTATGGTTCCACTCCCTATGCCAGGTCGGGTGCCATATGCAGATAAATGCTGAAATACAAGTCCTCCAACTATAGATGGTATTTAAGGTTGGATGAGGACGAGAAGAAGTGCTTAGGGCACATAAAACTAAAAAAGAATGCAGATCTTCAAACACTACATTTAATCGTACACCTACGAGCTACGACGACGACGCGGACGTCGAGGACAGGCGGCCGGCCGAGGCCAGGAGCTGAGTTGAGCTAAGGCAAGTTCTTACTCTTCTGGTGCTTCTGTCTGGTCCTCTGCGCTGCGCCTTAGACTAACACCAAACACCCGCCGCCCACCTATAGAGTGAATTATAAGCAGGTATCACTTCAATTCACTTCATTACTTCAAACTTCACTACCTTACCTACTCCGGAATCGTTTGGTTGGGTTGTTCCTTATTCCTTGTTCGTTCTTCGACTTCGACTTCGTTTCGTATAACCGGACGACCGACCGACTGACATGACGGTTGGACGAAAGAACTATCCTTGAACGAGATCATAAATTCTTGGTGTGGCGTTTCTCTTTCGTGTCTTTTGTATTTTAGACGCTTTTGTTTTGTGTGATTCACCTTTTCCATCTTCTGCTTCTTATGTTACTTCGTTTCTGTGTTTCTTTTTTCTTTTTGGCTTCCATTTTTTATGATATAGAGAGATGCAAAAAGAATAGGGATAGGGAAGGGAATCCATTCTTCATTTTGTTTTATTCTTTTATTTTTATTAGAGAGTGTGTGGGAAAAGTGGGGAAATATAAAACTTGTTTTCAAGTCCTTTTTCGTATTAGAGAGAAGATAACATTCATTTTTATTTTGTTGAAAGCGTCACGCGAATTCTTGCGTGTTAAGCGCGTTCATCTTTTGTTGTTTTGTTTGGTGATTCTGTTGGATCGTAGGTACCAAAGACCAAACTAAACCGGGATGCGAAGTTACTCTGGAATTTAAGGGAATGGGTGTGGAGTGGATATCTTTTTCTTTTGGTTTGGGTATCCTTAGAAAAAGAGGAACAATTCATCTCAGCTTTTTATGGAAGCTCATGAATGCAAAGGTTTGTTTTTTGTTGTTGTAGTTGGTACATGTTGAGGTCTTTTCTGGTGGTTGTGGGTCGCTGGTATGAGTTTGAGATATGAGGTTAAAATTTTGGAAGTAAAGTAAGTTAAAAATGGTAAGAAGAAAGAATGTTAGATGGAAAGGAAGAAGTGTTGCTGTGGTGCATTTTTTCAAAGTTGTAGGTAATCGAAAATATGTACAAGATTTTAAAGTACAAAAAGAGGCTGTGATGCGACCCACACTGATAACTTTTCCCATTCCGGCTATCAATTTGTCTTGGACTGTTGGATTTTTATAAACAAAATTACCGAATGTCGAAAACGATATTTTCTGTGAGATAGAATTAGATTGAAGCCAATATTTTTAATTTTATAAGTAATTTTTACCAACTTTTAATAATATCTCTTTTATGTTTTTATTTTTTGTAAAAAAACTACCAATTCGATTTTTCTCAAAATCTTAAAAACAATATTTCTTACAAGATAAAATTAGTATGAGACCAATATCTCAAATTTTTAAAATATATTTTTGATGATGTTTTTTTTTAAATGTTAATTCCATTCTTCTTTAAAGTTTACCAGATGTTAAAAACTTTATTCTTCGTTGCAGAAAATTATTTTGGAGATTAAATCGTTTTTTGTTCCTAAAGTTTATAGGTAACAAATATTTTTATTTTATTTATAACAAGAAACTTTAATTGTTTTTCTTTTTTCAAAAATATATTTGTTTGGTATCACGTTACAATATATAATATAAAATTAAATTCAAGTCTCTATGTGATATTGGTTCGTGAGATATTTAGGGTTCATTCACATTTTCACCTACGTACTCATAGACAATAGACATCTCCCTACAAATATGTTTTTTCGAACCTAGGGACCTTGAAACGTCGAGAAATTTCAAAATGTTCAATACGACAAATTCGGACCGATGAAAATAACTTCCTATGGGAAGTTTAAAAGAGGCTAAGTGTGCGAACCACACTGATAACTTTCCATCCGTTTGTCAATTTGTCTTGCTTAAAACTTTAACAAACTATTGCTAACAATATATTGTGTGAGATAAATAATTTGAAGTCAATAACTTTCTTTGTTCTCCTAATACTTGAGTCTTATCAGTGTTTTCTGGGTTTTGGTGGCTTCTTGTGTTTTGTAAAAAAAAGTTCCCAATTAAATTTGTTTTTATTTTGTATTTGATACAATAAGTTTGATTTTAATAGGTACCTAACTATTTTTGTTAATGGCATTTTTAGTTGAAATTTATCAGCATTTTTTGAAAGTTTATATAGAAATTGGATTTTCTAAACAAATAAATTATCTTATCTTATAATTTTGAAATCAAAACCTTAGAAATGAACAATACATATTTTTACTTCTTATAAAAATAATGATTGATGGATTTTTCTGAAAATTTTAATTAATATTAAAAACAATATTTATACAAAACGAAACTAGTTTAAGGCAATATATTTATTTTTGCAAAATTAATGGAGTCGAAAATCAATATTTTCCAACTGTTAGTTGTGTTTTCTTTTTCAGATTTTTATATTTTTATTGTAACTTCGATTTTGTATAAAATGTTACCAGTTGTAAGAAACGTTATTTTTCCTTGCATGCAATTATTATGGAGGTAATATTTGAGGTGTCAAATAGTTATTCAGTTTTTTACTTAGAAAAGAAAAGTTGGTTTGGTTCTTGGGCACATTATATAATATAAAATTTATTTAAAGTCACTAGCGATACTTACTCGTGAGATGTTTAGATTGAACCAAAATGCCCCTTTTTTAAAAAAATTGCTATAGTAAAAAACTGCTTTTTGATTTAAATTATAGAGACTTTAAAAGGTCGATAATTTCAACATTTGTAAATCTATAATTCTGGCCAAATCAATAACTCTCTATCAGAAGTAAAAAACAAAATTTGGCTTACAATCCACACTGATAACTTCCCATTCGTGACCATCTATCAATACTTCTAAAAGTCCAAGAAAGTACTATAATATTTTGGGTAAGATAAAGGAGTTTAAAGTTAACATCTTTATGTGTTCTCTTATCAGTTTAAAGTTTTTTTTTCGTTTTTATGAAAAATACTGTCAGTTGAATTTCTCTTAAAATAAACTAAATAATATGTTGTATTTATTAGAATAAGTCAGATTTCAATATATGTTTTTGTTCTTTAAATTTTTATAAGGAGTCTGATGTTAATATTATCAGCTTTAAGATGCTAGAATCAGAAAAATCAGAAATACTTTTGGTTCCATATTTTGCTCAGGAGTATATGCACTTTTTTTTTTTAAATAAGTAAAGAAACCCAATTAAAAGTAAAAATCACGGTTTAGTACGATTTAAGAGATGATGCTTCAAAATGTTTTAAAAAAATGGTTAGCATTGAAAATCTTTCAAGAGATTCCAGCGATTAATTGACGCCGAAGGACCTCAATTATGATTAAATTTATAATTTGTATTTAAAGAGAAAGTTTGTAATTATTACATTAATGCGTTTCAGCAATAATGTCATGTACAAATTCACCTTAACTAATTTTATAATTGGGTTCAATCAGAATAGATAATTTAATATGATTTTTTAATGTATCTCTAACAAAATATCTGCTTGACAAAAAGTCAATCCTTAGCTATTTTTCTAAAGCTCGTATTCAAACTTTCAACATTATAAAGGTTTTAATAGCTCCTCCAATGAATGTAAGTTACAAAAAAAAAACGGATTCAGGAGTAAAGCGAAAGTACAGAAATCGAAAACTATACTTTAAAATATTTTTCGAAAATATTTGGTTTTATTTAACAGCCATGTGCATTTCATGTTAACTTAATTTAAATTGTACAAATATTAATTCGGCATTTATGTGAAGATGGCGACAGTTAGAAGTCAAAATTACACAACAAATGAATTATTATTATTTACAAAATAGGACACTTATTTTATTTATTTAAATATCGTAATTGCTTAGCAACAGTAAGATTTAAAATCTTATAAGGTAGCTGTAAGCTTATTTTACAAAAAAGGCTGAGCCAAGATGATAAAAAAACTTTACTTTAATTATTAAAATTGTAATAAGATACAAAAATTCAATGATTATTAAAAATGTTCATATTCAAAAATGAAGTCTTAGCAATATTTTTATGCTTGTTGCTTTCAGATTTGGCTTTATACTTCGAGGTAAGTGTTCCAAAGCTTAACAGAAATTTACAAAAAATTAAGTTTACGCCGTAGTGACTTATGTATTTTGTTTATGCTAAGATTCAAAACATTAAATACAATTTAATTGATTATGTTTGGTTATTAAAAGGTATGTTCATTTGTTCATTGTCATGGACAGATATGGAAAAGAAATTGATAAAAATTGTTTTCTTACATAAAATATTAACTTAATGTGATTTAGGTGATTTTGTCAAAAACAATACTATAGTTTTGTTTTTCCTAAAGTAGTAAGATTAAATTACTCTGTTAGGCAAACTCAAATTTTTGTTTGGCAGAAGTAATATATGGGCGATATAAATTTTATATATTGTAAGTATGATTAAAGAAAGAATGAGAGCGTCTTAGGATGCTTTGAGAGAAAAATTCTTCGGGCGATTTTTGGTCCCGTACGCATAGATGGAGAATGGAGGAGAAGATATAACGACGAGCTGTACGGGCTGTACAGCGACACTGACCTAGTTAGCAGAATCAAAGTCCAACGGCTTAGATGGCTAGGTCATGTAGAGCGGATGGACATCAACGCTCCAGCCCGGAAGGTCTTCGAATCCAATCCCGAGGGACGGCGCAGTAGAGGAAGACCGCGACTCAGGTGGCGCACCCAGGTGGGAGAGGACCTCAACCAACTTGGCGTGCGAAACTGGAGACAGCTAGCTAGGGACCGAGCTGGCTGGAGACGCTTGTTGGTTGAGGCCCAGGTCCGCCCCGGACTGTAGCGCCACCTTAAGTAAGTATGATTAAAACAAGTCAATTTGTGTTGTTTTCCGTCGTCTCCATAAAATTATCTGAAGTAAAAGTGACCAAATGCAAGCTGAGTGACTAAAAATCTCTTATTAGTATGCAAACAAGTGCAATCAATAGAAACAAAAAAGATGAATAGCTGATATGATAACAGATAATTATTATTTAAAAAATCTCCATCAAATGTTAAATAACGAAACTTATCGATTTTTTTTTAATAAATTACCAACACATTTTCTATAAAGAAAAAATTGACTTTTAAAGGAGAATTAGTAAAAATATTTGTGACCTTGTCTAACTAGTACTCATTACCGAGACCTGTTAAAATGATTAAGAAAACCATGATATTGTTTACTATTACTGGCCGTCTGTATGAAACTTCATTTATATTGGAGTCTATATTTACTTAATTGTTCAAAATAATATCAAAAAAGTATTAAATTAATTGTTATTCGCTTTCTTTTTAGTGTAAACAATATAATTTAATAAAATTATTCATAAGATGTTGCCATTAATCGTATATTTTCTAATTTTCATAAGGCGTTAATCTTCGCAAAGCTTCAATTATCTACAGACTGATATTTCTATGTTTTTTTTAAGATTCGTAATATTAAAGTTATGACTTCTCACTATCATTTAAAATTAGAAGATTGCTTCATCTCAATTGATTTGCGAAAAAGCAGAAATCTAGGCCTAAGAAATAATTGGCTAATCTTTTGTTAGTGCCTCTTTAATAGGTGCACGGAAAGAATTAAACGGAAACAAAGTCCACTGAGGCAATAAATTCACTTGAGCATAGATAGGATTTACGCCTGAAACACAAACACGCTTCGGCTTCGCCTGACGTTAACGAGTTCAGCCGTAGGAATTCAATGCATGCTATCACAATGGATCTTCGACTTCACGTTTAGTTTGACAATCGTAAGGAAAAGAACTTTATGTAACGTAATGCGACTCCAATCGGAAGCTCTTGTTCAATTATCTGAACATTTGCATTGTCTGACAGCTCAACAGCTGTAAAAAAATGTCAACAAACAAAATATTTGATGAAATAATGGAAATTTCATTCAAAGCAACCTCGAAGCAGGCCCACCGTAACGTAGACAAAGCCGAAGCTGAAGCGTGGTTGTGATTCAGCCATTAGTTCCAGTGCTTTAAATAGCCCCATTCCCAAAAACCCTTGAAACCATACAATAAACTCTCGAAATAAATGCCAGAAATGGTTGTCTGCTTCAAATTGGAAAAAGGCCTGCTTTTTCTTGTAAAAATAAGCCAGAAATCAGGAAACTTTGGTACAGGTTACAACTGCAGCTTCCCACTGCACCTAATGCATACCTACCATTTTTTAGTTAGTGGCTACTCTCCTATTTCAAAAAAAAACAACTCAAACCTTAAACAAAAATAACAAATGGATCAGAAATTAATCCCCGAATCCAGAAAACACTTCGAACAATTGCAAAGATTGACCTCTAACAATGTTTTCATATTTAGGTCGTAAGGCGTAAGCGTATCCAAACGAAAATAACCTCAGTAAATACATATTCTAGTCGGATAAATTGGTTCACAAGAATCTAATTGGAGAGAGGGGATTTCTCAATAGATCCTACTAACCCATGAAAAATGGTTTACCAACCTACTATTTCAATATTGAGATTCCAAACATTGGCAACATTCAAATCTCCAATAGATATATTCAAGTGCATATAGGTAAGGCACAACGTAGATAGTTCTCCTTTATTATCTTATAGATGCTTCCATTTTTAGTTCAGCTAAATTTCATTTTCAAAATACATGCATGAATATTATGATTTTTGAAAAAGCTTTCAAGTCTAACCGAAGAAGTAAGCCCTTTCCACCATCCAGATTTTACCATCTATACGTCGCTGTTTCTGTCGCTACCGTCGACGTCGCCATATCCGTATATCCATCCATATGCCCACCCAATCTCATATACCGTATATTGCACTGACCAACACATGCGCATCGTAATTTTCTTTTTTCTCATCTCTTCTCTGCCTCTCGGCTCGATGGCGGTATCTATGTAACAAGCCCTCATATATCGCCACATCCATGATATTCATACCGTACTGCATCGCTATGCATCGTCACACACATGTACCGTACCCCCCACCCGGTCAATAATTTTTTGTTAGACCATTTGACGCATGCGGCTTACGGTCATTGGCAACAACATCATGTAGATACTCACTCGCATCGCATCGTTTGCGTCCGTTCCATTCCGTTCGTTCGTCGTCGCGCCGCCCCGATGGTCGCGTGCGTCAGTACGGTACGGTGTAGGTATCTATGGAGAGGCTCGCAAATTGCATGCATCTGCATCAGCAGAGCAGCAGAACAAAAACCAAAACGACGACAGCCTCAAAAAATCACGCATATATAAGAAAATACGTGTGAGCTTTTTTGAATCCATTCTCACATACTTATGTGAACGTGAATTGTATGTTCACTATTTTATATGCATACGAATACGGATACGGATACGGACACAGGGACAAAAACACACGCTTACAAAGAAGACAAAAAACGCACGCCAAAGCCACACACAGATACCACCCACTTTTTGTTATCATTAATTTCAGTTGCCCCTTTTTTCAGTTCTCTGTTCTGTCTTCTGTGTGCATCGTTTTGTAGGTACGTTGGTACTTTACGGGTTTGGGGCACTTCGGCCTGGGATTGGGATCCTTGGCCCTGTGTGTCACTTTATCTCATTCCGACCGACGCTGCTCGACGTCGCTCGTTGTCCGACTCGAGTTCAATGTGTGATGATGGTGAACACAAAATAACAAAATTCGCACAGATACTCACCTACACAAATTTCACTGATGCTCTGCGGTCTTTTGTTGGTGTGTTATTCTTGCAACAACAATTTCTTTAGTTTGTAGTTCGTAGAGAAAAAAGTGGGGAACATTTTGTGTGATCTGTGAAATCTTGTTGTACGATGATGTGTGAAGCTGATGCTAAAGCTGATGGTTTGGTTGCAAACTTACAAAACAATCTGCTCCTTATTCTGTGCTTGCAATTATAGGTTTGGGGGTTTTTTGGTTGTTCTTTTTGGGTTTTTGGTCTTTGGTCTTTTTAGTGTGTTTTTCCAATCGAAAACGAAACTGGATTTTTAGGATTTGAATTTTTCGGCCACGAATGTTTTGTGTATATCAACTTCACTTCACCTACCTAACTCACTGCGCCTCTCACTCCCCTCCCCCTTCCCGCTGCTCTGTTCTACACTCTTGTGTACAAATTTGAAAACAACTTTCGTTCGATATCTATGCTATGGGATGGCATGTATCTTTTTGTAGTTATGTAGGATATTGTCTAAAGAGGGATTTGACTTGATTTAGATTTGAATTTGGAGGGATCATCATACGAAGCGACGCACGACGATGACGACGGGTTCATGCTGTTGATTTCGGATACTGGATATACTAAAATCTGGGATGTTGAGTTAAGAGGTTGAGTTTGAGTTAGAGTTTGGTGAAATTTTCTCTTCTCTTGTGAACTATATATTACACTTAGGTGTGACGGTCTTTTTGATAAATGGGTTATAACTTGAAATACAATTTGTTGTTGTTCGACACATACAAAAAAAAACTGTTTTAACGATGTAAGTCTTTAACTGGTGTCTAGTTGATTAAATTCAAGTGTTCGGTTTGAAAAAAGGTTTGAGTTTATGAAACTTGATATGTGTGTTCAATGGATAAAGCGGGGAGAGTACGATAACGCAGGCGACAAAGTTTAATGACGGTTAAAAAAAGCATTTCTTTACTGTTTTGGTCTATCTTCCCCATTTATTCGGTACGGGCAATTTAAAAAAATATGTACCTACGTTAAATGGAAAAAAATAATCCAAAAATAACGGTATAATAGTTACAATTAGCATTATACATTTTTTTAAAGCCAACACTTTTTTTATTAGAGGGTTTCTAAATCAAGTCAAAACTATGAACATTTTTAGAAAAAAATTGTTTTAAGCTCAAAATTAAGCCACAAAAATGTTTAAGGTAAGGCTAAAAAAAAAAAATGTTTAAGATTGGCTTTTAAAAAAAATTTATAAAACTCAATTGTAAGTATTACCGTTATTCCTTAAGTATTTTTTTCATTTTAAGTAATATTTTTTTAACTGTTCCCTCCTGTCTGAACGGGGATAGATAGACCCCCCTCCCATAATAAAAAATGCTTGTTTTTAATTGTTCTTAAAACTTAACTGTTCTTAAAAAATATCTTGTGGCCTGAGTTATCGTAGTATTGCTGATAAAGCTGAATTGCAATAATTTTTTTAAAAATTCTGAAAATTATATGAATAAAGGAAAACCTTTTTGTCGTGAATACAATCGTTTTTTTTTAATTAGAGTTACAGAGGGATAAGGTTGTCAAAGATTAAGTAAGGAAATGGCAAAGGTCTGAGAAACGTGGTCTGGAAATAATGAGCGACGCAATATTTTTAACTGATATCGAATAGAAAATGCCATAGTTTTAAAAATGAATATAAAATTTTTGAATTTTTGACTTTTTCTTTCTATAACTCTTGATATTTCGATATTTTTGATTGTTTTTTTTAACAAAAATAAAGTTTTTAGACAACAAAACCGCCGTCTTGCTGGAACCACATGTCGTCTAGGTCCATATGGTTCGATTTGGGCCACTTGCTGTTGAAGGTGGCCGCCTCAATAACGTCGTTTTCAAAAAAATACGGAGCAACTTCGACGCCGGGGAACCTCGCGAGAGTTGGTGTCGTCCCATATACTGTCAATTTTGCTTGTTAACACAGCCATTCATCCAAAAATGCGCCTAGTCACTAAATATGATTTTAAGGCCAAAATTGAGGTCCTCTTCCAAACGATTTGAAGCCCAGTCAGTGAACAAACGGCACTGTCTAAAGTCATGAGCTTTGAGCTCCTGGGTCAGTTCAATCTTGTACGTGTGTAGGCCTAAGTCCAGACTCAAAATTCGTAAAGTTGAAGTCTGTGAAAGCCCGCGTTTTTGTACATGGTGAGGAACAGACTGACTCGGGTTCTGCTGTAGGTACCACGGCAATGTTCTCTGCGGGTCTTGAGTTCCTTAAACGTACGAGTGTCAAATTTGTCCAAAACGTCTACCGTAAAATGGGTGCAATGCGGCAACGTTTTCGTTAACGAACACTTATTTTGATAATAATGTTTTCGAATTTGAACGTGCCGTTCAATCGTGATACTTCCATTGATGATTAGACATAAGCAACTGAATAATAAACAAAAGATTTAACAGATGTCACCAAAACAAAATGGCCATCACGGGTTGCCAAAATCTACACGCGCCAATGAAAAAATTATAATTAGTAATAAAATCAGTACTAGCTTATCACACAAGTATCAGGACCGAAAATCGTGTCTGAGCAACACTTCAAAACAAGCTAGTACTTACTCATTATACGAGTTAGTAAGTATATTCAAGTTGGGATGAACTTTCGAATGTTTCCCCTTAAACTATTTAAATTCACTACAAAATTAGTAAGGAACGTTTGTGGCTGTTCGTTTGGTTAAAGTGGAATGTGTGCTTAAACGTCAGCTTTTTGAGTCTAGTAAGGTACGCGTAGCGTTGATAAAAACCCAGCTTTTTTGACTCTTCGTCGATCTTTAGAATCATAAATTCCACATCCGACTTAACACCGTATTTTTACAAAAGTTCAGTTATCACAACAACTCATGAATTGTAGATCACCAACAACGTTGTATCTTCTTTGATTGGGTTAAGGAAATGCATCAAAATTATAACGATTTGTATCAAAGAATCGTCTTCAATTATAAGGCGTATTTTTATTTACAAGGCTATATTTTCTGGAGATAGAAAAATTATTGTAGTAAAGCCTCTCTTTATCCTCAAATATTTACTTTTTGACGGTTTTTGGGCTGAGACGGTGTTATTTGACCCTACTTATTTGAAAATGAGACATATGTAACTGTGAACGAATTGTAATATCGAGCTATAATTAATAATTTTTATGACAAGAAAATGTTCCTAACTGTGTTACTTCTCGAAAACGTGATCATAATTGGACACCGAGATCTAATGATTTAAGAGTTCTAGAGTTTTTTCCTTGGAGAATCGTGAACGAAAAGATCTATTCCAAAATGCGTCACAACCGATTCAAGACATTAAATTTGAAATTCGTGAAGTTATCGGGGACATACTAGTCCAGTCAATGAATGAAAAAAATTGCCTTCACCTCAAAAAAATCCAACAGTTTTGAAACTTGGTACACTTACTAAGGGATGTCTGGTGATGACTCAAAAAAAGTCCCCAGGAATCCGACGTGAGCACTAGTGGCATTGAAGAGAAACATGGTGCTTGTTTCAGTTATTCACGTTTATCTCGAAAAATATTTGTCGTATCAAAAAATTTGTTCCACAAAATTAAAGCTCATTAAATTTTATAAAAAACAGCATTACAAATTTTGTTCGTATCTGTTATAGTTTATAAAATAACTCTAGCGGCAGTGAAACATAGGGTTTTTTCGGGCTTATCTTAAAAACTATTTGTCGTATCAAAAAATATTCTTCTACAAAATTAAAGCTTATTAAATTTCCTTAAGAAATATGATATTAATTTGATGTTCTTGTTTTAGTTTGTAAAATAACTCTATAGGCATTTAAGGATTGATTTCTCTTATTCAGTAAGAATCCGATGAAGTTTAAAATACTAAATATGACATCAGCTATGGTTTTATCAGCTATGGTATTGTCTTCAAAATCTTGTTATTCGTCAATTTTATATTCATATTTTTAAATTTTTATTTCAATTAAGGCGGGTACCTAAGAAAAATTAAAAGAAATAATACAAATGTTGGCTTATATTTACACCTAAAAAGTATTACTTAAAAAAAGAATTAGAAGAAAGAGTAGTAGAACAGGATTATAAAATTTCAGTTTTTCAAACTTCCTACCCCTATACAATATCATTTGAAAAAGAAATACATATTTTCAGGGAAATTGTAAAATATGTAAATTTAGATGTAATACTTATCTGTTGCAATAGTTTTGTTTTGTTTTTTAATTTATGGCTTTATTAACGTTTAAATTGTTGGTTTTTTATATTCCTGTCCCATTTAAAAAGCTTCTGACATTTTTTTTATTAAATAACACTGATCAACAAAATTGTGTTTTATATTTCGCTGCACAAACAAAACAAGGAAAATAAATTATTAACATGTTTTCCTGAATTTGAATTTGTCTACCACAACAGGTTTATAAAATACGTTATCCTTAAAATGGTGAATGCAACCAAAAACCGATTATTTAATACTAAGTTAAAATAAAATATATACCTTAACAAAACATTTTATTATGATTTTGCAAAATGTAAATCTAAATCTTCTAGATACAGTTTAAACCATTTTATTATCTCACTTAGTTTTAATAATTATTCATAAGTAATGTGATGACTTATAAGTGTTCATAATTTGATTCTAACTGATGTTTTGAAAAACCTTGAATGTAATTGTTTTATATGCTTAAATAAATCATTTAAGAGTTAATTTTTAGTGCTAATCCCGATTTTGCGTTTTTCTGTTAAGATCAATTTAAGCATAAATGGTTAAGCGTTCTCTTAAGGTTATGTATGCAGGTGAAGGCTCACAATTAATGAGGATTTAAGGGAAAAAAATAAGATACTGAATATTTTTAAAGGGATTATGAAGTAAATTATTGTAGGTTTGGAAAATCATGACGCGTTTAATTGAAAAAAAAAAATACTTCATGAATGTACATAGCCTCAAAAAGCCCAAGATTAAGTTTTTTTTTGTTGCGGCTCTTAAACCTAAATTAATGGATTGATTTGAAGTCGGATACAGAGAAAAGCAAATAAGAACCTGAAAAAAGTATAATTTGATTTTCACCTTTCTTTTCTTTATTAACCATAGTGTAACACAGGGTTTTTCAACAGAGATGCTAGAAAAGTAGAGCGATAGGGACAGCAAACGATGCCATATTTTTTGCCACTCTTCATATTTTTTGCCACTCTATATATAATAAATATAGGAGACAACAACGAGTCGAATTTTTTTTTTTTTTTTATATTATACGCGCACTCAAGGGGATATGAATACCCTTATCATGATAAATCACAGTGCGAGCAATTAAGAATGGAGGATAGGATAAGAAAGGAGATACCGATGCACATTGGTTTTGAATGTCTGCATATTGTAATGAGTGGGAAACATTGAGTCTGGTAAAGCATTCCACATTCGTGTGGTGCGGCTGAAGAAAGAATCTCTGTACTTTACAGTACGTCCGAAATTAGGCTCAAGGGTAAACTGATGAGCATTCCTAGAGGAACGGGTATTACGGTTGAATTGTTTGAGGGGAGGAATGCAACTGGCTATTTCATTAGAGCATTGTTTATGAAAGTAGCGATAAAATAATGACAGGCATGAAACCTTACGACGGTGCTCGAGAGATACAAAAGTTTCAGTTAGACAACGGTCACCTATAATTTTTAGAGCTCTCTTTTGAATTCTGTCTAGGAGACTCAAGTAGGTTATAGGAGCACCTGCCCAGATATGGGAATTGTACTCGAGTTTCGGACGAATATAGGCTTTATAGATTATAGCCAGATCAGTAGGAGTAAAAAACTTCTTGCACCTTCGAAGAAAACCTAAACTCTTAGCAGCATTTTTGGCGATGTCAAATATGTGATCACTCCACAACAAGTGGTTTGTAATGCACATACCTAAGACTGAAAGCTGTTCAGTCTCCTCGATGCAAGTACCACTCATGGATAGTGGCATAGGGGAAAGGTTACGCTTTTGTGACAGTAGACAGCATTGAGTTTTCGAAGCATTAAATTCTACACGGTTTTTGATTCCCCATTGTACAATGCTGTCAAGATCAGAATTTAATGAGCTCATTATACGCTGCCGTTGGTAGTCCACATCCGAAGAACAAGGATGAGAATCTAGAAACGAATATGAAAAGCTGAGGGTACTGTCATCAGCGAAACAATTAAGTGGGTTAGAAGTTTCAGACAAAAGATCATTTATAAAAATAAGGAAAAGTGTCGGAAACAAAACGGAGCCCTGAGGCACACCAGCGTTTATTTTGTGGATATCAGATTTGAACCCGTCCAAGACTACTTGAATTGAACGGTCCGAAAGGTAATTTTTAACCCAACGAAGAAGTGATTCATCAATACCAAATGCACGCATTTTCGATAAGAGAGCTTCGTGCCAAACTCTATCAAATGCCTTTGAAATATCAAGTGCAATAATCTTACTTTCTCCAAAACGATGTAAAGATTTGTTCCACTGTTCTGTGAGATAAACCATGAGATCACCAGTGGATCTATTGCAACGAAAGCCATACTCCCGGTCATTAAGAAGCTTCCGTTCTTCAAGATATTTCTTAAGCTGAAAATTGATCAGTGTTTCCATGACCTTGGAAAGAAGGGACGTAAGTGCAATTGGACGATAGTTAGAGGGAGAGGAGGATTAACTTTTTTAGGGACAGGCAGGACAAATTCAGTTTTCCATCCACTCGGAAAGAGACCTGTAGCGTAGGACAGATGGAAAAGCTTACGCAGTGGTTTTGCCAGCGTTGAAGAACACCTCTTCAGAACAATAGCGGGGATACTATCCGGGCCAGCGGATTTGTGAATGTCAAGATTTTTAAGTATTCTAGTAACTGAACGAGTGCGAAAGAAGATCCGTCCCATAGAATCGTTCACGCTTTCAAGTACAGGCGGAGTCATGTCACTCATTGGCAGCATCGAATTAACAGCAAACTGTGCTGCAAGCAAATTGGTTTTATCAATCGCGCTTACGTAGGGAGTGTCATTATAAACGAGCGTAGGAACTGACGATGACGTAGTGTTGCGCACATTTTTTACAAATGACCAGAAAGTTTTACTACCATTGGGACATTGTAGTATTTTTTGCCGTAATTTCTGGTCATGCAAAAATTTAATGCGTCGTATGTGTCCGTTACAGGTCTTTCTAGCTTGTTTGAACTTATTCCGGTTTTCCTCAGTTGGGTTGGCTTTGTAATTCCGGAAATTTACATTTTTGATCCTAATAACCTCTTTACAGCTCGAATCAAACCATGAGTTTTCTTTGGGTTTAATAGATTTCACCCTATTCGGGATAAAATTTCTCATTCCGCAAAGAATTAAGTTTTTAATCATATCTGCGCTGGAATCCATGTCACTATCGAGGAAGCATAGTGACCAGTTAAAGCTCCTGAAGAATTCATTGAGACCGTCCCAGTTGGCTTTCTCATATTGCCAAACGGTTCTCGTAGGGGTTTTAACTTTAACTGGCGTTTTTTGGCATGAGAAATTTGCAGCTATGACACAATGGTCTGATGTACCTAGAGGCGATAATACACTGACAGTATATTTATTAGGATCAGAAGTAAGAAACAAGTCTAGAGTGTTGGCGGATTGACCTGCAACGTCAGGAATCCGAGTTGGCTCGTCAACTAACTGAGTCAGGTGGTTTAACTCAGCAAAAATCTCGACATACTTTCCTTCGGATGTTGTCTGACCAGAAATTATTAAAATTTACAATAGAAATTCGGAGTCATTAGCCTCAACGCTAAGAGCGCTATGTCCAATTTATGGTCGTCATAATCGTCCTAGCAGAACAAAAATTTAACGTCTAGTTTAAAAAATTGAATCCACAGGTACAGTAAGGCAAAGGAGTGCACGTACTGTTGAGAATATTGCTGCTGCTGAGGCTTTAGTTGCAGAAAGCCAAAATGCGTGTTTCAAACGCCGTTCTTAAGCGTTGAGCATCTCTGTGACATCGTTGTGGCGAATTTTGAAAAAAATCTCAGCATACCTCCTAACAAGATTAAATTGTCGCAAGAAATGAAGCCGCTTGACCAGAAGCGTCGTATGTTCATGAATTGGGCTGAGCAACAACTTGGAAATGATTCGGATTTTCATAAAAAAATCATCATCAACAATGAGGCTCATTTTTGGCTGAATGGTTTCGTCAATAAAAAAAATATGCGGTATTGCTTAGGTAGAAATCCATACGTTTTCCATCAGTCATCATTGCATCCCAAAAAAATTACGGTTTGGTGTGGATTATGGGCCGCAGGTGTCATTGGGCTGTGATGATCAAGACCGGCACGTAACTGTGAATGGAAATCGCTACCGTTTAAATGATAACCTAATATTTTTGAAGCCAATTAGATGATATAGACTTGGAGGACATGTGGTTTCAACGTGTTATCTCACGAAATGGTCTAGTCGCTTGGGAACCTCGGTCGTGCGATTTAACGCCGTTAGACTATTTCCTATGGGGTTAAGTCTATGGTCTATGCCAACAAGCCAGCGACGATTGATGAACTTCGTACGAATATCGAATCTGAAATTGCAGAAGTATCGGCCAATTTATGCTTGAAAACCGTCGAAAATTAGGTTCAGCGTCTAGAATTTTGCAAGCGGCCCGTGGTGGCCATGCAAAAGAAATCGAGTTCCATACATAATGACATAAAACGTTCTTTTACAGGAATAAAGAATTTTATAAGTATCAAAAACCAATTTTGTTTTATTTAAAAAATCTTTTGTAGCGCTCTACACAAATTGCAGGTAGACAGTATAAAATTCAGACGTTCTTTTTTTTTATTTCAATTTTAAACAAATTGATCACAATATGGAGCTAGAAATTAGTGGTTATAAGATAAATCTCCCTAAATAGTTTTCAATTTCTTTACAGTTAACATCATGCGTTATTGTTGGTGCATACTTTAGACCAAGAGCATTCCAGCATGGCTTGTATTCTATTGGCATTAAGTGCTTCAACCGTTTTAAAATTGTTTGCAAAACGCCGAACGGCCCTTTACAGTTTCCCACAAAAAATCTCAAAATTAGAACTGATGATTTACATCGCCAAGAGGGCTGATAACACAATCAAATATTTTGGATACTGATAACACAATAAAAGATCGGTTGCGCCACTGTCATGAACCGTCTAAATCCATACATTTAAGTGCAGTAAAGAAAACTCGGTTAAAATGGCCCACCATTTAACGAAACCTTGCTCCCCACATCATTTTCGAATAAAACTGGTTACAAAATATAACCAACCCATCGATGAAAGTAGCAAAATATGAGGATTTCCAATCCTCAGTAGCTACTTACATAGATGAAAATGTTCCTTGTCACAAATGATGATTTTTTGCCCAATTTATGCTGCTCTTGGGTACAATTTGCTAACCTTTAATGAATCAAAAGACCGAGCACCTTACATTTTTTAGTTAATTCGTCCTTGTAATCGATCTAAGCAAAATCTTTCCGTCAAATTCTCCTCGAGATAATGCTTGAAATTATGAGGTGTTGAATTTCATCTATAAGACTGCCTAACGTTTATACGACGACGCGAAATGTGGGCCATGTGTTTGTAATTATCATTCCTGCCCGGCAAACTTTCTGCACAAACTCGATTGCACCAGAAGTGGTAAGTGCTTCGTTTCAAGAAATGTACTGGTTTGCGTGCTTACCTTAAAAATAACTATTTAATATTTTTCTGTCTAGACATCAAGCGGGAAAAAGTTGTTAGTTTCGAAATGGCGATATGACTTATGATTTAAAAAAAATAACCACTAGACATACCATTTATGAGAAAACCCAGTATGATCTTTAAGAGTTATGCAATCGAGTTGCATAAGTTGAAAAAGAAAGCCATACTTTCAAAATCTTATAAGGGCTTATATTATGCATTTGAAGAATCAGCTAAATGCTTTTAAATGTCAAAAAAAATTAGTCACTTATGACTATTAATTAAACAGTAAATATTGGAATTCCCTTAATCCTAAATTTCTCTAGTTTTTTCGTTATCAAAGACAGACAATATTTTAGAAAACCATTTATGTTCAAAACTTTTTTAGTACAATTTTCAGGAAATTGATTTTTTCCAAATTAAAGTTTCATTTCCTTCAAGTTTTTTTTTCGCCTAAAACCCAAATTTAGTTCTATCTATTTTTAAAACTGAAACTAAAATATACCAAAAAAAGTTCAAATTGCCTAAATGTAGATACAGATGAATAAATATTGAGAAAAACCACTAGTCTAGTTATTCGAGGTATGTATATAGATAGTTTTTTTTTCAGACGCTTAACAAAACAAGCATCGAATCATCTCTCCCACCAAAGCCCTGGGCATACCATTTACATCACACCCACTTTGTTGTAATTTTTGCCTATATACGAATTCATTCAATGTGAAAAGTGTTGTATGCGCGCACAGCAAAATGTGTAATTTCCTGAACATAATTGCAGTACCTAGGTATGTTTAAGACTGGAAGCTGAAGTTGTAGGTATACAAAGATATATAAGGTATAGGTACCTACTGTGATTTTCACGGGCTCTCGGTTCGGTTCTCGAAGCTTGGACTCCTTCATGCATCGATTCGCCCATCCGCACTATGACGCTGATGCTAACGCTGCCACTGACGCCACTCCAACTCCATGCTCCATCGCATCAGACCTTGGTATTACCTCTCTGCTTCTATCTCTACCTCTACTTCTATAGCCAAACTCTATACAACCCAGAGATAAGGAACGTTAAAGTTAAAACACATCCATTTATTGGCCATTAGGTAGCGTTTTTGCTCGACGCAGTGTTTCAACAACAACCTAGCTATATAGCTCCCACAATATATTCGCATCCATCGACGAAAGGTCATATCCAGATGGCCCAGCAACGAGGTGGACCAACGACCGACGAGCGACGACACGGCTTCAGGATTGCCAGATTGGGCTACTTATCGGAAATTGAGCTATTTTTTTTCTGAAACTGCTGTGCCGACATAAATTGTAGTTTGTGACAGATGACATCGCTATTCGATATTATAACTGGGCTAGAATAGCCCAAATCAAATCACAAATTTACACTGCTTTTTGACAACTGAAAACATTAAATGTGTTTATATTGATATCTTATATTTTTATCTTTCGCGTTGTTGTTTTTTAAATAAAAATAAATTATAATTGAAGTTTTCGCTTCAGCTTTAAAATTGAAATTGGGCTATATTGGGCTACTTTTGTCAACTTTGATTTTGGGCTACAAAAAAACTATGCTAGTTTAGGATATGGCAACCCTAAACACGGCTCAGATAAAAATCCAAAAAAGGGCCAAGCTCGCGTATGGTATAGTGGTCATGGTGTTGGTGTGGTTCAACTCCAATTCATTAAGCGATGATCAGCGTAAAGGAAGAAAATGGGGCTCGAATGGAAATGTGGAGTGGCTTGAGAGAGAATGGCCATCATTTGACTCGACTGGACTGGAATCGACCCTAAAAGCGCCGAACCGACCACACCCGCCCACATACTCACTAAATATTGGCAACACAAAAAGTTAATAGGCAGCGCCACACCAAAAATGTAGGTATAACCACCGTGGCGGCCGGCGCAGCAAAAAGCTATTCTTTCGTATGTTCGCATCTGAACACAGCGTACGGTGGCGGCGGCTGGCACGGCGGTGGGTGTAAGATGCATCCAAGTGGATGGAGAATGGTTATGGCAATGACGATGCAACAGAATTTTGAGAGCTGCTGCTGCAGGAAACAGCATATTGGCCCTTAGGGTTCTGTCGCTGTTGCCGATGCTGTTTCTGCTGCTGCTGCTGATGGGGTTTGGCTTTAACACCCTGTGTATACGTTGCACAGTATCTGCCAACTTGATTCGTGGCTGGGTTGGATGTTGAATGTCTTTGGGATGGTGACAGCGAGTGATGTTGGCGGGATTTCTATTTTTTTTTTTTTTTTTTGAGTTTATTTTAATGTTTTTTTGTTTTTGTTTTAATTTTATTCCGCTTTTTGTGTTCGCTTCTCTTTTAATTCGATTTTATCAGAGTTTAATTCACTTACTGGACAGTAAGCAAAATTGATAAGAAGCCTCTGGGCTGCAATTAAAGTAATGAGATGTGAATTCAATTCACTTACACATGACAGTTGCTTGAACACGCGTACTTATGTAAATACATAGCTGTAGAAAGAAGCGGAGATGCCAGATATGAATCTTAATGGATAAGGGGGTTAATTATTATGTAGGTATAGGTAAAGGTAAAAATGGATAAAGGACGTATGCTTATACTTTGGGGAGATGCCATTTTATTCGTTCGTAAAAATACAAAAAGAAGTCTTAATATTTGATTCTGTGATGGGTGCAGAATATATGCAGGTAGGCGTCTACGTAACGTCCAAAAATCAATGCTGTGCAGGTTCATTGTGAAAATAAAGTCGTTTGAAATAAAATAAAGTCCATTTTATAAGGGTCTCATTTACGTTAAAACCAATTATTGAATTATGTTAAATTAATTTACATAAAAAGCTTATTTATTTATTTATTGAATTCGTTAAACAAACTAACGTAGAACTTAAGACTAATATTACGTTTATTCTTATATTTATAGATTTACAATGCCTTAGAAAGCGATGGAAGATTTATGAGCGTGAGCCTATGATTGTACAGTGGAAGTTCGAGTCTATTGGACCATGGGAAGAAACGGAGGCAGAAACGCATGAATCTTCTTTGTACTCCTTCTATTCTGTTTATATGGACTGAATAAAAGGGAGCCCATATTAAGCAGCCATATTCCAATATTGGTCTTACAAATGATATATAAAGAAGTTTAAGAATATCGAAAATCATGTGAAAACCGTTTTATCAATCCAAGTGTCTTATTTGCTTTTTGAATAATACAGTCATAATGATTTGTAAAATTCAGTTTTAAGTCAAGAATAATTAATACCTAGGTCAGAGAAAGTATAAGATGAGTCTAATTGATAATTAAAAGTCAGAACATTTCGTTTGCGTGTAAAACACATTGATTTACATTTGTCTATGTTTAGTAAAAGCTTATTTATAAAACACCATTCGCGAAATATATTTAGATCGTCTTGTACGAGTAAACGTCGTCAAGTAAGTCATTACGTTTGAGCATTTTAATGTCATCAGCGTAGCGGAAGGTAAGTCGTTAACGCTTAAAATAAACAGTAAAGGTCCTAAGTGGCTACCTTGTGGTATGCCAGAGTTGGTATACAAATATGATGACCGCTCATTCCTAAAAACTATGCTGTATAATATATTTTATAAGTACAACAAAACCCAACTTACAAATTTATCGTTAAAACCTTGTGATTTAAGTTTGGAAGTTAATGTTTTATCTAACTTACTGAAGTCTGTAACATAGTGAACTTGTTTCCGTTTTTCAAACGAATCTAAACGAAAAGAACTGAAATGAAAGAGGTTAGTAACTGTTGACTTATTTTGAACAAACCCATGTTGACTGTCACAAATTATAGACTTACAATTAAACAATATGACTTTACAAATAATGGACTCAAATAACTTAGGGATTACGGACAGTGTTCCAATGGGACGATAATTTTTTATTTTATTTTTACTACCCTTTTTATGTATCGGTGTTATGCACGAACTTTTCCAAATTGCAGGAAAAAATAAAGATTTGAGTGACTCATTAAAAAGAATATGGAGAGGATAGATATTATTATTTAGAACTATATACATTTTTTATAGTTTTTGGGTAAGATTAGGTCATCACTTTTGAAAAAAGGAGATGAGTTGAACGTAGGAAAATGTCTCCAGCAAGTTCGATAATCTCAGCGGTTGTGCTCGCATAAAATTCAAATTGAATACCATCTGAACCTGCACAATAAATATTTTCAATTTTTCCAAGTGATCCTTAAACACAGAGATCTTGCCCAGAAATGTTAATATTAGTATTAGGTTCTGACCAACATTTAAAATGCGTAGCAGGATCTGCTATTCAATATTTAAAACCGATGATTTGTTCCTCCAACCTGGAATCCGTATTGAGATAAAGTGATTTGAAATATTTCCGATCTAATAGTTTATTGGTGCCTTTGCCTAAGATAAAAATATTTTGTTTTGAGATAAAATGTTTCATTAGCATCACTGCTAAACATTTTAAGTTATGCAAAAGTTTCTATTTTAAATTTGTCGAGTGTTATATCTGTCACAGATTGGAAACTGATCGATAGACTTATGTTACCAAAGCGCAGTGAAGTGACAAACATCAGTAGATGGTTTGAAAAATTTGCACGGAATACTTCAAAATGATTGATTATTTCAATCAACTTACTTTACCGCAATTCAACGGTTGATCAATATTAATATAGGGCAACATATTTTCAATAAATTAAACCAAGTGGATTTAGAATCTCGTGCGGTGTCCTATCATCAAAATTGAAGATCAATACTGTATGGTAGGATGGATTTCACTTTCTTCACGAAAAATGGAATATCTCAGTACTAACACAACCCATTCTATTAGTAATGTGAAGAAGAAACGAGACACTTCAAGATTCATTTCTCCAAACTTTTCAAACTTATCAAGGCGTTGAGAATGATAACCTTTGTAAAGAATTTTTTAAGAATGAAGTCAGTTCTGTCACCAAAAGAACTTGGAATTGCATTACTAACAACCGTAGAAATGTCCAACAATTCAGGTTTCCTGGATTCCTGAAAGAACTCAAATTTACTTAGAGAACAAAGCTCAACAAATTCCTAAACATGTTTATTGATTGATTTGATCTAATAAGAATAGGTGGCTATTATCAAAAACATCCTATACTCGTAGTATTGAAACCACAAAACACCTTCTCGAAACTCATCAAGAGGAATCTAGCAAACAAAAACACTTATTTCTTTATAAAAAGAAGTTGTTGAGTAAATGCTTCATATGTGCCACTAATCAACCAAAATCAATGCAACAACTGATGGAGAGCCTTCCTGCATTCAAAGTAAATATGTCTCGACCATTCAATCACACTGGTGTGGATTATGACGGCTCTAAGAAAGTTTAAACTCGTAAAGGAAGACATTTCAAGAAATTTAAAGGATATTTGCTATTTTCATATGTCTCTCCACCAATTTACTTAAAGCCATGATAGGTCTCAGAACTGAAGGTAATTATATGGCAATTGTTGACTTGACTTACTGACTACTACTTCTCCTCACTTTGGAAGTTTATGGGAAACAGCTGTGATATCATTCAAATACCACTTAAAACGAAAACCAAGTTCTGATCTTCGAGGAGCTCAGTACGCTTCTAACACAATTAGAAGCTTGTCTTAACTCTAGACCCCTTTGTCCGGGTACAGATAATTTGGATGATTTGAATGCTCTGGACTATTATTTCTAGAAGTTGAAGGAACTTCAAATGACACTCCTTATGCAAGCTCGACTGATAAAGACAATTTGCTTATAGCATAGTTTGCTGTTAATTCGATGCTGCCAATGAGTGACATGACTCCTTGTGTACTTGAAAGCGTAAACAATTCTATGGGACGAATCTTCTTTCGCACTCGTACAGTTGCGAGAGTACTAAAAGATCTTGACATTCACAAATCCGCTACTGCTCTGAAGAGTTGTGCTTCAATGCTGGCAAAACTACTACGTAAGCGTTTCCCTCTGTCCTATTCTACTAGTCTCTTTCCGAGTGGATCGAAAACTGCATTCGTTCAGCTTGTCCCCTTCTAACTATCGTACAATTGCAATTACGTCTCTTCATTAAAAGGTCATGGAAACACTGATCATTTTTCAGCTTATGAAGTATCTTGAAGAACGGAAGCTTCTTAATGACCTGCACTATGACATTCGTTGTAATAGGTCCACTGGTGATCTCATGGGTTTTCTCGCCAATCAGTGAAAGAAATCTTTAAATGGTTTTGGATAAATTAATATTATTGCACTTAATACTTTAAAGGCATTTGATATAGTTTGGCATCAAACTCTCCTATCGAAAATGCTTGCTTTTGGTATCAATGAATCTCTTCTTTGATGGGTTACAAATTACATTTTAGACCGTTCAATTCAAGTAGTATTGGACGGGTTCAAGTCTGATATTCACAAAATAAACGGTCAAGTATAATTAGACTGATGCTAGAATATCGTACTACTGAGACATTTGCTTCTGTTGAACATCGCCGCAAGGTCTCATGCCTGTCATTATTTTATCGTTCTTTTTAAAAACAATGCTCTAGTGAAGGAGCCAGTTGCATTCCTCTCCTTAGACCATTCAACCGTTATAGACGTACTGTTAGGAATGCCCATCAACCCTTGACACCGATTTCGGACGTACTGTTAAGTACAGAGATTCTTTCTTTGGCCGCACTACACGAACATGGAATGCTTTAACAGACTCAATATTTACCACTCATTGCAATGTGCAGACATTTAAAGCTAATTTGCATCAGTTTCTCCTCTCTAATACTATCCTATTTTCCTAATTGCTCACACTTTGTTTAATTATTATAAGTAATTCATAACCCTCTTTAGTGCGCGCGCAATATATACAAAAAACTGTCTTTTCCCTACTCTTTAAAAGTTTTTGATAAAATACAAATATCATAACTTACAACTAATTTAAAGCAATCGGGTTTAAGTAATTTATTTTCTAGTCCGGTTATATTGCAGTCAAAATTTTAATAATTAAAATGTATTATTTCGACCGACAGCAACACTGTCCTATCCTTATAAAATAAATGAATTAGGTTGCTCAAGAGTCCGTTGAGAACTATGACCTAGTGACTTACAACTCTCATCCATTCCTGTTTGCGAGTACTGTTGGCAGGGATGGAGGGGACCTATAGTTTTAAGTGGAATCCAAACATTCAATTCGAGAATGCACTTTTTAATTCAAGAATTAGTTACTCTTGGAGGATTTGTCAATTCCTCCCAAGAGGCAGTACCCGTGAGAAAAGCTTTAGATATCACATTCAGGAATCAAACCCAAGACCTCTGGCATGACAGTCCTATTACTTTACTTGATGAAAAAGATGGAAAGAAAATAATATCGTCAGCAAAGCAGGTAAGTGGATAAGCAGTTTTTATAAATAGATGATAAAGAGTGTCCTAGATAGCGTAAAGCCCAGCGGCACACCAGGTTTTATTTTGTAGTTATTAGAGTTGAACCAATAAAATTCAACTTGTATTAACCTGCCCGAAAGATAATTTACAAAATGAAAGATTAATTCACCAAAACATTTCCGATAAGAAAGCCTAATGGCAAACTCTATCAAATTATTTTGAACAAATATTTTTTTCTCCAAAAAGATGTAAATATTTGTTTTAATAGTCGATTCGGTAGACCTTGACCAATTATTTGACATTTCCATGACCTTACAAAAATCTCAATTGTGGAAAAAAATCAATTCCTCCGACTTTAATTTTTAATGTTAAAATCGTTTAAAAGTCCCCAAAAATTAAAGGTGTGATAAATAAATAAGAACAACACTAAATCGAACGCCAATTCCGTTAATGTATAAAAATTTAATAAAAAATATGAAACGCTAAAAGTGGTTCCTCAATATTTAGGTAAAATTAAAGTCGATATTGGACTTTAGGTGTGGGCGAGGGATCAGGAAATTTCGAACGAATTTGAAAGGGATTCTTAAGGCCCCATTTACTGCAAACGGTGTCAGATCGATAACTCACGGTCATCACTAAAATTGACAAATACAACTGCATTATTTTTCTTATTTGTATTCTGTATAAATGCCTGTCACTGTTAATTTGGCAGGTGCCTCAGTTAATAGACCCTCCATAAAGTGACAGTGCTATGAACTTATTTCCCAGAGTACGCATTTAAGCAATAAAATTACATAATTTGCAGACATTTCATGTTTAAATTATTGACCAAACTGATAGATGTTTGATCTGATTGATTGCGATCTGTCAAAACCAATATTCTTAAAAAGAAAAGAGCAAAGAAGTCGACCATTTTTTTACGAAAATAGTTGTATTAGTGTTTTGTTATTGCTAATATTTCATACAGCCATAACTTTAATAAAACAAAACATTGATTCCTGCAATCTATTATGTACAGCAAAAAGATCTCCCATATATTAAAAGGCAAAGCCAAATAAATAACCAATCTAACAGAAAAATTTTGTTGAATTTTTTAAATTAAAAACTATGCCATTTTACATTAAATAAAATAATTACTTAGTTTTAAACATTAAGTCCGTTAAATATTGTCCTTTATTATTAACACATTTGCCAATCCTTTCCCGGAAGCTTTCCATTGCTGGTCGAGTCATATGTGGTGTAATGGCTGCCACTTTCTGAGTGATTGCCTCCTTAAGTGCTTCCAAAAATGTTGGGCCATGAGTGTAAACTTGGACCTTTAAATGTCCCCAAAGAAGAAAATCACAGGTGATAAATTGGAGGACCTTGGTGGCCAGGTAATGTCTCCTCGATGAGATGCCCTGAAAGCATCTCTCGCAAAATTGTTATTGAACGCCGTGAAGTGTGTACTGTGGCTCCATCTTGTTGAAACCAGACTTCGTTGTTGTTCCTAGTAAACTGATTTAAGTTTGGTTGGAGTAAGGTCTCAATCATGTGACAGTAGCGATAACTGTAACTTTGTGCCCATTTTCTTCGAAAAAATACGCCTCGGAGATTACTGAATAGACGCACTTACACGAGCCACATTATCCGGCGTTGTTGCGGTTAAAGGTCGGCCAGACGATTTTCTCTTTAGCGCAGAATCCGTTGCTATAAAAATTGATAACCAAACTTGAATTGTTTTCCTATCTAGAACAGGATAATGTCGTCCAAGTTGAAATAGAATGCGAAATGCTCGCTGAGAAGTATTCGCAGAACTACCATTACGGATATATTCCTCTACGACAAATGCGCGATGCTCATCGTGCCATGAGCCATACCATTATGATTACTAAAAACGGCACGTAGACTTCTATCTGTTCAATTCAATTTTCTATCGTTTAAAATTAAAAAAAATGCTAAACTAAATGTTAGCTCTTATGAATATTTTTAAAAGTATAGGAGACACAATGGAGCCCTGTGGCACACTATTTCCTTCTCGATTTTAACAGCTGAACTCAAATTAAAAGAAAAATATGTTGAACTATTGAAATTGATTGATCTCAATATAAAATGCATTACTAAACTTATGCAACAAATGGAATATAACAATTAAAAAAAAATATTCATTCAGGTTCTATTAAAAACTTAAAAGTAAACTTCACAAGTTTTCTTATTGTATCTTTTCTCTAAGAGTTCTTAAATCCATTTATCTCTTTTTCTATCTACTAAGTTATCGTGTTAGGTGTTACATTGTAGATAAGTGGCAAATTGCAACAACTCATATCAATTTCCATCATACAAATCTACTTTATCGCTTGAACTTTTGCGTGTTTCAATCAAAGTAGGTAAAAATAATTGTTTATTAGTGCGTAAGTGAGAAATAGAGATTCTTAAGATTGCTTGAAAGTTGAAATGCATTCATGAAAATCACATCCCACGCATTTAACATAATTGAATAAATTATCACCATTTCGTATTCTTCTTCATATGAAATTAGAGAATTATATTAATTTATTATAGGCACAAACGCAAAAAGAAACATTACAGGTAAGCAGTTGTTAAAAATAATAAAATAAAAAAGAACATGGCTACTATCATCATATTTGTAGCTGTCCAAGATGTCAGCATAAATTCTTCTGCACAGCAATATGCAATTGCACACCACTTATGTCAGTCATAATTTATTGCTCCGCTGAGCGTTGTTATTATTTCAGGTTTCTTCTCATCAAATGTTCATATAAAGGTGGGTACTTGGAATACACCGTCGTCGTCGGTCGGTCGGTCGTCGTCTCTCTCCATAATTCCGCTCCAGCTCCCGCATGCTACCAAAGCTAATCCTATTGTGAATGCGTCCAACCTTGGTAATTGGAGGTGTATCGCTTCACCAATAGGAACACTGATCACGTTCCTGCTCATAATTCCATGCAAATTGTATATTTCCCAAGGCCTCCCCGAAGAAGTCTAGATTGTATAGTTTGCAAGTTTGAAAAGAAACAATAGGCGGAGTTCCATGCATGCAATGTTAAACATTATTAATGCATCCCTAGTTTGTTCCATTGCAGTGCTGCAGGTAGTAGCCGCAGCGTAGTGCTAGTGGCGCGGCGTTGGTGGCAGCGAATGGCTAAAGATACTATCATCGCATGACTCTTCTCTCAAGAAGAACCATTTTTTTCAATTCAATTCGTTTGAAACTGAGGTTCCCCACTCGTCACCTGTGGGGCTACAGTAATGGCGGCAGCAGAGCAGCGACTTATTTGCAATTCATCAAACCCAAGAAACCAATTTAAATTTTTATTTCTGGGTTAATTGATATTTGATTGCATCTCTCTCACTGAGTGCGCAATTTTTATATATCTTATCTTGGCCATCTCTTCCGGTTTTCGCGGATTAAGTATGCATCAAGACCATAAGTGAGTATGGTGGTGAATTTCGCGCAAACTGATGCAGCAGCGCATCAGTGAGCACTGAACGCTTCAAGTAGTTTAGTTCACCACTTTAACCGCAGATGGCAACAATATACCACTCGTTGTTATGTATGCATTCCAGTTTTGACATTTCAATTTTGACAGATAAGTTAAGAAAAACAGAAAAGCCTCAAGTCAAGTCAAAAAGGCACGTGTCGCGTCAATTATTGTCATTGAGATTGAGAGTTTGCTTGCGGTTCTGTTTCCGGTTAACTTTAAGGTGGCGGTGTATGGAATATTATGGTAACTGAGACTCTCTGTACGTACCTTCTTCCCCCCCCCCTCTCTTATCTTTTGCAGCTGCACTCAATGATGACTGTGACTGGGAGTCTTCAGTTAGCATGAGTTGTTGAATAAAGAAAAGATCTCTTTTCGATTTATTAAGTGGAAAATCGTGTGCTCCTCTCGACTCAAGTAGCCTTTTTTCCTTCCACTTGCATTATATTCTTTTCTTTTCATATCTTCCCCTTGGCGAGGAGGGACTTTTCGTGTGTTTTCTGTACACCTCCAGGATGAATCTCTCTCTCGAATTACCATGTTCTGGTGTATTATGTGCCACCTCATCTTCTCCTTGTTCCTCTTTTGGTGCTTCTTTTGATAAAGATTCCTTTTGCCATCAGGTAGCAGCAAAAGAGCACGTGGTAATGGCATCGGGGTGTAATGATATGACCATAGGAATACGACTTATGGTGGTGGCGGCGACGGAGGTTTATACAAACTGTAAAGTGCGCTGCACCATGAAGTCAAGGATTCAATTACCCATACTCGCCCGCCGCGTCACTTTGCATCGGTCGTCCTCTTCAGTCGTCTTTACGGGGCGGTGGTGGTGGCAGCCGTGTGTGCATATTTTGACTGAATTGATGCATACAACACCGCACCGTTTCGTCACCGGTGCTGCGACGGCGGCGATGGTGGTGCTGGCGGCACGGCAGAGAAGTTTGGGGGAATGTCTTTTTAAGTCAGTCGGCCATTATGTTGTGTTTTTTCTTTTTTGATTTGCATCATTCAACGTTTGCGTATTTGTTGCAAGCATCTGCTTCTATGCTTGCAGATATATGCAAAGAAGAGAGGATGACGACGATGATGATGATGATGAGCCTTTGTGTTTTGGCTAAAAAGCCGCCCCATGGCACAACATAATACAACTGACACACGAGCCATCTTTGATGTTCGCCTCGGGAACTACCGATTGATGTGAAGGGGGAGGGGTTTGAAGAGGGGGTGTTTATATTCTGATGATCTATAGAAGGTGGTGAGAGGAATGTTGTATGTAGTATCTTGTTTCATCTTTTTTTATTTATGTTTCTTTTCTACGTTTTACAAGGGTAAAAGATTATAAGATGTGATGTGCATTGTGTATCCCCTGAAGGCTTCCGTTCTCCAAAACAACCAAATTCATGAACGAATCGACGATTTGGAAATGTAACAAAGTCAATTTCAAATCATAATTGGATTTAAGACGAAAAACACTGACAAAAATATCCTAATACAATAATGTAAAGGTACATAATCAAGTTTGAATTTAATTAATTCAATGCTTTACCCTTTTAAGTCTTTCTTTTGACTGAAATATATACGTTTTGAATGCTCACTTACTTAACTTTAGTTGGCGCAACAGTGAAGTGCGCTCCTGGACATTTAAAAGTAGATTCCGCCAGCTTACTTAAGCTTGCTGTCTCCAGTTTTGAATACCAATTCGGCGTCTGTCGGCCGAATCTTTGACTTGGTGTTTAGCTTCGATATTCAATCACAATTTTTTTTTGCTGTACAGCTCGTTCAATTATTGTGTTATTTTGTAAGTTGACCCAAATCGTCAAAGCAGCAGGCGGAAACTTGGCAGCGGGTATGCACTAACTCATCTGCAAAATATGGTCGGAAGACAGGATGCCCAATGAGTGGAATCTCAGCATAGTTTGCACGATACATTAAAAAGGAGACCCTCTAAATTGCGCCCACTAGATGGGCATCAGTCTCCTTAACATTGTATATAAAATCCTCTCTGCCATATTATGTAAACGTCTGAAGCTGTTCGTCAACAATCTTATAGGTTCTTATCAGTGTGGCTTCAGACCAGGAAAGTCCGCTATCGACCAAATTTTCACACTACGGCAGATCTTGGAAATAACCCAGGAGCTTCAAATCGATACCCCCCATCTCTATATAGATTTTAAAGCCGCGTATGACAGCATCTATAGGGAAGAGCTCTACAGAGCAATATCTAGTTTTGGCATCCCTGTCAAACTTATCCGTTTGTGCAGAATGGCGATGAAGAATGCACGCTGCTCTATCAAGGTCGGTTTTAGACAAGGCGATTCACTGTCATGCGACTTCTTCAATATCGAATTGTGCAAAACTTAACCGCCAACACTAGAGGCACAATCTTTTAAAGGTCAATCCAATTACTCGGATACGCAGATGATATTGATCAAAGCGTGATGTCAGTGCGGAGCGTTTTTGAGCATTGCGGCGGAAGCGAAGAAGATGAGATTAGTAGTCAATGAGGGCAAGACCAAGTATATACTGTCATCAAAAAGGAGTCTTGGACAACGACGTCTTGGACAAAACGTCACCATGACCAGCTATAACTTTGAGGTAGTTAAGGACTTTGGCTACCTAGGCACCGATGTAAACACAGACAACGACACCAGCGCTGAAATCAAACGAAGAATAACTCTTGCAACTCGCTGCTTCTTTAGACTTAGAAGGCAATTGAGAAGTAAAGTCCTCTCTCGAGCATGTAAAATCACCATCTATAAGACACTCATCATCCCGGTTTTCATTTATGGTACTGAGGCCTAGACTCTGTCAAAGAAAGATGAGAGTGTCTTAGGATGCTTCGGGAGAAAAATTCATCGGGTGATTTTTGGTCCCATATGCATAGACGGAGAATGAACGAAAAGATATAACGACGAACTGTACGGCCTGTACAGCGACACTGACCTAGTTAACAGAATCAAAGTCCAATGGCTTAGTTGGCTGGGTCATGTAGAGTGCATGGACATTAACGCTCCAGCCCAAAAGGTCTTCGAATCTTCGAAACATGGCGTGCGAAACTGGAGACAGATAGCTAGTTACCGAGCTGGCTGGAGACGCATGTTGGTTGAGGCCCAGGTCCGCCCCGGACTACAGGGCTACCTTAAGTCAGTGACCCAAATCGTTCCATAGATCACTTGTGCATAGAATCTTCCTCTTGAATAACGAAAGCGAGAAATGGTCCCTGCTTCTGCACCATACAGCAATACTGCGATGATGAGGGATTTGTCTTTTTAGTGCTTCGTGATGGGGCCTTATTTCTCAATAGCTTTCTTAGTCCAAAAAAACTTCATTTGCAGAGTTATAGGCATTGCCAGGTAGACCTCGTCAGATAGTCAGGTTTTGAATAGGTCTTTAATAGGAAACGACGGCGAAGTTCTTTGATAAGATTTATTTTGTTCGCTTAAGACTCAATACTGTAAAAACGTAATCGTAACTGCTCTTAAGCTTATTCCCATAGTTTTGAAGTCATATGAATCTCCAAACTTCCAAAAACTCAGTGGATTTTTTTAAAACATTATGCCATTCGTATTGGGCGTGGAGTTACAAAGACTCTTTTAAGAACAATATTGAAACAGCTACATAAGAGCTTGTTGCCTTGACGTAGTGGTGGTTTTGAAAGTAATACTTCCAACTTTCCACAGTCTTTATAGTAAGGCGTATCAACTTTCCAAGAATACAAAATTTGACATGACCACGGAATAGATTACCCTTGTTGACACGGTCATAGGCATCTTTGAAATCGATGAAGAGATCATGTTCATCGATGTTGTATTCTTGCGGTCTTATTTGGGATAAGGTGTAAAGTAAAGATTCGGTCTATGGTAGGTTTTCTAGACCCTAAGATAAACTGAAAAGTGCCAGTAAATTCATCAGTGAATGTCTTTTGGCGTTAACATAATGCACTTGACATGATTCTTTCTTTATGTGTTAATGCATCGGGAAAATAGCATGTAAGTTCTTATCATTATGGCATATTTTCTTCCAACCAAATTCTGGGTACAAGTTGGTGTATGCTCCTTGTTAAATCATCCCCGGCGATATTAAAAAATTGATCCTGTAGTCGTTTGTCACAGCTAGCTTTGTTCGATGTCAGCCTGGTGATGGATAGCTTGATCTCGTTAAAGTCGGGTGGAGAGAACTCTTGATTATAAAACAAATGCATTTTTTGAGGTTACTAGTGGCGTGATCCTGGAATTCATTACAGCTAAATAGATGGTTGATTTAATAACATTTAACGCATCAACTGATTCTCAACTATGTTGTTTCATGTTTCGTGTTTTTGCATGCCCCAGGAAGGCTGGTGGTTCCTGATGTTTTCTTTTGCACACCTTTGTAGAAGTTCTGCACCTGCTTCCTGCTAAAACACAATTAGATCTTATCGCCTGCACGCTGGACATGATTCTTATACTTCCTTATCAGGAAGTGGATTTGATCTCATCCCTTGTCCAACTAAAACTGACGAGAATTGTCCTCCTTTGAGACTTAATCTTTACGTCTCTGTTTTGGGTTAATCACATTCAAAGTTAAACCAGAGATAATTCAGTGGTGGCTATAAGAATTCTAGCATCTATTCAGCAGAGTTTCTGATGGATTTTTGTCAAATATGTATAAATGTGGACTTAACTCTTCAATAGTAGGTTTCACATCAGCTCTACAGGTACTTGATTCTGCATTCTCAAAAACTTAAATTCTCTCCTTATCGTTGTTGTTTTTTTGAGAGTTTCCATGGACATTCCAGTTTAGCACCAACCAGGAAGAGATCTGAGTTGATGTTGGCTTATCTGTACTTACAAACGCCAAGTATATGTTTAAGGAGTGTCTTCGATCGAAAGCAAAATAATTTATGAATTTAGTTGCAGCTTTTGCTATCGGAGTTCGCCATAAGTCCACTTGTGGATATCTCGTGCGGGAAAACTAATTTTACTAAACACCATATTCTTCTCGGCTACAAAAGCGAAAATCCTGAGTGAATTATTAGAAGTGTTGTCATGTAGACTATTATGTCTTCCGATTGACTTACCAAACATGATTCCTTACTAATATTGGCATTAAAATTACAGCTGGAAGACTCTTGAAATATGCATATATGTAACAATAAATTATTTGCATTTTAATTTGCAAGTTTTAGTTAATCTAAAATGTAAAAGTTCATCCATATTTTTGATGTTAAAATAGTTTATTTTAGGTAAATATACAAACATTTTATAAATATTTAATTTTTATAAACAAAAGTACCGTCAGTTGGATTATTTAAGAAATATAACCAAATATTAACAACAATATTTTGTGTAAAATTAAATTAGTTTTGGGTAAATATTTATCTTTATTCTTAAAATACTTGATGTAAAAATTAATTTTTATTAATTTTTAGGTGAACACTTTTCTACTCTTCTTCTGGACAACAAATAATTTTCAACTTGATAGATTTGAAGAAAAATTGTTGCAAAATAGAGCAGTGTAATCAATTTAGTCAAAAATTTTATAAAGTATTATATTTGGTAAAAGAATTTTTTGTTACCTATTGTTTTATGTTTAGAAAACTTAATTTTAGAGTAATATCGCTGCGGAAACACCGCCATCTTAAAATAAATATTTATTTTGCATTTTCTTTCATAACTATAAATAAATATATTTTTATACAAAATCGTTAGAAAACAATGTGAAGGCAATTCAATATTTTCTATAAAATGAAATATTAATGACGTGTGTAAGTTTGCAACTTGTCCAAGATTTTACCGATTGTTTGCGTAGTCGTCGATCGAATACGTGGCTACGTTCGTAGTGAATCAAACGTCTTTGTAAATTTCAATATTTGTTTCGAGCGATTGAATTTAGTTAATCTAATATTTACTTTAAACGCAATCTGAGTTTGACAGATGTCAAATGAAAGCGCTGCCAACTTAAAGCCCTTTGTTATGCATAATTAACACAAAAGTTTGTTTAAGAAAATGTCTTAACAAAATAATAAAGATACATATGTACTTATTATTTTCTCTAAACTTTTGACTTTATTTTTAAGTTTAGCATGCTAAGGGTAAGTATTCTTTCGTTTTAAAGAAATAAAAAGGTACTCTCTCGCAGTCGGTAGGATTCGAACCTACGCTCCCAGAGGGAATCTGATTTCTAGTCAGACGCCTTAACCGCTCGGCCACGACTGCTTATAAAAAAATTTATTGGATAAAATTAACTCATGGACTATACTTCATTTGAAGAATTACCAAATAAGCATACAAGTTTATTTGCCTTTAACATGCCTGCATATATGTTATACCCAAAGATATAAGTAAATATTATTACAACTTATTGATATACATGGGTATTGAAATGCGCTGAACAAATTCAAACTTAAAATCTTTGAAACGTCGCAAATTGATGTACGTACATAGAAAATGTTTTCAGGGCCTGGTGAGACATTTCCGTATGATTGCATTACCCTTTGTTGTTCGTTATTGAAATGTTAGTGGGTAACTTACTATTCTTACATTTTATAAACTGTAGACAAAAAATAAATGTTTAATATTGTGTATCTTATACAAAAAATAAACCATAATTACACAAATTTTATTTCTTAGTTATGTACTTTTGAACATAATATCAGTTTTTGTAAAATATTTAAATTTCAGTTTTTGTAAAATATTTAAATTTGAGTTTAAGTTATGTATAAGATATAATAATATTGCAGAAAGCGTATCTCTATTTCTACAAAATCCATTATGGTACACTATGGCGTATGTGTACTTTTATTGATAAATTATGTTAAAATGTTTTTCCATGAGTTCCTGTATGGATATTTGGCGATAAAAGAAGTCTTATCATGGCTTAAAGAAAACGTGATATCAACAGCTTATATCCGTATTTTCTCAGTTAGTCAGGCCGCTATCAAATCTCTGGACTCTGTCTCTACAAACTCTATAACAGTCCATAACTGTCGATCATCTCTAATGGAGATGGAACAACAGTTTAATATTCACCTTTGCTGGGTGCCGGACATAGAGAAATTCCAGGTAAGCATAAGTCAGATGACCTCGACATTAACGGTACAGTGCAGCCCATCCTACCATATGTGGCACATACTGGCATACCAATTGCTACTTGTAAACTGTTGCTTATGCAAGACGCTTTGAAGAAGGCAAACACCAGGTGGAACAACATCACCATGTGTCAGGTTTCAAAAAACACCTGAACAACACTGGATTTAAAACGTTGAAGGTGCTTGCTATCTCTTAGGAAATCGCATATAAACTTGAAAATAGATGTCATAACCGGACATTTTCTATTAGGAAAGCACGGCACGCGACTAGGTGTGTTCTCAAATGACTTTTGCAGAAGCTGCATGGACGATCAAGAGGAGGAAACAGTTGTTCACCTTCTCTGTAAATAACCTGCTTTAGCTCAAAAACGCAAGAATTCTTCTTTAACAATCTAAACGATCTAAATAGTAACAGCATAATCAGCCTCTCACGTTTCGAAAGGGAAGCAAACTGGTTCCATTGAGCTTAGGAGGAAGCCTCATGATTCATGTGGTATTACAAGTGTGTCCGATTCCATCATGGACAGCCACTTTAACCTAAACTTACTTACCTTCAGTTTTTTGGAGAATATAACGTGAGACAGTAGATATCTTTGTTTTGGTGAGCAAAAATTTCCTAATTAACATTTCGATCAGAGCAGTCTGTTGATGAAGTTAGAATAAGGAACCCCAAAAGCGTTGGTAATTCGCTGTAAATTCGCTGGATTTGTGTGGCATGTGGAACTGTCTCATTGAAACCACATATTCTCTTACTCGTATTTTTTAATAGCAGGCAAAAAAAAGTCGGTTTCATATAATCATAGCAAATTGACGGTGACAGTCGTTCCATCATCTTTTTCGAAGAAATAAGGTCCAATCACACCCACTAACCAAACAATGACTGTTTGTGAATGTAATGGCATCTTTTCAATTACGCCAGAAATCTAAGAGCACTAAATACGACAGTTTCGTTTATTAACATACCGACAGAGTAAAAAATGTGCTCGTCGCCGAAGTAATTTTTTTTTTTCGAAAAACGCTGTCCATTGTCTGTAGTTCAAGCACCCATTCGACGTTTCTACGACGACGTTGTGTATGGTCAGCTGGCTTCTGTTGTTTTGTAAGCTCGACTTTATATGGATGTAGGTGTAAATCCAAATGTAAAATACACCATAATGTGTTGTAAGATATTCCTTATTTTTGTGAATGATGAAGAATCAACATATTTGACACTTTCACTTACAGCAGTGATATATTCAGTGATTCGAAAGAAACGATGATGGACAGTTTTTAAAATTGCTTCCGTAGTTGGACGATTACGTTAACCATAATCTCCTCTTAAGGCACGATATGTGGCTGTTGCAGGTGCACCATTCTTGTAGTAGGTTTTAACAATTTGTATGCATTGTGCGATAGTTAAGCGATAAATTTTCGTAAATGTCAGAATTTCAACTGAAAAAAAAATGGTTTAGGTAACAACTTAGTTTGACAGATATCAAATTTTTTAAAACCAAATTATTTATTTTAGTCAGATAAGAAAACGATCTTGAATTATATAATTTAGCCTCAACTAATCATTTATCATATAATCATTTTTTTAACAGTTTCTTTAAAAGAACAACAATTAAAGATTTGGAAACATAAATATGTTCTTGATTTTATTTCTGAGTCTTGTAACAATGAATGAACTATATATTCAACATACACCAGCAACAGAAACTATATTTTATATGTTTTATCCAATCTTATTGTAAACGTATTCACTTATTTCTATAAAATTCTTTGCAGAAAAAGAAACGGAGACAAAAATATTTAAATATTTTACAAAAAAAATACTTCCGGGTTGGTTACCATTTTCTTTTGAAAATGTATCCAAAACAACAAGATTGATTTAGTAATTCAGTTTAAAGAATATTTTAATCTATTTTATTATTCTAAGAAACTGGGGCTGTGAAATTTATTAAAATTACATTTGTTTCTTAAAATGTTTGAAACCTTAAAAAAATAATCAGAAAACGCACCTAGAAAGAATTTTGTTTTCTAAATTAATTTTCTTTCTGAATTTCTTTAAAGTTTTCACTTTTAAACCCATTCTTATTATTTTGAGTATCATACAAGTTTTTTAAATATTTGATTGTAAGTTACGTAAGTTTCAATGAAGCCTTTAGTTTAGAAGTTGTATTATCTCGAATTTGTGAAGAGAAAGTTCTTATTCTTTTGAAAAAGAAATGGAAATTTTTCGTCAAAAATACTATTATCTAAGCTTGACATATATCATTATAGTGTTTTAAGCCTTAAATTTAAGTAAAATGCATTAATAGGTTGCACAAACTTTAAAAATTAAAATGCGATTTACAGTCTCTAACGCATTTTAATCATTAATAACTTCCCATAGGAAGGTTTTGTAATGCGTCCGATTTGTCAAATTGAAAATGTTGACATTTCTCGACGTCCCTAGAGTCGAAATAAAAGGTTTTTAGAAAGATGTCTGTGCGTGCGTGTGTACGTACGTTCGTACGTCCGTACGTCCGTACGTCCTTTCGTATGTACGTCCGTACGTTAGTACGTTCGCGACGTTTTTTTCGTTCTCCATAGCTCAAGAGCCAGAAGAGATATCGATTTCAAATAAATTTTGTTATACAGATAATAAGGCAGAAAGATGAAGAAAGGGCTCAAAGATGCGGAAAGAGCGTGGGTGGTTTTTTTACCATAGCAGTTTGAAAAAATGGTGATCATTTTGGTTAACCCCAAATATCTTACGAACCAAAAACGCTAGAGACTTGAATTAAATTTTTTATAATATATTGTAACGTGATACCAAACAGGTATTTTTTTTGAAAAAAATCAATACATGTAACGTTTTTTTTATAAATCAATAAAACTGAAAAAAAAAAATTTGTCACCTACAATATTTTACGACTGAAATATGATTTCATCTCTAAAAGAATTTTGTGCAACGAAGAATAATGTTTTTGACATCTGATAAAATTTTGAGAAAAATCTAATTGACAGTTTTTTTTACAAAAAATAAAAATCTAAAAAAAACATTACTCAAAGCTCGTAAAAATTGAATATCGATTCAAATATCTTTTCAAAAACTTGAGATTAAGGCTTCAAGCTTATTTAATTTTATAAGAAATATTGTTTTCAACATTTTGAAATGTTGAGAAAAATCGAATTGACACTTTTTTACAAAAAATTAAAACGTAAAAAAAATGTATAAAAGTTGGTAAAAATTGATTTTCCACTCAAATATCTTTTCAAAACTTTGAGATATTGGCTTTAATTTACTTTCATCTTTCAAAAATCTTGTTGTCATCATTCAGTTTATGAAGCCTTGAGTGTAGGATTTAAGTTACCTGAAATTCATGTTTGCAGTTAAAGATTTTAAAGTATGAAATTAAAAACTTTTAATTATTATTTTCAAAAGAAAAATTAATATTAACATCATTTACCATTCTGCAATATACTCGCAGTGCTTTAAGCCTAGAATTTCAATAAAACACACACTCGAACTTCTATATTCCAAAGAGTCTGTTTAAAGATTGTAAATATAGGTATATTAAAAGATTTTTTTTTTACTTCAAAAATCTTAAGAGCGTTTTTTTGTTTAAAGTATTTAATGTGGTTCATTAGTTTTTGAGATAATTTAAAAACAAAACAATGGTTCTTTGCAATACAAAAATATGTTTTTATACTGGAAGAAGCCATGTCACTGTACAAAAATGGAAAAATATATGCAAATCTATTGAGCCGTTATTGAGAAAATTCGAATTTTTCATTTTTGACTTAAAATTTGGTATTGGGTCTATTTTTTTCTTGATGTTAAAAAAAAAATGAAAAAAAATTAATGTAACCAGATTTAACTTAAAACCTTAATTTCTTGGTTTGAACCAAATAGACTGAATGAAGATGTAGAGGTGAGGACAGACAGACAGAAGGATGGAATCGCCGGTCACATTTTTTCGACTTCTCTAAAATCGTAATGTCATGTTTGATTAAAATTTATAGTCATAATTTAATTTTGAATGCAATATTTACTTCCCATTTTCGTTTCAGTAAAATAAAATGAACCACTTCACATAGCTTACTTCATTTTAAATTAATTTTACATTTACATAATTTTATTATTGAAAACCATAAGCATCTACAAATCACAAAATATTAAATTAATTAAAATCACCGAGCTGTCGTTTGACAGTCAATTTTTCAGAAGCAGTCGTGGCCGAGCGGTTAAGGCGTCTGACTAGAAATCAGATTCCCTCTGGGAGCGTAGGTTCGAATCCTACCGACTGCGATGATGAATTTTTTTAGATTTTATATTTTTTCCAATTTTTCTTATCAAACACAAATAATTGTTTAGGAATTTATAAAATGTTGTTTGTATATCATTGAAATAGAAACATAAAAGACCAGCTTTTACATATAGAGTAAAGTAAAACAAAAAAACAGATGCTATAAACAATTGCTGGGCAAAGAGACAACCACACCATGTAAATGAGAATGTTTTAAAATGTTCCACATACGCCTGAGTGACCTTAAAGAAAAAAAATGTTTCTAAAGCTATTAAAAAATTTATATCGTTATTTTGAATTAAAACTATGTTTTCAATTAAATTATATATGTAATGTTATCACCGTTTACTGTGTCTCAACATTCTCAAGAAGTGTCTTTTAATCTAATTCCATTTTATTGATAATTCTTTAATAATATTTTATTCTGTTATTTAATAACTGTCTTTGATCCTACTCCAAATATTCTTTTATGCACAGAAGTGTCCCTTCATTGAAAAAGTCCAGTTCTTTAACAATAAAAGGCCTTAAAGGCTAAAAAATTAAAGATAACGACAGTAAGATGACCTCACAACAAAAAAAAACAAAACCACACATCATCATTAATTCATGTCATGATATAAAAACGTAGCAATCTAAGATTTATGCCACGCCATCAGTGCATTAAATCTGTTAACATTTTCTTTTATTTACAAAACAATTAACAACCATGTTAGATTATTTGATCGTTGCGCTAAAGCGTATTCGTAGTAATAAAAATATATATTGCCTGACACTTTGATAACCTCTGCAGTCCATATAAAACTTCACAAAATACAAAATACACGTTCCATGTTAACCAAAAAAAGTGATTTTTATGCGGCACGAAAGAGCCTCTTGAACTCCATCATCATCATCCAAAGCAATCCAATCCAATGCACTGGAACTGCACTACCACTAGTCTTAGGCTTCATTGTTGCATTTGGAATTTTCAGCACGATCTTTGGAGCGCGCCGCTCAAAACCATTTTGGCTTTAGTGCTTCACGTTTGGCAACCTAGAGAAAAAAGAAAAAAAAACCTTTTCGGAACAAACGAAGAAATATTTTTTGGTAATGAATCGAACTTGTTTCTTTACTCCATCTAAGATTCGGCCATAGGTACGAGTTAAGTTGATCCCCAGAGGAATATATGTATGTCCTAGCACGATTGCATCCGTTTGGTGCCTTTGCACGCCCCGGCCGACCGCACCGCTACTACTGCTGCTGTTGCATTTGTTGTTGTTGATGATCAGATCATTGATCAGAGAGAGAAATTTTTGTCGTGCAACTGCAACTCGAACATGGGGCGTGCGTCGTTTGTACGAGTATATTTTGTGAACAAAATTTATAGGAAATGGAGAAGTTCATTTGGAAAGTGCCAGATCAATAATACTTTAAGCCTGCATGTGTCCGTATATCAAGTGGTATGAATATAATTTTTCAGGTACCTATGCAAAATGACTTTATCTCAGCTTGAAGCAAATTCACAGTAGACCGTTTGAGATTTTTCATTGGAAGAATATTAAATGTTTTTTAATTCTTAGTTAAGTTGTTAGGAGACTAAAAACTGTAGTACAAAATAAGTTTTTTTATTCTTATCGCAAACATATTTCTTTACTAAATCAACTTTGGACCAGTTTATACCAAATCAAATTATAAAAGTTTTACATTTCATATATCAAATCATAAGTATATTTATAAGAACTTTTTTAAATACTTTGTCACAAATGAATTTATTAGAAGCTTACATTTAACAAAAACAATATAGATTGATTAGCTACATAATTAAACCAGTCTATAAAAATAAAGAGATGTAAGATTTGTTGGACACCATTCATTTGTAATCAGTAAACGACATGTATCTAAGTTTAATAAATGAGATTCTTTTCTAAGTCTAAAGCTTAAGACTAGTTGCCAAACTCTTATACCATCTAAACAAACACAGAAAGCTTATCGATTATTTGTCTGTTTGTTCTTAATTCAGTTTAAACAAATACATTTAGATAAATGTATAGAAACATACATTTTCATTGGTTCAAATAGTTATTAATTCATTTAGTGACAGTTCTTGTTAATTAGACCAGTTCACACAAAAACAAAAAGAACAAACTTCTTTAATTAACACCTTTTAGATAAATAGCAAAATCAAAATAAATTGTAAGTAATTAAGAATATGTAATAAATATTTTGGCTTTTTTCAATAAAACTAGACTAGTTCTTTTAAGTTTATACCATTCATGTAAAAATAGCAAATCAAAAAGAATTGGTGTTACTGTATAGTATTTTTATTCAACATCAGTTAAGAAACTATTTCCCAAAAAATATTTGAGTCTTGAAACAATTTAATTCAGAGATGAAAATTATGTCATAATATTCAGATGAACAAAAAGATTCAATTCAAAATTCAAGTTTTTTTTTCTATTACTTACTTACTTAAGGTGACGCTACAGTCCGGGGCGGACCTGGGCCTCAACCAACATGCGTCTCCAGCCAGCTCGGTCCCTAGCTAGCTGTCCCCAGTTTCGCACGCCAAGTTGGTTGATGTCCTCTCCCACCTGGGTGCGCCACCTGAGTCGCAGTCTTCCTCTACTGCGCCGTCCCTTGGGATTGGATTCGAAGACCTTCCGGACTGGAGCGTTGATATCCATTCGCTCTACATGACCTAGCCTTCTAAGCCGTTGGACTTTAATTCTGTTAACTATAGGCCAGTGTCGCTGTACAGCCCGTACAGTTCGTCGTTATATCTTCTCCTCAATTCTCCATCTATGCGTACTGGACCAAAAATCACCCGAAGAATTTTCCTCTCAAAGCATCCTAAAACGCTCTCATCTTTCTTTGACAGGATCCAGGCCTCAGAGCCATAAATGAGAACCGGGATGATGAGTGTCTTATAGATGGTGATTTTAGATGATCGAAAGAGGACTTTACTTCTTAATTGCCTTCTAAGTCCAAAGAAGCAGCCATTTGCAAGAGTTATTCTTCGTTTGATTTCAGCGCTGGTGTCGTTGTCTGCGTTTAAAGCGGTGCCTAGTTAGACAAAGTCCTTAACTAAGTCGAAGTTATAGCTGTCTATGTAGACGTTTTGTCCCATACGTTGTTGTTCAAAGTCCTTTTTTGATGACATCATATACTTGGTCTTGCCCTCATTGACCACTAAACCCATCTTCTTCTATCGCAATGCTGAAGAACGCTCCACTGAAATCACGCTTTGATATTTCAATTATGTCAATATCATCTGCGTATTCGAAGATTGTGCCTCTAGTGTTGACGGTTGCGTTTAGCACAATTCTTTCCAAATCGCACGACAGTGCATCGCCTTGTCTAAAACCTTTTTTGACATCAAATGCATTGGTAAGATCTTTTCCGACCTTGATAGAGCAGCGTGCATTCTCCATCGTCATTCTGAACAAACGAATAAATTTGACAGGGATGCCAAAACTAGACATTGCTCTGTAGAGCTCTTCCCTCGGACTTTCCTGGTCTTAAACCACACTGATAAGGACCAATCAGGTTGTTGACGAACAGCTTCAGACGTTCACACAATACGGCAGAGAGGATCTTATACGCAATGTTCGTACAAAGTCATCGTCTGCTGCTTTGAACAGTTCGGCAGCGATGCCACCGGCCCAAGCAGCTTTATTTGACTTCAGTTTAGATATAGCTATCTTCACTTCGTCAAGGTTGGGTAGGCGGTATTGTTGATCTACGTCGACGAGGTTAAGTGGCTCTATCTCCCTTACATATTAAGGTATTCGGTTCGTCATCTACTACGATGTTCCCCTGATCGTCTTTACAGGCTTCGGTTCATGGCTGATACCCTTGGGAGTTTTTTTTACCTTTTGGTAAAATTTACGAACCTCATTCCTGTTGTGACATCCCTCTATCTCCTCGATCGCGCGCTTCTCATGCTCTCTTTTTTTCCATCGTAGAAGCCGGATTCCTTAAGAGGTTATAAGAGACTCCATCGAAAAAGGACATGGCAATCTCTTGCGATTGTAGCCGTGTAACGTCGAATCTTCTCACAGTACTTCCGTCTTTTGGCTTGGATCGGAATATCCGCAGCCTTACCTTGGCTACAACGAGGTAGTGGCCCGAGTTCATGTTGGCCTCTCGGAATGTTCGGATATCCTGTATACTGGAGAAGTGTCGTGCGTCGATCGCAATGTGGTCGATCTGGTTGACGGTTGATTGATCAGGAGATTTCCATGTCCCCATGTGGATATTGAGATGTGTGAACTGCGTACTAGCTACCAGAACGTCTCGCCAATCAGCTAAATTGATCAGCCTGAATCTGGTGCCGGAGGTGGTGTCGTGCAGGCTGTATCTCCCGATTATGCCACCAAAGATGTCTTCTCTTCCTAGCTTGGCATTAAAATCCAGTAAGACAATTTTAATGTCATAGCCAGGGCACTGCTCATATGTCCTGTCCAAGAGCTCGAAGAATATGTCTTTGGTGTCTTCATCTTTCTCCTCTGTTGAGGCATGCGCTCATATTAGGCTTATGTTGGCGAATTTAGCCTTAATGCGGATTGTCATGATGCGCTCGCTCACACTGTTGAAACTCAAGACTTTTTGCCTGAGCCTAGTTCCAACAACAAATCCACACCCAAATAGACGCTGTCTTTGTTCTCGGTAGCAGTCGCCGTAGTAGATATCGCAGTCTTTTAGTTTGCGTTTGCCCGGTCCATCCCATCGCACTTCTTGGATGGCTGTAATATCTGCCTTGCAGCAGTTTAGGGCTTCCGCTAATTGTTCGGCTGTACGTGGTCTGTTAAGGGACCTAACATTCCAACAAAAATGTTGGCGAAAATCGTCTCCAAGTTCTGGGAAAAAATAGCATTGAACGAACTCAATGGCGGATGTTCTGCTTTAAAATTGAATTCATAAATGTGTTTCAAAAGAATTATTTCTTCTTTTAACTCTTGAGACACTTTTGGATGAAACTTTTAGAGAAGTTTTTAGTCTCAATTTTGTTCATTGTTGAAAACTGCCATAAAAATGAAAATGTAGCATTAAAATTTTTCATCGTATCAAACCTACGAGAAATTCGAGAGATAATTAAATCAACAAAGACGTAAAAGGTGTTTCTCTTGAAATTTATTTCTTCATCTGTTTCAATGTGTTCTCCGGCTCCTCGATTTATCCAAAGTGTCTCTTTAATTGCCAGTTTCAGTTCGATGGGAACGATTCTGGAACATTCCCCAATCCAGTAGCAACTGCTTTGAATTCAGATAATATTTGACCCCATCCGTTTCGAATAATGTTCAAATCGGATATCAAGTTGTTGAGATTTCGAATTTCAACGTCAATAGTCATGTTTTTGGCTTCAAGAATGATACTTCTTTCATTTATAGCGATAAGAACCTTTCATCAATTCGAAGACATCAGGACGCATTCAAATTGGTGCATAGCTTTTAAAACGCCATTTACATCTCTTCGAGCTTCAGCATTTAAATATATATCACATAAGGCTCCTAATGATGTTCAAAGACGTCATTGGTATAGAAATTCATCAAAAACTAGACTTTGTCACTTTCTCTAATAAACAAGTCCACTGTACAACAACGACGACTGGGATGATGGTGACGAAGACCCAAACGATTTCGCGTTTTAATTGAAATTTAATTTTTCCATCTCCCTATGGAGTGGCACAAGAATATATGTACAAAACTCCATGTGGGCCGAATGCAATCGATATGTAGGTTGAAACGTGATGTTGATGTCTCTTGGTCTCGATGGAATTTCTTTTAAAAAAAATCACCTCTTAGTCTTGCGCCTCCTCTGCTCAGACTCACATAGATACAAGTCTCATGAAGTAAAGTGCATTTAGTTGGCCATCAGTCAAACAATTTGTGATGGCAATTGGTCTGCAGAACTAGACGTTATTAGAAAGTTGTGTGGCAATGTCTTGATTTATTTTTGTCTATAACACACGAGAAAACATGCTTCAACCTATCTACCTTACCTACATACCTTGTCTGTAGAGTCTAACTCCCCTTGTCTCTCCCTTATCTCTGAATGAATTGAGTTTCCTTTTTGATTAGAATCTCACACTTTGTCCTGATTTATTGGCCAAGATAAAAAGACTGGGGTTAATGCTTGAGCTTGGTTCTTGTGAGTCTTCGATTTTTTGATCTTGCATTCATCATGTTGACAACGTTGTGTGTTAAGACTAAATTACAATTTAATAACATGGTTGGAATTTTTTCCTGTTTTCAATTTATTTTTGAGCTGCATGTCCTTCCCTTATAAATTACACAGATATAGGCACGCATGAAACCGCCAAAGGACTTCGTCTGTAATTTACATGGAACAAAAAGAAACAAGTGGTTCTTTTTCGTTTTTGGGAAAGCTTCAGATGAAGAGGGAAAGAACAGAAGAAGCCTGATGCAACGAAAAAGGATTCCCGGTTTCTTAAAGGATCGCACGTAATTGGAGGCGGTCGTAAACACGTCGTAAATTTTTTCCAGCCTGTGTCTTCGTTATCGTAATTAAGGATTCAACTCTGAGCCGAGTGCCTTTCTATCTAAATATACCTGATACGATACTATACCAAGAGAGAGTGTGTTAAGGTAAAGGATGTAACGTAGGGTTGATGTTGCAATGGTTACAAATTATAGGGAATTAAATTACAATCGCTGTTATTTTTTTTTCTTCATCAAAAGGTAAGTTATAATCCTGTATCTTGAAGAAATAGTAGGTATAGTGTGTGGATGATTTAAGGTTTGCAAAATAAGCTGAGATAAGGGATGACATTATAAAATGTTGATGAGAAAAAGAGTAACATTTTTTATGAAAGGTGATTTAATGATAAAGTATACGTTGTTAAATCGAACAAATAATAGCGGTATAAATTTGAAATTACAATTTTATTAATCTTTTGGACATTTGGGAATTTATATTGGAAGGAGTTATCAATTTTGTTGTTCCTATTAAAATTGTAAATGGGAGCTGGCATTGTTCATTTTAATTTAAGACTAATAAAGAAGATTGTAAGAAAAATTAAACAGTTCTCTTAGTTTATGTTTATTATTATTTAATAAAATATAGGAGGATAAGGAATTATTAGGATTTACTTACTTACTTAAGGTGGCGCTACAGTCCTGTGTGAACTAGGGCCTCACCCAACAAACTTCTCCATCTAGCTCGGTCCCTAGCTAGATGTCTCCAGTTTCGCGCTCCAAGTTGGGTGAGGTCACCTTCCACTTGTGCGCGCCACCTGATCCGCGGTCTTCCTCTACTGCGCTGTCCTGTGGGTGCGGATTCGAAGACTTTCCGGGCCGGAGCATTGGTTTCCATGCGCTCTACGTGACCCAGCCATCTTAGTCGTTGGACTTTTACTCTTCTTGCTAAATCTACGTCGCTGTACAGCCCGTACAGTTCGTCGTTCAATCTTCTCCTCCACTCCCCTTCGATGCATACGGGACCGTAGATCACACGAAGAACTTTTCTCTCGAAGCGACCCAAGGTGCTTTCATCCGCTTTTGTCATGGTCCATGCTTCTGCACCGTATAGCAGGACGGGGATGATAAGGGTCTTATATAGCAACACTTTGGTCCCTCGAGAGAGGACATTACTACTCAATTGCTTTCTAAGTCCAAAGAAACAGCGGTTAGCAAGAGTTATTCTGCGTTTGATCTCAGCGCTGGTGTTGTTTTCTGCGTTTACAGCGGAGCCTAGGTAGACGAAGTCCTTGACTACCTCAAAGGTACGTCTGTCGATTGTGACGTTTTGACCAAAACGTCGGTGTTGTATGTCCTTTCTAGACGACAGCATGTACTTTGTTTTGCCCTCATTAACCGTTAAACCCATTTTTGCCGCCTCTGCCTCAATACTCACAAAAGCCCCATTGACATCACGCTGAGTTCTTCCGATTATGTCAATGTCATCAGCATATGCCAGTAATTGGACAGACTTTTGAAAGATAGTGCCTCTAGTGTTGACGTGTGAGCTCTGCACTATTCTTTCAAGCACGATGTTAAAAAAATCGCATGACAGCGCATCACCTTGTCTAAAACCTTTTTTGACATCAAAAGGTTCTGTTAAGTTGTTTCCAACCTTTATGGAGCAGCGTGAATTCTCCATGGTCATCCTGTACAAACGGACGAGTTTGGCAGGGATGCCAAAACTAGACATGGCTCTATACAGCTCGTCCCTGTAGATGCTGTCATATGCGGCCTTGAAATCGATGAAAAGATGGTGGGTGTCGATTTGGTGCTCTTGAGTTTTTTCCAGGATCTGCCGTAATGTGAATATTTGATCAACTGTGGACTTTCCTGGTCTTAAACCACACTGATAAGGACCTATCAGGTTGTTGACGATGGGCTTTAGACGTTCACATATTATGGCAGAGAAGATTTTATAGGCGATGTTAAGTAGACTTATTCCTCTATAGTTGGTGCAGTTTAGAGGGTCTCCTTTTTTCAGGATCGGGCAAACAATACTGAGGTTTCATTCATCGGGCATGTTTTCTTCCGACCATATCTTACAGATAAGTTGGTGCATGCTCCTAACCAACTTATCTCCAGCTGCTTTAAAGAGCTCGGCATTCAAGCCATCTGCTCCAGCGGCTTTATTAGACTTCAACTTAGATATGGCAATCTTTACTTCGTCTAAGTCGGGAGGACGGGATTGTTGGCTTTTGTCGTCTATATCGAATGGGTCATCCTGCCTGACAGCGGGATTCAGTTCTTCGTCGCCGTTATACAGTCTGCAGAAGTGGTCCTTCCATATCCTCAGCATTGACTGCGGTTCCACTATGATGTTTCCACTTTCGTCTTTGCAGCCTTCGGTTCTAGGTTTATGTACCTGTGAATTTCGTTTCACCTGTTCATAAAACTTTCGAACCTCATTCCTGCTTTTATACCTCTCAACATCTTCGACCGCACGCTTCTCATGCCCTCTCTTTTTCCTTCTGAAAAGTCGGCGTTCCTCTCGCCTCTTCTGCTCATAGAGCTCACGAGCAGCTCTCGTCCTTTTATGCAGCGCCGCTTTGCGTGCCTGTTGTTTGGCTGCATTTGCCTGCCGACATTCCTCATCAAACCAGGGGTTCTTTGTTGGTGGCTGTTTGAAACCCAGCACATCAGAGGCGGCTTCTCTGATTGCATCTTGGCAATGTTGCCACTGGTTTTCGATACATTGTGTTGGCGGCAGAGAACTTCGAGAGAGGTTACTTGTCACTCGGTCGGAAAAGGATTTGGCGATCTCTGGCGATTGTAGCCGTTCGACGTTGTATCTTCTCCCAGCACCTCCCTGTTTTGCCTTGGGTCTGGAAATCCGAAGTGCTACCCTGGCTACAGCGAGGTAGTGGTCCGAGTCGATGTTAGCTCCTCGGAAAGTTCGTACATCCATAATGCTGGAAGCGTGTCTGGCGTCGATCGCAATATGGTCAATCTGGTTGACGGTAGATTGATCTACCATGACGTTTCGCCCCGCAGCAAAATCTATGAGCCTGAATCCATTATCGGAAGTGTTGTCGTGCAGGCTGTTTTTCCCGATTATTCCACCAAAGATGTCTTCCCTTCCTAGCTTGGCATTAAAATCGCCCAGGACTATTTTAATATCGTAGCTAGGGCACTGCTCATATGTTTTGTCTAAGAGCTCGAAGAACATATCTTTGGTGTTGTCGTCTTTCTCTTCTGTGGGGGCGTGCGCGCATATCAGGCTAATGTTGCCGAATTTAGCCTTGATGCGTATGGTCATGAGGCGCTCATTGATGCACCTATAGCTCAAGACTTCTTGCCTAAGTCTGGCTCCAATGACGAATCCGCATCCAAATAAGCGCTGTTGGTTTTCGTGGTAGCAGTCACCATAGTAAATATCGCAGTTTTTCATCCTCTTTTTGCCCGGCCCATCCCATCGTATTTCCTGGATGGCGGTGATATCTGCTTTATATCGTTCTAGGGCCTCCACTAATTCTTCGGCCGCACGTGGTCTGTTAAGGGACCTAACATTCCACGTGCATATCCGAAGTTCGTTGTCCTTTATTCGTTTGCGTTGGTTGTCAACAGTAAATCCGTCCGTATCCGAGGCTTGTTGGTGCTTCGCAACTTTGAAAGCTTTTACGTGGCCAGGAAGTCACCCCGACGCACAACCTCCAACCTGGAGGGCCAGATCCTAAGTATAACTCCAAGGATGGGGAGCCGGATAAAACCGCTCCTTACAGGCCTGGGCTCCGAATAAGTCGAAGAAGCCCTATAAGGTGTTCACTAAGTAGTTCAACCTTACTGGAACTGTAGACGCCACCGTTGATTCCATCTCGGGAATTCCTCCGCTGCCGTCTGGATAAGGAGAGGTGCCTTAGTGTAAACACCTCTCCCCACCTCTCTCGTTTGCTGCCCCCAACAACTTTCCACTGGGGTTGGAACCCAATCTCCAGTTGAGGTACTAGGCACCCGATGTTCACCACGTGGAGGTGAGAGTAGGAGTTGATAGACAGAGGTTGGTTTTAACAAAAAACCTATGGACGCTTGTGTCCTCTTGAATGCACATGTCTACCATTTGAACATCTTATTATTAGGATTTAAGAACTAATTAAATAATTTGTAATTAATTAGTTAAGAAATTTACAACATCAGCTGTTTAACGATGTTTTAATGTCAATTTAGCTGTTGTAAGAATAAAATACATTTTAATTTTTTAAACATGAGGATTTAGGGACAAAATTTCCACAAAAATTAAGGGAACAAGAAATAAATCAAATTTATGGGAGTTTTCACAAGTTACTTGGAGAAAAATGATCATGCAGCAAAGTTTTAATCTTCCTATAGGAAGCTATTGTAATGGGTCTGATATGTCTAATTGAAAAATTTTACATTCTCAATGTTTTATGAATGAGTAAAGATGTCGTCTGCAAATATATTTTGTTGAATGATAATGTTTTTTTACTATAGTAATTTTAGAAAAAGTGAACATTTTGGTTGAACTCAAATATCTCACCAACTAATAACGTTTGGCAGTAAGTACGTTTTGAAAAATTCAATCAATCGCTTTATGAATAAAAACATTAAAGAAATATTTGTTTCATGCAAATATTGACCTTGACTGCTCCTCAAATGGTCTATCCGCTTAGTTCAATTTTAGCATACTCTTTCCAACATTTCTGGTATCTCACGAATAAATGCTTCAATGTTGTCTTCCAATGTGTTAATTGAAGCGGGTTTGTCTGTATAGACATGAGCTTTAACATAGCCCAACAAAGAATAGTATAAAGGTCTTAAGTCGCACGATCTAGGCGGATAATTGACCGGCCCCGAATCTGAAATAAAATGTTCACCGAACTCCCCTCTCAAAAAGTTGAACGTGCTGCATGGCATGTGTTAGCTTCTTGTAAAAATCGCATGTCATAAAAGTCAGGATCTTGCATCTTGGGCAAAAAAAAGTTGGAAATCTTCTCACGTTAGCGCTTACCATTCACAGTAACGTAACGATTTGAAGAAGAACGGTCCAATGATGCCACCAGCCTATAAGCCGCACTGGTAGCTTTTGCAATGCTTTTGGCTGATATAAACTCCAAAATCAACAAATCTGTTTATTTATGAACCCATTAAACCAAAAATGAGCTTCGTCACTGAACACAATTAAATGGAAGAAGCGCGCTATATGCTTTATATACTTTATATACCAAACTGAAGATGTTCGACAGTGAATAAAAACACGAAACGTGCGTCAGCTGTTTTAAGCAGTATTGAAAAAAAGATAATAGCTAAGAAATCACCCTTTAGAAAGGAAATCATTCATGAAAATGTGGAAAAGTTCCAGATACAAAACCGATCTCGTTAAATTTAAATTGTATTGAATTCTTCGAATTTTAGAGCTTCTAATCCATTTACCTGTTTTTGTTAGGACAGTATTCATGATCATTGAATTCTGACCTTTCATGGTTCAAATGGGACTACAAACTAGCGTGAAATGAGATGTAAATTCTATGAAGCCTCTTGTCTTGCATCAAGGAAATTAAACACCTACTTATTTTTGATAATGTAAGGTATTCCTGTGGGTGTTTCACTTAAGCGTTTTTGCTAAAAATGCTGCAAAATTCATGGATTTTCTGAAATATTGCGAGAAGTGTTTCTCCCGCTCAGATCTAATTATTATCTTTGAAATTTATTTATGTGCGTCCAGAGTTTGAATTCAGCTACCAACTCTGGGCTAGTGATATATAGTAACTTAATTTGAAGAAGACTTTTCTAATATGTTTCGATGGCTTTTATTCAAATCCGGATATGAAATTATTCTTTCACATTTTAAAGCTTTGCCTTTTAAATATTTCGTAAAATTTGACGTTTTTGACATTTTAAAATATTTTGCCATTTTTTAAAATATAAGCTTATTCTTCCGAATTTCGACTTAATCGTCTAATTAGTAGAATTTCTCTACAGAATACATCAATTTTTCAATTCTTAAAATTAAAAGAACCAAAGAGAAATGTTTGGCAGTAGGGGAAAGCCACCTGGGACGGTCTCAATAATTTCTTCAGGATTTTTAACTGGTCATTATGCTTCCCCGGTAGTGACGTAGGCTCCAGAGCAGATGGGGTTAAAAGTATTAAACCTAAGACTAAATCATGGTTCCATTCGAGCTGCAAAGAGGTTATCAAGGAGAAAGAGGTGAGCTTTCGGTGTTTTAGAGCCAACCCAACTAAGGAAACCGGAAAAGGTTTAAGCAAGCTAGGAAGGCCTGCAACGCCCATATTCAAAGGACCAAATTTTTGCATGACCAAAAGTTACGGCAAAACATACTACAATGTCATAAGGGCAGTATACATTTTTGGTCATTTGTAAAAACATGAGGTATTCTTCCTCTTCCTCGGTTTCTACGCTCGTTGTCAATGACACTTTATTTGTTAGCTGTTTAGAGAAAGCTTATCTCTTTGCTAGGTAGTTCGGCGCCAATTCTATGCTGCCAGTAAGTGTTTTGACTCCACCTGTACTCGAGCAAGTTAGTGGTTCTATGGGACCAATCTTTTTTCGCACTCGTACTGTGACAAGAGTCCTTAGAGATCTAAACACACATAAATCCACTGGTCCAGACGGTATTCCCGCTATTGTTCCAAAGAGGTATTCTTCAACGCTGGAAAAACTACTGCGTAAGGTTTTTCATCTGTACTACTTCTCAGGTCTCTTTTCGAGAAGATGGAAAACAGCATTTGCCCAGCCCATTCCCAAAAAAGGCGAATCTTTCTCAACCTCTAATAACCGACCAATTGCACCTACTTCCCCTCTTTCCAAGGTCATTTAAAAGCTGACTAATTATCAGCTCAAGAAATATCTTGGAGATCGAAAGCTTCTTAATAACCGTCAGTATGGCTTTCGAAGCAATAGGACCACTGGTGATCTTACGATTAATCTCACAGAACAGTGGAACAAATCTTTACATCGTTTTGGAAAAAGTAAGATTATTGCACCAGATATTTCAAAAGGATTTGATAGGGTTTGGCATCAGGCTCTCTTATCGAAAATACGTGATTTCGGTTTTCATGAATCCCGCCTTCATTGGATTAGTAATTACCTTTAGAATCGTTTAAAACAAGTTGTATTGGATAGATTCAAGTCTGAAAATCATAAAATAAATGCTGGTGTGCCACAGGGCTCTGTTTTATCTCCAACACTCTTATTCATTTTTATTATGATGATCTCCTGTCTCCAACTTCTAATCAAATACATTGTTTCGCTGACGATAGTACTCTCAGTTTTTTATATTCGTTTTTAGATTCACATTCCTTTTCTTCGGATGTGAAACTGCAACGAAAAAATATGATAAGCTCGTTAAATTCCGACCTAAATAGCATTGTACAACAGGAATTAAAAATTGTTTCGAAAACCCGATGCTGTCTTGTATCGTTAAAGAGAGATAAACCCTCCTCACCACTATCCACGAGTGGCACTTGTATCAACGTAACTGAAAATCTAGACATCCTTGGAATGTGCATCAGCAACCACCTTTTGTGGAACGATCACATTCACTATGCCGCAAGATGCTTAGGGTTTTTGAGGCGATGCGAGACATTTTTCCCTCTTTCTGATCTGGCTACAATCTACTAAACGTATATACATACGAGTACATACGTCTGAAACTTGAATATATCTCTCATATCTGGGCTGGTGAACCAGTAACTTATTTAAGCCTCTTGTACAGTATTCAACGAAGAGCTTTTAAATTGATTGGTGACATGAACAGCATGAGCTCCATTACGTCACTCGAATATCGTCATAAAGTTTCTTATCTCATGTTATTTTCCCTAGTTTTTTTTTTGCTAGTGAAATAGCCAGTTGAATTCCTCCCCTTAAACAATTTAACCGTAATACCCGCTCTTGTAGGAATAATCATCAGTTTACCCTTGAGCCCAACTTTGGGCGTACTATGAAGTGCAGAGATTCATTCTTTCCCTATTATTGCAATGTTCAGGAAATACAAATCAATGTACACCAATACCTCCTATCCAACCCTCTTTTCCTAATGCTCACACTGTGTCTTGGCATATTTAAGGTATACAAAACCCTTTAAGTGTTCGAAAGTTATCAAAAATCATTCGACAATGTTTAAGAACGCCAATGAAATCAATCTGAATCAGTTAGCAGTTGGCAGTTTAAGCAGTTCGCGGCATTCAGACACTGGCAATCTTTTGATCACAAAATGCAGCATTATGATTGCAATCCAAAAGTAAAACAACTTCATTAGTTACACATGCAGAAGTCATCATCGTCGTCATATCGTTGTGGCTGCCGGCTGTCATCATTGGCAGCTTGGCATTAACAGCAGCACCAACTAACAGCACCATCACTTCCATCGAATGCGGACGTAAACGTGAACGCAGACGCAAACTCATAAATGCAGACTGACCACGTCAAACAAGTCAACCAGACAGACCAGCCACAGTCACAGAGGCAGAGCTTCAGATAGAGCCTGCTCAAACTCAAGCCTCAAGTGCGATGACGATGACGACGACGCGACGCGACGATATGATGCGATGTCGGTAAAAATGAAACGAACAAAAAACTCGGTTTTACGCAAAAATTCCACGCTGCCGTTTCACTTGGAATTGCACGCTCGTTGATTGAGTGTTAACTATCTATCTAGCCACAGAGAGGGCCTAGCTTCTTCTGGATCTTTGTCGATGCGATGGATAGGATGGATATTGTAAACTCAACTCTCAAGTCTGACAACGGCAAGAAAAGAATATGCCTATACCTATCAACATTGTCTGCGTTCTGATGCTGATCGCTTCACAGCTTTCAAGTGCCGCAAAGACACTACTCGTATTAATACAGGTATGCACCATGAAAGGCTCCTTATTCATTCAATGGATTTCCATTTTCTTCTTCATTTGAATTTGCGGTGTGTGTGCTATTGCTCTTGACTATGTTGCAGCTTGCAAATATTGCGGCTTATTCTCAAGGCGTCAATCAGTATAACCCGCTTATAGTAAATGTTTCTTATGGCTTTTGTATAGCAAAGGCAAAACCACCATACCGACTAGCGACGCCCGCGACGAAGACCGACGATTGACGGACGCTAGAACTAATTATTACCTGGAAATTTATTGCTTCTGGCAGACAGAGCCAGAGGCCTGGATGCTCATCCAGAGAATAAGAAGAACAAGACAAAATATTGCAACAATGGAATCTCTATTATTTTGTAATTGAATTCTAGGCGCGAAATTCCTGATGTTTATGTATCCATAAGATAGTTACAAAATATATCGCTTTTTTATGTACTGCTTAGTGCTCTGCCCATGATGATGAATGCCTTGAGTTTTCTTCGAAGCATTTTGAGAGGGTTTTTTCTTTATTTTTCTATATAGCTACGCCTCGAGATCCTGGATAGCATTTTGTTGCATTATGATACGGGTCTGCGGGCATATGTAAGTTTGGAATGTGCGTTTACGCGTAAATTGACAAGAGTGTCAAAGTGCTGTTTGTATTTTTTGTTTGTTGTTCTTAATGAGGTAGGTTCTCTTCTTTGGAATAAGGAAGAATTTTAAATACTTTAAGGCCATGGCCTAATGTAGTCAGGCATAAATTCTGAGAAGTTTTTTTTCTTTTCCACGGGTTTTTCCTTATTCATGGTTGAATTTCAAATATTTTATAGGAAATTAATGAAGATAGAATACGAATACGTGACTGAGATATCACGAAGATCCTGTCAAGTAAACTATGCACATAATTGCAATTGAATGAAAAATTATAGGAATTTTCTAATGAATGCAAATGATCGTTTTCTTGGAACAGCTTGAATGTTAATTTGACATTTTTGAAAAATAAGAAGAATAAGGAAGTGGAAAACAAATAAACAAATTAATGTGAAAGAACTAGAACTGGAAATTACCTCTTTACTCAAGACTCTTTTATTAAGATAAACGCTCAAAAAGACCATTCAAAGACACAAGCACTGACTACTAACAGAATTAATGAATAGAAAACGTTGTCATAAAAGCTTTTAATATCTTTGCGGCCAGTTCACTTTATCAATAAAGCTCACCGACTATTATAGTGTCATTCGAAGCTGATGAACTGAAGCCACGTTTGTTAAACAGCATAATAGACATATTTATCGAGAGGAAAGCTACAACCAAAAACATATCCACCATTTTCAAAGAGTTAAAACTGCTAAGACAGTGCCAGAGAAATATACGCTTACTCAGCGAAGTCAATACGGTAGTGTTTATAGTTAAGCTGCTTCATCCGAGTCCAACCGAAGCAGATGTTTTATTTTCTTTTTTATAATAAACACACACTCAAGAGGATATTACTACCCTTATTATGCAGAGGCACAGTGTGAGCACTAGAAAGAGGAGAGAGCGTTTAAAAGAAGATAACGGTGCACATTGGTTTAGAATTCCTGAATTTTCCAATGACTAGGAAAAAGAGACTGTTTTAAGGCATTCCACATTCGCGTAGTACGGCTTAAGAACGAATGTCTGTCTTTGACAGTATAGCATTCTAAGAAGAGCGAGTATTACGGTTGAACTTTTGGGGAGAAATGCAGCTAACTATTTCATTAGACTATAAACAGTTAACATAAGGGTAAAAAAGGTTCAGACAACAAACCTTACGACAATGTTTAAACGAAGTAAATGAATTTATGATGATATTATCACCTATCAATTTAAATGCTCCATGTTCAATACTATCCAAGAGGCTTAAGTAAGTTGCAGGAGCACCAGCCCAGAGATGGGAGTTATACTCAAGCTTTGGACGTATGTAAGTCTTGTAGATAACAGCCAGATCAGAAGGGGTGGCATTGTTCTTGCATCCTAAGGAAACCCAAACACATTGCGGTATTTTTGGCGACATCGCGTATGTGATCATTCCAAAAGAGGTGGTTGGTGACACACATACCGACAACATCAAGGTGTTCAGTCTCATTGATATCCATCCATGGATAATGGCAAAGGGGTTATATCACGCTTTAACGATACAAGACAACGATTTTTTAATCCCCATTGAACAATGCTGTTTAGGTCGGAATTTAATGAGCTTATCATATTTTTTCGTTGCAGTTCCACACCCGAAGAAAAGGGATGTGAGTCTGAAAACGAATATGAAAAGCTAAGAGTACTATCGTCAGCGAAACAGTGTATTGGATAAGAAGTTGCAGACAAGAGATAATTATAATAAAAATTAATAAGAGTAATGGAGATAAAACATAGCCCTGGGGCACTCCAGCATTTTCAGACTTGAATTCATCCAATACAACTTGTTTTAAACGATCCCAAAGGTAATTACAAATCCAATGACGCAGGGATTCATGAAAACCGAAAGCACGCATTTGCGATAAGATAGCCTGATGCTAGACCCTATCAAATGCTGCTGAAATATCAAGTCCAAAAATCTTACTTTCTCCAAAGCGATGTAAGGATTTGCTCCACTGTTCGGTGAAATGAAAAATGAGCACCTATTGCTTTGAAAGCCGTACTGACAGTCATTAAGAATTTTTCGATCTGCAAGATATTTCTGAGCTGATAATTAGAGGGTGAGGAAGATTCGCCTTTTTTGGGAATGGTTTTGCATCCTCTCGGAACGAGATCTGAGGACTAGTACCGATGAAAAAGCTTAGGCAGTGTTCCAGCGTTGAAAAACACCTCTTCAAAATAATAGCTGGGATACCATCCGGAAAACCGGATTTATGTGGGTTTAGTTATTCATAGAATAACTAATTTACTACAGGCGGAGTCATAACACTCACTGGCAGTGTTAAATTAGCGGCGAACTGTCTAGCGAAGAGGTTAGCTTTCTCGAGAGATCTGACAAATGGAGTGTCATTGACAACTTGCGTAGAAAACGAGGAAGAAGAAGAATTTCTCATGTTTTTTACGAATGACCACAAATTTGTACTGCCTTTGTGACATTGCAGTATTTTTTGCCGCAATTTTTGGTGATGTAAAAATTTGGTCCGTCAAATATGGGCGTTGCAGGCCTTCCTGGCTTGCTTGAATTTATTCCGGTTTTCCTCAGTTGGATTAGCTTTAAAACAACGGAAACTTACGTTCTTAACCCTGATAACCTCTTTACAGCTCGCATAGAACCATGCGTTTTCCTTATTTCTGATGCTTTTAACCCTATTCGGAGTAAAAGTTCATTCCCAGGAGATTCAAACTTGTGATCATATCAGCGCTGGCGTCAACGTCACTATCGAAGAAGAATAGTGACCAGGTAAAGATTCTAAAATAATTGTCGAGACCGTCGCAGTTGGTTTTCTCGTATTGCCAAACGGCTCTCTTAGGAGCTCTTTCTTTAACTGGAGAGTTTTGACACGAGAAATTTGCTCATATGACATAATGGTCAGATGTGCCTAGAGTAGATAGAACACTAATAGTGTACTTATCAGGGTCAGAGGTAAGAAACAAGTCAAGAGTGTTTTCTGCTTGACCTACCACATACGATATTCGAGTGGGCTCGTTGACCAGCTGAGTTAGGTGGTTCAACTCAGCGAAGATCTCAGCACACACTATTTCTGGTGTTTTCTGGCCCGATCGTTGAAGTAATGAAGAATTGTGTACATTGAAATCGCCCGTAACAACGATTTCTGTGCGAGGATAGGACGAAACAATTCTTTGGATGGAAGCATCAAATTCACGAAAAGTTGATACTCTGTCTAAATTTGGGCTTCGATAAAGGAAACAATAGTGAATGATTTGCTTATTTACGGAGAATTTAAACCACATGAAATTAAAGTAAGAATTGGTGCAAAAGCCATATTGTGGTAAGAGCTGATAAGCAACATCATTCCTAATGTATATGTTAAGGGGAATGGTGGAAAAATAATAAAGGTGCCAAGCTATGCCCATCAAAACAAAATTCAGCAGGATCGGAATCCTCAACTACTTGGGTTTCACTTAGTGCCAAAACAGCTATGCCAAAAAAAAAATCGCCCAACGAATATTACAATAATCTACTCTGAATTGTCCAGTTATTTCAAAATTAAAAAATGTTTAAAACCAATATAGATACAATTGAGAATAAAATTCACTGAATTGAAACAGAATAATTGTCCATATCCTGATCTGCTTTTGCAACTTGTTGGGTTAAGAGAAGTCTTTAAGCGAATATCGGACGCTAAGAATGGATCAGAAAATAAATCTGCTAGTTTTTGGTCTTAAACAAACTCAGTTAAAGCTAAAGAGCTCAAAAGAGAAGTCTAAATTATTTTTTTTAAGGTCTTTATCTACATATAGAATCAAATAATCAAAACTTTTATCTAGGGAAGCGTCACAAAAAAGATACGAATCTTAGTCACGGTTAAATTTGAGTTGCAAACAGTTTATCAAGTAATCTGAGGCTTATTATATGATGGAATTGATGGGATTAATTAAGGATATTCCGAGCCATTTTTTGAAAAGTTGTGCTTCTACTCTTCTAGGCTAGTTACGAAATGTTGGAAAATTGCATTTTGCGAATTTTCTTTTCCTAAAGTTATTGACCAACTTCAAATCCGCTGATAAATGATCAGCTTATGAAATACCTTACAAAAACGAAAGCTTTTTAAAGACCGCGAGTACACGTTCTAGAGCACTAGGTTCTTCGATAATCTCATGGATCGTCTACCAATCAGTTTAGTAAATACGTTTATTTTGGGACGGAGTAAGATAATTGGAGTTGACATTTTACTCTCTCACATCAAAAATGTTTGCTTATATTAATACAAATAATGACGAGTGTCGGAGACAAGACAACCGTGAAGACATTCAATACTTCTTGTATTGATAACTAACAAAATGATTTCTAGAGGGCTTACAAATGGAATGATGATTTAAAAGAAATGAAATATTTTAAAAATATAAGTTTGAAAGCTCCAAGCCCACGTGTTTTACTTTCTTTATAAAGAACTCTGAACACCGACGTCTCCACTTCAGCCTTGTACAAAAAAGCTTCACAATTTACCTTCAACTTCGTGTTATAAATAATTATAGAAACATAATATCTTAATTACATTAATAAATTACATGCATGAAACAAGAATTCTATGTGCACTGAGTTGTTATGTTTAATATTTTGAATATTTGATGCAATTTCTTTGTCAAAAAGGTAAAGAGAGCAGCACAGTTGTAACATCTAAAGATGTAGAATTCCAAAAGTATTCAAAGACCTTGATGTGCATAGAATTTACTTTTTGTTTCCTTTCAAACTTAAACAAAGAGATAAAAACTACAGGGTACAAAGTTGGTCACTGAACTTAAGTGTTTTCATGTAAAACTAAAATAAAAAGAGACAAATTTTGTTTTCTTAAGGAAAATGCAATTCAAAGTGTGCATAAACACCTTCTGGGTGCCGTCTTCTTTTCTATGACGATGTTCATATAGTTTTTTCAGAGCAGTCATATTTCGTTTTTCCTGAGAATTTTACTTTGACTTCCTTAAGGGGGGAGCAACATCAGCAACACAGATATACTCGTACCTTAGTTGAATTCCTTTTTGAAAAGCGAATAGTAGAGTTCTTTTTGTTGCGCCCGCCCCTATTATACTTAAAATAATCTCAATGCCCATTATCATCGTTATCTCTTTGTGCTTATACGAGTTTATTCCCTCTGCACTTTTTTGTGACGAAAAGATTCATATAAAGCTTTCAAAAGATATAGAAATATCTTTTTGTAATTCAAGGAAAATCCATGAGATTTGAAGAAAACAAAGTGGAAAATCTTTAACGATGTCATCGTCGTTTTAATTTGAAGTGCTTATAGTTTTGTTTGACTCTTTCTTTTTGTTTCTGTTATTCAGAGGCATCAGTAAACTTCAAAGTGAAGAATTATATTAAGTCCTAAATAATAATCTCTTAATTGAGATTTAAATAGATTAACTAAATTTGATCTTGAAAATGTATGTAAACAAAATTTGAAATCACCTTGAGGAAAATTAGACAAAGACATTAACATTGCAGAAGAGTAAAGTTCTCGAGATTTAATGAATAAAAAAACTTTCAAAAAAAACAAGATACAAAAGTTTGAGTAGTGTGTCCATGTTAAAAAGTCTTTTCAGAGTAAATCGTTCCGTCTTTTTTAAGGTTTTTTACTCAAACTTTCGAAGTAAATGTTTTTTGATATTTTTAGACATTTTAAAGTTGAAAAAAATTAGGTGAGCTCTGATAACTTCACATTCGTGCTTATCTGTTGATATTTTTAAAAGTAAAAAACAAACAAAAATACCAATAACAAGATTTATTTTTGAGATATTAGAGTCCAACTGTCATTTTTAGAAATATTCAATAGTTTCTAAAAATTCTACCAAATTAATTTGAAGTCCCCGTTGCATTATAGTTAGTACAATGGACTGTTGGGACCACAATATAGTGTCAGTTAATTCCAGTGACCCTAGTATGTTCCCTAAAATCAAGAAGATAGTCAGGAAAAAGAACGATAAAGACCTTCCGTGTCTGAAGCTCCAAATAACTGAAGAGAACAGGCACGTACTCAGGACAGCGCAAAAAGATCCAGAAGAAGCCAGCTTTGACGATGACTTTTACATAATTAAAGATCCGAGGGAAAAAGTAGAGGCGGTGGGTGCTGCTTTCCAGCAAGTGTACAAGGTGAATGTTAGCATTCGCCCCAACCATGACCTGGAAAACAGAGCTTACTTAATCACTTTTACCTTCGAAATGATATGACACAATGGCGATCTGAGAACCTCGGTTTCTTGTGGTTCGATGACAATTCCTTGGCAAATGCCATAATCGCCGAGCAAACGGGACCAAGTCTCTTGTTAGTGACGAAGGTGAGCTTCAGCTCATCTTTAATTCAATAAAAAACAAAAAGTCAGCAGGCGTCGATGGTATATCAAACGTTGTACTAAGACATTTACCGATGAAAGCAATTTACATTTACACCACGCTCTTCAATAATGCACTGAATAATGCATATTATCCAGTGCACTGCAAGACCGCTGTGGTTCATCCTCTCCCGAAAAAGGGAAAGGATAACTCCAAACCGTCAAATATTCGGTCAATAAGTCTTCCTCCGAGCACCGGACAACAAAATAATTCCGGATAAACAGTTCGGGTTAAAGGCGGGTCATCACACAATTCACACTGCGTCTAAACTCATCTCTGATATCCAATGGAACAAAGCAAAACAACAATGCACAGGTGCTGTTCTGGTTGATTTGGAAAAGGCCTTTGACACAGTTTGGTTTAAGGGTCTTTTCCTAAAAGTGAGCAGGCTTGGCATAAGCAAGACATTGTTGAATATACTTTATGATATGCTTAACGGTAGAAAGTTTGTTGTCAAAAGTGGCAATGTAACTTCTACCACAACATTCTCAATTAAAAATGGTCTTCAACAGGGAGCGGTGAATTCGCCGATTCACTTCATCATTTACACCAGCGATCTGATAGGTAGTCTTGCGAACGGCGAAGATCTAATTGCGTACACAACGGCCCGAAAGGTTGAGGTCAATAGAATTCTCTTGTAGCGTGATTTCGACAAGATTTAGCGATATTTCGACGACTGGAAACTGAAAATAAATGTCCAAAATTCGGAGACAATTCTGGTCATCGTGGATCTTCACGGGCAGCGATTAGCGAGCAAAAGTGTAGTGAAGTACCTCGGTATCTGGTTAGATCAGTATTTATATTTCGACAGACATATAAATGCTGCTCTGACCAGGGCTAGAGGAGCCTTCACTCTGGCTGTTTTACCCAGAGTGAAGGTAATTTGCTATACATGGCCCTCATACGGCCGATGATCGTTTATGGTTGTCCTGGTTCAACGTTGCCCCTTCCCAGATGGAGAGGTTTCCGGTGTTCGAGCGGCAGTGGGGCATTACTATTCCAACGAGGTCCAGTACAAGGGGTCTCGAATCAACAGAATTGACAATTTCGTGATAAAACTCGTAGGAGATCAAATTGCAAGAGCTATGTCTTGGACTAACAATTTAATTTTCGGGGCGTTCTATCCGAACGACGAGTATTTTGAAAGTGCACGCTTGAGCGGTTTCATTCCACCAGAGGCATTTCTCTTTTTAGATAGATGCGGTCTGATACAGCTCCGCTGATCTATCACGTCAGACGACGAACCGTTGATAAGTTACTCCTTTAATACGCATTTGTCAATGTTGTGCTCTTGTTTTTTTTTTATAGATCGTATGTTGTTGAAAAATAAGTTCAAAGCTAACAGTTAAATCCACTCCTTTTTTATTTTTAAGCGTGCGATTTTGGTAATTCTTATTTAATAAGTGATAACATCCGGAACTTGCTGGTGAAATATCAGGCATTCATTTTCAGTCTTTTCACTTTAACATAATTTTAGCGACGATTTCAAGGGGATTCAGAATTGATGCTGCTAAATTTGGGCTAATGTCGAGTTATACCAACCAGATTTTTGATGCTATGTCGATAGAAACAGAATACAAGGCAGTCCATTCCTCGTCGCTTACAAGAACTTAGCCTGTCGCAGATCACACAATGCTGAATTTTGGTTCGTGATTTGGCCCGCATTTTAGAGCATGTGGAAGTTGATCCTAAATTTGGTCGAAAAATCATCCTTAGCTACTCCAAGACAAATGAGGAAATTGGTAGTGGTGTGTACTCAGAAAAGCTTAATCTAAGCATCTCATTCCGCCTACCTAATCATTGTAGCGTCTTTCAAGCTGAAATTTTAGCGATCAAAGAGGATATCTCTGGGTAAGAGAAAACGTGATATCAACTTCTAATATTGTCATCTTCTCTGACAGTCAGGCTACTATTAAATCTTTTGGAGGTGTCTCAACCAAATCTCAAACGGCCCTCGATTTTCTATAGTCTCTTGTGGAGATGGCGTAGCAATTTAACATTCAACTATGTTGCCAGGCCACAGAGACATCACGGGAAATTGTAGAGCAGATGAACTCTCTTAAAATGGAAACCGTCATGCCTATTTTTCCTTAAAGGGAGGAGATAGGTATACCGATAGCTATACAATGTAAACTCATGCTAAAAGAAACAGCTTTTGCGATAGCAAATTCTAGGTGGCACAATTTACCAACATGCGCAGCCGCACAAAACTCATATGGCCTTAACTGAACCTTAAGCGCTCTAAAGTCTTGTTATCTCAAAGCAGACTTTATATTTGTTCCCTAATAGGTGTCCTTACGGGACACTGTCCTATAGGCAGACACGCCATACGACTTGGTGTAGCCTCAAATGACTTCTGCAGGAGCTGTATGGACAGAGGAGAAGAGGGAACAATCTCTCACCTTCTCTGCACTTGCCCTACTCTTTCACTATAAGATGCAAACTTCTTCTGGGAGACTACTCTTTTGATAATCCCAGTGAACTAAAAAAAAAAAAAAAAAAAAAAAAAGGGTATCAAATATATTCTTCGCTTTATAAAAAGCTTGAAATGGTTCGACTAGTAAGAAGTTATTCTCAAGATTCATCCGGTATCACAATGGGCCTTTTCTTTTGGCCTAAGTGTGTGTATTCTAAACCTGCAGCCACGTTAACCTAACCTAATCTATAGGCCTATTTTTGGATGATTGGGTACGTAAATAAGCAAAATGCGAATTGGATGAAATGGACACCGAAGACGTGGTTTCAACAGGAAGGCGATACGTGCCACACAGCTAAATATACAATCGATATTCTTCGAAAACAGTTTAATGGCATGGTTATCTCGCGCCAAATTAACGAGAATTGACTACCAGGATCTCTGATCTCAATGGCAACACAATCGATGTCATTCAGCCTTATTTATGAGCAAAAGTCAATGTAAACATGACTTTTCCAATACTACCACCCAGCGAAACCGCTGCTGTTATTTAAAAGATGTTGTATTTCACACATTATGTCATTCATAATAGTTAGTGTTTTATTCAACTAGCCTTACAAAAACACAAAAGTTTCAGAAACTTGGCTGCAAGTGAAATTATAAGATCAAATTCGAATTCAGAACACTTAAATCTTTTTGAAAAAGTGTTGTTTTGATTTTAAAAACTGAAGATAAGCTTAATTTTGGTGACCAACTCACATTTTCAATTCTAGTAAATTCATTAACTTAAAATAGAAGTTAATATTCTTTTTAGCGATTCTGTTATTGTTGAAATGTTTTATCTTTTTCTTTAAAGTAAACATTCATGAAAATCATTTTCCCGTGAACTTTTCCAATTATACGCTGCCAATAGAACAAAAGAATTAAGAAACACGTGTATAATGACATTTCGTATTTAAAAAACAAAAAGCAACAACAATTAAAAAGAAGAATTTATGAATTCGTGTAATTCGTTCATCATCATTAGTAAAACAGTCTTATTACCGCTTCTTTCGAAATAAATTAAACGTAGAACCCCTTTTTGCAGTCAAAAAAGTTGTCTATAGGCTTTTCATCTCATAGGTATCTTACGACTTTCGTATAGGTACTTCTAGGAAAATGAAATATGAGCATGAGAATGAACATGAACATGAGCATATAATGAGTGTAATTTTGTTAAAATTAAAATACTTGAACTTAATATGAAACAATTCCCTGTCATATGTGCAATTATCGTCATAATGAAAAGACACCCCTTTTGGTTTTTGGTTTAAACAAAACACAAAGAAGAATTTCTGAGGGGATTTCTTTTGGTTTTTTTTAATATGAAATTACTGCGGTGTGTCCTTTTATACAAAAAGGAAAACTCGGATAGGAATGTGGTTATGACGAGTGATATCTTAAGCGGTATTGGAAATTGAAAATACAACACACGCAGTTCAAAAAAATGCATGTTATCATAATTAACCTCCCATTGGGGGTTATTGTAATCAGTTCGGTTTGTAGAAATGCAAATTTTGACATTTCTCGGCGTCTTAAGATCCCTAGAATCTAAATAAAAGAAGTTTTTTTAGACGTTCATAGCTCAAGAACCAGTAGAGATCTGAGATATCGACTTTTAATAATGCAGACAGGACTCTCACAAAAAATTGAGTGGCTGGTTTTATTTCCAAAGCAATTCAAAAAAATATTAAAATTTTGATTAACCCAAAATATCTCACGAACTCACTGGCGACTTGAACTAAATGTTGTATTATAACGTGATACCAAACAAATATATTTTTAGAAAACAATCCAATTTACAGAAAATAAATGCTTAAATTCAGGAAAAATAGAATTGACAGTTTTCTTACAAAAAATAAAAAAAACAAAAAAGAAGCATTATGTTAGTAAGAATTGGTTTTGGACTCAAATATCTTTTTAAAAATTGGATATATTAATTTAATTTTATAAAAAATATTGTTTTTTACATTCAGTAACATTTTGAGCAAAATGTAATTGACAAATTTTCTTATAAATACATATTAGAAACCTAATCAGAAACTACTGCTACTACTAAAACTTTGTTTAAATTGATTTTCGATTCAAATATTTTTTCAGAAAATGAGATTATGGCTTCAAACTTATTTTATTTTAGCTAGAAGAGTGTGGTCTAAATGTCAATTGCTTCCATCGGTAAATGTCTTAGTACAACGTTGGATATACCATCGACACCTGCTGACTTTTTATTTTTTATTGAATTGAAGATGAGCTGAAGCTTAACCTTCGTCAGTCACTAACAAGGGACTTGCTCCCGTTTGCTCGGCGATTATGACATTTGCCAAGGAATAGTCATTGAACCGCATGAAACCGCGGTTCTCAGATCGCCATTGTGTCATATCATTTCGAAGGTAAAAGCGATTATGTAGGGCTCTGTTTTCCAGGTCATGGTTGGGGTGATTGCTAACATTCACCTTGTACACTTGCTGGTCAGCAGCTCCCACCACCTCCACTTTTTCCTTCGGATCTTCAATTATGTAAAAGTCATCATCAAAGATAGCTTCCTCTGGATCTATTTGCGTTGTCATGAGTACGTCTCTGTTCTCATCAGTTCTTTGGAATTTCAGACACGGAAGGTCTTGTTGATTTTGGGGACATAACAGGGTCACTCGAATTAACTGACCGGATCTTGCGGTCTCAGTACTTGTTAATTGATAGCCTGTAGTTCTCCTTAATCAACAGGTTGACAACCTCCACCTCAGTCGTGTGGGTCTGTAAGTCGTCTGTACAAGTTTTTGAGTCTTGTCAGTAAGCCACTCTTGTGCCTATGTAGTGCGTCAATAGTCGCGTTTCTTTGAGCGTCCATATGGTCCCGTTCTTTGTACTTTGGAATTGTCCGTTCCATCGTTCGTTTTATTGTTTCGTCCATCTGTTGTAGATGTTGGTCATTTGGTATTTGCAAGTCTTCTGTTGTTTGGTGGGGCTATGTCACTCGAACGAAGTTCTCTCGCTAAGGCGTTGGTGAAGCGAGGCCAACGCATCTTACTGTAATTGTAAGAGTGCATTGCAACGTATTCCTCCAACTCCACGCGTTCGTTCGGAATCTGCAATAAAGTAGCCAATCCGCAGTGATCACTGACGTACTCGACTGTCTGTTAGCAGTTTTGAGGGTGATTACCCACTTTGTCTGTTACTGTCAGTCTGGTGTCGTACAGCAAAAGATCCAGAAAGGAGCCACTTCTTGGATACGATGGCTTTTCAGTAGCCAGCAGGTCGACGCCACATTCAACGCTGTAAAGATTCATCAAATTAAAAAGATGATTACCTCTGGGATTACTATGTTGATTTCCCCAATCTTCATGTTTTGCATTCAAATCACCGGCCAAGATGAAATAGTTTTCTTCCAAGCTCAGTTTCAGTTCCCTAAAAAGAATCTCGAGTTCTGAAGCAAAGTAAGTAACCTGCGGAGCTCCAGCCGCATAAGCCGCAATCATATACATCCGCTTCCCTTGCGTGAGAGAGAATTCATTGTTGTATATGACTTTATAATTAATGCCTTTTCGTATAAAGAGAGCGGCACGGCCCCCTTAAGTGGATTCGGGCTGGTCTCTTCTTACGATATTGTAATTTTTATGTGTCAATTTGTGTTTGTGCTCAATAACAAGGCTACAATGTCAGGCTGCACCTCTGGTGCCTTAGGCACAGGAGCCTTTGGGGCAACCGTCATTCCCTGACACCATTTGGGCGTAGGAAAATTTGAAATAAACGAATTTTTGTGTTGGAGCCTGTCGAACTGTTCGACTTCTTTCGGCTTTTTGGCTGGCCTGTTTTTGTTTCATTTGTTGGACCTTAGGGTAACCCCTAAGAAGGCATTCGCCTTCAATGTGGGTTTCTGAGCAGCCGACACAACGCAACTGCGTATTTCAGTTGGCATTGGCATGGCCAAACCGCTGGCAGTTAGTACCTTGTTAAATGTCGTCGTGCCTTTTTAATGTCTCCCAGTGTACAGCTTGATTGTCGAGAGATTCGATTCTCTTCATACTATCAAAACTGCTTTGGGGCGATAATGTTACGAGGAACATTGGCAGCATATAACCCCCTCGTCTGGACTTCACCGTAGTAAAAGGTTTGACCCCGATAAAATAGAGATCGTCAATGGCTTTTTAGGGGAGCTCAGCTAAGAGCTCCTCCGGTTCCGTGCAGAAACTTATGCCCTTCAGAAGGGCCGTCTTAAACTTCTCACTTTTAGGCGTGTAGCTGAAGAACTCAGCTGTGGCTTTTTTTAGCAACTCTTTCACTAACTTGTATTTGGCCATTGAGAAGCACTGCACCGAATTCTTTTCTTTTTCGTTTAAAATTTTAATGAGAAATTTTCCCTTAGTGGCCGACTTACATTCCTGTTTAATGTCCTGTATGTCAACCTTATGGGTCCTAATGGGTGGTATTTTTTCTTTCCTAGGATGTGGTTGTTTCTGTTGTTGCTGTTTCTGCTGCTGCTTTGGTTGTAGCTGTTGTTGTTGCTGCTGCTTGACCTTACTCAACGTGGATGGGCCCTCAGACATTGGGCCTGTCACTGCTTGTGAAGTCTTCATTTTTTGTTCCGCTCCAGTGATTTTGGTAGCGGGCTTTGGTTGTTGCTGCTGTGGTTGTTGTTTTTGTTGCCTTGTTTCTGGCTTTTTTTGTTTGCCTGTTGCTGCTGTTGCTGTTGTTGCAGCCGTTGTGTTGCTTTTTCCTCCTTCTCAGTTGCCTCTTTTAGTCGGCGCGCTTCAATTTTAGTTTTCAGCGCACTGAGAAGGATTTTTTAGCTGGTCCTCATAGACATCTATTTGCTGCTGTTGCCTGCAGCACTTGGTCCAGCTCCACTTCATCGGCTTCGTCGTCGTTGGGGGCTTCAGGAAATTCCATCTCCCTTTCCTTAGGCTGCTCTGGTGGCGCTAGGATTGAGAACCTATTTTTATTTTTAGGCGACCTATAGTGCCCCTCTCCACCTTCGGAGACGTAGTCAATGTCACCGTCTGACGACTCGCTTTGTAACGTCATCTCTTGTTGTTTTGGTGGCTGCACTCCTTGTTGCATCGCTCCACGCTTAGCAGCATTGTTCCTTTCCACAAGGTTAGGCGTAAGTCTGTTCCTCTTAACATTTGTTGTTGTTATGGAACTATCAGATTGGTGGCCTGATGATGTTGCGGTGAATTTGGGTACCGCTGATGGTACCTTTTGATACCCCTGCTGTCCTCTCCTCCTCCATTTCAGGATTTTTAGTGCACTCCGCACGGGATTCGAACCCACTATCCTTGGAGCTGTTATCGGACGCCAGCTCCACTAGGCTACCGATTAGTTATTACAAATTTTGGCTTACTGTCTCCTTAAATAGAAAACCTTACAAATGAACTTTTAACTTGTCTTCTCTTTGAAAGTCAAAGATAGCAGTTATCGATAGAGAACAAAACATTTCGATGCAGGAAGTTAGAGACTGGGTAGTTGTGGAGGAAACTGCACCTGAACAAACTGAGGATATTTCGGAAAATGAAACCGACGAAGGCACTTCAGCTCCTTAAATAACAAGCTCCCAAGCAATACAATGCACAAATTCACTTGGTACTCAAATAAAAATGAACTGGACGTAAAAATGATTTCCAGTTTGCTGAAACTAAGAGCAGTTTCAATAGAAAGGAAAGCCAAGCTGTTCGAAAATCAAAAATAACAAGTTTTTTATGAAGAGTAGATTTAACCGATTCTAATAATTTATTGTTGAAACTATGTTGTATTCAATGGATATAAGGATTATTTTGATCATTTTGATGAGACTTGAAAAAAAGATCCAGTAATGTAATCTACAATCCTTCAAAAAACATTACTAAAACTTGGTTAGAATAAACTTTTGACTCAAATATCTTTTCAAAAACTCAAAATATTGCATTCAAGCTAAACTTATCTCAAAGAAAATATTGATTTTAACATTCTGTAATTTTTTTTATAAAAATCCAACACTCAAAACTTTCATAAAAAAAAAATAAAATCCACACAAAATTGTACACAAAATTAGTAAAAATTGATGTTCGGTTCTCGATATCTCGTGAATAATAGGATACATTGACTTCAAATTAATTTTATTATTTCAATTTGTATTTGTTTATAGAATAGAAATGACTTATTTATATATAAAATTTAGTTATATACAAAAATGATTACAAGTCTTTTAAGACGTAGTTTTAAAATTCTTCAATTTAGCACTTTCTGTAGGAATTATTTTTTTGTAAGCCATAGGGCATTGGAGGAATTTGTTAAGTTTATCCCAGCCTTTTGCTCCATTTGGATAACATCTTCAGCTTAAAATTGGTTCTTCCCAAAAATGTCTCGACGAATTTCTTGGATAATTGAACAAAATCCATAAAAGTGTCCGATATTCTCTCTCTCATGGGTGTTGCAGAGTTGGCACTCGATAGGCAGGTCTGGTCTGTGAGGTATGAATTTCAGAGAAAGTATCTCACCTCTGGCTCTTAGAATTGAAGAAATCATATCAGTTGAGTTCTTGTCGTGGAAGTAGTTTGATTCTGCAAGATAAAACTCCAACTTACTATAGAAGTTTCTATACTGCGATTCTTTTTTCTAATTTTTCCGATATTTCTCATCCAATTTCGCAACAAGGAAGTAAAGACTTCCTTTAAAACCCGTTCGATTGTCCAAATCAAATTCGATCGATTCACCCGTCAAATTAGAAAGATCGATCCAATTTCGCCGATTGATGATGATTGATGAATCCAATGAAAATATTTTGATAACGTAATCGAAATGAATCTTGAGCGTGTCGATGAACAACTCGCCACAAAAAAAAAACGTAATAATTTTTCCACATCGTCATATTCTTTGTAGCCCCACACTTGCGAGAAGTAAAGCATAATAGATTTTGTCACAGCTTAAAACAGCTTGTATTTTACTGAGTGATGGATGGATTTATTCAGTTTTGACATTTTGCCAGGAAACGCAGAGGGCAGCCTTCGAATCCTGAAGTTTTAACTTGATATGTTTTTTCATACAAAAGTTACTTGTTATGGTCACACCGAGTTATTTAACTTCCTTAACAACTTGAACTTCCTGATCCTAGTACTTCCATCTTCATAACTAGCGTATCTTCCGTGTCCTTTTCTGAAGAATATTATGTTAGATTTGCTACGGTTGACTGATTTATTGAGGTATTTTCCGACTTTGACGATCATTTCTTGGAGTTGGTCTTGGGATTCCGATAAAAGTATGATATCATCAACATTCAATAAGCCCGGAACATTTTCTCCCGCAAAGTTCACCCCTCCTCCTTTGTGCTCCATTAAACCCTCAATAAATAGAGTGAATAGAGTACCTTCTCAAAGCACACACCTGTTTCAGGCCCATTCAAGAACTGAAATCTTTAAAAAAGACAATCTCCATCCCAAACGGCAATTGAATCTTTAGCATAAAGAGCTCTTAAAATACTGATAACTTTGGGAGATATGCCGATATTCAAACGTTTTAGAAAAAGTGCCTCTCGATCAATGCTGTCAAATGATGCCTTGAAATCTATAAAAAAGCATATTGTTTTTATCCACGATTTAAGTACACATTTGCAATATTAAGTAGCAGAAACACCTGATTTGTAGTGGAATACCCAATGCGAAATTCAGTTTGCAATCCAGAGCTAAATCCAGCTCTTTGTTTATATAAGAAAAACAAATATTTCATCATCATCAGGGAAACAATACCGAGGTTCCATTGATCGGACTTGCTTTCTTCCCACTATATTTATCCAGCTGCTTTTAAAAGCTCGGTATTTAAGCCTTCTGCTTCAGTGACTTTGTCAGACTTCAGCTAAGATATGAAAACTTTTACTTCGTTTAAATTGGGAATTCAGAACCGTTTTTTAATCTGCAGAAATGGTCCTTCCATATTCTCAGCATTGACTGCGGTTCCACTGAAATGTTTCCACTTTCGTCTTTGAAGCCTTCGGTTCGAGGTTTACGTACTATTAAATTTCGTTTCACTTGCCCTTAAAACTTTCGAACTTGATTTCTCAATTTGAGCCTTTTTAAATCTTCGACCACACACTTCTCATGCTCTCTTTTTATCGTTCTGAGAAGTCGGTATTCCTCTCTCCTTCTTCTGCTAGCAGCCTGTTGTTTGGCTCCATTTACCTGTCGACATTTTTCATAAACCATGTGTTTCTTTTGGGAGGCTACTTGAAACCCAGCCCGTAAAGGCAGCTCTTTGATTACATCTTGGCAATGTTGCAACTGGTGCTCGATGCATTTTGTTGGTGAATGTACCCGTATTCAACCAAAAATGAGCTTAATCGCTGAACACAATTTTTTGATACAAAATTTGATCTTCGGGCTACTTTTCAAAAATGTATTCACCAAAAATTAGCGTTGTGGTTCAGCTTCACATTTTTGTATTTTGTAAAACTTCACATTTCACAATTGTGAACGTAGTGGAGTAACAGAGGTCCAATATCAGGGAACGTCGGCGGCGCCGGCCTGGCCGATACAATTGTGGTATTTTCCTCAACGCACAATCTTCGTAAGCGTGTTGATGGTGAAAATAAATCACAACAGACAGAATAAGAAGGGCGCTGAAAAAAACTTTCTGTCAATTGTTAATACTATGTTTCAGAGTCCGTTTCGGTTTTTGTAGATATGTGAACTATTTCGACGTTTCACCTCTATAAAATAGACCTTTAAGACTCACACAAATGTCTTTGTTTGACGTTCTTGGACGTTATTAAATTCAGCTTTTTCTGAAGTATGAATTTAAAGTAGGTAAACCCAAGTAAATACTAAATGCTCAGCTGCATCCTAGAAGTGATTACTTCTAAGACCATTTAATATTTCTATTGTTGACGAATTCGATATTTATAAGCACCTACGTATAGATTTGTTTGTTTCTATGTATATTTTGATGTCTGGAATGGATTTCTAGGAACTCATAAGTCCGCCTTTCAATAATCCAAACAATGCACCTATAATACTTCTACGAGTATATATACAAAGTTAAAAAAGACCAATTCATTTCATTATACAGATACACCCACGCAGCCGGACACTCTTTTGCACTTGGCATTCAAACAGCGATCCAATACGTTGCTGTTGGCATTTTTCTATATTTGCATCTATATACTCGAATATCCAACTGCAATCTATCTATAGATCCAATAGCAATAGCAATCCATGCCTAATCCATGAGCTATTATTCCCCTTCAAGTTGCGATATGGTTTGGAACAAGGAATTTCATAGTCTCGGAGTCTTCACAATACACTTCAAATCCTTTAACAAAAAAACAAAAACAACAACACAACGAAAAGTATCTGTGAAGTCGTATACTCGTATGAAAGTATCTATAGGTTAGTAAGATAGACATTCTCGTTGTCGACGTCGCTCGTCGTCGTCATTTATCGTTCGTCGTTGGTAGTTGGTCGTCCCCAACTAAACTGCGAGTTGTTCGCGACCGATTGACCTTGAAAAAGTTTAAATTGTTTTGCCCTCTTCTTTTGTATATGCCCGAGCCCAACACAACCGTGATTGAGTTGATTGTTGGATTTGTGGACGGACCAGGCCGTCCGGGCCATCCGTATGGTGGATTTCCAATCCATAGGCCCTCCATTTCACGTAACCATTGCCCCATCCTATGGATACACTCGCGTCCAATATTGTAGTTCCAAGACACGTCGCAATCGTGTCCGCCTTCGATGTTGCTGCTGCTGGTAATAGTGTGCATTTGCAAGTGCTAGTTGTTGCTTGGCATGGAACTTGAAGCTATATAAATATCTTTGGTGTTTCTGGTGCGCCAGGCGCAATATACTCCATCACGGGCACTGCGACTGAATGTGTGGTTGGTCGTCGTCGTCGTAGTTTCGTTGGTGACCGAATCTTCTTCTTCTTCGTGAATTTTAAATCACATGGAATAGGTATATAGCCTGGTTGGCTGACGCTGCTTCTGCCGCTGCCATGGCTGGGACTAGCGATGGCGATATGGACTTACTAGGTGTATAGCTTTAAGACTGCGCATATCGGTTGACAGCACAGAGCGCCTTTGTCTGGATCATTGGACATATATTGAAGGAGACGGACGACTGCGACGCCGAACGACGAAAACGACTTCGACGATGGAGGTGCTTTGCGAGAACGCGTTCGTTACACGAAGGTGAAGGTTAGTTAGTTGGGAAAAGTTAACAAAAACAAAAAAAAAACACCAACAACAAGAGAGGAAAAAAAACGATTTATAGTATGTGAACATCGTGAAGGAGTCGTGTTGTGCGCGAGTTGGTGAGTTATTGACAATCAACAAGTTCATAGAGGGTCATGGTGCTGCGAGATAACTTTAAGAGGCTTTATATACTTCGGTAAAGAAAAAGATGTTTTCATTTGAGAATTATTGTTTTTTTTATACGTGATTTTATGAAGTTAAATTACCACAAAAACATCAAATCTATTTAACATTTTCATTTTAAATAGACGAGGATTATCGAATTCCAACATTAAAGTGTGCTTTAGAAACAACCTATTAAAAAGATGGACTGTTTAGTCATTAGATCATAAATATATTGAGTCTTTATACAAAAGATTATAATCTTGTATGATTTGTATCTGTTTTAGAAGTAAACGCTTAAATTTTCTGGAGTACCTCAGGAGAGCCTTGTAGGGCCCACTCTGTTTTAAAATTTTTGTATGATTTTGGAAATATTATCATTAATATGCGCTTTCGATTGAATTCCAATTTAGAACGGATGTAACTCCCAATAACGAGTGGGAATTTGAAAATGCACTACATTGATGAATTGAGAACATCTGAAGTGACAGGTGTAGGAGTCTGAGAGCCTAGAACTAAGTTTTGTTACTGATGGGATCGTCCACTAGGATCTTTTAGGCAAAAGTAAAAGCCATACAAAAATGTGCAGCGTTTAATATTGAAAGACACTAATAAACCTGAAATATTTCCACCATATGTCAGATATCTCATCCACCGCATTAAAATCAGCTGGATCCCATACAAAACCGGTGTGGGAATAAGCTGGGCAAGTACAATAAAAGCCTCACTTCATTGGTTACAAGGGTAACGTTTAAGTTTCCTTAGCAAAACAGGAACAAATTTGTATAATGAACCATCTTAGACTATGATGGGCTTAACTACTACTTAGAACATAACGCATGCCTTTTTAGAGCTATAGATCTCTAAGAACACACCAATTTTTTAAGTGGTTTTCGTATTGCAAGGGGAAAAATAAACTGATTTATTTTTTATTGATACGAGGTTTATGAAATACTTAACAACTGCATTGAAAGTATTTATATCATTTTGGAACCTGAAAATGAAGTATTGATTGTTGGTGATTATAATTTACCCAATCTCAATTGGATTCAAATTGACGACTATAACTTCTGCGTTCCAATTAACGCGTCATCTTCAAATGAGATTTTATAAACAGATCTTATGGCTAAAGACAATTAAACGGTGTAGAGAACCATTTTGGAAAAACACTCGATGTGGTATTTTTCTCTGAAACCATATCCTCTGAAGCAGCTGCGATTTCTTCTGCTGTCAAAATTGTGGACGAAGATCGCCATCATCCTGCATTAGACATAATACTTAATTTAAACTTGGATTCACCTCATATGCTATCAGATAACAACAAACTAAAATTGGACTTTAGTAGTCATTTTGAAAACCTTTTTATATTATTTTGTACGATCATTTGGGATCACTTATTTTGTAACTTGGATATTGACGATATGTGTAACATTTTTTATTTAACTCTTTTTGACTGTTTGACTCCAAATAACTTAAAAAACAAAGGGAACAAAGCTTGGATAAAGTATAATCAAACAGGAACTGATGATGATTATAGGACGTTCACTATAAAAAAAAAACAACTTTTCACTGGCTACTCTAACATACTATATGATGACTACATTCAGAAAATTGAATTAAACTCTAAAAATAATCCTGACAGTTTTTGGAAATTCGTTAATCGTAAGAAGATAGCATGTGGGTAGCCTAACTTATTGACTGATTCGACATCAATAGTAATGAGTCAAGCAAACAACTTCAAAGATGCTTTTGTAGATTATAATACAATTAGTTTTGCTAACACATCTAACACTGTTATAAATATACAACATTTAAATTCTATTAAAATGTAATACCCTTGGCATGATGGTTAGTGCGTTGGACTATCAAGGGGAATGTTAGCATTCGCCCCAACCACGACCTCGGAAACAGAACTTTCTTAATCACTTTTACCTTCGAAATGATATGACACAATGGCGATCTGAGAACCTCGGTTTCTTGTGGTTCAATGACGATTCCTTCGCAAATGCCATAATCACCAAGCAAACGGGACCAAGTTCCTTGTTAGTGACGAAGGTTGAGCTTCAGCTCATCTTCAATTCAATAAAAAATAAAAAGTCAGCAGGTGTCGATGGTATATCCAACGTTGTACTAAGATATTTACCGATGGAGGCAATTGACATTTACAGCATACTCTTCAACAATGCACTGAATAATGCATATTATCCAATACATTGGAAGACCGCTGTGGTTCATTCTCTCCCGAAAAAAGGAAAGGACAACTCCAACCCGTCAAATATTCGGTCAGTAAGTCTTCCTCCGACCATCAGCAAAGTTTTCGAAAAGACCATCAATAGGGCTCTGACTAGGTAAGCTGCGGACAACAACATAATTTCGGATAAACAGTTCGGGTTCAAGGCGGGTCATGACACAATTCATGCTACGTCTAAACTCGTTTCTGATATCCAATGGAATAAATCAAAATAACAATGCACAATGGAAAAGGCCTTTGACACCGTATGGTTAGAGGGTCTTTACCTAAAGCGTGATTTCGACAAGATTCAGCTATATTGCGACGACTGGAAACTGAAAATAAATGTCCAGAAGTCAGAGACAATTCTGTTTCGGACTCCGTTGGCTGGGGCCACGTGTAAGAATTGGCGCAAGATGGTCATCGTTGATCTTCACGGGCAGCCATTAGCGAGCAAAAGTGTAGTGAAGTACCTCGATATGTGGTAAGATCAGTATTTATATTTTAAAAGACATATAATGCTGCTCTGACCAGGGCCAGAGGAGCCATCGCTCTGACGAAACGGCTGTTTTTTAGCAGTCGGCTTGACCTCAGAGTGAAGGTAATTTGCTACATGGCCCTCATAAGGCCGATGATTGTTTATGGTTGTCCTGTGTGGTTCAGAGTTGCCCCCTCCCACATGGAGAAGTTTCGGGTGTTCGAGCGCCAGTGTTAACGACGCTGTACCGGCTTATATCGAACAGCCGAATCTTCTTATGTGCATTACTATTCCAACGAGGTCCAATACAACTGGGCTCGAATCAACAGAATTGACAATTACGTAATAAAACGTTCGAGGTCACATTGCAAGAGTCTTCGACGAACAATTTCATTTTCAGGGCATTCTATCCGAACGACGAGTATTTTGAAAGTGCACGCTTGAGCGACTTCATTCCATCATAGGCATTCTTTTTGACAGATGCGGTCTGATACATAATATATTGGCTGCTCTACCACGTCAGACGACGAATCGTGGATAGGCTACTTCTGTACAATCTGGACGTCATGACACAAGGCGGAGCAGAGCCACTTCGGTTGAGTAGCGCTGTGTCCGAACGGGACCGAACTGATAGGGTGAAGCAGGAGAACCAATTTTGGTGGCTTCAATCGGAACTTTATATTGGGTAGTCGGGATGGGGTTTTAAGCCTTGGCCGGCTTACATACCTACTTGTTTTATAGTTTTAGGGTTTAGTAGAATAGGCATGGCGGCACAAAAAGAAATACAAAAATAAAATTAAAAAAAAATTAAAAAAAAAAAACGTACAAAAAATGACAACAAAATATGAAAAACGAAAAATGTTAGATAGTTAGATTTGCTGCTGTGGTTATTCTAGTTTAAACTAGTTTATAGGTAGAATAGGTAGTTTAAGTTAGATTTAGGTTTAATATTAAGGACCTTATTTTAAGTAGTTTTTAAGTAAAAATAAAAAAGAAATTGATATAAGTTTTTTTTTCAAATCCTAATAAATACAAAAATAAATAAATAAAATTACACTAAAAAAGATCTTATCGCCGAAAGGTATTAGTATTGCAAGTTATGGTTATCAAGGCTAGTTTTATGAATTTTTGCCTAGCTTTAAGAAAGGTTTAAGATTGAATTAATAAAAATGAATGTTCAAAAAAAAATTGCGTTGGACTGTCATGCAAGTGGTCTTGGGTTCAATCCCTGCCTGTGCCACCTTAATTTTAAAAAAAAATAATTTTTGGCGGGTACTGCCTCTTCCGAGGAATTGACAAATCTTTCAAGAGTAATTCTTGTCATAAAAAAGTGCTTTCTCATATTAACCGTTCGGATTCGGCCTAAAATTGTAGGTCCCTTCCATTCCTGACAACATTACTCGCACACAGGAATGGTTGAGAGTTGGAAGTCACTAGGCATTGTTTAACAACGGACTGTTGCGCCACCCAATTTATTTAAAAATTCTATCAATTTCTTTATAAGTGAAGATACTGTCCTAGTAGTATCCTACAAGTAGACGAATGTTTTAGTCCTGGTCCCAACGGTGTAACATCATTCATTTTAAAGACATTTTAAAAACGGTTTAACTGTTCCTAATCTATTTCATTAACTAGATCTCCTCATATTTGCAAGATAGACGTTATAGTGGTCAATTTCGTAGTGAGTGTTCAAGTTCATTTGTTGTGAATTCTTGTGTCCCCCAGGGTAGTCACCTTGGTCGTATTCTATTTTATTTATAAATAACTTGCTTTCGATCATACGAAATTCGTCTGTCCTAATATATGCTGATGACATTAAAATTTAAAAAAAAAATGACTTTACATCTGTTTGTCTTCTCTTTCGAGAAGACTTAATAATATTCAGAGAATGGTGCAACAACAATCGTCTTGTTTAAAATGTTGAAAAATGTTAAACCATGAGTTTTAAACGCATGTTTGATTCTTGTCCTTTAAATAGAGTATATGTTTTTTCTGACTTAGGTGTTGTCTTAGATTCTAAACTAACATTTAACTTCATGGTTAAAAAAGCAAATACATTTCTGGGTTTTATTAAGAGATTTGGCCGTGATTTCCGTGATCCATATGTTTTGAAATTACTTTTTGTTTCATTTGAGAGACCAGTCCTGGAATATGCTCGTATGGTCACCTTACTACGCCATACACCTCACAAGACTCGAAGCTATTCAGAAAAGATTTTTGCGCTTTTGTCTACGATCCCTCCCTTGGTTTCATGATATTCATATATTACCGTCTTATTCACAAAGACGTTAACACGAACACCAAGTTACACTATTACAATGACACAAAAAATCAATTCCAATCGTTTTCCACGAAAAAAAAATCAATTTTTGAAATCTGAATGAACCCGTGGTATTTTTTTTTTCTTCATGGACCACTTGTCACTTGAGCTTTCAATCATAATCAAGTAAGTTTATCACCATTGACATAAGGCAAAGTGTTCTCCTTAAAGTATAACGAAAAAAGAAACAATAGCTATTGTACTATGACTGATATTGGCTCTCTTGAAAACTAAAGAAAACACCTATAAATAAAAAAGGAAGAAACAAGGAAAAGAGATTGAAAACGAAGATTTCGTTGCGGAAAATTTTGACTGATACAGCGCACTACATCCATTCTGCGGTCAAAGTTCGACTGTCAATATTTTACGGTAAATAATTGCGGTCAACAAATAAAGCTGTCGAATAACGATTGGTCCGTACTCCTTTAAAAACAATACGATCATCAGTTTGACAACAGGGATCCGGTCGTGGCCTCAATTAACAAGTCTCTAAATTCTTCCCAACCGTGAACCGACTGTACTGAATTTTACTAGTCACCCAGGTCCTAGATTCATATGTGAGTACTTGTGGAATCATATCCCTGTACAGCAACAGTTTAGAACTTATGTGTAAGGTTTCTGGATTAAAAAAGGTTTTAGCAACTTTTATGCGGCTCCTTCCTGCTCATAGAGGAGGCCGATAGTTTCACGTAACGGCACCGTAATTGATTTCCAACATCGTGCGATTAAACGCAGCTTTGACTGCGTTAATGACGACGAAAAACTTTGGAAAAACACCATCCATATTAAACTTCGTCCGAGCCAGCCTGTAGAAGTCATACAAAACCAAAAAATTATCTTCCTTTCAAAGTTCTACAAAAAACACCCTTTATAATACTAAATTAAATACTGTTAATTTCCCATCCGGTTTCTATCAAGAAGTTCTTCTTTTGTGAACTTATTAGACTGTAACGCCCTCTAAGAGATGATTCATCAAATTTCATCACTTGACAATCATTCTTTCATCATAAATTTTACTGCAAATGTCATTTGACAACAGAACAGAAACAGACATCGCTAACTTTAGATAAATTATGTTCTAAAAATAATTCATCCGCAGAACCGCACCATTATTAAGTATGATAATGATACGCGATAGATGAGAGACAAAGGGATTGAAAGACGACCACGAAGACGCAGCCCCACATCAACCTCAATCCTCCTCACGATGGGCAAATATCGTAAAACTATCTATAATTACCCATTGCCAGCCTTCGAGTTGTCTTGGAAAGGAAATCGTTTGTTTCTTTGTTTTTTTTTTTTGTTTTGTTGCTTCTTTCACCCCCTCAAACCAGATCTTTTGAATCCCTTCTTTGTATTTCGTTTTGGTCATGGACTTTGGTGCGACTCATAAGTTCATGCTTCCAAGCTGATGGATTATCCTCACATTTTACAGTTTTTCTACCATCATCGTTGGCATCTGTGCTAAATAAGATTTTATGGGATTTGCTATTCAGTTTTTTCTTTCGCATTAAAATCAAAAAATAAAAATACGTTTTTGCTCATAAAATGCACACAATTTAACGAGAGGTAATTATTTTGAATTACAACGCATTTTTATTCATTGCTTTTTTGAACGCGTTTATGGATGAACTGAACGCGCCGAGTCGGTCGTGGGTAGGGAAAGTTCATCTCCAATAATATTTAAAAAAGAATTTAACTCAATAAAAACAAAATACTTATACACTGCCAACCACTAGAATGAGTCCACAAATATTGGAATTGATTTTAAGCAAGCTTGCAAGAGCTTCAGGCAAGCCAGTGAGGCCTGCAATCGCCCATATTCGAAAGACCAAATTTTTGCATGACCAACAATTATTAGGAAACATACTGCGATGTCAGAAAGGCAGTATGAATTTTTATTCATTCGTAAAAACATGAGATATTCTAACTCGTCCTCGGTCCCTACGTTTGTTGTTAATGACACTCCTCTAGCTAGCTTTATTTAGAAAACTGACTTGTTTGCAAGACAGTTTCGAATATTCCACCTTAACTGATAGTGTCATGGCTCTCCCAGTTCTTGAACGCGTAATGGCTGAACCACAAACACGCTTCAGCTTCGACTTCTTCTGCCTTACGTTGGGCCTACTTCGAGGTTACTTGGAATGATATTTCTATTATGACATTTCTAAAATGACACTTCTGTCATTAGCAGTTGTTATTTTTTTTAAATAAAGCGGAAGTAGCTTACACAACCTATCGTGGCTATGTTCAGCTCATAGAGCAAGAAGAAGAGCAGACTGAGAGACGTTGGTGGGTCCGGGCACTCAATCTGCGGAGAGATGAGGAAGGGTTCTATGCTCTGAACTTTAACCAAATGAAGGATACAGACCAAGAACACTTCTTAAAATAACAAGGATGTCTCCTAACGCATTTGAAATACTCCGCGTTCTTATTAAACCACATCTGGAGAAAACTTGTTGCAGAAAACCTATTGAACCAAGTGCACGACTTTTCTTAGCTCTGTTGTAAGTTGTTCAAGGGAAAATGTTTATTTCCTTGCTTACAACATTTTTTCCAAGGTATTTGTCACAAGAAGTAACAAAGCAAGTCCTCGCGTGGATGTTTCGTATAGGATATTCAACTGTTGAAAACATCGTTTACGAAACAGCCGATATTCTTTGGACCTGCCTTAGTACTTCTATTTATTACCACCAACAGAAAGTGATTGGAAGCGCATTTCTTATGACTTCGAAAACTTGTGGAATTTGCCCAACTGGCAAACACATCAATATTAAGTGCCCACCCAGGAGCTGGTTCGGAATACTACAATTATTATAAGGGACACCATTCGATAATTTTTCTGGCCACATCGGTACGTACAGAACTTCAGCTGCTTTAGCAATTCTTTGTTGACATCTGCCAATATTTTGACGTGCAGACGCACTCTTTCGCTCAGCGGTTTAATGCGCTTTGCCATGTTCAGCATGAACTTCTCGTCCACATCGTGCGCAGGATGAGGCTGACACGGTCGCATTCAACCCTCCAAGAAAGGATTTAAAATCCTTCTCTTGAGGATCTCGCTGTCTTTGGAGTAATCATATTGTTGCGATCGTCATTCCAATATTAAAATTGGAATTGGAATTGGACGACGATGATTGGCAACGGCAACTATTTAGAAAAATCAACTGCAGTTTGCTGGTAGTTCGCTAATTGCCTGCAACAACACATAAAAACCTTATCTAACACTATAAAATAACACTTATTGTGTTTTTCAAAATCCGTGGTGTTAGATATGGGATCAGAAACTTCAGCAATTTAAAAAACTCACAGCTATCTCCGGTCTCGAAGGCTCTTCCACTACTGCTTGCACTCCCCAACTGCAGAAATAAACGAAGGGTATTATTTTAACTTTTTATTACTTCAAGCAATTACTTGGTGTGTTTAAAGTCTGGCCAATATCTTTTTATGTTTTAGACCTGATGTTGTAAAGGAATTCCCGTTCTCTCACCAAGTCAATGAGTAGTTCTACAAAACTAATTTTTTGTTCTAAAAAAATTAAGCATTTTCCGGGAAAAATTGTATGGATATTCTATTTACGAATATATTTCAATAACTTACATTTATATTTTTCTAATTACAAAATTAGAATCCCTGCAAAAAAATGTCAGCTGTCAGGCGAAGCAAATGTTCAAAAAATGGAATTAGAGCTTCCGTTTGGAGTCACATTACGCAACATTACGTTCTTTTCCTTACGATTGTCAAACGAAACGTGAGGTCGAAGCTCCATTGAACGTCAGCGAATCTGAAGCCGAAGCGTTTTTGTGATTCAGCCACTAATGATTCTATGGAACCAATCATTTTTCGTTCTCGAACTGTGGAGAGAGTACTACAAGGACTCAACATTCATTATTCCACTGGTCCGGACGGTATCCCCGCTATTATTCTGAAGAGTTCTTCAGCAAAACCACTGAACGAAAGCTTTTTAATGACCGGCAATATGGCTTTCGTATCGATAGGTCCACTGGTGATCTCATGGTTCATATTACCAAACAGTAGAACAAACCTTTCAAAGGCATTTGATAGAGTCTGGTATCTTGCTCTGTTATCGAAAATGCATGATTTTGGTATCGAGGAAACCCTTCTTTGTTGGTTTAGACATTTTCTTTAAAACCGTTCAATATAAGTTGTTTGGACGGTTTCAAACTGAAACCAGTAATATAAATGTTGGTGTTTCCCAAGAATTTAAAATCAATAAACACCGACACCTCCTATCCAACCCTTCCTTCTTTTTCTAAAGCTTACACTGTGTCTCTGGTATACAAAGGTATTCAAAGATTTAGAACTCTCAGGACGTGAAAAAGCAAGAAGATCCAACAAAAGCGAGAAATTTGTAAGTAATTATATTGCTGATCCACAAAAACATGGGACAATCAAAAAGTGAACAAGGCAGAACAACATCGTGAGAAAAGAGGTTAATTGATTTTCACTGCGTACAATGCAACTCACTGTAACATATGCAAAAAGTAAATGATCAAGTCAGGTTTTACGGCATAACATCATACAGCTTTTTGAGAGGCATGTTCCTATTAAAACCATTCTCATGAGGCATACGGCTCCACCTTGGCTGAATAGCGACATCTCTGCTCTGATGTCACGACGAATTATATTGCAGACTGTGATCAATTTTTCGTAATGGTCAGAACAATAAAAAGACTTTACTATAAAAATAAACTTGGTTTTTTAACCTCTGGAAAAAATTATAGAAAAACCTGCCTGAAATCGGTATTAGCAAACAATCTAAAAAGCCTGTTGGTGACGTCGATTGTGATGCTGTCAACAAAATGTTGACGTCCATGCCCTTAAACGTTGCTCCATCCCTTCATTCCCTTACTGAGGAGGAACCAACTGCTATCAACAGCTCTCTGAGTTTTATAAGGGTACAAGAGGAAGACATTGTAGAGGCAATAATATCGATTTAATCTAACGTTGATGGCCTGCACCAAATGGACCCTAAGTTCTTGAGACTACTGCTTCCATAAATACTGCGCTACATAACTTTCATATTTAACAGCATAATGACTTCTTCCGAAGTTTCCATTAGAATGGAAGAAGGCTAAGATTATTCCCATACCCAAAAAGCAAACAGGTGTACTGCTGCAGAATTTCGGCCGATTGTCATTCTTCCGTTTCTTTTGAAGGTTCATGTAGGTTCCATTCTAGGCCAGATCCAAAAACATCTTACAATCAACAACCTGTTAAGTATCTGTCAGTCTGGTTTTCGACCTAAGCGCAGTCGCAAATCCGCTTTACTTTTTGTAACCGATAAAATAAGAATGGCAATGGACAGTGATCATGTTACATTGATAACACTGTTAGATTATTCAAAGGCTTTTGATACTGTTAACCACTCAATTTTTTGCAGAAAGCTGCGAATTTACTTTCGGTTTTCTTTAGAGTCCTGTAAGCATATTCTTTCGTATCTCAGCGGAAGGCAACAATGCGTGGTGGCCAATGGATACGAAACAATTGAATATGTAAGCACTGCTAGAAACCTAGGAGTAGTATTCAATCGCACTCTTACTTGGGATGACCACCTTAATAGTGCCATTGGTAACGCCTATATAAGTATCCGCCTTCTTCAAGTCACTCGAAATTTCATCCCGACCAAAACTAAACTGCAACTTTCTAAGGCCCTTATACTATCAACTGTGCTGTATGGGTGTGAAATCTTTTGTAAACTAGATTGTGTTGCTAGCCGCAAATTGAATGTTGCTTATAACAATATTGCCCGCTATATTTATAATCTACGTCCTTATGATCACATATCCCTTTTTGCTTTACGGATTTCTGGTTGTAGCCTAGACAGCTTATAAAAATTTCGCTCTTTGAGATCATCCAAAAACAACAACCTGATTATTTATACGGTAAGCTGAATTTCCCTCATTCAACAGGGTCCTTTGCTTTAATAATACCCCAATACAATTTTCTCAATATTAAGTGTCAATTTTGTATTCATATTGTGCTACTTTGGAACTTTCTGCCCATCGCTATGCGAAGAATAAGAAGCATAAGTAAATTTAAATTTTTACTTTTCAACTGTTTGGCAAATAATTGATGTTAAATTACCTTTTCTTTATATAAATATGTAAATAAAAGTCTTAGGTAAACAATTTTTATTCGAATTCTGAAATTAATGTAAGGGCTTGCAACACTTTATACTCTAGTAACGCACCCATTATGAGTAGTTTATTTTTTTATCTTGGGGAGTTTTAACGCTCATTTACACCCATTAACAGGGGTGTAAACGTTTCCACCAACTGTAAAAAACCAATATCGATTCCAAAATGTGTGGCCTAAACCTAGTGGTTGGCAGTGTATCTACATATGCACATATATATTTACTTAAAAATCTATGTACTGCGTAAAATGTGTGTATAAAGACATAAATGGATAAAAGGATACATAATGTATTTAAGAGTAAAAATATAATAAATATAAATTTAAGAATCCCATTATTTTTAAAAGTCGTTCGTAATAAAATGTTTAAGGAAATTTAACAGTTTACAAGCTGTCCTGCCAGTGCCGTCGTTTCCGCCGGGAACTTTTTTTTTGTATTTACTCGTACTTAAATATTTTTAATTAGCTACTTTAACTCGAATAAAGGAATTAATTTCAATGTACAAAAATTGTATTCTTTTAAACGAAATACCAATAACAATGGGAAACGGTTCGCACATTTTTAAATGTATGCCTTTGCTAATTTTACATTTTTCTTCTTTATGGTCTCTAGTCATTTTTATAAGTAGGCTTTATCTTGACAAGCTTACTTCATTTAAAGAGATAAATGGTTATTGAAGAATAAACAAAATAGCGCTAAGAGAAAGTGTCATGAGTCCTACTTTACTTTTTTATGGGAGAATCTTTTTTCGTAGTAGTGCAGTTTCAAGAGTAATGAAAGACCTTGACGTACACAAATCTTTCGTCCCGGATAGTGTCCATTCTGAATAGGTGTTTTTCAACGCTGGTAAAATCATTGCTTAAGCTTTTCCATCTTTCCCACTCTGCAGGTCTCTTCTCGAATTTGTCCAGGTGAATCCTCCTCTCCCTCTAAATATCGACCAATTACAGTCCCTTCCCTAGTTTCCAATTTCATGGAAACGCTGATTAATAATCAGGTTAAGAAATATTTCGGCTTCAACTGACGTTTACAAGTTCAACCATAGGAATACCAGTGCATGCTATAATTATTTAGCTTTGACCTTACGTTTCGTTTGACAGTTGTAAGGAAAAGAACGTAAGGTGACTCCAAACAGAAGCTCTACTTCAAATTTGCTGAACATTTGCTTTGTCTGACAGCTCCACAGCTGTTAAAAAAGTCAACTAACAAAATGCATTTGCTTTTGGAGGGATTCCCTAGGTTATTATTGAAATGTCATTCGAAGCAACCTCTAAGCAGGCATATTGTAACGGAGACGAAGCCGAAGGTGAAGCGTGTTTGTGTTTCAGCCATTATTACTGACCGGCGTTATGGCTTTCGTAGAAATAGGTCCACCGACAGTAATTTGATGGTTTATCTAAACGAAAAGTGGAACAAATCTTTGGATTGTTTTTGGAGATAGAATGTTTGCAATTGACGAAACGCTGCTTCTTTGGATTAGAAACTACTTTACTAAAGCATCTTCGCATATTTTGACTTTTCTTTCACATAAGCTTTTATTTCTATTCGCAGGCAGCGACGAATTGTCAAGTTGACCCAGGGATGTGTACTCAGAGACAAACTATTTTCATAACATCCCTGTGCTTATTAACTCGAGAGAATTGTCAACAATAATGAGAGTGTTAAAAAGTAAACTTAATTTGTTTAGGAAAAAGTGGCTTCTGTGAAGTTTTATTATTTATAAATATTTAAAAAAAAGAAAATATTTACATGTGCATCCACTCAATATGGATCGTCACAAAAAAGGACAGTTTTTTTGCTAGTTAACCAGCTTGAAAATTATCCTGGATGGTTTCACCAATATTTTCGGATGTCAATGGAAAAATTTAATTGCATTCTTGATTTTAATAAAAAGGAACTAAAACCAAACCACTTGGCCTTTAGGAATTATTTAATTTCTCCTAAAGAGAAGCTGGTCATAACTCTGAGGTATCTAAGCTTTGAAACAAATTAACTTTACCAAAATTTACAGATTTTTAAATACCGGCACGAGTTTTGTCGATTTGGGATTTAGGTTCAGGATGGGAGTGTCAACCATAAGATGTGTCACTAACAAAACTTAACAATGCGACCATTCTAACATGTCTTGAAAAAGCAATTCCCAGCAATCGAACTATTGCGGATTGGCCTAATTGCTTACGAGCAATAGATGGGAAACATGTCCTAATTATAAGAAAAGTTTCTCCTACAATCTTATGGCGGCTGTGGATACAAGATATCGGTTTATTATGGTTGATATAGGTGCATATGGCAGCAATGCTGATTCTACCGTTTTTTAAAATTCACCTTCCGGGAGTGCATGGCTTAAGAATCCTAAACACCTTAACCTGGCGGAAATTGCACCACTTCCTGGAACAACAAACAAAATCCATTTGTTTTAATCGGGGATGAAGGCTTTGCATTAAAGTCAACAATTTTTCGGCCTTATTCGGGCCACAAACTCTCGGTAAAAGAAAGGATTTTCAATTATAGTTAAAAGTATTTGCTGGAATCCTATACCAAAGTCTTATCAGTTGTGTAGAACCAAGCAATCGCTTAAGTATGTTTCAAGTTGGTTTTCGTGAGGACTTTTCAACGGTTGACCATATTTTTGATTTATCGAGTATTGTTAAAAAATGTATCCAAAAGAAAAAGAATATGTACCTATGCTTGCTTTATCGACTTAAAGGCTGCATTTTATATCGTCAATCGACGAGCTCTCATTTACAAAATGGCCTTACTTGGTATATCTAGAAAATTTCTAAATATCTGCCAAAAATTTGTATGTAAAACTGATGCGACAGTTTGCGGTTGGACCGAGATTTCAAATTTGTTTTTAAGGACTGCAGGTGTTCGCCAAGGATGTATCCTCAACCCAATCTTGTTTGCAATTTACATTGATAATATTTTAGATAATTATCCCGGCGGAGTTTGTTTATCTGATATTCTTCTAAAAGCTCTTCTTTACGTGGATTACTTGGTTATTCTAGCGGATAAACCTTCTTCTCTCCAACTACAAATCAATAGGGTCCAAACGCACTGCAATAACTTCGACCATAAAAGTTAATAGTATTTGAGGCACGGAATTGTAGAAGGATGAGAGAAGAAAGGTGGCTAATAGTACAGGAATTCAAATATCTGAGAGTGTTGATGTCTGCTAACGGTAGCAGTAGTAAACATGTTCAGAATAAGAATAAAGAAGCTAAAGTAGCTCTCAACATAGTGTGGCCAACTTTCTTCTCAAACAAAAACATAGACACACAATCTAAATATTGAGTTTTCCAAGTTTTTTAAAAAAATTAAAAAATTATGTCGGTTACCTAGTTCGACTCTAACCTATGCAATTTATGTTGAGTCCGGAATTGCGCCGATTTATATTCAAAATTTGAAATTGCATGCAGATTTTCTAACAAAAGTAGTGAGTTAACCAAGTTCGAATCTTCACACATCTATCATAAAGGTTCTTTTCGCCATTTAAGGAATGGACTCAAGTTGCCCGGTTGCATAATGTTTCTCTTGAACTGACTGAGTTTAGCACAGATAATTGGCAAGATAAATTTTCCAATTCTATAGAAAAAGTTGATAAATTATATATCTTCAAAAATCTAAACAGAGCATTATCATCGTCAACAAGAGAAATTTGTAGAAATCTAAGCCACTCTTTAAATACTAATGCGACAAATTATTTCTATAATATACTTTCTGTGAGAGGTTCAAGTACAATTTTCAGAGCAAAGGTTGAAGTATTGAACTTGAATTATATTCGGTAACGTTCAGATTCAGATCTAACTCTTCATTGCAAATATTGACGATATTAACCATTTCATACCTATTTGTTCAATACTTAAAGAAATTCGAAGGCTCTATTTTCAACAAAGTGTCTTCTATAGAACAAATGTTTGGTGAAATGAACGGATCCGTTGTGTGGACAAATCTCTTCATTTCAACATTTTAACTTCCCATAGAAAGTTATTGTAATAGGTCCGATTTATGAAATTGAAAATTTTGACATTTCTCGACGTTTCAAGGTCCCAAGAGTTGAAATAAAAGATTTCTAGAAAGATGTCTGTGCGTGCGTGTGTACGTACGTTCGTACGTCCGTACATTCGCGACGTTTTTTTCGTCTTCCATAGCTCAAGAAAGAGAACAGATATCGATTTCAAATAAATTTTGTTATACAGATAATATGGCAGAAAGATGCACACAGGGCTCTCAAGAAAATTGCGTGCGTGTTTTTTTTACCATAGCAGTTTAAAAAAAGGTGAAAATATTGGTTAACCCTAAATATCTTACGAACCAAAAACCGCTTGAGACTTAAATTAAATTTTATAAAATATATTGTAACGTGATATCAAAGAAGTATATTTTTTGAAAAAAATCCATTTAACGGTTTTTTTACAAATGAAAAAAAAACTTAAAAAAAAATTGTCACCTCCAAAATTTTACGATTAAAATATGATTTCATCTCTACAACAATTTTGTGCAACGAAGAATAATATTATGAGAAAAATGATAAAATTTTGAGAAAAATCGAATTGACAGTTTTTTTTACAAAAAATAAAAACCTAAAAAAAAAATTATAAAAGTTGGTAAAAATTGATTTTCGACTCAAATATCTTTTCAAAAATTTTAAATATTGGCTTCAAACTTATTTTATTTCACTGAAAATATTGTTTTTGATATTTAGTAATTTTTATACAAAAATCCAACAGTCCGTTTTTTCATAAAAAATAAAATCTACAAAAACTAGTACGCAAATTTGGTAAAAATTGATACGAGTACATATAGACAAACTTTAAAGCAAGGCAAATCGACAGACGGGATGGGAAGTTATCAGTGTGGGTCGCATCCCAGCCTCTTTTTTTGATTTTCAAATTGTAAAAAAAAAATGTTTTTTTTTAATGAAATAAAGGAATAATAATAATAATAATAATGAGATGATCAATTTTTTGTAGTGTCTATCTTCTAAATTGAAAACCTGTTTTAAAAATCGTCTGACGTTAAGAAGATATTTAAAATGTCGAGTCAATCGGTAGAAAATTGTTACATTGAGTTATGAGTCTAGCTAACTTAAAAAATTAACTATTGAAATGAACGCATTTAAGGATCAGCAAGAAGTTATAAATAATAATTTAGCATAGCTTTCATATCAAATTTCAAAAACCGAATACTTAATTTTCCCCGTCATAATCTTTAAGGCAATCATTTTTGAGTGTCCAATGGGACCTTTCTAAAAAAGAAGTAATTTTAAAAAATTCTAGAGTGGCTTAATCTAAGAATTAACTGAATCTTAAAAAGTTTAAGACCTAAATCCTTATGGATATATTCTACAGTTGCAATATTTTTTTGTGTCACACACACGGTTTTGATTCACTACATCTCTAACTTGTCAAAAATGTTTTTTCATCATCTTAATTGCATTTTTGAATAATTCTTGCTTGCTTTGACAAATGACAGCTATAAAAGTGACAGGTGCCAAAACAAGGGGTTATTTAAAATGAAACGTCTTAAGAACAAAAAAAAGTGAAGAAGAGATCTAAGTGTTGTTTATATTGCATGAAAGTTGACCCTATAAACTTGATAGGCATCAAAAGAAATATTGTACCCTTTTAAGTCGATTGTATGAGTATTTTATAAATCAGTCACAATAATTCTCACTTACCATAATATCAAGTTCAATAGCACGGTTCGAAGTCCCTTATACTCAGATTTTCTTTTCATCTACGAGTATACACAATCAACTACTATAAACCACTATTTTATACATATATTCATAAGTCCTACACACAAATACAGTAATTCATCAAGTTCAACTCCTTCTAATTGACCCCGAAAGCTTGAAAGATAACACGAGCAAAAAGGCGAAAAAACAAAAAAAAACATTTTTTCAACACAGGGTGACTCTTAACCTTCTGGGGAGAAGAATATATATATATCATTATATTGCTACTAAACCTAACAGTAAAAAGTAACCGTTCGAAGTTATAACTCAAAATTGTTTTAGTATTGGTGTATCCATTGTTCTTAAATCGGCTGTTTTCAAAATTCTATCTCAGAGACAAACATTTTGAATAAATTTTGTTTATTCAAATACTTAATGCATATTATTAAAATATAAAAGAACATTTTCATTTAAAAAAATCTTAAGCAAATTTTGAAGGTGTGAATTATATTTTGCCATTTTATGAAAACTTGTGTCTCGATCACCAAAAAGTAGGATACGAAAATAATGCATATAACTCATGAACATAATTGTAGAAAAAAAGGAATTAGTTTTGTATGTAAATAACATAGAAATAAATTGAAAAAATGGGCGGATAACGCCCTCATTTTGTATTTTTATATTTTTAACTCCTTGCACTGTGTAATTATTTCATTTAATGTCATTATTATAAAACACTTTAAAAATATGAAAGTGGATAGATACCACGCCCGTCAGTGCATAACTTAGTTTTCAAATTTGTTCTTCTTTTTAAACACGTCAACTTCTAGCGTTTAACAAAATATCATTACTCTACAACATTTTAAAATTGTAATTGTTATTCATTCCTTTAATGAAGTAGGTTTGTACCACGCCCACTAAATGTAATTATTTTGATCCTCTCTTTGCTGCACAAGACCCAACTTTGGGAAAAAAGGGAGTAGTTTCTAGAAACTCGTTTCGGCATCGGCATTGCCGTTCGACTGAAAAGTTAAAATTTTGTTTCAAAAATAAGCCTCAAAATGAGACACCTTGTATTTTATGCATGTAAATGCACTGAATATAATATGCAACTCATTTGAATCTGGTGTAGGTTAGGTACTTCATGAGGATTTGAATTCTTCAAGATATTCACCAACAACAAAACAGAAGATGCAAAAAAAACACATTTATCTTCATCACGCAAATTATGTGTCTTCATTGTGTTGCTGGTGTGCTTCTCTGGTGTCCAGATTCCAGACCTTTGCAAAACGCATCTTTTTCCAAACAAGAGGACGTACGAGTGAAAAGCAAAATCTAAACCTTATGGTGCACGAGAGTACGGGTATAGTTGATGAGATGCACAATTCTTGGTGTCTGTTTGAATAAAAAATAAAAAAAAATATTAAAAATATGCTCCCTTGACGTGGCGCTCCTTTATTCTATCTTTAGGGCGATGAATCTCGCTCGTGGGCTTGTCTCTTCATCTTTTGGAATGTTTTTTTACTTATTTTGCTTTTTGTTGCATTTGAAAGTATCATGCTCGTTTAATCTTTTGCCAGAGAAATTCATTTACACTATTTTAAGGCAGCTATAGCACCACAACCAATACACTTGGGGATGAGTTAGGGCTTAGTGCGTTCGCATCTTAAAATGTCCATGTTCTGTTTATGATGTAGCCATATTAAAGCTTGTTGTAACATAATAGTCAAAAGGGTTGAGTTATATTTTTGAAATAAACAATTTTTTGTGAATTTTTAAAGACTGCATTGATCCAGGATGTCTCTTTTTCAGTATTCTTGCATTTTATGGAATTACACTTTTTCGGTTAGTTTTGATGGCTTCAATTCAAACAAGACTCCAACATCACTCTTTTACATCAGATTTTTGAGATATTACTTTTTCAAATTTGAAAAAAGAGGCTGGGATGCGACCCACACTGATAACTTCCCATCCTGTCTGTCGTTAAAAAAGTTGACAGTTTAATTATTATTAAAAATTTTAAAATTGTCAACAATATTTTGCATATTATGAAACGATTGATTTCGAAGTCTATTTTTGTTAGCGAGATTTTTAGTCGAAAACCAATTTTTAACAATTTTAGTAGCATTTCTTAAAAGTTTTTATTTCTTATATGCATAAATAAATACAAATTGAATGAATAACATTAATTTGAAGTCAATGTCTTCTATCGTTCACGAGATATCGAAAACCGAACATAGATTTTTACCAAATTTGCTTACAATTTTTTGTAGATTTTATTCTTTTTATGAAAAATCGGACTGCTAGATTTTTATAAAAAGTATTTTTTTGGTAAAATTCTAATTATATTTTCTTTGACATAAAACAAGTTTACGATATTTTTAATTTTTGAAACGACATTTGAGTCGAAAATCAATGTTTACTAACTTTTATTAAGGCTCTTTTTAGGTTTCTTATTTTTTGTTAAAAAAACTGTCAGTTCGATTTTTCTAAAATTTTCTTTGAATATTGAAAACAATATATCTTATAAATTAAAATTAGTTGCCATAATCTTAAATTGTTAAGAAGATATTTCTATTGAAAATCGATTTTTAAAAACCTTTATTTAATTTTTTGTTTAGGTTTTTATTTTTGTAAGAAAACTGTCAATTCGCTGTTCTCAAATTTTAAGTGTAAGTTGATAACAATATGGTTTTAAAGATAAAATTGTTTAAAGCTAATATCTTAAAGTTTTCAAAAGATATTTAAGTCAAAAATCAATTTTTAGCCACTTTAAATAATTTTTTGTTAAGGTTTCTAATTTATTGTGAAAAAACTGTCAATTCGCTTTTTCTTAAAATTTTACCAGATGTTAAAAACTATTTTTCGTTACACAAAATTGTTTTGCAGATAAAATCATTTTTTATTTGTAAAATTTTGGAGGTGACAAATTTTTTTGAGTTGTTTTCATTTATAAAGAAACCGTTAATTGAATTTTTTTCCAAAAATATATTGATTTGGTATCACGTTACAATATAAAATTATTTTCTGTATGACCAAATTTATTTCAAGTCGATATCTCTACTGGTTCTTGAGCTGTGGACGACGAAAAAAAAAACGAATTTTCTCACCAAAAATCTCTTATTTCGAATCTAGGGCCCCTGAAACTTCGAGAAATGTCAACATTTTCAATTTAGCATATCGGACCGATTACAACAACTTCCTATGGGAAGTTAAAAAAACAAAAAAGGAGAATGGTGTCAAAGTTATTTTAGTTTTTGTGACAATCCGTGGTCCAATAGCCTTGTATCACATTTTCAAAAAACATTGTGAACTTAATGTTAAAAAGAGGCTGGGACGCGACTTACACTGATAACTTCCCATCCCGTCTGTCGATTTGTCTTGCTTAAAAGTTTGTCTATATGTATTTTTACCAAATTTGCGCACTATTTTTTGTAGATTTTATTTTTTATGAAAAAAACGGACTGTTGGATTTTTATATAAAAATTAATGAATATTCAAAACAATATTTTCTCTGAAATAAAATAAGTTTGAAGCCAATATTTTTAATTTTTGAAAAGCTATTTGAGCCGAAAGTAAATTTTTACCAAGTTTTAGTTCTTATAAGATAAAATTAGTTTGGAGCCAATATTTAAAATTTTTGAAGAGATATTTGAGTCGAAAATCAATTTTTACCAACTTTTATACATTTTTTTTTAGGTTTTTATTTTTTGTAAAAAACTGTCACTTAGATTTTTCTCAAAATTTTATCAGATGTCAAAAACATTATTCTTCGTTGCACAAAATTGTTTTAAAGATGAAATCATATTTCAGTCGTAAAATTTTGAAGGTTACAATTTTTTTTTTTAGTTTTATTGATTTATACAAAAAAACCGTTGTATTGATTTTTATCAAAAAATATACCTGTTTGGTATCACGTTACAATTTATTATATAAAATTTAATTCAAGTCTCTAGCGTTTTTGGTTCGTAAGATATTTATGGTTAACCAAATTTTTCACCTTTTTTTCAAACTGCTATAGTAGAAAAACCACCCACGCAATTTTCTTGAGAGCCCAGATAATAAGGCCTTATTATCTGTATAACAAAATTTATTTGAAGTCGATATCTCTTCTGGTTCTTGAGCTATGGACGACGAAAAAAACGTCGCGAACGTACGGACGTACAAACGTACGTACACACGCACGCACAGACATCTTTCTAAAAATCTTTTATTTCGACTCTAGGGACCTTGAAACGTCAAGAAATGTCAAAATTTTCAATTACAATAACTTCCTATTTGAAGTTAAAAACGGATATTTTTAAAACCAAACTTCAGATACAAATTTCCAGGAACTAAGGATAGTTAAATTATTAAAACTTGTGAGCACTATGTTATGTTTTGTCTTAGCCGTAAACACCCACTTTTTGTTTAACCTTAAATTTTCAAAGAAACATATTTTACATATCGGGTGGCATAGACAAATTTTAAGATAAGATTGAAATTAAAAACCCAATTTTTCCCACCAGCGATATTAAAGAAAACCCGTTTCGAAATTCTTTGTTGACTTATAACAATTCTGTTTAGTCTTAGTTCAGAATCGGATTTGGTTTCAAGGATAACAAGAAAAGAGACACAAAATAAAACGGGTAATTTTTAATTTTTAGTGAAGTAAAAAATAGCGAAAAACCTTGTCTTCTGTAAGGATTTGTTAGAAATTTTACCTCTCAAACTATAAAACAGACCTTTTTGCGTTTTGGTGCTTATCGTTTCATGGGTCTCACATGGAATTTACATAAGAATCTCAAGAACACAGAATATTTTGCTAAGCGAATACCTATACGGTCCTCATCGTTGTTGCTCGGCTCGTCATCCAAATGGCAAATACATACCTAGACTTAGACTTGCATTTTTAACGACCGACGAAAGATTATACTCTTGTATAGTTATTATTTTTAATGATAAAAACATGAATTTATTTACATCTTGTAAAATTAATGACGAGTGGGTTGTGGAGGTAATAACTTGTACATTAACATTTGTAAACTTAGATTAGGGTTAATAGTTCATACTCGTAGTCTGGATTTAAATACCAAAATACAATATTAGTAAAAAAGTGAAATACACAATTTCTAAGTGAATGCAAATTTTGTTCCTTTTTTTTCATTAAAAATGTCAAAAGTCGGCTTGAATTTCTTAAACCCTTAATTATCTTGAGTTTAGGTATATAAATTGAAGTGAAGTAAAAATGTTTAAAATAAAAAAAGATAAAAAGAATAAGTCTAAGTGAATTTAAAGGAAGTGAAAGGTATTTCCATCTTAATTCATGATTCATGTCTGTGATCTAATCCAAAGTTGACACTTCTTTTGCATTAAAATCAAAGCATCCTTCCTGAGGATACAAATTTAGTTTTTATTTGATGTGACTGTGAAATTTAAAAATAATCAAATTCAAATTTTAAAAACTTTTATAATAAAATGAAATATATTTAATTTAAATGTAAATAGCAAATTAAACAGTTTTGAAATACATTTTTTTTAAATAAATGAACTAAAGTAAAATGCCCAAGGTATTTGTTAAAATTTGTTTTTTAATATTTACAGTACGCTGAAAAAAATTGTACTTAAAATCTATGAACGGCGTTCTTGGAGCCAAAATGGCACATGAAAAAACGGTCATAAATTTCACGTATAGTGTTGTTTTAATGTATAATTTATGGTAAAATCATTGATCATAGATTTTATGTATTTATACATACGAGCATGAACGGTTCCTGCTTTAACATTTGCAATTTCTTATGAATAATACATATAACTTAGGAACAAAATCAATGCATGCATAAATTCATTAATTCAATGTCTATTCCCATACCTTATGATTCATGAACCCGGACTTTTAAAATTTTCCCACACCAATTCTATAAATTGTGTATACTTATTCCTGGGTTCTATGATTGTAAAATTCATGAAATCGGTAACATGAACCGTTCATAAAAATTATGAATACCAGACTTAAACAAGGTTCTTGGGTACAATTTTGTATTAATCGAGATTCTAAAATAATGATGAAAAACGTGTCGGGAATGTTTGCTAGGCACCAACTATAAAAAAATTCATTTAACCCGTTTAGTCTGCAGCTGAAATGACAGACAGACAGACGCCCAGAACTGCTACAACCACTTTTTTATTTTGAAAAAAACAAGAAAAATGAATATTGCAAACCAAAATTGCATTTTCTAAATCCTTCACTCCGGTTTAAATAATGCGTGGAAATAACTATACAAAATTTTTTTACGAGCTTTTGCCATCGGCTTCACTCGCTTTAAATTCGCGGTAGCTCGGTTCCCCTTTCCTTATTCAGAATACGTAAAAGATATCGGAACAGAATATTATTTTGATTCTATAGACCATATTAATTGGGGACAGAATTTTGGGTTTTATGTATAGATTCAAAATTTTCAATGATGCTGTACGTAGTTCTTAGAAATGCGTTCATGAAATGTAGGAACAGAATTTTGGGTTTTATGTATAGATTCATATTTTTCATGAATCTTAGGACAGAATTTTGTTTTTGTTTTGTATATATTCTTATTTTTCATGTATGCTGTACATAGATTTAAAGAATGCATTCATTCATGTTTTATGCATTCATAAAATCGAGGGACAGAATTCGGGTTTTATGTATAGATTCATATTTTTCATCTATGCTGTACATAGTTTATAGGAATGCATTTATAAAATCTAGGGACATATTCATAAGTTCTATGTATAGCAGTCGCATAACAAACAATATACATGAACTTTATTATTGTTACTTAAGTATACAAAAATTAGATTAGAAATATCAAGTACCTACATTTTATGGATGAACCATAAATCACAAGAATCATTCATAGTCGTATAAAAGAACTCATACAATTATACCTAAATTTTATGAACGCGATGTTTAGCTCGCTTTTTATGTATTTATAAACAGTGATTTTTTAAGAGCTTGAAAACTTTAAAAAAAAAATAAAACGCATACAATTTGCAAAATTTCATCGATTCTTTATTTGAAACGTTAGATTGGTCCATGACACTTACTTTTTGAAGATAATTTCATTTAAATGTTGACCGCGGCTGCGTCTTAGGTGGTCCATTCGGAAAGTCCAATTTTGGATAACTTTTTCGAGCATTTCGGCCGGAATAGCCCGAATTTCTTCGGAAATGTTGTCTTCCAATAGATAGATAGTTGCTGGCTTATTTGTGTAGACTTTAGACTTGACGTAGCCCCACAAAAAATAGTCTAAAGGCGTCAAATCGCATGATTTTGGTGGCCAACTTACCGGTCCATTCCTTGAGATGAATTCTTCTCCGAAGTTTTCCCTCAAAATGGCCATAGAATCGCGAGCTGTGTGGCATGTAGCGCCATCTTGTTGAAACCACATGTCAACCAAGTTCAGTTCTTCCATTTTTGGCAATAAAAAGTTTGTTAGCATTGAACGATAGCGATCGCCATTCACCGTAACGTTGCGTCCAACAGCATCTTTGAAAAAATACGGTCCAATGATTCCACCAGCGTACAAACCACACCAAACAGTGCATTTTTCGGGATGCATGGGCAGTTCTTGAACGGCTTCTGGTTGCTCTTCACTCCAAATGCGGCAATTTTGCTTATTTACGTAGCCATTCAAACAGAAATGAGCCTTATCGCTGAACAAAATTTGTCGATAAAAAAGCGAATTTTCTGCCAACTTTTCTAGGGCCCATTCACTGAAAAAAATTCAATGATTTGCAAGCGTTGCTCGTTAGTAAGTCTATTCATGATGAAATGTCAAAGCATACTGAGCATCTTTCTCTTTGACAACATGTCTGAAATCCCGCGTGATCTGTCAAATACTAATGCATGAAAATCCTAACCTCAAAAAAACCTCCCTTTACATGACAAACAGCCACATATTCATGAAAATCATGTACCTTTTTGGTTTAATGTATTTAAAAAATGATTGCAATTTTTTCATTAAATCCAAAATCATCACAAATTCTCCAAAATTCTAAATTAAGTGTGTTTAAAGTTAACACAGTTGTTTAAAAATTAAAGGGAGAGCAACAATAGAACTCATTTATTAATATTTAAAAAATTATATGACCAAATAGTGACACTTTTTTTTATTTTTCAATTTTTAATTTGTATTTGCAGGTTCGCATATTTTACCAAAATAATTTGTTTTTCTACCAAATCCAATATTTTTTCGTCTTAGAGACAGTTTTTAAACCAAAACATCTTTTGATGGCTCAACAAGTTTCTTGCATTTACTTTCCGAAATGGTGTTCCATTGCTTATATATTTCAAGCTATAGTTGGTGTGTATTGTTGAAACCCATTCACATATTCTTTATCGAGTATCACAGAGATTCAATGATCCCGAATCTAAGCACTAACCAATTTTGAAGTATGCTTGGAATCGTTATCTTGCCATCTAAGTTGCATATTGTCCTCAGTATACGGAAGTATTATCTCTTTTAAAATATTTAAGATTATTGTCATAAATTTGGAAGATCGTTAAAATACTTAGAAAGGAAAAGCACTGAATTCAAGTTTCATTGTTTTTTTTTTTTTTAATTCTTTTCCTTGAGGAACCCTAACATTTCATCAGTCCTAATAATGTTGGGAAACATCGTTTGCCTTCTCTTAGTAATTCCCTATTATTTAAAACAAAACGAATTCAATTACTCTACTAAAATGTTGTCTTTTTACACAAAGAAATTAAATGACACTTGGTATTTAAAATAAAGGCTTCTGTGGTAGCGCTTTATGAACGTTCCTAAATGATCAACCGCTGTTGGTTTATCAGCGAAGACCGACATTTAACGTAACACACAAACTTATCTAAATGTTTCAAACAGAATCAGCGATGTGATCAACTCAAAGGTCTTGAAAAGATTCGATCATCATATGTTAAGTCGCCTCACTTGCTGTCTTATTGGAACAAAGCTATCGAAAATTTAAACAAACAAAAAACACATTTAATTCGTAAAAAATTACTTAATCTTTATTGGAACCAATAGTTGAATTTGTATCAAAAGGTCCATCCGCTCAGTCCAATTTTGGCATAACAGTTTTTAATAATTCTGGTGGTACCTCAATTAAAAATATTATCTTCAAACTGTAGTTTTTTATATAAATCTAACAGTCCTTTTATCGTAAACAAATAAAATCTACAAGAAATAGTATAAGAAAATTTGGTAAAAATTGATGTTCGGTTCTAGAAATCTCTCAAATTAATTTCATTCATCCAAATACTTTTAAATTGGTAAAAATTTGTTTTCGACTAAAAATCTATTTAACAAAACTAGATTTTCAATGTAAACTATTTCTTTATATAAAAATATTGTTGGTAATTTAAAAATTTTTAAGAATAATTCAACTTAACACTTTTTTAGCCCAACACGAAAACCTACAAACTCTCAACCCATTTTCTCCCACTGTCCTTTTTAGAGTACAGCAAAATGCAGTTACTTTATGTGCATATAAAAGTAGGCTATGAAATAAAAATTATCTGTTTAAAGGCTTTTGCGGCTTTATTGAGTATTTTTTAATTTTTCCAAACAATTTTTTTATCGAAATAGGCGTGTGTTGCATTGTCTTTTTACTCAAAGCATTTTAAAATATTCTTAGTTTCACTTCCATCAAAAAAGTTTGTTTCTTCAAAAAAAATCAATCAACGAGATAACTTGATTGTTTTTGAAGAATTTATTAAAAATTACCATAAAGATCAGTTAAAAATTAGTCCCCACATAGTTTTGTATAAACATACGGAGGTAAGCAAAGCTTAGATGTACTTTAAAAAGGACTATGAGTTCATGCATACACTTTTCTTTTAAGTATCCAAAATGGATTTTATATCTATTTCTACAAAAATATTTTATGGAAAACGTTTCCACAATCTCGATTCCGCCCTGGAAGAAATTGATATTAATACGAAGATAGTCAACGCTGATATCGTCATGATTCCTCCACCGGTGGACTATGTTACGGGTGAAGAAGATATCGATGAAGATAACTTAAAAACATGAGAGTTACCACAAGATGTTCCAGGTGAGGTTGAGATTTTTGTGGAATCTTATTTAGCCCAAGACGACGGTGAATTTGACAGCTAAGATGATATTCCATTGTCTGAGCTTAGAAAGTCAATTGCTCCACCGTTATGGACAAAGTCAATTACGTCAACAGATGGAATAAATCCAACAACGAATAATTTGGCTAGAATCCAAAGCTGCGCTTCTGATTTGGTTGGCCTCAATGAAGTTCAAGTCTTTGAAAAACTGTTTGATGTCGAGGTAAGGCAACTTGTCGTAAATCAAACAATGTTGTGTGCAGGCCGAAAAAATAAACACAGCTTTTCGTTCAACGATGAAGACTTACAAATTTATATTGGAATCCTTCTATTTTCGGGCTATCACTCTGAACGAAGAGAATTCATGTACTGGAAACAAGCAGCTGATACACATGTACCTATTATTGCAAACAGTATTTTCAGGAACAGATTTCAAGAAATAAAACGATTCATTCAGTTTGCTGATAATAATACCCTTGACATGAACGATAAAATGGCAAAACTTCGTCAACTCAATAAAATTTTGTGCCAAAAGTTTCAAAAGTGGGGATATATGCATGAGCATTTATCTATAGACGAATCAATGGTGAAGTATTTCGGTCGACATTCTTCTAAGCAATTTATAAGAGGAAAGCCTGTAAGATTTGGTTTCCAAAAATTGGATGCTTTGCAGCAAAGATGGCTACATGTATGAGTTCGCACTCTATGTAAGCGTGCAAAATTTATTCTCAATAAACTAAAGCAAAAAATTTAAGTAGGATGTAATGAACTTTCTTAAAAGAAGCCCTTATTTTGTAAATACATTTCTATAATTTGCAATCGTTTGTAAGACAATTTATGGTTGAATTATAGACGACACTGAAGTTGTTTGACAGTATCTAGCCGCGTTTCATTAGCTACAGATCTGGATCAAGATCATCCCAAATAGAAAATACCAACATTAAAAATATCGCATTACAAATCACACTACATTACAATTTGTGACACAAAACAGCCATCTACCTGCCATAACGAAAACTAATTTTTGAATTTCGATGATTAACACAGATAAAAACCAGGATTTCAAAGTGTTTAGAACTTCTATACTCTAAAAAATCACCCGACATTCAATTTTCATTGAAATTCTTTAATTAACATTTTTACCCTTAGTTAGTTTTCAATTTCAACTTTGGAAAGTTATGAGTCAAACGTGGCAAAAAGTTAACTTTCTGACAGTTTAGTTACTCGTTTGAAATCCATATTCCAGAATTGAATATTAACAACTTAGGACTTGTAAAATTCTGCGTATTTCATGTGAAATGAAAAATTTACAACAAAATAAAAAGTCAAAAATCTAAATTGTGAATTTCTTTACGTTTATTTTTTTGCTTGGAGTCACTATTAAACGTAAAAGTCATCAAAAGGTTAATGTCCACTTATGAATAAATTAAACTATGCAAACAAAAGTTTTTCATAAAATTTCTTTGTTAATTGCAACAAAGATCGTATAAAATAAAATAAATCAAAATGCTCATAGTTTCGAATGCAGTGCGTAGTTATTGTTGCATCGAGTGCAATGATCGATGTGAGCAATGATGCACATTATTATTTATTTGCATAATCTGCTTTTCACTGCACAGTGGGGCAGACGAGAAAATAATTAATTTTTTAAAAGCACCTTCTTTTAAAATGTATAAACCAATTCTTATAGTAAAATAATTGAAAAATCAATACGTAATCATCTTTTGTCAAATAAATACACTTTTACCAAGAGTTATTTCCTTAAAGTTGACAATTAATACAAAAATGCTTATGAAACCTACTCCGTTATAAAACGATCCGTTCTCAATCAAATCCAAATAGACTTTTTTACAAATTAAAAAGTGTGAAAACATAAGATCAACTTATTGTACCTTACAAAAGTGAAAAAAGGCCAATTTTGAGCAAAGTCATATAACACTTTCACAAAATGAAGTAAGGTCAAATCATTTTGAGGAAAAGAAAAACTTAATTTTACGGTGTGTAGAAATAGTAAGATATTTAAGAGGGGGCATGCTGTCCCTGGCAGAAGGGTAATATTTTATTGAAAGGTAGTTATCCTGAAAATCTAAGTTTGCATTTTTTAATTTTGAAAATTTGATGATCTTTTGATGAATTTGCATCATTTCGAGGTGGAGAAAACTAAGCGTTGCTATTAATGTGCAAGTTTTGGAACAAATATTTTTCAAAGGTACACAGAACTTGTGAGTTTTTACAAATGGAATGGATTTAATATTAAATAAGATAGAAACACAAACAAAAAACCTTCTTTTTCTGATTTAGAGGGAATAGGTTCTCATACCATACAAACTTTCCATAAGACTTAGCAAGTTAAGCACCACGGAAGATGTTTTACGCATGATGTCTTACAAAAGCGACCCAAATATTGCGCCTTTATATCAATAAAAGTGAACCCATAACTTGTTTTATCTAGCTGAGTTTGTGGCAAAGCAACGCTTTATCCATCTTTAGGTTTCAAAAGTATTGGACTGCAATCTGAAATCTGTCGAACTAACCAACTTTTTTTCAGTTGAAAGTCTGACATTTACGAAAATGGATCGCACAACGCATATACAAATTGTTAAAACCTGCTGCAAGAATGGTGATTCTGCAACAGCTAGATATCGTACTTTAAGAGGAGATTATGGTTTATATAATCGTCCAACGACGCAAGCAATTGGCAAAACTGTGATGAAATTTGAAGAGACTAAAACCACTGAAAATATCAATGCTGTAATGCGTTGCCGAAGATTCGAATATGTCGATTTCTCATCATTGTCAACAATAAAAGCTGTCTTACGGCACATTGTGGCGTATTGTGCATTGAATTTACACCTTTATCATTAGTCCAGCTTCCACAACAACTGAAGCCTGCTAACCATTCACAACGTCGTAGATATGCGAATGCGTTACAACAGGCGGTAACCGGCGATTTGTCGATCAAAATTTCATTCAGTGTCGAAGAATATTTCTCACTCGGTGAGTATGGTAAAAATTGTCGTATTTGGGTTCTGAGAATCCTCAATTAATTGAAGAGAGGCCATTACATCGACAAAAAGTCACTGTTTGGTGCGCTCTTTAGTCCGGAGGTGTGATTGGACCTTTCTTCTTTGAAAACGACGATGGAACGACATTTACCATCATTTCGGAGCGTAATGGTCATATGATAACCGACTTGACGGAGCCACATACCACATAACTCGAGCGAACATGGCTTTATTGCAAGAGATATTTCCTAGCGGCGTAATTTCCAAGATCATTTGATTTGACACCGCTGGATTTTTTTTGTGGGGCTACGCGAAAGACCATGTCTATGCTGATAAACCCTTAACCCATTCTCCTGACCTCAAAGAAGTAATCCAGCGTAACGTTTCTTTTGCGCACGCAAAAAACCTTTCAATATCAGAGTTAACAGATGGTATGTTACACGTAAGGAAGCTTACTGTGCTCAAGGAATCTTTAAGGCCAGAGCCTTCAATGTGACAAAAAACATGCCACGAGATTTTTTAAATACCGAGAATTAGTTTTAGAACTTCCTCATATACTGACATAATTGACATTCAGAACACCATTTGCCTTCAGTTGTGAGAGATTTTTCTAATGATCAAATTATGAAGATTATCGATTGCGATGGACAATCTAGAGAGGGTTTAATTCAAGCCAAAATAGCATCGAGAAAAGCCATGCCAAACTTTAAAAGTAAATGCTATTTTTATGTAACCTCCCCTCTTACCTTCAAAACATGTTTTTAAAGCTAATATTTTATTTTAAAACTACATACTCTTAAATATTAAATACTTTATTTTTCCACCTAGTGTAACATAAAAACTGCTTTAAAACGTATAGTAAAAATGTTTCTTAAATGATTGATTTCTCCTAAACTTATGCATTTTCAAACACAGGCGTAAGTAAGCACGATGATTACAAAATCCGACTTTTGAGTTGCATATGCTAGTTTTTGACGTTTTTAATATATTAGAAATGTCAAAAGTAGTGCCCGTGGCATGATGGTAAGTGCGATGGACTGTCATGCGAGAGGTCTTGGGTTCGATCCCTGCCTATGGCACCTTATGTTTTTTCAAGGGTACTGCCTCTTACGAGGAATTGACAAAAGTGCTTTCTCAAATTTGCTGTTCGGAATCGGCTTAAAAATGTAGGTCCCTGACAACAGTACTCGCACACAGGAATGGTTAAGAGTTGTCAGTCACTAGGCCTTATTCCAATTTATTTATTTATTGAGAAATGTCAAAATTGACTGCCTATTAAACGGGTTATTTAATCAGGTAAATTGTTTTTTTCTCACGTAAATATTTCAAATCAACTTATTTAGTACTGTTTCATAGCTGTTCACGCCCAAACTAACATTTTTAACATTTTTGTATTGAATTCAAATAATTATTTTATAAAAATGCTGTAATTTCAATATTTTTCCCTTAAAAAAGGCCGCTTTTGCACCCTTCAAAAAGTAACAGTGAGTAGGTTACTTATGACATTTCTTATACTTAAAAATTTCATTGAAATCCGTGTGTTTCCGAATTTTATTGAATTATTACCACTCTACCATACAAAGGGCACCACTGTGTGTCCTGCCGGCCTCCGCCCAAACCCAAGTTGAGTAAAAAGTGAGTGTGAGATTGACATTTTAGAGTGAAAATTACAAAAATAAACAAACGAAAATCGAAAAACAAAAATTCAAATCAATTTCTTTTCTTCCCATGATCATGATGATGGTGATCCCAAAGCCCAGACCTGAGAATCAAACAGTAACATTTTATCTTTATTTACACCAATAATTTACTTAATGAATGCAATGCACGCATTCAATATTATTGTGGTGTAAATGAGTTTTTGTTTGTTTTTGTTTCATTTATGTTCCACGAAAGGGGTTGAAGTTGTTGAAAACGAATGAATGCAGGCGGATCTTTAGAACTAAAAAGAGATTTGTATAATATTTTTAAACTAGCAAACAAGGCACGCACAAAGTAAATGATTTGTTCTATCTTCTCGATGCGAAACAATTTATATTTATACGCGTTTATTTTTAAAATCAAACTATAAAGTTCAATGGTACTTTTGGCAGCAATGCAAAAATTCATTCTTTTGTGTGAAATTCATCGTGTTAGGTTCCGTTAACAAGATGTTTTGGTGTAAGGATCGGTCTTTGATTAGTGGCGCCCGGGTGAATAAAGAATTATTTATATATTTCACATGGAACTCAGATGCTTTACTTAACAATGAAAATATTCTTATCTTCTATTTTTTGGAATGAGATTTGCCCTTTTAGGTCTATTTATCCAAAACATGTTTTTTTAAGTCCATTGAAGTTTGACGTCTTTATTGAAAGTATTAAAAAAACTACTATGAATGCGTTCCGTTAAATAAATTTACTTCACGAATGTGTCTTGGAAGTGGGATATTTAGTTTGATGGATTGCATAAGGAGCTGACATTAGTTAAATTAAATTTTAATACAGCTTAAATTGTATAAAGGGAATTCAGAATTATAAAGAAGAACATCACTTAAAATAAGAAGGATGAGAATTTTAATTTAACTTTATGTCATTTTATGTCTATTAATATTTATAAAAATAAGAAGTTTAAGAATGTCCAAACTCCCGTTTGTAGATAGGTTAATAGTTGGTACAGCTTCTACATAATCGGTGTCTCAAATTGAAGAGTAGGTTAGGTTAAAGTGGCTGTCTGTGATGGAATAGGACACACTCATTCTAATTCAATTCAATTTAATGGCCCATTGTGACATGAATTTTCGCCTGTAAAGAGAAGAACTGCTTCCTCCTCTATCTCGTCCATACAACTTCAGCAAAAGTCATTTGAGAATACGCCTAGCCACGCGGCGTGCTTTCCTATTAGACAGTACCCGATTAGATTAGATTTACATTAGATTAGAAAAGATTTTATTCAAATTCATATAAAAATAAACCTTTACAAGGGTAATTAAAATCTTTAAAAATGTAGTAATACAATATTTTGACATAACCTATTTTTGTTGTCTGTCAGATTGGCGATAAAAATTCAAATTTTATTAAATATGCAAAATAACAAAGGTTAATAATAAATCTTTAAATTATACATTTGTAGATATTTTTACTTCACATTTTAATTTTTTCATAAACATAATTAAGATAACATTAATTTAATATCACAATTTTCATCAGTTTCAGTTTCATGGCTCAAGCAAATTCATTTATTAACAAAGTTCTATATCGAATGCAATAAGCTAAAAAGTTGTACAGGGAAGAAAAGTTTTTACCATTTAATTCATTATAATATTCCTCGACGGACAAAGACTCTTTTCCAAAACAGGCGAGTCTCATTTTATTATAAATTGGGCATCTACCAATTAGGTGATATGTATTTTCTACTTCATCCATGTTACATATAGAGCAGATACCATCCGTATCCTTTTTGAATGCTCTAGCATTAATATTTAATAGACCATCTCTAGCTTTAAAAATTAAACATACAAGGTGAGGAGAGTTTCTATCATTAAAGTAAGGGGTAATATTATAGTTCAAATGAGGATAAACATCATGAAACTGAGAGCCCTTAGCATCCGCAATGTGATTTGCATTTTCTTTAGCTTCCAGTGAGATCAATAGATTTTTATGAAGGTTCTTGAATGATGCGTTGGAAAGGTCTATTTTAATATTAAGTTCTCCACCTAAGCTAAGCCAGTCTAAAACCCAAAACGTTTTTGGACAATTGTTTCTTATGCAAGAATTCGCGATAATCTAGTTCTAGGGTATTCAAGTACTTTATTGACATAGTCAAAGTGAAGAGATAGCGTTCGGAGGTATTAAGTCTTTAAGCCAGTTTTCAAATATAACATATAGTTGGGAGTGTTGTTAGGTAGGTTTAACATTTGCTTCATGAAGAATCTGAACAGTTTTTCTACTTGGACACTTTTTTTAGAACCCCAAATTTGTGCACCATATAGCATAATCGATCTGGCAGCGGAATCAAAAATTTTGATCTTATTCGAGAAATTGATATTTTTGTTGTGAATATATTTGGACCACGTTGAAATAATTGCACTTTTAGACATTGTAAGCTTTGAGTCTAAATGTTTATTGAATGACATATTATAATTCAAGGTTTCCCCTAAGTACTTGTAATCGTTCACGATTTCGATCCGATCTAGACCATAATTCCAGTTGAGATTGCTAGGAATTCTACTACCCGTTCTTAACACTAAGATTTTGGATTGGTTGAGATTCGTTTTTAAAACCCATACCAAACAGTAGGTGAATAAAGAGTCAATCATATTTTGAAGTTCAGATGGGGAATCAGAGATTATAACGAGATCATCGGCGTTTAAGAGCACTTTCACAACTGTATCAGCTACCCATACCAAACCTGGCAAGTTGTTTCTTTATAAAGTAGTTGCAAAATGGTTACTATTTTTGTTGACAAACCTAGATAGGACAGCTTATAGAAAAGCTAATTACGTAGTATCAGATCGAAAGCACATGAAAAATCAACAAAAAAAAAACATATGTATTCTTCTTTCTTTTTCGATTTAGTACCCGATTGTAACAATATTATCGAGCTTATATGCGATCTGCCTAGAGATAGCAAGCACAATGATCGCTTTAAATATAGTGTAGGCCAGATGTTTTTTTTGACCTCATGTTGTTCCACCTAGTGTTGGCCTTCTTCATAGCTTCCTGTATTGGCAATAGATTGCATGTAGCGATTGGTATGCCACCATTTACCAAACGTGGTAGAATAGGTTGCAATGTACTGTTCCTGGCGAGTTCATCTGCCTTACAGTTACGTGGAATGTCTCTATGGCCCAACCAAGCAAAGGTGAGATAAACTGTTGTACCATCTCCATTTGATATTTTTTTTTTACACTTCAGAATTTCAGAAAGTAGTAAGCTTATAGCAAGCGTCAAACTACGATCAGAGGCTCATCATAAGTGCATGTGTTAGTTGTTAGTAAAAAATAATACAAATATAGCCTAACACACGCACAAAATACAAAACAAAATTAGCATTTAACTATTACAGAACAAAAAATTACGATAGTGGAGCACTGGTTCTAAACAATGATTTTAATCCCACCTTATTTAAATTTAAATCTATCGATGAACAGTTTAAGTTATATAAAATGCTCATTCGACTTAAAGCTTCATTCTTGCCATAGTTAGTTCTATGGAAGTCAATATGTATAAAATCAAACGTGCGCAGGTGATGAGTTCCGCCCCGGTAATTCAAATGTACACAAGATAGCAAATAAGGTGTATCAATTTCACCATTAATGAGTTGATGAAAAAATACTAAGTCATTATTAACACGCCTTTGATGGAGAGATTGCATTTGAAGAAGTAGAATACGATGTTCATAGGGAGGCAGATCATAGGGATCTTCCCAAGGAAGACCTTTTAGAGCAAAGCGAATGAAATTATGTTGAATTGATTCAATACGTTTTCTATGAATTTCGTAATAGGGAGTCCATACCTGCGAAGCATATTCAAGATGAGGACGAACATGGCAATTATACAAAGAAAGGGTAACATAGGGATCATTGAACTCCTTTGCCCAGCGTTTTATAAAACCAAGCATAGAACTTGCCTTATTAACAATAACATTAATGTGATGTGTAAACTCTAAGTTGGAACAGAAATGTACACCTAAATCTTTAAATGTGGAGACACGACAGAGTTTTTGCTGTGATATACAGTAGTCAAATACGTTACTGATTAGTTTTTTAGTGAAAGTTATAGTCTGGCATTTTAAAGGGTTAAGTAAAAGGCTATTTTTCCCACACCAAAATGTGAAACTATCAATGTCGGCTTGTAAAAGAATACGATCATGGGTGGACTTTATTATTTTGAAAATCTTCATATCGTCAGCAAAAATAAGAAGTTCACTTGAGCGTGGACATGACGATACATCGTTAATAGACAGGATGAACAGAAAAGGGCCAAGATGGCTTCCCTGGGGAACACCAGATTGAGCAACAAAAGGTTCAGAATGACAATTTCTAAATTTTACCTCGTAGGATCTGTTTTCAAGGTATGACTTAATCCAAGCTAAGAAAAATGGTGGAAAACCAAGCGCCTTAAGTTCAAATAAAATAATTTCGTGGCTTAGTTGGTCAAAAGCTTTAGAAAAGTCAGTGTATACACAGTCAACTTCATAACCTTGTTCTAAAGCGTTTGAACATATGTTTGAGAATGTGAGGAGATTAGTAACGGTTGATCTTTTTTTCACAAAACCATGTTGCTGTTCGCAAATGATATTTTTACTAAAATATGCTACGCTTTCACAAACAACTTGTTCAAATACTTTAGGAATGCAAGAAAGCTTTGCAATGGGCCTGTAGTTGCTTATATCTGACTTGTTACCTTTCTTGAAAATTGGTGTAAGAAATGACTTCTTCCATATACTGGGAAATTTGCCTGTTTTTAGGGAAAGTTTGAATAAAAACGTAAGGGGTTCAACTAAAACATTACTACACTTTTTTAGTACTATCGGGGGAATACCATCAGGACCGGCTGAGCAGTCATCATTCAACGTAGATAAAAGATCAAGGACCGTACTCTGTAGCACAGGTATGTGGCTACAGCTAGTTTGCGAAAAAGTGTGATTATTATGAAAATATACTTCATCAACTTTTTGAGGGCTATTAACAAATGACTCACGGAAATTCGTCGCGAAAGCGTTACAGATATCAAAAGTTTTATCTAACGAAAGGTTCTTGTAATTGAAGATAACTGGAAAGCCATCTGATTTTTTCTTTGAGTTTACAAAATTCCAAAATTTTTTAGGATTCTCTTTCAAAGAGGTGCCCATATCAGTAACATAACAAGCATATAAATAATTAGAAAGAGATTTAAATTGGTTAAAGAGTTCAACATAAAAAGAGAAGTTGACTGGAGACAGAGTTTTGAGATACGTTTTCCATGCCTTATTTCTTTTGTTACGCAGTAAACGCAATTCTTTCGTGTACCAAGGATGGCTTAAGTTTGTATTTCTTGATTTCTTTATCGGTACATTTTTTTCAAAACAACAATTAAGGATCCTATAAAAAGTTGAAACTGCTTCGTCAATGTTAGAAAATGCTAGTGTATCAGCAATTCCAGAAATGGTTAAATCTTCAGATAACTGCTGGAAATTGGCTCTTCTGAAATCAAAATTATATAAGCAATCAAAAGAATTACTGTGATTAGTAAGGTGATTACTTAAGTCAAAAAAAATGTCCAACGGGGGGTGATATTTGTCAATATTAGTAATTCCTGATCTAGACTCTAGAACAAGAGTACTAATAGCGCCAGAAGAAAAGACTAAATCGAGAATTCGATTTTTTGAGTTTTTAATACAGCTTGTTTGCTGTAAGTCAGTAAGAAGGACTTTATCGAGAAGAGATAGTTCCATTTGTGAAAAAGAAGGAGAGGCTTCAAGGCAGGATTCGTCTTCGGATGGAATCCAGTCAATGTGTGGTAAATTAAAATCACCTAAAAGTAAGATATTGGTGTCAGAGCTGGACAAATTTATAAGATAGTCTAATGCCAAGGAGATATCGTTATAAACAGACTCCAAACTTTTTGGAGGAATGTAAACGTTTAAAATGAAAAAGTCTTAGTCTGTACCATTAACTTTACACATACCAGTTCAATTGATAATACAAATGGAAAAGATACAGAAGAAGAGAAATATGTATTTTTTACCGCTATGAGAACACCTCCACCTAAATCCTTTGCATTACCAACATGACGATCTTTTCTGTAAACTTCGAACTCTTGACTAAAAAGTTCTGTGTCGGAAAAGCTTGAATTAAGCCACGTTTCTGTCAAAACGAATACGTCGTGTGGAAATGATTGGGAGTTAAGAAAAATGTCAGTAGTCTTGCTACGAAGTCCCCTTACGTTTTGGTAGAAGAGCGTAAGCCTGTTAAGTTTTTTGATTTGTTTTTCAAAGAAACGCCCTGTTTTTGAATTTGAGTAAATTCTTTGACTAAAGTCTCTTCGGGCCATATATTTGGGTTGCAAATAGAATCAAAGTAAGTGGGATTCGTTATTAATTTAAAAGAGGAAACAAAGCTTTTTGGTTTACTGATCTTAGTACACCTGATAGATGAGCTGGAAGGTATGCTCTTGGTAGATACTAAGTGGGAAGTTATATCTTCTGGCGTAGTAACTGGGTCCAGACGAGATATTAAAATTATTTTTGGTTTGGAGACAGCTTTGATAGGGATGACGTTGTTTATTACAGTTCCTGTAACGGTGTCACTATTGGAAGCTAAATCTGAGGCAACAATTTGAGGTATATTGGGAGTTCCTGTGGGATCTGTAGGTATTGGAGTGATGTTGACGTTTGTTCTTTTTGATGGTGGGGTAGAATTTCTAGCAGGTTCAGAGTTTTCTCGGCTTCTTTTCTTAGACTTTTTCTTTTGTTTCTCAGGTACACTTTCTGCGTTATTAACACCAGAACCTGATTGGGCGAGCATATCTTCACATGTAGAAGAGAAAGTAGTGGGAATAGGCTGTGCCAAATCATTAGTCGAAGTAGAACTATCGACCATGATATTGGTTACAGAGTATGCATTTAATTTGCAAACTGCAGTGTTGAAAGACTTCAGTAGCTCTTCAAAATCTTTAGAAAGTTTTAAAATGTCAGCCTTAAAAGAAGACATTTTAAAAGCTAGTTGAGATACAGAGAGCTTACGGCAGTCGTGACAGTACCAGTAAGCAAATTTAGAATTGGCTATTTTTTCAATGAAAGCGTTGGTTGAACCAACGCATTTTGCATGGTAAAGATTACCACAGGGTCCGAAACAGGCAAATAGAGGATTATTATTAGCACCCTCTTGGCAGTTTTTATTGTAGCAATCCATATTTCCTAAGGAGTGTTAAAATAAATAATAATACAAAAAAAAAAAAAAAAATACAATGGTATTTAAATTAAAAATAATAAAAAAAAAAAAAAAAAAAAAACACCACGGGAAGCGGGACTCGTACCTACGTGCTTCAAACAGAAGTCACAATGAAACCAAGCTTTTACTTACTGGCCTACGCAAGGCCCTCAAAATCGGTTGACAAAAATATAATGATATTAAACTAATAAGGTGGAATCAATCTAGTCAAACAAAGAAAGTAGAGGAAAATCAAATATAAAATAATTGAAAACAAAAAGCACTCACACATGGACAAGGGAACACTTTGGAAAAAACAAAAATACTGAACACCTTACCGGGGAGAACTTTAGTTTTAAACAAAATAACACAAAATTCAAGAAAATTGAAATTGATTAAAATGCTAATATAACACAATATTTGATAAAATTAATGAATAAAACAAAATTAAGTTCACTTATTCAGTGAAATTTAAAACCACTATAAATATCTAAACACGATTTATATAAGAAAAAAAAGGAAAATATAGAGCCTATAAAAACACGACTAATAATAAGAACCAGTGCAACCACTTTTGTAGAGATAGGGTCCAGAGATTCGATAGCGGCCTGACTATCTGAGAAAATACGGATATCATGCGTTGATATCACGTTTTCTTTAAGCCAGGACAAGACTTCTTGTATTGCTAAAAAATTCCGCCTGGAACACGCTACAACGATTGGAAGGGCGGAATGGGAGACTTAATTTCAGTCGTTCAGAGATACACACCTCCGCCAACTATTGTTTTTGATCCATCCATATAAGAATTGACTAACTCGTCCTTCATGAATCCATAAATCTAAATGGTATAGAAGAATTTAAGTTTCAGTAGAATTGCAGTGTAGGTAGTCTGTGTGCTTTGGAATTAATTCTAATTACATAAGAATACAAATCTTTTGCCAAGTTTAAGAAATCCAACGATTAGAATGACAAAATCCAATTTTGTAAGCTTCGTAAAGAATTCATTGTTCTCATTCATTGAAGTGAACTTAAAATGCGACCCAAAGCGGTTCTGGTCTTTTATTAATTCTAAATGAAAATCAATTAGGATCCCCAACTCAATGAATTTCAAAGGTGAAGAATCTACTGAGGTAAGTAAGACACTTGAACTTTTTGCTTAGTTTTTTGAATCCGTATACTTTAACGCTCATTCCTTTTAATGATCGTCCCAAAGTGGATATTGGGTATATACAGCTTAATTCTGCTGATGTTTTAGAAGGATTACAAAGTCTCAAACAATACGCTAAACCTGGTGTGGATGGCATTCCTGCGATTGTCTTAAAACGATGCTCTAATTCTCTTTGCCTAAATCTGCTTATTATTTTTAACCGTTCTTTGTCTTCCGGAATATTTCTGGACGAATGGAAATCATCTTTCTGCATTCCAATTTTTGAATTGGGCTCTAAAAACAACGTTAAAAACTATAGGGGAATTTGTAAGTTATCTGCCACTCCTAAACTTTAAAAAAAGTTTAATTAAAATAAAACTTGATTTTCGTGCAAAGGAACATGTTAGTAGTGCCCAACATGAATTACTAATTTAGCTTGTTTTTCTTCTTTCGTGGTTGAATCTATTCAAACTCAAAGCCAAGTTGATGCTATTTATACTGACTTCAGCAAAGCCTTCGATTCTGTATGTCACCGTATATTGCTTCATAAGCTTCAAGTATTCGGCATACACTCAAGTCTACTTCAGTGGATCGGGTCATTCCTAATTGGTAGAGTGCAAGAAGTAAAAATAGAGGAATATACTTTAAGGCCTATTAGATGTACTTCAGGTGTCCCTGAAGGTAGTCATCTTGGTCCTTTGCTGTTTATAATATTTATTGGTCATATTGTTAACCATATTAATTTTAGCCAATGTTTAAAATATGACCTCAAACTATTTTTGAAAGTAACAAGGATTTAGATAACTTATACTGTTGGTGTTAGTCAAACAGCCTAAACCTTAACGTTAAAAAATGCTTTGTTATTTCTATCTCCAAAAAACATTTGATTTACGAGTTTCCTTATTCTCTAGGATCCAGCCATCTTCAAAGAGCTTTTAAAGTTAAAGATCTAGGGATTATATTCGATCACAAATTTTCTTTTGTTCATCATGTTGATGCCATCGTCACAATGTTAGGATTAATAAAAAGAAATTCAACTGATTTTTCCGACCTCTACACCTTTGTTGCGCTCTATACTTCTTTAGTAAGATCTATTTTGGAATATGCTGATGTCATCTGGAACCCTCACCAACAACTATTCGCCGAGAGAAGTCAAAAGATCCAAAATCGTTTTACAAGGTATGTTTAGCGAGATGTTTAGCGAGATGTTAGTGCAGATGTGTCCACGTTGCTGAAAGCACCTTCGGTGTCAAGGAAAGCAACCATAGTGAACTCTCTATGATGGAGGGAATATTCGACGGTGGCATGTTAAGACGAGGATAGAAGTCTTGTATCAATACTTGCCCTTCAATGGATGTCAATCAATCTTTCTAAGCAGTAAGCTCCCAAGAAGGAATGATCATATACTTTTGGCTGAATCACAAACACGCTTCAGCTTCGGCTTCACCTGACGTTTACGAGTTTAACCATAGGTATTCAATGCATGCTATCGGGATGGGGCTTGGGCCTCACGTTTCGTTTGACAGTCGTAAGGAAAAGAACGTAATGCAACGTAATGTAAATCCAAACAGAAGTTCTTATTCAATTATCTTAACATTTGCTTTGTCTGACAGCCCAACAGCTGTACAAAAATGTCAACAAACAAAATATTTGGTCTTTGGAGGTATGAAATAATAGAAATGACATTCAAAGCAACCTCGAAGCCGGCCCACCGTAACGCAGACGAAGCCGAAGCTGAAACGTGTTTGTGTTTCAGCCATTTAAGTCGTTGATCTTAAGGATTGACTTGCGAGCATTTAACTGCTTTAGGTATAAAAAACAACTTTAACTTCTCTCCATGCCGAGGGAACATAGACCAGATCTGGTTAAAATTGCCTCAAGGATTGGTCCAAATGTCTATAATGCTTATTGTAGTTCGGCTGGTTTTATCTCATGTGGTGCTGCAGATTTAAATGGTTTGAAGCTGTTAAGAACCCATTTTAGCTTGTCTCTTGTGATCAGACCATATGGACATGTTATATAGAAACGTGAACGAATATGATTTTAGCAAGTTTCGGTTAGCGAACTACCAGAAAAGTGAGTATCCAGTAGTAAGTTAAGCGGGTTTTCACTTGAATTTGTCCAGCAGCCGTCCACATTTTTCAGACAGCTTGGCATCGCTGGATTGATTGAAAGAATATTTCGTTGCATGGAGGATTCAGAAGTTTCTTCTATCGTGCCACTGAAGGATCGCCAGGAAAATCGCTTAGATTTCCTTAGTGCCTTCTTATAAATTCTTAGGGTTTCTTTGTAAGAATCCAAACAACGGTCAATAAACACATGCTTGAGTCTCACGAAATGACATTTAATAGATAGATACATTTTTATTTTCGTATTTGACTTTTCTCAAAAAACCTTACTTTTTTAAATCGGTTCATTAGTTTAAAAAAAATAAAAAAAAAGTAAGAAAACCTCTTTTAGCCTTCTGAAGCAATACGAAAATATATTTTCATAAATTGAAAAACCCCAAGTAAAAATATCTATCAGCCCGTTTTTTGATTTTGACCAAGAAAATTGTATGAGGGCTACTGTAATTTTTGGCCACACAAACAGACAGAATTGCGGAAGCACTTTTTCAACTTCTCTAGTAGCCCATCGAATAATTTATTTTTGAAACAAAGCTTATTTTGACAGCTGTTCTCCAATTACACCTTATAGTAAGTCAGTATCAGTATTCAGCAAAACTAAGTAAGTTGTATAGTCTCAGTTCTTACTAAACCTCAACTGACAGCTATCAAATTGCAAATTGTGCATTTTGGAACACTTATTACACTAACGTCGAGATTCGTCTTAATACCTTTTTAACGTATGCGTTAGAAAGACGAATATCAAAGTATTTAAGTTGGAATGTATGAACATATTTTAAAGAGTTCAACAAAACCCTGCTTTGATACACAACTCCGATTTGTACAATTGTGCTTAAATCCTTCTTTTGCCAAGATCTTAACTTTAAATAAAAAAGCCACTTGCATTTTTTAATATTTTAAACTAAAATTTGTATTTGCGAAACATTCTACACACCTAACTTAAATAATTCTTAATCTTACCAAGCTTGCTGCAGAGAAGCAGCGAAGGCAAACTGTTGTGGCTGATAGTAGCTCTGCTGAGCCAACAATTGTGGGGTGGCAAGTAATTTTTGTTGTTGCAACCCCAAACCAATCAAACTTGGTTGGTATTGAATTTTGGCAAAGGCAGCTTGAGGTTGAGCAGCTTGAGCTGGGAAGAGTGCCAACTTCTGTGGGGTGAACCCAGCTGGAGCGGCTGATATGGGAACCAAGACAAATCCGGCAGGAATGGCAGCAGTGGTTGCGGCAACGTTTGTAGCAGTTTCCGCTTCGTCATTCTCGGTATCACGTTCCTTATTGCCTTGGGTTATGCGACCAGATTTCTTGTCCAAAGGTGCAACATTTTCGACATCTTTACTCTCCTCGAGGGATTCACTGCTGGAACTTTCAGGGATGGCCTTGTTGATGGGAGCTCCATATTGACGGGATGGCTGTTGCTGACGTTGGAATTGAATTTGACGTTGCGAAGTAGCTTGCTGGGGTCTCAAGAACTGTCCTTGCAGCTGGGAGGCAGAGGTCTCTTCGGGAGCTCCGTATTGTTGAGATGGCTGCTGCACGGGACGGGTGAAGTCGGAAGGCTGCAAGTTTGAGGCTTCTTCTTGTGGGGCACCATATAATCCAGAAGGTTGTTGAGGGAATTGGGATTGAGATCCCTCACTCTCTGAAGGAGTTCCGTAGTACTGACTTGGAGTTTGTTGCTGTTGTTGCTGGATTTGTTGCTGTTGTTGCTGATATTGCTGCTGGAGTTTCTTGATTTGAGCCAGTCTCAATTGCTGAGCAATAGCTTCTCCCGTGGGAAGATTAAAAGTCCGATCAGGTCTGAATCCCGAAGCGGGATAGGGACCAGCTTGTTGCTGCTGGAGTCGACTGCTATATCCTCTGAATGGGGCTTCGGCGTTGCATACAGCAACGGCGCATGTCATCAGGACGAGAAGACTAAGTTTTGGTGCCATAATTGTCGTTGTTTGTTTTTTTTCGGAACTATACCAAACGTAAGTACACAGTATCCAAACGAGACTGATATCAATTGAATAATCAAACGCGTTTTTTATACTCCTCCACACAAACTGACAGCGTGATTCCCTACATCAGCGGCTCATTAATTCAGTTGTCGTAAGTATGGCTCAAAAATTGCAGCGTTATGTCTCTCTACAGTTTGACGCCTCTACCTCTGCTGACATTGACCGACATCTGGCCTGACATGAAATTGTCAATTTTACAAATTTTTTAATTGCAGTGTTTCGTTTACTGTCATCACATCAAATCACACGTTGTGGGTTGTTGTGGAGGCCAGCGAGGGCGGCGACGTCGAAGCACCACAACGTCTCGTTTAAATTGTCCAAAAAGCTTATCACGTCGCGAGAGGAGCTATGTAAAAACGCATCAAGCCTGCAAGTCACGTATAGCCATCGATCATTGAGTTCGTTTTGCAGGTTCGAGGAATTCGAGGTGGTTCAGTTGCGGTGGAGAATTGCGTCTTATGAGTTCTTGATAACAAAGCCCATTGTCAATAAGTCAGAGATCCCTTCTATTTTAGAATCATAGATAAAGGATATAGAAAAGGCTTGGCTTCCCACCCATCTTCACATAAAGACTGTAGGTCATTAAGGAAACATTTGACAGCCCAAAGCCTGAAGTAAGACGACGCGACAGTGGCGATTAGAAGTGTGTTAATTTATATGCATTTCGCATAGTTTAATGGCAAACGGACGTGTTGGGTGAATAGCAATCAACGGAATGGGCGACCGAATCGCGTATAATCTGAGAGACATGGTGGTATTATTTTGAAATGTTTTGGATTTTTTTGGTAAATAAAATATAATTAAAAGAAAAATCAAAACAAAAATTGCTATAAAAGTGTCTCAGTAAATGGGAAATAAATTTTTTGGTCAACAAAATTGTTGCGACGGGTTTTTTATTATTTTGGTTTTATTGGGTAAATTGACGATGAGTGAATGAATTTAAGGTTTTTAACATGCAGGAGTATATCTACGACTTGAAGTCAGAAATATTGTTTTGAAATAAACCTACATACATAAATAAAAAGATCACATCAGATAGGGGTTTCAGTTTTATCAGCGAGTTCAATAGAGAAGCAAATTCGATGACTAACCAAAGGTTTTTTAAATAATATTTTATTTATTTGGTTAAATGAAGAAACAAACTAGTTGAATGCAGATTTTAGTCGTGTTAAGCAAGCATGAAGAATTATGTTTTACAGTATAATAAAGATTTAAATAATTTACAAAAATATATCAGTGATGATGTCAAATTGCCATCTGTTTTGATTAAAATTGACCTTGAAATGATTAATAAAACAACAATTTAAAGTCCAGTTTTTTAATGTTTGAAAAGATAAATTAAAAGGTGAATAACTAAAGTGTAAAGTCTTCAGACTTTCTAAAGCTTGTTTTTTGTCTTATATCATTCATTTTTTCTTTTATGTTTTAAGTTGTATCTTTTTCATATATTTTGCGTTTTTGGTTGTCTTCCTTATAAAATGTTTTTCAATTGGCGCCGGTAAAATTTGGCGTCCCTTCGCTGCCATATTGTTTTTTCGGCATCTGTAAAATCTTTTGTTTATTATTTAGTTGCTTATGCCAAATCATCATGCCAAACTTCATTATCAAAACGAGTGTTCGTAAAATCAAACGTTTCGCTCATTGCGCCTTTTTTTCACGGTGGACGTGGTTGCCCTTCACAGCCGTCTCTTCAACGTTTGGTGGCCAAATTTGGGTATTTTAGTATACAATCAGTCAACACCCGTACCGTTCAAGAAACGCAAGACCTGCCGAGAACATCGCTGTGGTCCTTAAAAGTGGACAGCAGAACCCAAAGCAGTTTATTTCTAGCCGTGCACAAGAACTCTGCCTTTCGCAGACTTCAATTTGGCGAATATTGCATCGAGACTTAAGCCTTCACCCGTTCATGATTCAACTAACCCTGGAGCTCAAAGTTTATGACAATAGACAACGCCGTTTGTTCGCTGACTGGGCTTAGAAGTGTTTGACCCAACTTTGGTCGAACAATCATGTTTAGTAACTAGGTGCATTTTTGGATCAATGGATGTGTTAACAAGCAATATTGACTTATACGGGACGACACCAAAGCACGCGAGTTTCACCAGGTTATAGTGCATCCTCAAAATTATTATTATCGTTTGATGTGGATTTTCGGCCGGTGGCGTAATTGGTCCGTTCTTTTTTTGAATACGACGTTCGTTAGGTGGTCACCGTCAACAGCAAGCGCTGCATAACATTGATAACTAATTTCTTATGTCCCAAATTGATCATGGACCTAGACAACATGTTGTTCCAGCAGAACGGCTACGTGCCACATAGCAAACGCCATTCCATTTAATTTCAAAAACCCGCCCTTATTGAAAACCCTTTATTTCTTTTTCTGTATAATGTTCCTCTTTATTTATATTCTTTTGTTATTATATTAACTTGTTTATTTACTAACAATCTCTTTGTTAAAATTTATAATCTACGATCTTTGTTTTCTATTTTCAACTTCTCTTCTTTTATTTACTTTTAATTCGTAAGTGTTTATCTATTATCCTACTTTTTCTTTTTATTTTCTATCTCTTACTTTTATATTTAACCTTCTTTCTTCACTTTCCAATCTTCTGTCTACACAAAAGTATATAGCTTTTATCAACATTCCTCCATCTTCCACCTGGCCATTTCTCCTTCTTCTTCCATATTCTATCTTTTTCTTTTTGTCTTTCATCTTTTATCAGTATTTTCGTTTACATTCTCTACTCTATCATCTATTCTTTATCTACTATCTTCTAATTTCTAGCTTCTACGTTCTGACCAGAAACGCTATCTATGAAGACTTATATCTACGGAAGCCATCTTGGTTTGCCTACAAACTAAGGCGAAGGCCTGGTTTAGGGGTTGATTCAAGGTGTGCACAAGAATTCAGGAATTAATTCTATGTAATCGTTCTTGGAATTTACATATTTTTATCAACATTACAAATGCAACAATGCAAATATATGGATATTGAAAGTTGATACGTACAAAGGAGTAACAACAAAGAGTCTGTCTTAATCTTCTGACTTTCACAACCGAAGCAGCACGTGGTCAGTCCTTAAGAAATTTGTTCTGGTAGATTTGAGAATGTGGACAAATATCAGAGCCACCAGAACATTACTCAAATTGTCAATTCAAATTCACTTAAATTTTGTGCTTCATCAGAGTGCGTTAGATTTTTGACAGGTATTTTACATTCTGTATCGTATTTCTAACTTGTATTTTCTACTGTCTACTTTTCCTTCTGGCACCTTCTTTATTTGTCCTCAAATGTCTATCTTCTAATTTCTAGTTTGTATCTTCTATGTATATTTTAGCTTTGACCTTTTATATAGTCGACATTCTGGAAATATCACTGCATAAGCTTTTTTATTTCTTCTAATGTTCAGGTCTCGTTCCGAGTAGATGGAAAACGGCATTTATTCAGGATATAATCGACCCATCGCATTTACGTCCCTTCTTTTTAAGATCATGTAAACGCTGATTAAATACCAGCTCAAGAAATGCTTATAACAATAAGTCCACTGGTGATCTCTCACAAAAAAGTCGACTTGGAGAAAGATAGATTATTGCTATTGATATTTCTAAAGCATTTGAGAGAGTTTGGCATCATTTTCTCTTATCGAAAATGCGTGCCTTTGGATTTGACGTTGGATTAGAAATAACCTTTTGGACCTTTCAATGCAATAAGTATTAGATGGGTTCAAGTCTGAGAAACACAAAATAAATATTGGTGTGCCACAGGGTTCTATTCTTTCTCCGACACTCTTCCTTATTTTTATAAATAACTTTATGTCTGAAACTTCTAATCAACTTACTTATCGCTGAAGATAGTACCATTAACTTAAAATATTCGTTTTTAGATGTACAACCCTGCTCTTCTTATGTGGATCTTCAATGCCAATGTAAATGAACTAATAATTTATATTGACCTAGGTATCATTGGTAGATAGGGAACCAAAAATCGAGTAGAAAACTTATTTGTGCTTACTATCGTTAAAACATAATTTATCACCTTTGGCACTGTTAATGAGTGGAATTTACTTTTTTTTTTATACATACAATTTTTGAAAGGATCGCTGGCTTAAGTCCTGATCTTTGAAGAAAGCAAGTGAATGCTCCGCAAAACCACCCAAAGCTGCAGAAGAATCACCAACTGTCGGATATGTCCAAACAAAATCATAATTTTCGCAAAGTAGTAATTCCCGTTTAATAAATTCAGCCTTGCATTTTACCGCACAAAATGATTTCAATGATTTTATTTCAATTTCGATTTTTCATATGTTTACTTATTTAAGTGCGAAGGAAAATGACGCAATAGGGACAGCGGGGACAGAGATTTCTGAAGGTTTTGAGTTTGATAGTTTACCTAGTACTAGTTCCACGGTGAAAAAAATCAGTGAAAAGGAAGTACCACGATTCATATTTGAATTTTGGATTTGCTGAGACAAGTGACAACAAACCTCAATGCGAAATTTCCGGCAAAGTGTTGCCGAACAGTGTTTCCAGCAAAAATGAAACGTTACTTTGCAAGGATTCCTCCAGATTGCAAAAGCAAACCGAATGATTTCTTTGAAAGAAACTGTGCTTAACTTACTAAATCTCAAACGATTATTACTTATCACTTAAAGACAGTGGACGAAAATGCGTTGATGGCGTCCAACTTGGTAAGATTTCCAATCACACAAATTGGTGAAGCCCATACCATTGCTGAAAACTTAATAAAGCCATGTGTTAAAAACATTGTTGAATGTTTGGGGGAAAAGGGCAAAAGATTAATTGACACCGTTTCTTTGTGAAATAACACAATATCAAGACGAATCGAAGACTTACGAGTAGCGGAAAATGTGAAAGCTTCTTTTCTTTTACGAATAAAACTCAAACAATAAATGCGCTGCAAATGGATGAACCAACGTATTTTACAGGGTTGGTTATTTTAATAGTATTTGTGCGCTACTAATATCTACAGTCCAAAAAGATCTGCTCTTCTGCAAGCCGTTTCCAATTTTTAATTTGATTGAAAATTTTTTTTATTGAAAATGACATACCAAAAACTGCTTGGATTTATGCATGGACGGTGCCATGGCCATGACAGGAAAAACGTCCGGTGCCGTGGCAAGAATAAAGCAAGTTGTAGCCATTGCGTTCTACACCACCATGGGCTTGCAACGAAAAAAATGGCGGTCTCCCTTAAAGAGGTTTTGAACGAAAGCGTGAAAATAATACAAGACTTTTTAAAGAATTGTTTGATGACATGGGTAGTCTACATACGCCTTTACTTCTTCACGCATAAGTAAGGTAGCTTTCTCGCAGAAAAACACTTACGTGGCTTTTCGAAATAATAGCTGAAGTTAGAACCTTCGTCTTTGACTACAACTTTGTTTTGTGGAAATGTTGTGTAATGAGCGTTGGTTATTGAAATTGGCGTTGATTATTATCAGTCAGATATATTTAAAATAATTAATGATTTGAGTGTATCACTCTAGGGGAAGGCAGTAACTGTTTTCGATGCCAGTGACAAAATAGAAGCATTTAAAAATAAAATCCAGACATAATCTATAAAAAACCGAAACCTAGATAGCCTTAAGCTCAAAGAATTTAAAGAAGAAATAGATTTGGACATTCCCGATGATGTTTAAATGAGTTTAATATCCAGGTTTGCTGGATAGCTTTCTCCACTATTTACCAGACGAATTCCACCTGAACATTAAGGATAACGTATGGTAACGTACTATGCCACGTTGGAAAAACCACCATCCCTGACATCGGTGCAGTTTGAATGCTTGATTGATCTGACAACAAATCCTTCGATAAAAAAACTTTTCGCAACAAAGAAGTCTTTATTAAAATTCTGGTGTATGTCAAGAAAAGCTAAAATATTCTTCTGCCGTTTGCAACAACATACATGTGCGAATCAGGGTTCTCTGAATCTCTGCATATGTTGGAACTAAAACACAATGTTTCACGCAAAAAGTGATCCACGACTAAAAAAGATTGGGAACTGCTGGTCTAGAGAAATACGAAATTTCACTGTAATACTTGCTTATCAATATACTCTCAATCAGTCATCGGTCATACTGTCAAGTACAGATATTTTTTCTTTAGCCGTACTACGTGAATGTGGATTGCTTTGCCACACCACACTCTGTGTCTCTTAGTCATAGTAATATTCAGAAATACGAGACCAATAAGCACCGCCACCTATTTTCAAACCCTCTTCCGTTTTTTAATGATCACACTGTTTCCTGGCTTGGTTCTTCTATTTTCACATCTTCTATCTTATTCATCCTATTTACTTTTTGTCATTATCTTATTTTTCTCTACTTTTGCTTGTACTTGTGTTCGCCTTCTATTTTATATTCAAATCTTCTTTTCAAAGGTCGGAATTTTGTAAGCATTTTGTTTCTTTAAATCGCTTCATCGAATTTTCTGCGTGTGGTGATGTATGCCAAATCATTATGTGAAGTTAAAGGTTAGATATGTTTTTCTACTTTGTAAGATAAGTTTACGGCTAAGCTATGCCATAATCAATTATGTTTCCAGCTATCGATTATTGGCTATTTCCCAATAATTGTCTATGCATAAATAAAACGAGTCCATTGAGCTCAAACAAATATTAACCCAACCATGAATATTTTATTTAACACAAATTGTTCAGTTCGATCAAACTAAATCCCTCGTCTATTCGCTTATGATATCCAAAACAAAACTTGTAATGCCTTCGTAAAGTCTAGCCATATTATAACATCATTAAATAATGATATCAAATTAATGGTTTGCTTACAAACTGCAAAATTATTATTATCAATCCATATCAGTATAAAGACGAAGAACAACTGTCAATCTATTCACGTTCCAAATCTTATCCATAAGCATACTTGTCAGTCACTAAGTTGCAATAGGGTGTCACTTTATTACAAAATACCTGTCACAAAAAGAAATATTCAATAAGCACGCATTGTCACACTCGGTCATTTGTTATATTTACGCAGTCAATTTGTGTTTTTTTTAATTCCCTTTTAAAAAAGAATAAAATAAATGCATAAAATTAAAAATGGAATAAATCAACAAAAACGCACCTGACCACAAAAAGAAAAGCAAAGAGAACGATTGGTCAAAAGACGCGACGTACTTCACAGCAATGACCTTTGGCGCGATGTAATAGTTTGAAACAAAAGTCGCACGACATGCTCGTTGCAATCGACCAAAACGATAAGACCAAGCAAACGACCGGCACGGCGCGACGATGACAACCAACGACGCTACTTATCACACATGATAAAAATTGTTATTATTGTGCGTGAGTACCTTACCTTAAGCTTCACCCTACGCCTTTCCTCCGAACCTATGGCTATTAGCCAAATATTCATGGGTGGCAGTGTACACTGTACAGTGTTTTAGCCGTCCACACGAAAATGAAAAACGAAAAATAAAATTAAGTCAAGATGCCGCAAGAATCCAAGGAAGGCGTGCAAACATGACTTTTCGACAGACAGACAGCTAACCGAGCTTACCAGACCATGGTTGATGAGCGGCAGGCCGCAGATCATTGACTTTTAACGTTTTTCTTAAAATGGGCTATTATAAATGCGGTGACCATTTATATATTTTTTTTTATTATAATTTACGTAGTTGCAGTGCGAAATATGGTACGAGAGATATGTGTTTAATTTATAAAGCACTTTTGAATATAGATATTTTTTGCTCAACTTTTGTAGGCAACTAAAAACAGTGTACAAATTAGATCTGTTCGACTTCTAATCCGAAGAAACTCAATGACTCTGGAAAAATCCACTATTTTAGTTCAGTTTAGAACTGTTACCAATTATCTTCATTGCGTGAAATAGTTTTGTAGATGTGAATCTATAACGTGTTTAAATGGGGCTACATTAAAATCTAGTTTTATTCGACCAAAATCGTTATCAAACTATTTTTACTTACTTACCTACTTAGGTCCTGAAACCTGTTAAGTCCGTTGGGAACCCCTTTAGGGGCATAGGGCCTCTAGTACGCATACGTGCCATCGTGTACGGTTTCCGGAGATTTGTTTCAACTCCTCTTCCGTCTTGTGTGAAAGGATTCCACTGCATTGCTTGGCCTGCAATGCATTCGTTACTTTTTCAAAGCGTTTGTCCAATCCATTGCCACTTACGTCTTCGTATTATAGAGTCTATAGGTTCCTGGCCAATCCCTCATTTGATATACGGTTTGGTCAGAAAATCCTTAGGATGTTACGGAGACATCTATTCACTTTCATGTAATGGCTAAAGTAACCTTTCAAGTGCTGTACCCAAGAAGCACAGATTCGACATTTGCTATCAGTTTTGTTCTTAAGCTGATAGAGTTATTCCTCCAAATTTTTGATAGCATACTGAACGCCACATTTGCTTTGCCGATGTGGCAGATGGCGTCTTGTTCGATTCCGCCTTCGATGGAGACGATTCTTCTAAGGTATTGAATGCTCTCCACTTTTTCCACAGGTTGCTAGGAAATATTTATTTGGGAGGATATTTGTTTTGCCGGAATTAATTTTCAGCCCCACAACTTCTGCTTCTCTCTCCACACTTGTTCTCATTTGATGGAGATCCATGATCATATGAGAGAGTAAGCAAACATATTCGGCGTAATCCAAATGCTTTAAATAGGATGTCAAAGTTCATTGGATCCCTCTGCTACCTGAAAGAGCTGAGCACAGTACATTGCTTATCACCAACTAAAACAATATTGGCGACAGAATATAGCCCTGTCTGACTCCGCTTCGGATTTCAAAGTCATCTGACAACCTACCATTGTGCAGAACGTGACACTTGGATCCCTCATCTGTTGCTTTAAAAATAGCAATTAGATTTTTCTGGGATGCCCATCCTCCGCAAAGCTAACCAGATATTTTCCCTGTTAACGCTATCAAACGCCTTCTCGAAGTCAATGAAAAGCTGATGTAGTGATTATTGATATTCAACTCACTGTTAATGATCCGCAGGGTGTTAATATGATCAATACAGGAGGATCCAGCGCAGAATCTTGCTTGTTCGGCATCGAGTGTGGCCTCAAGGTGTTCTCTGATGCGTTCCAGTATGACTTTTAGTACTATTTTGGCAACGGCAGGTAGACCGCAAATTCCTCTCGAGTTTTCGCACTATGTAAGATCTCCTTTTTTCGGGAGCTGGACGATAATTCCCTTCTTCAACTCATCAGGGAAGCTTTCGGTGGTCCATGCTTATCTTATGAGCAAATGAAGCAGTTCACTTGATGACGTTAGCGCTGCTTGGAAAAGCACTGCGTGAATTCCATCAAAACCTACCGCTTTGTTATTCTTAAGTGCTTTAATTGCGGCAATGATCTCATCTTTACTGGGAAGTGCGGTGAGGATTCGGGGATTACTTTGTCCAGGCGCTTCAGAAGGCATCGGCTGGACGTTATTTACCAACACTCGGTTTAGAACCGAGGAAAATTGTTATTTCCACCTTCTGACTTGCTCATCCACCGAACTTATTACAGTACCGTCTACTTCTTTAACTAGGTCAGCTCTTTAGTTATTCTGTCAAGGGTCCTGCTGTCGCACTTGTTTGCAGCATCTTCTGCTTCTTGCGCCAATGGGTTGATATAGTTACGCTTGTCACGGTGCACACTGCGGTGAACCTCTCTCTTTTTTATGTGCTACGAGGACTTCAGTTCATTTCTTTCTTTCCCTTGTGCAGCAGTTATTCGAGCCCTTAACTGTTTGCGTTCGTTGATCCTTGCCCAAGATTCTTCTGAGAGCCAAGTGTTGTTGCTTCCTTCTTTCCGACCGACTATTCTGTCAGCACCTGAAATGAAAACATTTTTCACAGCATTCCAATGATGTTTGATGTCGTCATGTACTGTGCTGCTGATTGTTCTCATTTCGTGAGACAGGTGGCACCTTAATTGTTGACGGGTCGTGATCATTTAGTCCGGCGATGTTGAATTTGGGGGCTCGTGTTATTCCATTGAATCTTCCAACTGTAGGTGTACGCAAATTAATCATATTCATATCGGTGCCTCTTCTGTTTCGGACATCCAAGAGACTGTTTCTAAAGCGTTGACTAATCGCGAAGAGTGCTAATCTCCGTTACTTATCCTGAAGAGTCAGAAAACTTCGCCCTTGCAATTTTAGTTAACTTATGTACATTGCCCGGGGGCCACCACGAGGAGGTAAAGCAAAAACTTTAACATGTCAAGAAAGTTGAACTGCTGGCTTAAACCAAGTTTTAGGCGATCTCCAACTACCCGATCTGCCATGCCGCAGGCACCCAAAATGATTACTAATTCGTAACATCTTGAATATTAAGTGAATACTAAGCAATTATCTACCTTTTCTAAAATTTTGATTTTTGTCGGAACCTTGAAAGTCATATCAGTAAATGGAATTTTTAAAGTTAAAGTAATTACTAAAATTGTTTACTTTAATATTTTACCAAATTATTTGAGTTCTTATTACCATAGAGTTGAATTTGGTCCAAAGCTGGAGAGATTTTGGAATAGCTCCATTCCACAGATTGAATTTTGCAGTCAAAATTGGCAAAATAAAGTTTACTGATGGTATCACGTATTTCTCGAAGAGCTGATCACAATTTTTTTAAACTGATATTGTGATTTAAAAACTTTTAATGATTTCTTTGGAGCTAAGAGAAAGATGAGATGTATGCGAAGGCTTCGTAATCGATTTAGCACCTTTTTAACTAAAACAATAAGAATTATCACACTAGTAGTCCTGACATCGATTTGAACTCTATTTAACCTACACTTAAAAGCAATTCTATGTTAAGAGGTTGGGCTACCATTCGAAAAATGTATTATGAAATCATTCATAATTTTCTACAGTGCTCGAAACTTCAAACGTGTTTATCTCAATACTTTATTTTTGAGTTGTCCGTATTTTCAATCATGAAGTTTTGAATATATCTTGGAAAATAAATTTTTTTTAAGAGTACATACTTTGTTTATATTGCATAGTTAATTTGTTATTAACAATTATCATACGATTTTGTAGACAAAGTTTTCGGTTTTCTCTTTAAATTGCGTTATTTGCGCAAAAATTAATGCATTACAAAAATCCCATGTTCTTCTATGAAATGGCCGTTCGCAGCAATTGAGCCTCTGTCACTCAACAACGTGGACAATTTTGCGGAAATAGTTAGGTGTAATGCCTTAACATATATACAACTGGTGCAAGAATTGAAGCCGAACGACCTACTGCCACGTACAATTTTTTTTGAATGGGCTCCTGGAAAGTTGACCGAAGATACTATGATCAAATAATTTTAACAAAGTCAAAAACAAGGTGTTTCTTTAAAAACCAAGTCAAAAAAACTTAACAGGTTGGCCCTCTTTTACCAAAACATAAGAGGACTTCGTAGTAAGACTGCTGACATTTTTTTTAACTCCCAATCGTTCCCGCACGACGTATTTGTTTTGACAGAAACTTAGCTTAACTCAAGCTTTTTAGACACAGAACTTTTCAGCCAAGAGTTCAAAGTTTACAAAAATGATGAAAAAATTTCTCGTCTTCTGTATCTTTTTCTTTTAAACTATCAATTGAACTTCTCTGTGTAAAGTTAATGGTACAGACTAAGACTATTTTCATTTTAAACTGTTATATTCCTCCAAAAAGCTTAAAGTCTGTTTATAGCGAACTCTCCTTGGTATTAGACTTTCTTATCAGTTTCGGACACAGTAAAATATTGTTACTTCTAGGTGATTTTAATCTACCACACATTGACTGGATTCCATACGATGACGAAGGTCAATGATGCTCGAGAATTATCTCCAGATGAGTCCTGAAACGAAAGTGACGTCACGAAGGGCAAAGTCGTGCTTGCGGTCATTGGCAGGAGCGATGATGATGGCACAATATGGGCTGATCGATGGCAGCTGGTCAAGGTTAAGCTCTTGGGTGGCTTTTTAAGCTTTTAAGCGATGGGGGTTGGCATCAGGGTCATGTCAAACTCATGGTTCGTGGCGATCAGAGTTTTTGTAACTTATACAAGCTTGCTGTAAGCCGGTTAGGTGAAGTTTGGCCAGGTATGAAGCTCGAGGATGACGCTAAGGAAGACATTCCTAGCGGACTTAGAGAAAGCATTTTGATTCCAATCGAACCTTCTGGTATCGAGGACATTCTCGAGATGATCAAGGTTTTAGTTCAACCCCTTACGTTCTCATTCAAACTTTCTCTAAGCATAGGCAAATTTCCCAGTATATGGAAGAAGTCATTTCTAATACTAATTTTTAAGAAAGGTAACAGAATGGATATTACAAACTACAGGCCAATTACAAAGCTTTTTTGCATTCCTAATTTGTTTGAACAAGTTGTTTGTGCAAGTTTAGCAATTTTTAGTACAAAACTCATTTGCGAACAGCAACACGTTTTTGTGAGAAATATCAACTGTTACAAATCTCCTCACATTCTCAAACATATGTTCAAACGCTTTAGAACACTAACTTTTCTAAAGCTTTTGATCAACTTTATTTTTATTTAAACTTAAAGCTCTTGGTTTTCCACCATTTTTCTTACTCTTGAGCACTTAAAACCCAACATTCTTATATTAGTTAAAAAGTAGTCGAAAATTACCTTAAAATAATCGATGTGCATTGTGCGGGGTGGTCTAAATGGCCACATAACGTTAACGTTCAAACTTTATAATGAAAAATAAATATTATGAAAAAAGAAATATTTCATACTCGTATGTGTTCTATTTACGTTTACTTATGAAACCCCTATATGAATAACCCTGTATTATTGACTACAAACTTTTCATTTGGCAGTTGCAAATAAACAGGCTGGATACCTTCTGGGAGAAATTTAGGTAAGTCATTAATACAAGCAAGACTAAGCTGATGATCTTTGAAGCGCCTAAAAAGAGAAGGCAGCTCAAAGAAAATTGCTCACTGAATAATATAAATGTTGAGGTTGTGTAAGAGTTTAAGTATCATGGTCTTTTAGTTTAACATAACCTTAATTTTTCAAAGCTCGCTTTCAACTTCTACATCGTAAAATAATACTTACAGGAACCCTAATCAATAGTTGTCTTAGGGAACCAATCTCAGAAAGTGCTTAAGATTTTAACTGAAGTTTTATGCCCCATGGAGCTGATTTACATTAAATTTGTTAACTTTGCAATGGACGGCAAAATGAAGGCATAGGCCATTTTGTTGCCAATGATCGTATACTGCATGAAATCCGCCGTTTGTTTTTTTGTTGGAAGTTACTTTTCTCTAAGTCGACTTTATTTAAAATTAAACGGAACGATAGATTGGTCAACTTTATAAAAGTAGTGCCAAAATATCTTAAATTTTCTCAACAGTTCAGTTAGTTCATCCGCAGTTACTTATTAGTATGTTTAAATACGTCATATAATATAAAACTTTTTATATTTCAAAACATTGCAAATCTGATAACCTTTTGCTATTAAAATTTTTGTAATCTTATTAAACATTTGGAAGGAATTATTTTTTGTATTTATAATGAAATTTCAGAAGGCAAAAAAGCCATGCTTCTACTTCAAAATGTATTATTGTAAAAAAAAAATGTATTATAAAGAGTGGTTAACTTTTATGTTGTTAATTAGCCAAATTATCACATTCCTTAGCTCTAAAATTGGTGCTAGCTTTTCTACGTACACGTTCTCTCAAATAACCACAAAGAAAGAAGTCCAATAGTGTCAAATCCTATGGCCAATTGACTTCGCCGCCATGTTAGATAACACGGCCACGAAAAAAAGCTATTGTTTCGTAGCTATGGGGTAAGTGGCAACGTCCTGTTGAAACCACATATCGTTCACATCCATAGCTTCAAATTAGGGCATTACAAAGTTCGTTATCATCTCAAAATAGCGAACACCATTCACAATAACTGCCCGACTTTTTTGGAAAAGAATGGGCTGATGATGCCGCCAGCCCATAAACAGGAAGATACAGTTAATCCTTGTGGGTGCATTGGATTTTCAAAAATCAGTCTTGGATAATCATTCGCCAAAATACGGCAGATCTACTTATTGTCGATTCCACTAAGGTGAATATAATCATCACTGAAGATGATTTTTTTCACCTTTGGCTTGATTCAGTTTGGTAGATAGAAAAGATTACCCTTCATAGCGATAGCACCAAGAGGAATATTAATCATTTCCGCAAGTGAGCTATGAAGGGCCGATCCTTGCCGTTCATTTCCCACGATTCCATTATGGCCCGGAACCCAGATCAAGGTGACACCGAGGTTAATATTCAGGTTCGCAAGCTCATCGCGACATTGCTGGACCAATTTACATGAGGATGTGGCCGAGTAAATGGCTTTGACAGATACCTGACTGTCTGTAAAGATAGCCACATTTCGGTTTTGGTTTGGGCTTTGTTTAAGTATCTTACATGCCTCCCTTATTGCCAGCACTTCAGCCTGAAAAACGTTAGCAAAGTCAGGAAGCCTAAAGGATTTAGCTACATTTAGGGACTCAGAAAAGATCCCAGAACCAACTCCGCACTCCATCTTTGAGCCGTCAGTAAAGATGGTTGTTTCGAAACCTATTGACACGATGTCATCCTCCCAATCTTTTCTGGATGGAAAATAACATTAAAACCCTTACTAAGGCTCAAAGTAGGAATGCAGTAGTCAGTGTCTAATAATATCTGAGGGAATCAATTTCGTAGTGTTGCTGTGTTTCCGACTTTTTTGGAAAAGAACGGGCTGATGATGCCTCCAGCCCATAAACAGGAAGATACAGTTAATCCTTGTGGGTGCATTGGATTTTCAAAAATCAGTCTTGGATAATCATTCGCCAAAATACGGCGAAAGGTGAATATAATCATCACTGAAGATGATTTTTTTCGAAAATTGATCAGTCTCTGTTGCCGTTTCTTGCCAACATTGTTACCGCTGATAAAGCTTGAAATGGTCAAGTTTTTGAGCCAATTGCACCTTTTTGGAGTGTAAGTGCAAGTCTATTTGCATAATATTCGTCAACGACGGAAGTTCAAAGTTGTTGGCCACAACAAGGAGTTTAAGGGGAGCGGCTCTTCAGTCACACTATCGCTCACAGAAGGAGTATTTTCTGCGGTAGTAGCTGTACGAGCATGCATGCTGTCTCATATCTCCTAAAGACCCTTTTTGATCAAATTTTTGCAAGATTTTTTCAATTGTAAGCACATTTGATCGATTAAATTGGCCGAAAAAATCACGAAGTGCGCGATATGCATTATGATTCGAACGCCCAATTTCATAGCAAGTCTGAATAACTAAAATGCGTTGCTCTATTATGTATCTTTCCATAGTTAAAATTGAACAAATCTAAAACTGAGAAATGTCAAATGAAATGCAGAAAATAACTTGACGCTTAGGCGTGGTTCACATTCAACATCGGCCCTTTAAATTTAACCTTTACAATAAACAATCTATCTATCAATCAGTATGTAAGCTTTAAACCTTTTTTCCCTATATTTTTTATATTAATTTTCCAATTCCGTTTCACTTAACATTCAAATTGATACCATTAACTCATAAATTTGTTTATATTTAATTATACAATCTAAACATTTATTCTTCAAATAAAAATTAAATATAATAATTTATATCTCTATGAAAAAAAAGAACTCCCTTTTATATATACAAAATAAAAACAAACACACACTCAAAAAAACAACATTCTAACCAAACCCGAATAATAATTTTAAAATAACACAAAACCCTCAAACTAACATCTGTGGATGAAATTTGTGTTGGAATTGGGATTTGGTTTTGGGATATGAGAAATGGGATGCACGATGATGTATTTATATAAACTCCATCGCAAATGCGATGACAAACATTCAAATGGAAAATATTTATCAAAATATTTTGCAAAAAAAAACCCTTCCCAAAAATATGAATCCCCCAACGCCCAACATACCCTAAAAGCAACAGCAGCAACAACAAAAACAACAAACACAAAGAAATAGCTTACTGCATGTGTAATTTATACCCCCGAGCATAGAGGGTTGCATTGTTCTAACCACAAAAGTCACCTAAACCACTTGCGGAAAAAATTCAGCACCATAACGTCCGATGTTGTCCGTATTGTCCTGTCCTGTTGTGTTGTGTTGTCCTGTCCTGTCGTGTCGTCTGTCGCGTAGTTGTTGTTGTCGTTGTCGGCGGCACAAGTTTTTGAAATAAAAATATCAAAGGCATGCGGTTTTGTGATGTTGGGGGTGGCTCTGACTTTGGCTATGGCTAGGGCTGCATTACACACACCCCTAAAGCATTTTTGTTGTCTGTTTTGTATTTATGCAAATGCATTTTATTGACTACGTCTTTTTTATGTTGGTTTTTAATAATAAAAAATAAAATTGTTACTGCCTGCGGCTGCATAATTACAACGCAACGCCGCAGTTGTGCAATATTAAGTTTAATATATAAAACCCTCTTCTTGCACATCATATACATCCCTTACCACCCAGCCGTACCGACAAGGCCTGGCCCGGCTCGACTCGGATCGGTACGGCCTGCCACTGCCCGGTCCGTATAATATTTGGGATATTTTGTGGGTTATTTTTATTTTAGTTTTGTTTTGGCTTTGTGTGTGTTTTTGTTTTTATTGTTTTCTGACATCCATGTCATAAATAATTAAATTCTGGAGTTGGTATGGTGGTCGGTCCTCTTGGTCCTCTCCAGCCAGACTCCAACAGTCAAGGGATTTTTTCGCCAATATATGAATTATTGTGAACTACGAGTATGTTTGTGTATTTTATTTTAATTCCTTTTTCTTTTTATTATAAATTTGCAATTTTATATTCTTCTTCTTCTTGGTAAAATATTTTTTGTTTTTAAATTTTTGAACCAAAAACATTTTAATGGCTTCCAAATAAACCTTTCGTAAATATTTCTTTTTTATTATAAAAAGGAATAAAATTTGGGTCTTCGAAAATAAACGTACGAAGAAGGATGTTCCTCTCTTTTCATCTCCAATGCGGATGATGATGATGGGGTTGAAGAGGCACCTTTTTCCATATATTCATGTTTTTGGGAAATGTCAGAAGTATAGGTTCCTTACCTATGGCGTTATTTTTTTTTAATTTTTTGTAAAGATTTTTATGTGAAATGTTGAAAAGTATGTTGTTCGTTGAGTATACACCATATATGCCATCATCTATGATGGAGCCTTTACCTTCCGCTACTTCTATATATTAATACACTTCACATCAGTTGATTAACATTAGTCTAAAAGCTGCAAGAAGACGTCAATTTTGATTCCAATAGGCATTTTAACTTCCCAATTTTTTAGAACAATTCCACGACGACTTTTTAATAAAACTCAATAACCTACAAACCTTTTAAGCAAGACAAATAGACAGACGGGAATTGAAGTTATCAGTGTGGGTCGTATCCCAGCTCTCAAATGCTTCTGTTCAGCATTCAACTCGTTCTTATCTTTTATTTTTTATCTGAGCTCATAGATTGCGCTCTGAATGAGTTCAAAACACTTAAGGAACGAAAAAAGAAACAAATATTTGAATGTAAGTGGTTAAAATTAAAACACAGAGTTTGGCATCAAGCTCTCTTATCGAAAATGGGTTCTTTTGATATTGATAATCTGAGTAGAAATTTTTGAATTATTTTTATCCTCAAAAGGATCTTTACTCTCCATTTGCTCCTAGGCAGGTAGGTAGAAATGGCGATCTCAAGGCAACCTAGCCTGAGATTCAATTAGCGCTGTAGTGCGCCGTTTTGATACCAAAAACTCGTTTGACCTGTGATTGAAAGGGACAGATTTATAGAGAAGCTTCATAGCGATTATGTTAGAGCAATTTTGTCGCATTGAGAAAAAATATTAGGTCTCTAATCTTTGTCTCAGATAGCTCATCAAGTTCGTGAAAGAATGTTTTTCCAAAGCATTTCATTCTAGTGTTTGCTAAAGCAGGACATTTGCAGAGGAAATGGATTATCGTTTCACTTTCTCTTTGGTCACTACAGCTACGGCAAAAGGTGTTGTAGGAGATACCCAACTTAAGGTACAAACCGCAACAATCCTGGCTATGTCTTGCCTATGAAAGCTATGAAGGGCCGATCCTTGCCTAGCTAGCTCGTCAGCCCGTTCATTTTCCACGATACCACTATGGCCCGGAACCTAGATCAGGGTGACACCGAGGTTAATATTCAGGTTCGCAAGCTCATCGCGACATTGCTGGACCAATTTAGATGAGGATATGGCCTTGAGGTTAATGGCTTTGACAGCTGCCTGACTGTCTGTAAAGATAGCCGCATTTCGGTTTTGGTTTGGGTTTTGTTTAAGTATCTTACAGGCTTCCTTTATTGCCAGCAGTTCAACCTGAAAAACGCTAGCAAATTCAGGAAGCCTAAAGGATTTAGCTACATTTAGGGACTCAGAAAAGATCCCAGAACCAACTCCGCACTCCATCTTTGAGCCGTCAGTAAAGATGGCTGTGTCGAAACCTACGCATATTTTGTGGACCTTATTTCGTCGTAAATGAAGGTTTATCAACATAGAAAATAGATATTGTCCTCTTTTCGTACTTAATAAGCCTACCTGGTCGTGTAGCTGCTTTTTTTATTCTTGTCACTGTTGTTGTCACAACAGATGATGACAACGACAACAATGATGGTGGATATGACAAGGATGGAGCTGGTGATGACACCAACGACGAGAACAGCAACAAGGACGACACCGACGACTAATAAATTATAAATTATAAATTTTAAAAAAAGAAAAAAGATTCCTAATGAATAAAATGAAAGAGAGTGAGAGAGAAAGGGAAAAGCAAGTAAGATAGAGAGAGAGAGAGGAAAAAGAAAATGAGAAAAAAAGTGAAAGAGAGTATAATAAAGTCGTATCAGAGAAAGAGAAAGAAAGAGAGAGAGTAAATGAACAAAGAAAAAAGCTATATTCAAGATGAAAAAGGTTCCTTTGAGGCTTTTGCTGTCGTCCTCGTTTGATCCTAAACTTTGTATTTAGTCCGATAACTGCCACTATTAGGTTTAAATGAGGAGCAAAATGTTACCAGAAAGTGATCCTTTATTGAATCTCTTTGAACCTAAGAAAACCTGATTTTTTTAAGGCCACAATTTCGACTCGGGAAATCTTTTCTTTGCTGTACAATAAATTACCTTTTGGACCGCTCAATTGAAGTGGCATTGCACTAAATTGTTTCGCTGATGACAGTACCCTCAGCTTTTAATATTCCTTTTTAGATTTTCATCCTTGTTCTTCAGACTACCAACAGTAGTGTCTAATAAGCTCAATAAATTCTGATCTTGACAGCATTGTCTAATGGGGAATCAAAAACTGTGTAATTTAATTCTTCGAAAACTCAATGCTGTCTACTATCACAAAACCCTCCTCTTAAGCTATTATCCATGAGTGGTAGTTCGATAATTGATTACAGCCTTATTAGTGGTAATTGGACCGACCGAATAATTGAGTTCAAAGTTGAAGATGTGCCCTTTTCGGATCACTTTCCATTAGTTGTGACTTGTGGACTTTCGATGGCAACTGAGGTTTCAAACCCTATGAGACTCATACCAAAACTTAGATCGAACCATAAAAATATAGTTCAATATCAAATAAATCCTAACTCTTCCCTCCAAAGTTATGAGCAATATAACATGTACATGAGTCAGTTAGAAGAATTCATGAAAGCATCATATCCGAGAACGTTGTGCAGTATTAGGAAAGCATTATAGCGCCCTGGTTTGATCAAGAGTGTAAAAAGGCCAGAAAATTATCATTTGGATGGTTAAGAGCTTATCGTCGTTCAAGCCATGAGCACTTTAAAAAACAATATCTTCAAGAAAACGCCTATTACAAGACCTTGTGTTTCCAAAAGAAAATAAAATACTTTGAGACAGAAGCTAGACGGTTATCAAATTGTATGAACACGAAGGACTTTTGGAAGTTGGTGAACAATTTGAATGGTAAAACCTTTAAAATCCATTACAAGTTGAATCCCTTGCTTTTGGTAGACCATTTTAAAAACTTCCTAAACCCAATTTGTGAAGGAAATAACTTTCATTTTTCACATCCGGGTATTTATAATTAAGTTTTGGACACAAATATAACCAACGAAGGAGTAGATACAGCAATAAAAAAATGAAGGATGGAAAAGCAGCAGCCTCCAATGGGATTTTTTAAGTATGGAATCGTTAATAAGTTAGCTTACTGCAGATTACAACGAGCTGTTGGAGACAGGTATCAAGAATTTAGGTAATCAATCATTCTTCCAATTCACAAAAAAGAAAGCTTATCTGAGATGTTGAACGTTGAATGTTGAAATCGAGGTATATCCTTTTTAAATTCGTGTTACAAAATATTTACAGCTGTTCTGCAAACACGGCTCAAAAAATGGATTGAAGAAAAGAAGGTGTTGAAAGAATCTCAAGGAAGCTTTAGATCCGGTTACTCAACAATCGATCATATCTTTGTTCTGAAAAGCATTGCGGAAGGAAGAAGTTATACGCGTTTTTCGTGGATTTTAAGTCTGCTTTGACACGGTGAATAGTCAAGCTCTTTTCTATACGCTCTTTGGTATGGAAATGTACAAAGCCTGTATATGGACGCCGAATTTCTTGTTTTATAGGGCAAACAGCAATGAAGTGGTAAACATCATCACATTCTCTTCTGTTGCATAAATAACAAGTCTACTGAAGATCAGTTCTATGAGGGATGTAATGCAGATTAAGGATTTCTACTCTTGTTCTGAAAATGGTACTTATAGCCTCAGACACGTACTTAATGTTGAAATAGCTATTCTCAGTTAGAATTTGATGGTTAAGGTTCTTGTAGAATAACCTTGAGGTTGACGAAGAAGCTCAGGTTAGGTGCTGGTCATATATCCTTTTATCGGTCTTAGCAATAATCGATGTAAGTATATTGTGCCATTCGAAAACGTTCGCCGCTGTTAAAGACAGAGAAAGGTCATTGGACAGGGCATACTGATGCCACTCCCTAAAAAGATACTGATTCAATTGCAGGTGTCTCAATTGATTTATGGAGACTGGTATTATTTCTCCTCATCAATTTTATTAGATAGTCTGCATGCGCTTTTAAGTTGTTAATGTAGATGGTTGGTAAGCCAGATTGCATAGGTTGATGCTGAATTTGGTAACCGAAATATTCGTTTGAAGAAAAATCTTTGAACAGATCCAAATTCTTCGAAGGGCGTAACACCAAGGGCTTGCACCCCATAGCACATGCAAGTGTTCACTGTAGCACTAAACACTTGATATTTCGTTGAATGGTCAATGTTTTGTTTAGAACCTTTTCCACAAGATATTTAGCGCCAGCTTAGCTTCAGTGCTTTTATCCTTTGCATGCTTGCCAAAGTTTAAGTTCGATATAAATAAAACTCCAAGGTACTTGAATTCACGTACTATGTCAATCTGTTGATTATTGAGCCGCCACGTTTCCTCAGGTAGCCTCACCCTTCTATGTCGACTCTCAAAAATCATAACTTTTGTTTTTTGGACGTTGATGTGGAGATCCCAAGTTTTACAGTATTCATCCAGACGATTAATTTGGAGTTGAAGAGTAAAGGGGTTGTCAGCTATTAGTACCAGGTCATCAGCGTGGAGAAGAACTTTGATAAGAGTTCCGAACATAACGCCTCCAGGAAGCATTTCAGAGATATCATCGATAAAAAGCGCGAATAAAAGGGGGCTTAGAATACATCCCTGAGGGACACCTGCTGACGTCTAAAAACACTCTGACAAAGTGGAACCATCCCAAACTGCTGCACAAGATGACGACAAGAAATTGTAATAAAGCATCAGAAACTTCCGAGACACTCCAAGCCTCTCTAGCTTATAAATTAGAGCCTGTCTGTTGACGGTATCAAATGCGGCTTTAAAACCAACAAAGCATATATATAGTCTCTTATTTACTCAGTATATTTTCTAGCAATGCAGGTTAAGGCAAAAATGTGATCCATTGCGAAAAATCCAGAATGAAATCCCGCTTGAAATATACTTTAACAGTTTGTTCTTTCTATCCAGTTCGAAAGTCTTCTATAAAGCATTCCCGCAAATAGCTTTCTTAGAGAATTCAGTATTAAGATTCCTCTACAGTTTTGGGGCTGCATCGCATCACCTTTTTTAAATATGGGGAATATGAGGGCAAATTATTTAAAAAATGAACGATATACGTTTTGAGCTGGTCATTGCTGTTTTTGAGAAATTCAACTGGGATACCATCAATACCTGCAGCTTTGTTGTTTTTCAACAAAAGAGTTGCATCCAATTCTCCTAAAGATGTCGGCGCGTCCAATTCAGACACATGAAAGTCTTGCATTGCGTAGCTGAAAGTATGGAGATGCTCGTCAGCCGACAATAAAGTTTTAAAATGTGCTGCTAAAGTCTGATCTTCTACAGCAATCTTCATACCTCGGTGCAATCCACTAGTTCACGTACGCTAGACCAGAATTCCTAAGAGTTTTTACGATGTTTTACCTGTACGGCCAGATTTTTAAGGTATTTTACTTTCTTGGCAGAGCATACTTTTTTGAATTCTTGTTCGCACTTAGATACAAAATTTTGGAGGAATTGACGTTTGTCAATCTGAATAACTTTATATATTTAAAGGATAGTTTACGAAGCCTTGCACACTCCTTATTGAACCATTTACATTTAGATGTGAAAGTTATGTAATTATTGTTTGCATCTTGTGCCGAGGCATAAATTATTCTCACAATATTTTCTTCCATTTTGCTCTACCGAGCTTGTTGACTGTAGCGGAAGGAAGTTACATTAGTAATCTAGATTTATTTTGTAACGAGATGCTTTACTATGAATCCATTTAAGTTTTCGTATAGTATCCAAGTTCCTCTGTTGGATTTCTTCCATAAAGCGAGCTTTAATCATAATTGGTAAGTGGGCAGAAAATCCAGACATAAGCCCCTCGAAATCTTCGACTACATTGAACCACTCTCCAGATATGGCACAAAAGTCAATTACTGATTGTCCTTGATGAACGTAAAATTACCGCCTATGTCTCCATTTGCCACTACATTCAGCACAAAAAATCCGAGATCTTCAAAAAATTCGGTCAATAGTTTACCATTTCTGTTAAGAGTTATATCTTTTGAATTTCTGTTGGAACCGAAATTCAACAGAGTTTGTGACATATGAGCAGGATGATTCTGAAAAATACTAATCCGAGCGTTAAGATTGCCAATAATCAAAGTATTTTCCAAAGAAAAATTGGTCTTAAAACTATACAAATTATCAAAATCATTGTGCCAATTATTGCAGGTAAACCGGTGTAATATAATAATTCAAATTATTACTTGATATATATAACAAGTTTGTTATCAATGGTTTTAAATTTAGCAAAGTGAGCAATGTTGGATTTTATGGCACAGAGAATACTTCCACTCGCCCTCCCATGTACACTACTTCGCATGGCTGAAATAAAAGTTTTTTTAAAAGTGAGATATTGGAATACAAAACGATTTTCTGGTGCAAAACAAGTTAGCGGTTGGTGTTGTGCGAAGTGCTCCTGTGATGCACATACCTGCTTACCGCTGGACTTTAATGAGCTTATTTAGATTTACCATCTTGTCCAGTGCGGTCCACCATACGACGGCTCCATAAATGAGTATCGACCTGATTACCGAAGTGTATAGCCAGCCAGTGGGTTATTTTTGGGGAGAAGCCCCATTTTGATCCTATGGCCTTTTTACAAGTAAAAAGCGCTACAGTAGCCCATACTATTTTTAATACATTTATATACACATAATCAAAAAAGGATAGCTGTATATTTTTTGTTCATTTTGTGATTTAAAATTTTTTTTTTTTAAATCTTCCAAAATTGAAAGAAATGGTTACAACTTACATTTTTTCAAATAAAAAAGTAAAATTGTATTGAAAACAAAACTTAAAGTAATACAAGTTCACAGCACTAGAAACAAATAAGGAACCTTAAAGTCTCCGTACACTTAAAAAGCTTTTTCTTATTTTATAATAAAGGAAGTGTTTATCCCAAAACAATAAATAATTTTACTTAATAACTAGTAGGACCACCTCTGTTTTTTATCACTTCCTGCAACCTATTTTGCATGGAATGGACCAGTTTAGAAGTAGTATCGGAGGAAATTGTGTTCTATTCCTCAAGTAAGACGGATTTGAGGTCATTTTTACCGATTATTGTGTACTCCGAACATTATAAAGGAACCGATCTCTTACCAGCATCGATGTGTGTTTGAGATCGTTGTCCTAGGTTAGGTTAGGTTAGGTTGGAGTGGCTGTCCAGATGTCATTGACGCACGTAGACCTCAAGGGTCCATTGTGATACCACTAATGAGGTAACTCATGGGAGAGTAATGAATTTAATAAAACCATTTTGTACTTTTAATAAAGTTAGAGAGACGTTTTGTGTCAATCGTTGCCAGTTCACTGGTGTTATCGAAGAAGGGATTACCGAGAAAGTAATTCCTTCTAATGGAGAGTGCTGGACATGTACATAGAAGGTGTTAGACCGTTTCTTCTTCCTCCTCGTCCATGCAGCTTCTACAGAAGTCATTTGTGTAGACCCCTAGCCTCAGAGCATGTCTTCCTTTGAGGCAGTGTTCCGTTATTACTCCAATTGTAGAGCTTATACTTTGTCTGCTCAGTGATAACAAGCTTTTTGACCGTTTTACGTCAATACTTGGCCATATTTGCTTGGTTGCTAGGCAGGTGGTACTTTGTGACCATTATTAAGAGCTTATTTTAAAACACACTTCAACCACTGACAGTTGAAATGTCAATTAATATGAAGATGTGGAAAAGTTGGTACGTTTCTACGTTAAAAAGATCTTCCGGCTGCCATAAAATACTCCGAACTATATAGTTATGGAAACGAGACTGCAGCCATTTTTTGTACGAAAACTTAAAATACAGGCTGATTATGTGCTCAAAATCATGAATATGGATAATTACAGGCTACCGAAGGTAGTGGCACTTCAAAATATTCGAAAGAGGTCGGGATGGTATTCAGAATGGATGAAACTTGCTAGGGAGAGTGACATGGACCATAACATAGATAACTTTGATTTCAATCAATGGAAAGAATCACTGCACCACCTAATTGCAAAAGTTGATGATATGTCATGGAAAAATGCCTTAATGAAGCAAGTGGGTCTCTGCACAAAGCAAATTAAAGTCAACTCAATCACAATTTGGAGGCGAAGAACTATTTCCTCGATGAATACAGCGTAGATGAGATTTCGATGATGGTAAAGCTGCGTGGTGAACTAGTACCCCTTAACATATGGAGGATTTACCAATATTATGCTCCTTAAGTAATCTACAAGTGAGAGAAGATGTATTTCACTTCATGGGTAAATGTCCAATTCTTAAAGACATCAGGAGAAATGTTCTTGGGACGGTTTTTTTGAACGAGAATGAAATTGTAGCATTGTTGAACGACTTTAAAAAACTGTACTGCCAACTGACTCTAAATTATTGGGAGAGAGTTGTTGATGAGAGTTTCTGAAGAAAATATTTAATTTCAATAGTAAACTATTAAAAAAAAAAACTTTTTAAATCATGTGCCTAATTCGTTTATTTATAAATTATATTTCATTTCATACAAAATAAGTTTCTAATTTATGTTTTGTCAACTAGGCAGACGGCAGAATGCCATGCCTGTAAATGTAAATTATTTAAGACGATCAATAAAGATCTATCTAATACAATCTAAAAAATCCATGAGTGGTACTTGCATCGAGAAGACTGAACAGCTTTGACGCTGCCAAAAATGCTGCTAAGTGCTTAGGTCTTCTCCGACTCGACAATGCAAGAAGTTTTTTACCCCTTCGCCTTCTGATCTGTGTATAATTTATAAAGCCTGTATTCGTCCGAAATTCGAGTACAATTCCCATTTCTGGGCAGGTGCTTCTATAACCTACTTGAGTCTTTTGGACTTGGTGACCGTTGTCTTAATATAACTTTGTATCTCTGGAAGTTTCATGTCTGTTATTATTTTATCGCTACATTCATAAGAAGTACTCTAATGAAATAGCCAGTCCATTTCTCCAATCAAAGAATTCAGCTGTAATACCCGTTCTTCTTTAGGAATGCTCATCAGTTTATCTTGAGCCCATTTTTGGACGTACTGTAAAGTGCAGGTGTTCTTTTTATAGTCGAATGCGGATTGCTTTACCAGACTCAATATTTCCCACTCATTACAATGTGCAATGTGATAGATCAACCCCATTTTTTAAACGCTTCTTTTTGTCAACCTTGCAACTAATTCACTAAAACTGTTTAATTTTTTAATGGAAGAAATTACGTTGAAAGATTTAAACTGAACGAAAAATTTCTGCTGTGATATTTTAAGATAGATTAATAAATTGATTGATTTAGAAACTAAAGGAAAATGTGATTTAAATCAATATACAAACTAACAAATTGAAGACGTCAATAGTAATAGTAAAAATGAAAAATTTTAAACATTTTAGTAAAGTAGTAAACCAATTTTTAGCATTTAACTAGACTTAAAAGATGATTTACCTGATTTTAAACCATCTGTATATCCCTTAACAATTTGCTTAAGTTAAAATCACGGAATGGCTACTTTAACTTTTGGCAATTTCCTAAGTGCATATGACATATGTAGAATTATTCTAATGAAAGGAGTGGAGGAAATTCTAGGAACAGTCAAGATTTGGGAACTCTAATTAAAAGGTCCGTTTAAGCGTATTTGCTTTGCATATTTTCACGAACTGTCACTTTTTAAACATTTTCGGACGCTCGTTTTTAAATAAAGGGCATTAGAAATTTATTAGCAGCAAAACGAGTAAATTGCTAGCTAGTGAACTCTTTAACCCTTAAAAATAGGTTGTTTTAAATATTGTACCAAAGATATTAATTGTTTTCAACACATAGCAGCTTGTCTTTGCCCATAGAAGGAATACCAGCTAAGAACTACTTTATCTGTCAAAAAATAGGATGAAAGAATGACATTTTTATTAGTTATGATAATAAGGGTGTCAAAGCGTCCCATTTAAATGGTTAGTATATTACTGAACATACTCGTAATTGCATTTTCTTAAAAGCCTTCTGCATGCAAATAGTTTCCTGAAGCCAGCAATCAAAAGTCACAAACATTTTCTTGGAGAAAAAACAAAAACTCAATACTAATCTTGATATCCATAGTGTAACTACCTACACATTCAAAGCTCTGTAGAATTTTGTCATTTTTCTTTGGTTGATTTTTTTTTTTGAGATTGAAAAAATAAGCTTCGGCCAAATTGAAAAATAACACAACGTTCTTCATGCAAAAGCAATGATTCTGTGAAAGATCGTTTGATGTTTTGATTTCATTTTTAGTGTTTTTTTTTCTTATTTCTTGTTAAACAGGGTAGATTGCAGGTTTGAGGGTGTGTAGCCGTATGATAGGGTTTGGTTTTGTTTGGTTGATGGTTAAATAAAATGATGAACTTTAAGAAGTAAAAACAAAACAATACAAGGAAAAGTTTATTTAATAGAATGAAATAACTCAATTTCAATTAAGATGAAAATTGAATTAGAAAGTTTTCTTAGAAAAGTGCATTGCATGTAAGGCTTAATGCATTTTGATTTTATTACTTACACGAATGGATAGTCTTTAATTTAATTTCATAAAACTTATAAATGTTCATATTGAGTTTGGAATTATTGTTCATAAAATATTTGTTTGGTGGAACAACACTCAATCTTTCATTTGGGTTTCGGGCATGATTAAGACTCATGGTTAAAATTTAAGGGCCTACAAATTTAATTAAAATATTTGTTGCTCTTTAAAAATTTGCTAATAAAAAGACTTTGGAAACTGTCAAAGTTACTAATGACAGATTTGTCAGAGTCTACCATTTTGTAAAGGGTTTTTCAATTGGCGCGGATAGATTTTGGCGCCCCGTGGAAACCATTTTGTTTTGGTGACATCTGTCAAATCTTTTGTTTATTATTCAGGTGTTTATGCCAATGCCAAATCATCATGGCAAGTTACACGATTGAACTTTAGTATCAAAATGATTGTTCGTTTAATGAATGTGAACATGATTTTCTTTTGCTTTTGTGGCAGTTGCTTCAAGTATTTCAAAAGAATGAATTGTTTGAAATCCAGACAAAAAAGTCGAATGTGGTAAATAAGCAAAAGTAAGTTTGGAATTTTTAATACTATTCTGATGATTATACCTGTCATATGTGCATCAATCGAAAAACAAAAACCTGTTCTTTACTAAGTTAGTTAATTTTTTTTCGAAAAAAATAGTTATCATTGTAGTTTTCAAGGTTTTATAGAAGGTGTTCACTCCATATAAAAATGTGACTTTACGGTAACGTTGGTTTTTTCAATATTTGTATACATTTTGCTTACTAAATTTTCGTTTAAAGATGTAATGGACTACGTGGAGCAAATTATTGATGACGATAATACTTTTGATGATAAGATAGAAGGTTTTTTTATTGAACCACCTGATGAAGACGGTAATATTTATAAGTGGTGAGGATGACGTTCCTGAAAATGAAAGTGGAACAATTAATAATCTTAACGGAAACCAATTGAGAGCTGTCTGTGAACTAGTTATGGAAAATGGAAATCACATTGACGCTTTTCCACTTCAAGATCTATTTGTTTTGGAACAAGAAATTGAAAGTGTTCTTGCAAATGTTTTGGAGGAGTCTGTACTTAGTTTTTCTTTTGATCAACCAGCTGAAGTTACCGAAGTGCAGAGAATATAGGCGGAAAGTTCAACCGCTAAGAAAAGGGGAAACCATTTTATTGTATCTATAGCTAATAGACTAAAAAAATGCTTCCCGTTCTCTCAGATGTTATTTTACCTTAATCCATTAAAGCAACAAAGTTTACATGGACGAACGACAAGTCAAGTTTTAGGATCCCTATATTTCCTGAGTGAAACTATGATGCCGGGATTGTCAACCTCACGAACATTTTTAGCGTTTTTTTGATGACGAGTTATTTGAACACATCAGCGATTGATCAGCAGGATATTCGATAGGCCGATGTAGGCCGATTCAGAAATGTTCGGTCCGTGAATTGCGCACCTTCCTTGGCATTCTAATGGTGACTGGTTACAACTCAATTCCTACCTATAAAGGATACCGGAGTGGTTCGGACGATCTTTGGAATGACTTGATTTTCAAATCGATGCGTCGTGCAAGATTTGAGGAAATCCTTCGCTGTCTTCATTTCGAACCGAACTTAGCTGCACCGGAAGAAAATAAAGACAAACTTTGGAAGTTGCTTCCCACAACGGACCACCGTTGTGGATTAAAAATGTTCACCTAACTTAACATTTATCCTTAGATGAAAGCATGATCACTTATTAGGGACGACATGGGTGCAAACAATTCATAAAAGGTAAGCCAATAAGTTTTGATTATAAAGTTTGGTCACTGTGTACTCCATTGGGAAATTTTGAGATTTATAAAGGTAAAAATCGATCTAACACGAATTATGAAGAACGCTTTGGTAAATACTCTGCACCCCTTTTATCAATGATAGATGACTTTCCTGAAGACATTCGAAGTCTTCCGTTTTTATTTTACTTCGAAAACTTGTTTACCGGTTTTCCATTCTTCGCCTATTTAAAAGGAAGATGTTATAATAGGACAGGAACCATAATGGAAATGTGTTGACAACTCTATTGTTTGCATTGCCTCGGCAAGTTATGAGTCTCTTCCAACTTCAATGAAAACATTGTTATATTTAGGCTCTAAGAACCCCAATGCACAATCCCTGAAAGTTTCATTACAAAACTAGAAAGAAATAATTGCAGCACTGCTCGGAAAGCAAAATTGTCGTATATGAGACGACACCAAGACACGCGAGATTCACTAGGTGATAATGTATCCTCAAAAAGTTCCCGTTTGGTGTGGATTTTGGGCCGTCGGCGTGAATGGTCCGTACTTTTTTGAAAACGACGTTAGTGAGTCAACTGCGAGGGTTACCTAACGATAATAACTAATTTCATAGGGCCCAAATTGAACCATATGGACCGAGACGACATGTGGTTCCAGCAGGACGTGCCGCATATAGCATACGCCATGATTCACATTTTGCATGAACGATTTGAGGTGAAGATTATCTCTTGCAGGGGTGATATGAATTGGCCACCAAGGTAACGATTTGACCCCGCTAGACTTTTTTTCGGTCTGGTTTCTTGAAGTCACAGGTCTATGCAACTAAACCACAATTCACCGATGCCCTAAACTCAGCCGGATCTATGCAGAAGAGAAATTAAATATCATGTGAGCCACCACCAGCGTAAGAAGCTTATACCTTAGACACAGCTTGTTTTATTCCATTTCAACATCAATATCTAAAGCTGTTTCTTGATTACTGGATAGTAGAGTATCTTTAAAGTCTGTGAATTAAATAGGTGATGGATCTTTAAAGGCTTAACAGCTGTCACTTAAGAAAACTGACAGATTTGGAAATCTGTAAGTACCAGATTTCCGTGAAATCTAGTTTTTGAATAATGAAGTGTTCGACAATGATAAAAATTAGAATATCACAAATGACATTTCTTCATAAAGAACTTTATTTTTAAAGTATTAAAGTTGACAGTTGACATTTTGGGAAATAAAATGTCTGTAAAGTTAAAGGTTTGACTTTTATGAATGAAGGAACTGGGATGTATCCCATTTTTGGCAGTTTAAAAAACAAACACCAAATAGATAAATATCGATTCTCCAAATTTATTTTTTTTAATATGTTGCTGCTTTTATGAAAATTTTATTTCATTTTAAAGTTTAAACTTTGGCAATATAATTCAAATGAAAGACTAGGAAAGATTCGCTGCATGTATGTCAAGAGTTTTGTGATTATTCCCTTAAACACAGTTGGCCAGTTTATATTCCTAAGATTTCTGAGAATTGTTTCATGTGGATTGACAGATAAGGGGTATGAAATATAAATACTATTCGATATTTATTTTCACCACCTTGAAATCAAATCAGCTTTCAATTCCTGTTCATCCTTTTTAAATTGTGAAATTCACGAATTATTTTCTCAGATTTCTGATCTATCAGATCTTGGAAATATAAACTGGCCTGGTATTTTATATAAACTCTCATAATTTTCATCCCCAATTGACGTTATCCAAACATAAATTTAGGTGACCAGGAAACTCCACACGCAATAAATCCACAATATCATCCAACTGTCAATAGCTAAATAATGTGATGCGCTAAAAGTTGGTCTGTTTAAACACCACTTTTGTAGTTAGTTCTAATAAAACATAATTTAAAAGCAACTTTTGGCTTTTTATCAAATCGCTAAATATTTACAAATTTACTAAGGGAATCCAAAACCATTCTTTTCATTTTGGTAACTACTAAATTGCTAATTGCTTTTTTCTTTATTTCTAAAGAGTGACAGTTCGTTGTGTAGTTGGGTGAAATAATTTGATTGTTAAGCGACCATTCAACTAATATTATGACACTTCAAATGACAGCTTAGTTTGACAGGTATAAAATACTAGTTTTTTCAACTTGAAACTAAGAAATTAATGACCCTATAGAAAAGAAAGATATTTATTGTTTTAATGTTACTTTTTCAAAAACAGATAATCAGAATTGTTACAAATTTGTAATGCTCTAAAGTTCAATTAAATTTTTCTAAAATTATTTTAATCTTGTTGTTGTCTCCAAATCCAAATCCAATCAATTAACATCCCATTTTCTGCCATATGTCATCGATCCATAAAGAAAAAAGAAAGATCACATGCAGCTTGTCATTCATCTAATTGCCTTTGGCTCATAACAGATTGCTATAATAACGATGATATGTGTGGAGTGGAGTGTGCACCGTCTTACCAGAGGTTCACTCTAAAATGCATCTCGAACTCTGTTGCTCCAATCAATACGTTTATGGTAAAAACAAGCTTTTCAAACCAACTCCAACTCTCGAAGAAACAAACAAACAATAAACGAATACTCGTCGAATCCTTAAACCACTTTGTTGGATTATCCTCAATTGGGTTATTTACAATTTGACGAACACGATCGTTTCGATAACATGTAGAAACCAAATGGTTATGCATTTTAAATTGGGTGGAGTAGGCTTGAGAAAAAGGGAGATATTATTATACCTCTGCACTGAAACAAACAAATAAACAATTTGTAATACTTACTGGTCAATCTGAATAGAGCCGCAATAAAAAGTATTAAAATACAATATTTTGAATTTTCAAATGTGTGAGACACTGAGAGCACAACGGTTGTTTTTCATTATTTGGTATTGCGTTCTTTATATTGGCCTACACAACAGTTCGCTCACTTTGACATTTCATAACTCTATCTCGGTCTCACTAGAAAAAAAGTAAAAACTCATGTCTCAAAAATAATCGTCATTATTTAAAAAAAAAAAGGGTTATTGCCTTTTTTCAAAGAAACTCCCTAACAACTGTCAAAATCTAAGCAGCAAAGACAAAAATTCTAACAGAAATAATCAAAGACTAATGAAAAAACAGAAATTCAATTTTATACAAACATCAAATATTTAGAACTGTCAAATATGAAATACGCTGTCAGTCTATTCTATCGGTTGAAGTTAGCTTTGTTTAATGAGCTGCACTGAACTATTCTGTGCAGAAAATTTTAGCTTTTTGGTGCTTATTGAGAAAATTGATGCAATGACTAACGGTGATTAGCGTTCACTGAACTGTAAAAATCAACTGATTCGATTAAATTTTGTTAACCAATAAAGTAGAACTTTAGCTGAGCTTTGTGATTTTGATTTAAATTTTACTATCTTCAAATTGATTAAAGCTAACTTTAAGTGCGAAGGAATCTGTGGTGAGTTTTAGTGTTATCCAAACAGCAAATTAAATCTGGTGAAAATATTAATCCAATAATAATTAATACTTTAATAACACTTCTAAAATTTGAACTTTGCTTTGTTCATATACTGATGTCATTTCAATTGTTTCATTCTGACATTTCACATATTTCCCTTTTTAAAATGTATGGATCAATCTCTTTCCAACAAACAAAATATATGAGCATACAATTTTAAGGCTTTAAAATAATTCTGCTTTCTTTGAACGTAAATTTTGACCAAGTTAGTTGGTCAAGAATCATACACTTTTCGGAACTTTCAGTGGATTGTGCAGAACCTACAGGTTTTTCTCACCTCCCCGCGGTGAACATCGGGTACCTAGTACCTCATCTGGAGATTGGGTTCCAACCCCAGTGGAAAGTTGTTGAGGTGAGCAAACGAGAGAGGGGGGAGAGTTGTTTCCACTAAGGCAACTCTCCTTATCCAGACGGCAGCGGCGGAATTCCCGAGATGGAATCAACGGTGGCGTCTACAGTTCCAGTAAGGTTGAACTACTTAGTGAACACCTTATAGGGCCTCTTCGACTTATTCGGAGCCCAGGCCTATAAGGAGCGATTTTATCCGGCTCCCCATCCTTGGAGTTATTTTGTCATTGGAGCCAGACTTCCGCAAGAAGTCTTGAGCTATAGGTACATCAATGAGCGCCTCATGACCATACGCATCAAGGCTAAATTCTGCAACATTAACCTGATATGCGCGCACGCCCCCACAAAAGAGAAAGATGACAACACCAAAGATTATGTTCTTCGAGCTCTTAGACAAAACATATGAGCAATGTCCTAGCATACGATATTACAATAGTCCTGGGCGATTTTAATGCCAAGCTAGGAAGGGAACACATCTTTGGTGAAATAATCGGGAAGAACAGCCTGCACGACAACACTTCCGACAACGGATTCAGGCTCATAGATTTTGCTGCGGGTGAAACGTCATGGTAGCCAGTACGCGTTTTGCATACCTCAATATCCACAAGGGAACTTGGACTTCTCCAGATCAATCTACCATCAACCTGATTGACAATATTGCGATCGACGCCAGACACGCTTCCAGCATCATGGATGTACGAACTTTCCGAGGAGCTAACATCAACTCGGACCACTACCTCGTTGTAGCCAAGGTAGTACTTCGGGTTTTCAGATCCAATGCAAAATAGGGAGGTGCTGGGAGAATGTACAACGTCGAACGGCTACAATCGCAAGAGAACGCCAAATCCTTTTCTGACCGAGTTACCAGTAACCTCTCTCGAAGTTCTTTGCCGCCAGCACAATGTATCGGGAACTACTGGCAACATTGCCAAGATGCAATCATAGAAGCCCTCTCTGATGTGCTGGGTTTCAAGCAGCCACCAACAAGGAACTCCTGGTTTGATGAGGAATGTCGGCAGGCAAATGCAGCTAAACAACAATCACGCAAAGAGGCGCATAAAAGGACGAGAGCTGCTCATGAACTCTATGAGCGGAAGAGGCGAGGGGAACGCCGACTTCTCAAAAGGAAAAAGAGAAGGCATGAGATGCGTGCGGTCGAAGATGTTGCGAAGGCTGAAAAGACGAATGTGGAAACATCATATTGAAACCGCAGTCAATACTGAGGATATGGAAGGACCACTTCTGAAGACTGTATAACGCCGAGGACGTTGTCGGGCAGGATGATCCATTCAACATAGACGACGATAGCCAACAATCCCGTCCTCCCGACTAAGACGAAGTAAAGATTGCCATATCTAAGCTGAAGTCTAATAAAGCCGCTGGAGCAGATGGCTTGAATGCCGAGCTCTTTAAAGCAGCTGGAGATGAGTTGGTTAGGAGCATGCACCAACTTATCTGTAAGATATGGTCAGAAGAAAGCATGCCCGATGAATGGAACCTCAGTATTGTTTGCCCGATCCTGAAAAAAGGAGACCCTCTAAACTGCACCAACTATAGAGGAATCAGTCTACTTAACATCGCCTATAAAATCTTCTCTGCCGTAATATTTGAACGTCTAAAGCCCATCGTCAACAACCTGATAGGTCCTTATCAGTGTGGTTTTAGAGCAGGAAAGTCCACAGTTGATCAAATATTTACATTAAGGCAGATACTGGAAAAAACCCAAGAACACTAAATTGACATACACCATCTTTTGATCGATTTCAAGGCCGCATATGACAGCATCTACATGGACGAGCTGTATAGAGTCATATCTAGTTTTGGCATCCCTGCCAAACTCGTCCGTTTGTGCAGAATGGCCATGGAGAATTCACGCTGCTCCATAAAGGTTGGAAACAACCTAACCGAACCTTTCGATGTCAAAAAGGGTTTTAGACAAGGTGATGCGCTGTCATGTGATTTTTTTAACATCGTGCTTGAAAGAATAGTGCAGAGCTCACACGTCAACACTAAAGGCACTATCATTCAAAGGTCTGTCCAATTACTAGCATATGCTGATGACATTGGCATAATCGGAAGATCTCAGCACGTCGTCAATGGGTCGTATTGAGGCAGAGGCGGCAAAAATGGGTTTAACGGTTAATGAGGGCAAAACAAAGTACATGCTGTCGTCATGAAAGGACATTCAACACCGTCAAGAAAGGGCATACAACACCGACGTATATAATATTGTGATTAGCTGTCATTTTGACATAAGTAAATTTGACTTTATGGTTAAATAGAATTTTTTACTAACTTTCCAGTAAAACATTAAATAATTTGTTGGCAGTTGGCCAATCAGTTGCTAGAAACTTGCCTTCAATGTAAGAACTGTCTTTTAAACTCAAGCTGACGTTTGATCATTTTCTCTGAAGGAAATCAGAGTGCCGAGGTTGTTTTTACTGTATCGAGCCTAATCATCTACTTTGACATATTGCTTTTTTCAATTCACTATCACACAGAGTAAGCTAAAATATTGAAACATCCGAATAAATCGTCAGAAATGAGTTGTAAGTTGACTGTTAAGTAAAAAGTCAATTTTCTATTCAAAAAATTGACAGGAAGACCAAGTTCTTTCCAAAACTTTGACTTTTATGAAGAACTGTCAATTTTTCAAGTCTGAAATATTTTCTGTGCAGCAGGGTAAAATGAGGTGAATGAATTTTCTCTGAGTGTAAAGAAACCAAAGCAGGAGTACATCAATAGCAATTTATCTAACTTTCCAGTTGTGCGGGTCTAAATTGATCGTTATAACCCATGTGGGACTAGAGATAGAAATCCCTATATAAGCGTGATAACTGCTGTCAACCAGTATCAGCATCAGCATCAGCATCCAGCATCGTGCGATGCACAAAAATAATCACCGCACCACCGTAGTCGGAGCCGCGTCCCGGCCACTGACCATCAGTGACCATGTCAAACATCGGTACTGATGATGGTCGTGAACGCGAACAACGATCGGTGCCAGTTTAATTGGAAATTCGTCGTTTCGTCGTCGTTTGGGTTGGTGGTGTAGATGGAGATGGAGTTGGAGCTTCGAGATGAAGAGTAGTTGTTTTTGTTATTTGTAGAGATAGTTGATGACAACGAGTGCTCGTTTAGGACATTTGCCGCACTAATTTGTCTCTGACTAAGGCTCTCTCTCTTTTGACAGATAAAGGTACCCCTATAGCCAAGCCATCATCATACGATCGATTCCTGTAACTCCTGAATTGGCTTTCTTCGCAACTAAATGAAACATAGTTATATGAACCTCTACTCCCCAGCTTGGCTTGATCGTTCGGTTGGACGTTGGTTGGGACGATAATCGTTTTAAATTTAACGACTTTTGTGATGGCCATTGACGCAGAATACCTCGGATAAGATTGATTTGATAGGCGGCCGCGACGACGACCGATGACGGAACGCACGACACAGCAGTATATTGATGGCTTTTATGTATTTTATGGAAAGAACAAGTGGGTTTGGAATTGGGTTTGGTTAATATGCTGATTGGCCATTTGGTTCGGGCATTTCCATGCTCGTGATCACTTGTCATCGTTGATCGTTATCTGGCAAGGCAATATAATTTTAATAAGGCTATACCAATGGAGTGGAGGTCTATTTTCTACCAAACTTATCCGGGTTAAGACAGGATTGGGTTTTAGTTTTTCTCGTGTCGTTAACATTGGAATGCGTAACGCAAACGCGTTGGATTGATGTTTGGACATAGAAACAAAAAAGAAGTTGGGGCATAGTTCTTAGACGAACTGAAGAGATTGACTTCATTGTCATTTATAGACCTCCTTTAAATGATAATAATCTTTTGAATAATTTTCGAATTTCCATTTCAATTTTGACGTGTGTCTGCAATCGATTTAATCTATTTTAAGAACTTTTTACCAGCTACTGATGAACTTTCCTAAAACGCCTTCATTTAACCATCATATAATTTTTCCGCACCAAAAACCTTTATCGACTCTCACTTTTATTTTTGTTTTCTGCTGAATATTGACATAGGTATTATCATTAATTCTATTAATTGCTACATTGTAACCAATTCCCTTCATTCAAACATAGTTCGAAACAAAATCGCTTAACAAACTTATTATACGTATGTAAATAGGTACCGGCCAACGACGAAGACCAAAGCTTTGGGTAAGGAATTACAAAAGAGTTACCTGACACCTTGGTCAAAAAAATATGTACAGATTATGTTGGTAGAGGCGGGAATAAAGCTGTTAGGGAAAAAAAGTGATTGTACCCAAAACACGAAAGTAGATTGTTTCGACATGCACACGGTACACACCCTTTTCCGGCTTTTTACTTGGGATTTAAGGGTTTTTTTAGTTAAAGGTTGTTTATTGGGGGTTTGAAAAATATTTTTTCTTGATTTATGTAAAATCTTGGAATATACTTTTTCAATTTTCTGTTCGGAAGAAATTTTAAGTGTTTTTAAGCGTCAATACAGAATTTCAAGATCTAAGATGAGAAGGTATTCAGATTGATCTCACTGCAAGTAATTAAACTTGACGTCTCTTCATTTTATCCTTCAGAAATGTTCGCATTTTTTGAAGACAAGAATAAGTTAGACAAATGGATAAAATTTATCTGAACTAGACCATTTTAAAGATAGTCACTTCTGTCAAAGTTTAAAACGTCACAATTACAAAATGGCTGCTCAAGTGAAGTCGAGCTTTAACGATCCCAATGCACGATAATAGAAATAAATAAAATTACACCTATAATGGGAATTTGGAATATAAATTCCTAGACATAAATATGTAAACCTAAATGTGTAGCCTTAGGAACCTGTTTACGTCGTAAGAATCTATTTTTTTTGCTTTGATTTTTTCTCCTCTGTTTGAGTAGTTTTTCAGTTTACATCATATTCTAGAAAAGTGATAAAAAACTTCAAAAAAAACTTTATGCATTGAACCAGATTGTTAAAAATGTGCGGAAGAATGAAGAGACTTCCATAAAAGAAATGCTACAACTTATTCTTAAAAGAATTGATAAACAGGATTTGAATATCAAACTGCTAAGCGAAAAAGTCGCTCTTAAAAAACAATGATGGACAGAACACTTAAAATCGCTACATGGAATGCAAACGGTCTTATTGAACATTCATCCGAATTAAAAATCTTTTTAGATCTAGAACATATCGATATTTGCCTGGTGTCCGAAACTCATTTCTCCAATGGGCAAAGTCTAGATAATGTAATAGAAAACTATTCATGTTACCACGCTCCACATCCAGCTGACAAGGCAAGAGGTGAATCGGCGATTCTTATAAAAGAAAGCTTAAAACAATATGAAGTAGCCAAGTTTACTAGTGAAAATATGCAAGTAACAACTATTAGTATTGGTATGAAAAAGAAAGAGTTTAAGATAGCAGCTATATACTGCCCACCAAGGCGCTCCCCGACAGAAGATGACTATACAGATCTATTTAATCTTCTTGGGCATAACTTTCTTGTTGGCGGAGACTTCAATGTGAAACACACCCTTTGGGGTTCAAGACTTATATCAACAAAAGGTAAAAGACTTTTCCAAGCAGGCCGTAAATACAATTGCGAATTCTATTCCTCCAGGTCGCCAACTTACTGGCCTTCCGATACTAACAAAATACTTTTTCGTAGCTAAAAATCTTCACATATAAACTTTACAAATAAAAAGATAAACAATATTCCAATAATCATTAATAATCAAGCTGTACCTTACGCCAATACGGCCAAATACCTTGGAATGACTTTGGATGCAAAGCTTAAGTGGAAAGAGCACATCAAAAAGAAAAGAGAAGAACTAAACTTGAAATATAGAAAAATGTACTGGTTGCTTGGTAACAACTCTGATTTATCAATCCAAAACAAAATAATGCTGTATAATCAAGTACTAAAGCCTGTTTGGACCTATGGAATCCAATTATGGGGCTATTCAAAGAAAACAAATACCGAAATCATCCAAAAATTCCAAAACAAAGTCCTTCGTGAAATAGTTAATGCACCTTGGTACATAAAAAATACCGATCTACATCGTGACTTACAAAAAGAAATGGTTACAGAAGTTGTTAAAAAATACGCTGTATCGCACAACCAGAGACTGCAAAGTCACACTAATTCTGCAATGGAAACCATGTTCGGAGATTAAGAAGAACCAAGCCTCATGAGCTTATGATCTAAAAAATATGGGAAAGTATTAAAATTTTAAACTTCCCTAAAAGTGGTTGTACAAAATTAAGAAAGGAAAATCGGAAGTCGATCCTTCAAGATTGGTCCTGATGAAGAGGTGGTTTTAGTGGTTAAGAATCCCACACTACTTGGTGTCGAATACTGAAAGGTGCGATACGTTTTGGTAGCTAGTACGCAGTTCACACATCTCAATATCCACAATGGGACATGGAAATCTCCTGATCAATCGACCATCAACCAGGTTGACCCCATTGGAATCGACGCACGACACATCTCCAGTATACTCGAGAACATTCCGAGCCAACATTGACTCGGACCACAACCTCGTTGTAGCCAAAGTTCGGTTACGGATATCCCGATCCAAGCCAAAACAAGGAAGTACTGTGAGAAGATTCGACGTTAGACGGCTACAATCGCAAGAGACTGTCATGTCCTTTTCCGATTAAGCATTGAAAACCAGTGGCAACATAGCCTTGAAGCCATCAGAGATGTCGTCCCTAAAGTGAAATGAAGTGAAGTGAAACCAGGGGTTTGACGACGAATGCTGGCAAGAGCACGCAGCGAAACAACAGGCATACAAAACGGCGCTGCAAAGTAGGACCAGAGCTGCTCGCGAGATAGAGGGATGTCACAACAGGAATGAGGTTCGTAAATTTTACCAAAAGGTAAAAAAAACTTCCAAGGGTACAAGTCACGAACCGAAGCCTGTAAAGACGATCAGGGGAACATGGTAGTGGAACCGAAGTCTATGTTGAGAATATGAAAAGACCACTTCTCAAAATTATACAACGGCGATGACGAACCGAATTGCGCTGTAAGAGAGATAGAACAACTCCACCTCGGCGACGCACATCAACAAATCCGCCTACCCGACCTTGAAGAAGTGAAGATATGAACATCGCTGCCGAACCATTCAATGCAGCAGGCGATGACTTGGTAGGGAGCATGCACCAACTCATCTGCAAAATATGGTCGGAAGAAAGCATGCCTGATGAGTGGAATCTCAGCATAGTGTGCCCGATACATAAGAAAGGATACCCTTTAAACTGTGCCAATTACAGAGGCATCAGTGTCCTAAACATTGCATATAACATCCTCGCTGCCTTGTTATGTGAACGTCTGAAGTCATTCGTCAACAACCTGATAGGTCCTTATCTGTGTGGCTTCAGACCAGGAAACTCGACTATCGACCAAATATTCACACTTCGGCAGATCTCGGAAAAAACCCAGGAACTTCAAATCGATACCCACCATCTCTTTATCGATTTTAAAGCCGCGTATGACAAACTTATCCGTTTGTGCAGAATGACGATGGAGAATGCACGATGCTCTATCAAGGTCGGAAAAGATCTTACCGATTCATTTGATGTCAAAAAAAAAGTTTTAGTCAAGGTGATGCACTGTCATGTGACTTCTTCAACATCGTTCTGGAAAGAATTGTGCAAAACTCAACCGTCAACACTATAGGCACAATCTTCGAAAGTTCCATCTACTCGGATACGCAGATGATATTGACATAATTGGAAGATCAAAGCGTGATGTCAGTGGAGCGTTTTTTAGCATTGCGACGGAAGCGAAGAAGATGGGTTTAGTGTTCAATGAGGGCAAGACCAAGTATATGCTGTCATCAAAAAAGGACACTGAACGACGACGTCTTGGACAAAACGTCTCCATGGACAGCTATAACTTTGAGGTAGTTAAGGACTTTGTCTACCTAGGCACCGCTATTAATGCAGACAACGACACCAGGGCTGAAATCAAACGAAGAATAACTCTTGCAAATCGCTGCTTCTTTGGACTTAGAAGACAATTAAGTAAAGTCCTCTCTCGAGCATCTAAAATCACCATCTATAAGACACTCATCATCCCGGTTCTCATTTATGGCTCTGAGGTCTGGACCCTGTCAAAGAAAGATGAGAGCGTCTTAGGATGCTTCGAGAGACAAATTCTTCGGGTGATTTTTGGTCCCGCAACGCATAGATGGAGAATGGAGGAGAAGATAAAACGACGAACTGTACGGGCTATACAGGTGACACTGACCTTGTTAGCAGATTAAAAGTCCAACGTCTTAGATGGCTCGGTCATGTAGAGCGAATGGACATCAACGCTAGACAGCTAGCATTTTGGTTGAGGGCCAGATTCGCCTCGGACTGTAGCGCCACCTTAAGTAAGTAAGTAAGTTTTATTTTTAAAATATTGTAAGACGAGACTATTGGCTGAACAATAAGTTGTATGATAGGTTGTAAAGAAAAACAAATTGTTTAACAACAAGTTCTGGCACTACTAAAAATTTACAGACACAATTTCTACTAATTTCTGACCGCCTTCGAACTCGGAACCAAAATTATTGTGAACTTAAAATTTCCGTAGAGAAATGCGTTTCTTGTGGTGTAAGAAAAGGAATACATTCAAAAAAATGGCCGTGATATCCACCCACTTCCTTTAATGCAATGTGAGTTAAAATCAACAATTGTGTTATAAAAACATTCCTGATCATTGCAAAATAAATGTTTTATATAAATGTTTAATCAAAGACGGAAATAAAAAATCTAAGGTTATACACCCAGTGGGCGTGGTTTCCACTCTCTTTATATGTACTTCATATGTAATTGTTATCTTTTACAAGGAACACTTTTAATTAAGGTCGACATGTATTCAATAACAAAATTTTCAAAAAGGCGGTTATACTCTCAAGATGCTTGTAAAAAAATTACCTTTCATTAAAATTTTGATCACTCAAGTGGAACGCAAAGCACTATGAAATTCGGTAGAGCTGTGAAGCTTGAATCACAAACAAATGAGAAAATTGAAATTTTGTTAAAATTTTCATTATTTGATGGACTATTTTTAGTCGAGTTAAACGTGCAAAATGTAACGTAGGTACCTGTTGAAATATTTATCATTTAAAGTGCGTTGGACTGTCATGCAAGGGTTTAATCCCTGCCTATGCCACCTTGATTAAAAAAAAAATTTCACGGGTACTGCCTCTTGCGAGGAAATGACAAATCCTCCAAGAGTATTTCTTGTAATGAAAAGTGCTTTCTCAAAATTAGTCGTTCGGATTTGGCATATAAACTGTAGGACCCTTCCATGCCTGACAACATTTCTCGCACACAGGAATAGTTGTAAGTCACTAGACCCTGGTTCTTCTCGGACTGTTGCTCCATCTAATTTATTTATTTTGTTTTTAATAGCTAAATTGGTAATAAAACCCATCCAATTTTCACCAATTTGTCGACATCTTCAAGGACCTAACAAGTCCCTAGAGATTTGTTGGTCTACTAAAAAATATGAGCCATAAGTTGCGTCCAACTTGCCCACTTTATTCACTTTGTTTTTGGAAGTTAAAATTTGTTTTGTATGTTTTTGTTTTGTTTAAGTTTTATTTTTAAGCACATCATCGTTCAGTCTAAGCCCATAACCATCCTCAACTTACAAATTAACCACCATGCCTTGACAAATCTCATTAAGACCTAAGCAAGCACAACCAAAGCCCAGTAAAATTTACCTACATGAAGTGTATATCTATAAGTGAAGGTACGAAAAAAACTTATAATTAACTCAACATCCAAGCCAGCTATATTATGGCAGCCCCGCCTTGGCTAACTGGCTGACTGGCTGGCTGCCTGGTTGAATGGTGTGTAGCCCAATTGGTAGCCGTTATAGAGACTTCTTTAGCTGATGGGGTCATGCACATGTCAACCATAAAAAAAGGTCAAAAGCGCACTACCATCAGTAGCTCTGGCAACCATATCTATAGTTATAGCCACTAACAGCTAACAGTGTACATAAGTCCTAAGCCGGCAAAAATATCGTACGGAAAGCAAGCAAACAGAAACAACTAACGTGAGAGCATTTCCATTCTCTTCCCTACCTTTCTCCCTGAACCTATGACTCCAGGGGATGGAAATGGAAAATGGAATATGGAATTTATGCGAATAAAAGTGAAAGCCCTGAGAAACACCAGAACCAGCACCACCACCGACCGTCATCGTCATGGTTCACTATGTGGACCAAGGGTGATGAAAGAAGGGAAGGGAAGCATATCGAAGTAGTGTATAGTGTATAGTGTATAGTCGATGGTACCTAGTCACGGAACCAGGAGCAAAGTCAACAGTCAAACAGTGAAAATCTAAGGCGAAAGTATCTAGGAGAAACAAAAATAGGAAAATAAAGATACAAAATGGCACAGACACACAACACAGACAGTTCAGTTAGTCAGTCAGGCGAAAAGAGAAGTACACAAAAATTAAACAAAACAACAACAAAAAACACAAAAAAGGAATAAACAAAGACCCGGAATCCGGATTATGTGGGTAACGCGAAAGTTGTTCCGTCTAGATGTTTGGGCCGACCTAAAGGCAGACAGAGGTAGGCAGGCAGCAGGCAATGTGGTGCGATGTGCATTGGATGTGGGTGTTGGGAATCGTTGGGCCAAGCTTTTGGAAAACCAGCAGAAATAGCAGCAGCAGCAGCTAAGGGAATGTGGCGGATGACACACGATGAAGACGGTTGGAAATAAAACTAGAAAATATGAAATCTACGCCGCCGCTACTGCCACCACTATCGTACCGACTAACCTCCCTCTAGTAGTAGACTAGACATGTAGTTTGGATATGAAGCGTTGGAAATGGAAATGCGAGACAACTTTTACTTAAAACTATTTTTACTGTAGATATGTTTGGATTTGAATTGTGTGATGTACAAAGTACTGTACATGTGCAACTGTAACTGCTTCGAGTTTCTGGGCATGTACGAGTATACGACAGAAGGCTGAAGGAAGCACAGGTTCATTTTTCGACGAAGTGACGTAGCGTAGGATTTGCATCGGAATTGGGTCCTTGCGATAAGGATGATGACGGTGCACGGGGAAACACTGAAAATTGAAAACGAAAACGGGACAAGGTAGATTTGCCAAATTGGAGAGTTTTGTTTGATTTTGAATGTATGTCTGTCTACCTGTTCATGAATTAGGTTAATGAAGAATGAAAAGTTTTAAATTCCTAAGCTTACCTACAGACCTCGAAGTTCTGAATTTCAATGTTGATTATATTAAACTAGATTTAAAAGATTAAGGGATGCTTATTGCACGAATTTAAAATAGTTAGTTTTATGTTTCGTTTCAAAATAAATGGACATTTATATTAAGTTACGGATCCGATGATCAAAAACTTAATCTCAAATGGCAAAGATTTAAGAAAAAACTTGGGTCGCTTTTGGCTTAACGAGTCAAAGAGGTATGAAATTGATTATCTATAACAGCAATCCAAAAATTGAATCTTACTATCTAACATTTTTGTTTTTCATATTTCGTTGTCTTTTTTTATTTTGTATCATTATTATTTTTTTGTATTCCATGTTTTTTTTCAATTTTTCGATTTTTTTGTATTTTTTTTTGTGCCACCATGCTTATTCTACTTTAAACTAAACCCTAAGACTATAAAACAAGTATGTAAGCCGGCCAAGGCTTAAAAACCCATCCCGACTACCCACAATCAAGTGCCGATTGAAGCCACCTAAATTGGTTCTCCTGCTTCAGCCTATCAGTTCGGTCCCGTTCGGATACAGCCCTACTGAACCGAAGTGGCTCTGCTCAGCCTTGTGTCATGACAGGAGTCGCTTATTCTTCGTTTGACATGGTATATTAGCGGAACTGCCAATCTATTCTGTATCATACCGCATCTATCTAAAAAGAGGAATGCTTGTGACTTCGAACGAGTTTTATCACGAAATTGTAAATTCTATTGATTCGAGCCCCATTGTATAGGACATCGTTGGAATAGTAATGCATGTTAGAAGATTCGGCTGTTGGATATAAGCCGGTGCCGCTCGAACGCCTGAAACGTCCTCATCAGGGAAGGGGAAACGTTGAACCACACAGGACAACTATAAACGATCATCGGTAAATGATCATCGACTGCTGTAAAATAGCCGTTTCGTCAGAGCGAAAGCTGCTCTGGCAACATTTATATGTCTGTCGAAATACAAATACTGATGTAACCAGATACCGAGGTACTTCACTTCACTTTTGCTGGCTAATGGTTGCCCGTGAAGATCAACGATGACCATCTTGCGCCAATTCTTGCACGTATCCCTCGTGGCCCTAGCCAACGGAGTCCGGAACAGAATTTTCTCCGACTTCTGGACATTTATTTTCAGTTTCCAGTCGTCGCAATATCGCTGAATCTTGTCGAAATCACGCTGCAAGAGAATTCTAATAACCTCAACCTTTCGGGCCGTTCTGAACGCAATTAGATCGTCAGCATAGGCAATTGCCTTTCTAAGACTACCTATCAGATCGCTGGTGTAAATGCTGAAGAGAATCGGCGAATTCACCGCTTCCTGTTGAAGACCATTTTTAATCGAGAATGTTGTGGTAGAAGTTATATTGCCACTTTTGACAACAAACTTTCTACCGTTAAGCATATCATAAAGTATATACAACAATGGCTTGCTTATGCCAAGCCTGCTCAGTTTTAGGTAAAGACCCTCTTACCATACGGTGTCAAAGGCCTTTTCCAAATCAACCAAAACAGCACCTGTGCATTGTTGTTTTGATTTATTCCATTGGATATCAGAAACGTGTTTAGACCCAGCATGAATTGTGTCACCCGCCTTGAACCCGAACTGTTTATCCGGAATTATTTTGTTTTCCGCAGCCCACTTATTATTTTGTTTCCCTATTAATGATTTTTTCGAAAACTTTGCTGATGCTCGGAAGAAGACTTATCGACCGAAGATTTGACGGGTTGGAGTTGTCCTTTCCCTTTTTCGGGAGAGGATGAACCACAGCAGTCTTCCAATGCACTGGATAATATGCATTATTCAGTGCATTGTTGAAGAGTGTGCTGTAAATGTCAATTGCCTCCTTCGGTAAATGTCTTAGTACAACGTTGGATATACCATCGACACCTGCTTTTTGTTTTTTATTGAGTTGAAGATGAGATGAAACTCAACCTTCGTCACTAACAAGAGACGTGGTAATGTTTGCTCGGCGAATATGGCATTTGCCAAGGAATCGTCATTGAACCGCACGAAACCGCGGTTCTCAGATCGCCATTGTGTCATATCGTTTCGAAGGTAAAAGTGATAAAGTGGGGCTCTGTTTTCCAGGTCGTAGTTGGGGCGAATTCTAGCATTCACCTTGTTCACTTGCTGAAAAACAGCTCCCACCGCCTCCACTTTTTGATTCGGATCTTTAATTATGTCAAAGTCATCGTCAAAGATGGAATCTTATGGATCTATTTGCGCAATCCTGAGTACGTGCCTGTTCTCTTCAGTTCTTTGAAATTTCAGACTCGGTAGGTCATTGTCGTTCCTTTTCCTGAAAGTCTTGTTGATTTTAGGGAACTTACTAGGGTCACTGGAATTAACTGACCGGATCTTGTGGTCGCAGTACTTGTTAATTGATAACCTGTAAAAATAAATAAATTAGGTGGCGCAACAGTCCGTTGAGACTTAGGGCCTAGTGACTTACAACTGTCAACCATTCCTGTGTGCGAGTAATGTTGTCAGGAATGGAGGGGGTCTACAGTTTATATGCCGAATCCGAACGGGTAATTTGAGAAAGCATTTTTTCATTACAAGAGTTACTCTTGGAGAATTTGTCAATTCCCCGCAAGAGGCAGTACCCGTGAAAAGACTTAAGATGGCATAGTCGCGTTTCTGTAAGCGACCATTTGGTCCCGTTCTTCGTACTTTGGTTTCTTCCGTTCCATCGTTCGTTTTATTTGTCCAACGCACTAACCATTATGCCACGTCGAATTGTGTGTACAATCAAAAAATCGTGCAAAAATGTAAGCAAGCTAGGTCTGTAGGAAATGTGAAAATTCTAGTTCAAGCTCATAGAGCTCGTACTGTAGAAGAAATTGCTGCTGTTCGCCATCGTCATCATGCCAAACAACTGCACCTCTCACTCTTGTAGTTGATGAACACTATGTTTAAAGACTTGCATTTATACGTTTACAAGGAGTAATTGAATTAAGAATTAAACATTTTCACCTAAGTGAAATCGTCCATTAGCAGAGTTGCCGCATTTTGGAGAATGATAAGACTGTAGAAAAACAAATGTCAAAGAGTGACTGTATCGTGCGGTTTATGGGCGGCATCATGGGGCCGTATTTTTTCAGGCAGTTACTGTGAATGAAGTTCACTATAGTGAGATGATAAATAACTTTTTATGAGCTGAATTTGAAGATATGGATGTAGAAGATATGTTTTTTCACGTGGTCGGTGCCACTTGCCACATAGCTAATGAAACAATAGCTCTTTTGACCGACAAATCCAATGGCCGTGTTATCTCACGTGATGGCGATGTTAGTTTTCCGCCAAGATCATGTGATTTGACACCGTTGGGTTTTCAAAAGTGTACGTCAATAAGCCAGCAATTATTCTAGAGTTGAAGGATGTAATAATTTTAATCAGCTCCAGTTAAACGATTGCACTTTTCTTACATTCAATAATTAACAGTTTTATACCTTCACAGTCACAAAGACAATAACTACAATTTATTAAAAATATATTAACTCTTAATTGAATGGAAGCCTTAAATTTCATCGCTGACGCACTCAATATCCATACAATTATTTTTTATGTTGGTACTGTATCAAAATTACTTTCATAAGTCAGAAATCAAGTTTTGCCTTGAAGCAAGCATTTCGGAAGAGACGAACGCAGCTTCAATTAAGCAATCACAATTATTTCCATACTCTGCGTCAATTGTCTATCAAAGTTGTAGCCCAAGTTTGGATAGCAATTCGACTATCCAGAGAATTGTATCCCATTTTCCGCGCAGTGAGATCGTTGTTAAGGGCGATTTAAATGTACACAATTCTTCTATTCTGGTCAATACCCGAAAAATGGTAGTCGAGATTTTTCCTAAATTAAACCACCTGACTCAGTTAGGTGACAAGCCAAATCGGTTTTCCGACGTTGCAGGCCAATCCACCAACACTCTAGACTTGATTCTTAACTCTGATTCTAGGAAATATAAGGTCAGTGCATTAACGCTTATAAGCAAATCAGATCATTGTGTCATCCCTTTAAATTTGTCATATCGAAAAACACCAGTTAAAGAGAAAAGCCGTACTAAAACCATTTGGCGAAAACCAACTGGCGGTCCCAATGGCTTCTTCAGAAACTCAAACATGTCACTATGCTACTATGTGATGTGGATTCCAGCGCAGATATGATTACTTACTTAATTCTCTGTGGTATACAAATTTTTATCGCAAATAGGGTAAAATCTATCAAACCCAAATCAAACTCATGGTTCAATTTGAGAAAGAGGTTATTAGAATCAAATATATAAGACTCTAGATTAACAAAGTAAACCCCACTGAAGAAAAGTGGAATAAGTTCAAAAAAAGCTAGAAATACCTGTATGGCGCATAATCACCGCATTTAATGTTTGCGTGACTAAAAATTAAAAAATACACCGTTTACAGACAACGTTTTGATGAAAGTAACGTTATTGCAGTTGATATTTTAAAGGCATTTGACAGAGTTTGGCATTAAGCCCTCTTATCGCAAAATGCGTGCATTTATTATTGATGAATCTTTGTTGGCTTAGAATGTAACTTACGTTTAATTCAAGTAGTATTGGATAGGATATCCATAAAATAAACGCTAGTGTGCCCCAGGGCTCCGTTTTGTCTCCGGCATTCTTCCTTATTTTAACAAATGATCTTTTGTCAAAAACTTCTAACATACTAAATGGATTCGCTGATGAAAATACCCTCAGCTTTTAATATTTTTTTGTAGATTCTCTCATCCGTGTTCTTTGGATGTAGACTACCAACAGCTGCGTATGATAAGCTGATTTAATTCTGATCTTGACAAAATTTTGATCGTGCTTTCAGTTCCAAGTATGTGCACCACTCCTGTGGAGTGATCACATCTATGAAGTCGCCAAAAATATTGCTAAGTGTTTAAATTTTCTCCGTCGATGAAAGAAATGTTTTGCCCCTTCGATCTGGCTATAATTTATTAAGCCTTTTGGACAGAATTTAAAATAATACTCTAAAAATGATAAGTGACCGTTGTTTAACTGAAACTTTGGTATCTCCTAAGCACCGTCCTAACGTTTCATGTCTGTCATTATTTTATCGCTATTTTCATAAACAATGCTCTAGTGAAATAGCCAGCTATGTTTATTCCCTCAAAAAATTTAACAGTAATACCTGTCGTTTTAATAGTATTCATCATCACTTTACTTTTGAGTCCAATTTCGGACGTACTGTAATGTACAGAGATTCCTTCTTGAGTCGCAATACACTAATGTGGAATGCTTTACCAGACTCAATATTTAATACACAAATAATATAAATCACATTCAAAATGTTGTGTCAACTATCAATCGATAGTTCATACAAAATATCAAATTCTAGTATTTTCAAAGGTCATTGGTAAAATTTTGAATTTAAACTATAATATAATTTTAAAAACTGTAAATTTTTAAATTGAAAAAGTTTTTAAAAATAAAACTTGTATATTGACTAACTATCAATTAAAAGTAATAGAGCTGTTAGTCAAATTAAGTATCAAACACTTAATCCACAGTCCAATACTTTCTTCTCTTACTTAAAGTGAAAAAAGGTTAAGTTTGATAAAAGGAGAAGAGCTCACTGTTTTAAGAGTTGTCTTTTATAAGTAAAAAAGTCGTAAAACATAAAAATTAAAGAACCAACTCAAAGAACGATAAACAAAAATACTTAAACTTTGAGAACAAATCAAAACCCGAATAAACCTACCCATACAAGGCAAGAACAACATAATCGGATGTAGTCTTTTATAGCATCATTATTTTTAATCAAGATCCGTTTGCTTATAAATAGCTGCATTTTCTTTATTAGCTCGTTGGTCATATCCATTTAAAAATAAGTTCTCATTAATCTCTTGAAGAACATCACTGCACGATGCGATCCTCGTAACACAATGACAGCAAATTTACGACGATCTTAAACTAAATCTAAAATAATTACGGTTAAAATCAATCCTTGTTGTGTTGATATACCTTCGCGCAATTCCACTAATGATTTATTCATCGATCTTCTTGTTTTTCAACAACAACAACAACGAAAAAATAGAAGAGAAAAAGTCGCAGGAATCTCACTTTGTGAACACCTCCATTCCAACTATGGAAGTCATCAATTCGCGCAAAACCAATTGAACCATTCCGTACTATCAATTAAAAAACAATCCCAATGACGTTTGTGTAAAATTTCGCCGACGCCGACGATAACGACGGACGCGAAGGATGCGACGGACCACGGACGAGGTATCACGTAATTAACAACAGCACCAGCCAGTTAGCCTCCAAAGCAAAGATTGTTTAGCTATACCTGTCTATAGGTGTTTGAAGCTAAACCAAAAACTGGATAAGTTTCTGAGACCAAGAGTGGCTGTGGTTTTGTTTTTGGATTGGATTGGTCCATTGCTTGGCTTGTTTGGCCATCGACAGCTGTTGGATCATTAAGTGATTGCAGCTTTTGATAATCATTGGAATGCTATGCCATACCTCATCGTCGTCGACGTTGCTCTTTTAAGGTGATCCAATAATTAGACTTAATTTCTAGCACCAGCACCACCCCGAGAGTGCCCGCTTTTGAGGAGGCTCCCCTCGACGCACGAATGCGAGTTCGGTCTCAGATGGAGAGAGCGAGATTTAAACCTTAACTGAATATTCATAATATGCCACACATGGTCTGGCATAGGGTTAATGATGTCCTTCTATGCTCTGTCCTGTCCACGGGGCTTGCAGAACCTCAAAAGCACCTCTGTGCCTATGATGCGTCTCCCAGCGTGTCTAGGAGGAGAGCCCAAAGGCGACTTGCACCCGCTGGGCACACGTTTAAGACGTGTGTCCGCAATTCTGCATCCAATTAAGGGACATGGTGCGGCACGGAGGAAGGATGTAGGTACCTACTCTTGTATGAAAAAACTATGCGCTTTCCACGTTTTCTCGTTTGGTTGGAATTTCCCTGATGGTCGACACTGGATACTATAGGCACGCCATCCATTTTACCCATGCCATTCCATGCCATGCCAGCAAGCAGCAGCATCAGCGTGTAGATGTTTTCTCTAATGGGACGGGTGTGCAGTCTGGTTTAGGCTCAACTTAACTGCGTGCATGAGAAATGCGTGTCTTGTTTCTTGCATGATTTCCACAACTCCAAGTGGCATGCTAAGCTGTAAAAAGTGTGAGCAATCGATCTTATGCTAATCGGGGAGAGTAGATTTTCCTTCTTGTTGTTTTTCTTTTTATTTTTATAGATTGGATTTGTTTTTCTTGATTGCTTGGAACTGTTGATGGTGCTGGGGCTGGGTTGGATAGAGCTGACAACTACCACGACGCACGATGGCTAAAGTCAACCCACACCGCAGGGATTGGATCACAGAGAGAGGGAAGACACTCGACACCAGGCGTTGTCGTCGTTGTCAGTCGTAAAATTATTGCATCAATTGAATATGGAAGGAGCACCTAATACCTAGTTCTAGTTTTTGACCGTTGGATTGGAGCAGTGACAATGATGAGTCTATGTTTGGTTACTATTTGACATTTATTTATGCAATCGTGTTTTCTGGCCAAAGTTGATTAATGAATGTGACATTAGTTTAAGTTGTGTGGTCATAGAAATAAACCAGAAGGTTTTCTATGAATTGAAACAATTTAAGCTTTGGCGAAAAGATATCGAAAGAATATTATGCAGAGTGTAGAGAACACCGCTGTAGGGTTGTTGATAAATTCCCATTCCACAATTTAAAAAAATATATTTCAAAGGCTTGGAGATGAAATGGAAAATATGTACGATTTTCGTATATGAATTTGATATAATTACCTTGTCGAGTTGTTCAAAGCGGAAAATTGTCCCCAAACCAATTTCCCGTCTGAGTTTTAAGTTACATCGAAAATGGGTTTAGGGTTAAGACCCCCCAAGATTTTTTTTTTAAATTTTCGTAGAAATTTCTTTAATTCAAAACTGAACGTATTTTGCTTGCTTTATGCTTTGTTGCTAATAGACTTTCAGACCAAGTCCAACACCCGGTTTTCACTGAAATCTACATTGAAAACTCAAGTTTTTCCATACATTTTTGGTAAATCACAACTTTTATATAAAACCTTTTGAAAGTAGCAATTCAAAGATGAACTAAGCAAACAGACCTTTCGAAACATTAATTTCATTACAAAATTAGAATTATTTCTTTTTGTTTTTTTTTATTTACAGAATATGAAACAGAAAAAAAGCAAAAAAAAACGAAACTGGGGGAGCTGCGTGGCAACAGCAAAAATTGCGGGAAAATTTGCCAACGTCGATAATAAAAGCCCCGGTTACTATTTGCGTCACTGGCAGTTCTTTTATGATCCTCCAGAGTTGCGAACGCTCTATGTTAAGGGAGGAACCGGAATTAACTATGGCTACTGGCGTGCTGACCCCAAGGACGAGGAAGACTTGGTAATAGTTCGTAATGACGTTTCTAAGGGATGCGTCTTTGAACTCGTCACCTACAATATGTTCGACGCTTTCGCTTACTATCTGTGCCCGCTCTGGATGAGTGTGATTTTGGTACGAATTTGGATCTAGGAATTGACCTTTTCTGCTCCGGCCATAAGAGCCTACACGAAATCGTTCAGAATCTTCTCAACTCCGCCTATAAGATGCTCGGATGGCCACAATATATGGTGATTTTGAAGGGACGCCGCTGCAGCCAAGCAGGCTTGCAGTTCTTTTTGGTTCATGTTGTGAGCCCATTCCACCCGTCCCCAGAACATCAGTTGAAACTCTTCTTCGAGACGAGCTAGTGTTACGTTAAAATCAATTTGAATTGTTTAGAATTCATTTTATTTTCACAAATAATTTGAGAAAAACTAAACTTTTTACTCACAACTCTTTTCTTCAATACAAAATTTGACCGCCGGTGTTAAACAAATTTCGGTGTGAACGATTTTCGGGTTTTCGAAAACATTTTGCCGAAAACCCGGTATTGGGTTTGGTGTGAAAAGGCTATAAAGTTGTACTTTTAACTGAGGACTAAACCAAGAACTTAATATGAATCGGAAATGCAGCAACTATTCCAATTGCCCAGTTATCAATCAACAGTTAAGTTGTAGAAGTACAAATTTCATCTAAAAATTTGTTAGCAGTTTAACGATATTCAAAGGTATAAAAAGCGGTTTGCTGTCATAAACAACTAAAATCCTTGTTTTTAAACAATTTAGAAATTGGAAAACCTTTGAAAATGTTTCAAATTATTTGTATAAGCTCTTCTGTGAGAGAAAGAGCAAATAATAAGGTACTTAAGACATTGATATAACTTCGCCCACCGTTGAGATGATCTTCAACAGTTGCATAAATCTGGTCTATATACCTCAGCGATGGAGGGATGTAAAGGTGGTTTTCATTCCCAAGGCGGGAAAATGCTCTCATGTCAACCCTAAGGACCTAAGACCTATTAGCCTATCATCTGTCATTCTCAAAACTCTGGAACGATTGATCGATATCCATATACGTTACAATATTGAGAAAAGACTATCAATGTCTCAGCATGCTTACTGCAAAGGGAAATCGGTAGAAACAGCCTTGCACACTCTGGTAAGAACTATCTAATACTCCCTAGAGAAAAAGGAATACACAATGGTGGCCTTCTTGGATATTGAGGGCGCTTTCAACAACGTTGACACATCCGCTATCACTTCTGCTATGACGACCTTAAACGTCGAATACTCAATCTGTGAGTTGATTAATCTAGTGCTAAAAAGATCCTGCTTTTTAGCACTAGATCATCTCTAGTTTGGGAGATTTTTGCACAAAAAGGTCTGTCAGTAGGGGCACTCCGCAAGGTGGTGTTCTGTCCCCTCTCCTGTGGAACATAGTGGTTAATGAACTACTAACATCCCTTGAGAGGAAAGGCTACAGAGTGGTTGCGTATGCCGATGATGTTGCTATCGCCGTCACAGGGGAACATCCTAATACACTAAGAGACCTCCTCCAAAATGCACTCAATATGCTCACTAAATCACTGCGGACTTAGTATTAATCCTCAAAAAACAGACCTCGTCCTTTTCACACGGAAATACAAGATTCCAGTAATTGTACCTCCTTCAATAAAAGGTGTACCACTAATTTTTACCAATGAAGCCAAATACCTTGGTCTGATATTAGACACAAAACTAAGTTGGAAATCCAATATACAGGAAAGAGTTAAAAAAGCTACAGCAGCTCTTTTCCTTTGCAAGAAAGCTATAGAAAGCAAATTGGGTTTTCAACCTCGCCTAACCTACTGGCTATACACATCGGGTATCCGACCAATAATTATGTACGGGGTTGCAGTATGGTGGACTGCACTGGAGAAAGTCAAATACTACGACAAACTCAGCAGAGTCCAACGAACTGCATGTCTCTGCATAAGCGGGGCATTGAGAACCACACCCTCAGCAGCGTTAAACTCTCTCCTCCATCTGACACCCCTCGACATCTTCAGTAAACAAGTGGCAGCGAGTACAGAAGACTAGACGCCTCATCTCAATGGACCAACAACAATGTGGGGCACTCCATCATTTTGAACCTCTTTGTTTTTATACCAAAGTACATAGACTACACTATTCCTAAACCCCTATTTGGAAAAAACTTCCAGTTATCCATTCCATCCAGAGATGAATGGGAAGACAAAAAACTCCTGGATAACAAAAGTATTCATTTTTTTACAGATGGATTTAAGACAAATGTGGGAGTGTACTCAGAAAAGCTTAATCTGAGGATCTCATTCCGCCTCCCTAATCATTGTAGCGTCTTTCAAGCGGAAATTTTAGCGATCAAAGAGGTTCTCTCCTGGCTAAGAGAAAACGTGATATCAACTTCTGATATCCGCATCTTCTCTGACAGTCAAGCTGCTATCAAATCCCTTGACGGTGTCTCGACCAAATCTTTGACGGCCCTCGATTGTCGATCGTCTCTTATGGAGATGGCGCAGCAATTTAACATTCACCTCTGTTGGGTGCCGGGCCACAGAGACATCACAGGTAATTGTAGAGCCGATGAACTCGCTAAAAATGGAACCGTCATACCTATTTCACCTGAAAGGGAGAAGATAGGTATACCGATAGCTACATGTAAACTTATGTTAAAAGAAACAGCTTTTGCGATAGCAAATTCTAGGTGGCACAACTTACCAACATGTGCACCCACAAAGCTCATATGCTCTAAAGGCTTGTTATCTCAAAGCAGACTTCATATTAGCTCCCTAATAGGTGTCCTTACGGGACACTGTCTTATAGGCAGACACGCAATACGACTTGGTGTACCCTTAAATGACTTCTGTAGGAGCTGTATGGACAAAGAAGAAGAGGAAACAATCTCACATCTCCTCTGCACTTGCCCTGCTCTTTCACTCAGACGCAAACTTCATCTGGGGGACTACTCTTTTGATTATCCCAGTGAAATAGCTAAAAAGGATATCAAATATCTTCTTCGCTTTATAAAAAGCTCAAAATGGTTCGACTAGTAAGAAGTAATTCTCTAGATTCAGGTGGTATCACAATGGGCCTTTCTCTTGGCCTAAGTGTGTGGATTTTAATCCGCAGCCACGTTAACCTAACCTAACCTAAGGTACTTAAGAAGAAACCTTGAATATGTGATCGCCAATTTGTTATTAAGGTATGTTTAAATTCCTGAAACTCGTCCTCAATTTCATTTTGTCTTTTTTAATGCATACAAATAGTTTAAGGCTTTTTTAAAATGTTTTTCTTTCAAAATTGATTTTCTATTAAATAAAAAAAAAAACTTTTAAGATCTTAAAAAATTAAAGAAATTTACTTTTTAAAGTGAATTTGCTTTTGATGCTCTGAACTGAGATTCAGACAAGAATTTTAAGAAAATAAATTTCCCGTAAACAGAAAAAGTGACTATCGTTAAACTAATGGTTTATTGAAAAATAATGAATTTTTAATATTTTTTTTATTTAATAGAAACATTTTGAATCTCCCGAGAACTGAAGTGAAAGAAAATTTTTAAACGTGTAATTTGTAAGTGTCACATTTAAAGTTTTTTCGCAACTTATTTATTTTTAGAGAAATTATGCACTTGAAACCTTTAATTTAAGAACCAAGTATTATCAAAACGGCGCACTACAGCGTTAATTGGATCTCAGCCTAGGTTGCCTTGAGATCGCCATTTCTACCTATTATTTTTTCTACAATTTTAAAGTCTTGTTGACTCCTTTAACATCAAAATATTTTCAAAAGGTTTACGCAAAACAGTAATTTTTTAGAATTTGTCTTTTACCATCAGCTTCAATCTACGAGTGAGCAGACTGATAACGAAAGTTATATTAGACTAGCGGCAATTAAGTCCGAAAAAAATACGTATAAGTATTTGGGTTGCATCTATATTTTTGTAGCGTTCTTCGCATTTATGAAAATGCCAACAAGAACAGAATATATTATTTTCGGAAAAAAAAAAGTTTTAACCAAAAACCCTATAAACTATTTTATTTTAGCTCTTAAATATGGCATATTTAGAAAATTATTGAAATCTTGGAATGCTTTTATATGTAAGGAGTCATCCAAATTAAATAGTTAGGCCATATCTTGCTGGACAACAGTGCCTTAAAACAATATAATTTGTTTACTTTCAAATTTCAACTCCACCTACTTCCCCAAAGCAGAAAATTGAAAATATCACAAAAACCATTTGTAATTTTATATTAGCATTGGTCCTCTGTACTCTGTCAACCATACTTATAGTAACGCTACGGTCCTGGGGCCTGATTATGAGGTTCGCAGCCGGTCGTTTTAAAAGCGAGTTTGCCATTTTTTAATTATTGATTTCAATTTTGCCTTCTTCGTTTTGAATTCGACCAATTATCAAATTCGAAGGCGAATTTGAAATGTCATGTTTGTTGGCGAGTTGAAATCCGACAGCTTTTTTTGGCGGATTAACAGGCGAAAGATTGTTCATTATTATTCACTCTTCGATTTCGTGGATTCTTTCTTGATTGTAATTATATAAAAATATGAGTTAGTTTTATTTTAATTTTCTTATAATTTATCCACAATTTTGAATACATCAAGGACAAGTTTCACAAATTCAATCAAAACAAAACAAAATTTGTGAAAAGCTGACAAATCACTGGAATATAGGGAAAAAGTCAGACCAAAAGTGTCAAAACACTGGAATATAGGGAGAACTATTTTCGATTCACCGCGAATTTGAAAGGTCGAATTGAAAACGATCCGCAGCGGACCTCATAATCAGGCCCTATGTGAACTAATAGCCTCACCCAACAAACTTCCCAACAGTCATTCATGCTTATATTGTCATTGGGACAAATAGCTAATTCAATAGAATGAAATTATTTATTTTAATGAATGAATTTGAAGTTTCTAACGAGAAAAGAATTTATTTTCGAATACATAACTACAAAAAATTAACTTGAAAAAATATTCATTGTCGTGCTAAGCTGTTTAAAATTTACTGATTTTTCTATCTGATTTAGTGTGAACATCTTTTTTTTTAAACATTTTTAACACTTCGAGAAGTGCTAAAGAAATAAATACAATAACCATTATCATTTTTTATAATTAAATATATATGTACATACGTATACGTAAGTTGTTCAAAAAGCACTAGATTCTAATTTGAACATTTGTAAAAACTCACTTGTTCTTATGACTATTCAACAGAAACAACATTTTCCGAATCGCAACCGCAGTCTTTATTTACTTCACATTCTTGGTCACACTTTTTAATTGTTAAAAAGCTAAATTGTGAAATCTCTTGACGGTATCATTTTTAACTGTTTTAATAACAAATGGCAATTGTTTTATTTATGGGTGAAGATGGCGTCAATGAACCGATATATAGGAAAAGGCTAATGGATGTTTCAAACCTTAGGTGTTCAGCTTCTCCGCTACCTCTAGCTACCTCTAGATTTTCTTCCATTAATTTAATTAGAACTTGTTTTTGTTATCAATTGGTATACATAGTTGCAATCCGACCTTTATAAAAAAATCAAATTTGTAACAATAATTTATTTTTTAACAAATAAAAAAGCTTACATGATCTAAATACATGATCAAATAAATTTGATCGACACGAAGATGACATTTGATTCGAATCACCTGATTTGCTTAGTTTTCAAATATAAATTAACTTTCGATGGATTCAGTGAACTCTCGAATTGTTTGTCTTTAGGAATGCAATTTTATCGAAATCGACTAACTTTCTATCGAAAACAAATCTCAAAATAAGCATGATTATTTAAAAATAATTAACTTTTAAGTTTGTTATACTTCCTTGCCTTAATACATGGCACCTATTATTTCATCAAGAAACTCGATTAGTTTTTGTTTAGGCCAAGTATTTAGCTTTAATATAAAGATAAGGGTTTGCCATTATGTTACAAAAATAATTTCCTTAAAGTGGCTGCCTCGAATAAATTCTCTCCGAGATCCAAAATTTTCGACGACTTTGGGCCGCATGTCAGCTCGGTAATATTCCAAGGCGTCAATCGCTACGGGCTTATCTGCGTCTACAAGCGAATTCAGATAACCCCACAAAAAAATGCCATCTCGCAGGGCCACAAATGCTCTCACCAAAAGTTTCCATCAATAAATTAGTTCAATTCATTGAACGGTTTGCAAAGTTGTTCAGAAATAAAGCTAATTATACACGCAATATCGACAGATTTTTCGCAAAACATTTTTGCCACTTTTCTATAAACCATAGCTGCTTTCAATCTCGTGTTATAGGGTATCTTGGATAGATAGATTTTTAGATACCTTGTTGAACGAGTTGGATAGGCGTATTGAGATAGCTGTCAAAAAATAAAAACAACTTTATGCTGTTCACAAAAAGCAGAGTAACATTTAAGCTTCGAAGTCAAAATGTTTGTAAGATAAAACATTTAATGGATAATTCAACTGATTCTTCGGACGATGATGAATTGATAGGTAAGACCTAGCACATTGGTCTTCTACAAAACGAGATCAAAATAAGTAAAATTTTGAAGTTTAAAAAAATACATCATAATAACCTTCTAAAATTCGGAGGCAATTACCTTCTTCATCGTCTATTACGTACCGAACATCCTCGAATAGAACTTCAATTAACACTTTTTATCTTTGTGTTTACCAACAAATACAAAAAGCTGAAATTAATTTTCAAGTTTCTTGAAATTCAACCATGTGTTGAATCAGTTTTTCTGTCAGATACATACATACCTTTGGATTCCTTTTTTGACATGTCAACTGTTTTGATCAGCTGTTATTTTACATGTAAAACAATAATAAAAAGGTATCCAGATACACAGCCCATGTAAACAACCAACTTTATCTGTCAAAAGTGACAGACAACAAATTGGCAGTCAATATATCAAAGATACTTATCTAAATACCCAATTTTCTGTATTTTCAAATGATTATTTACAGACACTAATCGGATATTGGAATACGTGGTTATCAAACAGCATCATGCAATTTTTAATTTGCAGATACTTCTCGAACATATTTTGCTATTTACTATAATTTGTCAAGAAAAGTGTCTTACAATGAGTACCAAGTTTATTGTTCTTTAAATCCTTCCAACCGTGTTAACAGGCAATTATTAAAAGGATGATCATACATTTTCGGCAATTGTCAGCCGGTTTTCTATCAAAATATTGTCTAATATTTGGATAAAATCAACCAACCGTACAAACGGACAGTTTTCAGTTGATAGAAAATTGGCAGTTGCAACCTTATTGGAATCTATTGGAAGACTTTTCACAGTTCGGCCAATATTGAATAATCTTCCAATCGTGTTTACTTTACTTTATTCAATTTATTATTTAATAAAGATTAAAATTAAGCCCCAGTCAAAAGACCAACTATGAAAAAAGTATGGCCTGATTAAGTATCACATGTCTTAAAAAAAATATAAAACTGTTGTGCGTTCGAGAGTTTTGTCTGTTGACATTTCTATTTTAGTTAAAGTGTTCATGTGACCTACATAAAAGCAATTTAAAATGGTTCGGTGATCTTCTACCCACCATTCGGAGTACCTTTTGCCAGACAGAAAGAAAACCAAGGCCAATTGTAAATTGATGATGAGGAACAATTTCAAATCCCAATGGAAAATTGTCTACCAGAGCATAATGTAGGCTTGCAATTTTATTCTCTTTTCAGACGAATTATCCCAAATATGGGTTCATCAAAATTGTAAATTTTTATATATTTTTAAAAATGATCTACAAACTAAAACACAAATTGTTATTTAAAAAATCTGCATCAGATCTTATTTTAACTTTAAAAAATGAGTATTTCTATATACTCACTAAAGGTGGGATCTCCTGTAACGGAAGAAAAGTTTATTAACTAATATGAACGAACCGTTTACTAAAAGGTCAGTTATACATTGGTTTTTATATAAAGGGTCGTTAGATTTTAAAGACCGATGTTGATTTTGAATAAAACAGAAATTATTTCACTTCATTTATTATGATATTATTGGTATGGAAATACCGGCCAAATAGCAGCCGAGACCCCTGCGGCACACCTCCATCCTTACTTAAGGTGGTCCTGTGTGAACTAGGCCCTCACCCAACAATCTTCTCCATCTAGCTCGGTCCCTAGCTAGATGTCTCCAGTTTCACGCTCCAAGTTGGGTGAGGTCACCTTCCACTTGTGCGCGCCACCTGATTCTCAGTCTTCCTCTACTGTGCTGTCCTGTGGGTGTGCATTCGAAGACTTTCCGGGCCAGAGCATTGGTTTCCATGTGCTCTACGTGACCCAGCCATCTTAGTCGTTGGACTTTTACCCTTCTGGCTAGGTCTACGTAGCTGTACAGCTCGTCGTTCCATCTTCTACTTCACTCCCCTTCGATGCATACGTGACAGTAGATCACACCAAGAACTTTTCTCTCGAACCAACCCAAGGTACTTTCATCCGCTTTTGTCATAGTCCATGCTTCTGCACCGTATAGCAGGACAGAGATGATAAGGGTCTTATATAGCAACACGTTGGTCCCTCGAGAGAGGACTTTACCACTCAATTGCTTTCTTAGTCCAAAGAAACAGCAGTTAGCAAGAGTTATTCTGCGCTTGATCTCAGCGCTGGTGTTGTTTTCTGCGTTTACAGCGGAGCCTAGGTAGACGAAGTCCTTGACTACCTCAAAGTAACGTCTGTCGATGGTGACGTTTTCACTACCTCATTAACCGTTAAACCCATTTTTCCGCCTCTGCCTAAATACTTACAAAAACCCAGTTAATATCACGCTGAGTTACTCCGATTATGTCAATGTCATCAGCTAGTAATTGGATATACTTTTGAAAGATAGTACCTCTAGTGTTGGCGTGTGAGCTCTGCACTATTCTTTCAAGCACGATGTTAAAAAAATCACATGACAACGGATCACCTTGTCTAAAACCTTTTTTTGACATCGAAAGGTTCTGTTATGTTGTTTTCAACCTTTATGGAGCAGAGTAAATTCTCCATGATCATCCTGCACAAACGGACGAGTTTGGCGGGGATGCCTAAACTGAACATGGCTCTATACAGACGGTGGGTGTCGATTTGGTGTTCTTGGCTTTTTCCAGGATCTGCCGTAATGTGAATATTTGATCAACTTTGGACTTTTCTAGTCTAAAACCACAATGATAAGGACCTATCAGGTTGTTGACAATGGCCTTTAGACGTTCACATATTACTGCAGAGGATTTTATAGGCGATGTTAAGTAGACTGATTCCTCTATAGTTGGTGCAGTTAAGAGGGTCTCCTTTTTTCAGGATCGGGCAAACAATACTGAGGTTCTATTCATCAGGCATGCCTTCTTTCGACCATATCTCCAGCCGCTTTAAGGAGGTCGGCATTCAAGCCATCTGCTCCGCGGCTTTATTAGACACAACTCCATCCGATGGTCCTAATTTTCGTTGACGCTAAGACAGTTGATGTTCTATGCCGTTTATGTGCCAAATTACATATCTTATCAGGCTTATCGAAGTGCATCCTTTCTTTCAAATAACCCCACGAAAAGTGTCTAACAGTGTCAAATCACATGATCTTTGCGGCCAATTAACATCGCCTTTACGTGAGATAAAAACGGTGAAAGAGCAATCGTTTTGTTAGCTGTGTGGCAAGTGTCAAAAACCACATACGTCCACATTCAACTCACAACACGGGCCATAACAAATTCCTACGATAGCGAAGACCATTTCTATTATGGAAAAAATATGGCCCGATGATGCCGCCGCCGGCCCATAAACCGAACTGAACAGCTGACTGCCAAAAGCCAAACCAAATTCCATTTCGTTTTACTTTTGGTGTTCCAAATTTGTACTGTTCCGATCAAATCATTAAATATTTTATTGATGAAAGCAACAGTAAAAAACTTGTCTAAGGGGCCAGTTATAGCTATCTTTGAAATCGATCCGGGAACATTTTTGAATCGATATTTGACTATGTTTCCCTTCGATTAGAGATTTTTTTGAGAAAAAAAGTGTAATTGTGCATTTGCTTTTCTCTAATTGTTTTCTTATTTTCCGGACGGAAATTCATTTTCCTGAACAGCTGAGACTCTTATGTTCAAAAGTAAAAATAATCGTTCCACTGATTTGTGTTCCATTTTCACAAAATTCCAATGACAGAAACTTTTAATAATAGCTAGAAACACCTGTCAAGAAAATTCAAATGTTTGTTTTCAATGATGAAAACCAACTAAAGCTTAACTGGCGCCTAAGGCGTGGAGTATGAAAGTGACATTTATTTTAATGACGTAAATTTACTAATTGCTATAAACGCTCATCAGTAAAACATTTCAGATGCCTCCTTTTTCAAATTTTACTGATGGACTTGACATTCAGGTTTGATTCATATTCAATTCTGCCCTTAAACACTTTCATATAGGACTTCTCATTTACTTTTTTCATTTCAAGTTTACTCTCTGTAACTGTTCATTATAATATCAGTGTTTACTTGAAAAATGTAACACCCTTTACCTTCTCATATGTAGACTTCGTTTTTTGAACCCTAACAGATTTTTAAAACACAACTTATCTAGATATTATAAAATATATATATTTATTTTAATATAGAGTTTTGTGTAAATAGTAAAATTATATGTTATAATAGTTTACTTAACAATTAAAATAGATTTTTATTTACTTATTTAATGTGTGATGAATATAATTTTATAAACAAAAAAAATAAAACTTACAATTATCAATATAATTCCCTAACTTTTTTAATATCTTAAAAAATATAACAATAAAACAAAAATGAAACTTAATTTTTTTGACTTCTTCTTAATTGAAAAGTGGCTGCGTTTCATATTGGATGGGAAATGTATGCTCAAAAATATATTTTGATGCTTGGCAAAAAATTGAAAACATTATAGGTTTTGTTTTTTAAGTACTTTTCAAAATTGAACCATAAACTTAAAATAGTTTCCAAGGAATACAAAACAAAATGCAATAAATGGGTTGGATAGGATAATAATAGAATAATGCAGCTATGTTAGAATAATGTACATGTATACATTTGTTTTTACATTTTTAAAGTTAAATATCACGATCGGAAAAAATAGAACTATTAACAAACTTCATTTTATAAAGACACCTCTCTTTCTAAATACCAATTAATGGACACATTATCTTAATGTTAAATTCAATAAAATAATCAATTCACAAATCTAATTCCGGTACAAAAATGTATAATTAAAAATCTACAGTTTTTGCATTTCTGTGACGTCTTTTTCTGTCTTGCCTTTGACAATTTTGACACGTAAAAATCCATCTTCGTCCTCTGGATTTCCCGAGAGTAGGCGGTCTTCATTTGGATCGATTTTACTTGATCGACAGAATAATCTGGAAATGATAAGAAAAACCATTGATTAATAAGTTGGTAGAAATTATTTTTCTTTAGATATTGGTTAATTAACGAATCAAGCTCTTTTCAAACAGGAAGACAAAATACAAGCTGAGATAGAAAAATAGGTATATTTTGTTATTGAGGTTAAGGCTGATAGAGGTTAGGTTAACATAGTTTGAAAGGTTTGAACGTTAACGACACATAATAGTTTTTTTTTTACATTTTTAAAACCTTTTTAATTTTAAGGAATATTGGATCTTGTCTTTCCAATTGATTTTTTATCCACTTGAAGAATTCCAAAAACACTACAAAAATTAAATAAAGAAATTAGAAAATGTTTTTAACAAAATTGAGAAGAAATTTCAATTTGAGGATAGTTTGGGTAGAACTTAAACAAGGAAAACAAAAAGTAGTTTTTGTATTTTAAGATTTAAAAATATACCTGCAAAATAAGTTTGTCAACAAAAAATTTAACGCCACATAATTTTCCCATATGTCGCAAATAAAAGAGTTTGGTTATCCCCTTATACCTCTCAAAGTGTTCAAAGAGTAGTCCAAACAATCCTAAGGGAACCTTTAACCAGTGGAATTACCTCTTTCCACGTAAAAATAGCCTCCATTAAAACCCAATTAGCAAAATCTAACAATTGAATAAGTCAAGTTAAAATGTCAAGTATAGTTCCTTCGTTAAACAATACCGAAAAACTAAGATGGTAAGGTAGTTCGATTTAAAAGACCTGTCAAAAATATTTTTTTTGTTTAGTTATTGTTGACGAAATCGTGCAATTACTATCGACAATACATTCATTTCTTTTCTTTGAAAACAATCATAAAAATGTACAACAAATCCGAAGTTGACAATGATCAATAAACCCATAAACTACTAATGCTGATGCACAACAAAAAGACTTAAAAAAAAGAAAAACGGACAGAGGAGGAAATCATTAAAAGCAATAAAACGCGCCTTGTGTAGAGCCCACAGCTCACAGTTCAGGTAGCCTAACCCTTTTTCCCGAGTTAAACATCTCAATCACACCTTATAATTCAGGTAAAAGTTTTATTTTAGGGACAGAAAGACAGAGATATCTTCTTCCAAGGTAATCGCTTTCATCCGAGTGACAATCCGAACCCATCAAATCCTTTGGGATATATTTTTTGTGAATCGTGCTGTTGCTGCTTAGGGTTTAACCAAAGGAATTACCCACTTAGGACTAAATGAGTCTATAAAATGACGACACTTGCTAGCTATCAAGTTCATTTGAATATACGCCGTGTCAGTGGTAAGATCGCCGACAATCAACTAAGATGAGAATTTTCTTTTATATCTGTGGACTGGTTCTACTTTTCATCACACAATGCGATAATCGGAATATCCATTGTCCCGAATTGCCAGAGAAGGCACTCAGAGCCATTCTAGGAGCAACCTACAACGCTCGATACATGAGAATTGAGCTCCCGATGGAAGATGAAACCGGACGTGGAGGAGCTAAACGCGCCTCCGGACACGATGACCAAGACTTTTATATCGACGAAAATGATGAGGAGCAGAATCCTTACGCTGGTATTCCAGCCTGGGAAGTGGATCACATCGAAATATCAAAAAATAGAAAGAAGCGACATCAACCTAAGCCACCGAAAAAACGAAATGCACGTCAAGCCTTAATTGACAAAGTGACAAAATCATCATCAAAACAAGATGTCTTTCAATCGAGACCCTGGGATTGTAAGGCAGAGATTCATTGGATGGACCTGGGCCCAGATTACTTCCCACGTTACATTCGAACGATTCAGTGTAAGAAGAAAAATTGCTGGTATGGTCATTACACCTGTAAGCCGAGATGGTTTAGTGTGAAAGTACTGCGACGCAGCACTGGACAATGTGCTAAGATAAATAGTAAATTTCGAATAGTCACAATGGACGAAGTGACAGGTGATTACGCTGAGCAATGGGAATTTGTTGAGAAGGCCGTGACGTTTTGTTGTGATTGTGTAATGGATTATTAGTACCTTTTTTTAAATTTTTGTTTCAATTCAAATTTTATTTAAGTTATTGTTTTTTTTTTTTTAAATTATTATGGTGGAAAAATTGTTAAATTGTACATAAGATAAAATGTTTGGTTTTTTCGTTTGGGATGTTGTAAATAAGAAATATTTATTCGTAGGTTTTAAAACAAATAAATTATACAATAAAATAATGATTTTTAGTAATTCGTGCATTTTTATTTACATTTTTTCTTTTTCTGTTTATATTTATAAATAAAATAACATAATAAATCATTCGAAATTGACATTTTTCTAATAGTTTGAAGAAGTTAGAAAACTGTTTATCACTTAATGAATATTTAATCTTATATTGGACCGATTTCAGTAATATGAACTTTTAAAAGAGCAAACAACTTTTGAAGTAGTTAAAAATATTTTCAATTCAATGTGACCGAGTACAGATCAAAAATCATAAATTTCACAGGCTACATCTGTTCTTATATTTTCCTTGAACAAAAGGGTCATCAAGTTTGTTGCTCATTTTTTTTTGTCAAGGACCGCATTAGTAAGCGGGGTTTTTCCCTCCTTGAAATAAAATTTTATGAGGGTTTTCGTTTTGTCAATCCTTTAAAGTCTTTTTTAAGATTTATGTAATTAACATGATTTTTTCTCAGTATGAAGATTTCGAATACTTTCTAGAAGACTAACTTGCATGTTTCCGTTTTTTTCAACTTATGGAATATATAATTCAAAGAAAATTAGAATAATCCCTTTCAAGGTAATAAAGTAATAAAATGCGACATGACATTTGGCTCTTATAGGTCAATTTTTAGGTTGATTAAAATAGATCTAGAAGTTCTACCTGCTTACAGTGCGTATTGCAGGAAGATTGTAGTCGTCATAATCGGAAGCGTTATTGATGCACTAAGCTTTGTTTTGCATTATCGTAATGAACAATTAGTCAAAACTAATGCTTCAACAAGTGCAAGTGTTGCTGATAATCCCAATTTATCGCTTTCTTCGAGTTCACAGCAATTGTGGGTGTTATGAAATGCTTTTTAGACCGAATAATATTTGTATACTTGATTCGTGTTAAGTTGCAGCTTCAATTTTATATTTGACAATTTTATCGCACGACAAATTTTTTCCCTAACTTTTTGAGTAGGTAAGATGATTTTTCACATTTTCGATTTTGGTTCGACCTATTGAAACATCACAATCTTTTTCAACTGATATTTGAAAACTGTCTTCTCCACCGCAAAGAAACGCAAATAAGCCGCTACCTGTACTGGAATGTTCATCAAAACAAGCAAAAAACACTTTTATTTTATATTTATGAAATATATGAAAATATACAAACTATGCCAATCAGCAAAATTGTTTTCGACTGATGTGATGTACGTCAGCTGCTTTAATTTCAGTCAAAGTGATTTCGAAAAGTATTTGAAGTGCGAAGTCGATCGAAAGATGAAACTCTGGGGCCCTACTATGTAACTCGATTCTACAATAAAATTGCTTACATTTTGCGAGCGAAGTTTTTTTTTTGTCAAAGTGTAAGTAAAATGTTGAATATGAGTTCCATCTACCACCAAAATTACACCAGGAATTCGTGATTCTTGCCAAAAATAGCGTTTTTACTTTCGTTTCTCTTCCTCATTCATTTCAAAGTTCATCATCAGCGAATAAATAACTCTTTAGATTGAAGCCAAAACTCCGGCAAGTGTTTTTGATATGGTTTGCTGTACAATTCGAGCGTTCTTGTCGATTTATTTTTGGTAACCTGCTGTTACCAACAGTTTTAATGCTGCTGATAACTTAATGATGATCGGAACAGCATTTTGTCTTCGGCGAGTAGTCATGTCGGATGATATGGTGTTAAGTAAGAACAAAAGTCTGTCTTTAGAAAGACGATAGCTCTTAACAAAACTAAAACAAAAGTAAATGTTTTTATTAAGAATGCATTCAAATATTCGTATATAAAGGGTGATTTTTTAAAATCTTTATTTGAATCGATAGCACGGTCCATATAATTTAATGTTTAAAGATTATTTCATTCAAATGTCGACCTTGACTGCACCTCAAATGGTCCATCCGCTTAGTCCAATTTAAGCCTCCTTTTTCCAACATTTCGGCTGATATCTCACGACTAAATGCTTCCAACAATGTAAATGTGGTGCGAGATTTAGTCACAATAGCCCGAATAGCCGCTTAAGTGTGTCGATTAAACTGACCATAAAATGGAAGAACCGCACGATGAACTTTCTTAACAGAGCACGCATTTTGATAATAAAATTCAATAATTTGCAAGCGGGTTTCGTAGACGATTCATGGTTAAATTATAGACCAAATTGAAGATGTTTGACAGTGAAACAAAACACGGAAAAAGTATTGCCAAAAAGATAATAGCTAAGATATCACCATTTATATGCACAAACCCTTTTCCACAACGCTCTATTATTTTGGAATTATCTCGTTTTCTTGTGCGTTCAATTTGCTCGTACCGTTCTTCATTTCCTTGCAAATTAAACCAAATTCAAACGGTGTCCATTTTTATAATAATTATTCTTGTCCAAAAATTTGATGTTCTATTTTTGTTTTGTTTTTTTCTTATGTTCGATACTCTTTGAAAGTACAAAATGTTTTGAAAACAAGTTGGTATAACCGGCATCCGATTCTACTTTCATACGTAGTACGATTTGAAAGTAGAATCGGAAATGAGTTTTGAATAGAATCAAAAGCAGAATCGAGTTAGATAGTAGGGCCCCTGGACCAATTTTAACTCAATATGTAATTTATATTTAGATTTAATTTCTGGTGGGGAACTTAGTTTTTTTTAATTAAACGATATGTGATTCCAACAAGACGAGGCAACAAAGAACACAACACGAAAAATTATGACTTTATTTTGTTAGAAGATATTTTTTTCTGTGAAGCTACGCAAACTCTAGAACAAAACATTATCTACACTAATATTATAAAGAGAAAAGATTTGTAATTTTGGATGTAACGAATAAACTGAAAAAGTACTGGACCGATTTTAATAATTCTTTTTTTATTAGAACGCTACATTTTCGCTGAGTAACATACCTAGGCTATTAGATTACTTTAGAAATTCCTATTTAAATCAACCGAAGGTGTAAAAAACTTTGTCATAAAATGTCTTTGATCGCATACCCTGCGAAGAGTATTATTGATAGGACAAAGAATTAAATGACAAAAGTTTAAAAGACTTTTGATTACCTTCTCCGAATCGCTCACAAAATGTAGTTGATGCTTTACCGTACCGTACATATGATGTTAACTAGTCGTCAGAACTTGTCAATGCTTTAATTGAAAGTGTGGAAAATAACAGTGGTTAACTATTTTTTTTGGACGCTCCCGTTGGCATGGGTAAAACCTTTCTTGCCAATTTAGTATGGTCAAAAGTACGATTATCTGGAAGAAAAGCACTGGCAGTGGCATCGTCAGGAATTGCTGCAATCCTATTAAATGATGGGAAAACGATTCACTTTACGCTTTAATTACGTATGGTCAATCGGTTAAAATGGTCCCCTGGGAAAGCTCTTACACGACAAGTCGCTGATTATTTGGAAAGAGTGCACCATAAGCCATAGAGCTCATGTAGAAGCAGTGGACCGCACATTAAAATATATAAGAAACTCAAGCAAAATGATGGGTGGCGTAACTTTTGTTTTCGCTGGAGACTTTCGCCTAACTCTACCAGTTGTAACAAAAGGCACACGAACCGACGTTATTAAAGCGTGTCTCAAATCATCACTTTTGTGGCTATTAATTAAAACTCTCAGCACATTTATGCAATAATAGCGGTGGAAATTTCTCAGAAAATAAAATAATATTGTCACCCAGAAAACAAAACAAAACAAAAAAAAAGTACCAGGTGATTTTAAATGTTACACATCTCTTGGCACCGTGTTTAAATTCCCTCAATCCTGCTGACTTGCCACCTCATGAACTTAAATTAAAAACAGGTACGCCTGTTATGCTTTTAAAAAATGTAAACCCTCACAATATGTGTAATGGTACAAGACTATTTATCAAAGAATTAAGAGATAATGTGATTGTAGCCCCTATCATTACGGGTCTCGCAGCCGGTCTGCTTGCACATGTTCCGCGGATCCCGATGATACCAACTGATTTACCCATATCTTTTAATAGGTTACAGGTCCCTTTACAAGTATCATTTGCCCTAACAATAAATAAATCTCAGGGACAAACTTTTTCCATAGTTAGTATCGACTTAAGGAAAGAGTAGCACTTTCTTGAGTAGGATCTCCTGAAAAGCAATACGTTTTGTTGCCACCTACAAATACCACTGCCAAAGTAGTGTACTACAGGTGATTCATGGTCGTTGTAATTAGCATGCTTATAACTTAAATATCTGTACCTATTTATGTCCACCCGTGCGAAGCCGGCAATAACCGAAGAACTAGTTATAAATTATCTCAATTTATTGTGAATAATATTCGTTTTCAAATGTTAACCCTTTGCTTCCTATTGGTTTTGTAGTGAAACTGCAAAATTAATATTTTTAGATTTATTTTTAACGATTTTATTACGAAACCTAATGGATTTTTATGAACTTACATTTGACACCTCCGGAAATAAACGGTTAATAGCCAGTTCAAGCTTAATAACAAATTTTATTTAGATTATTTTCAAAACCGAAAAATTTCTCTTAAATCTTTAAATTTGAATGTTTCTTTCCTAAACTATAGAATAAGATTATTGCGGTAAATGAAGCAGTAAGCCTCTGCCTCGAACCTCTAGTTTAAGCCCAGAAAATTCTAATTTTACGGGAGCTCAAAAACTTTGTTTCGTTTATATACTTAGGAAGTATTAAACCAAACCAAAATCAAAAGTCGAGGAGATCCAGGGATGCTTTCAAAGGAAACAGGTGTGGAGCTTTTATAGAAGAGTCAAAAAGAAAACAACTTTATTCACTAGCCGCCCTGAAGCTAGCTCCTAGGAGGAGAATACCGCAGTCGAGACGCAGTCAATGCTAAAAATCTGGAGAGATCATTTCAACAAGCTGCTTAATTGTGATGAAGTGAACGATTCCGTATATTGTCAAGCGTATTATATGAACGCCTGAAGCCATTTACTGTCGAACTAATTGGCTCTTATCAGTGTGGCTTCAGGCCTGGAAAATCTACCATCGACTAAATTTTCACTCCACGCCAAATCCTGGAAAGGCTCAAGAACATAACATCGAAACACACCATCTTTTCATCGATCTTAAAGCAGCCGATGACAGTGTAGACGGGAACGAACTATCCCGTGCCATGTTTAGTTTTGGTATCGCTACCAAACTGATACGACTTATCAGGATGACGTTGGAAAATGCTGGTAGCTGCCCTCTTTCAGGCGGATGAAGGATCTCTTGGTATCTTCGAGAGGAAGGTTCTATGTCCGGTTTGTGTCGACAGGCAAAGTAACATCTGGCGGAGAAGTTATAATCATGAGTTATACGAGCTGTACAGCGATTTGCCACTAGTCAAAAAACTCCGTGTTCAACGCTCAAGATGGCTAGGGCATGTCGAGCGGATGAACATTGAAGCCTCAGCCCGTAAGGTATTCAACGCCAAACCTGAGGGAGCAAGAAGCAGAGGCAGGCCTCATCTCCGGTGGAGTGATCAAGTTGAAGCCGACGCACTTCAACTTGGTATTCAAAATTGGAGGCGGCAAGCTAGAGATCTAGTAAGCTGGCGAAAGTTATTAGTCGATGCCCAGGAGAACAATGCGCTGTAGCGCCAACTAAAGTATAGTAAGTATTTAACCAAACACATTGGTGTTCAGCGTTTTGCATTTGACCAAAGGCTTTGACGTCAGATTGAATCCGATTTCAGAGTTATAATAATCCAAAATTTTACATATTTTCAGTATTTTAATAACGAATAAGTCGTCTAAACGAGGCTATGACTTAAAGTTTTTGGAATATATTTTATAAAATTATGTTGTATTTTTTTAATTTGTCTTTGTATGTATTTACTGTGTTTATCATTTTTGTTATAACAAAAACGGTTAAAAACATGAATTTAAAAAAATTAATTATGCTTCTGTACTTTTTTATGTCTACCAGTTACTGGTCTGAAGCTATAGAGATCTTAACTTCAAGTCCTTTTTATAAAGTTTCTTCCGTAGAACCGCTTAAGGAAAAACGAAGGAACATCAGAATTAGAGTAAGGAATGCTCGCAACAGTACAATTTTTACTTTTTTCTAAGAACAGTTTGGTTTATCTGCATTATTAAAAAAGTTATTTTTAAAAGTTTTAAAACTTTAAATTAATAAAATATAAAGTGAAACATTTTTTTTTAAGTAATTTTTGACCAATATTTTGGTGTTTGAAATTTTCGAAGATCATTAACAGTTTTCGAAGCCTGCAACTTTAAAATAAAATAAAAAATTCGTATGTAGCGATTTTCTGCATTATAAAAATGTAATAAAAAGGACTTTTGCGTTTATAAGTGAGAAGAGATATCGATGCTAATTTAAAAAAAAATTAAGCTAAAAATGTCTCACTCTTAATTGTGTACTAAATTCAAAAACGAAAAATTTTGCTGATAGTCGTTTTGGCTTTTGCTTTTTCTTCATTTTTTTTAAAGCTTTTTAGTAAAAACTTAATGAAATGATACGTTCAAGAATTTTTAAAAACTGAGTAAGAAAGTAAAATGTTTTAACCAGTATAAAAGCAGCCAACAAAAGTATAAAAAATTTATTATTCCTTTGTTTTTTTGAACTCAAATTATTAAAAAAAAAAATAGGCACAAACCTACGAGAATAATAAACAAATTAACATTAATGGAATATTTGCTCTTAGCAAAGCAGTGAATTACTCGTATATTTAATTTCATTAAGACATTTTATATTTAATTTTTGTGTTTGCCTCTGTGTTTTTTATTTTGTATGAGTTGTTAAACCTTTGTTTGATAATCTTGTTCTAATTATTGAAATTCTATTTAAATAATTACTATCAAATTTATGATAAAAACATATTACTATATAACTTTTATTAATTGTATTATTACTCACAGAACATAAACTAATAATTTGGCGGTTGACACACACATTTTAAAACTACATTATTCAAAAAACATAGTAGAATGATAAATTAGAATATTATTGAGATAATGAGCAAAACGTGTTTCAATAAATACTAAATATTTTATATTTCTTATTCACAGAACTAAGCATTTCCAGAATTTTATGATAATACATCTATTTATCATTTTTTGGTTTAATTTTTATATTTTATTTGTAATTTTAACATAATACAAAAAGAAATGTAAAAACAGTATTTAAAAAAAATACTATACATAATATTAAGACTTTGAATTATTCTGTTCTTTTATATAAACAAAGTTTAACAGAAAAATATTAGAAGTCTTAACTTTTTCCTTTTGAGTATCACAAATTTCAAAATAAGAAAAACCAAGACATTATTAAAAAAACGGATTTAAAAATCCTTTATTTAAAAAAAAGAACAGCAGCTTCATTTCAGCGTGTAGCACCCTTTATAACTCAAACCTTCCTTTAGTACTTTACACATATTTAATCAATTCGAGAAGCCAACTGGGTAGGTCTCAATAATTTGTTCAAGATCTTTAACTTCAAATTTTGCTTCCTCGATGGTGACGATGACGCTAGCGCTGATATGATCACAAGTTTGATTCTCTTGGGAATGAAAATTTTTATCCCGAACGGGGTTAAAAACAATCATACCTAAGGAAAACGCCTGGTTTGATACGAGCTGTAAAGGGCTTATTAAGGTTAAAGAAATATGTTTCTGTTGCTTTTAAACCAACCCTTTTGAGGAAAGCCGAAAAAAGTTTGAGCAAGCCAGGAAGGCCAGCAACGCCTATATTCGTCGAACTAAATGTATCAACGACCAAATTACGTCAAAACATACTGAAATGTCCCAAAGGCAGTAAAAATGTTTGGTTATTCTTAAAAAACATGAGAAATTCTTCTTCTTCATCTTTACCCCTTCTCTCGTACTGCAAAATACTAAAAAATCCGTTCTTTAGCCGTACTACGCGAATGTAGAATTGCTTCACTCTGTCTGTAAAGAAAAAACATCCAAGTTTTTAATTCTTATTCTTTTTTTTATTTTGAACTTTTGTTTGGGTTATTCTCGCTAAAGTTGTTATAGATAAAAATTTATCTTTTTTATTATAAAATACAAGAATTATTTTTAATGCTAATTTTGGAGCATACGAGGGTAATAAATCCGTATTTATAGATATATTTCGAAAGACGTAGTGAAAATTCTATCAACAGAAAAAAAGAAGAAAATTGATGGTTAGATTTTCATACAAACACAAAAAACTAATTCAATATGTGGAGGCAGCGTTCGAGAAAAGTGAAAACTAGGTTATGAGCCAAGAGCGGATTTTGCTACCTTAAAGTGGTTAGCATAACACGGGATAAGGTCAATTTAAAAACACGCTTTTCTCAAAACCTAATTTTCTCAGACGCAACCATAACATCATATAATTAACTTACAGCTGGAATAGGACAACCTGTTGGTAGGTTTCCAGCTCTCCTAACCATATCTCGGAGGGTCATAAAAATTGGATCAGTAATTTTTTTTCTCAAATGAGCACTACAATATGTAATTCGGTCAGCTTTGAAGATTGTAATTGGTTCTCTATTAACAGCTTTAGCATGAACAACAAAATCATAATAACTATCTTGAACTTCTTTTTGCATTTGAATATCGACATTAATTCGATGTTCTTCGAGGCTTTTGTCAACAGAACAAGAAAATCGTTGGACATATCCCTTTGATGGTCCACACTGGATGTCGTCAAAAACAAGCTTTATTTTTCCCTAAAATATAGACAAAATTTTACATAGACAAATATATGACTTTTATATTTATACATACGGCATCAAATGTACTGGGAAACGTAATTAACACCATTAAAACATGAAGCTGTTGGAGTTTATTGATTCTCCTCGTTAACATTTTCAAAAAGACACTGGCTAGTTAATTTTTGTTTACAGATTTGAAAAATATTTATTTACATATATCTATTTTAAATATCAACCATAACGAGGTTCTCACTTAAGATTTAATCGTAAATTCAATTAAAAAATATTTAGTGAATTTGGTTAGCTTATAGTTGGTCAAAACATAATTAGACACAAAGGCGAATTTTGATTTCAGTATTGTTCAATTCAATCAACTTGAAAGTTGAATTCGAGTCGAAAGCTTAGTTTATTCAGTAAATATTATCTTAGATTAGATGCACGCTTTACAAATAAAGGTCACCGATTTTTAAAATTTGAAAATATCTGCTTTGAAAAGTGATACATTAAATTGGCGTTTGAGTTATTGAAGTTCGAAACGAAGAAATATTCATTGGAAGCGTTATATTTTTGAAAAAATCTGCTACACATTTTCAAGTAGAGATAGGACAAACGTCACGTAAAGCAACCGGGTCACGTAAGGGTTAGAAAATTCGATGGACCATCTTTTAATACAACCTAAGTTGGCCTTGGGAATTATTTTGTCAATGTGAAGTAGAAATTTCAGTTCACGGTCAGATAGAATGTCAAGATCCAATATATGTTCTCTACTACGTTACGTGAAAGGATTATTGTCTGGCTCTAAGCAATTTAAGGTACACCAGATTGAGAAATTGTCGAGATCTGTTTGGAGGACAGATACGTCTTCATGAGATGCAATGATTTTGAAAAAATTCCTATCATCGGCGTTAAGGGATATTTGACAATGTTCAATGACCATGTCAATTTCATTGATTGTAAGGATAAAAAGGAGAGCTACTAAATGACAACTTTGGGGAGCACCTGAAGTTGCTAGAATAGTATTGGAACGAGAGGATCTAGATCGGACATGACATTCACGATTAAAAGTAATCCGTTTCAGGAAAACCTAAGAAGGAGAGTTTGAAGACTAAAAGATTATCAGAAATGTTGTCAAACATTTTGCTAAAGTCAGTGGAGAACATAATCAACTTCATTCCCGTTTTCTAAAGTTCTTTAGTGAATGAAACGAACTCTACAAGGTTTGTGGTGCTAGATCTATTTTTTATGAATCCGTGCTGTACTGCGGTAGTTAGAGATCTGCAACGGAAATTAAGGAGTTCATATAAATTTTTTTTCAAAATGCTTTTGGGATATGAAAAAGTTAAACAATTGGTCGAAAGTTTATCATTTCCTTCTTGTGAATTAAGAGTTTCAAAAAATGTTTTCCATATTTTAGGAAATATTCCTTGATATTTGGATAATTGCCAATATTCAAATAGAGGAGTTGAAAGAAAAAGGGGACATTATTTTAGGAAATTGGAAGAAAGACCATTAGGGCCCGGGGTGAACTCATCATTAAGTTGAGAAAATTTGTTTTTAATGGCTGAGGAAAAATTCAATTGGAGCAACTCTACGTACGTCAATAGGAAGGGACATGCAGTGAAATTGAATAGTGTACAAAAGTTAAGTGACTCCTTCAACAGACATATTTTCAAATTCACATGAAAGTCTGTCAATATAATCGGTAATTAGGGAAAACTGGGATCTATGAAAATCATACCAAATAGGATGTGAAGTGGGAGTAACTTCTAGGTACGAGTTAAGGTAGCAACAACTTAGTAGCAAGCGAGGGCGATAATTATCAATAGCTGAACGAACATGGGGACACAAAGTGACTGATAAGTTATTCGAGTAGGTTAAAATTATAAGGTCAAGTTTTCGGTTCATATTATTTAGAATGGCACTCACTTGGCTGAGGCTTGAATTAGTTAAATTATCCATACTATTGGGTAGATTGAGTTCAAAGTTGGAAATTCAGGTTTTAAGCAGAATAACGTCAGGCGTTTTTTTTATTTTTTTAAGACGAAAATTAGAAGTTTTTTGGTAAAAATCAAAAATTCAAATAGATGTTTATAAAATGTTCTCTCCCTCATTTTTAACTTAACTTCCCGTAGTATAATAAAATATATTTTTGTATTGCTCCGGAACCGTTATTTCTCAGAATCTAATAGAACGATTTAAATAATTTAATATTTTTTTAGATTTATATGACAGAGACAGACTATTCCTGAGAAATCGAATAGTAAAAAGTTGTCTTTCAATTAACGAAACTTTATTGGAAAGTTATTCAAGAAAAATATCCCAAATTATCAAGTCAATTCTACTTATGTCAAAATGACAGCTGTCATAACTGTTCATTCAATTATAAGCTGAACTTTATAAATCTTTATTTATATATTGTCTGCGTTTAATCTCGTGTTGGACCTTGTTGAACGAGTTGGATAGCTGTCAAAAAATAAAAACAACTTTCAGCTGTTCACAAAAAGCAAAGAAACATTTAAGATTCGGAGCCAAAATTGTTGTAAGATAAAACATTTAATGGATAATTTAACTGATTCGTCGGATAATCTTAATCTGTAATCTATGTTAAATTTCCTCTAAGCTCAATTGGAATTTTATACGAGTTATAATTTACCTGCGAAATCTCCGGTTTAAAACGATTTACGTTAAAAAACTATCCTAACAGAAACGAGGACTATTATGAAGTGACAATACCTAGAAATAGTTTGGAAGAATTTCGATCTCATTTCCGAATGAGCAGAAGTTGCTTTGTGGTAAGATTTTGAGTTGCTTTGTTCACAGTAGATAAAATTTGAGCCTAATGGCGCAAGAACTTTTGTTGCATGATATATCCGTTTGGTTATCTAACGCTTCTTTAAAAACCATTCAAGGGGCACCGTCAACTAAAAAAGCCAATAAAATGTGTGTATTTACGATTTCAAATTATTAGGATCTATTCCACAAACAAAAAACTGTTTTTTTTGTTTGGATTTTGAGTAAGCAAGACAGTTTCTTATCAGCTGGAGACAGGTTCAATATAAGAGTTCTGCTCATTTTGCATTCAGTGAAATTCTCCAAGTGGTATGTTCATTGCTCAGAGAGTATATTAAATGACCAACTGTTCAACATTACAAAAATATTTCTCAAGTAAGATCCCATCATCAATATCACTTAATGAAATTGTTAAGTCTGAAGAAATCATTTTCCCAAATAGGCATTCCGAGAAAAAACTTCTAATATTTGGAGGCAAATAGCTTCTTCATCGTCTGTTATATACAGAACATCCTCAAATATAACTTCAACTAACATTTTGTATATTTTTCTTTACCAATAAAACAAAAAGCTGAAATAAGTATTCAAATTTCTTGAAATTCAACCATGTGTTGAATCAGCTGTTCTGTCAGATACCTACATGCCATAGAAATTCTTGTATAATTTTGGATTCCTTTATAGACATCTCAGCTGTTTTTGATCAGCTGTTATTTTACACGTAAAACACTAACAAAAAGTTATCCGGATACCATATCTGTCTGAGATTGAACCCAGCCATTTTGCACAAGTCTATTTGACGTTTTATTTAAATGGGTCCCTTGAAGAATGGGAAAAGAAAAATAATATTTGTTTAAAATATAAAACACAAGTCAATTTTAGACGATATGTTTTTGATAGTTTCTGCACGATCCACTAAAATTATATGTAAGTGAAGTAAAGTTCCGAGTTTGAAGTTTTTAACACTTAATAACTTAAATAATTACCTTGGTCGAAATGTACGTTCAAAGAGTGTAGTTGACTGCAAAAGAAGTCTCTTATGCTGTCTGATCCTGAAAATTCTAAGGACCTTCAAACGTCAAGAAATGTCAAAATTTTAGATTTGACACATCGGAATCAGGCCGATTACAATAATTAATTGGAGTAAGGCGCCAGCTATAGCTATCATTGGTATTCATCTTTAAAACAAACATTGGACATTTTTTGGCAGGTCGTTTCATTAAAAATTTCTGTCATTGAAAAAAATTTACTGATTGAAAGCCACTGAAAAATGTTTACTCAGAAAAATCTGACGTTGCAATGAAAGTATCAGTTGTTCAGGAAAAAGAATTTCCGTCCGAAAAATTGAAAAATACATTTTTAGACGAAAATAAATGTGTAATAACACTTTTTTCTCAAAAAAAATTTGTGTGATTTCCGATCGATCAGTATACAAGTTTCATTTCTAATCAAAGGGAAACACCGTCAAATATCGATTAAAACATTTGTCCGGGTCGATTTCAATGTAAGCTATAACTGGCGCCTAAAAGACGTCAAATACTCAGTTCTAAAAAACCTTAAGAAAAAAAAATAATTGGTAAAAATTGATTTAAGGCCCAAATATATTTAAAACAGGGTATCAATTTTATATTCGTACCCCTTCAATAAAAAGTTTCAATGTTTTCCTCATCCAAAAAGACTTAAGATACAAAAGTAATAACAAAGTGCAAATTAAGTAAGCTCAAGGTTGATATGTTTTATAGAATTACTATAGTTGATACAATTAATTTTTTTTAAAAAATTAAAGAAAAGAAAAAAATACAGTAATACTGGGTCAATTTCGTATTCGTGCCCTGTTTTAATCAGTCAAAAAATGTGGCTTTAATATTTTGTAGCATTTTGTAACCATTAAAAGTTATTACAGCTTTTAATCGTCTTGGCATTGACCTTACTAATGTTTCAGTTGTTTCAGATGATATTTGTGTCAATTCATAGAGAATTTCCTCCTTAAGGTCGTTTTTTTTTATGGTGCATTTGCAGATTCTGCGGTCCAGTGCGTCCTATAAATTCTCTATCGGATTAATGTCTTGTGATTGTGGGGGGTTTCCAAAACCTTAATGCAATTAAAGTGAAGTAACATTCGGGTTGCATTCGCCTTACACTTTGGGTCGTTAACCTGATAAAAAGTAAAGTTGTTTTCTCGACTCATTTGTGCAGTACTATCTTTTAAATTCGTCTTCAGGATATCAATGTAAATATTTTGATCCATAATTCCTTCAATTGTGTCCAGTTTCCCAACTCCAGCTGCTGAAAAACAACCCAACAGAATTACCGACACAAAATCATGTTTTAACGGTTCTTCGAGTGTTTTGCGGATCTTCCGCAAAACACCTTCAGTATTCAGCTTACGCCAAACCATTTGGCTGCCATCCGAGTCATGAACATTCAACTTTGATTCATCTGTGAAAATAACCGTTTTCCAGAAGTCAAAGTCTTTTGCTTGGTATTCTTTGGCGAAGCCTTTTACGCAATACTCTTCCGTTAAAACCATGTTTCCGTATACGATTCCGCAACGTTTCAGTGAAAATTGTTTTTCCATTGATTGGAGAAGATTCTGTGCCAATTTTGGTGCACTTATCTTTGGATTTTTATTTATTTCGTGCACAATTATCCTCTTATCCTGTGTGTTGAAAATACTTCTTGTCGTATTGCGAGGGAACTTTACAATCCTTTTTTCCTTGACAAACCGGCTAACAATAGTTTAAACCGCTGATTTAGCTTGATTAACTAAAGATGAAATCTGTTTATAAGATTTATCTTCTTGGTGGTGTTTTACGATGAGTTCTCGAAATTCTTTAGAGGTTTCACTTGCTTTTCTTGCCATTGTTGTTAAATTCTGAGACAAACTGTCTAAAACGCTTTTAAAAATTGTAAATAACTTCAGAATACTTTAAATAATCATTGAAAAAATAATAAAACCAATCTAATCTAATCTAAAAATCTACTTTAAATAATAGCACATGAATTGACAAAACACATTTGTATAAAAATGAAGGGGAAATTAAAGCTGCTTGGCAACTTAGAACTAAGCGTAAAAATACGAAATTGATCTAGTTTTAAAGTAGTTTCTATCATTTAAGCATTTACGTAGTAAATGATTTTTACCAACTAAAAAAACTTGATAAAATATGTCAACCATGAATTAACACTTAATCTGCATGTGGTATCAATGTCCGACATCAAGCTTTTTAGGATCAGGAGAACATTCAAAGTTTTAATAGAAGGGGTACGAATATGGAATTGATACACTGTATATGTATGTATTTTGACTTCAGATATAAATAAAAAAAAATCTGCACCCATAACTTTTAAATTCCCGATTATCCTGACACAGCTCAATCTTTAATTTTGATTGCTACTTTTTAAAGTTCTTTAAATACGATTTTGGCTTTAAGAAAATATAATTTCCATAAGGGTTCCAATGAGAAGATATCTGGCTCTTCTTGTTCTAATAACGAATCCATCGTCTTAGCAAGGCTATCGTATCAAGTTTTGGAAATATATTGAAAAAATAATGAAACAATGTTAAAAGCTGGTATTATTTTTATCCAAGCAAATAGCGAGAGTGTAAAGTTCGGACGGGAAATAAGGACTAAAAATGAAGCCCAACACGGGTTTTTCAACACCATCAAAGTGTCAACTGAGTCAGATGAAGACTCAAAACTAATGAGAATTACACACAGTAAAATACAACATCATTTGCAATTTATTGTTGAGAACTATTGTGTTTTACGTTAACCTAAAAAACTTCATTTTTGGTTGTCTTTAACAATTTTAAAGGACATATTTTATAAACCTGACGTGAAAGCAAAATTATAAGACGAGATTCGAATTCAGGGCAACTTAATGTTCATATCTGAGAAAGAGGTATATGCTGAACTTTCTAGCTTAGATTGTAGTTTAAGCATGGGACCCGACAATATACCCGCAAAGTTTTTGAAAGAGTGCGCATGTAATTTGTCGAAGCCCTTGTGTTACATATTCAACCTATCTCTTCGAAGTGGTGAGTTTTTGGATACATGGACATTTTCCTATATTACTCCCATATATAAATCTGGCTCTAAGCAATCTGGGGAAAATTATAGACCCATTGCAAAGTTGCAACTGATTCCAAAGATTCTTGAATCGATTGTGAAGAAGAAAATCTATGAAGGAGTGAAAAATCATATATCGGTTTACCAGCATGGTTTTGTTCACGGGCGATCTACTGCAACTAATTTGACTATTTTTGTAAACTTTTGCTTGAATAACATGGAAAACATTTGATAGGGTAAGCCATGAAATTTTATTAAAAAAAAATTTCCTTCTTGGGATTTCACTCAACACTCCTTAAATGGTTCAGCAATTACTTATGCAATCGCTCACAGTTTGTAAAAATTGGATATAAATTATCTTTCAAAATTCATAATTACTCTGGTGTGCCTCAGGGCAGTCACCTTGGACCCTTGTTATTCCTACTCTTTATTAATGATCTTCCTGTAGTGATTAATTGTTCAAAATCTCTGATGTTTGCGGATGATGTAAAAATTTTCAAGTCAATCAAGTCAGTTGCTGATTGTTTGGATTTACAAAGAGATATTGATAAATTGGACGAATGGTGTACTATTAACTCCTTGTGCTTGAATATAAATAAATGTTCACTTATGTCTTTTTCAAGGTCCGTCGTGCCTATAATGTTTGAATATAATATTGATAATGTTTCATTGCAAAGGGTTGTAAGCCAAAAGGATTTAGGGGTCATTTTTGATTCACACTTATCTTTCAATGTTCATATTGATTATGTTATATCGAGAGCTAACGCTATGTCTATGTAAATATGCGATTCGAAAACTGAACTGGTCTAATTATATGCCATCTTATAATAGTAGGTGCTTACTAATTGGTTTAAAACCTCTATCGTGTAGAAGAACTTATTATTCGGTAATATTCGCAAGAGATGTAATCACGGGACATATTAACTGTCCCCCTCTTTTGGCCTTGTTCGGTATATATGCTCCTTCTAGATCCTTAAGACCAAGAAGTAATGATTTTTTGCATAGTCCTCGGCATATTACAAATTATGGTCAAAATTAACCAGTTACTAATGCTTGTATAAATTTCAACCAGTATGCAAATGTTTTCGATCTTAATCAAAATAGAAACAGTTTTAAAGCTATTATTATGGAAAGCATTGTCTAAAGTTATGTCAATATTTTTTTTCTTTTTTGTATAAATTTTTATCTTGTATATATATATTATATTTTATTATTTTTAAGAAATATTGTACTTAGTCTGAGAGAGTCATTATACTTATCGACGTAAATAAATAAATAATCCTTTTTAAAAGCACTGTTTTTTTTTCAATCAGGGGTTTAACTTATTCTGAGGAGTTGCCAAGGAACTAGTCCTAATTAATCCTCGGTTAAACATTGACTACAATAATCTAATATTTGTATGAAGAAATGAGCTATATCAATTTGCTCCGGCTTGGCCGGTCCTATTATTAGGACTCTGTTAAGAAGTTGGCTGTTAGGAAATTAGAACCAATTGATTGCAATACATAATTCATCAATTTGTTTGCAAATAAAATTGAAAATGTCAAATGATTGAAATTGAATTAATTGCAGTCAAATGATTGAGAAAAGAGTGATTGTAATCGTTTTATGGTCAAATGATTGATGATTACATTATCAAGTTTAATTCAATGAATGATTTATAAATGATAGCCTCACAAGAGACTGCATTCTGTTGCATGCCTCTGACATTAAAATTATCTTTAAAAATAAAAAACAAACAAAGTTTTTAATTGTTAATTTTTATTATTACCCTTGGTTTTCTTTTTTAAATGAGTTAACCTTGCTAAAGTTGTCGCTGCAAAATATTTAAATTTTCTATCATAAAACACAAGATCAATTTTAAGTTTTACAGCTGGAGAAAACGATGGTAATAAATCTGTGTCTAAAGTTATATTGTTAAGGAGGTAGCGGAAATTCTATCAAATAATAAAAAACTTACATTAAAACAACAACGAAAAAAAACTTAAACCATTCCGTAAAACTTACAGCTGGAATAGGACAACCTTCTGGTAGAGTTCCAGATTTTTTAAACATTTCCTTGAATGTCATAAATATAGGATCAGAAATTTGTTTAACCTGAGCACTACAATACGTAATACGTTCAGCTTTAAATATTGTTATTGGTTCTCTATTTGCCGCCTTGGCATTAACGATAAAATCAATATAACTCGATTGGACTTCTTTTTTCATTTGGACGTCGACATTTAGACGAGGTTCGTCGGTGATTTTGTCCACTGAACACGAATAACGTTCAACATATCCATTGAATGGTGCACACTTGATGTCGTCAAATGAAAATTTTAATTTTCCCTACAAGAATAAAAGTTGAATTTAAAAACAAAATGTTTTAAATGTTTGTAATATTTACGGTAACAAATGTACTGGGCAGTGTAATTAACAGCATTAGAAGAATATGGAGCTGTTGGATCTTTTTGTTTCGCGTTAACATGTTTAGAAAGAAACTAACCATAAACAATTGTATGGATTTAGATATTTATGTTAGAGTATATCTATTTTAAATATCAATATCTTTCGTGACTTGAACTATTAAAAAAGATTACTTTATGCTCAATTATAAGTGAAGCTGATTTTAGGCTAATTGGTGAATTTAAAACAGAAGCAGATATTAGAAAATTAAAAAATTCTTTAATTGAACTAATTACAATTAAATATTTTCAAATTTTATTATTTCATAGAAAAAGCTCAACTTGTGGAAAATAAGTTGTATTTTGCTACAAACAAAAAAAATGCTTGTGGAACCATGGCTACTGGTCCATGAAACCATTTATGGCTAAAAATCAATATTGGGTATTATTAACAATATCCTAACTATAAGATAACAAATGAATTAATGGCTTGAGTGGCACGAACAAAATTCAATAATTTATAGTGTGGGAAATGTCGCTTGCGACAAAATATCGAAGAATATACCATTCCGTGCTATATCCTTTGGTCTATAAAGTCAAGCTTAATAAAGCAACCATAGTGATACATTTTTGATGGAAATTGTATTTAACTACAAAGTTTAGACTTTTCATAATTCTTCTCTGGAAGATTCGCAGCGTGTGTTGAGATTATTTGAAACAACTTGCGTCTAGAATTTGGGGATTGTTTCCGTAAACACGGTATTTGGTCTTATATAATTTAATTTACGGGGTCAAATAGCATGGAGTGAACATTTTACTTCGCCTTGAGTGAAAAAACATCAAAAGGAAACTTCTTTCGCAATCTAAATCTAAAACAATTACACTTGATGCATATTAGACGCTTCTTGTCGCTTCAAAATTCTTCACAATGGTACCAATTTTTGGGTTATCTGTCTATTATGACGACCGTAATTACTGCTTAATGCGCAAGAATTAGTTAATTATAAAGCTTTATTCGATCTTTCAGCAATCTATAATTCTAAATTGGCAAACCAAGATATTGACATTTAATATGACAACTGTTTGACAGGTATCAATTACAAGGGAGAAATCGGCTGCGTTCAATCTCGTGTTGGATATGGTATCTTGGATAGGTAGATTTTTAGATACCTTGTTGAACGAGTTGGATAGCTGTATTGAGATAGCTGTCAAAAAATAAAAATAACTTTCAGCTGTTCACAAAAAGCAGAGAAACATTTAAGCTTCGAAGTCAAAATTGTTGTCAGATTAAACATTTGATGGATAATGCAACTGATTCGTCGGAAGATGATGAATTAATAGGTGCGTAACATAACAATTTAATAAATAAACTCGGATACACCTCAGAGGATGGCACAAGGGAACTTATGAAGTCATGACTAAGCTAAGCTCATGCCTCACAAAATCCGATCAATTCAACGTAATTACATCACTAGCTATTAAGTATGTCTATTCAAACTAATATGTTAAATTCCTCTCTTAAAATTATTACTTGGAATGCAAGAAGCATTTTCAAGAAAAAACTTGAATTCTTCAATTTCATTATAAATAAAAAAGTTGATATTGCCCTAGTCACAGAGACTTGGTTAAAAGTGGATAAATCATTTTCACATCCAGATTTCATTTGCTATCGTCTTAACAGGAGGCACGCAGATGGTGGGGGTGTCGCTGTGATAGTAAGAAAAGAAATTGAACACACTGTTCATACTAACTTACATCTACGGTGTATTGAGATAATAGGAGTAGACATATGTTTAGGTAACAATTCCAAAATTAGAACCGCCGAAAAAATTCGCGACTTTAAAAGTGACTTACGAAAAAATTTTAGACTTCGCAATAAAATTATTGTTGGAGGCGATTTAAACTGTCGTCATCAACAATGGAATTGTCTTCGCGCCAATTGTTGGGGCAATCTACTATACGAAGTGAATGAAGTTTATCCTAGCTTTTCATTGCTATATCCACCTAACTATACTTATATCCCCACATGACGAGGCAAGAGTCCCTCTGCCCTTGACTTTTTCGTCACTAACATACCCAACTACTGCACTAGGCCATTTACTTATAATAGGCTTGGTTCCGACCACCTTCCCGTAAATATTACTTTAGACAATGTACACCCTGTTAAGCAGAACACATTTATTTACAATTATTCTGCTGCTAACTGGAATCTATTTAAATCCTTTATTATTGCTAACTGTAGAATGAATGATTTTGCATCTAACGTTGACATCAGCTCGCATCAAGTCGATTCCCTATGTGACAATTTTGTATCTCTTGTTAACCTGGCTTCCGAAGTTGAAATCCCCAAGCTATCTACAACAGCCCATAGACAAAAACAAAAACTTCCCGACAACATATTGCTCTTAATTCGTTTGAGAAACTTTGAAAGACGTAAATGGCTCCGCTATCGTTACGACTTTTTACTTGATAATGTCAAATATTTTAACAAAATAATTGCGAAAGAAATTTCAGATTTCCAAAACTACCGATGGCTTATTATCTTCATTTGACAAATCTAGTTAACCGTTCTGGAAGGTTACTAAAATACTAAAGAAAAAAGGTACTAATATTCCACCTCTTAAAGCACAAAATCAGCTTTTAATTGCTCCAAAAGATAAAGCTAATCTCCTAGCAACAAGTTTTGCAAAAAACCACAACATTACTGCTAACCTTAATAACAGTAATACTTTCAATACAGTTTCTAGATCTATTACTACCATAGCCCAAGCTAACATTGTTTTTCCTGACAACTTTTTGGTGAATCCTGAAAAAGTACGTATACTTATCAACTCCTTAAAAACAAGAAATCAGCTGGATTGGACGGCATCAATAACAAAATTCTAAAAGCCCTTCCTTTCTCTGGTATAAAATACCTTACATCATTATTTAATATATGTCTCAAAATATGTTACTATCCTGAAAGCTGGAAAACAGCATTGGTTATACCAATTGCTAAACCTGGCAAACCCAAGGATGATGCTAATAGCTACAGACCTATCAGCCTACTTAATTGTGTTAGTAAGTTATTTGAAAAAATTATACAAGAAAAACTCAATAATCACTTAACTGAATACAATATTTTACCTGACTTTCAATTCGGATTTTAGGCGCAACCACAACACAATCTCAAAAATTTTCCTCAAAAGAATCGACAGGTTTGATACGGTTAGACATTGCTAAAGCTTTTGACACAGTATGGCACAACGGATTGATACATAAGCTTTATGTGTTAAATTTTTCGTTGTCAACAATTAAAATAATTCAAAGCTTTTTAAATGGAAGAAAATTCCTAGTTAAAGTTCAAAACGAAACATCCTCTGTCCAAAATGTTGAATTTGGTGTACCTTCAGGTTCAGTGCTAGGTCCCATACTTTTCAATATCTTCGTGTCCGACTTACCTTTTCTTGGAGAGGAAGTCAAAATTGCTATGTTTGCCGACGATACGGCTATCTTCTGTTCAGGGATTACATATTCAGATGTCCACCAAAAAGTGCAATCTTCTCTAATTCAATTAGAAAATTATTTTTTCAAGTGGAAAATTAAAATAAATCCATATAAAAAACAAGCAATCTGGTTTACTCGTCGCCGGAAAGCATGTTTTTTACCGGGTAATGTTCAACTTCAATTAGGTTCGGTTAACATTGATTGGTCCGAGCATTGTAGATATCTGGGCATTATAATTGATACAAAATTAAACTTTCATAAACATATATCTACCACTATTGATAAAGTAAATATTTACATTAGAATTCTATATCGTGTGATTTGTAGGAACTCTAAACTTAGTAGAGAAAATAAACTAATTATATTCAAAACAATCTTTCAAGCGATACTTTTGTATGGTGCTCCTGTCTGGTACTACTGTGCCAAAACACATAAATTAAAACTTCAAAGATGTCAAAATAAAATACTTAAGATTATACTTGATCTACCACGTTACTACTCAGCACAGAGACTACATGATTTGGCCAATATCAACTTTTTAGACACTCTCATTAATATCTCAAATGAAAAATTCTATCAAAATTGTAACTTATCTGATAATATATTAATAAACCAACTTCAAATTTCTTACCTCCTATAATTTAAGGTATGGTAAATAATTTAAATGATCAATGTTTGATATGGGAGTGTTGCAATATTAGGTTTAAGTTTTGTATGAGGGTTTTTGTTTGTAGCTTTCCCTTAAACTGTCTAATATAAAAAATATATATATATCGTTATACACATTATTAATTATAGTTGTAAAGGAATAATTGCATTTATCCTAAATCTCTAAAATACAAATGTTAAATTGTACAAATATCTGATTACTGCTACTGAATAAATAAAAAAAAAATATTGTTTCGGTGTAACTGACTTGTGTCTCGTTAAGTTAAATTTCAGCCATCATCTCAAAGTATGGCCAGTTCATTCATCCCCGGCCAGTCGACATTTTCTTGTTATTGTCTATGATAATGTTGTAGCGCTTTTTCATATTTTTTAATTTTAGTTCTAATTCATTCTTATCAAAAATTGACCCGTTTTCTTCAAGAACTTTTGCAATTCCTTTAAAAATTATTCTTCGCCGGGTTATTGGAACTAGGAGCTGGTCCTTTCTTTTTTTGTTTACCAACAAATACAAAAAGCTCAAATCAATTTTCAATTTTCTTGAAATTCAACCAATCAGCTGTTCTGTCAGATACTCGTACCTGCATAACCCAGAATGCAGGCCATTGTTATTTGCGTTATTTCTTGATGACTTGGTTGATTGGCTTCCTTGTGGAGTGGAGTTTAAAAGCTTAAAAATAAAAGTTATTATGTATGCTGATGACATTGTCATTTTGGCAGAGTCTCCAGCTTATCTTCAGCTTTTGATCAATAGGCTATATGATTATTGTAAAAAATGGGGACTGGAAGTAAATTCTGCAAAATCTAAGATAATGGTATTCCAAAATGGTGCAGGACAGACCGCAAGAGGAGAAAACCTGAGATATGATGGAGTAGTGTTGGAAGTAGTCAAGGATTATGTTTATCTGGGAATGACTTTCACGTTTAATTTGAACATGGACAAACATCTCAAAGCCAAGAACGATGCTGCTAAAACGGCTATTTGCTCGAACTGGAAGAACAAACGCCAAATATGAAGTTTTTAATGCAACTGCATACAGTTGATACAGATGATTAATATGGACCGAAACCGATTGCCAAATATTATGTTAAGAAGTGTCATGAGTCAAACAACTGGTATTATTTTAAAACTGAATGGTTGTACTGGTCTCCAGATAAAAAAGCACTGTACGAGGTTATCCAATCGATCGATGAAAATAAAAGGAACACATTGATAGAAAAGGCTAGAACATGTACGGAAAGGGACATTTATTCGAAACTTAATTATAATCTAAATGAACATAATTACTTTAGGCTCGATTTTTCAAGAAAAACTATAGGAACTATTTTTAAAGTAAGAGATGAACTTCTTAACCTAAATTGTTCGCCACGCAGAAACGATTTGGTTAATAAGAATTTAAATTTAAAAATTACAGCAAAAAATATATAATAAAGAATAAAAAAATGATGTTCCGAATAACCATAGTTTTCTATATAACCCTAACAAAACAAATTATGAGACAATCTTTAGCTTAGCTTATAGCTAGTGGCGAATGCTCATCTTGACAAAATTATCGACATAGTTGTGTGCAAGGTGGTAAAAAGAAATGAGATTTTTTTTTCAATTAATTAATTATGGAAAATAAGGTTTCAATTTGTACGTGGTCGTGACCAAATACTCATGACCTTACATTAAGAAAGGCAATTTATTTAAAAGCTGAAGGTGCTACTATTGTGAAGAAGGTGCTACAATTGTGAAGAATCTGCTAAAGTGAATTTTATTATAAGAGGGGATAGATACTAAAAAAACACCCTCAAGACTTTGAAATAGTATAGATGTCTTAACTCCTAAAATAAATTTAAACTATTATAAAAGCGATTTTGTTTACAAATAATTCTTATTACATGTTTTTGAAGAATAAGAAGCGGATTGATCTTATTTTTATGAGACCTTCCCCAACTAGTTACTCCATACTGAATTTTAGAGTGAACAATACCAAAGTAGATCATAACAATATTTGTATCGAGCAGTATAAACCAAGTGTATAGAACTGTCTAGAGCAACATAGTAAATAATTTTTTAACGTAGTACCCGTAGCGAAGGAACATTGTAATCCTTCATTTCTAAAAAAGCCTGATGGAACCTGGACAGTCTCTCCAGCCGAATCTCTTGACCTACTGATGAAGACGCACTTTCCGGGTTGCGAAAGTGATAACCCCGAATCGCTTGAAACCACAGAGCTATACGTAGTCAATTCCGTTATAACTAGAGAAAATATTTTGTGGGCCATCAATACTTTTTCTCCATATAAATCCCCAGGTATGGATGGCATACTGCCAGTTATGCTTCAAAAGTTGCATGATGTATCAGCTCCATGACTGGAATAAATTTTCAAAGGATGTCTCCTTCTCAAACATGTGCCCATGTCGTGGATACAGGTCAAAGTAGTTTTTATCCCGAAAGTGGGTAGGCGAGGTCACGAATCCGCGAATTATTTCAGACCAATAAGCTTAACATCTTTTGTGCTTAAAATCTTAGAGCGCATTCTTGATTACCATATTAGAGAAATCCTAGTTTGACGACCTCTCCAAAGCTCTCAGCATGCTTATCTTAAGGGCAAATCTACGGAGACTGCCCTAAATGAGGTAGTGCGTACTGTAGAACAAACAATCCATTATAAAGAATTTACTCTTGCCACCTTCCTAGACATAGAAGGTGCTTTTAACAACGTCCTTACAGAATTCATAGAAGAATCGCTCGTTTAGTTCGGTGTAAAAGACTTCATTCGAGAATGGATTATTTCCATGCTCAGTGTTAGGAAGATTCGAGCCACTTCGCCTCTTCTATGGCTTCTGGTCATGGATAGAATTCTCGTTAAATCAGAGAGATGTGGAGTGAAGGCGGTAGCCTACGCGGATGATTTGGTGCTATTGGTGTCAGGAAACTACACCTCTGTGATTAGTGAAATCACGGAGTCAGCTTTGAAGAAAGTAAGCAACTGGGCCATGAGTTGTGGACTAGGAGTTAACCAAAGTAAAACTGAACTGTTGCTCTTTACCTCCAAAACTAAAGTACCGCCCTTCACGCTACCTCGACTCAACGGTCAAATCCTATCATTATCTTCCAGTGCAAAATATTTGGGAGTTATACTCGACCCTAAACTAAACTGGAAACTAAATATTGAAGTACGGGTTAAGAAGGCCTGTGTTGCCTTTTACGCCTGCAGCAAAACTTTCGGCAAAAAGTGCCAATAATATTAATAAGCTAAAGAAGGTTCAGAGAACAGCTTGCGTGGGCACCACAAGGGCCATGCGTACTTGCCCAACGGACGCCTTAAACGTTATTTTGGATCTTCTACCAATCGACCTTTTTATTAAATACATAGTTTCCTGCAGCGCTATTGGGCTCAAGGAATCAAACAGCTGGTTGTCAAAACCTTATGGTCACAGCAACACAACGAAATTGATTCCCTCAGATATTATCTCGGTAGACACTGACTACTGCACTCCTACTTTGATCCTTAGTAAGGGTTTTAAGGTTATTTTCCCATCGAGAGAAGATTGGGAGGATGACACGTGTCGATAGTTTTCGACACAACCATCTTTACTGACGGCTCAAAGATTTAGTGCGGAGTTGGTTCTGAGATCTTTTCTGAGTCCTAAATGTAGCCAAATCCTTTAGGCTTCCTGAATTTGCTAGCGTTTTGCAGGCTGAACTGCTGGCAATAAGGAAGGCATGTAAGATACTTAAACAAAACCCAAACCAAAACCGAAATATGGCTATCTTTACAGACAGTCAGGCACTTGTCAAAGCCATTAACTCGGCCATATCCTCATCTTAATTGGTCCAGCAATGTCGCGAGGAGCTTGCGAGCCTGAATATTAACCTCAGTGTCACCCTGATCTGGGTTCCGGGCCATAGTGGTATCGTGGGAAATGAACGGGCTGACGAGCTAGCCAGGCAAGGGTCGGCCCTTCATAGCTCACTTGCGGAAATGGTTAACATTCCTCTTGGTGTTATGGAGGGTAAAATTTTTTCTATCTACCAAACTGAATCAAACCGAAGGTGGAGCAATTTACCCAACTGCATTATATCTAGGAAGATATGGCCCACTTATAATAAAACCCGTACAAACGATATTCTATGCAGGCCAAGGCAAGACATAGTCAGGATTTTTGCGGTTTGTACCGGACATTGGCCTATAGGAGTTCATGCAGAAAAGTTGGGTATCTCTTAGAACACCTTTTGCCGTAGCTGTAGTAACCAAAGAGAAAGTGAAACGATAATCCATTTCCTCTGCAAATGTCCTGCTTTGGCAAACACTAGAATGAAATAATTATAGAAAAGCAATCTTTCAAGAACTTGATGAGCTATCTGAGACAAAGATAAGAGACCTAATCTTTTTTTTCAATGCGACAAAATGGCTCTAACATAATCGCTATGAAGCTTCTCTATCAATCTATCCCTTTCAATCAAAGGTTAAACGAATTTTTGGTATCAAAACGGCGCAGTACAGCGCTAATTGGATCTCAGGCTAGGTTGCCTTGAGATCGCCATTTCTACCTACCTACCTACCCGTAACGTGATGGTTAGTGCGTTAGACTGTTTAAGTTAGCTTTAAGTTTATATTATGGACCTTATTTTACAGGCTACAAATCTCATTGGTGTAATTTGATTAACAGGAAGTAAACCTTGTCGAACAAAGCAATTGGTAACTAAATCACTCCATAATGTTAACCAATTTTTTAAATATTTAATTGTAATAATAAAAATAATTAAACAAAATAAATTAAAAACTAAAACCTTAAAAAAAAAACAACAAAAATTAAATGTTTTATTCGTGTAACATCTAAAAACAAAAAATATTATAATTAATGTTATTTAATATTATTTACTTTGTGTTTTACTATATTATTATTAAAAGCAGTGTTGTTGTTGCATAACAAATTTATAGACACATTAAAAACTATTTAATAAACTTAAAAAAATAAGCTGTGCCATTATTAGCAATTATTATTATAATTTCTGCCATCGTTTGAATAAAGACGTTCGGGGGTGCGCAACAAACTGCAAGAAAATCATAGTAAAAAAATATATAAAATAAATTTTTTAATTCCAATGTGCAAACAAAGCTTTTAACACTTTACGATCGGGAAACACTTTTATAACGCTGATAGGAAGACGACACAAGAAATAAATTTCACAAAGAAAACTGTTTCACAAATTTAAACATTTACAGGTCATAATCTTTTACACATAAACATTTCTTAATACTCAGCGAAATCAAGCCTAGAAGACGCGTGAATAACACAAAATTAAGTTTTTCTAGAGAAGGAAAATATTTTTAAAGAACATGGAGAAAGACCATACAATAGTTTGTAACAGAACGAACTGACAAAACACACATAAGAATCACTCTGTTAGCTTCCTCTTTAACAACAGGTTTTGGCAACATTTAGGCGCTGCCTTTTGCTTTAAATCTATTATGTATTTGGTTTGTCACTTATCACAAAAATAAATATTACACTTTCCCCACCACCATAAATATAAACCAAATGTAAAGGACAAAATATACATAACCTACTTTGAAATCCATCACCTTAGCCATCAAATTTCTCACAAATAGGTAACTACAATAAAAAACAAATCAATATTTCTACATACCTTGACAATGTTGAGCTATTCGATCGACTAAGGTTCGGTCTTGGAATATCCTCAAGACCTCTATGTACTGAAACGTTGTCTGGTTCTCTATCGGTTTCACTAATAAGCCTTAAGTATTCAGCAGTTTGTAATGATGCCGCTGTTGGTTTCTTATACATTTTAATTAACAATGACGAACACACAACCGAAACCGAACTCGCAGCCATCGCGACGGAAGCCATCCAAGGCTGAAGAATCAGACCGAATGTTGTAAAAACTCCAGCTGCCAAAGGTATACCCAAGAGATTGTACATGCTGGCAAAGAGAAAATTAAGTCGAATGCGTCTCACTGTTTTTCGAGACAGATCCAAACAAGCAACGACGTCTAGCAAATCATTCTAAAGGAAAAGAAAGGCAAGCAAAACTTTTAGGTACATGCAACTTGAGATTAATGTGAGAAACAAACCCTCATTAAAACCACATCAGCAGCTTCAGCTGCGACATCTGTGCCAGCAGCTATCGCAATTCCAACATCAGCTTGCGCAAGAGCAGGGCTATCATTTACACCATCCCCAACCATAGCCACTCGTATTCCGCCCTCTTGAAGTCTCTGAATCTTGGCAACCTTATGAGATGGAAGAACTTCTGCATAGACTCTTGTGATTCCTACTTGGTGGGCTATGTTCACTGCTGTGTTTTTATTATCTCCCGTAAGGAGAATCACTTCAATTCCCATCTTTTTCAATGTATAGACGGCAAGATGTGCTTCTGGTTTGACCATATCCGATACGGAAATCATACAAATCAGCTGATTGTTCAAAGCACAGAGAACGGCTGTATTGCCAACGTTTTCTTCTTCGGTCATTTTCGCATGAATTTCGGCGGGAACCAAGATTCCATTGCGATGCATCCATTCACGATTTCCTATCAACACAGCGATTTCATTGCCAACAATTGGTTTGACAGCTGATTCAGCATCTCCGACAGCGTCGTCGAATTCCAAAAGATGTTGAAGTTCAAGGGTGTTCTTTTGAATGGTATTCAATGATGGGATGACTTCCTCGATGGAGACTCCATTTACCATGTGCACAGCCATGGCACTAGTTCGATAAGAATTCTCATAATTGATGATCTTCTCTGAGTTTGAGGCATCTTTAAGTCCTTGTTCGTAATTTGAGACCGTGGATTTGATCCCACAACCAGGAACCGATTGAAAATTACTCGACTTACCAAATTGCTCTACATTTAACATGTCCTTCACGAATTTAACAATAGCTTTAGGGATAAAGAAAGAAAAGAGTTAGTGAATGGATAACTTATGATGGTTCCTTACAAACCTGATGCTAAAGGATGTTCACTGTTGGTTTCGGCGGCTCCTACAATTGTCAACATTCGAGCCAGATTACACACAGTTGGTTTGACAAACATTATGATTCTTGAGGTCATTGGAGTTCCATGGGTAATGGTTCCTGTTTTGTCAAATACAATTGTCTTGACCTATTAAAGGAAGAGACTCAAAGTTTTATCACGTTACTTTTTTCTTCCAGACAAAAACTTACCTTATGAGCATTTTCTAGTGGTCCAGCTCCTTTGACCAATACACCATTTGTAGCTCCAACTCCAGTAGCAACCATGACGGCAGTTGGAGTTGCCAAACCAAGAGCACACGGACAAGCAATTGCCAGGACACTCAAGGCGCACCTAAATGCATAACCAATTATGATCTCATTCTCATTCAATCCTTCCTTGTTGTGGTCTGGGATGGGGAGCTTGGATATATCAAGATACCCAGTTATAATCCAACCGATGAGAGTGATTGTCGACACAGCCACCACAAATGGCACGAAATAGCCTGCAATTTTGTCAGCTAGCTGTTGAATGGGTGCCTTAGAGGTCTGGGCTTCTTCTACAAGACGAACAATTTGCGCCAGAGTTGTGTTCTCACCCGTATGTGTCGCCGTAATGAATAGAACTCCATTCTGATTGATGGATCCTCCAATCACTACAGCTCCCTTCTTTTTCGCCACAGGCATTGACTCGCCCGTGATGAGACTTTCGTCACAGGTTGAATGTCCATAAAGGACCTTCCCGTCTACGGGTACTTTTGATCCTGGAACTACTTTGAGAATGTCACCTCGTTGGACATAGTCCACTGAAATCAACTTTTCCGATAGAACCTCAAATTCTTCAGAGATTTCAACGAGTAATGCTTCGGTGGCTTTAAGCGACAACAATTTCGACAGAGCTTCACTAGTTTTTCCCTTCGCAATGTGTTCCAACCATCGACCGAGGGATATGAATATCAGCAACATTGGGGGAGTGTCGAAGAACGTCAACGGAGACGACCGTTGTTCCAACAAAATGGCAGCTATCACAACAGCCACAGAGTAAATGTAACTTATCGTCGTCGCCATAGTTATGAGGACATCCATGTTGGTAGTTCCGTGCTTCACCGCCCGATAGGCCTGCACATAGAAGTGCCAGCCTCCAAAGAACTGCACTGGCGTTGAGAGGAGAAACATAACGAGATTCTCCATGGAAAGACCATTGACAATGCAACACATAGTGTCGTGTCCATGAATCTCCATCTCTACCATAAAATAGACCATAGCGACCATACAAGGTCCTCCAAAGAGCAGCGAAATTAGGAACGCATTCCTCCATTTTCGGATCTCTTCCTTGTGCTCCAGATAGCTGTGGGCCATCTTGTCTTTGTTCGACAGCAGATGGGCGTCGAAACCCAATGCTTGAATGGTTTCGCAGATATTTCGAGCTCCGGTCTCTTCTGAGTTGTAACGAAACTTTCCTCGCTTTGTGGTCAAAGCGACAGCGGCATGAGTAATGCCTTTTGTCCTTAGCACCGTTTGTTCGATTTTATTTACACACGATGAGCAGGTCATTCCAAGGATTTCTATTTCAACTTCGGCTTCCCCAGAACCAGGCTCCTCAATGACACTCGTCGGGAAGCCGAGTTCGGTAATTGACTTGGCTATATTCTCGGCAGTTATAACGTTTGCATTGAACTTTACCTCTGCCTTGGCGGCCAGGAGTGCCACCAGGATGCTGTCTACTCCATAGATCTTCTTGCAGTGCTTCTCGATGGCGGCCACACAACTGGCACAGGTCATACCCTGTATGTGGACCATACATTTGGTCAGATGCTGTTCCATTTCGACATTCAACGCTCCACCGTTGAGTTTGCCTTTGCCATTTGGTAGATCATCGTATATCACGAGTGCATCACCACCAGCTTTGTTCTTATCACGTTTCGGTGATTTGTCAGTCTTCTTGATGGTCTCTCCTGATTGTGCTACTTCGCCCCCACCGTCATCGTCTTCCACGGACGCTTCAAAGCCCATGTCATCGATCATTTCGGCTATTTCTGGAGGTTTTAGTATTGTACTGTCATACTCGACTGTGGCACGTTTCTCGTCTAGACTCACCTTTATTGAAACAATTCCCGGCCGAGTGCCGATGTTTCCCTCGATATTTCGTACGCAACTATTACAAGTCATGCCAATTACACGAATTCGTGTAATCGGGGTTGATTTGATGGTTGAAGGATTACTGCTTGGGTAGGGACATTCGAAACCCATTTCTTCAATTTCGAAGGCAATTTGTTCGGGATTTATTCGACTGGGTTCGTAGTCAAAGTAGCCGGCATTTTCGTTGAGAATTACTTGTGTTTTCAGGATACCTGGTTTTGTGGATATTGTGGATTCTATGTTGCGAACACATGATTGGCAAGTCATACCAACTATTGGTAATCGTACTGTGGAGCTGTTGGTGGTGGAAAGGAGACCTGTCGATTCGGCACAGTCATAGTCCATCGTTTTACTGAAATTAGAAGAAAAAGATAGTTCCATTAGATTTTTCAAGTGAGATTCTTTTGGTAGATTTTTCAAGTGAGATTCTTTTGGTAGTTTTGAAACTTATTTAGATTTTGCAAAGCCGTTTTAAAAACGGCATTTGAAACTTTTCAATAAATTGATGGAAAGGTTTGAAGAATGCGCCACGAAAATAAGTTATTTGTTTTTCGTTGCAATTGATGAGCAAATAACTAATAACAATTGTGAAATACTCGGTATCCCAGATACCAGGTATTTTTTAACAAAATTCTTAAAACTATTAATAAAATAAATAAAATTTGTTTAAAATTATGCATTTATATAAACAAATGGATTTAAATTGATAAATAAGACATTCAAAAATATTTATTTAAGGTGAATTATCTTAAATAAACTCCCAATAAATCCCAACAAAAAATAAGCAAATAATACATTTTTCTTATCTTCTGAAACTTTAAAAGATAAACAGACGATCAACAGAAACAACAATTCATATTACAAGCGTTACAGAGAAAAGTTTAATGAACCTTAATTTTTCGGTGTATTTTTAGTGGTGAATTTGGATTTTAATAAAAAATTGATTTTTTTCGAGAATGGAATACGATTTAAATAGATCTTTTGTCATTAGAATGTCATTATAGCTGTCAAATTCAATTAAGTTTTAAAATTAATTTAATACTTGAAAAAGAACTATGTATTAGCCAAGTTACACCTAACCAAATCTTTTCAATGCCATTTTGACGGATGCACAATAATTTTGTGGGACACAATATGCAATCTGAAAAAACTGTCAGTCAGAAGCATTTGTATTCATTTTGCAGGTCAAGTCGAGATGTGACATGATGACATAAAGGCATAAAATGGGCAACTGTCAAAATAATTGCTTGAGAAGTTTAGGTTAAGCTAGGTTAAAGTGGCTGTCTATGATGGAAACGAACACACTTAGGCCAGTTTAATGCCCCATTGTGATACCACATGAACCTAGAGGCTTCCGCCTAAGCTCAATGAAACCAGTTTGAGTCCCTTACGAAACGTGAGAGGCTGATTATGCTGATATGATTTAGATCGTTAAAGAAGAATTCTCCTAGGTAATTCTTGCGTTTTTGAGCTACAGCAGGGCATGCACAGAAAAGGTGAACTGTTTCTTTCTCTTCCTCGTCCATACAGCTTCTGCAAAGGTAATTTGAGAATATGCCTAGCCACATGGCGTGCTTTCCTATTAGACAGTGTTCAAGAAATAGAATTCAAAATTTTGTTGACTTGAAAATCTCAAAAATAAAGGTGATTGCTCCTTGAGAAAGGTCTTTGAAGACTCTGATATCGTATGAGATTTGTTTAGATCTTACTGACCTATTTTACCCGCATTTTCATCAAACTGACAGATACAAATTATTTTATTGTTGATACAAAGAGGTAATACGGGTTGTTAAAAACGAAAGTGTCAGAAACGAAAAATGATGGCTCAAGTGACCAAGTGACTTATGCGATCCATAATGGTTTTATTTTGATGTATAATAGCGTTTCTTGTGACAATGTAAGTGTTACTGTCATTTGAAACGTTATTTTATATATTGACAATTTAAAGTTAATATGCAAGTGGAATTTTGGAATCTAATCTAAAACCATTGAATATTCTATTCAGAGGAACAATAGTCATTTTTTGGGAGGTTAAAAAGACTTGGGAAAAACTGTGTTCCTTGAGACCTTTTTGAGGAATTTTTGACTTTTTATCATTGCATATCGCTTTCCCTTGATGGTAATAAAAGCGAGGCAAACATTTTCAAGTTTTATTAAAAGATATATAAAGTAATAGAATTGAAAACACTGTCCTACAAGGTCCTGTTCCAGCCAAACACATTGTACTGTTCCGATGGTTTTGATTGCCTTAATTCAAATCCAACTCTAAAATCATTTTGTTGTATGGGGTTTATGAGATAAGACGTTTTATTTTTAAAACGAATCCGTTGTCATAACAAGACACATCAATTCACTGAAATTTATTGAAAAAATAATGCTGAAAACGCGTATTTTCGAAATTTGAGCACAAAGTTAAGTTCGAAGTTCGGTTTTAAAATCCGCACTAAAATTAACTCCAAAAACCTATAGTTAAAAACCATGAAAGCTATAACTAACTCACTAATGAGAATTTTTAGAAACTAAGAAGGATATAAGAATTAAAATTTTGCTTAGAAGACAAATTTTTATGGCTTTGCAAAATCATTTTACAATTTATCGTAAAGGACTATGCTTTGCTTCAGCCTCTAAAACTCCATTTTTGGTTGTACGAGGGGAGTCCCAGAAGTACCTGACCTGACGTGTAGATGGCGATTGTTGTATGAGGAGGTCGTACGTGCTGCCAAAAGGAACATCGCAATGGTCGACCAAATAAGATGACCACGCCAGAAATGGTGTAAAAAATCCACAAAATGGTATCGTGTCACCGTCGACGAAGGTGCGCGAGCTAGAAGACATGGTAGGCATTTAAAAATTGCTGTACATCGGATATTGACGAAAATTTTTGACATGAGAAAGTTGTGCGCAAGATGGGCGCCACGATCACTCACAATGGAACAAAACCAGTGTCGTGCGAATGTTTGGAAAATTTTAACAGCAATAAACCAGATTCGCCAAAAATGTAGAGGTGGAGTATTCGGTTGACGGCTGTGTTGAAGAGCTCGACGATTCTCACTATAAACAGGGTATTGAAGCTATTAAACATCACTGGAAAAAGTGTATCGAGACACAAAAAAAAAAGACTAAGTAGAGAAATAAAGATATTTTGGGGCGACTTTCCATTACCGCAGCACGAATTTCCTTCTGTTATTTTTTTACAGTTAGGTAGGGGTCTCAATAGAACATGTTTTAAATATTAAGGCGAGGAAACACTTTTAAGTCATACAAAAAAATATTTTCTTTTTCGGGCTTAACCCTACTTTTTTGAGCCTAAAACAAGTTTTTTGCATTGATAAAGCGGCAGCGGCGCGCGTACTAACAGCTAGGTATGTCAGGGGTATGTTGCCTCATTCCACCCCTCTGCTGGGATCTGTATAGGATTTGGGGTGGGTGCGAGTTAAGGTATATGCAAAGTACTTTTTGCATTTCAGCTCTAAAATCAAATTAATTCCCAACAAAAAAAGTAAGTATGACAAAATTTAACAAAAAACAGGGAAGAAATGTCAAAATCAACCATTTTTGTGTGTTTTTATGTAAAAAAGGGAACTTAATTTAAAATAGAAATAAATGTTTCCTCGCTCTAAATTTGCTATAGTTATTATTTATTTGCCCATATCTATCAAATAAAAAAACCGCGAGCCGAAATTCGTGCCATATTTTTCCCCGAATAGTTGAAGTTTTTTTTTATTATGTTGGATTTTTCTGGGACTAGCCTCGTATTTAACATTTTGCAGATAGACAAAATAAAAGGCGAGTTTCGAGTTCATAACATTGAACATTGCTAAATTGATTTAAGTTGGGGCAAACTATACATTTTAACGATACAAAAATAACCTAGGAGATGTTTTCAGCTTTGTTATGAAAAATTGTGTCAGGAACTTTATCAATTTCATCTAACACTTTGAAAATTAAAAAAAAAAATAAGTTCTGTTTGATTAAATTTTGACATGAACTGTCATTATTTCAAGTACTTTGAACTGACCTGTTTATATACAAGATCTCAGAGATTGATACATTTTCAGAAATATCTCACTTTTGCTGTCAGAAATCTGGGGATAAAGTTTTAATAAATTGATTACTGAATACTTCTTTATCACAGAATTACAAAAGGGGAAACAGAAATACAAAACTTATTTGATTTGAATTGCGTTTTATATTTCATCCTCCTGATCTGTTCTGAAAGATAAAGCATTTCTTTAAAAACTAACTTTATTATTATTAAAAATGTAGTTATATGGACTTTTTTTAATTAATGCGGTAAAAAAGTATCTCAGGTTCCAAAATTAGCTCTTTTTATGTCCGGCCTTGGTAAAATTTATTATTTTTTATGCTTTTTTGACATTTCTGCTGAAATGAATGTTATCTTTGAAAATTGCTATCCCCAAAAAACTTTTTCTTCATAAAAAAGTGTAATAAACAGAGTTAATTTTCATGAAGTGGTTTTAAATGGCTTTAAGGTAGATCATCAAGGCAAGAATGTTTTGAATAGCTTAAATCTAGTTTTTAGGTTCAAACTTAATATTATACCACTGTCAAATTCAGATTTAAGGAATTCAATTCTAGACTACACGCCCTTTGTAGTTGTAACAGAAACAATGGGTGCTGTGCAAGATCTAGTAATGCAAGATCAGTATATGTATATTAATGTTGAAAACTATATATGGGGTTTCCCAATAGGGACTTGACAACTTTGAATTTAATTTGTGAATGCATACTCTTCTATCAATCATCAAACTGTCATTGTCAATTTATTCACTAAACTCAACATTTTCATCGCTGTAAAGTTCAACTTTTAACCTAAATATTAGTTGTGTTATGTTGCCCTGTCAGTGAGACAATGGGTTGACCAAAGTGTCAAGAAGATCGCTACCGTTTAGGTGTTCAAAGCAGATGATCCAAATAACTCAGAATTGGTCATCGCTCAGACAACATTAAGGCGTATTGTATATATGATGTGGGAAAACCCTCAAGTGGAGTTGATGGTTATAAGGTTTATCCCAATAAACAGAACTTAAGTGTATCTGTATAAATTGAAGGGAGGTCACTAACTTCCATGTAGATATAGGGAAGCTAAATGTTTGTCCATAATATGGAAGGAAGAAGAGCTTGCTTGCACCTCCCGTGGTGGCCCCTGTGCACAATTAAGAGAAATCAGTGTAGTTCGATGATGAATGATAGTGTTGCAATTCATAGTTATTGAAAGAGGCACAGCTTAGAACTGCACTGAGAAAATTCTCTACTTGAGAGAGCGCACGCAAGAAGCTATAGTTAACTTCCTTCCAAAAATTAAAAATCTTGCGAAAGATGGTAACGAGGGACCGTTCGTCCTGCCTCATGGGTTCGATGCTGACTTACTGATATAAATTATATAAAGTCAATAGAAATCAGTAAATATACAAATCGACAAATAAGTTGGTATTTCATATAAGATAAAATAAGTCTGGAGTGGAAGTAAAAATTATTTTATAAAAAAAATAATGTAATTGTAGAAAAAGTTTGGTGGATTGAATCCCATATGAAGCCAGGCGGCCACTTCTGGGGTTATCGTCCCTATAGATGGCCCCACATCAAAGACCTAAATTAACACACCACTGAAGATGGGGTACCACAGGATATGTTGCAGCCCCATGGTTAATTCCATGAAAATATATTGGATGGCCTCCTTGTGAGAGTATCGTGGTGGCTGTGGTTTATCCTATATGCATAGGGTATTGGTTTTTCATTGTTCACCCAGAAAAATCAATACTTAGATAGACAAAGCCAGGACCAAAGGTTAACAAATTGGTGCATTTGGTAAGTCTTGGTAGCTTAGAAAGAGGAACTCACTCGAAGCATTTTTCAAAGAAGAGAGGTTGAATCTTATGCAATACTTTTGGTAAATTTCAAAAACTAAGCAACAAAGCAATGCAAGGGGCAGCAAGTTTAAAAGCTTCCCATCAAATTAAGGCTTACTGTCAGGTGTTGATATTGCGAGTAATTATCTTAAACGTATAGAGATTCTTTTTTTAACGGCACGTCAAGAATATAGAATTTTTAATTTCAACTCTGTTCTTTTTATGATTTTTATATTCAGATTATTTAGACATTTAAATTATTACTTATATTCAAAAGCAGGCACTATGTTTCAATTGCACAAGTTTCACAATGGCTTTCGGCAAAAGTACTGTATGGGTAATAACGCCATATGAACAAAATTCGGTTTGGCCAAAATGCTGTTAATAATCTAAAAACAAAAAAGAGGCTGGAATGCGACCCACACTGATAACTTCTGATCCCGTCTGTCGATTTGTCTTGCTTAAAAGTTAGACTATAGGTACTCGTATCAATTTTTACCAAATTTGCGTACTATTTTTTGTAGATTTTATTTTTTATAAAAAAACGGACTGTTGGATTTTTATATAAAAATTACTGAATATCGAAAACAATATTTTCTGTGAAATAAAATAAGTTTGAAGCCAATATTTTTAATTTTTGAAAAGCTATTTGAGTGGAAAGTAAATTCTTACAAAGTTTTAGTATTGTTTTTTTTTTTAAATTTGTAAAAAACTGTCATTTCGATTTTTTTCAAAATTTTACCGACTGTTGAAAGCAATATTTCTTATAAGATAAAATTAGTTTGAAGCCAATATTTCAAATTTTTGAAAAGATATTTGAGTCGAAAATCAATTTACACCAACTTTTATACATTTTTTTTTAGGTTTTTATTTTTTGTAAAAAAAACTGTCAATTCCATTTTTCTCAAACTTTGTCCTAATGTTGAAAACAATATTTCTTATAAGTAAAAATAAATAAAAAGCTATTATCACAAATTTTTGAAAAGATATTTAAGTCGAAAATCATTTTTTCCCAACTTTTGTTAATTTCTTTCGGGTTTTAATTTTTTGTAAAAAAAAATGTTACTGAATGTTGACAACAATATTTTTTGAAAGATAAAAGTAAATTAAAGCTAATATCTCAAATTTTTGAAAAGATATTTGAGTCGAAAATCAATTTTTACCAACTTTTATATATTTTTTTTTAGGTTTTTATTTTTTGTAAAAAAAACTATCACTTCGATTATTCTCAAAATTTGTCCTAATGTTGAGAACAACATTTCTTATAAGATAAAATAAGTTCGAAGCCTAAATTTCAAGTTTTTGAAAAGATATTTGAATCGATATTCAATTTTTACCAACTTTAAAACAATGTCAATTCGATTTTTCTAAAAATTTTATCAGATGTCAAAAACATTATTCTTCGTTGCACACAATTGTTTTGGAGATGAAATCATATTTAAGTCGTAAAATTTTTGGAGGTGACAATTTTTTTTTTCAGTTTTTTTGATTTATGTATAAAAAAATCGTTAAATGGATTTTTTTTTTCAAAAAATATACTTCTTTGATATCACGTTACAGTTTATTATAAAAAATTTACTTCAAGTCTCTATCGTTTTTGGTTCGTAAGATATTTAGGATTAACCAAAATTTTCACCTTTTTTTCAAACTGCTATGGTAAAAAAAACCACCCACGCAATTGTCTTGAGATCCCTTTCTGCATCTTTCTGCCTTATTATCTGTATAACAAAATTTATTTGAAATCGATATCTCTTCTGGTTCTTGAGCTATGGAGGACGAAAAAAACTTCGCGAACGTACGGACGTACGGACGTACGGACGTACGTACACACGCACGCACAGACTTCTTTCTAAAAATCTTTTATTTCGACTCTAGAAACAAATCGGACCCATTACAATAACTTCCTATGGGAAGTTAAAAACGTTTTGGTAATGTAAAAAAAAGTTCGCCCGATCTTTTTTATTTTAAGGTACACTTAAAAATACAGGATTTTCAAAACAAAACATTTTTGAAAATAAGGTGTCATTTTTCCACTTACTCCACTTTGGAAAAGATTTTAAGACAATGAAATGTATTTTTTGAATACACGGGAACTTTTTGTTTTTCTTAAAAGTTGTTAGTTTTTAAGTTTTAAGTGATAGTATCAAACAGAACTTTGAAAAAAAAAAACAACAGTATTTTCACTCGTTCCCGGCCACGGTACCACTTAGTAAACGTAGATCGGTAAGTTCTGAATAGTACGGAAGCATGTGGAAAACCAATAAAAAAAAGTTGCCTAATTCTTCATCATGAAAAAGCAAACCGCTTGAAACTACTGAAGTATAGCAGACTCAAAACATTGGATCTGACATTGCATCTAACGAGTTTTTCTTGTTTCTAAACATCACCAATACATTTAGTGTACACATTTTGTGCGAAAAAAATTCTTTATAAAACCATTAAACATGAAATATTATTGTCTTATCATTGTAAGGTCAAAAATATAAAGAGCAACCCTTGCATTACTTTAAGTGAAGTAGAATTCCAGGTTTAAAGTTTCAGGTCTCCTATGCCGCTTGAGCCTGACCAATATCGTTAAATATTTATAGAAACACACATAGAATGTCTTAAAATTTAGGCGGTAAGAAAGTCTTTCAAAAAATAATATAATAAGTAAAAAAATTTAAATCTTGCAAAATTAAAAAAGAAAATAAACGTCACTCCTGGATGTAATAAGCACCAACGTTCTTAAAAACTAATTTCACTATTTTAGCACCAATTTTCTTAAATAATAATTTCACCATTTTACCTAAACCTCACTGTTTAAAGTAAAATTTTCCAACGTTATCTAAATTTCCTTATCTAAATCAGTTCTCTTATCAACTTGGTTTGAATTTCTTAAATTGTCTTTAAAATAAATGCAGTTTTATTTGCGTCTCTAGGCCACACATTTTTCTGTCGTCGTTGTAGCGTCGGACGTGCGTCGTTCACATTAAATATTTCTCCTTTTAATCGCTCACATATTACGTCATAAACAAGAAAACATATGTACACTCTCTATATTCAGGAATTTCAATATATCCTATTCTTAATGAATTTATCTGTTATAGGAGAATCTTGATATTACCGAATAAGTTGCTCACGTTCATCGCCCACATAGAATGCGTCTTGACTATAATCATCGTCATCATCATCTTCTGGCACATTGGAATTTTCACTCCTGGCCTTTTTTTTGTGAATTTTTCTGCCACCACTACCACCCTGAAGAATGCCTCTGGAACTACAACTAGAAGAAGAAGCTCCTTCGGCTTCCTCGTCGTTTTTCTTTGCTCCAAATTTAAACATTCCTTTGCGTTTTCATCAAGCGATGAAGATATTTTTTAAAAAAACAAAAACGATTCCCACAAAATCCATTCACTTAAATGCGAGATGGTAGGTATATTTTTTGCACTTAATTCACAGAATTTTTGTCTTTTCTTCAAATTTAAATTAAATTTCTTTGAAAATCGTCATGAGCTTGAAATAATCGCGTTTATGTTTGTAACCCGTTTTTAAATAAGAGGATATTATTATATATTTGGAGTTTTTTTTGTTATCGACAAGTCTTTATTGTTTTTGATAGATAAGACAAATCGGGGCCTGTTTATGCGATGGCTTTAACGGATAGAATGTCTTTCTGTTGATAAAAGGTTCGGTTTAATGGTAAGTTAGTAAGCAAAGTGCTTATATCAAATCATATCAATTCCAGGCGCTTGCTACCGCCGGCCGTAGCCGAAGCCGTGTGCATAATGATTTGGAATTGAAACACTTGAGAATGTTTATTTTGTATAGTGTTCTCGTTTTCGTGTGGAAATTTGATCAAGGGCAGAGCGCAGAGGGTGTGTTTTTTGAACAAACAACTTTAAATGGAATGAATTGGAAAAATGGAGCATAAATAAAATTGTGCACCTCCCGGTAAGAGGTTTTAGAAGAATTTTCTATAAGTGAAATTGTTATTAATTTATTTCTTTTTCTTGTCTAGAAATGACGTTGTGTGAGGAAATTCTGCAACGCTACAAGAACATATTTTTTGAAAACTTTCTTTTTAAAAACGGGTTAATAAAATGTTCTCATGCTTATTCAAATGATGTGATATTTTATAAATTAAAGTGGAGTTAGATCTAGATTAACAGAATATGAGTTAGGATTTTTAATAAAAAGAAGTTAATTTTAAATTGGAAACGCTAATTCTTATAGTTTCAAAATAATGTTCATTAAATTGTTTAAAACGAAGATTAAATTGGTAAACAAGACGTGCACAAGATTTTGAGGGTAAGAAGGTGTGGATGAAATTTGTTGTTTGAAAAAATGCACTTTGACTTGAGTTAAAAATTAAATTTAGAATTGCATTTTTCAGAGGACACTATTTATTTTGTTTGCTTAAGTTTAAGTTTGAGCGTATCCATCCTTGTTCCTTCTTGCAAAAGGATTTCGCTTAGCAAGGTTCTCGTAAGCAAACAGCAATAGCAAAATAAATTGTATACAACTTCTTTCCTTCCTGTTTTACATTAAAATTTGACTGTAGTTTGTTGAAAAATGATTTCTGATATCGAAGTATCCTTTGAAGGGTGGTTACGATGTCGATGGTTTAAAAAGCCTCTACAAAATCAGACATTTTTGAGATGAATCAACGCGTTAACACTAAAATTCAAAATTCATGTTCTTTCTAAATTCATCAAAAATGAAAATAGTTTACTTCTATTATTTTGTTAACTACAGAGCCGTCGAGAGGAATTCCGGGCCAGGGACGGAAAAATATCGCCCAGCCCCATATTTACTATTTCGTTCAAAATTCATGCCTTCAATTAGGAATAGCATGAAATTGGTTGGAATTAAGGGAAATAATAATTTTTAACTTCAAATTAAATTGAAAATTTTGACATTTCTCGCCGTTTCAAGGTCCCTAGAGTCGAAATAAAAGATTTTTATAAAGATGTCTGTGCGTGTGTGCATACGTACGTTAGTACATCCATACGTTCGCGACGTTTTTTTGTCGTCCATAGCTCAAGAACCAGAAGAGATATCGATTTCAAATAAATTTTGTTACACAGATAATAAGGCAGAAAGATGCAAAAAAGGGCTCTCAAGAGAATTGCGTGGGTGGTTTTTTTTACATAGCAGTTTGAAAAAAAAAGGTGAAAGTTTTGGTTAACCCTAAATATCTTACGAACCAAAAACGCTACAGACTTGAATTAAATTTTATAAAATATGTTGTAACGTGATATCAAACAAGTATATTTTTTGAAAAAAATCCATTTAACGGTTCTTTTTATAAATCAAAAAAACTGAAAAAAAAATTTGTCACCTCCAAGATGTTACGACTAAAATATGATTTCATCTCCAAAACAATTTTCTGCAACGAAGAATAATGTTTTTGACATCTGATTTAATGTTGAGAAAAATCGAATTGATAGTTTTTTTTATAAAAATAAAAATCTAAAAAAAACATTACTCAAAGTTGGTAAAAATTGAATATCGATTCAAATATCTTTTCAAAAACTTGAAATTTAAGCTTCAAACTTATTTTATCTTATAAGAAATATTGTTTTCAACATTTTGAAAAATGTTGATTTAAATCGAATTGACGGTTTTTTTTTTACAAAAAATGTCATGTTTTTACAAAATGAATGTTGTCAACATTCAGTAAAATTTTGAAAAAAAAACGAATTGACGGTTTTTTTTACAAAAAATTAAAAACCGAAAAAAAAATTAACAAAAGTTGGTACAAAATGATTTTCGACTCAAATATCTTTTCAAAAATTTGAGATAATAGTTTCTAACTAATTTTTACTTATAAGAAATATTGTTTTGAACATTAAGACAACGTTTGAGAAAAATCAAATTGACAGTTTTTTTTACAAAAAATAAAAACCTAAACAAAAATGTATAAAAGTTGGTAAAAATTGATTTTCGACTCGAATATATTTTTAAGAATTTGATATATTGGCTTCAAACTAATTTTATCTTATAAGAAATATTGTTTTCAACATTCGATAAAATTTTGAAAAATATCAAATGGACAGTTTTTTTACAAAAAATAAAACTCTAAAAAAAAACAATACGAAAACTTGGTAAAAATTTACTTTCTACTCAAATAGCCTTTCAAAAATTCAAAATATTGGCTTTAAACTTATTTTATTTCAAAGAAAATATTGTTTTCGATATTCAGTAATTTTTATATAAAAATCCAACAGATCGTTTTTTCATAAAAAATTAAATCTACAAAAATTAGTACGGAAATTTGGTAAAAATTGATACGAGTACATATAGACAAACTTTTAAGCAAGACAAATCGACAGACGGAATGGGAAGTTATCAGTGTGGTTCGCATCCCAGCCTCTTTTTTTTTGTTATCCGACAAACAAATCGACATTCACTGCCGGTTAGAAAACGAATATTTTCGAAATCGATAATTCGGAATAATGTTATTTGAGTCAGCAAGTCATTTTAAGCTTGAATTGACGTTTAATTGCCATTTTTTGAGATTAACCATAGAAAATAATTAAAAGTGTGATAAATGAACTTTATAACATGCCAATTTGTAAGTTATCTTCTTGACATTTGCCATAGTTCTGTTTTCTCACTCTATTGGTAAAGATTTTTTAATTATTTTATATTTTAAGGAACATTTATAATATATTCAAAATAATTTAAATATGATTAAAAAAAAATATGTTAAACTCAAATTTCTGAATAATGTATGAACTCTAGAAATGTTGAATGTATTTTTTGGAAAAAATTTAGAAGTATTCTCAGATAAGGTTGAATTTTGTTAATTAAAAAAAATGGTGACTTTACTAAGAGTATTTTATTTGATTTTCAAAATTTGTTTTATGTTAATAATCTCCGTCAGTATATCCTACGAAATACCTTTAAATAAATGCGCAAGAAATTAACAACAAATACTTAAAAAAGTAGCTGTTATTTTCTTGCGAGCTCTGTGAAATAACTTCACATGAATAGAATTTGAAAATAAAAAAGGCATGAAACAAGCCCCCAAAAAATACAGAAATAAGTCCTCAAAAACAATTGAAAAAGAGGTTGGAATGCGACGCACACTGATAACTGCCCATCCCTGATTAAAAGGTTTGTAGGTTTTCGTGTTTTATTAAAAAAGTTATCAGTTAAATCATTCTACAAAAATTTTAAATTTAAATTCTATATATAATGTATTTTTTCCAAAAATATACATGTTTGGTATCACGTTACAATATATAATATCAAATTTAATTGAAGTCTCTTATTGGTTCGTGAGATATTTTGGGTTAACCAAAATTTTCACCTTTTTTTCAAACTGCTATGGTAAAACACCCTCGCAATTTTCTTGAGAGCCCTTTCTGCATATTTCTGCACTATTATCTGTATAACAAACATTTTTTTTTTGAAGTCGATATCTATTCTGGTTCTTTAGCTATGGACGACGAAAAAAACGTCGTGAACTTACGGACGTAAGCACGAACAGACATTTTTCTAAAAATCTTTTATTTTGACTCCAGAACCTTGAAAAGTCGAGAAATGTCAAAATTTTTAATTTGACAAATCGGACATATAACAATAACTTCCTATGGGTAGTTAAAAGTAAAAAATATAAACACTGAAACTTTTGATCAATACATATAAGTATACGAGCTTAAGTAGAAAAAAAAAATTATTGAAACCAGATGATTTATTCTTGAGAAAACTTAAAAATAAAATGACGGTTCAATAGGGGGTAGCATTCTGAAGCAAGATTCTAATTATCAATTTTTCACTTAAAAAAATTGCATGAACTACTGATATTTTTAGACTTAAAAAAATAAAGAAAATACCTTACGCGAATCGGCTTAAAACAGTAATTTCCAAATTTGAAGTTAATCGACTCAATTCTTTGGTCTGTAATTGGGGGGGATAGGCCAGACAGACAAACAGACGGAAGGAATCGGGGGATCCACTTTTTTTGACTTTTCTATAATCGTAATTTTATGCTTGATTAAAACTGCGAGATCGAAATTTCTGCAAAACTTGCCATTTTTATATGTAGTTCTTATAGGAGGCAGGTAACAAAATTGTTTTTTTTCGCAAATATGTACAATAAAGCCTTTATCATGGACTTTATTTAAGAGGATTTTTATTTCGATTTGAATAATTGAAATTATTTTAATCGGTGAGATTTGTCGAATTTTCACATTTATCGACGTTCCAAGGTCTCTAGAATATAAATCAAAGTGCGCGTGTGTAGGTACGTTCTTTAGTCCGTACGTCAGGGATAACATTTTTCATCGTCCATATTTCAAGAACCAGTGAAGATATCGACTTCAAATAAATGTTATTTTACAGAAAGCACTTTCAACAAAACTTGGTGGGTAGTTCTGAACATTGCAATGCCTTGGCAAGGCGTTCCACATTCGCGTAGTACGGCTAAAAATGAATCTCTCTACCTCATAGTACGGCCGAAGTTGGGCTCAAGGGTAAACTGCTGGGCGTTCCTAGAAGCGCGGTTATTACGGTTAAATTCTTTAAGGGGAGGTATGCAACTGGCTATTTCACTATACCATAGTCTGTTAAAATAACAGTAAAAAATGGTGAGTCAAGAAACCTTGCGTCGATGTTCGAGTGACGTAAACGAGTTGATAATGTTAATGTCACCAATCATTTTAAAAGCTCTTTTTTGAATACCGTTCAAGCTTAAATAAGTTACTGGAGCACCAGCCCAGAGATGAGAGTTGCATTCCAGAGATGAGAGTTACATTCAAGTTTCGGACGTATGTCTATAGGTTTTGTAGATTGTAGCCAGATCAGACGGAGAGACTAATTTCTTGCAAAGTCTCAAAAACAATAGACATCTTGCGTAATTTTTGGCAACATCGCCTATGTGATCGTTCCACAGAAGATGGTTGCTGATGCACATTCCGAGGAAATCGAGATTTTCCGTTTCGTTGATAAAAGTGCTACTCATAGATAGTGGCAAAGAGGGTTTATCTCGCTTTAACGATAAAAGAAAGCGTTGCGTTGTCGAAGCATAAAATTCCACTCGGTTTTTATTTTGAATTGTACAATGCTGTGTAGGTCAGAATTTAATGAGCTAATCATATTTTGTCGTTCCAGTTCCACATCCGAAGAGGAGATTTGTGAGTCTGGAAACGAATATGAAAAGCTAAGAGTGCTATCGTCAGTGTAACAATGTATTGGATTAGAAGTAGCAGACAGGATATCATTTATAAAAATGAGAAAAAGGGTCGGAGACAAAACGGAGTCCTGGAGCACACCAGCTTTTATATTATGAGTTTCCGACTTCAATCCGTCCGAAACAACTTGTATTGAAAGGTTAGAAAGGTAATTTCTAATCCAGCGAAGAAGAGATTCATCAATACCAAAAGCGCGCATTATTGATAAGAGAGCTTGGTGCCAGACTTTATCAAATGCCTTTGAAATATCAAGTGCAATAATCTTACTTTCTCCAAAACGATGTAAAGATCTGTTCCACTGTTCGTTGAAATGAACCATGAGATCAGCAGTGGACCTATTGCTGCGAAAGCCGTATTGCCGGTCATTAAGAAGCTTCCGTTCCTCAAGATATTTCTTAAGCTGATAATTAAGCAGCGTTTCCATGACCTTAGAAAGAAGGGACGTTAGTGCTATCGGTCGGTTATTTGTGGGAGAAGAAGGTTCGCCTTTTTTGGGATTGGCTAAAAAAATGCAGTTTTTCAATTACTCGAAACGAGCCCAGGAAAGGATAGATGGAAAAGGTTACGCAGTGGTTTTGCTGTCGTGAAAGAACATATCTTTAGAATAATAGCGGGGATACCATCTGGGCCAGCGGATTTATGAATGTTGAGATCTTTAAGAACTCTCGCCACAGTTCGAGTACGAAAAAAGATTAGTCGCATAGAACTAAGGTGAAATTTTCGGCGAACTGCATTGCAGGCCTTCCTGGCTTGCTTAAACCTTTTCCGGTTTTCCTCGTTAGGTTGGCTTTAAAACAGCAAAAGCTCACCTCTTTCTTCTTGATAACCTCTTTGCAGCACGAATCGAACCATGATTTAACCTTAGGTTTAATACTTTTATTATTTACCTTGATTTTTTTTTAAGCGCATGCAAATGTGGCAAGAGATCAATAATGTAAAAGTGGAATGTAGCAAGTGGACATTTCCTAGCGTTTTCCAATAATCATCTCTATTCTGTTTTTATTTTTATTTTTTATTTTAAAAAATAGAAAAAGAGATAAATTATATTGACGACAAAAGGAACAGTTGCCACTTGCTATATTACCATCATTGATCTCTTGTAGCATTTTCAAACTTTTAACCCTCGGCCGTTAACATCTGATATACGAGTAGGCTCATTACAAACTGAGTAAGATGGAATATACAGGAATATTGTTTTTAAAATAAATTAAAATTTGTAGAAAAACCTAACATTTAGCTGTTTTTTTTTATACAAAATAAGAAACATTTTTAAAAACTAATGTTCGATTCGAATATCTCGAGCATTTTTATATAAATGCATTGACTTCAAAATTATTTAAATTTTTCAGTTGAAAGTCTGACATTTACGAAAATGGATCGGTTAACTATCGCACAACGCAAACAAATTATTAAAACCTACTAAAAAATTGGTGATTCCGCCACAGCCACATATAGTTCTTTAAGAGGAGATTATGGTAACATAATCGTTGTGAATTGTGAACATTTTTAGAGACTGAATTGGTTACAGATATTTCTTAGGCTTGTGCATAAAATATATGTGTTGCATTTGGATCTACACCTACATCCATCTAAAGTCCAGCTCACACAACAACTGAAGCCAGCTGACTGCAAGGTCGTCGTAGAAACGTCGAATGGTTGCTTGAACTACAGGTCGTGGACGGAAATTTTTTTAACAAACTTTTCTTCAACGACGAAAGCAAAATAGTCGTATTTGTGGTTATGGGAATCATCAAGTAATTGAAGAGAGGCCTTTACATTCACAAAAAGTCACTGTTTGGTCCAGAGGTGTGATTGAATCTTACTTCTTCGAAAAAAACAATGGAATGACTGTCACCGTCAATTCAGAGCGTTATCGTCATATGATAACGACTTTTTTTTCCTGCTATTGAATAAAACGGGAATATGTGGTTTCAAAAAACGGTGCCACATGCCAAATAACTCGATCGAATATGGCTTTATTGCAAGAGACATTTCCTTACCACGTAATTTTTGTTGGAGCGGTATCGACTGCCCACCAAGGTCATGCGACCGCTGGACCGTATTTATGCAGATAAACCTTTAGCTCTTGAGCAATTAAAAAACCAACATTCGTCAAGTTATGGCTGAGATACTGCCCCATATGTGTCAAAAAGTGGTCGAAAAAAAGAACCGATGGCCGTTTAAATATTGTAATGTTTCACACAAAATGTCAAAAAAGAAGCATGAAATAAAATATTTTCTATGTGTTTTATTTACGTTTACTTTTGAAACCCCAAAGTAGATAACGCAATATAATTTTCTTTAATTCCAGGTCCTTAAAAAATAAACGAAATTTTGTATACACCCAACCTCGCACCTACCCTTACAGGGCTTCCTGAAAAGTTGGATTTAAAATTAAGTTACAAATGAAATTAGTCCCAAAAAAAGCATGAATTAAAATCTTGGGAAATCTACACTTTTTGAGAACAAATTACATAGGTTGATCTATACTTTTGATAAATAGATTTTTCACGTTCCTATAAAATTCGTTTCTAAAATATCTTCAGTTGTTTTGATGTAGATTTAATTTGAGTAAAGAAAAAACATTTTTTTAGTGACCTAAAATCGAATTGGAACTTTAGAGGTGAAAAGTAATACTTAAAAAATTGTCCATTGGTCCAAAGGTAGAAAATATAAAGCGAAAACAAAAATTCCTTTCAGCTAAATATTTGTATAGGTTTTCAAACACCCTAAAAAGTTTTATATTAAAATTAATAATTTGTTTAAAAAGCTTTTCTTTTATCTTAAAATATAGTATAACAAAAGTAAAAATTCACTTAAACAAGTTTTAATTGCTCTTATCAAAAATCTACACAAACTTGTTTTCCATCACTCATAAGATTCCCAATCATTAATCGTCATCATGAAGTTTAAAATAATACATTTTTTTTTTCAAACAATCACAAATCAGATCAAAGTAATTTCCCTATTTTTATATTTTTCCGGATATTTAATTACAGTAAAACCCCTAAGTATGAAGAACATTACTGATTCATCATAATTATGAGCTAAAGATATAAAAGTTGGTGAAACACGTAACTTTTAAAATTACTATTATAAACGTATTACCTACCACAATTTTGTTTACTAGTTCGGGGCGACCATTAAAAAAGCATTCACTTCTTAATGTATGATTATTTTCTTAACAAGAAGTTAACATACAATTATTTATTTTACTAAAACACTTTCGCTCTCTTACCAATTCCAAAAACAAAAAAGTAACCAACTCTTTTCTAATTGATACCAACAAACTTAACTCATTGCAACTGATTTGAATTAAGTTCACAGCCACAAAGTGAAAGGCAATTTCATTTTAAGTACGAATGAAGGTTTAGAAAACAAAACAAAAAAATACAAACAATAAAAAAAACCAAATTAAAACAGAAAAACTATGAGTATTTCACAGATACTTAATAGTTGTGCAATACATTTTATACATTTCAGTGAATAAAGATAAAGATAGAAAGAGACGCACTTTTCATTCAATGATCTATGCTCTGATCCATTTTCAAACATCAAAAACACCGTCGACTTTTTTCTGCTCTAATTTCAAAACATTTGATAGTCAAAAGAGGAGGTGGAACCTCGAGGGGCTTGAAATTCCAAATCATAATAACTTTTTTCTAATGCAAATTCACTTACCTACTGATGGATAAAATTTAAATTGTTTTAGATTCAATCACGATTTTGATCTGATCTGCGAGTGTTTTTTTGTATTTATTTATTTATATATTTGTTGTTGTTGTTGTTTTAAATGACTTGTTCTGGTATCCGCGTATAAGTATAAAAAAAAGTTAATTTGATTCCAATTCGAAATGCTGATGATCTGGATCCGGTATCACAATTCTTTTGAGTCTTGTTGCATAAATTTGTTTTGGTTGCAAACTCAAGCGAAATGTTTATACAAAAATACGTTGTTTTTGTTTTTATTGAAATTATAAAAAAGGGTTTCATGTAACCATCACACGCCAGAGCGATCACTTGATAGACTGCCTCAGTGTCGTGACGTGATGTCTGATGTGGAAAGCGGTGAGACAACAATTTTCCCAGAGAGCAAGAGACCCTGGCCTGGTGTTGCTGGTCATTGGAATGAGTGCAAAATAAAAATTCGCATCCTACCAAATAGGGTTGCCATGTTTTGGAGTACGAAGAGCTTGAGAGCTCGATTTAAAAATATTTAAAGCCCAACATCGGGGAAGAAATTTCAATTTCAATTCTAAAGAAATCTGACATAGCTTCAGTTAGAATTTTTATTTATTTAAAAAACATCAAATTTGTATTCATTAAAAATAGATGAGTTTTCAATATTACAACAGTTGACGTTTTTAACTGTCAAAAAGCAGTCGAATTGTGATAATTTTGACGCATGAGTTGATACAATTTTCTTGCCTATATTATTTATTCCTGCAAAGAGAAAAATATCAGCCAAGATTAAATTTGGTCTACTTATAGCTCAATTATTATTCGGCTGTCACACCTAAATGTCTTGTGGGCCATTTGGACATAAGTAAGCGAAGCTATCGATAAAAAATCTTAACCTGGCAAGCCTGTTACCTACGTTCCTACCAAAATCGCGTGAATGTTGACAAAATGGGTAAAAGAAACTGGTTTTCCGATCAACGCACAGTTATTCTCTACTCTTTTCAATACTTAACAACAACAAAAAAGAAGGTTGATAGACTAGAAACTGGAAGGCTACGAACGGTGGTGGTGTAAGAAAAACACGTTACGAGTTACGACGTTTGCCACAACACTGCTCTCTCTCAAAGCGTCTGCGAACTGCGACTTTGAACTGGAGTGGAAGTAAGCTTTCAACTTAAACTGAGTTTTGTTTTTGTAATAATGACAACTTATTTTTCAGTCTGGTTTTGAGCTAGGGTCTACCGCTATTTAGCCTCCACACTGCTCGGCGGGTTTGGTAACGAAATTTATAATTACATTTTGTTTACTTGCGGCAAATTTAAATTGAGGCGGAACATAAAATTATTCTATGGACCAAAACTAATTTCTTTTGACTTTTATTTAACTTTAAAATGAATATCAGAATTTTGTTTAAGCAAAAAAGATAAGTTAAGTTTTGTAATTGGGAATTGGTAGGGTTGAAATGAAGGCTGGCGGCTTTTTATTGTAACAACAGTATTAATAATAAACTTGCGATTAATTGATTCAGGGTCAAGTTAAGGATTTAAAAGTCTTGTACAGTTTGAATTGAAACTTAGATTTCATAAAAAAAATAATATTAAAGTTTCAGTTGATCAAAAGGCTCTAAGTCATATTTAAAGAAGCAGAAGATGGTTATACAAGATCAGCGAAACTCTTATATTGCGAACTTGAAAATTTGTCCTATTCCAATCTACACTAATATTATAAACTGGACCGATTGTAATAATTCTTTTTTCATTAGAAAACTTCATTGGCACTGATAACATAGGCTATATTTAGCACTAGATTACTACAGAAATCTTTAGAATTTCCTATTAAAACCAACCGAAGGTGTAAGAAAATTAGCCCAAAAATGTCTTTCATCGCATTCGCATACGAGTGTAAATGATAAAACAAAAAAATGTTCGAGACATGAATAGGTACAACACTAATATCCTTCACACTGCTTCCAATGTACCAGCCGGTCAAATAATGTTTGCCCCAGGGACAAACTTTTTTTATAGTTGGTATCGACTTAAGGAAAGAGTGCTTTTCCCACGGGCAACTGTATGTGGCACTTTCTCGAGTAGGATCTCCTGAAAATCAATAGGTTTTGTTGCCACCTACAAATACCAAAGCCAACTTAGTGTACAGGAAGGCTTTAAGATAAGCATACAATTTTTTTCTAATTTAGTGATTCATAATCGTTTTAATTAGCATACTTATAACTTAAATATCTGTACCTATTTATGTCTTCCCGTGCGAAGCCGGGACGGGCCGCTAGTTTATTGATATAAATAATTGATTTTCCAAGGAACTTTGGGTCTTATTTCAAAAGAGCCTATAAGAAATAATTGGCACCTTAAATTTTCCGAAATTAACAAAATTTCATATGAAAACTTGTTCAATTTAATTTTGTTTTTAGAAACTTCTCTTTTTTAAAGAAACAAAATCGGCAGATTTCTAGCAGACCCTAATCAAAAAATTAATGAAGTCAGAAACTTTAAACGTAAAATATAAATATTTACTGAGGCAAATGGTTTGTTTTGATTAAGGTGTTACCTTAACCTATACTGGTAGTGGCCAAAAACCTCATATTATCTGTTTACTACTAGATAAAAACTTACAAATGTACAATTTATTAAAAAAAAAAAAAAAAAAAAAAAAAAAAAAAAAAAAAAAATTGGGTGGCGCGACAGTCCGTTGAGAACCAAGGCCTAGTGACTTACAACTCTCAACCATTCCTGTGTGCGAGTAATGTTGTCAGAAATGGAGGGGACCTACAGTTTATATGCCGACTCCGAACGGCTAATTTTGAGAAAGCACTTTTTCATGACAATAGTTACTCTTGGAGAATTTGTCAATTCCTCGCAAGAGGCAGTACCCGTGAAAAGACTTTGGATGGCATAGGCAGGGATCGAACCCAAGACCTCTGGCATGACAGTCCAACGCACTAACCATCATGCCACGGGTACCACAATTTATTAGTGTGGCCAAAAACCTGATATTATACTCCGAAGGGGCGTGGTACCCACCTATCTTTCAAGCATTGGATGGTTTTCTAAAAGCTTGAGAACCTTAATCTTTAAGATAATTTCATTTTTAACTTCCAAAGGAAGTTATTGTAATAGGTCCCATTTCTCAAATTGAAAATTTTGGGATTTCTCGACTTTTCAAGGCTCCTAGAGTCAAAATAAAAGATTTTTGGAAAGATGTCTGTGCGTGCGTGTCAACGTAGGTTCGAGACGTTTTTTCGTCGTCCATAGCTCAAGAACCCGAAGAGATATCGAATTCAATTAAATTTTGTTATACAGATCCAACTTACGGTTTTTTTATAAGTCAAAAAAATTGAAAAAAAAAATATTTGTCACCTCGAAAATTTTAGGAATACAAAATTATTTTATCTCCAAAAAATTTTGTGCAACGAAAAATAACATTTTTAACATCTGGTTAAATTTTGAGAAAAATCAAATTGACAGTTTTTTTTATAAAAAATAAAAAACCTAAAAGAATTAAATTTGGATTTAAATATCATTTCGAAAATTTGAAATTATGGCATTTTTTCAGCATTCAGTAACATTTAAAAAAAAAATTAATTGATTTTTTTTGCACAAACAAAACTAAAGAAAACAAAATAATAAAAGTTAGTAAAAATTGATTTTTGACACAAATATCTTTTCCAAAAATTAGAGATTATGGCTTCCAACTAATTTTAGCTAATTAGAAATATTGTTTTCAACATGCGGAAAATTTGAAGAAAAATCGAATTGACAGTTTTTTTTACAAAAAAAAATTCAAAAAACATAACTCAAAGTTGGTCAAAATTGATTTTCGACTCAAATAACTTTTCAACACTACGAGACATTGGGCTTAGACTAATTTTTTTTTTAAATACTGTTTTCAACATTTATTAACATTTTGAGAAAAATCGAATAAACAGTTTTTTTTTTTAAATTAAAAACCTACAAACAAATTAGTAAAAAATGGTAAAAATTGATTTTTGACTTCAATATCTTTTCAAAACTTTGAGACATTAAAACTAATTTTTACTTATGAGAAATATTGTTTTCAACATTCAGTCAAATTTTGACAAAAATCGAATTGACAATTTTTTTACAAAAAATAAAAACCTAAAAAAATGGATAAGAGTTGGTAAAAATTGATTTTCGACTCAATTATCTTTTTTAAAATTAAAAGTATTGACTTCAAAAATCTCGTAAGCAAAAATAGATTTTGAAATCAAACTATTTCATCATATTTTTTTTTTTTTTTTTATTCACAGGCACTCAAGGGATTATTAGTACGATTTATATGTTTATATTTAAACACAGTGCGAGCGTTAGGAAAATAGGGAAGGATTTAAAAGAAGATACCGGTGCACATTGGTCTTAAAGTTCTGAACATCAAAATGGGAGGGAAAAACAGAGTTGGCCAATCCACATTCTCGATGTGCGATTTAAGAAAGAATCTCTGTACTTAACAGTACGCCTGAAATTGAGCTCAAGGGTAAACTGATGAGCATTCCTAGAAGTGCGAGTATTACGGCTGAATTGTTTAAGGGGTGGAATGCAACTGGCTAATTCGACAGAACATTGTTTGTAAAAATATCTAAAAAATAACGAAAGGCATGAAACATTGCGACGGTGTTCTAGCGATGTAAATGTTTCGATTATAGTTCTGTCACCTATCATTTTTAAAGCCCTTTTTTGAATTCTATCCAAGAGATTTAAACTTATTTTAGGGGCACCTGCCCAGATATGCGAATATATTCAAGCTTTGCACGTATAATGGCTTTGTAAATTACAGCCAGATCAGAAGGGTTGAACAATTCGTTTGCACCTTCGGATAAATCCTAACACCTGGCAGCATTTTTGGCAATATCAAATATATGATCATTCCATAAAAGGCGATCTGTGATACACATACCGAGTACTGACAGTTGATTAGTTTCCTGGATGCAAGTGCCACTCATAGATAGTGGCATCGGGGGTGGGTTACGCTTTAACAACAGGAGACAGCATTGAGTTTTCGAAGCATTAAATTCTACACGGTTTTTGATTCCCCATTGTACAATGCTGTCAAGATCAGAATTTAATGAGCTTATCATACGCTGCCGTTGAAATTCCACATTCGAAGGACAAGGATGTGAATCTAGAAACGAATATGAAAAGCTGAGGGTACTGTCGTCGGCGAAACAGTTTAATGGATTAGAAGTGACAGACAAGAGATCGTTTATGAATATAAGGAAGAGAGTCGGAGACAAAACGGAGCCCTGGGGTACACTAGCATTTATTTTATGAATTTCAGACATGAAACCATCCAAAACAACTTGTATTGAACGGTTAGAAAGGTAATTTCTAATCCAACGAAGAAGAGATTCATCAATACCAAAAGCACGCATTTTCGATAAGAGAGCTTGGTGCCAAACTCTATCAAATGCTTTTGAAATATCAAGTGCAATAATCTTACTTTCTCCAAAACGATGTAAAGATTTGTTCCACCAGTGGACCTATTGCTACGAAAGCCATACTGTCGGTCATTAAGAAGCTTCCGTTCTTCAAGATATTTCTTAAGCTGAAAATTGATCAGCGTTTCCATGACCTTGAAAAGAAAGGATGTAAGTGCAATTGGACGATAGTTTGAGGGAGAGGAGAATTCGCCTTTTTAGGGACAGGCTGGACAAATGCAGTTTTCCATCCACTCGGGAAGAGACCTGTAGAATAGGACAGATGGAAAAGCTTACGCAGTGGTTTTGCCAGCGTTGAAGAACACCTCTTCAGAACAATAGGGGGAATACTATCCGGGCCAGCGGATTTGTGTATGTCAAGGTCTTTCAGTACTCTTTCGACTGCACGAGTGCGAAAGAAGATTCGTCCCATAGAATCATTTACGCTCTCAAGAACAGGAGGACTCATGACACTATCCGGTAGCGTCGAATTAACAGCAAAATGTGCTGCAAGCAAATTGGCTTTATCAATCGAGCTTACATAGGGAGTGTCATTGTGGACGAGCGTTGGAACCGAGGATGACGTGGTGTTTCGTACGTTTTTTACAAATGACCAGAAATTTTTACTACTTTTGGGACATTGTAGTATTTGTTGCCTTAATTTCTGATCATGCAAAAATTTGGTTCGTCGAATATGACCATTACAGGTCTTTCTAGCTTGTTTAAACTTATTCCGGTTTTCCTCAGTCGGGTTGGCTTTGTAACAACGGAAACTTACATCTCTGATCCTAATAATCTCTTTACAGCTCGAATCAAACCATGAGTTCTCTTTAGGTTTGATAGGTTTTTACCCTGTTCGGGATAAAATTTCTCATTCCACAAAGAATTAGATTTGTAACCATATCTGCGCTGGAATCTACGTCACTATCGAGGGAGCATAGTGACCAGTTAAAGTTCCTGAAGAATTCATTGAGACCGTCCCAGTTGGCTTTCTCATATTGCCAAACGGTTCTCATAGGAGTTTTTTCTTTAACTGGGTTTTCGACATGAGAATTTTGCAGATATGATACAATGGTCTGATGTGCCTAGCAGCGGTAATACACTAATTGTGTATTTATTAGGGTTAGATGTAAGAAACAAGTCTAGGGTGTTGGCGGATTGACCTGCAACGTCAGGGATTCGAGTTGGCTCATCGACAAGCTGGGTTAATTGATTTAACTCAGCAAAGATCTCAACATACCTTCCTTCCGGTGTTGACTGACCAGAATAACGAAGCCAAGAAGAATTGTGTACATTGAAATCGCTCGCAATGACAATTTCAGTGTGAGGATAATGGGCAACAATTCTTTGAATGGAGTCAGACAGAGCATCAAATTCGTTGAAAGTTGAATTTCTGTCCAGATTTGGACTTCGATATAAAAAACAAGTGTGGATGATGTGTTTATCTACCGTGAATTTTAACCACATGAAGTTAAAGTTTGTGTTAGTGCACAAACCATATTGTGGCTGGAGTTGGTATGCAACATCATTTCTTATATATACGGCTAGTCCATGATGAGGAAAAAATAATGGCACTAAGTTATACCCATTTAGATTGAATTCCGAATGATCGGAATCTTCACCTATTTGAGTTTCACTCAATGCCAAAACAGCTGGCCTGTTTGATGCAATGTGGACATATGTGGCATAGGAATTCTTTCTTAAACCACGAATGTTACTAAAGTCCACCCTGAATTCACTCAACATTTTAATGTATAAAAACTTGTAAAAAAACAAATTCGGACAATTACCTATAGTAAATGTATGCAAAATGTTGGTGATTTTTAAATTTTAAGAAAAAGAAAATTAACTGATAATTTTTTTTAACAAAACACGAAAACATGCAAGCCTTTTAAGTAAGACAAATCGACAGATGGGATGTAAAGTTATCAGTGGGGGTCGCATCCCAGCCTCTTTTTTAAATTTTATTTCCGCGTGCCGCTCCGATTCCAATGGTTCAAAAATTGGCGGTTTGTCGGTATAAAGCAACTAATCGAGAGACATTAAGTAGCACAAGAAACGGTCCAGTTAACAGAAATTCTTTTGGAAGTGAAGTTATCACCGAATTGATGACAAGTTGCTTGTTCGAACAAAACGCAGTTGGTGCTTAGCTGATTAATTTGTGAAAGGTAATAAATCATCACTTTGAACGAAATTAGGACCGATGATGCCGCTTGAGTGTAGGCCATGTGAAACAGCCAACTTTAATAGATGTCATAGCTAGTTGTTGGTTGCTTCAGGATTGGTTTTGCTCCATTAACGCATATTAAACTTATGGCCGAAACCCTTCAACCACAAATGAACTTCATCATCAAACATAACTTTTGGACGAAGCGCTCTGACGTTGTTCTGACGTTAAATGATCCATGATGAACTACCAAAACACAGTTTGACATTCTCGACTGTCAAACCATAGACAATAACCACCAACATTTCATTCACAGTGAAAACTATAAATATGATAGCACTTTTTGATAGTATTCGAAAAAAGACCAATCTGAATGCCCAAGAAAAAAGGGATCTGAAAAATATACGGAAGAACATTAAGAAGCGTTGTCAAGAAGACATCCAAAAAATCAATGACAACCAGTAATACAGTAATCGAAGAAACGAGATCAATAAAAAAGGTAAAGAATGCAATCCAAGAGCAGCAATGGCGGATAATGGTAAAAGAATTCACGAAAGGAAGAATATTAACCAAATAGCTACAAACTTTTACATTGATCTATACAAAACACGAATAATAAACACTAATGATATATTTCTAGAGCAACAAAACCAGGAAGAAGATTTACCAACATTTCTTAAATGTGAAATAGAGCGAGCAATAAATAGTTTATAGAATGAAAAAAGCAAAGGAAACGATGGGATATTAGCTGAATACCTAAAGTTCGGCAACTTTTCACTGGTCAACTGGTTGACTACTATTTTTAATCAGGTTTTGGTCACCAAGGAAGTCCCAGACCAATTGACGAAATCGAAAATAATTCTCATACATAAAAAAGGGAACAGGGACGATATCAACAATTATCGCCCGATAAACATAATATCATCGATATACATACAAGGTTTTTGCGAAGTGTTCAACCTTTTCAACAAGCCGGTTTTAGATCAGGTTTTTCGACAATAGATCATCTAAAAACCGTTAATAAAATAATAGAAAAATGCAAAGAGTATAACATCACAATATATGCAAAAGCGTTTGCCAAAGTAGAGCAGAGATTTATTTGGAAGGCGCTTCTCAATCAAGGTGTAGACGAAAAAATAGTTCGAATCATAAAGAAAATGTATGGAGCACATCCCACATAAAAACGGAATGCATCGGACCAGATTTTAAAATATCGCGAGGTATATGGCAAGGAGATCCAATTTCACCAGCACTCTTTTCCGCAGCCTTAGAAGGATTATTTAGAAAGCTAGACTGGGAAGACAAAGGATTGAAGATAAATGGCAAATGTCTCTCAAACCTCCGATTTGCCAATGACATCATAATTATCGCAAACAGCAGTGAAGAACTTCAAACGATCCTGAACGAACTGTGCTCGGAATGCGGAAATATGTTGTCAACAAATCAACAGAAACCTAAAATTATGACAAATGGTGCTTCTGATCCAGTTAATGTTAATATCAATATATTAGAATAAGTTGAAGACTACACATACCTTGGTCAGATTATCTCATTCAAAGACAAAGAAAAAAGGATATAGAGCAGCGAATGACGAACGCTTGGAGGCAGTTCTGGAACGTTAAGCATCTTCTTACATTGAATATTTCGAATAAAACAAGGAAATATATGTTTGACTCAACAGTTCTTCCAGTCCTCACCTATGGGTGCCAAACTTGGCAAGTCACGAAAAACACTGAAATGAAACTCCAATCATATCAGAGAGCAATGGAGGGAGTTATTTTGAAAGTTCATATTGCCCACCAAATTAACCATCAAAATATAAGAAGTCAAACTAATTTTGAAGACGTTAGACACAGGCTTAAGAAACTCGAATGGGAATGGACAGGACATGTAATACGTACACCTGATAATCGATGGACAAAATAAGTAGCCGAATGGATATCCTTAGAAAGCAAAAGAAGCGTAGTTGGACAACATACACGCTGGAAGGATGACATCCGAAAAATATGCCCACTTTATTGGAGAGAAGCACTAGATAAAAGAAGATGGAGAAGTTCGGGGGAGGCTTATGCTCAGATAACCTGAAATTATACCTCTCTTTTCAAATAATGTATATATTAAAATTAGTTTTAAACCTTGATTGAATTATTTGTTTCTTGTAATTTAATTAATTTTACGTACACATACTTGTTTAAATGTAATGTAAATATATTCAATCAAATGGTAATTATAAAATTATTGTAAATTTTAAAGTATCAATAAGTGAATGAAGCTTGGAATAATAATAATAACACAGTGAGGAAAAACACTTATATTTTTTATTTATTTAGAACACTTCTGATTTTTGTAAAGCTAACATAATTTGGAGGTAGACACTTAAGAGTCTTTAAAAACAAACATGAAAAACACACAAGGGCGTGGTTAACACCCATTTGTACAAGAATTATTATAATCCAATTTAAACAAATGTCTTGATAAAAAACACAAACCGTGATGCTTGAAATAAAAACAAAGAAACGTATCGAAAAATAAAGATTGTTTATGTTCAGAAGGTGTGTATTTATTACATAAATGTCTATATACAGAATTGGTTTTATTTCACTCAGCTAAAAATTAATTGTTATTTAAACATTCGTAAATTTAAAACTAGGCGGATATCTAGATCTTACTAATTGTTGTTTTTATTAAAATTTTATGACTCAGGTACTCGAAAATCTAGTTTTATATTGTCTTTAAGCTCCCAAAAAAAGCTCTAAAAGCGAAATGATAATATTTACAATTTCAAATATTCATTTCAATTGATATGAATTGGTACATTTATTGAATTGAACAATGACCCAAAAAACATAGTAGCAGCTTATAAATGCAATTTTTTGTTCAAGAATCTATTGAAAAGTGAACCTCATTTTTGTTAACAGAAGCCTACTACATTATTAGTAGGTCATTGCTGTATGAAAATTTATTTCGCTTAATGTTTTTGATGTAAAAAACAAAACAACAACAAAATACACGGCTAACAGATAATTCGATTCAAAAAACAAAATTCTTCAAATCGCTTTACACATGCGTTAATAATTTTTTCGAATAAGATATACCTATTGTCTTATGCACTTGACTTGACATTGAAGTTGCATGAATCTAATTACAGTCAGTGACCGATATTATATAATAAATATTTAATGTAGTTTATATTTACGTATGTAATGTAATGTATGTATCGCAACATGTTCTATTAATGTAGTACGCGATATTAAACGAACTTGTTCTGATTCCTTTGTTAAGTTTTATGGACGTTAAGTGCATGTGACTTTAAGAAAATTCAATTTGAGTGACAGTTTTTTTCTTTTAGAAATTTTAGTGAAAGGAATAAAAAAAGCTAACAAATTGTTAAAAAAATAAACAATTTTAAGCAAGGAAGCGCAACAATTAAGATCAAAATTGTTAAAAATGATTAGGAAACAAATCCTTTACATTAACATATACATATTTCTTATTAGAAGGTGTGAACACTTTTTTAATAACTTTAAGATGTAGTTGAAGAACATCAATGACTTTTAATTCAATAACATAAATGCAAATAAAAACAAAAATTGTTATCAAAAAAGCAGTAATGATTGCTTTTTCTTGAATTTTTTAGTTCTCTTATGTGTGTTGCTTCAATTAATAACTTTAAATTCGAGCAATTACTTGGCAGTAATTTAAAATTATTTTCCTTCAAGAACTTGAACAAACCATTTGCAATTACATTTTCAGCCGAAGACGAATTATTAGGCTGAAAGAAAATCTTCTGCCGAAGACGAAGTTTAAGGTTGAAAAAAGTCAAGAATTCTATTTTTCATTTAGATACAAATATTTTGATTAAAATATATTGCATTTAAGAAATCTATTATAGTGTTCATATCAAGTGAACCACTTCCTAATGTCTCTCGGTAAATGCTTCTTAAAATTGGGCAAGTTCCCACAAAATGTGCAAGGGTCTCTTCTTCGTTTGAATTGCAGAGAGTACAGTTTAGATTTTCAGTTTCTGTCCTTCATGTTGAGCATAATGAGCCCTGCTCGTGATTTCAGTATCCAGCGAATTTTGGAGACATCCCAGTCATCCGAGCCTCTCAACTGGCATTCAAGGTTCAAGACATAGTTAGGCGTCACACTTAGCAGACCCAGTACTTTTTTGTAGAAGTATCTTTGCATCTTTTTCACTTCATCATGTTGTAAGTCCCCCCATACTTGAGCTCCATAACTGAGAATAGCCCTGGTAACCGCGTTATCGATATCGATCTTAGAAGTTAATTTGACATCTTTATCAGTGATAAACCGATTCCACGTAAAATTTAAGCTCTGTCTATCTTGTTTAGCTCGTTCTTTGAAGTGCTCCGTTAGGCTTAGTCCGGAAGTTAGCCATATACCAAGATACTTGTATTTGCTAACAAAGTCAATGGTTGCTCCGTTGAACTTCCAAATTTCTTGATGGCTAAGTCTGCTGCTTCTTTTTCTAAATACAATCACTTTTCATTTCTCTAGGTTTATAACAAGATTCCACCGTTGACAGTATTCTACTATCTTATTTATCATGCCTTGTAGTATATCTGGCTTATCACCCGCATAAATTAGCAATCGAATTTGCATTCCATTCAGCGAAATACCCCCTCCTATGAACTAATGATATCATTTATATAGAGTGCGAAAAATAGTGGACTCAGCAAGCAACCTTGTTTAACGCCCATCGTTGTTTCAAACCAGTCTGACAATTGTTCCCCATCCCATACCGCAGCTGTTGTTTTATCATACAGATCTCTTATAATTCGGATGAGTTTCTCAGAAATCCCTAACATATGCAGTTTGTATAAAAGTGCTGTTCAGTCGATATAGTCAAAGCTTTTTGCAATAGAGGAACAGCAAGATTTTGAGGCATGCTTTCGATATGCACTGGAGGCATGCGTTGGTTGAGTAGCATCAAGAAATATTCTTTAAGTCTGCACTAGTCAAAGCATTTCTTTTCACAAATACAGTTGTTTTCAGCTCTTTTGCTAAATTCCACCAGTCCTTAGACGTCTTCACTTCTTTCAGTTTTGCGCCAATCGATTTGAGGTACTCTCTTTTTTGTGGTTTTTGCAAAGATTCTTGTAAGCTTTATTTGTTCTAAGATAAATTTCTTTTATACTTTGTGACGCATTTTTCCTCAGTTTTTTTAACCAATAGGAGGACTTTTTCTTGGTTTTTAGCACTTTTCATTATACCATTTCTTCTTGCCTTCTACTCTTTCTTTGTGTCGTTGATTTCCTACCACTGATTTTATGACATCAATGATGTTTTAAGCAGTCCACTCTTCTCGGTCTTGTAATGCAGCAATGGCCTAATGATACTTTTCCTTGTATAAATCCTCGGACTGATCATTTCATACAAGTTTGGGTAGTAACTTGAGCTCTGCAACTTGTTCCCTATTGTAGCCCAAAACAAGTTCGATTGGCATATAATCCGAGTTTATCTGAGCCTCCACCTTAAAACTTTGTATATGCGGTAGCATATTATAATTTGCAATACAAAGATCAATTGTTGAAGAGCCATTTAAGTCAAAGTAGGTGAAATTTCCATCCGCATCCCGAAATCGTTACAAATTTCTAATAGCCTTCGGCCTCTGTTGTTTGTTATCTTGTCTTTTGATTTTCTTTCTATTTTTTGGTTTTCTCCTACTCGTGTGTTGAAATCTCCCAAGAGAATGCAGTTCACAATGTAGTCATCAAGACATCTACAAAAGAGCCGAAGTCTTCTTACAATCTGTTACAGTTTATATACAATGGCAAGATATGCACAGATTCTTTTCCTGTTATTATTTGCACTAAATCATTGTCCATTAATTTTATAAAGTTGGCCTTCAAAAAAAATGAATTTGAACGTATTCAAAAAACTGCTTCTCCACTTGCTCTTCCAAATCTGGACGTTTTAACCGCAGAAATCCATAGCAATTTATACCCCTTGACAAATTTTGAGAACCTATCAAAATTATCCATCAAGAATTTTTCATTTTTTTTTTATTTGGCCGAATTTCAGCCGAGCCAAATCCCGAAGCTTCAATCGGACCCTATTGTTTTTATTACAAGTAATTAATATATGAATACTTTTAACTTTCAATCACGCCTTAAAAAATCAATCACGAATTACTTGTAATTGAAATTAAAGTTGAAATTGATAACGAAAAGTAATTATTATTTCCCAAATCTGATAATGGGTAAAATTTAAAAAACTATATGGATGATTTATATTCAAAGGGAACATGAAATTTTGTGAAAGACTTTATGTAAGAAGATTCGTAAAATAAGTATTTTTTTATTTAAAAAGTAAATTAATTACTTCAATTTTGACGAACATAATTGTATGATAGAAATAATTATAATGCATGGATAATACTTTCAGTGGTTCGTGTTTGTTTGTCTTTAATCAAGCGGATATTTAAAATTTATAAATACCTTTATTAATAATTTATAATATAATATAATAAATAAAATTTAAAAAAAATGACAAAATACATTGTTTTTTTAAATTTGTTATTATCACACACTATACTTATTTTCCACGTGTAATTTTGAATGTATTTTTTGTCAACAGTTTTTGAATTACATTTGTTGAAGGGTGTTTTTTAAAGCTGCATGAGAAGTTTGAATAGGTTTTGTTAATGGTTTGACATTTCACATTTTTAAACTGTGTGTAAAAACATAAATCATTAAACGCCAAACCAATAAACGCCAATAAGAAAAATTGGCGTAGGCGATACTCAAGCCATTAACGAATGGCACATCCATTCAAATTGACGTTTGGTGCGGTTAACACGCTGACGTCGTCATCGGTCCTTATTGTTTTTCTTTTCAAAATAGGAAAAGAAAGGCAACAAAAGTACGATTGAATATGAATAAAAATAAATTGTGACACTAGATGAACAATGAGTCTGAAAAGTGTCAATGGTATTGAAAAATATCAAACACCGACCTGCTGGATACAGTTTTTATCCAACGGCGATGTGTCCTCCGTAACTTTTTGAAATTTTATCTCGTGACTTTTTTTTCAATACATTTTTAAGCTATTAAAACAAAGTTTTTTTGTGATTGCATTTAACAAAACTAAGAAAATTAAATAAAACATCTTTGTTTTTTTTTTAATTACACATTTTTATCAACCATTTAACTTTGAATCAAAAAATACAAATTCCAAACGCTAGATATTTTGTATTAAATTTAAGTCGTGAACTGTACCTAAAAAAAAAAATTATTCAAAAACACACGATACAGATTTTGACGTAATACAAAATTATTATGAATTAAAATCAAATCATAATAGCATGGCATTTGCCGTCTGCAAGATTGACAACTTTAATAAATAAAATGACTGTACTTAACAACAAAAAACAATTACAAAAAAAAAAATTAAAAATGCGAATTTAAAAAACAGCGAAAAAAAATGACTAGCAAATTTAAAGCGTCAAAAGTCTTCATTCAAAATTATTCTGGATCTACAGTAGTTGGCATAAATATTTTGACGAAACCTTTTTCTGACTATTGAACTTATGTACTTTGCTACTTATCGCTAAATAACGGCGGTTTTAAGTTCCATGCATGCCAAATTTTGTATTTTTTACATTTTGCATTCTCTTTTTGCTCATAAAAATGCATGTAAACATCGAATTTTTGTGTGGCATAAGTATTTTGACGGAATCTTTGTGTACCTGTACTTTGCACGTGAAAACCAAGAAACTTATGCAATATTAAACTTTATTTGAAGTGAAATGTTAATAAAAAAAATACAATTTGATCAAAAGATATTTAAAACCATGGTTAAAACAGTGGAGTTGAGTTTGGTTATCAGATCTTCCATTGTAGCAAAGTTCAACGCTGGAATGGCAGAAAAAGACATTGCAAATGAGTTTAATGTGTCTCGTCAAAATGTGCACTTTCAATTTAATAAGTTTAAAAAACTTAAGAAGATCAGGTTCTAGGCGGAAAACAACGCCCACTGAAGACCGAATCCTTTTACGGGAACTTAAAAAAAATATTTTTGTGAAGCCTCAGATAAATGAAATTTGACGGCCAAGAATCCAATCAGTGAGCGTACTGTCCGACGACGTTTAAAAGAAGGAGATTTCAAGACAATTAAAGTTAAGGGCGTACCGTACATATCAAAGGTAAACAAATTTAAAAGACTGGCCTTCGCAAAGGAACATCTGCACAAGCCAAAGGAGTTCTGGAGAAGCGTTCTATCGACAGATGAAAGCCCTTTGAGTATAACTCATCAACAAATAATTTTTTTGTAAAGGGCCGTTTGTCAAAAAGTGAGCCACGGTGGAGGCTCTGCCATGTTCTGGGGATGTGTTGCTTATAATGGACTGGGTGACTTGGTTCCGGCTCTATGAACAAAAGCCAATATGTTAGTACCCTAAATGATAATGCCTTTCCATCCGGGGATATGCTTATTGGCGAATCATTCATCCTGCCACATGACAATGCCCCATCCTACAAAGCCTGGCTGGTAATGAATTTTTTGAAGGATGTTGGTGTTGCTTCTTCTGACTGGCCACCCCAAAGTCCAGATTTAAATATTATAGAAAACAGAATAAAACAGTTTTTTTTTAAATAAAACCAGAGAGGAGACAATTGCTGAGGTAACTTCCCTTTGGAAAGAGATATCTCCAGATATTCTTCAAAGTTTAGAGGATTCAGTACCGAGACGCCTTCAAAAAGTTATTGAAGCCAAAGAAGGTTATACATTTAACTAAATTCTTCATTTCTTTATTTTTGTCAAATTTAAACTTTGTTTTCTTAATAATGCATACTTATCAAAATACTTATGCCAACGAGTGAAATTAATAATTTATTTATATCTTTTTATTTTTTTATGAAAAAATATATAAAAAGGAAAAATATTAACGAAAATTCTTTATAAAGCCATTAAAAAGTTAAACTTAAAAATGCACGATTTTTATTTCGTCAAAATACTTATGCCGACTAGTGTATATCGTAACGCAACTTTGCAATAGTTATAGCGATTGTAGACACCCATCTCATTCAGCATGCTAAGAACTTATTCTTCTGATAAAAATCACTTCCAAGAGTTCAGGTTCGCTTCTTAACTTGACCATTGTAGGAATGACTTTTACCTTATTTGCATCATGGAAATAGTTCCTTTCTGGGAGATTATGGTGAGCCTACTGTCAGTTGTTCTGAACAAGGACCCAACTGCTTCAGTTGCATATTTTGCTTTATACTTTTTATCTACAGCTGCTATAACCTTGTACATAGGAGCTTTACGGTGAGATACATTTTCGACATTTAAATTGCATCCTTCTGCGAGACTGGACCATTTACTGTACCAGTGATTTTGGTCTTCTACAGCTTTTACTACTAGTTTTCTAACAAGTCGGTATTAGTTCATACTAAAAACGTGCAAGAGATAATCCGCTTGCATCTTAAGGGTCTTTATAAATAGAGGTGATAGTCCGGTTCCCAGCATAATCACGTAATTTGGAGTATTTTTTTGACAGACGAAATATTCTCTCCACATAATGCGTTAAGAGTTTCTTCACCGTGTGAAACTTTGTGCCTCTCCATACTTGTGAACCATACAAAAGAATATTTTCTGCAACTGCTTCAAATACCTTATATTTACTACTGTGAGATATGTTTTCGTTCATAAAGCATCTTTTCCATGAAGTATTAATTGCAATTTTCGCCTTTTGTAGTTTCTCGCTAAAATATTTCTCCGAATTCAGGTTTCTTGAAAAAATTACTCATAGGTATTTGTATTCGTTAACACATTCTATATCTTCTCTGTTGAAATTCAACATCTCATTCGATGCATTCACTCCGTTTCTTAAAGATCATAATCTAAGATTATTTAGCATTGACTGTAAGGTTCCAAAGCCAGCAGTAGTGGTATATTCTATTTATCATAAGTTGTAGTGTTACTGGAGAATACGCAAAAATTACTATATCATCAGCAAACATAGATGCCTTAATACAAAATCCTGCTAAATCAACAGCACCTGGTTATTACCTTCCAGGTGGTCATCTATGAAGAGTGAAAACAAGATGGGACTATACACTCCTGTCTTGCTCGGTTCAGGCGAGTTCTTAAAAAACTGAATAATTTACTAATTTTCAAAAAAAATATTTGTATTTATACTTTTTTTGAACGGTGAATTCGAATTCAAAACATAGTTGATGAAAGCTCGTTAAAAATTAATGGAATATTCAACAAATATGGATAACACGTTGTTCTTGTTGATTCTCATTTTTTGGGTTAATTACAGTCAGCTTCATATCAAAATGTACTTGTATCAAAATTAACAATATATATAGAAGCAGAGAACTTCTTGTACTCTCAGATTAATACTTATGTCCTAGCTCTATTATAATATAACCCCTCCAGTTCTTGAACGCGTAAATGATTCTATGGGACCAATCTTTTTTCGTACTCGAACTGTGGCGAGAGTTCTTAAAGATCTCAACATTCATAAATCTGCTGGCCCAGATGGTATCCCCGCTATTATTCTGAAGAGGTGTTCTTCCACACTAGCAAAACCACTGCGTAAGCTTTTCCATCTATCCTATTCTTCTGGGCTCGTTCCGAGTAGTTGGAAAACTGCATTTGTTCAGCCAATTCCAAAAAAAGGCGAATCTTCTTCTCCCACAAATTACCGACCGATAGCACTAACGTCCCTTCTTTCTAAGGTCATGGAAACGCTGATTAATTATCAGCTTAAGAAATATCTTGAGGAACGGAATACGGCTTTCGTAGCAATAAGTCCACTGGTGATCTCATGGTTCATCTCACCGAACAGTGGAACAGATCTTTACATCGTTTTGGAGAAAGTAAGATTATTGCACTTGATATTTCAAAGGCATTTGATAAAGTCTGGCATCTTGCTCTCTTATTGAAAATGCGTGCTTTCGGTATCGACGAATCTCTTCTTCGTTGGATTAGAAATTTTCTTTCGAACCGTTCAATACAAGTTGTTTTGGACGGTTTCAAGTCTGAAACTCATAAAATAAATGCTGGTGTGCCCCAGGGCTCCGTTTTGTCTCCGACCCTCTTCCTCATTTTTATAAATGATCTCATGTCTGCTACTTCTAATCCAATACATTGTTTCGCTGACGATAGCACTCTTAGCTTTTCATATTCGTTTCCAGACTCACAACCCTCCTCTTCGAATGTGGAAATGCAACGGCAAAATATGATTAGCTCATTAAATTCCGACCTACACAGCATTGTACAATGGGGAATAAAAAATCGTGTGGAATTTAATGCTTCGAGAACGCACCACCTTTTGTGGAGCGATCACATACGCGATGTTGCCAAAAATGACGCAAGATGTCTAGGTTTTTTGAGACGTTGCAAGAAATTTTTTTCTCCGTCTGATCTGGCTACAATCTACAAAACCTATATGCGTCCGAAACTTGAATATAACTCTCATTCCTGGGCTGGTGCTCCAGTAATTTTTTTAAGCCTCTTGGACAGTGTTCAAAAAAAAACTTTTAAATTGATTGGTGACATTAACATCATCAACTCGTTTACATCACTCGAACATCGACGCAAGGTTTCTTGCCTCACACTTTTTTACCGTTATTTTAACGGACTATGCTCTAGTGAAATAGCCAGTTCCATTCCTCCCCTTAAACAATTTAACCGTAATACCCGCGCTTCTAGGAATGCCCATCAGTTTACCCTTGAGCCCAACTTCGGACGTACTATGAAGTACAGAGATTCTTTTTTTAGCCGTACTACGCGAATGTGAAACACCTTGCCACGCTCTATCTTTCCCTGTCATTGCAATGTTCAGAAATTTAAAACTAATGTACACCGACACCTCCTATCCAACCCTTACCTCTTTTCCTAATGCTCACACTGTGTCTTTGGCATATTAAAGGTATAAAAAACCCTTTTAGTGTTTGCTAATTATAAAAAAAAAAAAAAAAATTTTGAGCTTATAAATAAACTACAACATAAGTTAAAAAATAAAATGTATATGCAGTGCTCTTTATTATATATTGAAATAGCGGGATTTGTGATTCGAGGTTCTGTAATGAGGGATCTTCTAATTAGGGGTTTGTGAAACGGGACTATGTAATGAACGATTTTGCACCAAATCATTGTTTTAAATATTTACTTATTTGAAAAAAAATTAGTTGATAGTTTTTTTTTACAAAAAATACAATCCTACCAAACATATCACTGAAATGATTTAAAGTTTTGAATATCACAACAGAAAACAGCTTTTAAGATAAAAACATCATTTCCAAATTGTATAGGCTACTAATGGGCAGTTATTAGTGTGGGTCTCATCCCAGCCTCTTTTTTGTATAGCTTTTATAGTTCTTGTTTTGAACGAGGTTGTAAATAAGAAAAATTAAGTGCCTAGCGAAATTCGTGCTGTTTTCTTTAAGTGCAAAAACGAGAAAATGTCACAATAAACTTTAACTTGACATCTATGAGAATATTTCTAAATATTTTTGTTTCGAATAAATTGCTATTTAAAACAAAAAATATCAATGAAAAAGGTAAGCGATTAAAGCTTTTTTTTTATTTTCAGTTTGTTATTTTGTACAACAACATTAAATTAGCATAGTGAATAAATAAATACGAAATATTGCAAAGCACGATCGCTTTTACCGGCAACAATAAATTGCTACATTTCCTAAACTTTACGTAAAATCTGTAAATGACGAATAAAAACAAATAAAAGTAAAAAAAACGAAAACCGAAAACCGAAACGAGTGTGAAATTTAATTGAAATTGAATTAGAATTCCTGATTAAAGTCTTGTTGATTTGATAGCAACACATGAAGCGGCAAAAACAAATAGATTTATTTCTTAAACAAACAAAAGTTGCAGACAATTTAATTAAATTTAATTTAATTTACTATATCAAATCATTTATCACTGTTGGTTTTTAATTTATAGTTCATGATCTTATCTCTTGATATTGAATTTGGACAAACAGATGGATGTTTCACAATCTCTTTAATATTATAGCCAAATGTGAAAAATTAATAATTTAAAAAAAACACATGTTATCTATATAAGTTTTTCTAACAGATGGCTTTGAAGATCTCAGAAGTAATGTCTTTTTTTGTAATTTATCATTCTGCCCATGACAATTATTGTATTTTTATGATCAAAAAAGATACAATAATGAATTCTTTGTCACCCTTTTTGAATTAAAAATTGTTTTTTTTTTTTGTGCTTACTGTTTTTTCTTATATTTATTAAACTTGACTCACATAATAAACTAAAGACTTAATTTCCGAATAGGGGATTCAAAATAATATAAAAGATATTACAATCCTACACAAAACAACAACAACAACAAAAAAGCCAGAAGACACTGTATTGTACGAGTACAGTGATTGTCTGATGGAAAAGCAGACGGACGCGTCTATAGTGAAGAAAAAAATTATAATTTTATAGAAATGGTTAGCAGCTTTAAGTACGTTTGTTGCATTGAAATTTTAATCACGTTGTAGTTAATTTTTTTCCTTAAGCTAAACGGAATCGCTAAGAGCATACGCGAAACTGTTTTTTTACAGGGTAGTTTAAAATTGCTTGAAATTAAAAAATGAGTTTTGATTAAAAACTGTTAGTTAGTTAATACTAATTCATTCAAATTGTTTAAAATTTGCTTCTAATCGTTTCTTTTAAGACTTTAATTTTTTAAGGACTGACATCCCATTTTATAGTAGTTCAGTAATCTTTTTCGAATGAAGCGATACTTTGTCAAAGGCCTTTAAGTGGATTGCAAAACTAAATTTAGTTTTCGAGTTATTTTCCCCCCTCCCCCACTAAATTTGTTTTTTTTTTAAGTATAAAATAACAAACATTTTTGAGTTTTAAAAAAGTGTAAATAACACTCTCCCCCAGAAATACTCTGAAAACTGAACTCTTTATCGTCTTCAGAATTTTAACTAAATATTTTTAAAGCTGATGTAAAAATGTAACTATTAATATTTTAAATTTAAGTGTTGATATTTTATTTTATTTATTGCAGAGTTACCACAACGTCAATTTTTTGTAAAGCAAATTATGATTTGAATGTTCTATACGTTTACTGTGGCGTATGAGTAACATTTTTTTGCATACAAAATTATTTTTCCAACAAAATCTCTAAGAGACAAAAGTGTATCAATTTGTTTTATTTATTTTAAATTATTTTCTTTTCATTTAATTTTGTATTTACTTCTGATGAATAAATTGTAAGTTTGTTTTATTATTTTGTTCATACAAGACAATTATTTAACAATAAATCTTTACAACTTTATTACAATTGGAAATATTTGCACAGTTCAGTAAAATAACAATAGCTTTTTGTTTTATTTGTATTGTTTTGTTTGGTTAAAAATATTTTATTTTTTCGATTTATTGTATTTTTTTAAATTCAATAACTGTTATCTATTTATTAGAATTCAATGAGAAAATAAAAGCTTCTTTCGGAAGATAAGTTATAAAATGTTTTTTTTTATATGATGATATGCAGTTATGGACAAACAAATAGCACAGTCAAGACTTTCTTTTTGTAACAGCATAGTTTATTTCTTAACTAACAACTTTAACATTTATATTACTTTATAGAAAATTCAGATAAGAATTTAACATGATTAAAAAATTAAAACTAAACTTTTTAACCAAAATAAAACAAAATTATTAATTAATTTTATATAATGAAACACATTATTTGTATTAAAAAAATAAAGAATTGCTTCTTACTTACAATTACTGAGTCGAATAAAAGGTAAGTGAATGACGCACGGCAGCGCGCCCGTACCAACATCGCTCACTGTCCGTCATAAATAAATAGTTTTTTGTTCAATCTAATCGCGAGCAGTCAAATTTGTTTGCGGATTCTATTACTTAAATGATTAATGCATAATATCGAGAAAAAAAATTGTTTTTTGAGGGAGATGTCATTAAAATTTTCATTTGTTAACTAGAAAGTTAATTAACAAAATGAAAATAAATACAAAATTTAAATTTGTATATATCTAATCAAAGTACAACTATTAAACTATAAATTCTGGAAGTTTCATTAAAATATCTTTAACAGCTTTTTATTTATTAATTTTTAAATTAAAAGTCAAAAAAATTTTCATTAACAAAAAAATGTTGTTAAAATAAAAATGTTCAAAAACTGTTCTGGGGATTAATTATTCATAGTAAATACTTCATGAACAAATATTCATACCTGAATTTAATAATCAAGTGGAAAAGGGGGGGGGTCCAATTGACGTGATCTTACACATAGGGGAGAGTGGGGCTTAAAGTAACACTTTATACGAAAACCTCTGTAGATCCTAATATTTTGAAAATTAGTCTGCCAAAACTTTTTTAAATTTAAAAACAATGTTTCAGCTACAAGATCAACACACAAATTTAAACAAAGAATGCTCCAAAGATGTCAAGATATTACATTGAAAAAAAATAACGTGTTGTTTCAACTTACACCCACATGGGGCTAGTTGTAACATAAGTAGGGGTAAGTTGTAACACGAATTATAAAAAACTAAGAAATATTTTTAATGAACATTATTATTTTATTAAAATCTGATAAAAAAAAACATAACTCTTAATTCAATTATATAAAACTTATGCTAAGGAAAATATATTATTTAAATATGTTTTTTTTCTGTAAGCTTTCAGAAAATGGTAAGCTTTCGCTTACAATAAACGAGATACAAACTTTGTTGGTCATCACATCTTCTAATGAAGAGGCTAATATCTTTTTCTTCAACTGTTATTTTTGTTTTTTACTAGGCCCCTTTTAAGCTGCGTTCTTGGTTCTTTTTTTGGCCAGAACTTTGTTTCTTTCCTCCAAAATAGCTGCTTTCTTGGGTATATCCGTCAAAATTGCCGTTTTTCTAACCATACGAGTTTTATTTTTTTTTTCGCTGCCCTGCTTTTGGAAAAGGCCTTATATGATCGGGTGGGAAATTATTTATTTGTAGTTCGAATCCGGATGGTCCCGGTGAACATGTAGGTATCGAAACAGGTCCAATGATAAAACAGGTTCAGTAACTGAAGACTGTGCCACTGCAGGTAATGTTTGGTCAGGTTGCTCCTCGTAAATGGCTCCTCCTGTTTCAGCTTGTTGTTCCACACAAGGAAGTGTGTTATCATATTCTGTTTGATTTGGCCGATCAGTTACAAACGCCGACAAAAAATCATGATCCTGAAAAATGTGTTCGTTCAGGGGAACAATTCCAGTCTTCTTAAATCCATTTTGTATGTTTGTCGGATTCAGGGCTAAGGGCAGAGCTTTGCTTACGATTGACGGAATATCATGCACTGTCATTGTTTTCCGGAGTTATTTCGCATCCAGGCATCTTGAGCGATCACAACGATCAGTAAAAGAAGAATCGAGGGGTAAGTTTTAACATGTTACTATTTACCCCGCAAAAACGTTACAACTTGCCTCACCATGAAATTTCGCACAAAGAAATTAATATACAAAAAACCGAATATCACACATATATAAGATATACATACAAAAACAACAAAAACTATTATGGATGTTTAAAAAAACAACCACCACGCTATCTCTTCTGTGTGAACAGGAAGTCCAAAAATACAAACAAACAAAAAAGTTAGAAACCTGCTGTTTTTTGGGACCACACGCAGAACTTCTCTCGTTGACGTCCAATTGACAACTGTAGTAGTGACGCTGATGGAAAGGATGCACATTTTTCTCCTTTACGCGATTCTTAATTTTAAGGGGAACCCTATTTTTTTTTAGCTGTTACTTCTTACCCCTGTTACTTTAAGCCCCACTCTCCCCTATACAAATGTAATAAAATTCAAAGGTTTAAGAATTAAAACGTTTCTTATATACACTCTTTCTATTTACCTAGTTAATTCTTTGTGGACTGGCCATGACTTTTCAAAGTAGCTTTTTTTTTTAATTCATTTTTATTAATTCATTCTTAAACCTATCTTAAAGCTAGGCAAAAATTCATAAAACTAGCCTAATTATCCATAACTTACAACTAACTTAATGGTCCCATACGGACACTCTAAGTTAAACTATAACACTTAAAACTAATGCCTTTCGGCCCTAAGAACTATTTTACTTCATTTAAATTTTATTTATTTTTGTATTTATTACAAAATTTGAAAAAAAAACTAATATCAATATGGTTTTTTATTTTTACTTACAAACTACTTAAAATTAGGTCCTTAAATAAAACTTAAAACTGACTTAAACTACCTATTCTACCTATAAACTACTTAAAACTAGAACAACCACAGCAGCAAATCTAACGTTTTTTGATTTTATGTTTTTTTTTTAAATATTTTTTTATATTCCATGTTTTTTTTTAATTTTATTTTTTTTATTTTTTTTTGGTGCCACCATGCCTATTCTACTTAAAACTAAACCCTAAAACTATAAAACAAGTATGTAAGCCGGCCAAGGCTTAAAACCCCATCCCGACTACCTAATACCAAGTGCCGATTATAGCCACCAAAACTGGTTCTCCTGCTTCACCCTATCAGTTCGGTCCCGTTCGGACACAGCCCTACTGAACCGAAGGAGCTCTGCTCCACCTTGTGCCATGACGTCCCGATTGTACAGGAGTCGCCTATCCACGGTTCTTCGTCTGACGTGGTAGATTAACGGAACTGCCAATCTATCCCGTATCAGACCGCATCTATCTAAAAAGAGGAATGCCTCTGGGGTATGAAGCCGCTCAAGCGTGCATTCTCAAAATACTCGTCGTTCGGATAGAACGCCCCGAAAATTAAATTATTGGTCGAAGACATAGCTCTTGCAATGTGACCTCGAACGAGTTTTATCACGAAATTGTCAATTCTGTTGATTCGAGCCCCGTTGTATAGGACCTCGTTTGAATAGTAATGCACATAAGAAGATTCGGCTGTACTTTATAAGCCGGTACAGCGTCGTAAACACTGCCCCTCGAACACCCGAAACTTCTCCATCTGGGAAGGGGCAACGTTGAACCACACAGGACAACCATAAACGATCATTGGCCGTATGAGGGCCATGTAGCAAATTACCTTCACTCTGGGGTCAAGCCGACTGCTGAAAAACAGCCGTTTCGTCAGAACGAAGGAAGGCTCCTCTGGCCCTGGTCAGAGCAGCATTTATATGTCTGTCGAAATATAAATAGTGATCTAACCAGATACCGAGGTACTTCACTACACTTTTGCTCGCTAATGGCTGCCCGTGAAGATCAACGATGACCATCTTGCGCCAATTCTTGCACGTATCCCTCGTGGCCGTAGCCAACGGAGTCCGAAACAGAATTGTCTCTGACTTCTGGACATTTATTTTCAGTTTCCAGTCGTCGCAATATCGCTGAATCTTGTCGAAATCACGCTGCAAGAGAATTCTAATAACCTCAACCTTTCGGGCCATTCTGTACGCAATTACCTACCTATCAGATCTCTGGTGTAAATGCTGAAGAGAATCGGCGAATTCACCGCTCCCTGTTGAAGACCATTTTTAATTGAAAATGTTGTGGTAGAATTTACATTGCCACTTTTGACAACAAACTTTCTACTATTAAGCATATCATAAAGTATATACGACAATGGCTTACTCATTCCAAGCCTGCTCAGTTTTAGGTAAAGACCCTCTAACCATACGGTGTCAAAGGCCTTTTCCAAATCAACCAGAACAGCACCTGTGCATTGTTGTTTTGATTTATTCCATTGGATATCAGAAACGAGTTTAGACGCAGCATGAATTGTGTCATGACCCGCCTTGAACCCGAACTGTTTATCCGGAATTATTTTGTTGTCCGCAGCCCACTTAATCAGAGCCCTATTATTGATTTTTTCGAAAACTTTGCTGATGCTCGAAAGAAGACTTATCGACCGAAAAGTTGACGGGTTGGATTTGTCCTTTCCCTTTTTCGGGAGAGGTTCAGCGGTCTTTCAATGCATTGGATAATATGCATTATTTAGTGCATTGTTGAAGAGTGTGGTGTAAATGTCAATTGCTTCCATCGGTAAATGTCTTAGCACAACTTTGGATATACCATCGACACCTGCTGACTTTTTATTTTGTATTGAATTGAAGATGAGCTGGAGCTTAACCTTCGTCACTAACAAGTGACTTGCTCCCGTTTGCTCGGCGATTATGGCATTTTCCAAGGAATCGTCATCGAACCGCATGAAACCGCGGTTCTCAGATCGCCATTGTGTAATACCATTTAGAAGGTAAAAGTAATTGAGTAGGGCTCATTTTTTTAGGTCGTGGTTGGGGCGAATGCTAACATTCACCTTGTACACTTGCTGGAAAGCAGCTCCCACCGCCTCCACTTTTTCCTTCGGATCTTCAATTATGTAAAAGTCATCGTCAAAGATGGCTTCTTGTGGATCTATTTTCGCTGTCCTGAGTACGTCTTTGTTCTCTTCAGTTCTTTGGAGTTTAAGACACGGAAGGTCATTATCGTTTTTTTTCCTGAATATCTTATTGATTTTGGGGAACATACCAGGGTCACTCGAATTAACTGACCGGATCTTGCGGTCCCAGTACTTGTTAATTGATAGCCTGTAGTTCTCCTTAATCAACATATTGACATTTTTTATTGACGACTTCAGTGTCCTAACCTCCAAGTCTTGTGGGTCTGTAAGTCGTCTGTACAAGTTTTTGAGTCTTGACAGTAAGCCACTCTTGTGCTTATGTAGTGCGTCAATAGTCGCGTTTCTGTAATCGTCCATTTGGTCCCGTTCTTTGTACTTTGGAATTGTCCGTTCCATTGTTAGTCTTATTGTTTTGTCCATTTGTTGTAAATGTTGGTCAATTTCTGTATTTGTCAGGTTTCTGTTGTTTGTCGGGGCTATACCACTCGAACGAAGTTCTCTCGCTAGGGCGTTGGTGAAACGAGGCCAACGCATTTTACTGTAATTATAAGAATGCGTTGCAATGTATTCCTCCAACTCCACGCACTCCAACGCACTATCCATTTACACTTATTGATACTGTGATATAAAATAAAGTTGAATGTAATAAAGTCAAAAACGAAATTTTGCATTTCCAACAATTACAAATTTATTTTTAATTTCACTTTTAAGACTGCAGTTAAGTCTAAGTTTTTCTATTGGAAATTATTATACTGAAATATGTTTTATGGTTTTCCTTTTTAAGAGAGCTTGGACATTTGAAACCCATATTACTTTGTGTTATACTTCCAGCTAAAAGACTTGACAGCTTGTAGGTTTAGCTTATTATTCTGTTAATTTGTGTAGAGCTTAATAAGTAATAACTTTTTGGATATTAAAAAAATATGATATAGTAAATTAAGTCGAAAATGGAATTAAATTTAGTTTTTGTTATGTTTGGAAAAAATATTCTCTTTTATAAACCAAGTTTTGGAGTGGTACCGGAAGCGAAATGTCGCTATTTTGGAAAAAAAAAATATTTCTTGTTATTCTGTTAAATAACTCTAAAGATGTTTGTTTATTTAACAAGTTAATCGAACTTTATCGAACAACTTATAGACTTAACTTACTTTAGGAATGATATATTCGTGGCGTTTTCACTTTAAATTAAGACCATCATCTTTAAGATCCGACGTAATTGTAAAATTGATTAATTTTTCTTAGTTTAAATTTAAGACACAAAAAATGTGGAGAAGCTTTTGCAAAATACTTTATCGAGAAAATCTATCAACATCTTGGCCAATTTTATATTCAAAATAAAAAAATGAAATCGATTACTAAATTGGAAGATATAAAAGATAATTTACTTAAAGTTTGTAAAGTAACTCAAATACGAACCAACCTACTAAAAAAGGTAGAATAATATTTTAAATAAATTGTTAAATGGTGTGTCACACCCCTCAGACTATAATCTATTTAAGGAATTTAACAATTTATTGGAAATTAAAAAATCTATGATAAATAAAGCAATTTAGATACCATCGCGAAATGTACGAAAACAAATCGAAATAAAGTTAATAGAAAACAGCTTCTTTAAAATAAATTTACTACCGGAAGTATATTGTATAGTAAGTAAGATGTCATAACTATTTTTGTATGCGTGTAATTCAGAAAAAGGTGGGGGTTTCCAAAAGTCAAACATCTAATTTTAGAAGCATTTTAGTTTATGACAAATAAAGAGGTTTTTAATAGTGCCCTTAGATAAATTCCGAACTCAATGGACAGGTTCGGAAAAGTTTTGAGGTAAACAAAGCACTACAAGTAATTGGTAATTGAACTTTTTTCCATTACAATTACATGTAATTAAAATTTAAAGAATATAATTAATTACTTGTAATTGGAAAAATGTACTTAATAATTGTGATGGGTTTATTCCAGTTCTTGACGAAAAGCACTTTTAAATTACAGTCAAGGTAATTGTTTTACTTCTTTATATATTAATTCAGAGCAACGCACATAAAAAAAACTTATCATTTCAGAAAATTAGTTTGTGACATAGTATTAAATGTATTTGACAAAAATACTTCTTAATTTTATTTTTGTGTAATAATTGCTGGAAAAAGTAATTGAGAATTTAAAACTTTCACTATAATCTTTCAAATTTGTCTTGCTCCAAAATTTAATCGAACAAAATTCACGGAAAACGATTTTTTATTCCAGAAAAGGCTAAAATAAATTTAAAGAGTTTTTTTACGCTTATAAAAAAAAACTATAACAAAAATATGCGAAAATTAATGGATGGTCTTCGAGAACAGTAATTAACTATTTGAAATGAAACAAATGTATGTTATCTTTCTTAGGTCGAAATTATATAAAAAAAACTCTCATGTTGAATCCATACATTTTAATTCTTAAGCGAATACAAAAAAAGGCAGAGAAAAAATATGATATTGTCCAATATTGCAAAAGTCTTAAGTGTTAAGTTCTATCCCAGATCGCTTAGACTATACCACCCCAAAAATGGTATTCGGTAAAAGCTTCCATGTGTCCATCCCTTCAAGATCCTCCTGGGAAGAAGAGAGACCCCTGGAAGACGATGCGGTACCCTTCTATAAAGACGGTTCAAAGACCGATCACGGAGTTGGAAGTGGTATCTTTTCGGAACAACTGAATCTCAGTCTATCCTATAGACTTCCCAATCAAGTGTATTCCAGGCAGAAGTAATAGCGATTAAAGAAGCACTATCCTCGCTCAAAGAAAACGTTATATCTTGTAAGGATATACGAATCTTCTCAGACAGCCAAGCCGCTCTTAAATCTTTCGAGTCTGTCTCCACAAACTCTCAAACAGTCCACGACTGTCGATTATCTCTAAATGAGATGACGGAATAGTTTTACTAGACTTTTCCAAGGCATTCGATTCCGTAGACTTCTCTGTTCTGTGCAACAAACTTCATAATGAGTTTAGTTTCTCATCCAATGCTGTAGATTTAATCAAATCTTACTTGAGTGGAAGAAAACAAGCAGTTGATATAAATAACAATTTATCTGAGTTTTTGTCAACTACTAGGGGAGTTCCACAAGGGTCAATTTTGGTTCCACTCTTGGTTTCATTGTACATTAACGCACTTCCTAGTATTGTAAAGTACTGTAAAATCTGTATGTACGCCGACGATGTGCAGTTGTACCTAAGTTGCAGAGTCGGTCTCATTGAACATCATGTAGCTTGTATAAACGAAGATTTGGAGAGTATTTCACGTTGGTCTCAATCTCATGGCCTTCTATTAAACCCTTTGAAATCAAACTGTCTTGTTATTTCACGGAAACCATTAGACTTATCCTACTTTCCATTGGTATTCCTTAACAATACTCCAATTATATACTCTGAGACAGCTAGAAATCTGGGTATTGTTTTTAATCGCTGCTTGACGTGGGATAATCATATAAACTCAGTCATAGGAAAAACGTATGGTGCTTTACGTTCCCTTAAAGCCTCTCAATCTTTTACCCCTATCAAAACTCGAATTATGCTGGTAAAAACATTAATAGTGCCAATTCTTATTTATGGGTGTGAAATATATAGTTCGTGCAGTTTTGAAAGCAAGCGTAAATTAAATGTAGCTTTCAACAGCGCAGTTCGTTATATCTATGGTTTACGAAGATATGAGCATGTTTCAGCGTTTTCAGTTAAGCTTTTCAACGTGACATTTAACAGTTTCCTGGAGCTTCGTACTCTACTTTTGTTTTCTGACATTTTACTAACGCATGAACCCCGCTATTTGTTTGAAAGAATACGAACACCTACTTCGAGTAGATCCGGACAAGTCATTCATCCGCGGTACTCATCCTTAACATCAGAGCGCCAATTTTTTATAAATAGTATTCGTCTTTGGAATAGTCTTCCACGCGATATTAGGAGTATTGAAGATCCGCGAAGGATGAAGATAGAAATTAGAAATCATCTATCGTCTTTAAATGTTTGAGCATTAATTATGATTAGAATTAATGTAATTAGTTTTCATCTTATTTTTCTTTGTTTGTCTTTGTTATAGAATAAATTAAAACTACTTTGAATTATCTTTGATACTACTTATAAAAATACTTATTTGTAATAATAGCTTTTCACTAGCTTATAAGATATTGTATCTTACTGTGTTAAGCAAACGATAATAAATTGTTAAATTGTTAAAATTGTATTGAGTAGTTTAACATTCACCTCTTTTGGGTGCCGGGCCACAGAGACATTCCGGGAAATTGCAAAGCCGGCGAGCTCGCCAAAAACGGAACACTTCTGCCTAATGTTAGACAAAAACATAACATAGGAACAACACTTGCTACATGCAAATATCTTCTCAAGCAATATGCTCTAGAAACAACAAATGCTAGATGGTCACAGAGTACCAACTCCCTAGCAACCAAGCAAATATGGCCATGTATTGACTTAAAACGGTCAAAAGGCTTGATATTACTGAGCAGACAAAGTATAAGCTCTACAATTGGAGTAATAACGGGACACTGCCTCATAGGAAGACATCCTCTGAGGCTAGGGGTCTACACAAATGACTTCTGTAGAAGCTGCATGAACGAGGAAGAAGAGGAAACGGTTCAACACCTTCTATGTACATGTCCAGCACTATCCATTAGAAGGAATAACTTCCTCGGTAATCCCTTCTTCGATAATACCAGTGAACTGGCAACGATTGACCCAAAACGTCTCTCTAACTTTATTAAAAGTACGAAGTTCATTACTCTCTCATGAGTGACCTCATCACAATTGACCCTTGAGGACTACGTGCGTCAATGACATCTGGACAGCCACTCCAACCTAACCTAAGTGTTAAGATTTTATAACAGTTGTCTAAAAATTTCGTAAAAGTAGTTGTTAGCAATAAGAAGTTTATTTCATTTATTTAAAAAAAACCTACATTTTTCCATAAAGCGTAGAACAAGCTCTATGAACAGCATTTGTTATAGTAAACCAACAATATTTCTAAATCAGCTGTTTAAATATTTAATACAAAAAAAATAAGTCTAAAATCAATTGAAGAAGTATGAATTTGATTCAATAATTTTATACGCTTATGTTAAAATAAGATGAACAAAATATTTTTTTTTGTTGGCGGTAATAAACAAAAACATGAAATAAGTAAACTACATGAAAAGGCGGTGTATTTTCAAATGTACATTATACCTTTTCACGTCTTTAATTCTTGAGATGATATTTGACTTTCTAGATCTTTATAACTCTATTCAGTTATGGTGTCTATAAAATACTCATGATACTAAATAACCATGACACTAATTTTTATAAAATCAAAGCCGAAGACGATGTTTATGAAATACAGAGTTTTCCAAAAAGAGGTTTCATTTGGATACTGATAGAGAGTATTTTTAAAGAGAAGTCGAAGAAAGAAGAGTATTGGCAATGAAAACAATATTAGCCAAATAGCTGCATCAAATGCGACGGCAGAATCATACCCTTCTCATGAAGTTTTTGGCTTAATGTTCTCAATGATTGCGGCTTAATGTTCTCAGTAACTTCACAAATTCCATTTTAAAGGTATTGAAGCAATTTTGGAGCTTCAAAATTCAAGGTATTAAGGTGTTGAATCCCAAGATCTTGGCGGCACATTTAACTTCCTCAAGAAATAACACGGTCTTGTTAACTTCCCATAGGAAGTTATTGTAATGGGTCCGATTTGTCAAATTGAAAATTTTGACATTTCTGTACGTTTAAACGTCCTTAGAGTCGAAATAAAAGATTTTTAGAAAGAAGTCTGTAAGTGAGTGTGTAAGTACATTCGCGACGTTTTTTCGTCGTCCATAGCTAGAACTAGAAGAGATATTGACTTCAAATAAATTTTTGTATACAGATAATAAGGCAGAAAGATGCAGTAAGGGCTCTCAAGAAAATTGCGTGGGTGGTTTTTTTTTACCATAGCAGTTTAAGAAAAAAGGTGAACATTTTGGTTAACCCTAAACATCTCATGAAACATAAACGCTAGAAACTTGAATTAAATTTTATATAATATATTGTAACGTGATACCAAGCAAGAATATTTTTTGAAAAAAAAATCAAATAAACGTTTTTTTTTTTATAAATCAAAAAAACTGAACAAAAAAATTTGTCACCTGGAAAATTTAACGAATACAAAATGATTTTATCTCCAAAACAATTTTGAGAAACGAAAAATAACGTTTTTAATATCTGGTAAAATTTTAAGAAAAATCGAATGGACAGTTTTTTTTTATAAAAAATAAAAACCTAAAAAGACATAACTCAAAGTTGGTAAAAATTGAATTTCGACTCAAATATCTTTTCAAAAACTTGAGATTATGGCTATCAACTAATTTTATGTTATAAGAAATATTGTTTTCAACATTTGGTCAAATTTTGACAAAAATCAAATTAACAGTTTTTTTACAAAAAATAAAAATCCAAACAAAAAAATTAATAAAAGTTGGTAAAAATTCATTTTCGGCTCAAATATCTTTTCAAAAACTTGAGATTATGGCTTTTAACTAATTTTATGTTATAAGAAATATTGTTTTCAACATTTGGTCAAATTTTGAGAAAAATCAAAACGGTTTTTTTTACAAAAAAATAAAAAACTTAAAAAAAAAAACATTACTAAAACTTAGTAAAAACTTACTTTTGACTCAAATATCTTTTTAAAAATTAAAAATATTGTCTTCAAACAAAGAAATATTGTTTTCAACATTAGGACAAATTTTAAGAAAAATCGAATCGACAGTTTTTTTTACAAAAAATAAAAACCTAAAAAAAATGTATACAAGTTGTAAGAAATTGATTTTCGACTCAAATATATCTTTAAAAATTTTAAATATTGGCTTCAAACTAATTTTATCTTATAAGAAATATTGTTTTCAACATTTGGTAAAATTTTTAAAAAATTCGAATTGAGTTTTTTTACAAAAAATAAGACTCTAAAAAAAAAACAATACTAAAACTTGGTAAAAATTTACTTTCGACTCAAATAGCTTTTCAAAAATTAAAAATATTGGCTTCAAACTTATTTTATTTCACAGAAAATATTGTTTTCAATATTCAGTAATTTTTATATAAAAACCCAACAGTCCGTTTTTTCATAAAATCATCACAATCATTTAAATTAAAAATTTCCAGAAAAGAACTTTGTCATCCGCATAAATAAGGCAATGAGAATTTTTAAGAACATTTGGAAGATCATTAATAAAAAGTAAGAATAATAAAGGACCCATATGACTGCCTTCTGGAACACCAGAAGTTACCTTAATCTTTTTTGACAAAAAAATCCCCGATTTTTACATATTGCTTTCGACCAAGTAAATATGAAGAAAACCATTAAAGTAGCGGTCCATGAAAGCCATACGCTTCAAGCTTTTACAAAGTCCGTATAAATAACATGAACTTGTTTTCGATTGTCCAAAGTATTAATGACAAAATTTGTGAATTCTACTAGATTAGAATTGGTAGAAATACCTTTCCAAAAACCATGTTGATATTAACTTACATGTTGCTTTATGATAGATTTAAATTTATCTTGAATAAGGTTGTCTAAAAGCTTTGGAACAGCAGGTAGCTTAGTTATTGGTCTATAGTTCGTTACTAAGTTTTTTGATCCAGATTTAAAAATGGGATCAATGATAAAGACTTTCCACTCCTTCAGGAAAATACCATTGAAAATAGATTCATTAAATAGATGTAATAGCGAAACAGAAAGAGAACTTGCACAATGACGAAAAACAATAGGGAAAAATTAAATGATATGCTAGAATAATCAAAAATAGATGGCAAGGCATTAATATATTGATAATTTCGTCGTCGTTCTATGAAAACTCCTTAAGTCAATTTTCCCCAAAAAAACAAAGAAATACACTAAGTTCATGCAAATGACAAAATCTATATTTTTTTCAAAACTCCCTAAGCTTAACGATGCACCATTTTTAAATTATAAAGAATTAAAACTCCCAAAAGCTTATATTGATTTCAAACTTTTAATATCTCAAGACACAAAAAATGGACTTAAGGAGTTTTAATAGAACGACGACGATTTATTGTTGAAGATGTAGAAGAGTTATAAAAATCCAACAGTCTAGTACGCAAATTTGGCAAAAATTGATGTTCGGTTCTTGATATCTCTCAAATTAATTTCACTCATCCAATTTGTAAAAAATTAAGAAATGCTACTAAAATTGATAAACATTTGTTTTCCACTAAAAATCTATTTAACAAAACTAGATTTTCAAACTTAACTATTTCTTTTTATGAAAAATATTGTTGGTAATTTTAAATTTTTTAAGAATAATTCAACTAACAACTTTCTTAACCCAACACAAAAACCTGCAAACTTTTAAGCAAGACAAATCGGCAGACGTAGTACCATAGTCATAGTAGTCATGCCAAAGGTCTTGGGTTCGATTCTTGTCATAAAAAGTGCTTTCTCAAATTATTTTCCGTTCTGATTCGGCTTAAAACTGTAGGTCCCCTCCATCCCTGACAACAGTACTCGCGCACAGGAATAGTTGAGAGTTGTAAGTCGCTAGGCTCTAGTTCTCAACGGACTGTTGCGCCACCCAATTATGGACAGACGGGATGGGAAAATATCAGTGTGTGTCGCATCCCAGCCTCTTTTAATTTTGAATGCAGCTATCCCGATTGTTTCGTTGTATGCATTCTCTGTCAAGGCCTCTAACTGCACTCTTTGAACTCTCTCTTTCCCAAGGTGTGTTTTCTCATATATGGAAAGATTCATTTATATTTCCCATTCATAAACAAGGCAATAAAACTGAAATTAACAATTATAGACCTATTGCTAAACTTTTAATCAAGCCTTTGTTGTCCCCCACTCAACATGGTTTTCTTAAAGGTAGATCCACTACGACTAACTTAATTGAATTTATACCCAAAGTTTTGTCAGCCCTTGAGAATGGCAAAGAAGTTGATGCTGTATACACTGATTACAGCAAAGCCTTTGAGACCTTATAGAGTTCTTTTCCGCAACTCAGTCTCCAGTCCTATACATGCAACTTCTGGAGTCCCACAAGGTAGTCACCTTGGCCCCCTTCTCTTCGTCTTATCTGTTACAATGTCTGTCTTAAATTAAAAAACCCAGATATCCTTATGTTTGCGGATAATCAGAAAATTTTTAAGATTATCTCTACTCCATCTGATTCCTTACTTTTACAAAATGATCTTAATACATTTTTTGTTTGGTGCATGCATAATTTCCTGGGATATTACATCCAACTTGCCTCCTTATGCCGATCGACTAAAACTGATAGGATTGCAGCCCTTATATATTAGACACAAAAACGCTGATATATTATTTGCTCACCAATTGTTAATGGGCAATATAAATTCCCCGGCACTTCTGAGTGATATTCATCTTAACACCAACCATCGAAATTTGCGATCTGTTTCCCTTTTCTATATCCCTCATCACCGCTCTAATTACGGGCACTTTGAACCAATGTCCAGTATTCTTCGTCACTGCAACTCAGCTATGGTAGTCTTCGATTTCAACATTTCCAAATCCCATCTGAAAGATACCCACTACTTTTTCCCTTTTTGAGTCCCAATTCCTCGTCCCTTGTAATTGTCAATAAGTCAAATAAAATCAAAATTGTTAGTTCTTGTACATTAACGAGCTTTTATGTGGGCCTTAGGGAACATATGAATTAATGTTGAAAACTGATAACAAGAACTTAAAAAAAAAATGTTAAGCTAGTGTTAAGTTAAGTTAAGTTATGATAGCTTGTATTAAGCTGAATAAATAAATACTTGTGTGGTACACAGAACCGTTTTATTTAAAATAAACATCGTCCACATTAATATTCCATGCCCCGACCACTCGGTAGCGCAATTCATTCACCGGAGCCGTCACAACGCCATCACCAGTCCAAAAACCGCACCAAGCAGTAAAGATGGAAAGCCTTTTCAACAATCCTTATTGAATTTTTCAAACCCAAAATACGATAATTATCGTGGCCTTGGAGCTTAAAAATGGGCTTTATCACTTTTTCGATGAAAACCAGAATCATTTTGCAATTTATGAATCATAATGAAATTCAAGGACTCAATCAGTAATAATGTGACGCACGATACTGGTGATCGACTAGTTTGAGTTTTTGTGTAAACCGTGCTTTAAATTCCTTAGAATTGGAATTGTCTTTATGGAAAAAAAGGTGTAACGACTGATTTCAAAAATCTAAGTGGAATTGACAAGCCTGGGTTTTCATTAACACTATAGGCTACACCAGCAATATCCTCAGTTGTTCGCGAACTATTCACATGGTTCCAATTCTGCACATAAGAAATTTTCTGTATCAGCTCCAATTTGTCTCACCATTTCCACTATTGGCGGCAGAGGAATTGATTTATGATAATCCAAAAGTGTGTTAGCTTTCCGAACTAAACCGAAATTTGTTTCCAATTTTTCAAAATTTCAATTCGTTGTTAAGGCATTTAACGCCCCTTTTTAGAAATGTCATAAGTTTACTTGACAAATATCAAAAAATGACAGCTCGCTAATAGCGAATGTTTCAAAATGAAACGTCTTATTGGAAAACACTTCAACAAGTTGATAGCAGTGCCATGATAACTTTAAACAAAATTTTAGAATAAACAAAACAAACAAATATATTAACCTAATTGTTTAATATCGCTGTTTAGCATTTATTACATTTTTGAACACGTAAAACACCAAAATAACCGATGTATCTTTATGACGTTCACAAGTTCCTTATCAAGACATTTTATTTATGAATTTTTGCAAAATTTGTATTGCAAAACGTGTCAATTGCCTAAATTAGATTCTTAATTTTGACAGTAAATATAATTTACCGTTATTATTATTTTAGCAATCTTCCATGCTCCTCTTATGTCACATACATCCATTTCAAAACCTTTCCGCCCACTCAAAAAACAATCACAACTTGACAAACAAACAATAAATAAATTATTATTAAACATGCACTAACCGAAGTCTACCATAATTTACTTCACAAGTGTCAAATAACTTTATTATTACGACTGTAGTTATAACAATTTTCAATTGTTGTTTACCTGTAAATAACGGTATCATTATTTGAATCGTTGTCGGCATCGTCGTCATTATTCAAAAGAAAATATCCTGATTTTTTCTTTCGATTCGATGACATATTGTTGAATTTTTTATTTGTTTTAAATCAACTTACAAATAAATAGTATTACTTATCGAACCAAATCTAACCACCACTATATTCCGTTCGTTATCAAGGGAAATTTCTTTAAAAATATATTTTATTATTATTAACTTGCTCTTTGGCTAAGAAATCACATCACAGAAATAAATTGAAATTTTAAAATTTTATTTGATGATATTCTTCAAACCACAAACAAATAAACAAAATAAATAACACAAAAATATTTTATTTAAAACAAAACCCGATGATATCCATTCATTCGATTAAATAAAATACAACGAGGAAACATTATTTTGTTGTTTAAACAACTAAACAAGTCGGATACAAGTTAAAAACTAAATTAAAGCTTGATTGTTGAATACATCCGGACTGGATGGAGCTCAACAGTTGTTATTTGGACAGAGTGACTTTTTGATTGTGACGTCACAAAATATTTGTGGAAACTTTGGAAAAAAGCTCTTTTCTATACTCGTTTAAATGTGGAGTCTAAACTGTATTGTGCTCTTTGTGTCTATGATCCAGAGACCAGATAGATAGTTTGACAGATGGAAAGCTCGAGTTTAGAATGATATGACGTTTTGATTGTGCTTTGGGAGAGATTAGAGTTGAATGTTATTGTTTTGAAATTACAGGGTGTTTCATATCTTAAAGAAGGTTACTTAAAATCTTTTTAGTTTTTCTGAGACATTTGTGAGAAATTTGCTTAAAACCTGATAGAAAGTTTTGTACAGAATGCGATTAAAATCAATTGATCTATAAAACTATATTTTAAACAAAAAAGATTTTGTTTGAATTTTGCAAAAAAATATGTATAATCAAGAATTTTAAGAAGATATCATTATCTGTGCTGCAATTTAAAATCTGAGTTAAGTGCAACTAAGACCTCTTGAGAACAATTTTCCAAGTTCCAAATTTAGGTATGTTACGTCCACTAGAATCGCCAAATTCTTTTTTTCGTGAGAACTCAAACTTGCGTTTTTCGTATTTCTCGTTTCTTCAATAAATAATTCCTCAATACCCATTTTATTTCAGCAAAACACAAAATTAACTCATAAAATACATTTCATGACAAAAGCATTTTAGAAATAAAAATACTCAATTGAACGTATCCATAGAAAATTTAAGGACCAGGCGGTTTTAAGACTATACTTATTTTGAAAAAACACTATTTTAAATATGTTCTTAATTTCTTTTAGCAGATAATATATCGATTTTAAATTGGTGCGGGTTGATTTTGTCGCCCGATGCGGCCATTTTGTTTTGGTGACATCTGTCAAATCTTTTGTTTATTATTTTGTTGTTTATGTCAAATCATCATAGAAGTTACACGATTGAACAGAACGTTAAAATGATAAAATTTTATTATCAAAATGAGTGATCGTTAACGCCCATTTTACGGTAGACGTGGTTTTTGGATGAATGGTTGTATTAACAAGCAAAATTGCCGTATATGGGACGACACCAACCCACGCGGCGGCGCGCGGCGGTGTAATTGGTCCGTACTTTTTTTAAAACCACGTTAGTTAGGCGGTCACCGTCAACAGCGAGTGCTACATAACGATGGTAACTAATTTCTTATAGCCCAAATTGAACTATATGGACCTAGACGAAATGTGGTTTCAGCAGGACGCTCTACGTGCCATACAGCAAAAGCCAAGATTGACATTTTCATCATCTACCCTCCCTTATTGAAAAACCCTATGTTTTATTTACATTTATATTCGAAATATCATTTTTATCTTCCTAAACTAATTTTCTAGGGAGATACAAACCTGGCCATTCCCAGTTTTAACTACGACCCCGAAATACGCTGTCAAAATTTACCTGAAAAAAAAGAGACTGGGATGCGAACCACACTGATTTTTTTGCTTAAAAGGTTTAAGGTTTTCGTGTTGGGTTAAAAAAGTTGAAAGTTAAGAAATAGTTTAGTTTGAAAATCAAGTTTTGTTAAAAAGATTTTTAGTCGAAAACAAATTTTTAACAAATTTTAGTAGCTTTTCTTAAATTTTTACAAATTGGATGAATTAAATCAATAGGAGAGATATCGAGAACCGAACGTCAATTTTTACCAAATTGGCGTACTTTTTTGTAGATTTTATTTTTTATGAAAAAATGGACTGTTGAATTTTTATATAAAAATCACTGACTATCGAAAACAATATTTTATGTGAAATTAAAAAAGTTTGAAGCCAATATTTTTAATTTTTGGAAAGCTATTTGAGTCGAAAGTAAATTTTTACCAAGTTTTAGCAATGTTTTTTTTTAAGGTTTTTATTTTTTGTAAAAAAAACTGTTAATTAGATTTTTCTCAAAATTTAACTGAATGTTGGAAACAATATTTTTTAAAAGATAAAAAAAGTTTGAAGCCATAATCTCAAGTTTTTGAAAAGATATTTGAATCGATACTTAATTTTTACCAACTTTGAGTAATGTTTTTCTTAGATTTTTATTTTTTATAAAAAAACTGTCAATTTTTCTCAAAATTTTATCAGATGTCAAAAACATTAATCTTTGTTGCAAAAAATTGTTTTGGAGTTGAAACCATATTTCAGTCGTAAAATTTTAGAGGTGACAATGGATTTTTTTCAAAAAATATACTTCTTTGATATCACGTTATAATATATTATATAAAATGTAATTCAAGTCTCTAGCGTTTTTGGTTCGTAAGATATTTAGGGTTAACCAAAATGTTCACCTTTTTTTCAAACTGCTATGGTAAAAAAACAAACGTACGAACGAACGTACACACGCACGCACAGGCATCTTTCTAAAAATCTTTTATTTCGACTCTAGGGACCTTGAAACGTCGAGAAATGTCAAAATTTTCAATTTGACAAATCGGACCCATTACAATAACTTCCTATGGGAAGTTAATAAAAAAAATGTAAACAACAAAATAAAACAAGTCAACTAATTCGTCTCCCAAACATAATTGGACATTTGTTACTGATGCAAAGTACTTTTCCCTTCAAATTATAATAGGTTAAAGAATTCTTATTTCATCACTCATTTTCAGTTTGTTTCTTTTCTTTTTTTGAAAAGTTTTTCGATGAACGTTAAAGTGGCCTCCAAATGTAAAGAAATATCGGTTGAAACAAGAAAACTGGTTATGAAGTATAGTCAGGATGGAAAATCAGTTTGTGAAATAGCTAAAATTGTGCTTCGGATTCAACAGTTCAAGACATAATTTCACTTTATAAAAATGAAAATAGGATGTTTAATGTAAGCAGGATATGACAGGGAAAAAGGTTGACTGTATACGAGGAAAAGCTACTTGTTTGGGAAGTCAAGTAAAAGCCTTTCTTATCTTCGGAATAGATAGATAGATAGATAGATAGATAGATGTTTTTTTATTACTTAAAATTGTTAAATACAATAGTTTCCGTTACAATTGAATAACATTTAAATTTGGTAATAAAAGTGTTTTGGCGGTGGCAATGCCATCTGCCAGATTAACAAAATGTAAATGAACAATTGCAAAAATTATATAAATATGCAAATAGGGCTTTCAGTTTAGCTAAAACAAAAATAAATTACTTAATAGATAATACATAATTTTTTGGACATATGGATCAACAGCTTTTAGTTTGGCAAAAACAAAAATAAAAATAAAATTGAGTAAAACTTGGTTTCAAGATTACAAAAAAAAGAGCTTTTAGTTTGGCTAAAACAAAAATACGGGTTTTTGAACCCATTAATTTAAGCATTATGTACAGACATTTAGTTTAGTTAAAACAAAAATTTTAGTTATTTAAAATAGTAATAAAAAAAAAATAGATAATATACAACAATAACATACTAGTAATTATAAAAACATGTTATATAATTGTACTGTTTTTAATTTAAGTATTAAGAAAATTCTGTTATAATCATTTCTCTGTAACAGATTGATTTTTCAAGATAAATGGTTAGGTTTTTCCAATTTTCACCGTTTAAAATTGTTAACGTTTGTTCCATAGTTAGAGTTGGTTTCCCGAAGTAGAGGACTCTAAGTTCTTTATAGACTGGGCAAATTGATAAAAAATGAAAAGTATCTTCTTTTGAATTCAAATTACAAAGGGTGCAATGTGTAGTGGGTGAACCCTAATAGGGTGAGCCGTTTAAGTTAAGTTGCTCACTTATGCTTTACAGATTAAAGAAATTTCCCTTGTACTGTATTCATCACTAAAATAGTTATTTAAAATGTTATGATTTAAATCAGTGTAAATGACTCTGTTGATTGAAGATGACATTTTTTGTAAATTTTCATTACGCTGGTAGATGTCGATTGCCTGTAATAACCCGTAGAGTTGTTCTTTTAGCAAGATTATGTTAGTATATTGGAAATTTAGCTCAATTCCACACTTCGTTGCCGATTCTCTCCATTCTCCTATCCACTCCACTTTGTTATCGATGATGTACTTTGCTATTGACAATTGAATTCAATTTGGTGTATATGCCAGTACTTTCAAGATGTAGTCAAAGTGGAGTTTTAGAGTATGAATAAAAAGAGCAGGAAGGCCGGTTTCAAGTGTAAGAACATAGTTTGGAATATTGGATGGTAAGAAGAAAATCCGTTTGAGAAAGTAACGTTGAAGTTTTTCTACTTCTTCGTGTGACTGATATCCCCATGTTTGACATCCGTAGCACATAACGGAACACATTACAGCATAAAATACCTTGTACTTGGCTGAGGTTGGTACATCTTTGCTGCTCATACATCTTTCCATGACGCGTTAATCATACTTTTTGATGCAATCAGTTTTTTTTCGAGATGTGGGGTTAGCTTCATATTAGATTTTAAAAGTATTCCAAGGTATTTGTATTCTGTCACTATTTCAATGGCTTCACCATTAAAGAACCACTTTTCATTTGATTTAAGTTTTGATTGTATATTTCTTACTATCATTACTTTAGATTTTTCTAGATTTACCGTTAATTTCCAGACTCTATAAAAATCAACTAGCTTATTTATCATAAGTTGTAAACTTTGAGGCGATTCTGCTAAAAGTACAATGTCATCTGCGTACATGAATACCTAAACGTTAAGACCTGCAAAACTTATTCCAGCGGGCAGATACATTGATATATCATCAATGAATATAGCAAAGAGAACTGCACTTAAAAGACAACCTTGTTTGACAGCAGATATAGTCTCAAACCATTCAGACATATCTTTCCCATCCCAAACCGCTGAGCGAGTATTTTTGTACATATTTTTCAGGACCAAAAGAAGTTTCGTCGACAGTCCTTTTTGTGATAGCTTATAAAATAATGCTTGTCGGTCTATCGAATCGAAAGCAGCTTTAAAGTCCAAGAAAAATATGTACAAACTTCTTTTTTGCCGAAGGAAATACTGCGAAATTGAGTTTAATGTAAAAATGTTATCAACTGTGGAGTAGCCTTTACGAAAACCTGATTGGTATTCACTAAGCACTTCATTATTTGCTAACCAAATGTTGATGCGACTAAGGAGTACAGATGCAAATAGCTTCGCAATAGAATTCATAAACGATATCCCTCTATAATTATTTGCTAAGTTAACATCGCCTTTTTTAAAAATTGGATACACCAGAGAATCTTGAAAAGCTTGTGGAACCTTCCGGTATTGAAAATATTATTTAAAAGGTGAAGAATTTCATATACAAAATCAACAGGCGCATTTTTGTTAAACTCATTGCTTATTCTATCAGGACCTGGGGCTTTGTTGTTCGCTGCGTAATGGAATGCAGTTTGGATTTCAATTATTGAAATTTGACAATCGAGAGTTTGATCTAAAATTAAAGGTTCCGCAAAAGAAAAATGATTCGAGATTGGATCAGGATTGAGTAAATTTTTAAAATAATCGGCTAGACAACTTGCTTTCAAGTTTGTTCCGCAAATAAGCTTAGATCCTTTCAATTCTTTTATATTATTCCAGAAACTTTTACTATCTTTGATCATTAAAAATTCGCGTGCTACTAATGTATTATATTCCTGGCGTTTTGATCTGCACAAATCCTTGTAAGCTTTATTTGCTGAAATATACTGTTTGGTGGCTGTTTCATTTAAATTTTCTTGATTTCTTTAAAAGATCGAAGGAATTATTTCTTGCATTCAAACAGTCCTTATCAAACCATTTTTGTTTGAAGTTGACAATTTTTCTGTTGTTTCTTATATTGGTAGCAACTTTTATACATTTACAAAGAGAGTCTAGTCTTGAACTTGTATCGGAAACTAAAGAAGTATCAGTTAGTTTCTGAAGTTCATGCAAAATTTTTGTTTGGTAGTTTTCTTTTTTACTTTCTTTCCAAATAATTTTGGGTGGTAGGGTGATTTCTGAGTAATTTGAGTTTGGGATTTTATTAAGTGTAAATTGGACAACTAAGGGCATGTGATCAGAGAAAATCTGTGACTCAACTTTAAAAGACAAAATACGATTTCTCCATTCCGCTGATGCAGCACAAAAGTCAATCACTGATTTTCCCGCTCCCCCTATAAAAGTAAACTCCCCATTACTATCATGATTGGAGCAACCGTTAAGGATAAACAGATTATGTGTTTGGCATAAATCTAAAAATAGACGTCCATTTTTGTTAATTGTTTATCTTCGGAATATCTGAAGGTTTATTTGAAAGATACTAGAAATATGGTAGAGAGCAAAGAAACTATCCGAAGAGTTCCATGAAAACACGATTTGAATGGTCATGTAAAATAGAAAAGAAAGGCTTTCATTTGCTAATAAATATTTTACTAAGGATTCTTCGATCTGGAATAAGGTGAAATTTGTACTGTTCGTGGAGAAAAACAAATGAATAATTTTCCCATAAAAATACGCGCGCAATTGTGAAGTACGGTGGTGGATCGTGCTTTAAGAAAGGTAAAATGGACCAAAAGGGTTACATCAACATTTTAAAGCAACATTTGGTGTCAAGTCTCAGCAAGCTGGAAATACAAGTCAATTTTGTGTTCTATCAAGACAATCGTGGGTCTTATATACATAATTGTCCCAAAGTGCTTAAAATACCTGCAAAGTGCATATTTGAGATGAACTCGAATGTTGACTTGGTCAAAAAAAATTTCAAAATATTCAGGAGCTTAAGACCGATCTTCAAGAAGAATTCCAAAAACTATCCGTAGAAGTTTGTTTAAAACGGGTATCTTCAATATCTCGACACCTTGAGTTGGTAATTAAATCAAAAGGATATGCCAAAAAGTACTGTTTACAATGTGTCAGATTATTTGTGGGACATGGAATTATAAAGTTGTTCCATTTTTTGTTAGTTGTTTTTGAACAGGTATGTTGTTTCTGTTAACTTAAAATAAATATAAGTTTTCTTATGATAGAAAAGTTGTACTTCCGAAATTCTCCTTTTCTGTGTTCAATTAGTTGTGGGAGCCACTGTACATATGTACAAAATTAATTTTGAAAAATAACCCTTTACCGATTTTTAAAACAAAAGAAAGAATAAAGTAAGGTTTTTTAATAACAAATTATTTGTACACAGAAGCAAGTTCTACGAATTATTTGACATTTTAATTCAAAATAGTTCTCCGATCTTTGGATCGGAAATTCTGTCAAACGAAATTCATCGCAAGCAATTTGTATGCAATGCAGTATTTTCAATGACTTTGTTTTTGGCAGATTATATTAAGAAAATTCTTTCCAAAGTCCTTCTACAACTTCTTGTGGCGGTTTTCGACAACATTTTATGGTTTTATTTAAATTTAAAATAAAGACACCAATTCACAGCAATTAAAATAAGCAAAAAAATTTATTTGAAATTGAAGTTGAGAAAGCCGACATTTTGATGGCATGATTTTTTACCATCGCAATGCGTCGTTTTATTCCTATAAAATTCTTTTCGATGACAGCTACTTTGAGTCGACGAAACTACGACGATAAATGCGTTGTGGAGGAACTTCCGCTCTGAAGGTTAATTCAATAGGGTCAGTTAATTATTTTACATATAATTTTGAGTAATAACTTAAATACAGACTTTAAGTTTTTGATTTTTAAGATTTGTTGAACTCTAAAAAAGGAGATTTAAAGCTTTTGCGATATTGAATTATGACCCTTCATCATTTTCATCATCGAGAATGACACGAGCGCTCATTTTGAATATTTTTCAAGAACTTAAATTAAATCGTATATACTTTGAGGTAAGTTACTGCCTCTATACTAAATTATTAGCTTACCCACAATGTACTTATATAGGTAAACCTGAGTAAAATTGACGCCGAAGGCGTGTTTTATTTTACTATACTGAGCCACACAAAAAGGCAAGAAACAACCTTGAGTAGGTGGTTTATTTTCTTTTATTTGAGTTCTTAAAAAAAATGAAGAAAGTTCAAGGGTAATCTTTTTATAGAATCAAAATATTCCATTCTTCAAATAGATAGATAGATAGAAAGGTTAGAGGATTGGGTATGTTTCCGTAATTACTATTTGTTATCTTAATTATGACTTTACCTATTTATTATTACAATTATTTGACTATAACAACACTTAAGATAGTAGACGACTACGAAACAATTTTATTTGAAGACATTCTTTGCTGAAATTTCTTTGTAAAGTAGCAATAAAAATGACATAACCGCGTTTTTATGTCTGGAAGAGTGAATTTACAATTGGATATAAAATCTATTTAAAAAGAGTGATGGTAGTTAAATTAATAATTTGAGTTATTTTGATTTAAAGGCGCGCCCATCATTTTCTGTAACAGTACACAACTAGTATTTGAGAGCTATACATATTGAAAATAAATAATAGTTTATACAACAGAAAGCAATAAATATAATAAGTTTGGAACCTTGGTAGCAAACTTATAATTTATAGAAGTTAGATTATATAAGATTGAAGAGTTAAAAGAAAGAATATGAACATTTTATTGAAAAATATCATTTGGCCAGTTCAAGTTTTCAAGATTTTAGAGATTTCTTTATTCTCAGAAAAATTAACAAAATTTCTCAAACAATTTTTTTGTCTTCGCTGTCAAAGATCTGAGGATGGAACTGATTTCTCAAGTCTTCTCTATCAGACAATTGAAAAACAGAAATGCAAAACTAATTTGATTCCTAGATGAGAATGAAAAGTAAATTATGTTTAAATATTATATCATTCTCCTGTAAGATCAATCTGACTGAGAAAAATCTCAAAAAACCGGACAATTTAGTTTTTTATCTAAAAATGAAACTTCACCTGAAACTGAAAAATAAAATGTTAGTTCATTTCATCTCGCAAGGCTTAAGTTATATTTATTTTATAAGATAAGAAGGGTTTCTTATTGCAACTCCTGACCTTTAATCCGACTCCTATGGTGTGGATTTCATCGTTTCAGTACTTCCTTGATAGATATGACTATCAGTGGGTTCATGAGACATGGGGCACGATAAAACGTATCTTAAACGTAAGGATGTACGAACATTTTTCTGATCATCATTCATATTGATTTTAGAGACTTTAAAACGTTAACGAATGTCAAATTTTTCAATTAAAAAAGCAGACCCATTATACTACCAAAGAGAAGTCATTCTGTCGGAATATCCGATACATCTTGATCCGCACCAAATATAATTTTAAAGTGATTGCAATGCAAATGCCTTAGCACCTGGTTTTTCCAAGCACGATTTACTTTTTGTATGTTTGGATTTAGTTTTTCAGGATGATCAAAAATTTTTTCAATACCAAGACTTCAAAAACTTAAACATATCTGACTTAGTGCCTGACTTTGACTGCGTAGAATGGAACTCACTGTACCATATGCAAAATATAAATGATCAAGTCAGGTTTTTACGGCAAAACGTACATCAGCTTTTTGAGGGGCATGCTCCTATTAAAACCCTTCTCGTTAGGCATACGGCTCCACCTTGGCTAAACAGCGACATCTCTGCTCTGATATCACAACGAGATGCAGCCTACAGTCAATGGAGACGTTACAAACTGGAGCACTTCCACAAATTTTATTGCAGACTGCGTAATCAAGTTGTCGTAATGGTCAGAACGGCAAAGACTTTATTATGAAAATAAACTTGGTTCTTTAACCTCTGACAAAAAATTATGGAAAAACCTGCGCGAAATCGGTATTGGCAAACAATCTAAAAAGCCTGTTGGTTACGTCGATTGTGATGCACTCAACAAAAACTTTACGTCCATGCCCTTAAACGTTAATTCCCTTACTGAGGATGAACCAACTGCTATCAACAGCTCTTTGAGTTTTCAAGGAATACAAGAGGAAGACATTGTAGAGGCAATAATGTCGATTAAATATAATGCTGGACCAATGCCAGGACCAAATGGACCCTATGTTCTTGAAACTACTGCTTGAAACTATCCTATGTTCTTGAAACTACTGCTTCCAAATATTTTTATATGCGCTATATAACCTTCATATTTCACAGCATATTGACCACTTCCGTGTTTCCTTTAGAATGGAAGAAGGCTAAGATTATTCCCATACCCAAAAAGCAAACAGGTACTGCTACAGAATTTCAGCCGATTGCCATTCTTCCGTTTCTTCCCAAGGTGTTCAAAAACACTATTCTGGGGCACATCCAAAAACATCTTACAATCAACAACCTGTTACGTAAGTATCTGTCAGTCTGGTTTCCGACCTAAGCGGTGCTGCAAATCCGCCTTACTTTTTTTTACCGATGAAATAAGAATGGCAATGGACAATGATCATGTTACATTGCTAACACTGTTAGATTATTCAAAGGCTTTTGATACTGTTAACCACTCAATTCTTTTTAGAAAGCTGCGAACTATCTTTGGGTTTTCTTAAGAGTCCTGTAGGCTTTTTGCTTTCGTATCTCAGCGGAAGGCATCAATGCGTGGTGGCCAATGGATACTCGTCCACATTTCTCAATGTTTTGAGTGGAGTGCCACAGGGATCTATCCTTGGACCCATTCTCTTCTCACTTTACATAAATGAGTTACCACAAGTAGCTAGACTTTGTTTAATTCATCTTTATGCTGATAATGTGCAGCTTCTGATAAGTCGACCTTTTGGGGCTAAAAACGATGCCGCAGCTTTAATGAATGAGGATCTGCTCCGCATTTCACAGTGGTCAAAAAAGAACGATGTCCACCTTAACCCTGTCAAATCAACATCCCTCCCCATCTATCGCAAAAACTTTGATCTATCGGGTTTAAACCTATTGAAACTTGACGACGAAACCATTGAATATGTTACCACTGCTAGAAACCTAGGAGTAGTATTCAATCGCACTCTCACTTGGGATGACCACCTTAATAGTGCCATTGGTAAAGTCTATGGAAGTATCCGCCTTCTTCAAGTCACTCGAAATTTCATCCCGATCAAAACTAAACTGCTACTTGCTAATGCCCTTATACTACCAATTGTGCTGTATGGGTGTGAAATCTTTTGTAAACTAGATTGTGTGACTAGCAGCAAATTGAATAATGCTTATAACAATATTGCCCGCTATATTTATAATCTACGTCGTTATGATCACATATCCATTTTTGCGGTATGGACCTCTGGTTGTAGCCTCTGAGTTACCTGCATGAAATCATCCAAACACAACAACCTGACTATCTATACGGTAAGCTGAATTTCCTTCATTCAACAAGGCCCTTTGCTTTAATGTTACTCTGATACAATTTTTACTTAGTGTACATTTTGTTCATATTGTACGCCTTTGGAACTCTCTGCCCATCGCTATGAGAAGAATAAGAAGCATAAGTAGATTTAAATTTTTACTTTTCAACTATTTGGCAAATAATTGATGTTAAATTTCCTTTTCTTTACATAAATATGTAAATAGAAGTCTTACGTATATAATTTGTATTCAAATTCTGAAATAAATGTAAAGGCTTGCAACACTTTAAAAGACTTATGTCCTACCTATTAAGCGATTTTTGAAATGAATAAAGTACAAATACAAATCTTCATCGATTTCAAGCCCGCTATTGACAGTACCTATAGAGATTAACTTTAAAGAGCAATGTCCAGCTTTTGGCATACCTATCAAACTTGTCCGTTTGTACAGAATGACGATTGAGAAAGCACGCTTCTCTATCAAGGTCGGAAAAGATCACACCGATGCTTTTGATGTCAAAAAAGGTTTTGGAGTTTGTCTTGCAACTTCTTCAACATCGATCTGAAAAGAACTGTGCTCTATCTAACTCTATCCTCAAAACTAGAAACGCAATCTTCCAAAGATCCGTCTAATTTCTCGTATACGCCGATGATATTGACATGATTGGAAGACTGATGTCAGTGGCGCGTTTTTGAGCATACGACAGAGAAGTTAGGTTTAAATGTCAACAAAGATTAAGACCAAGTTCATCTCGTCATTAAGAAAAGACCTTGAATAACGACGTCTTGGACAAAACCTCATCATGAACACATATAACTTTGAGGTAGTAGAGGAGTTTGTCTACCTAGACACTCTTTCAAATCAATCTTATTTTTGCATTTAGAAGGCAATTGAGCACTCCTCCTCCCTCGAACAACCTAAGTCACCCTATATAATCTAATCTTTATCTTGGTTCTCATATGTGGCGCTAAAGCTGGGACCTTGTCATGGGAAGATAAGAACGTCTTAGGATTCTTCGAGAGAAATACACTTCGACTGATTTTTGGTCTAGTCAAAAGAAAAAAAATTCCAACGACTTATATGGTTGGGTCATCTAGAGCGAATGGACATTAACACTCTAGCCCGAAAGGTCTCCGATTTCAATCCTGAAGAAAGGCGCAGTAGAAGATAACCATAACTCAGGCGGCAAACGCAGGTTGGGCAGGACCTCGACTAACTTGGCGCGCAAAACTTTAGACATATAGTTAGGGGCCAAACTGGCTGGAGACGCATTCTGTTGAGGCACAAGCTTTCCTGGACTGAAGCCTTACCTTAAGTAAGTGTAATAAAAAAAATTGATATCCAAATAGTCAAAAATGTTCCTCTAAAAATTTGAATAGCTATAAAATTTTAATTAATTCGATATTTCATCAAAACGCATAAGAAACAACAAGGCTCTGAAGACGATAATTGACATATCAGTCAGACAAATTTCCCTACAATGGGAAAAAGGATGAAGAGCAAAAAGAGAACACAGAAGGTTCTATTCCATTGAACACCGATTTTCGTTAACATAGCTATGGTTTAATTCAATTAATTAATTTAATTTTACCAAAAGGTAAAAATATCTCCCAAGGGTACCAGCCACGAACCGAAGCGTGTAATGACGATTAGGGGAACATCGTAGTAGATCCGCAGTCAATGTTGAGAATATGGAAACACCACCTCTCCAAATTATATACGGGAATGACGAACCGAATTCCACTGTATGGGAGATAGAACCACTCAACAGAACAACAGGTCGGGAAGCAAACGCTACGCAGATCAACAATTCTGCCTACCCGACCTCGACGAAGTGAAGATAGCTATTAAAACTATTTAAACCAGCAGGTGATGACTTAGTAGGGAGCATGCAATAATTCATCTACAAAATATGGTCGGAAGAAAGCATGCCCGATGAGTGGAATCTCAGCATACTGTGTACGATACATAAGAAAGGAGACCCTCTAAACTGTGCCAACTACAGAGGCATCTGTCTCCTTAACATTGCATATAAGTTCCTCCCTGTCGTATTATGAGAACGTCTGAAGACGTTCGTCAACAACCAGATTGGTCCTTATCAGTGTGGCTTCAGACCAGAAAAGTCCACTACCGAAAAAACCCAGGAGCTTCAAATCGATACCCACCATCTCTTTATAGATTTTAATGCCCCGCATGACAGCATCTATAGGAAGAGCACTACAGAGCAATGTCTAGTTTTGGCATCCCTGTCAAGCTTATCCGTTTGTGCAGAATGACGATGGAGAATGCACGCTGCTCTATCAAGGTCGGAAAAGATCTTACCGATGCATTTGATGTCAAAAAAGGTTTTAGACAAGGCGATGCACTGTCATGCTACTTCTTCAACATCGTTCTGGAAAGAATTGTGCAAAACTCAACCGTCAACACTAGAAGCACAATCTTCCAAAGATCCATCCAATTACTCGGATACGCAGATGATATTGACATAATTGGAAGATCAAAGCGTGATGTCAGTGGAGCGCTCTTGAGCATTGCGACGAAAGTCAAAAAGATGGGTTTAGTGGTCAAAGAGGTCAAGACCAAGTATATGCTGTCACTAAAAAAAGGACATTGAATAACAACGTCTTAGACAAAACGTCACCATGGACAGCTATAACTTCACGGTAGTTGAGGACTTTGTCAACCTCGGCACCGCTATAAACACAGACAACGATTAGGATGCTTCGAGGGAAAAATTATTCGGGTGATTTTTGGTCCCGCATAGATGGAGAATGGAGGAGAAGATATAACGACGAACTGTACGGGTTGTACAGCGACACTGACGTAGTTTACAAAATTAAAGTCCAAGGGCTTAGATGGCTAGGTCATGTAGAGCGAATGGACATCAACGCTCCAGCCCGGAAGGTATCCGAATCCAATCCCGAGGGACGGCGCAGTAGAGGAAAAACACGACTCAGGTGGCGCACGCAGGTGGGTGAAGACCTCAACCAACTTGGCGTGCGAAACTGGAGACAGCTAGCTAGGGACCGAGCTGGCTGGAGACGTATGTTGGTTGAGGCCCAGGTCTTCCCGGACTGTAGCGCCACCTTAAGTAAGTAAGTAAGCTATGGTTTTAATAAATACTCTCTCTAAGCTCAATTTATCACCTACTAACAAGTGTAATAATAAATTAGGTGGCGCAATAGTCTGTTGAAAAATGTGGCCTCCTAGTAACTAACATTCCTGTGTGCGAGTTCTGTTCTCAGGGATGGAGGAGGAGGATCCGAACGGCTAATTTGAGAAAGCACTTTTCACGACAAGAATTACTTTTGGAAGAATTGTCAAATCCTTGCAAGAAGCAGTACCCGTAAAAAACAAACTTTAGATGGCAAAAAAGGTAGAGATTGAACCCAAAACCTCTGACGCTCTGTTATGCCAGTGCCACGGGTAATACACTAGACAGTATAGAGTTTATTTTCCGCACTATACGAATGTGACTTAATATTTTCAATTCATTGGATTTTGCAGACATTAAAAAATATTGTGCACCTGTACCTTTTTTTATCCTATTCTAGTTATCTAATTGCTCGCACTGGGTTTTCATAAACCCTTGAGTGAGCTAATATCAAAAAAAAATGTAAAATTAGTAAAAATGAATACACTACTTAATCTAACTTCTACAAATCTTTAGAAACTTTATCTTAAAATAAAATTTAACTGAATGGAAAGTCAAAAATACACTTTTTAAGAGACTTTGTTTTCTTTTGCGTCATCTAAGGGGTCACTGACCTATTCCGCCCACATTTGCGCGGGTTTTCATGAAAAGAAATAATCGCATGTTTACTTTACGCTTAACTTTTCATCTTTTTTTCAAGTCTGTTTTTATCTTCCTTATAATCTGCCTAAGTGATCTAATTATTATCTAATAGTTATCAGCTTTAGGAATTTGAATGAATGATTGTGGGTTATTCAACATTTCTACACCCCAAATGGACGCTCCAGAACACTAGAAACTTAATTAGAAGCAATTGATTATAAAACGATTAAAAACATAAATGAGTGGATCTTTCCGCAGTAATGAATGACACAGTAATTATCACCAAGCACATAAGAGACCCGCATAACAATCGACACATGAAAGTGGTTGTTTCCGAGGCTAAATTTACTTAAAATTGATATGCATTCGAATTGAAATGTAATACTCATTTTTATATACCTACAATGCGACCAAATGAAAACAGCAGCAGCGGCGCGGGCAGTGGATACGAAATAAAAACCTAGACTTAACCTAACAATATGATGGAAGACTAGAGTCTAGTCTAGTGTAAACCTTTTATAAAGTTCTTATCAAGACAACTTAAATTAATTATGATTCTTTGCTTTCTTATCGCGCTAGAAAAAGACTTAGACAAACTACTTTCTTCAGCCGCACTTACCGTTCTCCATTCTCCGCTGTCAACGCCACCGCCCCCACTGCTTCACAACTTGTTACTAATGGTCTCAATTCCAATTCCTTTGTTGTTACAGGGATTTTTTTGTTATCGTCGTCGTCAGCTTCGTCTGGGTTGCTTAATGATGCTGGATCCGATTCTGATAAGAAATAAAGTTAATTGTAACAAATTATGATGTAAAACTAACTTCACTTATCCAAACCTTTGTTTCCGTTTGTAAGAATTTCTGTTGTTGGGCCATTCAATTCGATATCCATGTTTGTTGTGAAAGAAGGGCCTAAGTACAAAGATTAAAACTTATTAACTTTTTGAAATTATTTACAAAACACCAACCAACGAAAAAGAAAAACAACAGACAAACAGGCAGAGAGCCAGACAGGCAGTCAAAAGAAAACTACTTAACTATTTTTTCGACGTACCTTCTCCTCGGATACACACTTGAAAATTTTGTTGGTTAATTCATTTAATTGATGTTATTTACTCAAAAACGCCTTTTCTAACGTTTCAATTTGATTGATTTCGATTTTTCACACATTTATTTGTATTTTTTATTTTATAAAAATAGAATTTTAGTAGAAAAAAGGGAACATTTGGGGGTTTTTCTTTTGGACTTTTGCACAATTTTAACAGACGAGCGAGTAATTTTGTGAATTATGAGTTTTATTTCGTTTGGCGGGGGTGTGTAAAGGTAGGAAAGTGAAATGTCAAACTCCAAACAGCTGAGCAGGAGGTTTGTTTGAATTGATGTTTTGGTTGGTTCCCATAAAATGGACGCTGAGAATATTAGGTCTGTTTGTGTTCAGTAAGAAATTTAATAAATATGGAATTCTATATTGGGGAGCTAGGATATTGTTGATCTGGGATAATGACATTTTCATGGTTAAAGAATAGTTAGTTAAGTTATTTTTCTTTTTTAATATTCACAAAAAAGCTGGGACAAAACAAACAATAAATAATTTGAATGAATTGTTCTCAAAAAATAAAAATAAAAATATAAACAATTTAAAGAATGAGTCAACATTTTAATAGCACGTTTCCACCAAAAAATAATCCGAGATTTAAGGCAAGTGATTTAAAATAAATCATGAGTTTTTTCCACCAAAGAAAAGGAGATAAATTTGACGTTTGGTTAATATCATAACAACCTAACGTCAAATTATTCTCCTTTCGAAAAGAAAAAAATATGAAATTTGTATTGATTTTATTGATTAATAATTTAATATTTTTTAATTATGAATTGTGAATTTCTTTAAAAAAGAAAGAGTGTCGATAATTTAAAACTTTTAGTATTTCGTCAATTGATTCTTCTCAACAATTTGAAATTGGTAGTGGGGCTTTGGACAGGAGAATTCACTTTTATAGAATCTAAAATTAATTTTTAAGAAAGCAAGAAAAGTCTGGGTTAATGTAAGTACAATGTACAACAACCCAGTCCATTGTATTTATTATAATCCCAATTTCACAGGTACGTTCAATTACTTTCTGGGAAGAGGATGTTATTAAGAACGATGATGAATTCTTTTAAGAAAATGTCCGTATGTACCGACAGAATTTTGAAGATCTTTGTTCTCATCTTCAGCATTTAAAAAAAAGACACCAATTATAGAAAGTCCATACCTCTTGAGAAGAGGATTGCAATAGCCTTATATGCACTTGGATCCTCTGCAGAGTACAGAAGTGTTGGACACCTCTTTGGTGTTGGAAAATGCACTGTTGGTAAAATTTTAAAATATTTTGCAAAGCCGTGTGGAACGTGCTCTCTGCACACCCACTTACCGAAGAAATAATTAAGGAAAACCTAAATGGATTTGAAAAACTCGGCTTTTCACAGTGTTTTGGAGTAATAGGTTAGTACAAATCTTTGAAAAGAAAAAATAATATCTAAACATTCATAACGAATAAATGAATTTTACCATTTCTTAGATGGAGATGGAGATACACCCTCCTGCTGAAGATGCCGTCGATTACTATTATTGGTTGGTACTCCACGGTACTGCTAGCCGTTGTCGATTTTATGTAAACATTTTATAAAAGCACCTTCATTTATTCTTATGTTCAATTAACTTAGATATAGATTCCTTTACATAAATGTTGGTAGTCCAGGCCAGTGCAACGATTTCCAAATTTTTGAATTTTTTTCCGTTAGAATACAGCATGAGAATCCATTATTGAAGAACATGTCAAGGAACCTTTGCAATGTTAGTGTTCCTGTCGTTCTTATTAGAAATTCGACATTTAAATTTTCCGATGTTCTTATTAAACCATATCCCTTTAGCATTGCCTTAACTTTAACTACTATCTATCAAAGAGCAGAAGAGTTCTCGAGAATGCCTATTGTCATTTAAAGGCATAATGATGAAATTAATAACCATTGGATACAACATTCAAAGGAAATTTTTGTGAGGGAACAAATAGAGTTTATTATTCACACCAACGATACCAACTCAACCGCAGGAACTATTAGAAATGCAATAAGTGCCTACTTATGTAAGTTATAAATTTCATTTAATTATTTTCTGTGTCCCACCATTCCAAGTACTTCAACTGTAATTGTCGTTTTCTTCACAAATTAAATGTCTTTGTTTTAATAACAAAAGCATTAACAAAGCCGACAAGAAGTTTTCCCACACCCCATTCATTAACGTAAAACATTTAATTTGGTTTAATTATTTATTAATTTATTATTTTAATTCATAAATGTGTAGGTACAAAAAACATAACAAAAACAAGAACTTAAAAAAATATACATAAATTGCATACATACATAAATAACATAAATTTATTAATAAATTTGTTATCAATTAAAAAACATCACAAATAAGTATTAAATTTATCCCAAGAAACTCCTCTGGGTTGAAAGTGGAACATCTTGTTAAAGAGATTTGCAAGATTTTGCAATTCTTTCCAATATTGCGTTTCTTTTCTCCTCAACCAAAATCAATTTTTCATCAGTTTTTCTTATTAGTTTTAAATTTTGCAATATTATTTCATCCTGCTTTTGAAATTCCTCATCCCTTTCAATTCTCTTCCTCTTTTTTTAAGCTGTTGAATTTGATGAACATTTAACATCCGGACTGGATAATGCAGGAGTAGTGGATGCAATAGCGGTCGAAGTGGACGGGGACGACGAAGCTGATGAAACAACGGCAGTGGCAGGAGGGGAAAACATCTCCGACATGAGTTTTGAGATGAATCTTGCGTGGAGTAAATTGATTCTGAAGTACATAATACATTTTAACAAAATGATTTTTTTAAGTAGTTATATTGTTTTACCCATAAAGCTGTCCTCTTGTAGATCTTGAAGGTTACTTAGGGGTCTTTCGTCTTTCTACCAGTATTGCATTTATTTGCAAATACAGACCCCATTGAGACGGAGAACCTCCAGCAAGGCCAACCAATTTCTTTTCCTTTCTGTTAGTGAAAAGAATTTAATAATAAGTTCTAAAAAGAAAACAAAAAAAGAACTTTACCTATACCTATTCGATAAGTTGTGAATTTTCACTTTAATTTCTTCTGGAGTATATCCCACCAAAATCTCTGTCATATCCTTGTAAACGTGAGAGTTTTTTTTCAGGATGTTTGTCGGCCCACAACTCAAACAAAACCGCTTCATCCTCCGCTACCCAGGTTTTTCGTTGTTTTTTTTTGTTCTTGTTCACTCATCATCTGTGAGTTACTAGTTTTATTATATTCTTGTACCTATGTATTTATTGTTTTTGTATACTTACAATTTCTTTCGTTTTTGATTTCTTTCGTTTTCATTTTTGAGTTGTTTATTGTTTTGAATTTGAATCATATATGGTGAGGCAGATAGTTTTTGTTGATATTTCCATCTGTCAATAAACGAAATTGGCATTTAAATGGGTCGGTTCAACAATTATTCTCCGAAACAAAAGTTTGCTTGATTTGACAAACTAATGTTTCCCAGTAGATTTCAATGAGTTTTATTTGAAATCTTCATTTGAGGAGATTAAAATTTCTATGGTAAATCTGAGAGATTTCAAGGTGATTTGTTACAAATCTAGCTAAATCTCAGTTTAGTGCCTGGTGGAAACGTAGTAGTCTCATCTAAGTAATTCAATCCGATTTTCTTATTATATTAGATTTTCTTAAAACGTAAGTACATGAATTTTGTTATGTTATCGAAATGCTGTATAAATCTGTGCAAGAAGAGTGTGTCTTTTTGTTAGATGATGTGTTTTTGGAAAATGTCATGATCTTAAGTGCTTAAATTGATTTGGACATTCATCAGGGAATATAACAACCGAATTTTCTTTTTTTTTGCATATACCTAACATAAAATAGATTATCGTTATTATAATATAAAGAAAAGCAGAGATTAAGAGAGAGAATAAGAAGCTTATGTCATCAAAATCCGCTCAAATACAATAAGAATTATAAAAAGGGAGATTTCCGATTACTTAAAGAACACTTTCAAATATAAAGTATATGCGCCAGAAAAGCCATTTACCAGAATTCGCCTGATGAGAAGCCACCTGGTCCAATTCTGCCCTTCGATTGCTGACTGTCGTTGGTAGACGGTGAGACATCCGGTGCTGGAGACTTTTTGGGCTGTGAGGATGTATTTTCTACTTCTGACGATTTATTGGTCAATTCCTCGCGAATTTTTTTAACAACTTTGTTTGGTTCTTCCGAATTCATGCACACATTCATGTTGGAAGAATTCTTTTGCTTGTATTTGGGACGTGGTACATTGACTTGGGTATCGACGTCTCCGAAAATATTGGTTTGACCACCGCCTGGTGGCTTGTGGTCACTGCTAGATGGACGGGCACTGTTGGTGAGACCGATTTTGAGCTTAGTTGAAGTCATGGTTTGCTGATTTCTGTTTTTATTTGTACGGTATCTAGTTTGAAGAGGATGTTGATAAGATTTTCTTTTCGTATTCGAATGGAATTAAATATCAAGATTTAAAAAGTTGTATACGCAAATAAAAAAAAACTGCTGAAAACCACACCTAGGCACACACAATTCAGTTCGAGAAAGAAAAATTAGAATTAAAATCTTCAACTTCTCCGTTCGTTCTTCAGGCTTTAACCCTACAAAATCTTTACAATTGGTGTTTTTCCCTTTTAAAGCTGTAGTTTTAGGTAAATGAAATGCCTAATTGAAGAGCGATTCTTACTTAGCAAAACTTAGTTCAAGTTTTTAAAATAACGTTATTTTTATATTTTGTTTATATCACTTAACCACTTGGGCTTTTTCCTGCTGAAACACGTTTTTGCATAAATGGTTCAGCGTTGCTTTAAAATGTAAGGTTTATGTAAAATTTGTATTTTGAAATGGAGTTTAAAGCCATCAAAACTCATTGGAAAAGTAAAATTTCAGTGCCAGTGCTTCATATAAGTAACTAAATGAACAAAATCTATAATTCAATCAATTAACAGCGTTACCTGCAGGCACACCAATGTACTAAAATTCGATGTTTTATGTGAGTTGGTTTATTAATATAAGTGGTTTATTTTAAAATAGGACGTATTTAAGCAGTTGTCACTTTTGAAGCTGGCATTTTTACATTCAACAACTTATCGAAAGAGTTTAAATGGCGACAATTTTGCAGGTAGCTATCTTCTCGTCTAGAAAGTCAATACTGAAACTGATTGAAAAATTTGGGTTGTTGGTGCGAGTGGTTTGAAGAATCTAAACAGCTTGAGTCGCAAAAGAATAACTGAGAATATTGTTTCCGTAGCCCGTAGTGTTGATGAACACCCTGGTTTATCGTTTCCTCGTCTATCTTTTTATTAAACCATTTTTCCCTGTAGTTTACATATAAACTATTCTGAAGGTTTTCAAAGAACAGTTAACACAAGAGTTCAATCCGGTAGAAATGCATCAAAATGATCCAGATTTTCATCGAAAAATAAAACCTCGAGGACTACGATAATAAGTACGATAATGTCACTGATGTTGGTGCGGATTCTAAGCTGATGGTGATAAGATTAGACGTTACTTATTTAAAAAACGGATCATGGTATTTCTCGAAGAGATGATCTTGTGATTTAACACCTCTTGCCTTTTTTTCTTTGGGAACACGTAACGTATGACGTATTTGACAATGCTCCGCAAGCGATTCAAGACTTCGTGAACTCATTGCTAATATAGTGCTTCGTGGCGGCCATGTGGTCGATATCGTCACTAATTGTTAAATGGCATACCACCCTTTTTTTGTAATTTCTTTTTATTATCATAAGATTGGAATGGTTCAATTATGTATGGAGCACCATTTCGGTAAAATGGCCGCCACTTCTTGGCGGCACACCTCCACCCGCTGGTCAAAATTTTTGATGAGCCTGAGGCATAATTGAGGATCTTTATCATTAAAATGTTGAATAATCTCATTTTTTAGCTCTTGAATTCTTACTGGCTAATCGACTTAAGCCTTATTATTCAAACAACCCCAAAGAAAGAAGTCAAATGCTTTCAAATCACATGATCTTGGCGCCAAATTGACATCGCTATCGCGTAAGATAACACGGAGAATGAATTTTGTAGCCCAAAAGAGCCATTGTTTCGTTAGCAGTGTGGCAAGTGGCATCATACTGTTAAAGCCACATATCGTAACTGTCCACATCCATATCTTCCAATTCGGGCCATAAAACGTTAGTTATCATTTCACAACAGCGAGAACCAATCACAGTAACTACCTGATCGGCCTCATTGTGGAAAAAATACGGCCCGATGATGCCGCAAGCCCCCAAATCACACCAAGCAGTCATTTTTGTGGGTGCATTGGTTTTTAGCCAATCACTCTAGGATTATAATCCGCCAAAATGCAGCAATTCTTAATGAAAAATCTACTGAGGTAAAAATATTCATCATCACTGAAGGTGATTTTCTTCAAAAATTGATCACCACCATTTTTGCCATTAACACGTTTTAGTTCTTTGGTAAATTGAAGTAGAAGGGTCTGTAGCCACATTATGGCTCACAGCAGCAATAGTTTCTGCAGTACGAGCTTTACGAGCATGCACTGGTGTTTTCACATTCACATCTCCTGCTCGATTTTTCATATTATAAAATATGCATTTTGATTTAAACGCTCGTTCCGTGAGAAATGTCCCCGCTGTTCGTGAAAGTATGCAGCAGAACCTAAGTAGTCAATTCCACGTCACTAACAAGAACTTAGCCTGACGCTACCACAACATGGCGAATCGTGATTTGGAACTGTACCCATATGTACATCCAACTGACTCAGGAGCTGATAGCCAAGGATCATTCGCAGTATCATGTGTTCGCTATTTGAATTTTGGAGTAGTTGGAAGTTGATTCCAATTTTGGTCGAAAAATCATCTTTAGCGATGAGTGCTATTTTTTGAACGAATTGGTAAGTGAAAAAACAAAATTTCTGGATGTGGGACGAGATGAACCCGTTGGAGATTCACGAGGGCCCAATGCATTCAAGTACATTTAATGTTTGGTGTAGATTCTGTGCTTTAGGCAGCATCAACGGCTATCGATAAATGTCATTACTTGCGTCCTGAATTGATTGATGTGGCTACCGAAGACAACAGTTTTCAACAAGAGGGTGCGCTAGCAAATTCAGGACATAGTTATGTCCGAGATCGTGTTCTTTGACCTCTTTAGACTTTTTCTTGTTTGGCTTTCTTAAATGACAGGTCTGTTCACATAAGTTTCAAACTACCTTCTCTTTCAAGGACAACATAATGGATGCCATCTATCAAAATTTAGCCTGAATTATAATTAAACGATGTTATATTTCCACAAAATGTCTTTGATATTGCTCTCAAATAAAGATATGACCTTATTGATATCTTATATTCTTATTCAATTTTAAAATCGACACGTCCTTAATTAAAAGCCTTTTATAAACTTGAATAATCATATCAACTGCAGTCTAAAAATACAAATTAACTTTACTGAAAGTTTTCAGTGAAAAATGTGTCAGTTTTCTTTGTTTCTACAATAAATCTTGTCACTTTGTGTTTAGAAAGACGATTTTGAAATTATAAAAATGACGAAATATAACTAAATCCTAATTTTTTTAATTTTAATAATGTACAATCCCAAAATACAACTTTTTCAATTTTCTTTAAGTTTTCTGTTTGGAGCAGTAAAAGTCGCATAATGTAAACTAATAGAATCAAACAAACTTTTTCTCTGTTTCACATTTATTTTGCTTCTATTCTCCGCATAGTGGCGTACCATAGCTTAAAAGCAAACATCCAACTTCTGACAGATTGAATTAAATAAATTTCTCATTTGTTTTGTATTTATTTTCCAAATTCCAAATAGATTTTACTTGACTTGGACGTTTTGTGTTTTTGCGTGCGTTGTTGCTGTGTTCGCTTGTGTCTAGGTTAGCCACCCGCACAGACATCAAAAAAATATCACAAAACTCCAAAGTAAATACAAATAATCAAGGCCGCATTCCATTTGATTACAAGAAAAACCACACAAAAATAAAGAAATGGATTCGGAGGAAGTGTCACCGGGAACCAAGATCCAAAAAGGATTCCAAATGTATTCAATAAGTTTACCTTGAAAGAAAAATTCAACTAAACCAATGCATTTCTCCTCTCCCTACAGCAATTATATGATTCTCCGCGATGCAGATACTGGACAGATAATTTGGCAAGAGAACAAGGACTTTGCGTCGCCAGACCATGAACACGAAGCCAAGGTGCCGGTGAAGATCCTTGACTTGCGGGCGGTTTCGCGGGAAATCAACTTCAGCACAATCGAGTCAATGGAGAACTTCCGTTTGGACCAGAAGGTCCTATTTAAAGGTCGAATCATGGAAGAGTGGTTCTTCGAGATGGGCTGGGTTGGGCCGAACACCACAAACACATGGCAGTCGACAATCGAAGCTGCTCCCGAATCACAAATGATGCCCGCTAAAATTCTCAAGTAAGTAAATTAGTTAAGCAGTTCCCTCTCTGTGTGTTCTTTACTTTTTTTGACCAAAACAAATCGAGGATGACATAAATATTTTCGCATTCATCCGTTGCTAAGGAAGTGAACCCAAACCGAACTAAGCCAATGCAATGAGTCCATTTCTCTTAAAAATTGAATTATCGAGGTCAAGTGCGTAGGTTTCAGTCGTTTTTTGTTTTGCCAATCGGCTTATTTCTTGACTAAGTGTAGTTTTATTTTTATTCGTTTTGGTTTTGTATTTCTCAAAGTCACCGAGAAACATGACGCATCATCGGACTAGCTTGCTTAGCGAAGTGACTGACTGATTGCTGGATGCAATTTCCATACAAAATAGGTGTGAGTGTGCTAGTTTGAAGTTTTTATTTTTGGCTTGATGATGATGATGGCTTTTAAGATGAGGTAAACAGACTGTGACTGTAGCTTGGTGACATTTGCTTTATTTGGAAAGTTGTTCGATGAGTAAGTAAACCAGGAGTACGACCGAAAGACTATGACCATCTGCCACACAATGATTTGGAGTTTAATATTGAATATATTGTTTTTAGTTGGCAATTGGCCAAATGTTCAGTTTTAGTGACATGAGTCTTATGGCATTTGTTTTCGTTGGCTTTTAATTTTTTCTTCTTCATATGAATGTGGAAAGTAAAACTTTTGGTATCGTGTCTATATTTAAAAAGAATGCAGTTTTGGCTGGACAAGAAGTGTGGCAGACAACAAACTAGATACATAAACTTGAACTGAATTTGCTTTTCCCTTTTGGGTAATGCCACACTTTTGGGGGAGAGAGTTTTAGTCTGTTTGTCTTTATTGATTTAGGGGAGAAATTCCTGTTTTCTAATAAAAATTAATATCATTCAAAACAAGTGAAAGGTTTTTAAGGATGAAGCCAATAATCCGAAATATTGAAAACCGTCATTCCAGTTTGATTATTTTTCAACGATAACAAATGAAAAAGGTTATAAAACTCTACGATGCAAATGTAGTAAAATAATAACCTGGGCCTCAACCTACATGCGTCTCCAGCCAGCTCGGTCCCTAGCTAGCTGTCTCCAATTTCGCACGCCAAGTTGGTTGAGGTCCTCTCCCACCTGGGTGCGCCACCTGAGTCGCGGTCTTCCTCTACTGCGCCGTCCCTCGCGATTGGATTCGAAGACCTTCCGGGCTGGAGTGTTGATGTCCATCCGCTCAACATGACCTAGCCATCTAAGCCGTTGGACTTTAATTCTGTTAACTAGGTCAGTGTCGCTGTACAGCCCGTACAGTTCGTCGTTATATCTTCTCTTCCATTCTCCATCTATGCGTACGGGACCAAAAACCACCCGAAGAATTTTTCTCTCGAAGCATCCTAAGACGCTCTCATCTTTCTTTGACAGGGTCCAGGCCTCAGCGCCATAAATGAGAACCGGGATGATGAGTGTCTTATAGATGGTGATTTTACATGCTCGAGAGGACACGGAGACTCAATTGCCTTCTAAGTCCAAAGAAGCAGCGATTTGCCAGATTAATTCTTGGTTTGATTTCAGCGCTGGTGTCGTTGTCTGTGTTCATAGCGGTGCCTAGGTAGACTAACTCCTTAACTGCATTAAAGTTATAGCTGTCCATGGTGACGTTTTTTCCAAGACGTCGTTGTTCATTGTCCTTTTTTGATGACAGCATATACTTGGTCTTGCCCTCATTGACCACTAAACCCATCTTCTTCGCTTCCGTCGCAATGCTCAAGAACGCTCCACTGACATCACGCTTTGATCTTCCAATTATGTCAATATCATCTGCGTATCCGAGTAATTGGATGGATCTTTGGAAGATTGTGCCTCTAGTGTTGACGGTTGAGTTTTGCACAATTCTTTCCAGAACGATGTTGAAGAAGTCGCATGACAGTGCATCGCCTTGTCTTAAACCTTTTTTGACATCAAATGCATCGGTAAGATCTTTTCCGACCTTGATAGAGCAGCGTGCATTCTCCATCGTCATTCTGCACAAACGGATAAGTTTGACAGGGATGCCAAAACTAGACATTGCTCTGTAGAGCTCTTACCTGTAGATGCTGTCATACGCGGCTTTAAAATTAATAAAGAGATGGTGTAGTGTGAATATTTGGTCGATAGTGGACTTTCCTGGTCTGAAGCCACACTGATAAGGACCAATCAGGTTGTTGACGAATGGCTTCAGACGTTCACATAATACGGCAGAGAGGATCTTATACGCAATGTTAAGGAGACTGATGCCTCTGTAGTTGGCGCAGTTTAGAGGGTCTCCTTTCTTATGTATCGGGCACACTATGCTGAAATTTCACTCATCGGGCATGCTTTCTTCCGACCATATTTTGCAGATGAGTTGGTGCATGCTCCCTACCAAGTCATCGCCTGCTGCTTTGAATAGTTCGGCGGTGATGCCGTCAGCTCCAGCAGCTTTGTTTGACTTAAGTTTAGATATAGCTATCTTCACTTCGTCAAGGTCGGGTAGGCGGAATTGTTGATCAGCGTCGCCGAGGTTGAGTGGTTCTATCTCCCTTACAGCGGAATTCGGTTCGTCATCGCCGTTATATAATTTGGAGAAGTGGTCTTTCCATATTCTCAACATCGACTGCGGTTCTACTACGATGTTCCCCTGATCGTCTTTACAGGCTTCGGTTCGTGGCTGGTACCCTTGGAAGGTATTTTTTTAACTTTTGGTAAAATTAAATTAAAAACATAGCTGTGGTAACGAAAATCGGTGTTCAATGGAATAGAACCTTCTGTGTTCTCTTTTTGCTCTTCATCCTTTTTCCCATTGTAGGGAAATTTGTCTGACTGATATCATAGACTAACTAATAATAAAGACGGGACACTTCATAGAAAGAAAAAGAAACCAATTTCAGATTGCCTCCACCGAGATTGCCTCCACAGCATACATGTTTTGTTCGAAGAGCGATAATTTGTTTGTTGTTATGATTAAAAGTTGCAAGTTGCAATGAATGATCGAACCACACACAAGTCAAAATAAAAAGAACACAGCGCAGACGCAGATACGTACATATTCACTTTCACAGTTCGATCCGTCAACTTCACAACAACAAAAACACACGCAACGAGCTCTGTTTTCTGCATCTATTTCATTGTGCTATCACAGCGCAGACGCAGATACAGACATATTCACAGAGTGATGTACTCGTAGGTATCAACTTCACAACAAAAAAAACACACGCAGTTTTTTTTCAGTTTTAATTTTTGTTGTGTCTTTTTTTCAAGATTGCGATATGCCTTTTTATTTGTTTTATTATTCATTAGAAATTCGTTTTCAATTAATACTAAATAATTTATTAGAAAACGAATTTGGGAATTTTAAATTCCATTCGTTAGCTGTAAAGGTTCTCTTCAAAATAATAAAAAATGGGCACGACTGGATCGCACAAACTTGCTCTCATAGCTAACAACTTTAACGCAGCTAGAATTTGATGATGATATTAATTTGTTCAAAAATATTGTGACATTATTAAAAAAAAAAATAAGAAATAAAATTAGATAAATTGATTAAGTTATTTTAATGGCTTAAACCTTAGAGCTAAAAATAAAAAAAGCCATCTGATGTGTTTGATAAATATGAATTTAAGAAAAAATAATTTCAAAAATTGTTGAATACAATTTTACATACAATACAAAAAAATATTCATTGGCCCCTTTCCAAGAAATTGAATTTTCACAAAGAAAATTCAATATTTTTTAAAAATCCAAAAATTTTTTGAAAATTTTTATATGCAAAATTGTTTAAATTGTAAAGGAGAACTCGCATAAGGTTTTTGGTTGAAATCAGTTAAGCCGTTGACGAGAAATTTGAAAACCAAAAAATAGGTTTATATGACAGGTCCCGTAGTAATCGTTATTGATATTTTTTTTTATAAAAGTATTAACAAGAACTTTAAAAAGAAAAATACTTCTTTTTATAAAAATTCTTGGAGGCATTTTTGAGAAAAATAAGTTTTTTATTTTATCGGTTTTCAACATTTGTATGGGAGGTACCGTTCTTTTTGGATTAAGAAACATAATTTTTTCAAATTGTCTGCAAAATAATAAAAAAGTATCTTAGACCTAGTTTTAAAAATATTGACCAAGTCATTTTCAAAAAAATTTTCAAAAAACAGGGTTGTACTGTAGAGTGTAGGTACCCAAAGTTTTAAGTTCATGAAAATAAAAACGTAATTAAAAAGTAGCATTTCTTTATTGAATTCATTTGAATTTTTTTTAACAAAATCCTCGGACCCGTTTTTGAGAAAAATGTCATTTTCGTTTTTAGCGAAACAAAATTGTATGGCTGGTACCGTTATTTTTGGTCCTAAAAAAAATTAAAAAACGCCTGGGCATATTAGACAAACAACATTATATACCAAATTTGAAGAAAATCCCTTCAGCGTTCTTATGCTTGTAATATTTTTAGCTTCCGGTGTTGCTTCAGCTCCTTTTTAGACGTTGTAGGCTTTGCACTCTCCCAAACACTAAACTTTTTAAGCATACAAAGAATTATATAATCTAGAATTAAAATGTGGTGAGAGCTGCAAACGTTTTGGAATCCTATTAGTTTCTAGAATACACATTTCTGTAATTGTGGATTTAATTTTTTTTATATGTGGAGTGCTGCTGATGACTTTTTAAAAAAACTTGTACATGAACCTTAGAGATTTCAAAGAAAAGATCAGTTGGAGCAGTTATGCTACCGAAATCTGATGTTTTTAAGAAATTTTTGTGGAACAAAAATGTTTCAGAAGACTTTTTCATTTTAATAGATTCCCCACATCTTTTCATATCAGTTGGGCATAATTTACAAGATATTTTGTTAGTCATCTTCAAAATTGCGGCACCGATGAAATACCTTAGAGAAAGGTCCTCTATCAAAATATCCTCCTCTATAATATTAAATTCTAGAAGGTCAACATCTTCATCTTCACCTTCTTCTATGACTTCTCCAGGCAAATTTGGATTTTCTCTATCATTTTGATAACTACTATCAAGATTTGACTGGGAAAATACATCTTCTGACAAAAATTCCTCGGTTTTTTTATAATTCAATAAAACTGAAAAAAAAATTTGTCACCTCTAAAATTTTACGATTGAAATATGATTTTATCTCTAAAACAATTTTGTGCAACGAAGAATAATGTTTTTGACATCTGATAAAATTTTGAGACAGTTTTTTTTTATAAGAAATACAAATTAAAAAAAAAAAACATTACTTAAAGTTCGTAAAAATTGAATATCGACTTAAATATCTTTTAAAAAACTTGAAATTTGGGCTTCAATATTATTTTATCTTATAAGAAATATTGTTTTCAACATTTTGAAAAATGTTGAGAAAAATCGAACTTACAGTTTTTTTTACAAAAAAAATAAAAACTAAAAAAAAATTAACAAAAGTTGGTAAAAAATGATTTTCGACTCAAATATCTTTAAAAAACTTTGAGGTAATAGCTTGTAATTAATTTTTTCTTATAAGGAATATTGTTTTCAACATTAGGAAACATTTTGAGAAAAATCGAATTGACAGTTTTTTTACAAAAAATAAAAACCTAAAAAAATGTATAAAAGTTGGTTAAAATTGATTTTCGACTCAAATATCTTTTCAAAAATTTTAAATATTGGCTTCAAACTAATTTTATCTTATAAAAAATATTGTTTTCAACATTCAGTAAAATTTTGAAAAAAATCGAATTGTTAGTTTTTTTACAAAAAATAAAACTCTAAAAAAATACTAAAACTTGGTAAAAATTTACTTTCGACTCAAATAGCTTTTCAAAAATTAAAAATATTGGCTTCAAACTTATTTTATTTCACAAAAAATATTGTTTTCAATATTCAGTAATTTTTATATAAAAATCCAACAGTCCGTTTTTCCATAAAAAATAAAATCTACAGAAAATAGTACGCAAATTTGGTAAAAATTGATACGAGTACATATAGACAAACTTTTAAGCAAGACAAATCGACAGACGGGATGGGAAGTTATCAGTGTGGGTCACATCCCAGCCTCTTTTTTTAATAATGTATTGCGTACACTTTTAATGAGATGACAAGAGTCATACAACGCGAAAATTCCTTGACAGTTGTGATAAAAGATCGGCTTTTCTAGTCTTATATCTAGAAAATTGAAGCACCTTCTATTATTCGAACCTTGATCGCATGTTAAACTTCTGACCCGTAGCCCAATGTCTTGACAATAATTAAGATTGTTTATCAGATATGTTTGTAGTTTCTTACCACTTATATAAATAAAAAAAAAATACAAAATTATTTTGTAATAATTGAAAACGAATTTCTAATGAATAATAAAACAAATAAAAAGGCATATCGCAATCTTGAAAAAAAGACACAACAAAAATTAAAACTGAAAAAAAACTGCGTGTGTTTTTTTTGTTGTGAAGTTGATACCTACGAGTACATCACTCTGTGAATATGTCTGTATCTGCGTCTGCGCTGTGATAGCACAATGAAATAGATGCAGAAAACAGAGCTCGTTGCGTGTGTTTTTGTTGTTGTGAAGTTGACGGATCGAACTGTGAAAGTGAATATGTACGTATCTGCGTCTGCGCTGTGTTCTTTTTATTTTGACTTGTGTGTGGTTCGATCATTCATTGCAACTTGCAACTTTTAATCATAACAACAAACAAATTATCGCTCTTCGAACAAAACATGTATGCTGTGGAGGCAATCTCGGTGGAGGCAATCTGAAATTGGTTTCTTTTTCTTTCTATGAAGTGTCCCGTCTTTATTATTAGTTAGTCTATGCTGATATGTAAATTATCGTCTCCAAACCCTTGCTGTTTCTTATTCGCTTTGATGAAATGCAAACCGCAACAAGCGCAAGAAAATTAAAACTTATTTTTGAAACATTAATTTAATTGAAATTTTATAGTTTCCAAATTTTTAGAGAAAAAATGTTGACTATTTGGATACAAAATTTGTGTATTACACAATTACTTAAGGTGAGGATACAGTCCAGTACAGCTTGTGCTTTAACAGAATGCGTCTCCAGCCCCTAACAAGATGTCTAAAGTTTCGCACGCCAAGGAAGTTAAGGTCCTGTCCAACCTGCGTTTGTTGCCTGCGTTCTGGTCATCTTCTACTGCCCCGTTCCTTCAGGATTGAATTTGGAAGCCTTACGGGCTAGAGTGTTGATGTCCATTCGCTCTAGATGACCCAACCATATAAGACGTTGGATTTTTTTTTCTTTTGATTAGACCAAAAATCAGTCGAAGTATATTTCTCTCGAAGAATCCTAAGGCGTTCTTATCTTGCCATGACAAGGTCCCAGCTTCAGCACCACATATGAGAACCAAGATAATGATTAGATTATATAGGGTGACTTAAGTGGCTGGAGAGAAGACTTAAGTACTCAATTGCCTTCTAAATCCAAAAAAGGAGTGATTTGCAAGAGTGTCTAGGTAGACAAATTCCTCAATTTTCTTAAAGTTATAGCTGTTCATGAAGACGTTTTGTCCAAGACGTCGTTATTCAAGGTCTTTTCTTAATGACGAGATGAACTTGGTCTTGATCTTTGTTGACATTTAAACCTATCTTCTCTGTCGTATGCTCAAAAACGCGCCACTGACATCAGTCTTCCAATCATGTTAATATCATTGGCGTATACGAGAAATTAGACGGATCTTTGGAAGATTGCGTTTCTAGTTTTGAGGATAGAGTTAGATAGAGCACAGTTCTTTTCAGATCGATGTTGAAGAAGTTGCAAGACAAACTCCAAAACCTTTTTTGACATCAAAAGCATCGGTGTGATCTTTTCCGACCTTGATAGAGAAGCGTGCTTTCTCAATCGTCATTCTGTACAAACGGACAAGTTTGATAGGTATGCCAAAAGCTGGACATTGCTCTTTAAAGTTAATCTCTATAGGTACTGTCAATAGCGGGTTGAAATCGATGAAGCTTTGTATTTGTATTTTATTCGTTTCAAAAATCGCTTAATCGTAGAAGCCTTTACATTTATTTCAGAATTTGAATAAAAATTATATACGTAAGACTTCTATTTACATATTTATGTAAAGAAAAGGAAATTTAACATCAATTATTTGCCAAATAGTTGAAAAGTAAAAATTTAAATCTACTTATGCTTCTTATTCTTCTCATAGCGATGGTCAGAGAGTTCCAAAGGCGTACAATATGAATACAAAATTTACACTAAGTATTTAGAAAATTGTATCAGAGTAATATTAAAGCAAAGGACCTTGTTGAATGAAGGAAATTCAGCTTACCGTATAGATAGTCAGGTTGTTGTGTTTGGATGATTTCATGCAGGTAACTCAGAGGCTACAACAAGAGGTTCATACCGCAAAAATGGATATGTGATCATAGCGACGGATATAGCGGGCAATATTGTTATAAGCAACATTCAATTTGCGGCTAGTCACACAGTCTAGTTTACAAAAGATTTCACACACATACAGCACAGTTGGTAGTATAAGGGCATTAGCAAGTAGCAGTTTAGTTTTGATCGGGATGAAATCTCGAGTGACTTGAAGAAGGCGGAGACTTCCATAGACTTTACCAATGGCCCTATTAAGGTGGTCATCAAAAGTGAGAGTGCGATTGAATACTACTCCTAGGTTTCTAGCAGTGCTAACATATTCAATGGTTTCGTCGTCAAGTTTCAACAGGTTTAAACCCGATAGATCAAAGTTTTGCGATAGATGGGGAGGGATGTAGATTTGACAGGGTTAAGGCGGAGATCGTTATTTTTTACCACTGTAAAATGCGGAACAGATCCTCGTTCATTAAAGCTACGGCATCATTTTTAGCCCCAAAGGTCGAATCATCTGGAGCTGCACATCATCAGCATAAAGATGAATTAAACAATATTTAGCAACTTGTGTTAACTCATTTATGTAAAGTGAAAAGAGGATTGGTCCAAGGATATATCCCTGTGGCACTCCACTCAAAACATTAAAAAATGTGGACGCAATGTTGCCTTCCGCTGAGATACGAAAGAACAAGCTTACAGGACTCTAAAGAAAACCCAAAGTTATGTAATTCGCAGCTTTCTACAAAGAATTGAGTGGTTAACAGTATCAAAAGCCTTTGAATAATGTAACAGTGTTCGCAATGTAACATAATCACTGTCCATTGCCATTCTTATTTCATCAGTTACCAAAAGTAAGGCGGATTTGCAGCTGCGCTTAGGTCGAAAACCAGACTGACATATACTTAACAGGTTGTTGATTGTAAGATGTTTTTGGATCTGCCCAGAATAGCGTTTTTAAACGCCTTGGTAAGAAACGGAAGAATGGCAATCGGCTGAAATTCTGCAGCAGTACCTGTTTGCTTTTTGGGTATGGGAATAATCGTAGCCTTCTTCCATTCTAAACGAAACTCGGAAGTAGTCAATATGCTGTTAAATATGTAGGTTATATAGCCCAGTATATATGGAAGCAGTAGTCTCAAGAACTTAGGGTCCATTTGGCCTCTACAATGTCTTCCTCTTGTATTCTTATAAAACTCAAAGAGCTGTTGATAGCAGTTGGTTCATCCTCAGTAAGGAAATTAACGGGTGAAGCAACGTTTAAGGGCATGGACGTAAACTTTTTGTTGAGTGCATCACAATCGACGTCACCAACAGGCTTTTTAGATTGTTTGCCAATACCGATATCACGCAGGTTTTCCCATCATTTTTTGCCAGAGGTTAAAGAACCAAGTTTGTTTTCATAATAAGGTCTTTTTGCCGTTCTGACCATTACGACAACTTGATTGCGCAGTCTGCAATACAATTTGTGGAAGTGCTCCAGTTTGTAACGTCTCAATTGACTGTAGGCGGCATCTCGTCGTGACATCAGAGCAGAGATGTCGCTATTCAGCCAAGGTGGAGCCGTATGCCTAACGAGAAGGGTTTTAATAGGAACATGCCTCTCAAAAAGCTTTTGCCGTAAAAACCTGACTTGATCATTTACATTTTGCATATGGTATAGTGAGTTCCATTGTACGCAGTCAAAATCGCGCACTAAGTCAGAGGTGTTTAAGTTTTTAAAGTCTCGATATTGAAAAAATTGTTGATCAACCTGAAAAACTAAATCCAAACATACAAAAAGTAAATCGTGCTTGGAAAAACCAGGTGCTAAAAGCTGGCTGTAAAGCTTAACCTTACCAACATCGCTGGCAAGATACAGATCTAGTAGCGAACTAGACTCTTTGGTAAAGTGGGTAGCAGTGGAAAAGTTAACGAGACTCAGATTCATCGTCTTTAACACATTAAGGAAATTTTCAGCTAAACGCTTATCCAACAGATTACAGTTGAAATCACCACACAGTATATTATAAGAAAAGCAAGAAGAAATTGTCTCTAACGTCGTAACCAATGGTATGGTCTGTAAACTGATCCAACTAAAACATTTTCAGAGTTACAAACAATACTGACAAAGACATATTCAAAAGGACAGTCGTCATCAGACTTCCTATTGGTTCGGAAAATTTTGAAACCCTTCAAACTATAAAAATCATCACAAATTAAGCAATACAAATATTATATATGAAAAATATTGTTATTATTAATAGAAAAAATAAAAAAATAATGATTTATTTATTTTTTTCTCTTTTCAGTGGGAACGTTACAATTGAAACCAGCTTCTTTGATAGGGATACACTTATTACTAAGTCTATTGTTCGCCTTTATTACATTTAAATTATTTCACTTTAAATTTATTATTATTATTAATTTTTTTTATATATAAAGTAAAAATAACAATCTACCTTATCAACAATATAAAATAGATAAAAATGGAAAAAAAGTAAAAACTAATATCCGTCTCTTGTTGTATACTCGCTAAGTTAGCATTTAATCTTTAAAACAAAACAATGTAAACAAACAAAAATGATGTAGTTTAAAATAAAAGAAAATAATGAATTATTATTAACCTATTCATAGCTGCCAGTGTTTTGTAAAAAAAAGAATTAAATAACAAAATGAAACAACAAAAAACACTCACAGGAAACAAAACTTTTAAATCAATCCCGAAATCAAGTTTGAATTTATTATCAAAACAAAGTATCAATATAAACAACAATTACGTATTCAATCAATTCTTGTCTTTTAAATCAAATTGTAAAATAATTTTATTATATTATGTTTTCATTTCTTCTTCTTTTATTCTTATTCTCAATCAGTGCACTCTTGTTGTGAATTTTTATTATTATTTTTTAAAATAATTTTTTTGCGCACTTTTAGATAAAAAATTAATGTTAAAATTAGTGTAATATTTATTGAATATAAAATATAAATTTAGTACAACGAAATTTAAATTTTATAAAATAAATAAGAATAAAAAAAACTTAAAAATTAGTTATAGTTATTTAAACAAAAGAAAAAGCACTGAAACACTTTTTGTTATAAAAATGATATTTAATGTAATTTGCCATCAAAACCTAAAACAAAACAAAAATATATTTAAAAATAAATCAATTGCATTTTTTGCGCTATTGCAAAAATTAAAAATAATTTTTAGACTTAAGCAAAAAAAATTATGTAAATTCATTAAATGAATTTCAATTTTTCTTCTTCTAGTTTTGCTTCTTAATCAAAAACAAAATGAATTAAATTTAACTCTGGTTAATGAATTTAATCTTCTTGTTATCACATTTATTTACATATATTTTTTGTTTGGCGTGTTTTGTTTATAATTAAATTTTTTTTTCTAACTTAAGTCGTGAGAAAAAAGTTTCTAATATTTGATAACATTGTGTTATGTTTTTGAGATTTATTTTAAATATCCCGAGTTTTTTTTATCTAAATATTTATTAATTTATTTTGTTGTTTCCAATAAATGAATATAATACAAACAAAATTGTGAAGAAATTGTTTTATTTCAAGTTTGTAAAGATGTGGAATAGTGAAAAACCATGAAGTTTATCTGAAGAATAATTTGAAGCACATTTTATATTATATATAAAAAAATCCAATAATATGGCTAAGAATTCGATTTGGACAGTTGGTGAATATAGATTAAGATCCACTGTCTTCAGAAACAGTTCAAATACAGAGTGGTTTATATTAAACCTCGCAGAGTATATTCGTTATCATAAGGAATCGTGTTGATCGCGCGTTTAAAACACATTTAAAATTGAAGAGTTATAAAAAGATTTTATTGTGGCGAAGCAAGTTCTATTCACAAAGTCAGTCGGAACCTCCGGAAATGTTAAAAAAGTCCTGTCAGATCGGCTCTTAAACAGGTACTCCCTTCCCTAATAAAACTAGTTTGATTTTTGTGTTAGACCATCTTAAAAGATATGTCCACAAACCAAGAGGGATTATGGCTTTCAAAACATTGATGACCAACTATATCAATGCAATTTCAAGAGAAATGCTATAGAAAGTAATGATGAATATTTTGTAAACGACGTCATATTAATACTGAAATAAAAAAGTTTATCTAAAATAAAATAAAATTATTTTGTAAAATAATCCTTCGCTGTCTGAAACATATGCTTGTATAAGCAGGAAGTCTGTCTTTCAGAAAATAATCAAACATTTTTTTTTTTTTACATTTTAATTTATTGAACCATAAAAATGTATGTACATTCGGCTTAATTCTAACATAAATAATATTAAACAATAACTTTCACTAAAACATTTGTTGGCACAAAGGGGGCCTAACTTTATACATTGATGAAATTCAAAATTTAACATGTGTTTAACATGAAGTCGATGGCTAAAATAAAAAGTGTCGTTGGCGAGGTTCATCTCGGGTTGTTCAGTCGCGGTTTGTCCTGATGGAGGTTGGTTGGGTGTGGCGGTGTTCAGCCGCGGTAGTATGCTGACTCCAGGCTAGCATAGAAGGAGACGTCGTCGTCAGTGGGGAGTTTATCCAAGATATCCATACCATAAAGGTATCTCGGGTCCGGGTGTCGTTCCTGATTGGCCATTCTTCTCATTTATTGGTTAGGGTGGCTGGAGACTTTGGTGATTATCTTCATTGCTGCCTGTGCAAAGAATTGGTCAAGTGGCTTGATTTCAGCTTCTTCGTTGCTCTACGATTACTGTAGTGCTTCTGTCGTTGACGGTCGAATTGTAGATCGGTGCATATCCTTAGTATCTTCCTCTCGAAGACATTAAGTCTCTCCATTGCAGTTTTTGATATGGTGAACCATATCGGAAAACCGTAGGTGATAACCGGTCTTAGCAGTTATTTGTATATCAACATTTTCGTTGGTTAACTTAATCCAGTTTTCTTCTTTAAGAGAGGATGAACTCGATGTAGTGCGATGTTGGCTTTTGTTATCACAGCCTTAGAGAGAGGGTTGAAGCGCAGCGGCTCATTGAAGTGTATTCCCAGGTATTTGGCGTTCTTCTTGGCTTTAATCCTTGATCCATCCGGGAACGTCAGAACAAGTTTTCGGGCCACTGCCGACGATCTACATCGGCTGTTGTTGGTGACAGGTCTCCGGAAGCATACCAGTTCCGATTTGGAGGTATTTATCCTTATTCCCCACTTCTGGTAGTACACGTAAAGTCTGCTTATGTGTGCTTCTACTCTTCGGGCTGCGATCGTAGGAAACATGGAGGACGAATAGGTGAGTGAGCCATCCGCAAACAGCAGGTTCTCACAATCCGTTGGCACTGGCTGGTCAGATGTCATCAGGCTGTAGAGGAACGGTCCAAGTTTCGATCCTTGGGCGATTAAAGCCTTTACGTCTCTAATCGTTGACTTGCAACTATCTATTTCTACGAAGAAGTTTCTGAAAGAAAGAAAAGAAAACAAAATTTTTATTATTGGCTGTGGGATATTAAAAATTCGGAGCTTATGGATGAGGGCATCAATCCATACGCTGTCGAAAGCTTTCTCGACATTCAGAAAGCATCCAACTGTTTCTTGGTGGCTATTGAGAGCAGCGGTGGCGTCAGACTGAAACTTTAGAAGTGGATGGATCGTTGAGTAAGCCTGTCGGAATCCAAACTGCATGTCGGGGATGATGCTATGCTCGTTGCAGAATTTCTTCAGTCTCCTTAAAATGATTGCTTCCAGAATTTTGCTGATGTTGTTGAGGAGTGAGACAGGCCTGTAGTTGGAAATCATATTGGTACTGCCTTTCTTCGGGACTGCCATTACAGTGGCTGTCTTCTACTTTTTTGGAAAGTAGCCGTTGTTGATGCAGTTATTTATGATAATACTTAAGATTATCAAAAAACTTGAGGAAGTCTTTTTAGGAAATAGTTGGAAATCCCGTCCATTCCAGTTGACTTCTTTGGCGTCAAGTTGTTAATGATCTCAGCTATCTCCTCAGGGTTGCAGAATTAATGGGTATTTGCTGGTTCATCAGCTTTGCAGTTGTCGTCAAATTGAACTTCAATGTTTGGCCTGAATCAACTGGATGGAGGTTTCTACTTCGTTGAGGAAGGCTTGGTCCGTTGATGGTTTTGGAGTGAAACTCTGTTCAAAGTGTTTGGCAAAAGCTTCCACTTTGTCATTCGTTGAAGTTAGCTCGATGTTGTTGCTCATCATGACTTCCGGCAGTGGTTTTTTCCTACCGATAAGGCGGTTTATTTCCTTGAAGGCGTTTGGTCCCGGTTTTATCTCCCTCAATCTCTTTTTGAAGGAGATGTCGTTGTGGTGTCGGAAGGAGTTTCGGAACATGATGTTCAAACATTCCAGTTCGCTCTTGACAGTCCGGTATTCAAGGTTCACCATGTTGAGTTCCCTCTGATGGATCCTCTGAAGGCGCTTTCTCAGCCTTTGTCGGTGGGAGTATATGTTTTGAACATATTCCGGGAGGTGTTGGTATCTGTCTTTCGTTGTTCTGTGGAAATAATCAATAATAGAGAGTAGAGGCCCATTTAAGTAGCTTGAGGATTTGCAGATTTGTCTGCACAAACGTTTATATCGGTTGAGGTTATGGTGGTTCCATAAGTTTTTTTTAACAAAAAATTAAAGTCACCCACTACTAGTATTTCAATACAAATTTCACGACAAAACAGTTAGTTTAAGGGGATCCAATAGATGTTCCTTAATTATCTTTTCAAAAAAATGTTATTTGAAAATACTTTAAATACAAAATTCTTAAGTGAATTGCGATATTTCGGCTGCTGACAATATTTCATCCATTTTATATCGAACAAAATTTCCATAGAAATTTAACCTATCTTCAAGAGGTTTCTGAGGAGCTTTGGTTATCAAGACCACAGGTTTAAAATGGACAGTGCATGAATTTTTAGTACTAGGGATTTTTTTTGTAATAAAAAAAATGTCAAGAACTTTGAGAAAAAGTGTATTCTTAATTAAATTTATTAATTCTCTGATCAAAATTCAAAACGGCTTAAGTCGACTTAAGCCAAAAAAGAGTTTTTTTTTTTTAATATTTAAGGAATATGCACAATTAGTTTTATTTTTTACTTTTCAGTTCTGTCAAAACGATTTAACTTAAACAAAATTGAAAATTTGGTTTTGGTATACAGTCTTAAGTACGAACAAAATTGATAGTGTTTAAACTTTTATCCTATGTAGACATAAGCTGCTCTTAATTAATTTAAAATTTTAATATTTTTGAACAGGAAGAACATTATTAAGTTCAATTAAGTCACTTGTCCAAAACAAAAGGTATGCCGTAAGAAAAACTTATGTGTACTTTGCCGTCTCTTTTAGGTTTTTTAGTTTTCTTGGTATGTATGTATACATAAGCCATTTTTCCAAGTTGAAAATGAAATTGTTTTGTGCATTTTACATTTTGAACAACAACTTAATAGCCATTTTTCAAATATCGTTGTTTGAAAAAAAAATGTCTTTTAACTTCAATTAAACCGTTTTTTTTTCGATTCCGAAAGCAATCTAGTAGTCTGTCTTAATTTAAAGGGATAACCGGCTAATGTAGACGTTAGTCATTTTTATTTTCGTTGTGAAAGCATTGAGTACGGTTGTGAAAAATAAAGTTCTATTCTTATACATATATAAAAATGAATCGCAAAATGTTTTGGTTACCGCATACCTCAACAACGCCTGGACCAATTTAGCCAATTCTTTTTTTAAATGGTCGTTGAAGTTCAAGGATGGTTTTTACGGCGAGAAAAATGTCAATTATTGCCGGAAAAACCATAAAAACAGCCCTTTTCTTTTTCCCATACAAATGTTTTCCAACTAAAACGTAGTCGGCTTTAAGAATTTGACTTCAAGTCATATCAAATTAAATGAAAAAGAAAGAAAAAGAAGAAAAAAGCTTTGATACCGATTTGCTGTTGTTTTTCTTAGATCTTCTGCTACCTTATCTACAGTTTATCAACTGATTAACGACTGAAATAAAACCGTATATCTTGTTTTGTACAGAGTGTTAGTGTTTGTTTCGTTAGTGATCAGTGACAAAGTAATTTATATTTGATATGCCTCCTATAAGACGAAGCAATTTAGTTAGAGCCCAACCAAACTGCTACAAAACCAAGCTAATTACCGATGTAGTCGTACTGCACAAGAACGTGAAAGAATTCGGATATCACAAACGCGTAAAATGCGAGCGTGACATTTAACTAATGACCTGCTTTCAGTTACGTTGTGTCAATTGACTACAGTAAATACCAATGTGTTGTTATTGGTTCTATGAATTCGGTTTGCTCACACTGTAAGCAAATGATAAATCGAAATTGATACCATTGGTTTCAGGAATAGGAACAAATTCCATACACTTTTTGACACATATCCAACATTAAAACAATTGCTTTCAAATGACTTCATTTGGGGCATGAAATGTAGTTCGGGAAAATTTCATGCCAACTTTCAAGGTATGTATTATAGCAGTTATTCATAATTATTTTAGCGAACAAAATTTTCTATCACCTAAGTTATCAAGGTCCTTTTTTATTTTTACTTAAGAACTGCTTAAAAGAAGGTCCTTAATATAAAACTTAAAGTTTACTTAAACTACCTATTCTTCTATTTAAAACTAGAACAACCACAGCAGCAAATCTAACATTTTTTGTTTTTATATTTTATTGTCTTTTTTTTGTTTTTTTTTTTAAATTTTTTTTTAATTTTTTAACTTCCCATAGGAAGTTATCGTAATGGGTCCGATTTGTCAAATTGAAAATTTTGACATTTCTCGACGTTTCAAGGTCCCTAGAGCCGAAATAAAAGATTTTTAGAAAGATGTCTGTGCGTGCGTGTGTACGTACGTTCGTACGTCCGTACGTTCGCGACGTTTTTTTCGTCGTCCATAGCTCAAGAACCAGAAGAGATATCATCTTCAAATAAATTTTGTTATACAGATAATAAGAAAGAAAGATGCAGAAAGGGCTCTCAAGAAAATTGAGTGGGTGGTTTTTTTTACCATAGCAGTTTGCAAAAAAGGTGAAAATTTTGGTTAACCCTAAATATCTTACGAACCAAAAACGCTAGAGACTTGAATTTAATTTTATATAATAAACTGTAACGTGATCTCAAAGAAATATATTTTTTTAAAAAAATCTATCTAACGGTTTTTTTCTAAATCAAAAAAACTGACAAAAAAATTTGTCACCTCCTAAATTTTACGACTAACATATGATTTCATCTCCAAAACAATTTTGAGCAACGGAGAATAATGTTTTTGAAATCTGATAAAATTTTGAGAAAAATCGAATTGACAGTTTTTTTATAAAAAATAAAAATCTAAAAAAAACATTACTCAAAGTTCGTAAAAATTAAATATCGATTCAAATATCTTTTCAAAAACATAAAATTTAGGCTTCTAACTAATTTTTTCTTATAAAAAATATTGTTTTCAACATTGAGTAAAATTTTGAAGAAAATCGAATTGACAGTTTTTTTTACAAGAAATAAAAACCTAAAAAAAAATTAATAAAAGTTGGTAAAAATTGATTTTCGACTCAAATATCTTTTCAAAATTTTGAGATATTGGCTTAAATTTACTTTTATCTTTCAAAAAATATTGTTGTCAACATTCAGTAAAATTTTGAACAAAATCGAATTGATAGTTTTTGTACAAAAAATTAAATACCTAAAAAAAATTTAACAAAAGATGGTAAAAATTTATTTTCGACTCAAATATCTTTTCAAAACTATAAAATATTGGCTTCAAACTAATTTTATCTTATAGAAAATATTGTTTTCAACATTCGATAGAATTTTGAAGAAAATCAAATTGACGGTTTTCTTACAAAAAATAAAACTCTAAAAAAAAACAATACTAAAACTTGGTAAAAATTTACTTTCGACTCAAATAGCTTTTCAAAAATTAAAAATATTGGCTTCAAACTTATTTTATTTTACAGAAAATATTGTTTTCGATATTCAGTGATTTTTATATAAAAATCCAACAGTCCGTTTTTCATAAAATATAAAATCTATTAAAAATAGTACGCAAATTTGGTAAAATTGATACTAGTACATATAGACAAACTTTTAAGCAAGATAAATCGACAGACGGGATGGGAAGTTATCAGTGTGGGTCGCATCCCAGCCTCTTTTTTTTTTATATTCCATGTTTTTTTGTATGTTTTTTTTTTTAATTTTAATTTTTTTGTATTTTTTTTGTGCCACCATGCCTATTCTACTTAAAACTAAACCCTAAAACTATAATACAAGCATGTAAGCCGGCCAAGGCTTAGAGCCCCATCCCGACTACCCAATATCAAGTACCGATTGAAGCCACTAAAACTGGTTTTCCTGCTTCACCCTATCAGTTCGGTCTCGTTCGGACACAGTCCTACTGAGCCGAAGGAGCCTTGTGCCATGACGTCCCGATTGTACAGGAGTCGCCTATCCACGGTTCTTCGTCTGACGTGGTAGATTAACGGAACTGCCAATCTATTCTGTATCAAACCGCATCTATCTAAAAAGAGGAATGCCTCTGGTGGAATGAAGCCGCTCAAGCGTGCACTTTCAAAATACTCGTCGTTCGGATAGAACGCCCCGAAAATTAAATTGTTGGTCGAAGACATAGTTCTTGCAATGTGACCTCGAACGAGTTTTATCACGAAATTGTCAATTCTGTTGATTCGAGCCCCGTTGTATAGGACCTCGTTGGAATAGTAATGCACATAAGAAGATTCGGCTGTTCGATATAAGCCGGTACAGCGTCGTAAACACTGCGTCGAACACCCGAAACTTCTCCATCTGAGAAGGGGTAACGTTGAACCACACAGGACAACCAAAAAAACTGACAAAAAAATTTGTCACCTCCTAAATTTTACGACTAACATATGATTTCATCTCCAAAACAATTTTGAGCAACGGAGAATAATGTTTTTGAAATCTGATAAAATTTTGAGAAAAATCGAATTGACAGTTTTTTTATAAAAAATAAAAATCTAAAAAAAACATTACTCAAAGTTCGTAAAAATTAAATATCGATTCAAATATCTTTTCAAAAACATAAAATTTAGGCTTCTAACTAATTTTTTCTTATAAAAAATATTGTTTTCAACATTGAGTAAAATTTTGAAGAAAATCGAATTGACAGTTTTTTTTACAAGAAATAAAAACCTAAAAAAAAATTAATAAAAGTTGGTAAAAATTGATTTTCGACTCAAATATCTTTTCAAAATTTTGAGATATTGGCTTAAATTTACTTTTATCTTTCAAAAAATATTGTTGTCAACATTCAGTAAAATTTTGAACAAAATCGAATTGATAGTTTTTGTACAAAAAATTAAATACCTAAAAAAAATTTAACAAAAGATGGTAAAAATTTATTTTCGACTCAAATATCTTTTCAAAACTATAAAATATTGGCTTCAAACTAATTTTATCTTATAGAAAATATTGTTTTCAACATTCGATAGAATTTTGAAGAAAATCAAATTGACGGTTTTCTTACAAAAAATAAAACTCTAAAAAAAAACAATACTAAAACTTGGTAAAAATTTACTTTCGACTCAAATAGCTTTTCAAAAATTAAAAATATTGGCTTCAAACTTATTTTATTTTACAGAAAATATTGTTTTCGATATTCAGTGATTTTTATATAAAAATCCAACAGTCCGTTTTTCATAAAATATAAAATCTATTAAAAATAGTACGCAAATTTGGTAAAATTGATACTAGTACATATAGACAAACTTTTAAGCAAGATAAATCGACAGACGGGATGGGAAGTTATCAGTGTGGGTCGCATCCCAGCCTCTTTTTTTTTTATATTCCATGTTTTTTTGTATGTTTTTTTTTTTTAATTTTAATTTTTTTGTATTTTTTTTGTGCCACCATGCCTATTCTACTTAAAACTAAACCCTAAAACTATAATACAAGCATGTAAGCCGGCCAAGGCTTAGAGCCCCATCCCGACTACCCAATATCAAGTACCGATTGAAGCCACTAAAACTGGTTTTCCTGCTTCACCCTATCAGTTCGGTCTCGTTCGGACACAGTCCTACTGAGCCGAAGGAGCCTTGTGCCATGACGTCCCGATTGTACAGGAGTCGCCTATCCACGGTTCTTCGTCTGACGTGGTAGATTAACGGAACTGCCAATCTATTCTGTATCAAACCGCATCTATCTAAAAAGAGGAATGCCTCTGGTGGAATGAAGCCGCTCAAGCGTGCACTTTCAAAATACTCGTCGTTCGGATAGAACGCCCCGAAAATTAAATTGTTGGTCGAAGACATAGTTCTTGCAATGTGACCTCGAACGAGTTTTATCACGAAATTGTCAATTCTGTTGATTCGAGCCCCGTTGTATAGGACCTCGTTGGAATAGTAATGCACATAAGAAGATTCGGCTGTTCGATATAAGCCGGTACAGCGTCGTAAACACTGCGTCGAACACCCGAAACTTCTCCATCTGAGAAGGGGTAACGTTGAACCACACAGGACAACCATAAACTATCATTGGCCGTATGAGGGCCATGTAGGAAACTACCTTCACTCTGGGGTCAAGCCGACTGCTAAAAAACAGCCGTTTCGTCAGAGCGAAGGCTCCTCTGGCCCTGGTCAGAGCAGCATTTATATGTCTGTCGAAATATAAATACTGATCTAACCAGATACCGAGGTACTTCACTACACTTTTGCTCGCTAATGGCAGAATTGTATCCGACTTCTGGACATTTATTTTCAGTTTCCAGTCGTCGCAATATCGCTGAATCTTGTGGAAATCACGCTGCAAGAGAATTCTAGTAACCTCAACCTTTCGGGCCGTTCTGTACGCAATTAGATCGTCGGCGTACGCAATTGCCTTTGTAAGACTACCTATCAGATCGCTGGTGTAAATGCTTAAGAGAATCGGCGAATTCACCGCTCCCTGTTGAAGACCATTTTTAATTAAGAATGTTGTGGTAGAAGAAACAAACTTTCTACCGTTAAGCATATCATATAGTATATACAACAATGGCTTGCTTATGCCAAGCCTGCTCAGTTTTAGGTAAAGACCCTCTAACCATACGGTGTCAAAGGCCTTTTCCAAATCAACCAGAACAACACCCGTGCATTGTTGTTTTGCTTTATTCCATTGGATATCAGACGCAGCATGAACTGTGTCATGACCCGTATTGAACCCGAACTGTTTATCCAGAATTATTTTATTGTCCGCAGCCTACTTAGTCAGAGCCATATTAATGATTTTTTCGAAAACTTTGCTGATGCTCGGAAGAAGACTTATCGACCGAAGATTTGACGGGTTGGAGTTGTCCTTTCCCTTTTTCGGGAGAGGATGAAGCACAGCGGTCTTCCAATGCATTGGATAATATGCACTATTCAGTGCATTGTTGAAGAGCGTGGTGTAAATGTCAATTGCTTCCATCGGTAAATGTCTTAGTACAACGTTGGATATACCATCGGCAGCTGCTGACGTTTTATTTTTTATTGAATTGAAGATGAGTTGAAGCTCAACCTTCGTCACTAACAAGGGACTTGGTCCTATTTGCTGGGCGATTATGGCATTTGCCAAGGAATCGTCATTGAACCGCATGAAACCGCGGTTCTCAGATCGCCAATGTGTGATCACATTACGGAGGTAAAAGTGATTAAGTAGAGCTCTGTTTTCCAGGTCGTGGTTGGGGCGAATGCTAACATTCACCTTGTACACTTGCTGTAAAGCAGCTCCCACCGCCTCCACTTTTTCATTCGGATCTTCAATTATATAAAAGTCATCGTCAAAGATGGCTTCTTCTGGATTTATTTGCGCTGTCCTGAGTACGTCTCTGTTCTCTTCGGTTCTTTGGAGTTTAAGACACGGATGGTCATTATCGTTTTTTTTCCTGAATATCTTATTAATTTTTGGGAACATACCAAGGTCATCGAATTAACTGACGGCCGCCACCTCCACTAGGCTATCGATTAGTTATTGAAAACTGTGGCACAATGCCAACTTAGCAAATGCTCAACACTTTTAAATTTAAATTGCAAATTAAAAAATGATTAATGTACACTTTTTCACTCGCTGGAAGTCAAAGAATGACTGATAGATATTAGTTGCAACTAAATATATGGTTTTAAAAAATCAAATATTATTTAAGTTTGATCACTGAAAATCCATAAATATATATCTCATTGCTTATTTATTATATTTTAAAGTGTTTGGTTTTCTAAATTGAATGGGAAATCCAAATATACAAATCAGCGAAGAAATTTACAATAAGCATTGATTTTAATTAAGCACATATGCTTAATAATGTCAAACAAACAATTAATTCAATTAGGCCTGACCGAGCCCAATCGTAAAATGCATGATACTTTTAACCAAGAGTGCCATCGAGAAAAACTGTATGATCTCAAAATTTTGAAAGAATTAATTTAAACAAATCTTCCACGGTTGAATGAACAACAGAAGTTTTTATTAGATACTCTTATGTAATTAACAAATGATGAAACTGGAGGTATTTACTTCTTAGATGCACCTGGTGGTACAGAAAAAACTTTTTTGATTTCAATAACATTACCAAAAATTCGCTCTCAAAATAAAATTGCACTTGCACTCGCTTCGTCGGGAATCGCAGCAAACTTTGCTTGAAGGTGGTCGAACAGCAATGAAACTCAAACTTGCAACATTTCGAAGAAGTCTGCAATGGCAAGGGTTTTGCAGCAGTGTAAATTGATTGTTTGGGATGAATGTTCGATGGCATATACAAATCTTTGGAGGCTTTAGATACAACCTTATCTATGAAGCAATAATGTCATATTTGGTGGTGCAATGATTTTATTTGCAGGAGATTTTCGTCAACCATTTCCAGTGATTCCACGATCAACGCCAGATGATGAAATCATAAAGTCCTCCAATTTGCGGAAACATGTCAAAGTGCTTTATTTAAGCAAGAATATGCGTGTCGAGTTCCAAAATGACCAATATAGAAACATATTCTCTAAACAACTCATTGACATTGGTAATGGTAAATTTCATATAGACCTTTTGACTGGATGCATTAACTTTCCTCAAAGTTTTTGTCAGTTAACGCAATCAAAAGAAGAACTTATTCAGAAGGTGTTTCCAGATGTTTATCCAAATTACTTGCTTTATTGGCTGCAAAAAACATTGATGTAAATGAATTGAATTTCAAAATACAAGAACAAATACAGGCCAACCGATTACCGAGGATATATAATTGAGTTGATTCGGCTACTAACCAAGATGATGTAGTCAATTATCCACCGGAATTTTTTAAACTTGCTGGATTTGCCAATTAAAAGTTGGATCAATATATAGTGTCGCGAAATATCAACTAACCGCGTCCTTGCAACGGTAGAAACAACTATAGTCAAAGGAAAGGATAAATGAGAAGATGTTCTTATACCGCGCATCCCAATTATTCCGAATAATGTACCATTTGAGTTTAAACGACTATAATTTCCAGTGCGGCTTGCTTTTGCTATGACCATAAACAAGTCCCAGGGACAATCATTATGTGTTTGTGGTATTAATCTAGAAAAACCATGTTTTCCCTGTTCTCGTCTTGGAAATCCATCAGAAATGTTTGTCTATGCGCCAAGTAATCAAACAAAAAACATCGTATATCACAAAGCACTATAATGATAATAAAACTGATTTCTGTTAATAATTAAGATTCACATTATTAACAATAAAGCGATTACTTACTTTTAAATCGTTATATTATTTTTTATTCACAACTTTCAGGGTGATGGTTCTGTTCAGGAGAATGCTAAGCCACGACTATAAAATACGTAGAAGCAAAAACTGCCACCTTACAAATCTTTATAGATTTAAGATCCACTGACTTCAGAAACGGTTCAAATACAGATTGGTTTATATTAAACCTCGCAGAGTATATTCGTCATCATAACGAAACGTGTTAATTCGTCGCGCGTTTAAAACACATTTCACAAAAAATAACTTTATCTCCAAAACAATTTTGTGCAACAAAGAATAACGTTTTAAATATTTGGTAAAATTTTGAAAAAATTGTATTGACAGATTAAAAAAAAAAATAAAAACCTAGAAAAATAAACAAAAGTTGGTAAAAATAGATTTTCTTTTCAGAACTTAGAGATATTGGCTTTGGACATTTAATCTTTTAAAAAATATTGTTGTCAACATTCAGAACAATTTTAAAAAACATTGATTTGACAGTTTTTTTACAAAAAACTAAAAATCTAACCAAAGATTAACAAAAGTTGGTAAAAATTTATTTTCGACACAAAAATCTTTTAAAAAATTAAAATAAATGGTCGGTAACATATTGAGAAAAATCGAATTGACAGTTTTATACATATAAGAAATAAGTTTTTTTTTTACTACTAAAACTCGTACAAATTGGGTTTCGACTCAAAATCTCGTTAATAAAAATAGATTTTGAAATCAAACTATTTCATTATATGCAAAATATTATTGGTAAATTTTAAATTTTTAAGAATAATTTAAGTGAGAACTTTTTTAACAAAACACGAAAACCTACAAACTATTAGCAAGACAAATGGACAGAAGGGTTGGGAAGTTATCTCTTTTTTGATTTTTGTCTATCGAAACATCGATGGCCAACCAATCAACGCAGTTTCTAGAGAAACACTGTAGAAAGAAATGACAAATATACCGTACCAATGACTTTATTTAAAACAGCATTGATAATTTCTGATATATGTAAAGGGTGGTTAGATTTTAAGTTGAATGTTAACCACTTCTAAACGTCAAGTTTTGTTTAATTGACATTTCTCAATTTGAACCATGGAAAGATACACAATCGAGCAACGCATTAAAGTTATTAAGGCTTATGAAAATGCGCGTTAAAGTCAGTTTAATCGTCCAAATGTGCGTACAGCAGGTAAAATTGTGCAAAAATTTGAGACAACTGAGTCTTTAGGAGAATGGAAAATTCCAGTGCATACTCGAACCCCTCAAGCCCGTCGTTGGTGAAAAAATGCACAAAATTTGCATTTACACGTTTACAAGGTGCAATTGACTTAAGCCTCTTGACCATTTCAAGCGTCATCAATGGTCAGAATTGTGAAATGGCAACAGTGGATGATCAATTTTAAAACAAAATCATATTCATTGATGGGGCACATTTTTTGTTTTGTTTGGTGCAGTTTATGGGCTGGCGTCTTCATCGGGCCGTGTTTTTGTTTCCAAAATGAGGCAGTAAGTGTGCATGGCGCTCGCTATCGTGAGATGATTACGGCCCGAGTTAGAAGATATGGATGTAGACGATATGTGGCTCCAACAGGATGGTGCCTCTCGCCACACAGCTAACGTAACAATGGATCTTTTGAAAAATTCAATGGCCGTATTGTCTCACGTGGTGGCAATTTCAATTGGCCGCCAAGATCATGCGATTTGACACCGTTGAACTTTTTTCTTTTGATATTTTTTTAAAAGAAAAGGTGCACGTCAATAAGCGAGCAACAGTTGAAGAGCTCAAGGATGAGATAATTTGGCACATTTACGGAATATAACCTCAATTATGCCTCAGCATCATCAAACATTTGGACTATCAGATGAATGAGCTTCTAAAGTTAAACCATATCAATATTATTATAGTAAAAAGAATTAAAAACAAATTTCCTAAATAATTTGTGTTTTTTTTTTTAAATCAACAACGGCCCTTAAAATCTAACCACACTCTCGTAATTTTTTACTATTTAAATAAGGTGTAGTGAAGTAGTTTTAACTTGTCAAATGTCTAAAGATTACAGTATTATTAGTGACAACTACTCAAAAGATATTTAATATAGGACATGTTATTGAAATGTATTCATAGTTGAAAATCAAGCAAACAATATGACAGTGTCTTACAGGCAGTAAGAATTTTTGGTCGTAGCCAAAAAAGTATTAGAAATTTTGATCTTCCTCGGTCCCTATGCTACCATTACTTATACGTTCTATGAAGAAGGCTAACTTTTTGGTAAAACTGTTCGCAGCACTATTCACTTGCCGAATAGTGTCATAACTCTTGAAGTTGTAAAACGTGTTTATGATTCTATTGGACTTACGAGTATCTTTTATCGTACTTGTACTGTGGCGAGAGTCTTAAAAGAACTTAACACACATAAATCCTCTGGTGCAGATGGTATTCATCTATTTTTCTGGTCTTCATTGCTTTCGAAACTCTTGCGTAAGCTTTTCCATCCATCCTACTTTTCTGGGCTCATTCCGAGTATTTGGAAAACATCATTTGTTCACCCAATATCGTCCCTCTTTTGTCGATTAATTATCAGCTTGCGAAATATCTTGAGGACTAAAAGCTTCCTAATGACTAGCAGTATGGTTTCGTAGCAATAGATCCACTGGTGATCATAGCGATCATCTCATCAAACACTGGAACAAGTGAAATACGATCTTTTTGTGTCGAAGAATCCCTTATTTTATATGGACGTCTATGGAAAAGCGACAATAGACACAAGAGTGGCTCAGTGGAGAATGTTTGCATTCTCCTCAACTATGACCTGGAAAACAGAATCTTACTTCATCACTTTTATCTCCATATTATGTTCAACTCTCAACACAAAAAGTCAGCCATTGTCGATGGTATCTTAAATTAAGGCCATTCACATGTATACAATACTCCTCAATAATACATATTATCCAGTGCATTGGAACTCCGTTGTGGTTCATCCTCTCCTGAAAAAGGGAAAGGACCACTCCAACCCGTCAAATCTTCGGTCGATAAGTCTTTTTCCGGGTACCAGCAAAGTTTTCGAAAAAATAATAATAATAGTGCTCTGATTTAATGGGAAATGCAAAGGTACTCTTCTGGTTAATTTGGAAATGGCATTTGACACCGTATGGTTACAGCAGGTTTGGCATAAGCTATGTCTTCGATCAACAATTTTCGGGGCGTTCTACCCGAAGGACGAATATTTCTAAAATTCTCTTTTTTTATAGATTCGTTCTGATACAGGATAGATTGGGAGTTCCACTAATCAACCACGTCAGACGAAGAACCGTGGATAAGCGACTCTTTTACAATCGGAACTTAATGGCACAAGACGTAGCCCGAATGGGATCTAATTAATAGATTAAAGCAGGTGAACCAGTTCCGATGGCTTCAATCTGTACTTAATGCCAATCTGTACTTAATAGCAACAGGTTACCCATTTTGCGTATTCAAAACTATAGGGCTGGAATTCGACATCTGTCAAACTAAGTTATTAAACTAATTTTTTTTCGCAGTTGAAAGTCTGACGAAATGAATCGGTTAATTATAGCACAAGGCATAAAAATAGTTAAAACACAGCCATATATCGGCCTTAAGAGGAGATAGTGGTTAACATAATCGGTGAACTACGCAAGCAATTGGCAAAATTTCGAAGAAATTTGAAGAAGAAGGATTGGTTACAGATATTGTAAGAACTTTGTATTAACGTTTCGCTCGTACGACTAAAAACATCACTGCTGTAGGTGAACGTGTTTCCGAAGACCCGAATGTGTCGAATCTTCGTCGTTTTCAGGAATTAGGACTGTTTTACGGCGCATTTTGTATTTGCATCTACACCTACACCTATAAAGTCCAGCATACACAACAACTGAAGCCAACTGACCATTCACAACGTCGTAAATACGTCGAATGCGTGCTAGAACAGCATGTGGCGGTGGACGCCGATTTTTCGAACAAAATGTTCTTCAAAGACGAAGAATATTCCTTACTCGATGGGTAATGTTCGTATTTGGGGTTCTGAAAATCCTTAAGTTATTAAAGAGAGGCCATTATATCCACAAAAAGTTACTGTTTGGTTCGCTATTTGGTCCGGAGATGTGATTATGCCACGCCTCTTCGAAAACGACTGTCATCGTCAATTCGAAGCGTTACGGTCATATAATAACCAACTTTTTTCTTCGTACTATTGAAGAACATGACTTATAGAATGAATAAACGGTACATTTTTGGGGATGCATTATCACCTGTTGAACTTCGCGTGGGTTGGTGTCATCCGACATGCGGCAATTATTGTTTTTAACACAGCCATTCATCCAAAAATGCGCCTCGTCACTAAAAATGATTTTCAGCCAAAATGGGGGTCCTCTTCCAAACGATCCAAAGCCCATTTAGCAAACAAAGGGCGTTGTCTATAGTCATGAACTTTGAGCTCCTGGATCTTGTGCGGGTGTAGGTCCTGAAGCAAAATTCGCAAAGTTGAAGTATGCAAAAAGCAGATTTCTTGTGCACAGCGAGAAATAGACTGCCTTGTGCACTATCACGTACAACGACGATGTTCTCGGCCGATATTGCGTTCCTTCAACGTTCGGGTGTTGGCTGATTGTTTACTGAACTAGTCGTCTCAAACTTGGCCACCAAACGTTGAAGAATCAAATGTGAGGGGCCACCACGTCTAACGTAAAATGGGCGCAATGCGTGCAACGTTTGCATTAACGAACACTAATTTTGATAATAAAATTTTATCATTTAAAGCTGCTATTCAATTGTTTAACTTGTCATGATGAATTGTTATAAACAACTCAATAATAAACAAAAGCTTTGACAGATGACAGATGATGGTACCCTGCCTGTGCCACCTAAAGTTTATTCACGGGTACTGCCTCTTGCGAGGAATTGACAAATTCTCCAAGAGTAATTCTTGTCATGAAAAAGTACTTTCTTAAATTAGCCGTTCGGATGCAGTCCCCTCCATCCCTGTAATCACTCGCATACAGGAATGGTTGAAAGTTGTAAGTCACTAGGCCCTGGTTCTCTTGGGACGCCACCTAATTTATGTATTTATATTGACAGATGTCACTAAAACTAAATTGCCAATAGCAGGCTTCAAAATCTACCCGCGCCATTTGAAAAACTCTTTATATACTTTATGATATGCTTAACGGTAGAATGTTATGTTGCCAAAAGTGTAACATCCACGACAACATTATCAATTAAAAATCGTCTTCAACAACAACACCAATTCTTTTTTCTTGGTAGTCTAACCGGGGCAATTGCGTACGGCTATTATCTAATCGCGTTCAGAACGGCGTGAAAGATTGACGTTATTAGAAATCTCTTGCAGCGTGATTTCGACAAGATTAAGCAAAATTAACGACTGAAAACTGAAAATAAATATCCAGAAATCGGAGAAAATTCAGTTTCGCATACTCCGTTGACTAAGGTGACGAGGGATACGTGCAGAAATTGGCACAAGATGGCCATAGTTGATCTGCTCGAGCAGCGATTCAGGAACAAAAGCGTAGTGCATACCGGCTTACAACAGTTGGGCTTGACCCCAAAGCGAAGATAATTTGCTTCTGGCCCTCATTGCCTCGAACAGCCGAATCTAACTATTCAAACGAGGTCCCATACAACGCGGCTCGGATCAACAGAATTGACAATTTTGTTTGTACAAAACTCATTGGAGATCACATTAAGAGAGTTATATCTTCAAACAACATTTTATTTTTGGGGCCTTCTGTACGAATGACTAATATTTTAAAATTCGGACTTGAGCGACTTCATTAGACAAGATGAAGTTCTAAGCATAATTGCCAGCTCTATGTTCGTACTTACTCGTGAAATTTATTCAACCCCTCTGTAATTTCGAATTGAAATAAAAGACAACAAATTTACTATTTATATATTTTTTTTTTGAAAATTTATCACTTATTTAAGTATTTTTATTTATTTTATCTCTAAATATGTATCTACAGTTAGTCAACTTATTTATTTTTCATTTATATAGTATTGTATAACATTACATTTAAGTTAAATAAAAATGTATTTTATTTTTTTTTTCATTTAAATATTATTTTAATATATTTACTCTATTTTATTTATAAATTATTATTTAGTCTATTTCATACACATAGTTTTTTTGTTTTTGTTTTTGTTTTATATTTATAATAATAGTTAATTTAAAATATATATATATATAGATTTTTTTATATTTTTTGTTGTTTTTGAAAATTATAATTAAATTATTAATACATTTTTCTTATTAACGTAATAGTAGAAAATTAAATGTAATGATATGATTCTACACAATTCACGTTATTTTATTTTCGTTTATTTTTTTAACCATAATTTTCATTATAATTTGTTGATGATTTTACTTTTTGTGTTTATTATTTTTAAATAAAAACATTTTTTATGTTAAATTTTTGGACCTATTCTATTTTTAAAAAAAATGTATTATACTTTTATGTTTTGAATTTAATGATCTTTATAATATTGATCCAGTTAAGTGTTGCTTTAGATCTTTAGTTTAAGTTCTCTGTCAACAAAATATGAATTAGAAATTTTGAAACTTAGGTGTTTTGGGTTCAGAAATAGAGTTCATTCCAATATCTTGTTTAGTGGCATTTTCAAAATACAAATATTAACTTTTTGAAGAACCAGAAAGAACTACAGATATTAACATTTTCGAAAAATTTAGTTTTGATGTTCAAATTATTCGAGAAACAGCTGAAAATGACTTTTAAGTTCTCAGTTCAATTCAAAAAGTGTATTTGAATATTCAAAGTAACCTAAAATTTAACATTTATTTGAAAATAACTTATTATTGAATTTAAGTTGTATGAGATTTTTAAAAGTTCTTTTTCTGCCTCTACAAAAATTATGGTGATGTTCTCGTGAGTCTACATTTATAAGCTTTTATTATTTTCTGCATGTTTTTTAAATTTATTTAAGTGGTTCGGATTTGTTTCGAATAATTGTTTTTACACATTACTTTTTTTTTCGTTTTAATTAAATTTGAATGAATCAATTTTTGTGTTTTGTTTTTCTATATCTTACAAATAATAACTTTTTAAAAATGATTCATTTATTTTTCATCAGTTTTGTTTTTTATACTTTTAATTATTTTCTTTAAGTATAACACTCATGTAATATATTTTAAGTCTTTATGGGTCGAGTTTTGTGCGAATGATATCGATCCATTATGTTTTTGTTTTTTAAATTATTTTTATATTTTACACTTAGCATTTTTTTGTTGTTAATTATATTTCGTATCCTTAATTTTAAGCCATAAAAATCCTTACGTATATTTTTCTTTTTTTTTTCTTTAGTTTTGTTTACATTAATATTTATTTATATGTATATTTTTTTACAACCATATAATTTTATATAGTTTTTTGTTTTGTTTCAAAATATGTTTTTTTTTTGAATTTATACATAAATTTTACCATTTTTTTGTTTACCTACTTTTATGCTTGATTAACTTAATCGTTTTTCGTTTTTATGTACAAATTTTAGCGCATTTTTTAAAATTTTTATAGGTCATTATTTAAATTTCTATTTGTTAATACTTTTTATGAGATGAGATTTTGTTTTTGCAATTATCCCTAGCGTTTGTCATTATTTACCTAATTTTTTGTCATTTAAAATGGTATAAATCTTTTTACAATGTTTATTTTTTGATTTAATTGAAGGTTCAAGGGTCAAAGTTGAAAGAAAACACACTTTTTATTTTTTAACGATGTTAAATCGTGCTTTTTGGTTTGATTTTGAAAAAAAATACATATTAAGAGAATTCCGAATCCGATAAAATTGACCTAGGATCCTTGCAAAAGCTTAATGTCAACGTTCGTCGTTCCAAAAGTTCAATATTGATACAATTTGTAACAATTTGACTTCATCAAATCGTTCATAAACTCATAAAAGTGTCAAATAGTTACGAATTGTAAAAATTCACAAGTCAGTTCTTTAAAAGATGAGTTGAAAATGAACTGTCAAAGTGATAATTTCTTACAATAGACATTCTTAAATGGTTCTAGCAAATTTCACCAATTTTTAACAATGATTCACAACTTTTTTGACATAACAAACAAAATTTAACTTAAGCAAGAAAATGAACTGATCAATTGTGTTGTTTGACAGCTGTCATTCTCTGTCAGGAATGTTTGTTTAACCAAGTTTACCTTCAGTCGTTTTCGATTAGAAAAGGTCTTAAAAATTGGCAACTTTTAACCGCTTGAACAAAATGGGTGAAGCTTGAAGTTTAAAAAACGCTTGAAGCAGAAGCTGTCATTAAAAACGTGCATTTTAAAACAAAGGGCGTCTAAAATATTGAAGAGCGACAAGAACTAAATCTGCACAGCATCAAGTCAAAAGTTTTCAACTTGATCCCGCAACTATCCATGTAAACCATATGAATGCCAAAAATCTGCATGAAGTTAAAAGTAGAAGTTCAATCAACGCTTCAGTTTTGACTTTAACTTCGCATTGTACTCGTAGCTCTGTGTGTATTGGAAATTTTAATAAAATCGAAAGCTACACATTTCACTACTTTTAGAATTTGCTTCTGAGAGTTCAAGTTCGTATTAAATTAAAATGACATTTGCCACCTCACGTATAATTTCATTGAAAACTCATCGAACCAGGTTTTTCGTTGACAATTTCGACGCGACACTGCAGTCGACTGCAAACTCGATTCAATGTCACTTTTTTCGATGTCCGTAGAAAACAAAAATGGGTGCGTTCATTTAGTGTTAGAGAACTTATTTTTCAAATCGGTGTGCTCTCTTTGAATTTTGAATAAAAAAGACCTTAGTAAGAATCTTAAAAGATGAGCGTGACTAACTTCAAGTTTGTTTCATGTAGTATGACAGATGGCAAATTTTAAAACTTTTGACAGTTCAGTTCTATAGTTTGTTTCATAAATAATTTAAAGAGCTCTGCACAAAACGTACTCGCCATATTTTACTCTGAGATTTCAAAGAAAACGCATATTAACGAAGAAAGTCTCGATACCATAAAATAATCTTCATTAGCCTGAGCAATGACAAAAACTCAATCGCGTTTAAAATCTAACCAGTGGCTTAGAAATAATTATTTTATTCGACAAGTTAAAATCAGGATTAAACGTCGTTGATGTATATTTACTTTTATTGCGTGTTCAAACCTTGAATCACGATTGAAACGCAAGTCTTGTTATTATGCGAGCTTTTCACAATTTAACACATTAAGTACATCTACCTTATAGCAGGATTTAGATAGCCAATATCAATTTTTAAGGTAAACAATAAAAAAACCGTCAGGTTCACATGACAAAAAGCACTTAATGGCTGAAACACAAACACGCTTCGGCTTCGTCTGCGTTACGATGGGTCTTCTTCAATGTTGCTTTGAATGACGTTTCTAGTATGATATTTCTTAAATGACACTTCTGTCATTAGCAGCTGGTATTTTTTCTCAAAAGTTTGTTTTGATTTTTCGTTCAGCAAAAGATGTGAATTTTAAGATCGAAAAAATTGAATTTATCGCGAAAGTAGCGTACACAGCCTTTCGTGAGTATGTTAAGCTCATGGAGCAATAATAATAAGAGGAATGCCGGCAAACGCACGCAGCCAAACAACAGGCATACAAAATGGCGCTGCAAAAAAGGACCAGAGCTGCTCGCGATCTCTACGAGCAGAAGAGGAGAGGAACACCGGCTTCTTAGATGGAAAAAAAGAGAGCATGAGAAGCTCGCGATCGAGGAGATATAGGGATGTCACAGGTAAAAAAAACCCCCAAGGGTACCGACCTCGACGAATAGAAGATAGCTGTATCTAAATTGAAGTGAAAGAAAGCTGCTGGATATGACGGCATCGCTGCCGAACTATTCAAAGCAGCAGGCGATGACTTGGTAGGGACCATGCACCAACTCATCTGCAAAATATGGTCGGAAGAAAGCATGCCCGATGAGTGGAATCTCAGCATGGTGTGCACGATACATAAGAAAGGAGACCCTCTAAACTGCGCCAACTACAGAGGCATCAGTCTCCTTAACATTGCGTATAAGATGCTCTCTGCCGTATTATGTGAACGTCTGAAGCCGTTCGTCAACAACCTGATTGGTCCTTATCAGTGTGGCTTCAGACCAAAAAAGTCCACTACAGAAAAAACCCAGGAGCTTCAAATTGATACCCACCATCTATTTATCGATTTTAAAGTCGCGTATGACAGCACCCTTAGGAAGAGCTCTACAGATCAATGTCTAAAGGCAAAATCTTCCAAAGGTCCATCCAATTACTTGGATTCGCAGATGGACAGCTATAACTTCGAGGTAGTTAATGACTTTCTCTACATAGGCACAGCTATTAACACAGACAACGACACCAGTGCTAAAATCAAACGAAGAATAACTCTTGCAAATCCCTGCTTCTTGGACTTAGAAGGCAATTGAGAAGTAAAGTCCTCTCTCGAGCATCTAAAATCACCATCTATAAGACACTCATCAGCCCGGTTCTCATTTATGGCGCTGAGACCTGGACCCTGTCAAAGAAAGATGAGACTGTCTTAGGATGCTTCGAGAGACAAATTTTTCGGTTGATTTTTGGTCCCGTAAGCATAGATGGAGAATAAAGGAGAAGATATAACGACGAACTGTACGGGTTGTATAGCGGCACTGACTTAGTTAGCAGAATTATAGTCCAACGATTTAGATGGCAAGGTCATGTAGAGCGAATGGACATCAACGCTCCAGCCCTGAAGGTATTCGAATCCAACCCCGAGGGACGGCACAGTACAGGAAGACCGCGACTCAGGTGGGTGAAGACCTCAACCAACTTGGCGTGCGAAACTGGATGCAGCTAGCTAGGGACCGAGCTGGCTGGTTGGTTGAGACCCGGGTCGGCCCCGGACTGTAGAGCCACCTTAAGTAAGTAAGTAATAAAAGGTTTGTTTGTTGATTTATTTATAGCTGTTGAGCTGTCAGACAAATTAAATGTTCAGCAAATTTGAAATAGAGCTTCCGTTTGGAGTCACATTACTTAACATTAACATTGTCAAACGAAACGTAAGGTCAAAGCTTCATTGTGATAGCATGTATTAAATTCCTATGACTGAACTCGTAAACGTCAGGTGAAGCCGAAGCTGAAGCGTGTTTGTGATTCAGCCATAAACGTCAGGTGAAGCGTGTTTGTGTTTCAGCCATCATTTGCTGTCAACTGCATTATTTGAACGCAATTTCAAATTAACCTAATTGTAGTTAGTTTTTCAAATGTCATTTGTTTCAAACTTGGAACTTAACTTCTTTTTTATTAAAATCTTTAAAAAATCAAAAATTAATGAAGTTCAGCTTTTAATTTAATACCGATAATATGATCATCTGGTTTTTGACACAACTTTATAGTATGGAGGATTTGTCTTGACGATTTTTTTTTTATTTTTTTAAAAACATGATTGCCTTAATTGATTGGAGATAATATTTTGTCCATTAGCCACTTAAGCTCGCATACTGGCATTAGCTTCAAGTCCTTTATATCATTTGAATTTTTTTCAATTTTATAAATACAACTCTTATATTCGAAAAATTTTCCAGACTTAACCACACTTCTGAGTTGGATTATGAATATGTCTAATAGGACTGTTTCTTTACATAAATTATTAAGCAAAACTTTGAACTATACTACGAAAAATGTTATGGAACATACCTAACCTAATGTCAATAGTTTCAACATGTAGCTAGACTTTAATTATTTAAAACAAATTATAAAATAATAAGTTGATACCTAACTTTAACCAGTTGCACTAAACTACTCTTTGCAAAAAAGTTTAGCTTTTTGGTAGTCATTGAGAATATTTCTGAAGTCACACTGATAAGCGTTCATTGACCTTAAGTTGTGTACTCTAGTCTCTGTACGACTTCAGGTTGGTGAAAACTGTCAAAATCATCTTATGTTATATTCGATTTTATTATTTTTAAGTAAAGTTTATATTCGCACTTTGCATTTTTGATTTTAAATATTTTTAGAACACTTCTTGAAATTCCTTCGATTTCACTTGTGCGAGATTTTATATGTTTTCTTCTTTTTAAAATCTGACGTTTGACGTTTTTGCTTGAAGTTGCTATCATAGTTTTCAAGAACCTGGACTACACTACTCTACACTGGCATTTTTCTGGCTAAACAAACCTTGGGTGGAATCCACTATGGTGATAATTGATTATCAGATTTTGGATATGCAAATTTGACTATTATTTCCATATCGTCTGTGTAAGATGAATCAACTCAAATTAATTCGATTGAACTATTTCAGATTATAATTGTCAGAATTCATTGTTGCTATGGTGACATTTTAAAATGATTGTTATAAAATATCTAAATAAAAGTATCTTGTGTAACTAGCTAGCTCTCTAGCTCTTTTCAGAAACGAAACATTATGTATTTGTCATTTTTGTTTTGACAGCTTTTTAGGTATCACTTTGACTATCACCTGTCAAATTCGATTATTTGTACTGTCATTTAACAACAATCACCTTAGCCGATTCCACCACTTATTTCGCTTAATCATGTGTTAAGTAGGTAAAAGGTTTTAATTTCATAAAATGTACATCAGCCAGAAGGCATCAGTGTTCAAATCGAATATCAGTGTGAACATAGCCTAACATTCAAATTATAATCTAACTCTTTCCCTTGACCTTCAATTTGGATACAATTTGTTTTCCTTAATTTTTGTCTCATTTTAATTTAGTTTCTTATTCTAGCTTTTATCTTTTGTTTGATTCTATTTAATTTAAAACAATAATATTATATTTACACACTTTAGAAAAGAGAACAAAATTAGTTTAACTTATTTTCTAGTTACGTGTCCGTTGGGCTGTCTAATTACACATTCCATCATTAATATTAAAAATTTAATAATTTACATCTCTTATTTTTTGTTGTTTATAGATACTTATAAAAATAAAAAATGTCATAATTATAAATTAATAAATAAATTTAGTTACAAATAATTAAATAAATAAAATAAAAAAAACCTAAACAAAAACAACAACAAAAAATAGATTTACATAGTTTACAGAAATTTAAGGCACATTTTCTGAAATATATTAAACAAATATTCCCAGAAAAACAAAAAAATTGCTAAATCAGTTATACAATTATTATTATACCTACATAATATATTTATGTACTTTTATGTGATGTATAAAAATACTATATCCAGAATATAGAATAACATTTTTTCTCCCACAAGAAAAATATATTAAATCAATTTTTTAAAACACATGACACAACAGAAAAAAAAAATAAATATTATACAATTAAATAATAAAAAAATTTAAATAAAATAAAAAAATAAAATAAATACAAATGAAAAAATAACAACAAGACAACTTTTTTACTGATGACATCGTTGTTGTTAAAATGTTGTCAGTCCAATGATAAAAAATGCAATTAGACCCGTCAGATATTCAGTCACTAGACGATGACAGCTAAGGTGGCTTCCCGCAGAGGCTGATATTCCCATTTTGTATTCCATATCGATATCTAGCAGCATATCATGGTTTTTCGTGTAAAATTGATGGATGTCACTTATCTGCAAAAAAGATACAAAAATAAAAATAAATAAAATGAGGAAAGGAAAATATTGCATCAGACGAGAAAAACATGTTGAAAAAACATCGCATATTATTAACTAACTGATAGATGGAAATTGTATATGTTTTTATTTTCATTTATTTGCTTCCTTTTTTTGATTTTTATTTAACACAATTTTTATTTTTAACTGAAATAATATCGAGAAATGTCAACTGATGATATAGGGGTAGTATTTTATTACCCTTAATAAAGGGTGTTTTTTTAAGGTATATCACTTAGAAATGGAATAAAACAAAATTGATTGGAAAGTAGAGAAATTATAATCAACTTTCCATAGAAGTTATAGTAATCGGTACGAATTAAAAATGTTGACATATATTGACGTTTCAAGCTTCCTAGAACCTCAGGAAATAAAAGGTTTTAGCGAGATGGAGGTTTGTCAGTACGTTATACCTCAAGAACAAGAACTAATATCGACTTTAATAAATTTTTTTTTCACAGAAATTGACACTAAGGGCCCTTTCACACCAAACGAATCCGAATCAGTCAGAATCACTACGAATCAAGTTGAATCTAATTAGTCATCTCCACTCTTTCACACCAGCTGAATCAACCTGAATCTATAAAAATCCTTTCATCTTCTTTTTGTTTTGCTTCTTTTAGTTGCTTTTGAGCTATTATCATGGACGCAGTTGTTTTCAATCCAATAGTGTTTCGTGAAGGCAACGGCGGAAACAGAAAACAAGAAAAGTGTTAATAGGAAAAGGCCGGATTTTGGTATGTTTCATCATTTACATCCTGACCTACAAAATGATGAGAAGAAATTCTATGACTTCTTCCGAATGAGTGAGGAATTGTTCGTAATACTGCTGGATTTGGTGGGACCTGAAATCTCGAAACTGGATACAAATTATAGATATTCTATCACAGCTTAGGAACGACTCGCAATTTAACTTTTCTTTAACTTTTAAAATTAATAACTTCACGTCCATCTCGTATGGTTGTTGATTCAAGACGGACCGGACGAGGAATCTGAAAGGTTGAATCAAGTGCAACCACAAATCAAACCTGATTGAACCAGATTCGTCCAGTCAGAAGGAGGTAAAAGAATCCCTTCACATTTAAACGGAGCGCTCGAAGCCGAATCTTGGTCAATCAGATACAACTTGATTCGGAGTGATTCTGATTAATTCGGATTCGTTTGGTGTGAAAGGGCCCTAACTGATGTATAAAGGATTTTAAATTAAATTGCTCGACTCCGAAAATTTCTCGAACCAATGACACAAGCTACTTCAATTACATTTTTTATTATGCATTGTGGATTGATACAAAAGTGGCATGAATTGGATACAAAATTAGTTAACAGTTTTTAATAAACCTTAATTCCACGAGTTTACTAAACCAGGGAGTTAAGCTGTGGGTCAAAATAGTCCATGAATAAAACCAAAATCAAAATTATTGTGTAATAATAAAGTGACGTTTACCAAAAACTCCTTAAGAAAGTATATTACAATAAATATGATTCTTGTTTGGTAACTTGAAATTTCCATCAAGTTCCGTAGATTTGAGTTTTTTCGAATAAGTTTTGACAGCAAATTGTGAAAATTTGTAAACAGATCTTGTTTATAAGTACCTGCCAAAATTATTAATTTTTCAATTGTGCCTTCTTTCTGATTTGTTTTTATTTGATTCCGAAACAAATGCTTTGGCTACACAAGAAGAAATTTTTCTGACTAAAGCCGTGTATATCAGAACAATTGTCTTGAACCTTTTTTGCTTTAGTAATTTCAGATTATGATTATAAAAAGTCATTGATCGTACCTCATTATGACCCAAGTATCTGATGGAAGGCATAACTTGCAAACCGACACCTCTTGTGTCACCATTTATGTAGGTCATCTTCAACAACCGCGATAAGATTCTTCTCATATTTTCCTTAGAAAAACTATATTTTTTCCTAAAATCGTCCTCGTTTAGCACTTGCACTGGATCTTACCTGCTTTTGTATATTTTTCTTATTCTGTTAGTTGCTGGCTGATTGTCCAACAATTGGAACTACTACTCTGTAATGCGTTTCGAAAGCAGATATTTTCGAAAACAAATATTTTGTACTCTCTATTTCTAGTGCGTATAAAAAATCTAGTACTTATGGAATGACAAATCAGCATTCGGATTTTTCGTACGTGGGAATGCGTTACCGAATTTCATTAGCGTTCAAAAACGAATATTTTGTTTCTTCGAAGGTCGTTTTTAAAGGACACAAAAGGACAATTGTGTTAAGTTGTGCGAAATAGATTAAATATAAGTAAGAAAATAATAATTTTATTCGAAATTTAAGCAAATAAATTTTATTACAAAGAATCCTTCAGCGAAAAATGTGCTTACCAAACAAAAGCAATTTGAAATTATGGTGGAATCCGTATGACTTGAAGGAAAAAAGTATACCTTGGCAAAAGACAAATTTCAACACAAAAAACGAAATGACTATACAAAAAACCAGCTTACATTTTCGAAGCTTGAATTAAAAAGAGAGATGTGGGAATTTCAAAGCAGTGAAGTGTAAAAAAAAGTCATTACGATAATTCTCAATTGATAATAATGACTGAATTTTCATTTTGTCAATTGTTTTTATTTTTTTTGTATTTTTGCTGTGACAAATCTCATAAGAAATAGTTCGAGACTCGGCAAATCTATTCAACAAATAAAAAAAGTACTAGACGATTGTTTTATTCGATTCGAACATTTCACAGAGAACGAATTCATAAACGAATCGAATATCAGATTCGAATCGGATTGGCTTTCAAAACACATTACAGGGTATGGCCCCTGGTTTCAAACCTCGACAAATCTAGCACACATTATTAAAACAAACTTATTTATTGGATCTTATTCCTTTGCTAATACTCCTTATTCTGTGGTTTAACTTAGTAAACGTCTCTTAGTAGGGATTTTTATTTCTTTTGTATTCATAAAATTTTGAAGTTAGTCAATGGAATTGATGTTCAAATGGTAGACATGTGCATTCAAGAGGACACAAGCGTCCTGGGGCAGCAAACGAGAGAGAGGGGAGAGGGGTTTCTAGTAAGGCACCTCTCCTTATCCAGACGGCAGCGGACGAATTCTCGAGATGGAATCAATGGCGGCGTCTACAGTTCCAGTAAGGTTGAACTACTAAGTGAACACCTTATAGGGCTTCTTCGACATGTTCGGAGCCCAGCCCTGTAAGGAGCGGTTTATACGGCTGCCCTTCCTTGGAGTCATACTAAGGATCTGGCCCTCCAGGTTTGGGGGTTGTGCCGTTGGGGTGACTTCCTGGCCACGTAAAAAATACCTTTAGTTGCAAAGCACCAACATGCCTCGGATACGGACAGATTCACAGTTGAAACTCACGCAAACGAAATAAGGCCAACAAAATTCGGAATGTTAGGTCCCGATCCAAGCCAAAACAAGGATGTACTGTGAGAAGATTCGACGTTAGACGGCTACGATCGGAAGAGACTGCCATGTCCTTTTCCGATCGAGTCTCTAATAACCTCTTAAGGAGTCCTATGCTGCCTGCATTAAGCATTGAAAACCAGTGGCAAAATTGCCTTGCAGCCATCAGAGATGCCACCTCTGAGATGTTAGGTTTCACACGGCCAACACAGCGAAACCCCTGGTTTGACGACGAATGCCGGCATGCGCACACAGCGAAACAAGAGTCATACAAAACGGCGCTGCACAAAATGACTAGAGCTGCTCGCGAGCTCTACGAGCAGAAGAGGAGAGGAACACCGGCTTCTTAGATGGAAAAAAGAGAGCATGAGAAGCGCTCGGTCGAGGAGATAGAGGGATGTCACAACAGGAATGAGGTTCGTAAATTTTACCAAAAGGTAAAAAAATCTTCCAAGGGTACCAGCCACGAACTGAAGCCTGTAAAGACGATCAGGGGAACCGCAGTCGATGCTGAGAATATGGAAAGATCACTTCTCCAAATTATATAACGGCGATGATGAACCGAACTCCGCTGTTAGGGAGATAAAACCACTCAACGTAGGCGACGCAGATCAACAATTCCGCCCACCCGACCTCGACGAAGTGAAGATAGTTGTATCTAAACTGAAGTCAAACAAAGCTGCTGGGTATGACGGCATCGCTGCTGAACTATTCAAGGCTGCAGGCGATGACTTGGTAGGGATCATGCACCAACTCATCTGCAAAATATGGTCGGAAAAAAGCATGCCCGATGAGTGGAATTTCAGCATAGTGTGCCCGATACATAGGAAAGGAGACCCTCTAAACTGCGCCAACTACAGAGGCATCAGTCTCCTTAACATTGCGTATTATGTGAACGTCTGAAGCCATTCGTCAACAACTTAATTGGTCCTTATCAGTGTGGCTTCAGACCAGGAAAGTCCACTATCGCCAAATATTCACACTACGGCAGATCTTGGGAAAAAACTCAGGAGCTTCAAATCGATACCCACCATCTCTTTATCGATTTTAAAGCCACGTATGACAGCATCTGTAGGGAAGAGCTCTACCGTGCAATGTCTAGTTTTGGCATCCCTGTCAAACTTATCCGTTTGTGCAGTATGACGATGGAGAATGCACGCTGCTCTATCAAGGTGGGAAAAGATCTTACCGATGCATTTGATGTCAAAAAAGGTTTTAGACAAGGCGATGCACTGTCATGCGACTTCTTTAACGTCGTTCTGGAAAGAATTGTGCAAAACTCAACTGTCAACACTAGAGGCACAATCTTCCAAAGGTCCATCCAATTACTCCGATACGCAGATGATATTGACATAATTGAAAGATCAAAGTGTGATGTTAGTGAAGGGTTTTTGAGCATTGCGACGGAAGCCAAAAAGATAGGTTTAGTGGTCAATGAGTGCAAAACCAAGTATATACTGTCATCAAAAAGGACACTGAACAACGACGTCTTGGACAAAACGTCACCACGGACAGCTGTAACTTTGAGGTAGTTAAGGACTTTGTCTACTTAGGCACCGCTATAAACACAGCCAATAGAAAATCTACCATCGACCAAATCTTTACTTTACGCCAAATACTAGAGAAGGCCCAAAAATACAACATCGATACACATCACCTCTGCAACGATTTCAAAGCAGCCTATGACAGAGTCAATAAGGGTGAGCTACACCACTGTCAGGTTAAATGTTTTGTCTGCCTTATCAGAAACACTTTGAAAAATGCTATACAACTCCGTCAAAATTGGAAGAAATTTAAGAGATACCTTCAAAGGAGTATGATTAGGCAACTCGCTGTGTTAAAGTAGTTTCAATATTGTTTTTTTAGAGATTCGGGACAACTTCAAAAGAACAACCAAATTGGCAGTTAAGAGTACCTTTTCCAGTATCGAGTCTGAAGCTATCAAAATAAGTTTTCAAATTAATGAGGGCAAAACGAAGTGTATGCTGTCATAGAGGAACGTCGTTTCCCTTTGTCAGAATTTGACCATTGATAGGTATGTATAACTTCGAAGTGGTCAAAGAATTCTTCTACCTGGAAACTGCTGAAATCAGTGCTAAAATCAAGCATAGAAAAACTCTGCTAGTCGCTGTAGCAATTGAGAAATAAGGCCCAATCACAAAACACCAAGGTGACGTTGTACAAAACCCCCTTATGTTGAGGCATGGACTCTCGCTCAGGCAGATGTAGGATCTCTTGGTAAATATGCCGATTTAAGTCAACTGTCAAAAACAATAATTACTCTTGGGGAATATGTCAATACCTCTCAAGAAGCAGTATCCGTGAAAAACACTTTAGATGACAGGGATGGAACCAAAGACCTCTTGCATGACAATTCAACGCACTAACCATCATGCCACGGGTAAAAAACGCAAACTAAATTGGTAAAAACTAGTTTTTGATTTAAATATCACGCGAACAAAAACAGATATAAAACTTTATTTATCATATGTAAATATTGTTGCTAACTTTCAGTAATAAAATTGAATTGTTTTAATTAAAAACAATTTTCAATTAATACACGAAAAAGTCAACAATCATGGTTTCAGCATTGACTGGAACGTTCTGACCAGCATCGTTTTTGAAGAAGAACGGACCAATTACTCTATCATCCCATAAACACACACTAAATAGTCAATTTTTGTGGACATAACGGTCTCTGAACATACTCATGATTATCATCACTCCGAATAGGGAAGTTTTGTTTTTTGACGAATCTATTCGGCCAAAATTGAGCTTCACCGTTAAACAATATAGTCGCGATACGTATTTTAAAGAGTATCATAATTTTCAAAAGAAATTTGCACAATTTGGAAGAGTTTTTCAAACGTCAGTCTATTCAAATGTCAAACTAAGAAAAAATCACTTGACAGCTGACAAAATGGCCGCCAAATGAAATGGTGTTACCAACTTAAAGGTATAGAACTCTAAAAAAAACACCCTTTATATATGTTTTATAGAGAGAGGAGTGGCTGGAGATGTATCATCAGGAAATATTGTATTGCACTAGTAATTATATTCACAGCTGCTGCATCAAGTCGCTGCGCTGTGTCGGTCTCTGGATTGAGTTCTGAGTCCTTCTCTCTGAATTTTGGTTTTTAATTTTTGTTGTTTGGTAATTTATTTTTATTTATGTTTATGTAAATATTTTTTATGCGAACTTCAATTTGTAATATTGTTGAAGTTAAAAATTGAAATCGATTCGATTGGATGTGTACATCAATGTTGATGTTGAACATAATTAAAAATAATGTTTTCGCTAATGGACGTGCTGTGCAGATGTATGTACTCAAATTGGCTGACTTGCTGCAGCAGCAGCTCGAACCTTTGGGCCAAATGATGAGGTCCTTTCTCGATCTGATGGTTCTGGCTTTGGATTTGGCTGGCTGACTTTGGAATGTGAATATTATGAATTTTATTTTCTTTCTTTGTGCATCATATTGCCTTGCCACTGGTTGCCAAAATGCCAATTGGCAACTGATGACTTCGCCAAATGGGTCAACTTAATTGCTTCCATCACAAAGGACTAGCAGCACGTATTCGTCCTGTTTCGCTCGTAACGCCCGCGCCATGTGTGGTGAAATGTTCTCATCATCATCATCATCATCAACATCAACAATTTTATTTTTTTATTGTATGAAATGCCAAAAAGGTGCGTTGCGTACGTGTTTTCAGCCAGAAGGTGTCTTATTATATCACGAAGAGTGAAAAAAAGGATTTAACGGAAAAATCATTGTTTACACTTCGAGAAATTTTTTCCGATAAAAAGAAACAAATTGTCAAAGAAAAAAATGCCTCACTGGGCTTCCAGAATTTTTGTTTTGCTGTGGTTCTTTGGACCAACAGAGGATATGATGGTGAAAAAATATACATATTTATTTTTTGGTGGAATTTTCTTTTTTTTTTTTAAATGATTAAACATAAAAATCGGACTCGTAAAATTCATATTAAAAATATGTTGGTAATAAAAAAATATATGAAACAAAAAGTGTTCGCCTGGAATGCTCTGCACATTTCACATGAACTATTTTTTAATTGCAATTTTTATGTCATGTGCATTGGACATATCAGAAAGTTGATGGGACAAGTTATGTTAAGCTATGCCCTACAATATTTTTACTAAAGACTGAATGAGTTAATTTCAACGGAAAATTTCAAATTCGATTGAATATTAAAACCAATATTCATATTTTCCTTTTATTACAAATAAAACGGTTCCCATAAATTAGCATACATATGCATTTTTTCCAATGCTACGAATTTTGATTTTAATTTTTTTTATATGAACTTAAAAAAACTTTAAACTATAGAGCATTTATGAACAAAACCTCTGAGATGTCAAATCAATTTCAACATTAAGGAACTGTCAGAAGCAACTGCTAATCTTTTTTTAACATCACACGTGGAGAGTTTATATTCCTAAGATTTCTAAAGGGCCATGAAATAAAGACAAGTGAAATAAGATCAGCCTTAATTAATATGAACTTATTGCACTTTGAAATATTGTTTTATAACTCCAATTTTCGTTGTGAAATAAGGTCAAATTATTGTGAGAAATAAGACCTAATTATTTTGACGGTGAGTATAAACAGGTTGCACTTTTCAAAAGCAAAATTAAGTTAATTCTAAAAAGTTGGTCGTATTTCACTTCGTTTTATTTTACGCCACCTATTTTTGAGAATTTTCTCAATCAAATTGACATAGCAAAATTTTCAAATTCACCAAGTTATCAAAAATAGCATCCTTCCCTTTTCTTCCTTTTTGAATCGTTCGAATTCTTCAAAAGAGCTTACGTGAAAATCTTTTATAGGAACATTTTTTTATAGTTCTGTAAAAGTGAGATTTTAGAAGTATAGACTGACCAACTGCAGTTGTGTTCATAAAAATAGCAGTGCTGATCATACCCTACTTTTCAAAGTAAACACCCATTATTTCAAACTCTCTGGATATAGAGTGTTCATAAAAATAGCAGTGTTTTTGATTTTATAGTCAAAAAGTGTCAAAATTCAATTTTTTTTATTTTGCGTTAAGTGAATATTTTACTATATAAAGTTTTAAGCATTTGTAACATACTACCATTTAAAAAATTAATAAATATTAGCTCAAAAATAAACAATGGGACGGTCAAGACACTGCACTGAAGAAATTCATAAATTTTTTATCGAAAACTGCGTTTGGCCGCTCAGCAAAAATAGTCAGTAACGTCTTAAAGTGACAAAATAAACCAAAAACACGAGTCCCAAAAAGGATGGCTACTGAAAGAAAATTTGTTCAGTTAACAAAACAGAACCCTTCCAAAGGCTCTAGGAAAACAAGAAATGGACTTCAACTCGCTGTTAGCGCTTTAACATTACGAAGACGTCTTTTATAAGCGATGTTACCAGAACGAAGTTCACGCAAGGTATCATTCTTGACGAAAAGGCGTGTGGCAAAGAGAATGGAGTTTGCTAAAGCGCATAGAGATTGGGCAAAAGTGAAATGGAGGAATGTTCTGTGGAGCGATGAAAGCAAAGTTGTCCTTTTTGGGTCCAATGGTCGTCGAGAATATGTGAGAAGACCCTTAAATCCAGCATACGATCCACGGTACACTATAAAAACAGTGAAGCATGGTGGTGGAAAAGTTATGATATGGGCTTGCTTTTCAGATTACGCGGTCGGGCCTATTTATCCCATGCGGGGGTATTAGGGATGCAACCGAGTATGTACAAATTCTCGAGAATGTTATGTTACACTATACTGAAGAGAAAATGCCGTTGGTTTGGATATACCAACAAAGCTATGACCCAAAGCATAGCCTCATCGAAAATTTGTGGCGGGATGTTAAGAACACACTTCATAAAGCAAAACCCAAGAATTCGAAAAAATTGTGGGAAGCAGTGTGTGATTCTTGGAACGCAATACCAGTCGAGAGGTGTCAGGTTTTAGTGAACTCGATGCCACATATGTAGATGCGAAGCATCATAAAAAGCAATGGTTATGCAACAAAGTACTAATTGTAAGCTAACATTATTTGTATACTTTCATATAACTTATTACAGGTCTCCTATTTCTTAAGTAATAGATCTAGTACTTTGTCATACACTGCTATTTTTATGGACAACCATATATTTAAAAAACGGTCTTTACTTTGACAAAGCTAGCGGTAAAAAATCGATAATACTTATTATTATATTATTATTATATATTATTATTTCAGTTTGTTGTCAGTAGTTTAATGAAATATATTATAACGTTGATATTGAAGGCCTTTTTGTTTTATTTGGAGAGCACTGCTATTTTTATGAACACAGCTAATCTTTAGTTATGAAGTTCTTAAGCTACTTTTTTAAGCAAAATGTTATGAATTGGACAGCGAAAAGTGACAGTTTAAACTTTAAAAAACGTCTTTATTTTTCACTTTATTAAGATGATTCATTAGTCACATTTCTCTCACAAAACGAAAAAATTTGATATTGTCAAAGTCAAATTTTGTACACCTTTTTTTCTTTAAATTTTCATTGACAGTGTCCGTGTAAAAAAAAAAATTTAATTTAAATCTTGACACTGACAGCTGTTTTGCATGCTAAATTTTGATAGAAAGTCAGTCTTGTAGAAAGAAATGAGTAATTTAACTTTTTGAGAACGTTGGGAAATATCAAAAATTAATTCTAAAGTGAGTGGTGAACGAATGCAGGTTTGTGCAAAAAGTTTTTGAAACTGTTATGCCATTTGAAAAAACTTATAATCAACGTGGTCGGTGGTACAGTGCCAATTGAAAAGTATGTGGCAACGCAATTAAACAAAAATTGTCAAAAAGCCAAAGCTTTTAATAATCTTTTTGAAAATGACACTGACAGTTGCTAATGAGACGACTTACTGTAATGTCTTTATGTCAAGAAGGTGAGAAGTGAGTCGGTCATTTTTGTTTTTAAATGGCTGCGTTCAATATCAGAAAAATATTCTACATATTTGGCTCTAAACTGAGCCGTTATTTTTAGTACTTTTCTGTGAAATACAAAAATACTTGCAGAACCAAAAGTTTCAGTATTCTTTTGATATTTTGAATGAGGATATTTGGAAGTGATTCAAAGGTTCAAAATACTGAAATCTGTTTTATGCGTTACACTATCGTTTCAACATCTTTTAACTAAAATTTTTGTAAAATACATAAATATTAGTGTCTGAGACGATATCTTAATTCATAGTGTTTTATATACGCAAGTCGTAATCTTTTTGACATCTGTCATTTGATTTATGCTCAGTTTGGTTTGCCAAGCATGCCGTAGTAATTAACTGTTCGACAATTGCAAACCGTGTAAATTTATTACCAAAATAATGGATCAGTTCCTGCGACACATTAATTGTTAAAAGGTGAAAGGTGTTTTTTAGAAGTATAGTTTTGACAGCTGTCACTTGATTTATACTAAATTTGGTTTGCTTTAACGTAATAGATGGACTTCCGTCTGAATAACGTTTGCAAATCATGTACATCTATTATCCAAATAATAGTTCGCTTCGAGCGACGAATCAATTTATTGAAGGAAACTTTTGGTGAGTACGTTATAATTGCATCATGGGCCTGTAGATTGTACAATTTAACACATCTGCACTATTTTTTGTGGGTTATGTAAAGTCGCTTGTCTGTGCAGATAAGCTTGAGATTATTGACGCCTCGGGAAGAGAATATTTGGTCCATTATTTTCAACATACGACTTATTCGGAGCACTATAAGGAGCGGTCTATCCGGCTCATCGTCCTTGGAGAAATACAATGGGATGGGCCAGGCAAAAATAGGATGAAAAACTACGATATTTTATACAGTGACTGCTACCACGAAAACCAACAGCGCTTATTTGGATGCGGTTTTGTCATTGGAGCCGGACTTAGGCAGAAAGTCTTGAGCTACAGGTGCATCAATGAGCGCCTTACCATACGCATCAAGGCGTAATTCGGCAACATTAGCCTGATACGCGCTCATGTCCCAAGAGAAGAGAAAGATGACAACACCAAAGATATAAATTTTGCTGCGGGGCGAAACATCATGATATCCAGCACGCGTTTTCCACACCTTAACATCCTTAAAGGACCTTGGAGTTCTCCAGATCAATCTACCGTCAACCAGATTGACCATATTGCGATCGACACCAGACACGCTTCCAGCATCATGTATGTCCGAAATTTTCGAGGAGCTAACATCGACTCGGACCACTACCTCGTTGTAGCCAAGATAGCACTTCGGGTTTCCAGACCCAGGGAGGTGCTTGGAGAAGGTACAACGTCGAACGGCTACAATTGCAAGAGATAGCCAAATCCTTTTCCGACCGAGTTACAAGTAACCTCTCTCGAAGTTCTCTGCCGCCAACAGAATGTATGGAGAACCAGTGGCAACATTGCCAAGATGCAATCAGAGAAGCCGCCTTTGACGTGCTGGATTTCGAGCAGCCACCAACAAGAACCCCTGGTTTGATGAGAAATGTCACCATGCAAATGCAGCCAAACAACAAGCACGCAAAGCGGCGCTGCATATAGAAGGACGAGCTACTCTAGAGCTCTATGAACAGAAAAGGGAGAGGAACACCAAATGTCTCAGAAAAAAAAGAGGAAGCTTGAGAAGCGTGTTGTCGAAAATGTTTAAAAGCAGAAATTAAGGTTGAAAGGTTCATGAGCAGGTAATAATACATAAACCGGCAAAGACGAAAATGGAAACATTATAGTGGAACCGCTGTCAATGCTTAGGATATGAAAGGACCCCTTCTGTAGACGGTATAGCGACGACAAACCGCTGTCAGGCAAGATGATCCATTCAATATAGAGGACGAAAGCCAACAATCCCGTGCATCGGCTTGACTAAAGATCGTCATACCTTAGCTGAAGTCTAACAAAACCACTGGAGCTGATGTATTGAATGCCGAGCTCTTTAAAGTATCCAACAATAGTTTCCGTAATATGTGAACGCCTAAAGCCCATCGTCAACGACCTGATAAGTTCTTATAAGTATGGTTTTACACCATGGAAATTCCACATTCGATCAAATATTCTCATTACGGCAGATCATAAAAAAAAACCCCAGAACATCAAATCGACAACCACCATCTCTTCATTGATTTCAAGGCCACATATGACAAAATAAACAGAAATGATCTGTATAAAGTCATTGCTAGTTTTGACGTTGCTGTCAAATTCGTCCGTTTGACATAAAGGTGCGAAACAACTTAATTGAACCTTTCGATGTCAAAAAAAGCATTAGACAAGGTGATGCGCTGTCATGCGATTTCTTTAACAACGTCTCTGAAAGAATAGTGTAGAGCTCGCACGTCAGCACTAGAGGCACTATCTTTCAAAAGTCTGTCCACTTACTGCCATATGATGATGACATTGACTAATTCGGAAGAACTCAGTGTGATTTCAATGAGGTTGAGGTGAGTATTGAGGCAGAGGTGGTAAAAATGGGTTAAGCTATTAATGAGTTTAAAGAAAAGTACATGCCGTTAGCAAGAAAGAACCTAAAACACCGATTTCTTGATTTCTGGCTCCGCTATGAAGGCAGACACAACACCATAGCTAATATCAAACGAAGAATTACTCTTGCTGATCTCTGTTTTTTTTTGCTAAGAAACCAATTACGTATTAAAGCCCTCTCTTGAGCAACTAAAACGCCATATAAGACCCTCACTACCATCGCCCAGTGCAGAAGTAAGGACTATGACTAAAGTGGATAAAAGCACTTTGTGTCGTTTCGAGAGAAAAGTTCCACGTGTGATCTACGGTCCCGTATGATTGGAGAAGAAGATGGGAACAACAAGTTGTACGAGCTGTCCAGCGATGCAGACTTAGCCAGAAAGATAAAAGTTTAACAACGAAGATGGCTCAGATAGAAATCAAAGCTCCTGCCGGAAAGGTTTTCGAATAAACGCTCACTACACAGCGCAGTAGATTAAAACCGCGGGAAGTGATCTCACAAAACTTGGAGTGTGGAACTGGAGACATTCTAGCGAGATGGTGTTTTTGTGTGAGGCCTTAATTTACACATGACTGTATCGCCACTTTAAGTAAGTAAGCTGCTGTCAAAATATACAAAAATATCTGGTATTTAACTATCCACCTCACTTTTGCGTCAGTTCGGATTTAGTAATGTAGACATGCTAAAAGAAGGAATGAGCTGGAGCTACATTAGGTCTGAAAATGAAACTGAATGAGGCCTATTTTTGGGTCCAGTGGCAAAATAAGACCCTATTTCTTTCAAATTTAAGAAGAAGATGGAGGAACACTTTCACGCTAAGAATTTTGCGTGATTGGTATTGTTTCCTTTTTTTTGTCAAGTCACATAGGATGTCTTTGACAATTTTGTTCCATACTTGTGAGGTTTATTCCAGAATAAAAAACCCTGGGAAAAGTTGTATTAGCGGCTATGGTGAATCCATCTTATTAAGATTTTCTGTGGCTTCAACAACACAAGCTTTAAGACGCAACGCTGGAAGTTGTTAAGTAAAATTTAATGATCATTTGGTTCGGCGTTTGGCCGTCACAATCTTGTATTAAGTCTTAATTCTTCTGATAACAGCTTATATGGAATATGACTATGTATAATGATACACTCCCGAGATTCAAATGACATTAAGTTAAAAAATAAATTGTTCTTTTTTTTTTTCCAATCAATTTATTTCCATTCGCTTTTCGAACCAAAATACAATTTAATCGCATTTAAATCTCAATATGTCTGCATAAGACACATTGTATGGGAAAAAGTCCTGCAAAAAAAGGAAAAGAACAAACCATTATAACTTCTCAATTTATTTCTAATCCATCAGAAGCATCTCATGAACACGTTGTCAGAGCTCATCAGTCTCTCTTATGTTCCCAGAAACGAAACAAATTTATCGAGAAAATCACAAATAGTCTCTCTGGAAACACCAATAAATCCTCTTCCTTTTGTTTATGTTAGATCAAAAGAATATCCTCCTATTTTCTCTCGTCTCTCGAATGGACGGTTTTATTTTTTGTTGTTGTTATTCCTTTATAAAATACATATTCATATAGAATACCTATCCTAGCAAGGACCATATACATTTATCCACAACATCAATCAGGGCGATGTGTGTACGTCGTCCTTTTGCCTTACGGAATCCGCACATGACCTGAAATCCAGACAAGCTGTCAATCGTTTTACGTCCCTAAATAAAACAAAATAACACAAAATGAAACCAAACAAAATGAAAATAAAAATAAAAATAACACGTGGCTTAACTAATCCTCCTATTTTATCTTGTCCCCAAGAGGATGGCAAAGTAGAATAACAACAGAAATACCAACAAAACAAAATATAACAAAAATCTGAAAAAGGATATCAAAATGTTTCCCTTGAACAAAACAAAACGAAAAAAAACCCTCCTGAATATTCCCAACAGGACATTTAATCATATACCCTATACTCCCCCATCCATATCCTCAATAAAGGTACATTTCCTTTTTCATTTATAAAAATATAGGAACATCGCACTGCACTCCTCCAGAGTTATGTTATATTCCCGCCCGCTATACAAAAAGGTGAATTTTCCGGGAAGAATGAGGACCAAAAACAACAGCGAAAAAATAAAAGAAATTAAAACAAACATAACAACGGATCCACATACAGCAACCGGAAACATGCACCCACTGCGAATATAAATGGCAAATCCTCATGTTATCTGGTCACTGGGGCGTATGAGTGACTATAACGTGAGCTCTGAGCTGTGAGCGTCCGTTGCGTCCGTCGCTCATCGTACCTAGATATTTTATCCTTTTGAAGGTATTTTAACTTATTTTTGTATACTCGTACGTTTTCCTTCTTGTTGTTATTGTTAAATAGGTTGCTCCTTTTTTGTTTTGTTTAATCTGATGACCATATATAACCATTGATTGTTACCACAAACAAGAACAAAAATATTAAAAACCTAAACAAATGCGAGTCTTTCGAAGTATGAATTTATTGAAACAGCCTGGTTAACAAATATTTATTTTTTTCTGTTGTCAGACTTGGCGAGTTAGGTCGTAGGAATAAAGGTTTTTATGTCTTTTTTTGAGATTTTAATCAAACCTCATGTTACGATGATAGAAAAGCAGGAAAAAAAATGGGACTACGACTTGTTCGTTTTTTTTTGTGTTGGCTAAGAGCCGAAAGGACCAGTTGGATTAAACTGAAGCTTAATAACTTTCAACAAAAGAAATTTTAAAGTTTTAAAGTCCAATTCAAAATACTGTATGTCAAATTAATGTCTATTCAAATATTGTGTTACAAAATTCTGTTCGTAAAGCGTGTTACTTTTAAAAAGCGCAGTTTTGAAGAACGCATATAATTGTGATGTTAAGATAAATTTACCGACATTACATAGATATGATGAGTTTGTTATTATGTTTTAAAAATTATTTCGGGCAAGTTAATTCCGCGGCTGACTTTAATATATATTTCAGCCGAGAGTGGAAATTTTCGACCACTTTTGCATCAATTAGTGCCATTGAAAGCAATAACGAAGAGAAAACTTGGAGTGAGAATGTCAGAACATGAAGCTGATATCAGAAAAAAGAGAACAGCTACAGCACTTTTACAACACATGAATGACAACGATCATATAGCTGATTTTGATAATGCTATTATACTATAGTCTGTCCGATAAAAATTGGCAGTACAGGGAAGATAGGGATATCTGCATCTCGTTCGCACTCTTTTCCTACGCATAAGTACCTTTCTCAAAAAAAGCTCTTACAGGGTTGCCGTAATGCGCATTTTGAATTTGAAAAAGCTAAAAAAAATAACTGCAGGGTTACCATTCTTCTTTTTTACATTGAAATTTCATTTTGTTCATAATTATATATGAAAATGAAATAAAAATTATCTTTTTCCACACCACAGAGGTAAGATAAATGGGGCGTTTTTGAAGGGTATCCCCAGTAGGCCTAATCCCTTTTTGATAAAAAACAAAAAAAAAAAATTTCATCAATTTTAATTTTGCGACCAGATTGGTTTTTCTTTTTTGGTGGTGAGTTGTGGCCTTTGGTGCTGTTTTCCTTCAGAAGTCTGTATACTGTTCGTTCAGATACAGAAAAAATATCAACAACCTCCTTTACAGCCTCGGTTTTGCTTTGCAGGTTCTTACAAATAGCTTTTGTCGCCTCAACTCAAGTCCTTTGAGCCTGTTGATGTTGAAGCCATTTTTAATTTGCACAACACAACAAAAACACAACAATAAAATACAAACAACACCACAAAATCATAAAGATAATATACAAACAAAACAACAAAGGCACAACACTAAAAAACAAACCACACAACAATAGAACAACAACAGCACACCAAAATTATTACAATAATGCACAAAAATAACTCGCAAAATGAACAAACCTACCGCCCGGCACAAGAATCTACGCAAATAATATACTTCCTCAAATAAAATGGCTTTGATTTTTATAACTGCATTTTAACTGATTTCCAGAATTTTAAAAGAAATGCAAAAGTCAAAACACAACACGATAACACTCATCGTTAAGAACTTTTAAAAAAGCTCTCAAAGCAAAAGCTCCTCAACAGAAACCCATTGAAAAAGTAAGAAAAAAATACGAAGTGAGTTAAGAAATTGAAAAAGGCAACTCTGAAGGTGTGTGATTTAATGAGGGTTGAAAAGCAGCAGAGAACGATCAGTGCATGCTCAAGTGTGTGCCAGGTAGGTCGTTGTGGGATCTACGTTGGATGCCATCGAAAATTCATGGGTGTTTTATTAAACTTTTTAAAGGAGTTTCCTTCAATTGGGTATGGTGTAGAAAATAGCGCGCCACTGATTTTTAAAAAGCTCTCCCATAAGGCCTGTACTGCCAATTTTTATCGGACAGACCATAGACAAGGAGAACCGCACTACCACCCGCTACACTCTAGAAAGCTTGAGAATACAGCAAAAATTGAATATGACGATGAACCATAAAGAAGACATCGACAACATAAGCTCGCTGTATAGTATTGCCATAAGAAGTGATAAATTGTGATATTAGTTTTAACTTTGTTGTGTTTTTGTTAAATTATTTTAAATTGTTCGTGTATTTATCTTTTTATTTGTGTTATTTATTTATTCAACTTTTTATAACAACAAGAAAAATGTAACAAAAGTAAGAAAATAACAATAGAAATAGTTCCACACATTGTAACATATATTTTAAATCTTCAGCTAATAAATTTGAAAAAATTCCTTGAAGAAGCTGGAAAATAGCCAGCGAAACGTCGGGTAACAGAAGATGAATTAGTTTTTTATTAATTGCATCAAGAATATTGATCAATAAAGCCCAATCAAACAAACATTACATATTAAATTAAGAACTTATGATCCAACACCCAAACCCATAAACAGCAATAACGCTTCGAATATTATCTTCCAAGGTATCAATCTAGTTTTCTTTAGTTAGTAGAATCTCTTAGACTATGGTAAGAAGTACCAACTTTTATTGTTAATGGGAACCGTAAGAATGTATATAAAACATCTAAAATATAAAAATAGAATATTCTATTGTCTGTCAACGGGAATAGGTTCTATTCGACCATAACTGCTACTAAAATGAAAGTGTTCACAAATTAAAAATAGACAACGTGTTGGATGATTTCCTACAGTAAATACTGATGGTAGGGAAAGACAATTAATATGGTAAGTCATGATGTTTCTAATAAACATCACTAAAAAGTATACTCTACGATCTTGAAGAGATTGTATTCCAAACAGAAAACACCAAACACTATAGGACGGTCTTGGAATCCTTGATTTTAATTTGAAGAAGGCGCATTTATCTAGTGAAATTCTTTTGAACTCTATAGATAGTATCCCTTGAATTATTATAATACGGATTCCAGGCTATGTTGCAGTACTTCAAAATTGACCTTACTAAAGATTTGTGTAATGTATAGTTATCTGAGAATCCTCAAGTGTTTCTTTTGATAAATCTAAGTATAACCTTGGCTTTGTTTATCATATAGTCATAGTGAGGTAAAAATGACAAGTTGGCATCTAAGGTAACTGCAAGGTATTTCTTTTTAATGGGATGATTGATACTATAATCAAAAAAAGAGGCTGGAATGCGGCCCACACTGATAACTTCCCATCCCGTCTGTCGATTTGTCGTGCTTAAAAGTTTGCAGGTCTTCGTGTTATGTTAAAAGTTATGAATTATTCTTAAAAATTTTTAAATTACAAACAATATTTTTCATATCAAGAAATAAATAAGTTTGAAAATCTAGTTTTCTTAAATAGATTTTAAGTCGAAAACAATTTTTTACCAGTTTTAGTACCATTTCTTAAATTTTTACAAATTGGATGAATGAAATTAATTTGAGAGATATCAAGAACCGAACATCAATTTTTACCAAATTTGCGTACTTTTTTTGTAGATTTTATTTTTTTTATGAAAAACGTACTGTTGAATTTTTATACAAAAACTACTTAATATCGAACACAATGTTTTCTGTGAACTAAAAAGAGTTTGAAGACAATATTTTTAATTTTTAAAAGCTAAGTTAGTAAATTTTTACCAAGTTTTGGTATTGTTTTTTTGTAAGGTTTAATTTTTTGTAAAATAAACTGTCAATTCGGTTTTTTTCAAAATTTTACCAGATGTTAAAAACTTTTTTTTTCATTCAACAAAATTGTATTGGAGATCAAATCAGTTTGTATTCGTAAAATTTTCGAGGTGACAAGTTTTTCGATTTTTAAAACAAACCGTTAATTTTATTTTTTTCAAAAAATATATTTATTTGGTATCAAGTTACAATATATTATATACAAATTAATTGAAGTCTCTAGCGTTTTGGTTCGTAAGATATTTAGGGTTAACCAAAATTGTACCCTTTTTTTTAAACTACTAAGTTAATAAAAACAGCCACGCAATTTTTTTGAGAGCCCTTTCTGCATCTTTCTGCTTTTTTATCTGTATAACAAAATGTATTTGAAGTTGATATCTCTTCTGGTTCTTGAGCTATGGACGACGAAAAAAACGTCGCGAACGTACGGACGTACGGACGTACGAACGTACCTACACACACACGCACATACATCTTTCTTAAAATCTTATATTTCGACTCTAGGGACCTTGAAACGTCGAGAAATGTCAAAATTTTCAATTTGACAATCGGAACAATTACAATAACTTCCTATGGGAAGTTAAAAAATTCGGTTGTTTTTCCTGAAACACGATTTGACACTTCAAAATATTAAGTAGAAGAACACCAATCATCTAATCTTGCTAGATCTTTCAAAAGAAGAAAACAATCAAATCCACAGCTTATTTAACCATCAAGTTTAAGGTCATCCTAAAAAAAGAAGCAACTTGAATAATTGAAAATATTAATAATATCATTAAAAAAAAGAAATGACCTTAATGACATCCTTGTGGAACCCCTGATGAAAAACTGATGTTATAAGAAAACGAGCAATACATTTCAACTTTTTTAATACTAGAATGATCTAAACTCAATAAAGAAAAGTGATTACCTAAAGTAGATAATTTATTGAGTAATACTTTATTATTTATTCTATCAAATGCTTTTGCGTAGTCTGTGCAAATAATATCAGTTTGATTCATCTATTTTGTAAAAAAAGACTATCAAGAATTTCACAGTGTCCTCCATCTTTATTAGGATCTAATCCAATTCTATTTGCAAAGGCAGCTTCTAGGTGCAAGGAGCATCTAATGAATAAGTTGCATGTTCTTGGAACTTCTTTACTGGTGGTGTCGATATAATTCATACAACTAGGTATCCCACGTGACTTTCGCTTTAAATGAAGGTTTTTCATGTAGCTTTTCCTTCTTAAAACTTCTTGTATCTGTGATATTATTATTGTATAAATGTTATAAGTTTTTCAGTAGTAAGGTAGAAAATACCATTTCTCTGTAAATTGTGCAATCTTGTTATACGAAAAAAATTTATATAAATTCAGCTGCAATAAAGTTTTTTTAATTTGACTTTCGCTTCAAGCTTATGAAATTCCAAAAATGCTTGCTGTTTGATTTTAAATCACTGTTAACCGACAAAAGATATTTTTTTTAGATTTAGATTTAGATTTATTTTTTTCTTATAATTTACTCAGTAAGATACAATATCTTATAAATTAGAGACATTTATTTAAGATTTCAAACTTACGTTTATATATTTTATATTTTTATATGATTTATACACTTTATTAACTTCAAATAGGAAGTTATTGTAATAGTTCCGATTTGTCAAATTGAAAATTTTGACATTTCTCGATGTTTCAAGGTCCCTAGAGTCGAAATAAAAGATTTTTAGAAAGATGTCTGTGCGTGCGTGTGTACGTACGTTTGTACGTCCGTACGTCATAGCTCATAGCTCAGGAACCAGAAGAGATATCGATTTCAAAAAAATTTGTTATACAGATAATAAGGCAGAAAGATGCAGAAAGGTCTCTCAAGAAAATTGCGCGGGTGTTTTTTATATAATATATTGTAACGTGATATCAAAGAAGTATATTTTCTGAAAAAAATCCATTTAACGTTTTTTTTATAAATCAAAAAATTTGAAGAAAAAAATGTGTCACCTCCAAAAAATATGATTTCATCTCCAAAACAATTTTGTGCAACGAAGAATAATGTTTTTGGCATCTGATAAAATTTTGAGAAAAATCGAATTGACAGTTAGGAAAAATTGAATATCGATTCAAATATCTTTTCAAAAACTTGAAATTTAGGCTTCAAACTCATTTTATCTTATAAGAAATATTGTTTTCAACATTCTGAAAAATGTTCAGAAAAATCTAATTGACAGTTTTTTTTACAAAAAATAAAAACCTAAAAAAATTAATAAAAGTTTGTAAAAATTGATTTTCGACTAAAATGTATTTTTGAAAATTTGAAATATTGGCTTGAAACTAATTTTATATTATAAAAAATATTGTTTTCAACATTCGATAAAATTTTGAAAAAAATTGAATTGATATTTTTTTTTACAAAAAATAAAACTCTAAAAAAAACAATACTAAAACTTCAAACTAATTTTATTTCACAGAAAATATTTTTTTCGATATTAAGTAATTTTAAAATAAAAATCCAACAATCCGTTTTTTCATAAAAAATAAAATCTACAAAAAATAGTACGCAAATTCGGTAAAAATGTATGTTCGGTTCTTGATATAATAATTTGATTCATCCAATTTGTAAAAATTTGAGAAATTCTACTAAAATTGTTAAAAATTCGTTTTGACTAAAAATCTATCATCGATCTATCTAAACTATTTCTTTATATGAAAAATATTGTTGGTAATTTTAAAATTTTTAAGAATAATTCAACTAACATCTTTTTTAAACCCAACACGAAAACTCACAAACTTTTAAGCAAGACAAATCGACAGACGGGATTTGAAGTTATCAGTGTGGTTGTCATCCCAGCCTCTTTTTTATTTTTAATTTGCATTAAGCGTGGTCACCGAGAAACTTCTAGAGACGTTATTTTGGACACAGTATTTTGCCGTTCAGTAATCTAAAGTAACAGTATTTTGAAGAATTCATGACGTACGGAAATCTGACCGTTGGAATTTTCACCTTTAATTTTAAAAAGTTTGCTTTCTATTCAGCCAAATTCACCACCCTTACTTATGACACTATAATTTTATAAAATGGCGTCAAAAGCAAATTGTATTTTGGCACTTATGGAGTAAGCAACATTTGCTATATTATGTGTATTAAAATATCTTATTTTCAAAAAAATATTTTTAAGTCTAATGTTGGGGGAGTGGTTTTTTTTATAAAATCTTTAACATGTAACTACTTCAAAGTATATTTTTGAAAAGATATACTGAAGAAAACTATCTATTCAAAATTTTGTAACTGGTCCAATTTGTCGAATTGAAATGTTTAATATTTAGGATTCTTAAGGCTTCAATTTATAGCCCATAAGTTTGGTATCTAAATTTATAGCTTTTCTTTGAACAAAATGTATTCGGTGGTTTTTTCTTTAGCTATTTTAAGAAATAAATTCAGCTAATTAGCTAAAAAGTTTAAATTATTTTCTTAACTCTTTCGAAAAGTTATTTTTTTTAGTTATTCAAATTTGAATGGTCGTTTTTCTCGTCGAGTTGAAATAAAAGACATTAAGAGGCATTTCTGTGTGTAAGTGTATTTTTAATATCTCAAGAATCAGTGGAGACATCGACTTAAAATAAATGTTGTTACATAGATAATAATGCAGAAAACACCTTCAAGAAAATTGAACACGAACCCTAGTGCCTTGAACTAAATTGTATATGATATATTTTGACGTAATACAAATTGAGTACATTTAAAAAGAATCAATTAACTGTTTTTTCATAAATCAAAATAATAAATAGCAGTGTTCTTACAGAAAATAAAACCTATGAAGAATTGGTAAGCATAGATTTTCAACTCAAATATTTTTTCAAAAAATAAAAATATTATCTTATAAATTTTGAAATTCAGTAAAATTTATATAAAAATCCAACAGTTTTTCATAAAAATTAAAACTTTCAAAAAATTGTATGAAAAGTGATTAGAAATTGATGTTTGATTCTTGATATCTCGTGAGTAAATAAAGGTATTGAATTCAAGAAAATCTCGTTACCAAAAATACATATACATACATATGTACATACATTTTTTTTTGAATTCGAAATTCAACTAACAACTTTTTTGAACAAAACAACAAAACCTATAAAACATCAGAAAACTGATGAGGAATGGTTTTTGACTCAAATTTTTCATCCCACACAAAATATTGTAGTGAATATTTTGTTAAAGTTTAAAGCAAGAAAGTGCTTTCTTAAATTAGCTGTTTGGAGTCGGCTTTAAAAACTGCAGGCCCTTTTCATCCCTGATAACATTACTCGCACACAGGAATGGTTAAAAGTTGTAAGTCACTAGGCTCTAGTTCTCAACGATCTGTTTCATTTATTATTTATTTTTAAGCGAGACAAATCGATAGATTTGATGAGAAGTTATCAATGTGGGTCGCATTCCATCTTCTTTTTCTTTTTTTAGTAACAAACCAACTTTCCATTTTCAAAAGCGTGTAATGTAGACGTTTTATTATTTTGTTTTCTTTCTCAAGATATTTGAGTTTTTGTTTTCAAGATATTTAAGTTAAAAATAATTGTTCAAACATTTTTAGTTGTTTTTCTTTGTAAATAAACTGATGTTTAGATTTGAATATCTTAATTTTTCCTGACAGTAAATTAATTTTTAAACTCACATAATTTTCCTTTATTTGTAAATATTTAAGCTAACAAATAATTACATGTATGTATAATTGGTGTCTCACACAATTTTCTTGAAGGCGATAGCATTATTTGGAGTCAACTTAAATCAATCACCGTCTAAAAACATTTTTTTTTATTTATAAAAATTATGAAAAAGATGGCATTTTTGTTGGTATTCCTGAAATGAGGTTTCAATACTAATATCAACTGCTTACTTAGGATAATTTTGAACAAAATAAAAAACGCAATGTTGCACTCGGGCGTATACGTAATTTTTTTTAATTTAAACTTTTTCCCATATTCTTGTCTGTGCACTTAATGTAACGAACCAAAACAAAACAACGCATTTCAAGTATTATTTAAACGTATTTATTTTATCATGGAATTTACATATTTTTAGCCAAAACTCAACAAAACTGTTTAAATTTTAACCAAAGACCCTTCAGTAACTTTTTATGTGTGCAGATATTTGATGAATATTTTATAAATATAATCACCTAATTCCATATTTTTGCTGTGGTATACTTAAAACTTTATCAGTCTATAACAATTCTCTATTTTTATCCAAATATTTTTATTTGAAATTAATTTTTAATTTCAATTTTTAAAGAGTAGTATTGAAATATTTTTTACTACAAATTAATTTTGTATGTCGATTGTTAAGCTGCATAACTTTCACAAATAGATAATTTTACAGTCTTAAATAATTAACTAAACACATTTTATACACACAAAAAACCATAGCAATTTAGTCATCATGAGCGAACATATAAAGTTGATCCCCTCTTAACGTACCCATGGGAAATAACACGACGTACTCAAAAAATTAAATCAAATCGTAGTTTTAATTGATTTGCTTCAATCCAGCGTGCAAGCTTTAAAATTTGTACTATAATTCATTTGATGTCGAAATAGATAGATATAGGAATTAAATACCCAACTATAAATAAAAGCTCCAAAAACCGCTTGTCAAAATCTCTTCTTTTTTTTAAACAAATTCACAAAAAAATTTCAACTAAAAGTTGTTGTATTCTTCAATAACATAATCCACACGTAATCATTTAAAATTCCTCAAAAAAAAAAACTATCCCATTTGACGTTATCCCTGCGAAAAAAGGATTCTACGTATGTAGCTTATGAATAATTAAAAACAAAAATACCAGGCTATTCCCTGTTAGCTACAAAACATCTAAATTCCCATCCAAATTGTACGGACAACGGGATCACAGAGGACAGAAAAAAGGATACAAATACATTAAAAAAAAAGGATGAGAACAAAAATAAGGACATTCAAATAACCTGCTGGACACACTCATGTATAGAGTTAGTCTACTCAACGCTTGGTCCTTGAAATGACTTTTCAACACACCTTTCATGTGTAGTGTTTTTCTTTTTGTTTGGGTTTGAGTTAGCTCAACATATACACTTCGTGTCATATGAATAGAGACACATTTTTTATCGTTTTTTCTTTCACGATATTTTCCAAACCCTATGGTTTTGTTGGAAAACTTAAATAGAGAATGAATGAGGTATGAATTAAGTTGATAAAAATACAAGTTTTATGGCGGGTTTACCGAAGACGGTCATACAAAGTACCTGTTTTTTGTAACACATAAATAGGAACAAGGTCAAAATGTACATATTAGCGTGTTTTAAAGCAGATAAAAGGATACTCCAAAGGATACTTAGCAGTATCCGTTGCATGATAGTTAGTGCCTTGGACTGTTATGCCAGAGGCCTTGGGTTCAATCCCTACCTGTGAAATCTAAAGTTCTTTCACGGGCACTGCCTCTGGCGAGGAATTGACAAATCCTCGAAGATTAATTCTTGTCATGCCTAGTGCTTTCTCAAAATAGCCGTTCGGATTTGGCTTAACACCTAGTTCCCTTCTAACACTTACAACTGTACTCGCACACAGGACTGGTTGAGAGTTGTAAGTCACTATGGATACTCTGATTGCTTAAGAGCTTTACATCCGTTTTATAGCTAGCAAAATTAGAAGAAGTTCAAATGTTGTACACAAATACTTCAAGGACTGGTGAGTCAATAAAGCAACATAATTTCAGGTAAGACTTGCCATAGTGAGAACTGCTTCAAATTCAAGGCCTTTGACTAGCAAAATCAAGGCAGAAGCTGGGGTAAATGCTAGTAGATCACTGTTGCTCGGGTTATATCGACTTCAGACTATATACACCATTAAATACTACTCGCAAGAGCCAACGCTTCAATTAAAATCGAGATTGTCATACCGTCGCATCGTCTTGCCCAATGAGAACAGATTTAATTTGAACTGATCTGATGGATACAGCTGCTATTTCCTTGAATTAAGAAATTAAGAAATTTAACTTGAAAAATGGCGTAGCAAAGGAGGTGATATAATCACTGGACAGTTTAGCTGGATTTATAAAGCTCTAAAGTGACGGCAATCACTTACAGACAGATTTTAGAACAAGCTTTTCCAGTTTTCTGAAATGTTTGGTGGCCAACAATGGACTTTCCAACAAGATAATGCACCAATACTTGGCTAGAGGAGCAAAATGTGAATCTTTTACCATGGCCTCCATATTCTCACGACTTGAACATCATGGAAAACTTGTAGGTTTCAGGAAAGCATCTTAACACCTTGAAAGAACTCTTACAAAATGCCTTAGACATACTAATACTTTAATACCTGAGTCTTGTTTTAGATAAAAACTAAACTGGAAACGCAATGTACAGAAAAGAGTCAAAAAAGCTACTGTAGCTCTCTTTTCTTGCAAAAAAGCTATTGGTAATAAATGAGGCTTACAATCCAGAATCACGCATTGGCTATACACATCGGTAATTAGACCGATTTTAATGAACGGTGTGGCAGTATGATGGATTGCTTTAGAGGAAGCTAAAAAGCGGCACGACACCATCTGCGGCACTGGACACATTACTCTACCTAACACCTCTTAACATATTTAGCAAAGCTCTGCTATTCGCCTCAAAGCTTCGCCGAAGTGGACTAACAACAACATTGGCCACTCCGTAATTCTTAGGTATTAAGAATCAATTCCAAAGCACTCAGACTACACCATCCCCCAACTGCAATTCGACAGAAACTTCCAGATTTCTATACCTCCCAGATCTTTTTGGGAGGATAAGACATTCTTGGAGGATGAGTCAATCCATTTTTACACCGATGGGTCAAAAACAAAAGAAGGGGTTGGTGGTGGTGTGTACTCTGAACGACTGAAATTAAGTCTCTCATTCCGCCTTCGTAATCATTGTAGCGTGTTCCAGGTGGAACTTTTGGCGATTAAGGAAGTCTTGTCTTGTCTTAAAGAAAACGTGAAATCAACATCTGAGATCCGTATTTTCTCTGATAGCCAGGCCGCTATCAAATCTCTGGTTTCTGTCTCTACAAACTCTATAACAGTCCATAACAGTCGATCATCTCTAATGGAGATGGCGCAACAGTTTAACATTCACCTATGCTGGGTGCCGGGCCATAGATACATTCCAGGTAACTGTAAGGTAGATGAACTCACCAGGAACGGTACAGTACAGCCCATCCTACCGCGTTTGGCACATACTGGCATACCAATCGCTACTTGTAAACTGTTGCTAATGCAAGACGCTGTGAGGAGGGCAGACACCAGGTTGAACAACATCACTATGTGTTAGGTCACAAAAAACATCTGGAAAACACTGGATATGAAACGTTCAAGGTGCTTGCTATCTCTAAGTAGATCGCATATAAACTCGATAATAAGAGACTGTCTAATAGGAAAGCACGCCACTAGAATGCTAGGCGTATTCTCAAATGACTTTCGCAGAAGCAGTATGGTCGAGGAAGAGGAGGAAAAAGTTCTTCATCTTCTATGTACATGCCCTGCTCTAGCTCAAAAATGCAAGAATTATCTAGGAGAATTCTTCTTTAACGATCTAAATCATATCAGCATAATCAGCCTCTCCATTGAGCTTTGGAGGAACCTCAAGATTCATTTCAAGTGGCCAAGTGTGTCCGATTCCATGATAGACACAGTTTACTTGACATAATTCAGGAATCAGGAGGCAGCACTGAGCACACATTACTAAACATTATTTTAATCCATTCAATAAAACAGTATTTATCTAAACCATAAGATTTGTTATTATTTTCCTTATTTTATAGGGTTTTACAGGTGAATTTAGATCTAAAAAACAGGTACTTTTTATGACCTTCTTCCAAAAAATCAACTCAATACAAATTTTTGTTTGCAATATAAACTATACATACCTCATTCATTTCCATTTTAGGTTTTCCAAAAAACCAAAGGGTTTGAAAAATATCGTCAAATAATAAACGGAAAACAGCTTGTCCCTATTCATGTGACACGAGGTGTGTATGTTCGTAGTTATAGTGTTGAGGACTTCGATTAAAATAAAAATATAATAAATAAAGGATAACACAACAAAAAAAATACGAAAAAAGTCCTGATCAAATATTTAAAATCCGCAAAAAAAGGAAGGTACGAGTATGTTGCTCTATCTCTATATGTATATATTATATGTATTTACTTACCTCATTCCATCCATATCGATTTTTCGCCTGCACAATCGTCTCGTACACGGCATTATGTTCTAAATTTTTGATGACATACGACATTATAAAATGGCTACCATCGGTCCTTATTGGTATCGGCTTGATGTGGAACTCGTGCCATTTGCCAGGATGCTGATACGTTTCGTTCATCTATTCAGAAAGACAGAAAAACAACAACAACACCAGAAAAGAAAGAAAATGAATCAGTTTTATGTAGAATTGGAAAATGGAAACAAATACAAAAACAAAAATAGGACATCCTCAATGATGACGATGATGATAAAAATGTAAATGCTTTTGCTTCATTCAAGAGAAGAGGATCCATCCACTCAATGATGCTTTATGCGCGAAGTGTTTGATATGCAATTGCAATGTTTGGCCGGGCGTTGTATGCACAACCAGGATAAATCTATTGTCCTAGAAAATAGCTGGTTAACTGCAGTAAGTGCGCTACCTGGTCTTTTTCCCTTACAAACAGACAAAAGCCTTATCCTCATTTTAAAAAAAAGGAAAAACCATTTATTGTTTGAAGAATGATGCAGTTGCATTTTTATATATTTCGCGCATTTGGATTACTTTTAGAACATTTTACTATTTTACTATTGTTCATATTTAAATAATGTAAACAAAATGTATAACAACACTCATTAAAGAGTTACGGAAAATTGAAGGGTATACCATTTTCATTTTCCACATTTTAGAATGTGGAAAACTTTAATCAGAAAAATGAGAATCAGAGCATTCAAATGATTTCTTTTGTATTGGTCTGCAGTACGACAAAGAGCTTTGTTGAGAAGGTTATGCCATTAATTTTTAATCTCAGGAACTTAAGAGAAATTTCATCCTGGTCAAATTCTTAGCTGATATTTCTACAATAGCGCATTAACATACATATGTAAGTGTAAATTTCTAGTTTGACAATATCGAATGACGAATTTACATTAATGACATAATCTTGTAAATGTTTCAATATCCGATGGGGTGAAATCATCTAACATAAAGTACCTAGCTGATGGGTGAGTATCATGTTATTGACAGTTAGTGGAATTTGCACTTAGCAAGGGATTCAGCTCAATTTAATTGCATATATTTGTATACAAATTCTTTAAGCTTGAAATTTAAAAGTGTTTCATAGAACAAAGTCGAATTATTTTTTTAAGAATCTACTATTTCTTCTTTCAGACGAATTTTAAAAAGTTAGAAATAGTTTTGTTTCAATCTATATCTATACTAATATTATAAATGCGAATGTAAGTTTGTTTGTTACGCTTTCACGCAAAAACTACTTAACCGATCATCATGAAACTTTGCACATACACTCTTGAAGGTATTAGAAGTAACATAGGATACTTTTTGTTAAAACAAAAAATAATTTTTTTTACGAAAAATAAGAAAATTGTTTGTCAAAATATCGTCGAATTTAGCTACTTCAACGCCATCTAGCATCATCTAGCATCGCAGTAATAAAGTTTCAACCCTGAATACTGTAATACCAACCCACTCTATTACCGACGGTGACGACAATATCTAATTCAATTGAATATACGAGTAGTTTCAACTGCTTCTGATTTTTCTATATTTATTGTTATTTTCTTCTGTCGTTGCATGCAGTATAATACTATTCACATTTTTAAGGTTATCCGTAATTTTTGTGGTTAGCTGTTACTTTATTGTTTTAGATCTTATTCGCTGATGTTAATTCTTACTCTAACTAACAAACTTACATTCGCATTTATAATATTAGTATAGATGTCCGTCAGAAAAGACCAAAAAATAGCAGTTGCTGTAGCTTCGTCAGGTATTAACGCGACGCTATTAAAGGGCAGTCGTACGGGACATTCCGTTTTAAAATTACCATTGAATTTGGCACAGGAAGATTCGCCCATCTGTAATTTTAGTAAAAATAGTTCACGAGGTAGGATGCTGCGAGAATGCAAGCTTTTAGTGTGGGACAAAAGTACAATGTCTCACAAGAAGGCTATAGAAGCTTTAAACCGGACCCTCCAGGACTTGCGAGATAGTACAGATATAATGTGAGGCATGGTAGTTTTATTGGCCGGTGATTTCCGTCAAACCCTCCCAGTGATTCAAATTTTGAGACCAGCAGATGAAATTCAAGCGTGCATTAAATCATCAAGCTTATGGCCGACAGTTGAAAAACTCCGTCTGAAAACGAATATGTGAGTGCATCTTCATAATGACGTGAATTTAGGACTTTACGCAGAAATGTTGTTGAAAATTGGTGATGGTTGTTTAGACGTTGACGCTGAAGGCTACATATCACTGTCAAGAGAATTTTGTAATTTAATAGAAAGTGATGTGGATCTCATTGCTAATGTTTTTGCGGAATTCCAACAAAATTTGTGCAGTGATCAGTGGTTGTGTGCAAGAGCAATATTAGCACCAAGAAATGAAATTGTAAATAGGATCAACACTGACATTTTAAACGAGGTTCAAGGAGAAATGAAGGAATATTTGTCAATAGATACAATTATGGATACGGAACTAAGTACTTCATATCCTGTGGAGTTTCTAAATTCACTTGAACTATCGGGTGTACCGTCACATAAACTTCAATTGAAACTAAATGTACCAGTAATGCTTATGCGAAATCTAGATGCTTCTCGGCTATGTAATGGAACAAAGCTTCGGATAACAAAATTGGGACAGAACATACTTATTTCTACTATTTTAACAGGTGTCGGTAAGGGAAAAAGTGTTATAATACCTCGGATACCAATTATTCCCACTGACCTTCTATTCCAATTTAAAAGGGTTCAGTTTCCCATCAAGCTTAGCTTTGCTGTTACTATGAACAAGGATCAAGGACAAACATTACAGGTAGCAGGAGTGTATTTAGAAAACCCATGCTTCTCTCATGGTCAACTTTATGTAGCCTGTTCACGTGTATCTAATGCCCGGAATTTATACATATTTGCTCCCGACGGGAAAACTTATAACATTGTCTATAAAAATATCTTAAATTAACGTTACGTTAATGTTACGGTGAAATATATTTTAACATTTGTTGTTGCATTTCAATAAGCATATATTAAGGTGTTGAAACTTCTTTAGTTATTTTTAAAAATTGTTGATCTCAGCCAAGCAATAAAATTTAGTTATTATATTGACTCATTTCTATTATTATACCCTTACCCTTTATCTATCATACTTATTTAATTTCTCCACTGCGGGCGAAGCCGCGGGTAAAAAGCTAGTAGAGAATGAAGACAATTAAAAATCTGGTAGTATTTTTCTAAGCTGGAAATGCCTGAAAATTGACAGTGACAGTCTATTGTAATTTAAAAGTTATTTACAAAGGTAAAGCTTGTCATTATCAAATCCAGACTGATTTCGTTGACTTTTACCACATTATACACTTTAGATACATATTCTTAATAATTTTCTCCTGAAATGTTAATGACTAATAGGAAATCTCAAGCTGCAGTTACAAACAAAAAGTTTTAAGAAATAATAAACATCTTTTTTGAAAAAGACAAAGAGACATTATTTGATATTTGTGTATGAAGTTCTTTTGTTTTGTGGGAAAAAAATTGGCTTACTGATACTTATAAAATAAATAAATAAATTATGTGGCGGAAAAGTTCGTAGAGAACCAGAACCTAGTGACAAACAACTTTCAATAATTCCTGTGGGCGAGTCATATCAGAGGGGGGGGGGGGGCAGTCATGAAGAGACTTCATCAATATAAAATTTTCACCATGTTATTGCAGGGTAAAATGTTTTGATGTTACCGAAATTGAAGCCACAGTCAGTAACCAGCCAAATATTTCAGCGAAAAAAATTGTCTTTGTTTAGAAGATGAGTATGCAGAAATAACTGGTTATTATTTTTGCGGTTTCAGAAATATATGGCTGCAATTCTACATCATGAATCACACATGGAACATTTACGAACATGGATCGTTATACTATCTTGCTACAAAAATGGGGATTTTTCCACAGCCAAATATCATGCTTTAAGAAGAGATTATGGTTTACATAATCGTTAGACACTCTCCTCCATCTGACACCCCTCGACATCTTCAGTAAACAAGTGGCAGCTAGTACAGCGATAAGCCTTGAAGGCTCATCTCAACGGACCAACAACAATGTGGGGTATTTCATCATTTTGAACCTCTTTGGTTCTATACCAAAGCACATAGACTACACTTTTCCTAAACGCCTATTTGGAAAAAACTTCCAGGTATCCATTTCATCTAGAGATGAATGGGAAGACAAAAAACTCCTGGATAACAAAAGTATTCATTTTTATACAGATGGATTCAAGACAAATGAGTGAGTCGGTAGTGGTGTGTACTCAGAAAAGCTTAATCTAAGCATCTCATTCCGCCTCCCTAATCATTGTAGCGTCTTTCTAGCGGAAATTTTAGCGATCAAAGAGGTTCTCTCCTGGCTAAGATAAAACGTGATATCAACTTCTGATATCCGCATCTTCGCTGACAGTCAACAGATACATCACGGGAAGTTGTAGAGCCGATGAACTCGCTAAAAATGGAACCGTCATGCCTATTTCACCTGAAAGGGAGGAGATAGGTATACCGATAGTTACATGTAAACTTATGGTAAAAGAAACAGCCTTTGCGATAGCAAATTCTATGTGGCACAATTTACCAACATGCGCAGCCACTACGCAAGCAGTTTGCAAAATTGTGAAGAAATTTGAATAGACTGGATTGGTTATAGATATTGTAATACACTTATAATGCACCAAGATCATTTGATTTGAGACCGCTGCACTTTAAAAGCAACATTCGTCAAGTTATGACTGAGAAAGCACCCAATATGTGTCAAAAAGTGGGCGAACATTTCTTCAAAAGAATCAACGCTTGCAACAATTCCCGTGGTGGTCATTAAAATGATGTAGTGTTTTACACATAATGTCAACGTTCAAATTTTATAATAGAAAAGAAATATCATATCAAAAAAATTATTTTGTATGTGTTTTATTAACCATAGGAAGTTATTTTACTGTGCCCGATTTGTCGAATTAAAAATTTTGACATTTCTTGACATGTCAAGGCCCCTAGAGTTGTAATGCAAAATATCTCTACAACGACTAATATTAGCGTCATGAATTAAATTGTATATTATATATATAATTGTCACCTCGAAAATTTTAAGAATAAAAAATGATTTTATCTCAAAAACAATTTTGTGCAAAGCAAAATAACGTTTTGAAAATCTCAAAAATTTTGAGAAAAATTGAATTGACAGTTTTTTATAAAAGTCCAACAGTCCGTTTTTCCATGATATCTCTCGAATTAATTTTATTCATCTAATTTGTAAAAAATTAAGAAATACATACTACTAATATTGGTAAACATTTGTTTTCGACTGAAAATCTATTTAACAAAACTAGATTTTCAAGCTAAACTATTTCTTTATATGAAGAATATGGTTGGTAATTTTAATTTTTTTAAGAATAATTCAACTTACAACTTTTTTAACAAAACACGAAAACCCACAAACTTTTAAGCAAGACAAATCTTTATTGGAAGTTTTCAGTGTGGGTCGCATCCCAGCCTCTTTTTTAAATTTACTTTTGAAACCGCAAAATGGATAACCCTGTATAGTGTATAGTAAAACATTGAAGTTTCCGTTAAACATAAGTGAGCTTCATCCATAAGCTTAATTCCTCTATGAAAAAAGAACAATGATTTCCAAATCGATTGTTTACAATGTTATTTTAAAAAGCCAAACCAAATTTAAAAATAAATTACTTGATATCTGACAAAATGGCCACAAGTTAAAATATTGTTGCCAATTTAAAGTTATACACCTGAAATCTCTTTCCGATTGTCAATTTTGATGATTTCCTTGCTATGATTCAATTTAAAAAAATCAACTTTGTATAAATGAAAAATGCATTGTTTAAAGGTTCTAAAAAGAATCCATGTTAATTTCAACTAAGTGTAGTAATATTTGTAGTTAAATTAACCACAATAACTAAAATTTCCAGTGAATTGAGTTGGATATGTTGCAAAGACTTTCAGAAGATAAGTATTTATAAATACAATAAGAAAAGTTGAACTAGAAAATGGAAGGAATATTGCTCTTTGAAAAATATGCCGTACAAGTTCATATATTTGTTTTTGAGGTCTCTAAATTAATACAAAAAAATAAGGATTTATATATTATAAAAGATTCTTCAAAATGAATACAAAATCCAATTTTCTGGCATTTCTATAGATAAGTGCGTCAACGTGAATATAGTAAAAGTGAATAGCATATTTACATTTTTGAAAAATCTCAAGCACTTTGACTTATTTTATTTTTTACTATACTTTTAAGTTATGAATGTGCAAATTTGACATTTCTTACGTTTAAAGGTAAGGAGGCGGAAAACCTAAAGGTGATAAATCATAGGACGTCAATATTAGTCGTCGTAAAAGTGTGCAATATAAATACCGTCAAACCAAGTCAGCATTATTACGACTTTCAATATAAAAGATCTCAGTAGAAATATGTTAGCTTGCTCACAATTTAACTGTGATGGGTTCATCTTGTACAAAATATACCTTCTAACAACAAGAGGTTTCAAGCAGTCCTTTAAGAAACTAATACATTGAAACTAATAAATGAAAGGATAAAGCACAAATGGTGAATATATTTTTTGCTAACCCTAATAATTGATGTGTCTCTAGAAAAAGTTGAACAAATTCAAAACCTGCTAATAATTTTTAAACAATTCTTCATAAATCAGACCATGAGTTAAATGCGGTAGTGCTTATTTTTTGGGTTATAATGTTAGCCTAATTTATAGTAAAATGTCAAGCTCTTTTTACTTATTGGTACTTTTTACCTATTAGAAAATTAACTAACTACAATTTGAGCTTAAAGTTTTGAAGGTAGATGTACCGGTTTTCAAAATGCAATCGTTCAAAAATTAGCTAAAATCAGACGTATTAATAATAAAATATCGAATATAGTAGACAATTTTCCATAAGGCAAAAGAAGAAAAAAATGGTATGGGAAGATGGACTATATGGCGATTTTCTTAAAAAATGGTTATGAAAACAAGATAATGCTGTTGTTCAGAATTGGATTTATTGTTTCAGCTTCTAGAAGTATTTCAAATGAAAGTATGCGTGGTAATCTAGAGCTGTGTAGACTGAAAACTTTTCGCATATATTTCAAATGTATTTCAAGAGTAGTAAGAAACGCTTTTGGAATACCGGTTTCGATGTTTGTAACGTAGTATGGTGTATTATCTGGTAGGTTGAAACATCTTTTGACAAAAAACCTTTGGAGCTTTTCACATTGTATGTATTCTTTGTACCCCCATACTTGAGCACAGTAATACATAATTGATCTGTGGCAGCTTAGACCAGGTTGCGTTGATTGCATTTTTTGATGTTGCAAGGCTCTTTCGATTTTCGATTTCGAGATATCGATTTAAAATAAATTTTGTTATACAGATGATAAGGCAGAAAGATGTAGAAAGGGCTCTCAAGATGGGTGGTTTTTTTTACCATAGCAGTTTGAAAAAAAGGTGACATTTTTGGTTAACCCTAAATATCTTACGAACCAAAACCGCTAGAAACTTGAATTAAATTGTATATAATATATTGTAACGAAGAATATTTTTTTTTGAAAAAAATCCATTAAACGGTTTTTTTTTTATAAATCAAAAAAACTGAAAAAAAAATTTGTCACCTCCAAAATTTTACGACTAAAATATGATTTCAGCTCCAAAACAATTTTGTGCAACGAAGAAAAATGTTTTTTGACATCTGGTAAAATTTTGAGAAAAATCGAATGGACAGATTTTTTATAAAAAATAAAAATCTAAAAAAACATTACTCAAAGTTGGTAAAAATTGAATACCGCTTCAAATATCTTTTCAAGAACTTGAAATTTAGGCTTCAAATTTATTTTTTCTTATAACAAATATTGTTCTTAATATTCGGAAAAATGTTGAGAAAAATCGAATTGACAGTTTTTTTTACAAAAAAATCAAAAACCGAATAAAAATTAACAAAAGTTGGTAAAAAATGATTTTCGACTCAAATATCTTTTCAAAAATTTGAAATATTGGCTTCAAACTAATTTTATCTTATAAGAAATATTGTTTTCAATATTTGAAAAATTTTGAAAAAAATCGAATTAACATTTTTTTTACATAAAAATAAAACTCTAAAAAAAATTAAAAAAAAGATTTAAAAACTTGGTAAAAATTTACTTTCGACTCAAATAGCTTTTCAAAAGTTAAAAATATTGGCTTCAAACTTATTTTATTTCACAGAAAATATTGTTTTCGATATTCGTTAATTTTTATATAAAAATCTGTAAGTTTTTTCATAAAAAATAAAATCTACACAAAAAAGTACGCAAATTTGGTAAAAATTGATACGAGTACATAATGACAAACTTTTAAGCAAGACAAATCGACAGACGGGATGGGAACTTATCAGTGTGGGTCGCATCCCAGCCTCTTTTTTCCACATGTATTCCGATGGGGAGTTCAAAATGTAGGTCATTTAAGAACAAGACAAAAAGCAGAGCTCTCAAAACGCAGCCTTGTTTAACGCCTTTGCTCGTTCTAAAGAAATTAGGTACTGCTTCCATCCCTTATCTTGGTAGAATAGTTTGATAATTTTAATCATTTTCGTCGAGATGCCCAATGTTATAAGTTTGCGAATAAGAGCTTTTCTGTTAATATTGTGCAACGCAGCTTTTTAGTCTACGAACCAAGCATAAAGTTTCTTTTTCTGGCTTAGTTGCAGCTGAATAAGGCATGAAAGATTGAAAATCCGATCAATGGTACTCTAATCTTTTCGAAATGTAGCCTGGAATTCATTGAGTACATTGTTGTTTTCGATCCAAGTAGTGAGACGGTTTAAGAGAACTGAGGTGAATAATTTGTAGAGGGTATCTAAAAATTAAAGCCCACGATAGTTAGATACAAGACAAGCGTCACCTTTTTTTAAAGAGCGGAAAGATAATTGACTTTTGAAGGATGTTGGTATTGTGTCTGTTTCGTAGATTCTTTTCAGCATTTTTGTAAACCTCATATGGAATGCCTTCTATACCCGGAGCTTTTGTTTCCTTTGAAGATTTAATCGCAATCTTTACTTCATTCAAATCAATTGGGTGATCAAGTTCAGGTATTTTAACTAGATTTGTTTTACAGGAATATTCTCAGCTGCTTAATCGATCTGAATTAAGGGAGTTTTCGAAATATGACATGAATTCAGAAGCCTTAATTTGGGTTCCAATATTCGTAGGATTACCGCGTATTTCTTTAGCCAGTTTCCACCAATCTTTTGCTGTGCTAATACTTGCAAGTTGACTGGAAATGCATTGGTAGTACGATCTTTGTTTTTCTTTACATAGGGCTTTGTACTTCTTATTTGCTTCGCAATTGTTTTTTCTGCTTGCATCGAGATAATATTTTCTGTCAATGTTTGACATTGGTATTAATAGGGTTCCCGTATGCTGCTTAGATACACTCTTTTAAGGAGTTGCATCGTGTTTCAACACTATCCAAAGGCAAGAGTTTTTGCACAACAACTTCATCAATTCTGTTCATGTATTGAGCGCATCTATTGGTAAACCATTTAAGTCTTGGAAGCAACAATGAACTGGGGAAACTTTGCGGTTTCTTCAAAAGCTTTAAGACCTAAAACTAGCATCATGTGGTTTCTGAATTTTGAGCAGTTAAAATCAAAGTTTCGCATTGAAATTTGCACAAACAGTTATTCTAAAACTATTTTCAAATTATAAAAGTATTAAATTCAAGATTTTTCAAAACGTCAAATGAACTATTGACTAACTGTTTAGAATTTTCATAATAAGACTAACAAAGATACGAAAATGACTTAAACTGCTTCTAGCACCCAGGTAAAAAATTTCCACATTCATGTAGTGCGGCTAAAAAACGAATCCTTGTACTTAATAGCTCTATTGAAATGGGACTAAAGGTTAAAATTATGAACATGCAACTAAACTGATTTCTGTTTGATGGAATACTTGACAATTTCTGAGTAAATTGCTTACTATGGTCAAAAGGGATATTTTAAAGTTTGCGGATCAGAAGATTTTTGGTATTATAATTCTTTTCAGAAATTCTTGCCAAAAGGTCAACTAAAATATCTACCACATATAGATCCGCCAAATGTTTGGTAGTTTAGTTAGAACTGATCAAAAATTCATAAATGTCAAATTAGCGAAACAAAATTTATAGGACGAATTTGTTCTTCTATGTTTTCTATGTTTTTTTAATAGATTTTATAGCTTGCTAAGAACTTGGCAAAACATACCCCAAAAATAAGGTTTTAGCCTTTTACTAGTTAATGATTTGCATTTTATCAGCCAGGAATTATTTGTGACTGTTATATTTAATGTACCATTCAATGTTTTCTTAGTCATAACACACCTTTGATGCTAACTTAGCAAAGCACTTCAAAGAAATCTAAGAAAACCATTCTTATTAGAGAATGGAAATATTGCAGAATAAGCTTTAAATTTTCAAAACTTTAATAAATTTTGCAACTGGCTATTTTCCTAGAAAATAGCTTATGAAAATATATGTAGTAAATAACATGAAAGGCATTACACCTAGCAGCGGTGTTCAAGACTTATAAATGTCTCAAAAAGAGAACCAACGTCTTTCGTTTAAGGAGTTTTCATTTTAATTCTATCCAAAAGTCTTAAGTATGTCATTGGAGGCACCAGACCATTTATGAAAATTTTACTCGAGTTTGAAAAGAGTAAACGCTTTGTAAATTGTAGGCAGATCAGAAGATTTAAGCAACTTCTATCATTGGACAAAACCTTAACACCTAGCAGTATTTTTGGCGATATGATAAATCCGCAATAAGTGGTTTGTGATGCATAAACCTAGAACTTAAAGCTTTTCAGTCTTTTCGGTTCAAGCACTACCCATACATAGAGGCAGTGGGGAACGCTACGCTCTGTTTCGCAGTAGACAGCATTGAGTTTTCCTTAAGGTTGGACAATATTGTCAAGATCAGAATTTAATGAGCTTATCATACGCTGCTGTTGGTTGTCTAAATCCGAAGGAAAAGAATGAGACTATAAAAACGAATATGAAAAGCTGAGGGTACTGTCATCAGCGAAACAATAAAGTGGGTTAGAAGTTTCAGACAAAAGATCATTTATAAAAATAAGGAAAAGTGTCGGAGACAAAACAGAGCCTTGGGGCACACCAACGTTTATTTTTTGGATATCAAATTTGAACCCGTTTAATACTTTTTGAATTTCTAACCCAACAAAGAACGATAAAAGGTAAATATCACAATTCTTGTTAGGAAAATTAGGGTTGAAGCAAACAAAATAAATTCCAATATTTTCAAAGTCGGGAAGAATACACATAGAATGGGCAAACCATACAGAACCAAAAAAGACAAGAAACAAGAAATAAATTGTTTACATTGAATTATGATAACTATTGAAGCGAGTCTAACTTGCAATTTCTATTCATAAGATGAACTCGATGAACTCTTAGAAGACTTGTATTATTTCAAGCTTCAAGGAAGACACAAATTTATCATTCGCAAGTTCATAAATGTACCTACATCGCACAAGATCTTAACTCTGTCATAATGTTATAAGTTATAACCCTCTTTGCCACAGAATTAGTTCCTTTTTCCCATTTTCCTTCTTCTTTGTATTTCAAACTTACTGTCTACACAGTAAATTACCCTAAAGTAATAAAAAATGAAAGAAACTATACCTCCAAAGCCATAGCCGTAGTTTCGTCTACCTTGGGGTTTCCAAGGATTTGCTATTTATTTTTAAAAAAGTCTCAACAGAATAAAAAAGAAGAAAAAGAGGAAATTAAATTCACTCACATGTACAAGCTACATATTTCCCCCTTATCTCTCGTACCCACCTCTCAAATGATATTATCCTTAAAGGTACATAGGTAAAGTAACGTAACCTAACATATACACTACAATATTCCCTTTTTTGTTTAAAAAATAGCAGCGAGAAAAGCTACAATATGCTGAAACTAAAGTATTGTTCATCTATAAGATATTCTTCAATGATAAAAAGGAAAGCCTGGGAAAACCCATTAAAACAAATAAAAATGAAAAAAAAGATAAATATTGTAAAATGTTGCTTTGAGGATACGGATAGTCGAGTCGAGTCGAGATAGTGAATCCTTTTTTTGTTATATTTTGTTCCATTTGCCCTTTTCATAGTGAATTTTTCCCAGAAATTTACGTGATTCGGATTAAAGTCGAAGCTACTAGAAAGTAGGATTCTGAGTGAGCTTACATAAGCGAGTGTGTATTTTTTGGAAGGTGCGGGGTTTTCTTGGTTATATATATATTTTTTTAAAGAAACTAAGACAAATGGTCATCCCTTTTGGTTTATTTAGTGGTCTCTCCGAGGCATGCTTGGAATTTTTAAAAATATTATTGAATTACATTTTGGATTTGTTATACTCGAAGTAGCAGAAGAAGATGAAGACACGAAAAAGAAAAAGCCTTTTCTTTATCAGAGAGACATATATTTCATATGACACCCTGGAGGATAGTTTTTACATATATAAAGGATAGTGGGTACCTAACTAGTTTTTGCTTTTTTTTTCTTTCTATTCGTCCTTTCTTGTCTTTGTTTTCATCCATATTCTACGATTATATGAGAATTGGTCCTCTTTATGTAAGAAAATTGAGGCTACGAAATGGGCATCTTTCTAAGTCGAAGTTTGTTCTATAAGAAATGAGTTTTGCATGTTATCTGATTTAGTTATTATTTTTATTTGTTCCTATTTTATATCAAAGAGTTGAATATAGAGTCTGGTATTATATATATTTTACAAAAAAGGAAAATGAAAATGAATGTCTTTAGGGGATGGGGTTGGGGATGATGTAGGTTATTTTGGGAGCAAATTATAGATTAGATTGCACTTTGGGGAATATAACTACACATGTATTCATTTGTGTGTATGGTTAAGCTATAAGGATTTTGTAAAATGGAAAAGTTACAAGGATTTAAATTAGAACAGAGATATATTGGTTGAAATGAATTATGAGAATATTAAAAAATGGAATAAAAAGGATTTTCTTATTCTCATTCTCATTTTTGTATAAACCTACATATTTCGATAAATGCAAAAGGGATCAAATGAAAAATTGTAAAATATTAAAGTGAATTTATGAGTGTTCATATCTATGCATATAGAAAGATAAGTTTTCGAAAAAGATTACACTGATATAGTTTTTGGGATAAATCAATTCTTGATAATTAAATGAGTTTTCAAGATTAGATTAAGGGGGACTTTGGGATAGATGGTACAAATTATTTTATCCTTTTTTAAGGGAAAAATTATATGAGAAAGAAATATAGGGAATTAAATTGCATTTAAGCCCTTTAGACGGCTATGTTCAAGTTATGAAAGTAGAAGATTGAAAAACTGTTGTAAGAATTGAAATTGGTAAAATAAGTGTTTTATTGCAAGGATTGTAGTTGGTATAACCCCAATCGTATTGATTTTTCCTTAACTATAGCCCATTTATTGAAGGATTTAATGCCTAAGGAGCCATATAAATGACATTTTCTCGAAAAGGAGCAATGCGCAAAGAGGCTGGGATGCGAACCACACTTATGACTTCCCAAACGTGCCCTTCTGTTGATATTATAAACTCCTAATAGGTAGTTATTGTAATGGGTCTGGTTTGTCGAATTGAACATTTTCGATATTTCTCGACATTTCAAGGTTCCTAGAGTCGAAATAAAAGATTTTTGGAAAGATGTCTGTACTTTCGCGACGTTTTTTTGCCGTCCAATTAACGTTTTTTTTTATAAATCAAAAAAAAATTGTCACCTTCAAATACTTAAGTTAGGTTAGGTTAAAGTGGATGTCCAAGATGGAAACGGACACACTTAGGCCAGTTTAATGGACCATTGTGATACCACATGAATCTTAGCTCAATGGAACCAGCTTGAGTCCGAAACGTGAGTGGCTGATTATGCTGATATGATTTAGATCGTTAAAGAAGAATTCTCCTAGGTAATTCTTGCGTTTTCGAGCCAGAGCAGGGCATCTGCACAGAACATGATACAGCTTCTGCAAAAGTCATTTGAGAATACGCCTAGTTGCGTGGCGTGCTTTCCTATTAGACAGTGTCCGGGTATCACACCTATTATCGAGCTTATATGCGATCGGCTTAGAGATATCAAGTGATCTAACACGTGTTGATGTTGTTCCACCTGGTGTTTGTCTTCTTCATAGCGCCTTGCATTAGTAACAGTTTACAAGTAGCGATTGGTATGCCAGTACGTGCCAAATTTGGTAAGATGAACTGCACTGTACCGTTCCTGGCGAGTTCATCTGCCTTACAGTTACCTGGAAGGTCTCTATGGCTCGGCACCCAGCAAAGGTGAATATTAAACTGTTGTGCCATCTCCATTAGAGATGATCGACAGTTATGGACTACTATAGAGTTTGTAGAGACAGAGTCCAGGGATTTGATAGCAGCCCGACTATCTGAGAAAATATGAATATCAGATGTTGATATCACGTTTTCTCTAAACCAGGACAAGACTTCTTTTATCTCCAAAAGTTCCGCCTAGAACACGCTACAATGATTAGGAAGGCGGAATGAGAGACTTAATTTCAGTCGTTCAGAGTACACACCTCCACCAAACCCTTCTTTGGTTTTTGAACCATCTGTTTAAAAAAGGATTGACTTATCTTCCAGGAGTGTCCTATCCTCCCAGAAGGATCTAGTATAGAAATCTGGAAATTTCTGTCGAATTGCAGTTGGGGGATGTTGTAGTCTGTGTACTTTGTGATTCTAAATACCTAAGAATTACAAAGTTGCCAATGTTTTTGTTGGTCTACTGCGACGAAGCCTTGAGGCGAATAGCAGAGTTTGCTGCTGTTTGTTTGCTAAATATGTCAAGAGGTGTTAGGTAGAGTAAGGTGTCCAGTGCCGCAGATGGAGTCGTGCGAAGTGATACGTTTATACAAAGGCAGCTGAACGTTGGGCTTTATTTAATTTATCCCGGTTTATACCTTTCTCTAAAGCAGTCCAACATACTGCCACACAGTACATTAAAATCAGTCTAATTACCAATGTGTATAGCCAATGCGTGATTCTAGGTTGTAAGTCCCATTTATTACCAATACCTTTTTTGAAGAAAAGGAGAGCTACAGTAGCTTTTTTGACTCTTTCCTGTTCGTTGTGTTTCCAATTTAGTTTTTTATACTAAAACAAGACCCAGGTATTTAGCCCCGTCTGAGAATTTTAATTGGTTTCCTTTAATATACGGTGGGTTGACAAAAGGGAATTTGTGTATCTCCTCAAAAACGGAGACTAAATCGATTTTGTGTGGGTTAACACCCAGTCCACACCGATCAGCCCAAAGTATTAGTCTATCTAAGGTTCTTTTAAGGTGTTAAGATGCTTTCCTGAAACTGCTATAGCAACGTTGTCTGCATAGGCGATCACTTTGAAACCCTCTGCATCAAGAATAGTTAGGATTTTATTTACCACTAGGTTACAGAAGAGAGAGGATAGAACACCACCTTGTGGTGTTCCTCTACTAACGAATCGTCTGCGAGAAGAGTTGTCAAGTTTTGAGTGAATGAACTAAGTAAATGAATTAACTCCCGAAGTGAACTTTCTACATTTAGAGATGTTAGTGCAGTGTGTCCACGTTGTTAAAGGCACCTTTGATTTCAAGGAAAGCATACATAGTGAACTCTTTATGATGGAGAGAATATTCGACGGTGCGTACTAAGGTGTGTAACGCTGTTTCCACCGATTTACCTCTACTTAAGTCATAACCCATTAAATTGAATCTCACCTTTAATTCTGTTTTAAATATGCCTCTTTAAAATTAAAAACAACTAAAAACGCAGAACATCTCTAAAAAATTTTGATTTAAAGCATTTTAGTATCGTATCATCTTAGTTTCTGGAAATTCTCATTCGTTATGAAGTTTGAATCTATATGAAGGTTTAAGAAAAAGTTAAATTTGGTACTTAATGGTTTTGGAAAATACGTTTTGGACTTATTTTTTATTGATGACTTTGAATCCTAACTCTAATTTTCAATTTTTTCCTCGAACCCGTTTTTAACGTAATTTATCTATATGTTAATATATTTCAAAAATACGATGAAAAAAAATTGTTTAGACAACAGATTCGTTACATAAATTTACTTTAAAACTGTTTTTCTGTTGCAAAAATCATTTTACAAAAACGATTAAGCGTTTCTTTTACATTTTTGTAAGACTGGGTGAAATGTAACAACTTTTAATGTTTTTTTGTTTTAATATTATATGAAATAATATAAATATTTCAATTCAATATTGAAGAAAGGGGTTATAGTGTTAATTATTTCTTTAAATTGAAATGAAAGAGAACGTATTGCTTAGTTCCTTAACAATTTACCCTGTTTTCTACTGTTGGCATTTCTGTTATCTGTCATACATGGAAACATTCCACCGCCAATTAAATTTTGACATAATTGGCTACATTGAATAGAGTTGTAAAACCATCAGTGATTTTATTGAAAAAAGCTACTTTATAAATTTATATAGCTTTAAAAAGACTTATGCTCCTATACGTGTTTTTTTCGTATTTTAAAAAATATTATCTCAAAAACCTGACGTGATACATTAATTTTGAAGTCGGATTCAAATTAAGGCTGCCAAAACCCATTGGACCAGTTTTATTTAGAAAATGTTTGGGATCTCTTTTTATTATGATTGGCAAATCGCTGCTGCGACCTCGGCGGCACTCTCCATCCGATTGTCCAAACGTTGAGGCATAAATGAGGGTCTATGCCGTTAATGTCAAAATTATCTTATTCTTTAACTCTTAAATTGTTTCTGTCTAATAGACGTACACCTTTTCTTTCAAATAACCACCAAAAAAGAAGTCCAATTGTGTCACATCACATTATCTTGGTGGCTTATTGAAATCACTACCTCGTCAGATAACACGGCCATTGCATTTGTCGTGCAAAAGAGCCATTGTTCTGTTGGCTGTGTGGCCATTGGCACCGTCCTGTACATATCATCCACATCTATTTCTTCCAATTCGGGCCATAAAAAGGTCGTTATCTTCTCACGATAGTGATCATGATCACCATTCCCAGTAACTGTCTGACCGGCAACATTTTGGAAAAAAACTGACGAATCCACTGAGGTGAAAATGTGCCTCATCACTTAAGACGATATTCTTCGAGAATTGATTATCCACTGTTGCCATTTCTTATCGACATTCTGACGACGCTTAAAACGGTCAAGAGGCTTATGGCTAAAACACAAACACGTTTCAGCTTCGTCTCCGTTACGATGGGCCTGCTTTTAGTTTGCTTTGAATGACATTACTAAAATGACACTCAAAAGTTTGTTTTGATTTTTCGTGCCGTAGAAGATATGAATTTTTAAATGGAAAAAATTGAATTTATCGCGGAAGTAGCTTACACAACCTATCGTGGGTATGTTCAGCTCATGGAGCAAGAAGAGGCGCAGACTGAGAGACGTTGGTGGGCCCATGAGCTCAATCTACGTTGTTCTTTAATCTATGAGCAGTTCTTCGAAACTCTTTTTCTGTTTTTGACTTTTTTTTAGCTGTTGAGCAGTCAGACAAAGCAAATTTTCAGCAAATTTGAACTAGAGCTTCCGTTTGAAGTCACATTACGTAACATTACGTTCTTTTCCTTACGATTGTCAAACGAAACGTGAGGTCAAAGCTTAATTGTGATAGCATGCATTGAATTTCCATGGCTGAACTCGTAGACGTCAGGCGAAGTCGAATCTGAAGCGTGTTTGTTTTTCAGCTATTAAATTCTTGAGTCAATTGCACTTTGTTAGTGTGTAGATGCAAGTCTGTATGCATAATGTTCATCAATGTCGAGCGTGAGATTTGCAATTGTTGGGTACGACACGGCAAGTTAAGGTAGACTTTTTTTTTGCAGTACAATTTGCTCAAATTTGTACATGATTCTTTGATTGTACGCACATCTGGACGATTAAATTGACCGAAGAAATCACGAAGTGAACGATACGCATTTTGATTCCAACGTTCATTTCCATAATTAATTTGAAATTAAGAATTGTCGTTTGAACTTCTATTTATTGACTTGTAGGTGTGGTCAAAATGTCTCATTTAAATATGTACCCTTTAAAATTTGTCTTTAAATGTACACAAATAAAAATGGTAGTCGAAAAGGAGGTTAAACTGTTTTGAGCTATTAAGAAATCTGCATAATCAAGATTTATGTAATATTAAAACTTGTTAAGTTTGTATCCTGGGTCTACTTTAAATTTGTTTAGCTTGGAAATGAAACCTAATAAAACAAACTGCTAAAAAATTGTTTGGTTTCAAATATTTTGTTGTTGGCCTTATGATTTCTTAAGAATACAAACCGTCAACACTTTAATCATAATTTCATTTAAAACATTTCAAATTTTTATGGGAAACATTTTTAAAATATTTCAGAAACAAAAAGTTTTTGCGATATTTTAAAGTGTAAATGTCCTTTCCACAAGTTTTCTCAATTCGAACCGACTTTTCAAACACTTTCAGTAAATTAGTTATGATTTATACGTCTCTATAACCTTGTTGTGCAGGAGTATTTTTGTCATCTATTTTTCTTTTGAATAAACCTTTTCGTCAATTTCTATGTACTGAGTACGGTCCTGAAATACAAATCAATATAGTTTTTTTTTTTTTCATTCATTCATGTCTCCGTTGATGATTGGAAAGTTTTTTGGAAATTTAATTGAACAGAACTTGTGTTCCTAGTACATCATTTATTTTTTTGTAAACAAAAAGGCTTCATGGACTGCTTTTCCCATTTATAGAAGATGCGGGCATTGGAATTGCGAAGTTTATTTTAACATCAGTTGTTTATCAATATAAATTTATTGAAAATCATAAGGGTTATTTTGCCCATGTGTTTGTTCTTTATACGCGTTCTCTCCCTTTTTATAAATTTTGTTATTTCGGGAGAGAATCACAAATGCCTACTGCCCCAGCCGCCCCTATTTTTTGTGTTTGTATTGAATTTTTTTGCATAGCTGAAATTTGATTTTATTTACGTTGTTTTTTGTGAAAAATTTACATTGTGGTCCCTTCATTGAATCATAGTGATTTATTGTTATTGGTTAGGTTATTTTTTGTTGGTATTGTTAAAGGACGGGAATTGTTAGTTGAAAAAGGGATGATAAACATTACTAAATGAGTAAAGTTTATTTGGTTTCTTTTTTGTAGGTGTCATGGGTCAAAAATTATATAATACACATTGAAAATTTAGACAGGATTTAGTATACCTACATTTTATACCTTTTTTTAATTAAGTTCATATTTTTAAAATAGGCTCACTAGTAATTTTTTTCTAATGGGACGGGAATTTATTGTTTTATTTGATTCACCTCGATAATTTTCACAGTTTGGTGTTGATAATACAAAATTAATGGACGACTACAGTGGACATGACTCCTAAGGGTACTAAAAATTACTTACTGTATTTTACATTGGCATTTGAAGGGACGTTTTTGAGCGGCACCACATAAAAGTGGTTAAATTTCTAGAGCCCATGTTCAATTTGAATAACACCTAAACGTCAAGTTTTTTTTGTCTGCTTTTTATATGACATTTCTTAATTTCAGACTAACTTAATTTTAACCATAGAAAAAATGAATGAAAGTTATTCAGGCTTATTATGAAAATAAGCCATGTTGACAATTTGAAAGGAATTGACAAATCTTCCAAAAGTTATTCTCGTCAAGAAAATTAATTCTTTTTTTGAAATCCGACTGTCAGTTTTTTTCTTAAAAATTAAAATCAACAAAAAATGTTACCCAAAATTGGTAAACATTGATATTTGATTCTCGATATCTCGTGAATGAAAATGAAGTCATGGTTTCAATTTTCTTGAAAAAATAACAAGAAGTTGTTTCCATAAGAAAAAAAAACTTTCAAGAAGATAAAATTGTACTTAAATTGGTAAAAATTGGTTTTCGACTAAAAATCTCGTCAACAAAAACAGAATTTGAAATCAAACTACACTTAGTTAGAAAAAAGTGACGCAGTCATACTTTTTGATGTGTTGTTATTATTTTGATAATATACTGCTTGTTATGATCGGCAAACTGGAGACGGCCGACGGTAAGAAGAGCCATTCAGAGGTAAAAGAAAAATAACTCCTGCAATCGGAGGAAAGGTTCAGATCGCCACCAAGCAACATCTGCAAGGGATGATCGATATTTGGTGCTTCAAAGCCTTCGAGATCGCCACCAAACAGCGGTTGAGCAGTCTCACAGACGTCAATCCGTTGGGGGGAGAGCTGGAAATGCTCAAATGGAGTGTAGAGTGGTCCGAGAGCAAGAAGACCTGTTCGTGTACCAAGACTTCCGTTACAGCATAAGCGACGTCAGATGGAATTTGCTCAACTTTACCGAGATTGGACCGAGGCCGACTGGGGTAGAGTTTTTTTCACTGATGAGTCAGGATTTGTCTGCGCTCACCAGATGGACGTATCAGGGTGTGAGACGATCATGTGAAAGATACTCTTCGGAGTCCCTCCCGTTGCCCAGCTCTAAAATTTCTGGGTGGTTCCGTCATGGTGTGGGCGGGAATTTCCATGGACGGAAAAACCGACCTGTGCATCGTAGAAGGATCGGTAAACTCCAGGTCCTACATCAACAACATTTCGCAGGAATATGTGGTTCCATTCGCACCATTTATTGGAGACAATTTCTTGCTTATGCAGGACAATGCTAGACCACACGCTGCTAGGTGCGTTACCGACTACTTACAAGAAGTAATGGCTTTAACTGCGATGAGCCCGGAGACGAATTCCACCGAACACGTTTGGGATCAACTTTGAAAAATGATAAGGAGGCGCCCTTCGAGAAACACTCAATGGGCTGAGATCTTCCCAAGTGGAGGAATGGGAAAATTTGGACGATACCATCGTAGCAAAACTTATCCAAGCCTTACCTAGGCGAATTAAAGTTTTATTAGATGTTCGTTAGTACCCGTGGCATGATGGTTTGTGCGTTGGACTGTGGTGCCAAAGGTCTTGGGTTCGATCCCTGCCTATGCCATCTAAAGTCTTTTCACGGGTACTGCCTCTTGCGAGGAATTGACAAATTCTCCAAGAGTAACTCTTGTCATGAAAAAGTGCTTTCTCAAATTAGCCGTTCGGATTCGGCATTTAAACTGTAGGTCCCCTCCATTCCTGACAACATTACTCGCACACAGGAATGGTTGAGAGTTGTAAGTCACTAGGCCCTGGTTCTTCATGGACTGTTGCGCCACCTAATTTATTAGATATAGATGTTCGTTTGAAGCAATACCCACCATTGAAGAAACAAGTTTAAAAAATGTAAAACTTGAAGTTCTGAATTTTATAAATGAACGTTACTGGTTTTCCATAAAGGGAATAAATAAAAGATATCATGATTTTAACTGTTGATGTTTTAAAAAATCTGTCCAAGATTTTGTGCCTATTTAAATCGCAGGAGATTTAAAACCGTTCGAAATTAAACATAGTTTTAAAAGTCGCCTCATGTGACTATTCGGTGCTGAGATACCACCAACCAGAAAAAAGGATCCTTCTTCATTTAAAAGTTCAATATATAGGAAGAAGTTGGTTTTACCGAGTATTTGAAAAAAAGTTGATTGAAGCTGATTAAACGAGTTATTCTGTCCAGTTTCTGGAAACTTTTTGTCAGGCTTCTCAAAACAGCGTTCTTTATTTTTCACAAAATATATACAAATTAAAAAATAATGGTTTAAAAATGCTTTTCCTGAACCATAATCCGACAATTTTTCTGTTGTTCTTTTTTTATGAGATTTCGAATCTGATTTTTTATATGAATACAATTTTGCGAACTTTTTAGGTTTTTTAGTGCGCACTGATATTTGACATCTGTCAAACTCAGCTTTTGTTTGAAGTGTTACAATACTATAGTTGAATGTTTGATATTCGATCGCTAAAAAATCGATTGTAATCGTAACTACTCTTCGCGTTTTATCTGATGATGTTCGAAGTTTTAAGAGAGTCAAGGGGTTTCTGATTTCGTAAGGTTTTTCTATAAATGGCGATTGAAATCTTAATCTAACGCCATAAGTTTTAGCTGTTAGTTTCCATGTCAGGTAATGGAAACTACCGTCTTTGAACGTATACACCTTTAATTCTTATGCATATTAGATATAAACGTTAAGTTTGAAATGTTTGAAATTTTTTCGACAATATGTTAGAATTTCAACTTTTTACACAAATGTAAAAAAAAATGTGTCTACGCAACTGAATTCCAAAAGAAATAGATCTCAAATAGTGACATAGGTTAACTGTGGGCACATGTTTCCAAAAATAAAGAAATAAACGAAATCGAATAAATAGTGTTCAGTAGGTAAATGTATAAATTTTTTGTTTAAATTTAAACATAGGTCAGCAAAACTCGTATGTTTCTCCATTTGAATGGAATAAAATAATGAACAGACCTCCCATTGAGAGCTTTAGAAGAGACAACCCAATAAGTTTCGTCCTTTTTTATGTTTAATTTTCTGCCTTTAAACAGAATTGTCCTACAATCCTGAACAATGTACACGCACTGATACTAAAAACTGAAAGAAGGTATATTTTGTTAAGTTCCCACACAAAACCTACAACGTTTTCTTCCAAGAAACACAGAACTCTCACAACAACTGAATCAAAATGGAACCCAAACAAAATTAAAAACAACAAAAAACACACATCCTTATAAGAGATGATGAGAAAAGGAGCATTCATCCTCTTGTTAGAGTCTTGAAGTTCGAGTTCGTCTCATCATCAGCAGGATAAGAAAATAAGAAAAACGAAAATTAAGGCCGGGGCAAGTCTGGAGGTTTCTCGAAACTCGACGACGACGACGACTACGTCCTGGCTTTTCTCTCTTATCTTCTTCCCAATCAAATATTCCCTTGGGTCAACCCCATCTTTGTTCAGGTTTGGTGTGTTTTTCTTTTTTGGTCCTGTCTTAACAAATTATCTCAACAACAATTCCAACTTTTGTCAGGAGTTTATTCTTTTTTCGTCCGTATTTTGTTGTTTTGGTTTTATTTGTGTTTTGTGTTCGTAGCTCGAATCCTTGGTGTTCGTTCAAACTTTAAAGCAGCTTCAGGGTGATTTTAATGAATCCTTGCAGAAGTATTATTTTTTTTGTTTTTATTTCGATCCTAGAACTAAACATCCAGGTAGGTAGAGAGAAAAAGAGTACTCGCACTGATAGCATATATAGAAATGAGATTGTTATCAACAATCGATCTATACCCTTCTAGGAATATAAAAAAATCAAGGTAGAATCCTGGATGTCGTCCTCGTCCTTGCAAAATAACGACGACGAGGACGACGACGACGAACGAAAATCACGGGGAATAAAGATACGAAAGGATGTCGTAAGCTTTATCGGAATCAAATTATAAAATTGAACAGTTTCCGGTTTCTCCTGTATAGGTGGGTAAAAAGGCGCACAGGACCTCATACACAAACATGCATACATATAGTGCTATTCGTATCACAAAATGGCAAAATGTCTTCTTTCGCAATCAGGATATTCCTAGTATAACGAATGAAATAAAAAAAAGAAAATGCTAAAGAAAAGGACGATAAGCGTGCACAGTAGAGCACATCACATAGCGCACATTACGAAATGCGACAAGGTGGGCTGCAGTGGGCGGTGGGTTGTTGGAGTTCGCAGCAAAAAGGAGCAAAATTCGTTCTCCTTGATTTTGTAATGAAAATAAAATTGGTGGAATAATTAAAAGTCAATTAAAACTGCTGAAGGGTAAAAAGATATTCGATATATGGAGTTTTGGGGATATGTTCACATGTGAGGGTGTCGTATTGGATTCCTTTATTCTGAACGGATACGGAAGTTGCTATATATACGCGAATAAGAAACCTTTCAGTGTATGTTTGCACAGGTTTTTTGGGACACATGTGAATTTTTGGAGGGTGGTTGGGGTTTGGGTTGGGTGGGATGTTGAAAAAACACATATTTTGATGTTAAGATAATATACAAAGTAATTTTGTGTCAGTAATTGGAATTAGATTGTGCAACCAACCCTCTTTGAGTCTTGAGCTGCTGCTGAAGCTGCTCTATTAAGGTACCAAGACTTATGTATATCTAAAAGGAAAAGTTATTAGTTTATACGGAATTTAAATGCAGATAATAAAGATACAACACTCTCTTTATTATCATATTTTTGTTTTGTGTATATCAAAACCTAACTTGAGGCAAAATTTAGTTAATTGGATTCTGGAATACGTATATTTTGCAAAAATATCATTAGAGGAAAAAATATTATGATGATAAAGCATCAGGAAAAATGTTTTTCTTTTTCTTTGGTTTGATAGAATCAAATGAAAATGTGTACAAGTACATATTATATTTCTGTTCGTATTATGATTTTGTTTTATTAACGAGATTATATTTTGTGTATCTTCTTATATAAGAATCTTAAATTTCAGTTATGTTATGCAAGCGTCATGCACGTGCACAAAACATTCTTTATTATTATCAAGGATTTAATCTTCAGCAACATTAACAACAGCAAAAAAAGGATAAAAATGTTGCTTTTAAAGTATTTATTAAAGTATTTCCTAATTATTATCATATATTACAGGAATTTTTGAAACCTTCAGGAATTTTCATGGTTTTTTACTTCTATGGAACTGCACTTGACATAAATTTTATATTAAAGCAATGTTAAAGGGTCTCATTAGGGTTGAAGTTTAAACTGAGAGGGTCGAAGTAAGTAAAACTTTTTTGCAACATCATTTTGAATATTGAAGTAAAATTTTAAACAACTTTAAGCTTACGTAAGTTTAAGTTGGTTTGAGAAACAAATACATAACAAAATCGTGCTAAAAGAAGATGTATAGAATAAATGGTGAACTCTGGATTAAAGATAGGTGGTGTAAGGTTTAAATTTATTTGACTTCAGTTTATTAAGTAAACATTCCATATTACTGTCTCTTTCCTTGAAAATTGTGTGTTATTTAGACAATACAAATACAAGAGTAGCGTATCAATAAATTTGTCATGGTCACATCTAAAAATAATTCTAGTGATTTCTCGTCGAAAATTTATATACAAAATTAAGGAAACACATAAACTAGAAGTTTTTGTATTGTTTTGATTTCATTGATCTTACATCTGTTAGTGTAGTAAGCCTTAGAGGTGAAACCTCATATATTTTAAGACTTTTAGTAGTTTTTATAATGTCAGTTGGAGAGTTTTTTTTTAAATTCTTGCGAAGTCATTTCGCAAACTTGCCTGCCACTATCAGTAGTCATTTGTTGAAGTAATTTGAAAGGTTTATTACCCCCAATTCCACTTTTTAAAACTTGGGTTAAGGAATCAACCCGTGTGTCCGTTAAAGGTTCAAAAGAATGTAGTGTACTAAGCTCGATAGAGTGGTCTGTCCAACGGAAAATGAGCTATAATTTTTGTTTTAAATGCGAAATAAATATTGAGTATAAAATCCCAATAAAAATTATGCGATTGTTCAGTAGGTAGGTACATTAAAAAAATCGTTCTTACCATAAAGTCCTGTTCTCAAACCTTTCAATATTTATTGTGGAACTAAAAAATCTTTAGGTAAATACAAATTTAAGCTACTTTATTTACAGCTAAGGTTTCTAGCTCCGAACGGCCATTTGAGAAAACGGTTTTCATGACAAGATAGGGATAGAATCCAAGACCTCTGGCATGTCATAATTAAACATAAATTACAACTTACTTACTGGTCCCATACGGAAACTCTAAGTTAAACAATAATACTTAATTCTTATGCCTGTCGGCCCTTAGATTCATGTTACCGTAATTCATTTTATTTTTTTGTAAACTTATTTCAATATCAAATTTCATTTTTACTTATAAACTGTTTATAATAAGGTCATTAAAATTAAACTTGAACTACCTATTCTACCTATAAACTACTTAAAACTAGAACAACCACAACAGTAAATCTAACTATCTTGCATTTTTGGTTTTTCATATTTTTTTTTCTTATAAAGTATTTTTTTTATACCACCATGCCTATTCTGCTAAAAACTAAACCCTAAAACCTTGAAACAAGTATGTAAGCCCGCCAAAGCTTAAAACCCCATCCTGGCTACTCACTATCAAGTGCCTATTGAAGCCACCAAAACTGGTTCTCCTGCTTAACCCTATCAGTTCGGTCCCGTTCGGACACAGCCCTACTGAACCGAAGGAGCTCCGCTCCACCTTGTGCCATGACGTCCCGATTGTATGGGAGTCGCCTATCCACGGTTCTTCGTCTGACGTGGTAGATTAACGGGACTGCCAATCTATCCTGTATCAGACCGCATTTGTCTAAAAAGAGGTGTGCCTCTGGTGGAATGAACCTGCTCAAGCGTGCACTTTCAAAATACTCGTCGTTCGGATAGAACGCCCCGAAAATTAAATTGTTGGTCGGAGACATAGCTCTTGCAATGTAACCTCGAACGAGTTTTATCACGAAATTTTCAATTCTGTTGATTCGAGCACCGTTGTATAAGACCTCGTTCGAATAGTAATGCATGTAGGAAGATTCGGCTTTTCGATATAAGCCGGTACAGCGTCGTACTACCGCTCGATCACTCGAAACTACTCCATCTGGAAAGGAGCAACGTTAAACCATACAGGACAACTATAAACGATCATCGGCCTTATGTGGGCCATGTAACAAATTACCTCCACTCTGGAGTCAAGCCAACTGCTAAAAAACAGCCGTTTCGTCAGAGCGAAGGCTCCTCTAGCCATGGTCAGAGCAGCATTAATATGTCTGTCGAAATATAAATTGTGATCTAACCAGATACCGAGGTACTTCACTACTTTAGTCGTGCTTGCCGTGAAGATCAACGATTACCATCTTGCGCCAATTCTTGCACAAATCCCTCGTGGCCCTAGCCAACGGAGTCTGGAACAGAATTGTCTTCAACTTCTAGAAAATTATTCAGTGTCCAGTCCTCGCAATATCGCTGAATCTTGTCGAAATCACGATGCAAGAGAATTCTAACCTCAACCTTTCGTGCTTTTCTGTACGTAATTAGACCGTCGGCGTACGCAAGACCGCTCCCTGTTGAAGACAATTTTTAATTAAGAATGTTGTGGTAGAAGTTACATTGCCACTTTTGAAAACAAACTTTTTACCGTTAAGCATATCATATAGTATATACAACAATGGTTAGCTTATGCAAAGCCTGCTCAGTTTTAGGTAAGGACCCTCTAATGCAATGTCCAATGCATTAACCATGGTACTACCAATTTATTTATACTAAAATGTTATTTCCAAAAACCCTTGTTATTTGTAAGAGCAACTTTATAAACATCACCGAATAAGAGTTTGTATCTACCTGACTTAAAGCAAGGCAACTTTTATGTCACGAGATATGACTAATTGACCATAAAATATGGTAGAATCTTTGTATTTCAATGCTCTCAAAGATAAGACTTATTTTTAGATTTGGTTAATTTAAATCGTTTAAAAATTCATGAGAGCAAATTGAATAGTAAAGAAAGGTATCTGTAAATTAAGTTGCAGTTTAAAATTGTTAGCAAATTGTTTTTTGATTTAAAGTTTGAAAATTATTTCTTTTCAAAACTATGATCTCAGGAAGGCGTTTTCTGGATTAAAAGAGCAATATATGGGATTCTGTCTTTTTAAAATTATTAAAATTTGCATTTTACATAGGGTATATAAACTACTCCATCTCATAAAACATTTTTTGTATTATGCTCATTTCAAATAAAAACACTAATTTTTTGTTGTTTATTACTATGAATTACTTACCTTTTTGTAAAAGAAGGTAAGTAATTCGCTTATCTTGACTGAACTTTTTAGAGTGTCTTTAGTTTTTTTCTCTATTTTTAACAACAATTTCGTGTGTATTTTCATTATGGAATGATTTGGAATTATAGTTTCATTTTAAATATTTGCTTTTATTTTAATATGTTAATTTAACTGAAAAATGTAATCATCCTGCATTCACAAAATTACAAAAATTCATAAGTGGCATATGCGTGATCATTCGCATGATCTCCCCTTAAATTCCGGTCAATTTAGACATTCGAAGCTACCTAAATTCTCACCAAGCTGAAAATGGGTAAGATTGTTTAAAATATCATTAAAAACAAAATTTAAAAGTTCCCCATCTTTCCCCTGTAAGGAACAAATTTTATTCAAGGTCAAAGGTAAATAATTTTTTCGCGATTTTCAGCAAAAACAAAATACACATATGTCAAAATAACAATGTCAGTTAAAATTAAGTGTTACTGTCGAACGTGGTATGAAGACATTAATTAATGCAAGTATCGAAAGAGCAGATGAAGTCCCGGAGTATCTAAAAAATCTGTGAAAATGCATAAAAGTTGTCGTACAAATTATACTCGAAAGTCTTTTATTGCTGCAGCTAATAAAAGACGACAAGAAGCCGGCACATCCACAGAAAGTCCTCCTACAGAAGAAGCTAAATATCATCACGATTGCTATGCTTTTTTCATGAAAAATTCCTTAACTTAAAATTGGTCATCCTAAAGACGAAGCTTCGAATCGAGCAATGGAAGAAATAATTACTTACACGAAAGATAGCGAAGACTGTCAGTTTACTTTAAAAGAATTAAAGAATATTTGCAAAACTACGACTTTAGATAACAGAACGATTAAGCTACGACTAAAACTTATTTTCACTGAGAAATCGGTATCATCAACATTCATATAATCATCATGATATTTTGAATCAATCCTGGTATGAAAAAAAAGGAATACAAAAGAAGAACGATTCAGAGTCCTAGAGGCAGATGCAGATATCATTTGCGAAGATAATCAAACCGCATTGTTTGATAATTCCAACTACCCTCCACCAGGTCGCTTTAAGATTTAAATAATGAATTCCCAGAATCCTTAACATATTTTGTAGAACAAGTGATTTTAAAGAATAAACGAAAAAAAATTAGATCATTTAAAATTAGTTTGCACAAATATTTGCCATAGTATCATGACTGCTGTTCAACCAATATTGAATCACCAACAGTAGATGATCCGTTTTAACGCAGTTTACATGCACTCAGGATGAAGATAAAGAAGAACAAGATGAACAAGAAGATCAAGAAAAAGAACAAGAAGAAGATTTTGAAAGCTACGACTCGGTAGCAGAGACCAGAAAAATATTACGTAAAAAGGCAGAGGATATCAGAAATGAAGGAGCAGATGTCAGCATTAAATATGATAAAATCATTATTAAGAAGCCGTTTACACTGCAACAGCTAGAAGATGAGGGAAGAAAAGAAAATTCTATACAGAAAAAACGAATCAGGTCCCCGGACGAAAAAAATCCGTGCACACCAGAGAGCTCTGAGCAGAGTACTTCAGCCCATCCTACAGACAAACCTAAGAGGCCGAAAACTAAGCCAAGGAACTCAACAGCAGTGACATCTATCGATAAGTTCTTCACACCAATCAGGTCACATGATAGCAGAGCATCAATAGTTGACGAAGAACTCCCTCAAGGAAGGCTCTCGCAACATAATAAATTAGCATAGCTACAAAATATATATAACCATATTAATATAAGGGGAAACTCAAGAAAAGAATTTAAAAATTAGCTTTTGGAATATTAATGGAATAAAAAATGTGTGTAATCTAGATCACATTGAATTAAATTTAATCCTTAGTTTTGATATTTTATGCTTAAGTGAAACCTGGGTCCTAGATAATACAAAACAAGCTCCATCTAATATTTTTGAAAACTATAACATGTTTTACTCGAACGCAGTCAAAGATAAGTCAAGAGGAAGAGGAAAAGGTGGATTGCAAATTCTTGTAAAAAATCCTGCAAAATACGATGTTTTGAGAGAAATTAGTAAAACAAATCTATGGATAATACTAGAGATTGTTTTTAATAGCTTGAAGTACATAATATACTTTGCTTATCTTAGCCCGTCCAGAGAAATGCATGATAACTCATGCTGTGAACTTATACAAGAGGAACTAGAATGCCTACAGAATAATTACCCCACGCATACCATTATAATAGGAGGAGACTTAAATGCTCGTTTCGGACTATCGAATCAATTAGACAGTGACATATTGGAAGGCTCACAACTATCCCACACAAGAAAGAGTAGAGACGCAATTATAAATAGGAGAGGTAAATTACTTGGTGAGATATTTGAAAACGCTGGTCTGTTACTTATAAATGGAGGAAGTAGAAGCGATGCATACGGTGACTTAACATTTTAATCACACCAGGGTAGAAGCACCGTGGACACTGTATGGGTTAATCTAGAAGGGGCGGCAAACATTGATGACTTTGAGGTATCTCAGATTTTGCTACACTCTGATCATATGTGCTGTATCTTAAACTTTCTGTGCCCGTCTGCAACAAGTTTGGATATTACTCCAAATATATGTTCTCAACTTGGAAACTAGTTTGGAATACGTCTGCAGCGGAAAACTACATATCGTGTATGCAAGCCAAAGCTGAAAGTTTACAAATGAATGGAGATACAATTGGATACCAACAAATATTCGAAAACATCAAGCATGCTGCAGAAGAATGCGGAATGATGAAACACTATAAGATTTGTACTGCACGAATGTTCCAAAAGAATAAATGGTTCAATAATGATTGCAGATTGCAAAAACGAGAAATGAAGCAGAAAATGAGAAGTTATCGAAAAGACCCTAATAACATACTCAAAACATCAGAGTACATCTCCAGCAGGAAATTATATGTATCAACCTTGAACTCCGCTAAAAAGCAATCCAATAAGGACCTAACACAACAACTTCAAAACACAAAAAACAGCAAAGATTTTTGGAGAGCAATCAAAAGCATCCAACCGAACTCTATTGCTCGAAACCATATTACGAAGGAAGTTTGGGACGATTACCTCCAGGATATGTATAGTGGCAATGAGGTAGTGTACAGACTTTTTGCCGATACGTATCATCCATTTCTTGATAGAGACATAAGCATGGACGAGCTTATAACAGTTATATTTGGGCTGCGCAATAATAAATCCGCGGGTCCGGATAGGATTGTAAACGAGTTCATTAAGCATCTACCAAACCTATGGTGTGAATATTTACTTTCTTTCTTTCAAAGCCTGTTCGATAACGAAGGAGGAAACCTATCAGGCATTTTAAGAGCAGACATTACAATGATATTTAAAAAAGGTGATAAATCTCTACCAACAAACTATCGACCTATAGCGATCGAAAATGCCTTGATGAAAGTTTACACCCAAATCCTATCAAACAGGTTTCAAGAGTGGGCAGAAGAAGAACAACTAATTCCTGCATTCCAGAACGGTTTCAGAAAAGGACGAAGTTGTGCTGATAACCTCTTTATCCTAAGTGCAATCACAGATATTACTCTTGCAAAAAAGAAAGAAAGTTTTTTTGTAGTCTTTGTTGACCTTAAAGGAGCTTTCGATAGTGTGAATTACGATAAGCTATGGACCCACCTTAGATCCATTGGAGCAAGTGGGAAAATAATACATGCATTTCAAAACATATATGTGAAAACCAAAATTGCTATTAAGACAACAAGTGGCCTAACAGAAGAAGCGAATGTCATAAAGGGTGTTCTACTTGATCCATCAAGTGCCCTCCTATTTAACTTATATATAAATGATTTGGAAGAATTCTTAAGAATCGAGGGCCTTACAGGAATAGACATTTCGGAAACAACAAATGCTATCCTGATAGCATATGCCGACGATATTGCTGTCTTCGCTCAGTCTGAGCTTCATTTAAGAAAAACTCTGAAATCACTTGAAAAATATTTTACAGCAAAATATATGACATTAAATACTGAAAAATCGAAGTTAGTAAACTTTGCAAAAAGAAAAATATCATCATGCCCGGAAAGATTTGCATATAAAGAAGACTCAATTGAAGTTGTAGATAGCTTTGAATATCTGGGAATAACCTTGAGTCGAACTGGATCTTGGAATGAAAATATGAATGTCTTCAAACCAAGGCAAGAGCAGCAGCAGCAGTAACCGAAACAACTATGAGGAGCCCTTACATGGAAAACTGGGAAGGAAGAATCAAAGTATATAATTCAACAATTAAATCGACTTTACTATACTGTGCGTAGATATGGGGTCTGGAAGCTGGAGACAAAATTGAAGTTATTCAAACTTCAGTTTTAAAGAAGTTGCTTGGTCTAGCTAAAAACACACAAAGCAATGTCGTTCGCTTAGAAACTGGTACACTTCCATTAGATTACGAGATAACGAAAAGAGCTTTGCTTTTCTGGGAAAAACTGTTGAATGCCTCTGATGAGCGCCTAATTAAAAAGTGTTACAACGAAATCTTGAGAACCCATAACAACTCCCAACGACCAAACTGGGCAACAAAATTTAAGGCCGCCTTAATGAGTAATTTTATGGATATATGGGAACAGCAAAACTTATTACCTGTTCGTCAATACTTTGTAAGCATCCTTGAAGACAAGAAGAGAAGCATTATAAATGAAGATTTCAGGAAGGCATCTAACTCAACTTCTTGCTGCTATTATGCTCCTTATTTAGCGAACATACAAGAACCAGAATATAAACCGGCTCCGTACCTGAATTCATCCTGCAAACCATACGTGCATAAAGTCTTAGCGCAAATTAGGTGCGCGAACAGATATGCCCACAGAATAGTTTTACACGGTGATAGACATATATTTGACCCAATGAACATTTGCACATTGTGTAATACATATTATGAAGATGATACAATTGAACACTTCCTTTTAGGATGCCCAATTTTTAATGCAGTTAGAAACCACTTCCTGTCCCCTATGAACTTAACTGACATGAATAGTATAATGAAAGTTGAAGATCAAAACGTTGCACTGAATATATATAAATATGTTAGAAACTCGCTTAACTTAAGAGCTTTTATCCTTAACGAATGATAAATCCAGGTTTCAGGTTGAGTAATAAAAGTAATTATTTTTTATTTCCTTTATAATTGTTGCTTCATATCTTACTGTTCTGTTAGATGAATTAAAATTATATTGCACTTACCTTATGAAATAATGTAATATTTACATATTGCCAATCAATTTGTAAAAGCTAAGCTTATAAACAAATAAATATATCTATCTATCTACCTAATGTTTTGTTGCGCTGAGTTGTCAGATGTCAAAAAATGCCAGCTGCCTTTTATTCAAAAATTCTATGTGTGTTTCATAAATATGAGATTAGTTGTGATATTCTATAAGAATGATAGCTTAGTTTTATTTCCTTCATTCAAACTTAAAAAAAAAACGATTTCTTGGAAACACATTCTTAAATATAAATACAAAAATCACTTGTATTTTAAAAACATTGCTACAAAAAACATTTCCTCTGTATATATGCCTCTTATTTCCATGTTCACTTAATATTAAATGCATAAATTCTTCTATTCCAATCCATAAAACTTTTGTCAAATATGTCCTTTTGTAAAACTGACATCTTACTTTTAGCTACACATATCCACTTTCCAAAAAACTGTCTACCTTCAAGAACTACAACAACGAAAAAATTCAAAACTGAATAGGTACTCAAAACTGAAAAACTTGAAAGAGCACTTCTTGTCATAAAAATACAAAATCTTTCAGAAAAAAAAATAAATAAATCACCAAAAAGTTGTCAGTCAATTTTACATTTAGTCACAAAATTTTGTGTGTAATATTCTAAAATGCTGACATTTTAGACTGAAGTACCAACTTTATCCATTTAAATCAAAACGAATTGCTATGCCAAAACTTTTATCTATTTTACCTGTGGATCTGCGGATGTTCAAACAAAATCCATTTGCTTCTAATACCTACCAGCAAGGAAGCTAGGTACTCTCTATGCATCATGTTAACTTCAAAAAAGAAGAAGAATTTTCTGACATAACATTACAGACAAACACATACATACATAAATACAATCAAAAATATATGTTATATCCTTATAGAGATGATATAAAACATTGTTTTAAATAGCATGGCACTAGGTTTGGGAAGGTACTAGCTCTGAGCTTTCCCATTTCCCATCTTTGAAGCTTAAATAGTCACATTATGTGAAATCAAAAAATAAAAATACAACTTCAACTTTAACTTTGCCATAATAAAAGTTATTTGAATAATTTGAATTTTTGACTCCGAGGGGGTTAAGTCAAAATATTTCCTTTTCAAAACGATCTCATGTGATTGGTTGTGCTTTTGTTCTGTCGGTCGGTGGTGCTACGATGTGCGGTTGAAGGAAGGACATAAAATCAATGCTTTTATTTTTTAGCGACTTTATGGACTTAAATTCAAATGATGTGGCGTAGCTTTAAGGTCCTTAAGTGTGGTAAGCTAGTCAACAAAAATAATAAAAATAAAATAAAACCAAATGAAATGAAATACGAAAAAGAAGAAAGGAGCAAAAATAACAAAATAATTCTCCAACCGAAGCAGAAAACACAGAAGAGAGAGCGAGGGTAGAACGATAAATCACAAAGTGAATCTGCCTTCGCTCTTGTTTTGTTGTTGTTTTTTTTTTTATTTTATTTTTTGAAGGGCTATTAAGTGAATCTGATGTTGAAACTTTTAAGGGCGGTAAAATTTGTTTTTCAGTTTATCAACTTATTCTGCCTTCATTCGAATGATTGGATGTGTCGAGAATAATTGAGCATTAAAAAATGGGATACAAAGTTGATTTTGGCTTGCTGCTTGTTGTGCTTTTCGTATATATGTATATTTATTTGTATGGCACTATTAAAGTCCTTGCCTATATTATATAGGCAACATCATCAGGCATTGAATTCAGCGTCATGGTTGATTGGGTATATTTGCTATGTTTTTAGTCCTTTTTTTTGTGTTGTGTTTTTTTTTTGAATATTCAATTGACCACGTCATTTTGTTAAGGAAGAAAGGACCTTTCAACAGCAACATTTTTGACCTTCAATCTTTTCCCATTTTGAGAAAAGAGAGTTAATTTAGTTTTGGGAATGCGTTAACGATTCTTAAATTTATAGGACTCTCAAAATAGTTTGGATTTTTTTAAAAATAAATAAACATCTATCTTCAAAATGGGTAAATTATTTTTTATTTAGATAAATAATTTATTTTTGTGAAGTTAAAAAGGGGAGATAAGACTTTAACTGTACGCGGAAGTTTCTTAAGATAGAAATGCCTTAAATTTCTTCTGAAGAAAAGAGTAGGTATATTTTTAAAGATTAAAAAAAGTAAGTAATAAGGTTTAGGGGTTGCATTTCGAATATATTTCAATTTGGCAGCTGTTACCTTTGAAGCTTGGAATTTTTGACATTTGACGAATAAAAACTAATCAATTACTTTATATGTAACGGTAAATGCTTCAACATTGCATTAAAATGTTACAATGTACTAGAAAAATAGTAAACCCTTTCCGTTCGGTTCGCAAAACTTAAACTCCATTGCAACGTCAGCGCCAAAAAAAAACTGGTATAGCTATACACATTTTTTTTAGTTGTTGGGTTAAGTTTGTGATCTGGAAAATCAAAACCCACTAGCAAATGAAAATATTGCTGCTCTAGCCCTTAGTGCTGATGAGCACCCAGGTCTAATCCCTGCCTGTTCCTACAGTTTTTTAACAGGTACTGCCCCTATCCGGGCTATTGCGGCTACATTTCGCACTAAATTTACATTGTTGGACATTAAACCACTAACACGCTTACGCAGAGTGCGAACTGAAGAAAATATCGCAGCTGTATCGGCCAGTGTTTATGATGGCCATCAATTATCGTTTCGTCGCCGTTTGCAGCAATTGGGCCTCTGTTACTCAACAACGTGGAAGATTTTGCGGAAGGATTTAAGTGTGATGCATTTAAATATACAGCTGGTGCAAGAATTGAAGCCAAACGACCTACTGCAACGTAAAATTTTTGGTGAATGGGCTCTTGGAATGTTGGTCAGAAGCATTGCAAGAGCTACCAATGCATCCAGAAAAAGTCACAGTTATTTGGACCGTACTTCTTCAAAGGTGATGCGAATCGTAGAGTAACTGTGAATGGTGAGTGCTACCGTGAGATTATATTCAACTTTTTTTGCCCACAATACAAGAACTTGACTTACATGACATGTGGCTTCAACAAGCCAGTTAAAGCTGGTAGCTAACCCAACTGAGGAAAACCGGAAAAAGTTTAAGCAAGCCAGGAAGGCCTGCAACGCCTATATTCGAAGGACCAAATTTTTACATGACCAAAAATTACGGCGAAAAATACTGCAATGCCCCAAAGGCAGTAAGAATTTTTGGTCATTTGTAAAAAAGATGAGGAATTCTTCCTATTACTCGGTTACTACGCTTGTTGTCAATGACACTTCTTTAGTTAGCTCTATTGCAAGGCAGTTCGCCGAACGCGTAAATGATTCTATGGGACCAATCTTTTTTCGTACTCGAACTGTGGCAAGAATTCTTAAAGAACTCTACATTCATAAATTCGATCACCCTGATGGTATCCCCCCAATTATTCTGAAGAGATGTTCTTCCACGCTAGCAAAACCACTGCGTAAGCTTTTCCATGTGTCCTATTCTTCTGGGCTCGTTCCGAGTAGTTGGAAAACTGCATTTGTTCAGCCAATGCCAAAAAAGGCGAATCTTCTTCTCCCCCAAATTACCGACCCATAGCACTGACGTCCCTTCTTTCTATTGGCTTATGAAATATCTTGAGGAACGGAAGTTTCTTAATGAACGGCAATAGGTCCACTGGTGATCTCATGTTTAACATCACCAAACAGTGAAATAAATCTTTAAATCGTTTTGGAGAAAGTAATATTATTGCACTTGATATTTCAAAGGCATTTGATAAAGTCTGTCATCTTGCTCTCTTATCGAAAATGCGTGCTTTAGGTGTCGACGAATCTCTTCTTCATTATTAGAAATTTTCTTTCAAACCGTTTAATACAAGTTATTTTGGACGGATTCAAGTCTGAAACTCATAAAACAAATGCTGGTATGCCCCAGGGTTCCATTTTATCTCCGACCTTCTTCCTCATTTTTATAAATGATCTCCTGTCGCTGACGATAACACTCTTAGCTTTTCATATTCGTTTCCAGACTCATAACCTTCCTCTTCGAATGTGGAACTGGAACGGCAAAATATGATTAGCCCATTAAATTGCTATCTACACAACATTGTACAATGGGGTATAAAAAATCGAGTGTAATTTAATGCTTCGAAAACGCAATGCTGTCTTGTATCGTGCGAGTTAAACCCTCTTTGTCACTATCTACGAGTGGCACTTGTATTAACCAAACGGAAAATCTTGACATCCTCGGAATGTGCATCACATACGCGATGTTCCCAAAAATGCCGCAAGATGTTTAGGTTTTTTGCGACGTTTCAAAGTATGCAAAGAATATCTTTAAAAATAATTGATGACATTAACATCATCAACTTGCTTACGTCATTTGAACATCGACGAAAAATTTCTTGGACTATGCTCTAGTGAAATAACCCATTCCATTCCTCAACTCACAAAATTTAACCATAATATCCGCGCTTCTAGGAATGCACATCAGTTTACCCTTGAGCCCAACTTCGGCCGTACTATTAAGTACAGAGATTCATTCTTTTAGCCGTACTACGCGAATGTGGAATGAATTACCACGCGCTTACTTTCCCTTTCATTGCAACGTTCAGAAATTCAAAATCAGTGTACACCGACACCTCCTATCTAACACTTCCCTCTTTTCCTAATGCTTACTCTGTGTTTTTGGCATATTAGTGGTATACAAAACCCTTTTAGTGCTCGCTAATTATAAAAAAAGCCTTAAACAGACTAGGTAATTGCTTCAAGTAATAGAAATTTAAAATAATACCCTTCGTTTATTTCTGCAGTTGGCGAGTGCAAGCAGCGGTGGAAGAGACTTCGAGCTCGATGGAGGAACCGTCTGGGATTGGAGCTGCAGTGGGAGAAAGCTGGGAGTTTTTTGATGTTCTGAAGTTCCTGATCCCATTACTAACACTACGAAGATTCGTACACACAATAATTTGTAGTTTCTAGTGTAAGACAACCAACAAACTGCTGAAGTTGAGGACTCTGAAGATTTTCCGTTGCCAATCAGCGATGAAGATTTCAATTTTGGGAATGACGTCGCGACGGCAACAATATGATTACTCCAAAGAGAGCAAGTTTTTCAAAGCAAATGCCGGAAGAGGATTTAAAATATTTCTTGGAGGGTTGAATGCGACGGTGTTAGCCCATTTTTTAGAAGAAAGTATAACACAAAATACACTTTTTGATATTGATATTAAGATATTCCTTTAGTTTATCCTGCATGTCGTTGGTAGTCCTACTTTCCTTCGCAAGAGACCTTTGATAGGACGTCGTTTTCATCGTAACAATCCACAAAATCTGGAGTGATGCATGCTGAATCGTTTAGCTTAACAAAATTATGCAGCACTTCACTGGCTTTTACGATTTTGACTGCATTTGTTGGCAACATATTGAATGTTGTAATCAAAGTTCTCCACTTGGAGACTAGTATTTCATAGGCTAATTCTCAATAACTCTCCGAGCTTGATAAAGAACTTAGATATTTTTCCAAAATACTGCCGCATCAAATATGGTTTCAAGGAAAAAGTTGAATCACCTACCATCTTATAGTTGCAGGTTTAATTCGAATTTGGATTTTGATTCGGAGAAGGAAAGTTTATGCCACCAGTTAAAACCTTTATACCAAAAGATTAGTATGCAAACAATCCACCATCACTTTGACTTCCGTACGCACCTATGTCAACTGCGACAAAAGTACAATTGGCGTCACGAGTGTCAGAACTATCGAATTATAATTGTAGTATTCCGAACCAACTCCTGGTGGGCACTGAATATTGATGTGTTTGCCATCAATAGCGCAACCACAATAAAGGGAAAATCCACAAAGTTTCGAAGTCATGAGAAATGTGGTTCAAATCACTTTCCGTTGGTCCAAAGTCTGTCGGTTTTCTAGATGTGGTTCAATAAGAGCGTGGATTATCTCCAATGCTTTAGGAGCCATCCTTGTTATTTTGACGAAGTGCTCTATAACCTTATACTTCATTTGGTTTAAGTTCAAAGCATAGAATCCTTCCTCATCTCTCCGTAGATTGAGCTCCCGGACACACCAACGTATCTCAGTCTGAGCTTTTAATTTGTTCGTTTTCAAAATTAATTTCATTCATTTTTTTTTTCACAACCAGTGAGATTATTGCACTTGATATTTCAAAAGCATTTGATAAGGTTTGGTATCGGCCTCTCTTATGGAAAAAAACTACAAGTAGTATTGGATGGATTTAAGTCTGAAAGCCACAAAACAAATGGTGGTGTGCTCCAGGGCTCTGTTCTATCACTCTTTCTCATTTTAACAATGATCTCCTGCTTCCAACTTCTAATCCAATACTCTTTTTGCTGACACAGCTTTTCATACTTTTTCAGATTCACATTCCTCTTCTTCGTTTGTGGAACCTACACCTCTTTTTAACTCTTATCTCCCTTTGCTAGTGCTCACACTGTGTCTCTACTTAATAAGGGAGAAGTTTGATTTTATCACAAGTTGGAGCTACGTGCCACATTAGTAACGAAATTTGCGCAGAAGTGTTTTCTGACCCGTTTCATTTCCGGTGACCACATTTGGCTACAATTGACAAGTTTTGCACAAGGGAAAGCTGTCAGAGGACTTTAAAATTCAGAGTGGAGTTCGACAAAGCCATATCCTGTTGGTGATAATTGACGTACTGCAAGCAGCTTTATCAATTGGAAACGGAATTCAATGGACTAAAGCGATTTCAATTCAACTGAACTACGTGGACGATATATATCTCCATCAAGAATGGACTCAGTAGCAGAATAATTAACCTTGTAGCTTCCTCATAAATTTCAAGTCAATTAGACTCCCGGAACAGATTTACTATATCTTCGGAAAATTTTCTTTTCGGCAGAATTGAACTGGAGGCGAACAGTTGTATCAGAAAGAGTTGTGTTCGAATGCTGTTCAAAGTTTGTAGAAACAAATGTTTAAGCTTAAAGACAACATTCTACTGATCCACTCCGTTGTTGAATCCAAATTGCTTTATAGATGCAGCTCTTGGAAAGTCACAGACACTGTCGCAAGAAAGCTGCAAACCATAACATCTTCCAGATTTTCAAGCCCAATTGTATCTCTAATGCTGACTTTGATGCGAGAACAGGTCAGAAACCAATATACACTTTTATACGAAAATGAAAGTGGAGATGGATTGGCCCACCAATTTAGTGGAATCAGCTCAAACAGGGGGGGCAGATAAGTACGTTGGCTTAGAAGTACTTGTCGAAGTACGGTTGAAGGAGTAATATAAGCCCTATGCCCGAAAGGTTATCCTTATGGACGCAATAGGCCTGATGACCGACCTAATTAAGTAAGTTCAATTGTCTATCGATATCTTGTGATTTAACACTCTTAGGTGTTTTTTTTTCTTGACAGCGACGTGAAAGATAATCTCTATACCAATGTTCCACAATTTATTATAGACCTACCAAATGTACGAATGTCTCCCATTTCGCTGACACCGTTTCTCGCTTGTTAACATTACTAGCTTGATTTATTTTTTAAAAAAGGACTATTTTTTGTGATTTTTAAAATAATAACTCGCACTCATTACAAAAATGAGAAAAAAAGCCAAGCAAGAGAATAGCTTGGTTCAAAAGGTTTTTGTTATAAGTTTTTCTTGGCCGTACGTACTTTTTTTCAACCAATTTAACACAGGTTCCACATCCTACTCAAGCCTCTTAATTTGAATGAAATTGTTTGTCACAAATATCGTAACAATGCAATTTTGTAGAAGTCAAAAATACATTCTAAGGACATACAAAATTCAAACGAATGAATACAACCTTACCGCAGTCTTTGAAGTGAGCTTTTGTTAAAACTCAAAATGTGTGGATACAAAAATTAACACTTAAATTAAAAGAATTTTTTGTTTGAAGCTATTATATTTCTATCCAATTCTCATTTACTGCACCCTTAGGTCCTATTAGCATTGCATACAGTTAACAAAAACCACTTCAATTTCATCCACTTAGCCTAAAGCCTTTTTGTTCGCTGAGCCTCATATCACAATCGTTTAACTTTTATATCACTTCAAGCTCAGTTTGAAAAACAAAAAAAAAAAAACGAAAAATGAGAAAATGTGAAAATGTTAAAATGAAAATTATAAAAAAAAATTAAATTAACAAAAAACCTCAAAACGAATGACATTGCTCATTATAATGTCAAGTTGTTGTGTTGCCAACATTGCAAGCTTTTAAAACCCCACAAAAACACAACGAGCAGAGCGAAGTCATTCACATTTTGTTACTCATTTAGCCCATTACTCCCTTCAAAAGCCTGTTTAATGCCCAATTAATTTCCACACCCCTACAACTCGTTTTCTCTTACTCAGTTTTTTTCTCTTTTTTTAAGAACATTATTCTTTTTTTTGTGTTACTTTTTTTGAAAAAGCAATTAACATAAAAAACGCATTTACTATTTTCATTTTCTGGAGGCATGAAAAGTCATCAGCTTTATGACATTGCACACACGGTGCTTAACCAAACATAACCACATTGCATTGCAGAGTAGCGAAAAAAATGGGTATAAAGAAGTTTAAGGGGTGGGAAATACACACATGCACAAACACACATTCGTGCCCTTATACATTGACACAGAAAAAAAGGATCTACCGCACCGTTAAGCTGCACAATAAACTTTCTACTCTCCGTGTGGATTAGTCAACACTTGAGCATAGGTCTCTCAATTAGCTGCGGGTAGGTTCACCCACTCCACCACCCTCACTGCCACCCTTTTTGCTTTTCCTCTTTCGCAACTACTCCCCTTTCCATCAGTTAGTCGCATAGTCCTAGTCATAGTCAGAGCCCCTCTCATTTTCACAGTGAAAGTAAAGTTTAGTGTGTGTAGTATATTCAGAATGAGCCTTCGCTTCGCAGTCCTTAGCAGGAACAATTACTCACATCACAATGAGCGCTAATCCGCGAAAGTCTGCCATCCTTTACGAATGAAAATGCTCCTGGGAACGTATCTAAGTACGTATATGGTGTATGAATGTGCGAATGGAGCCTTTTCAGGATTTTCCTTTCTTTTATTTTGATTTTGGTTCCAGATGAGATGGGAGAGGCTCTATAGGGGTATAGGGTGTACTCTCTGTATAGCTTGCTTTTGGCTATAGGGATTTAAACTTTTGAGTTTTCAGCCTCCGATTATTCTCATACCTCTACCTATGTTACATATTATATCGGTGGGATTGTATATGAAATGAAAGTTGGAAGGTGGTTTTGGGTTTTCAAGAACATTACTCTCGGTAAATAATTGAGATATAGAACTATGGCTGATGATGTTTATGAATATATGGAAGCCATTATACCTATACGAATCATGTACCTAGGTTTATTTTTTGTTTTGTTCAAGCTTTGCCTTAGCTAGCTTTGCTCTATGCAGGTAATGATCTGACCTATTTTTCTATACTATACGTTCCTAACGTATATATAAGTTCTCTTGTTTGAATTAAACATACATAGAGGTTTCTCTTGTATTTTAATGAGGCAGGATGTTATTATTTCGGTTTAGTGATGTTTGCCAAAAAGACATAATCCCCTTAAAATGAAAAAGAATAGAAGAAGATCATCTAAAACCCGAAATTACCCAAAAGAAAACGTATAGCAGTATAATCGGGGATATACGAGTAGTGCCAAAACCCATTAAAACTAAATTCCCAAAAGAAAATTAGAGCAAGAATACAACAAAAAAAATGTGTAGGTAGTGACTCAAGTAACGTAATCAAAATGAGTTGGCTTCAAGGGTATGTTTCGGGGTTTGAAGTTTTGGTAATTTTCTTGGGAACAAAATTTCTTCATGTTTTCTTCTTCTTGATACTAGCTTAATCCAACCAATTTGCAATTTAAACCCATCTCAAGTCAATAGACTCTGGTTTTTGACGAGAACTTAATTATTATTGTCAATCTGTATTTTGCAGTCATTTAAGGGTAATCATTAGTCTACTTGATGAATCTCATAAATTTGTAGTTCTTAACGTGGGAGGAAATGATTGCTAATTCATGTCCCAGTAAGACAAAAAAGTTCCCGTGTCGTGTCGAGAATATTGCTGCAGCTGAGGCTTCAGTTGCAGAAAGCTCAAATGTGTTTCTCACACGTTGTTCTCAAGCGTTGAACATCTCTGTGGGGAATTTGGCGAACAGATCTTAGCTTACATCTTTACAGGATTAGATTGATAATCCAAAAGTACTCCATGAGCCATCATTGCATTACGAAAAAATTACGGATTGGTGTGTTTTATGGGCCTGCAGGCGTCATTGGATCGTACTTCTTCCGTGATGATCAAGACCGCCATGGGGATCGCCACCGCTCAATGATAACCGAATACTTTCGGCCCCAATTCGATGATAAAGACTATGAGTTCATGTGGTTCCAACAGGACGGTGGCATGGCATGGAGCCACAATCCAAACAGCAAATGGCACAATCAATTTATTGACAACCAAGTTTGGAGAACGTAATATCTCACGAAGGGGTAAAGTCGTAAGATTTGACGGCGTAAGACTATTTCCTCTGATACTACGTCAAGTCTATAGTCTACGCCAACAAGCCAACGAAGATTGATGAACTTCGTACAAATAACGAACGTGAAATTGCAGCAGCATCAGCCGATTTTTCCTTGAAAACCGTCGGAAATTGGGTTCAGCGTTTGGACTTCTGCTACCGTGCTCGTGGTGACTATGCAAAAGAAATTGTGTTATTGTTTCATTCAAAAAAAAATTTCTAGCGATCTTAGTGAAAAACCCGATATCTATAAAAGGATACAAAATATTTATAGCAATGCTAACTTTTTGAAGAGTTCTAGCAATATGTTCTCTGAAAGTGAGTTTTTGTTCTGAATAAATATCAAAATTTTTCACACTTGGACGCGCTTTTAACATTTACACCCTAAATGATAAGTTGATTGTTTGTTAGGTTACAAGATTTTCTTTAACTACTGAAAAAGATAACTTGAAGTTTGTCAGCATTCAGTTTTATTTTTTATTTTGTGTTGTAATTTGACATTTATTCTACCTTCATACTTACTTAAGTTGGCGCTACAGTCCTGTGTGAACTAGGGCCTCACCCAACAAACTTCCCCATGTAGCTCGGTCTCTAGCTTGATGTCTCCAGTTTCGCGCTCCAAAATGGGTGAGGTCACCTTCCACTTGTGCGCGCCACCTGATCCGCGGTCTTCCTCTACTGCGCTGTCCTCTGGGTGTGGATTCGAAGACTTTCCGGGCCGGAGCATTGGTTTCCATGTGCTCTACGTGACCCAGCCATCTAAGTCGTTGGACTTTTACCCTTTTGGCTAAGCCTATGTCGCTGTACAGCCCGTACAGCTCGTCGTTCTCCTTCTTCTCCTCCACTCCCCTTCGATGCATACGGGACCGTAGATCACACGAAGAACTTTTCTCTCGAAACAACCCAAGGTGCCTTCATCCGCTTTTGTCATAGTCCATGCTTCTGCACCGTATAGCAGGATGGGGATAGTAAGGGTCTTATACAGCAACACTTTGTTCCCTCGAGAGAGGACTTTACCACTCAATTGCCATCTTAGTCCAAAGAAACAGCGGCTAGCAAGAATTATTCTGCGTTCGATCTCAGCGCTGGTGTTGTTTTCTGCGTTTACAGCGGAGCCAGGTAGACGAAGTCCTTGACTACCTCAAATTTACGTCTGTCGATGATGACGTTTTGACCAAGACATCGGTGTTGTATGTACTTTCTTGATGACAGCATGAACTTTGTTTTGCCCTCATTAACCGTTACACCCATTTTTGCCGAATCTGCCTCAATAGTCACAAAAGCCCCATTGACATCACGCTGAGTTCTTCCGATTATGTCAATGTCATGAACATATGTCAGTAATTGGACAGACCTTGAAAGATAGTGCCTCTAGTATTGACGTGTGAGCTCTGCACTATTCTTTCAACATATCTCCAGCTGCTTTAAAGACCTCGGCATTCAAGTCATCCGCTCCAGCGGCTTTATTAGACTTCCGCTTTGATATGGCAATCTTTACTTCGTCTTAGTCTGTAGGACGGGATTGTTGGCTTTCGTCGTCTATGTTGAATGGATCATCCTGCCTGACAGCGAAAAATTAGTTCGTCGTCGCCAGTATACAGTTTACAGAAGGGTTCCGTTCATATCCTCAGCAATGCGTGTGGTTCCACTATAATGTTTCCATTTTCATCTTTGCAGCCTTCTGTTCTAGGTTTATGCATTTTTAACTGCTCATGTAACTTTCGAACTTCATTTCTGCATTTAAACGTCTTCGACAACACGCTTCTCATGCTTCCTCTTTTTTTCTGAGACTTTTGGTGTTCCTCTCTCTTTTTCTGTTCATAAAGCTGTTGAGCAGCTCTCGTTCTTCTATGAAGAGCCGCTTTGCTTGCCAGTTCCTCCATTTGCATGGCGACATTCTTCATCAAACCAGGGGTTTCTTGTTGGTGGCTGTTTGAAACCCAGCACATCAGAGGCAGCTTCTCTGACTGCATCTTGGCAATGTTGCCACTGGTTTTCGATACATTGTGTTAGCGGCAAAGAACTTCGAGAGAGGTTACTGGTAACTCGGTCGGAAAACGATTTGGCTATCTTTGGCGATTGTAGCCGTTCGACGTTGTACCTTCTCCCAGTACCTCCCTGTTTTGCCTTGGGTCTGGAAATCCGAAGTGCTACCTTGGCTACAACGAGGTAGTGGTCCGCGTCGATGTTAGGTCCTCGGAAAGTTCGTACATCCATGATGCTGGAAGCGTGCCTGGCGTCGATCGCAATATGGTCAATCTGGTTGACGGTAGATTGATCTGGAGAAGTCCAAGTTCCTTTAGGGATGTTGAGGTGTGGAAAACGAGTACTGGCTACCATGACGTTTCGCCTCGCAGCAGAATCTATGAGCCTGAATCCGTTGTCCGAAGTGTTGTCGTGCAGGCTGTTCTTCCCGTATATTCCACCAAAGATGTCTTCCCTTCCTAGCTTGGCATTAAAATCGCCCAGGACTATTTCAATATCGTAGCTAGGGCACTGCTCATTTGTTTTGTCTAGGAGCTCTAAGAACATGTCTTTGGTGTTGTCGTCTTTCTCTTCTGTGGGGGCGTGCGCGCATATCAGGCTAATGTTGCCGGTTTTAGCCTTAATGCAGATGGTCATGAGTTGCTCATTGATGCACCTATAGCTCAAGACTTCTTGCCTAAGTCTGGCTCCATGACGAAGCCGCATCCAAATAAGAGCTTTTGGTTTTCGTGGTAGCAGTCACCATAGTAAATATCGCAGTTTTTCATCCATTTTTTTTCCCGGCCCATCCCATCGTATTTTCTGGATGGCGGTGATATCTGCTTTATAGCGGTCTAGGGCCTTCGCTAATTCTTCGGCCGCACTTTGTCTGTTAAGGGACCTAAAATTCCACGTGCATCGCCGGAGTTCGTTATGCTTAATTCGTTTGCGTTGGTTGTCAACAGTAAATCCGTCCGTATCCGAGGCTTGTTAGTGCTTCGCAGCTATGAAAGCTATTAGGTGGCCAGAAATTCACCCCGACGCACAACTCCAACCTGAAGGGCCAGATCCTTAGTATAACTCCAAGGATGGGGAGCCGGATAAAACCGCTCCTTATAGACCTGGGCCGCAAATAAGTCGAAGAAGCCCTATAAGGTGTTCACTAAGTAGTTCAACCTTACTGGAACTGTAGACGCCACCGTTCATTCCATCTCGGGAAATCTTTCGCTGCCGTCTGGATAAGGAGAGGTGCCTTAGTGGAAACACCTCTCCCCACCTCTCTCGTATGCTGCCCCCAACAACTTTCCACTGGGGTTGGAACCCAATCTCCAGTTCACCGTGGGGAGGTGAGAGTAGGAATTGATAGACAGAGGTGGATTTTGAGAAAAACCTGTGGACGCTTGTGTCGTCTTAAATGGACATGTCTACCATTTCAACATCGACAAGCCTGCTTCGCTTGTCTATTTATTGTCATATAAAATGGCAAATAACACCTTTAATCCAACTTTAACTATCCAAAAACTTTTATCTGAAGAGGCATAGGTGTATGAGAAAATACGTCCGGTGTCCAATGCTCCAAGGATAATTTGATTATCATACCGCCTATCAAAGGTATTCTAATATTTCTACTACACTCTTTTTATTTCGATTTATGAAAACATTTCTATTTACAAACACGTGTTTTAACACTTCAAAAATATATAAAAAGAAACAAAAAAAAACAAAGGTGTTAAAATTAGTTGTTAGCCCTCGAAAATTACACATTTACAAAATACCTCTACTCGCTACATTAGTTCAGAAGTGGGAAAATTCACCCTCTAGGGAACACTCGTCATTTTAGTAATTTATTCCAAGTCACACAAATTTCCCATACCTGATGCCTGCAAGTTGCGTTACAAGAAAACATATTTCTTAATATTTTGTAAATGTACAATAAACATAACCTAAAACTTATACAAATACATATACTTACATAATGAACATGAATAACATAGCTAAAAGTTAATGTTAAGGGTTAGAAAATGGTAATTTTATTTCAGAAGATGATAAATGTATTTTAGCTTTCTTGTAAACTTCTTCTTTATAAGAATTGTGTTTGTAATTTGCTAAAGTTTTACTCAGCCTGTTTTTCGTACCCGTTTTAAACACATTGTTTTACTTTAAAAACAGAAAATAAAAATACAAAGTAAGTTCTCATCAAAATTCAATTTCAATATAAGCCTCTTATGATATACATCGGCCGTCCAGACATATTCATAACTTCAAAACTGCATAAGGCAGTTCCCCATCTACCCTCACACAGATGACTTAATCCTTTTGAACCCTTTTAACCTGGAAATTGCTTTATAATATTTAACAAAATTGACAACGAATCTCTTATATGAAGCTTTTCTAAACATTCTCCTTCTTGAATCCACATAGAGCCATCGAGACATGTTGTTACAGAATTTCGGTGATTTTCTGTAAAATGTATCTTCACCACATTTGCCCCGAGAAATATCGCTGCCATTGGCAGGAAACAGCCTCTAATGTAGGTAGGTATAGGCTGTTGGTTCTGCTCGTATAGCTGTATCCCTAACCTACGTGAAATTAAGATGACAATTTTCCAAACACAAGAAAGGGAGACACATCTGGAAATTGAATGGTTTTGTATTTTGTTGTGAGAATAAAGCAATATCCGAGGATATACACACAACCCAAGAGTAAACCATCATCATCATCATTATTATGCCTTGAAGATTTTTGGTGAAGTCCTGAAATTGAGGTTGATATGTCCTTTGTATGATGTGAGTTGATGCCATTCATTTTAGACGTCAATAAGTACTTAGCTATACTTGTGTACACAAAAGGAAGGAAGCTGTAAGAAACCTTCCTCTCTCTCTCTCTCTTTGAAACATTTATACCAGGCACTTCAAAAACGTTTGGAAAACATATATTATATAAATATAAAGTAAATTTGATGGGTTATGTTTATAATATATTATTATTTGAATTTAGTTTATTGTGGCAATAAAGTCATTAAGAAAGTGTCTGATGCATGAATGTCAAATGTTTAGTACCTATATTGAGGTTTTAGTTGAGAGTTTAGAGATATTTGATGTTGAAAAACTATTTCAATTTTGACTGAATGATTTTTTAAATTGTTATAACCGCAATTACCCCAAAACGAATCTAAACAAATCTGAAAATAAAAATAAAACAAAAATATCATTGCTGCCACATTTAGCGACCGCAAATTTACATAGTTACCCCCCAGTCTACTATATAACTCTAATTTCATTTTGGATTCGGTCTTTCGAGCATCACGCACCTCTAAATTGGTTAGCAAATTAATTTAGAAAACGTGATTTAAATTCTCAATTATAAAACGCAAAATAGTTGTTATTTTGTGGTCGTACAAAAATACAAATAGAGAGGAAGTTTTTGTTGTATGTAGATATTTTCTATACATACATAACTGCTTTTGAACGTTTGTTTAATATGCAAAAGGACACCAATCAAAATGAAGTCCTTTATTGTGTTTTTATTTTTTAAACTTCATTCAATAAAATTTATCATGAGATTGGCTTATTTTGAATAGTTTATTTTAAATAATATGTATTTTTGAATGGAATGTAAATATTTATATAATGTAATAAAAGCTAAATGAATGTTCGCTTAACACGCTTTTGTTAATGCGTTTCGTCTGTTTGTTTTGCATTGATGACACAATCAATTTGAAAACTATTGTATTCAGATAAATATTGAATATTTTGAATTTTAACTCTGTCAAGTTAGATAAAAGTTTAAACGCTTATTCTAAATAATACAAAAGTTGAATGTGTTTTGGGACCTGTGTTTATAAGTTCGCATTGACGTTTGGTATTGTATCGATTGTGTTTCTGTGAATTTTGGGTGGAAAAAAAACTTAAACAATTATTTGAACAACAAACGGAAAAACTAAATCCCGTCCATCAAACGGAAGTCATGTTATCTTTTAATGAGTCAAATTAAAACGATAAATAAAATGGTATTAGATGTTTAAAAAACCGATGGGCTGTTGTTTTTTCATTGTCTTCAAAATTTAATTCAAAAATGGTACACAAAAACGTAAATGCAAATTATTTTATGTAAGGGGTGGTTTAATTTTATGGGTATGTTGAATGTGAACTACACCTACACGTCAAATTTTTGTCTAAATTTCATTTGACATTTCTTAATTTCAGGCTAATTCAATTTGAATAATGGACAAAATCGAGCAATTCGTTAAAGTTATGCAGGCTTATTATGGAAATGGGCGTTTATATCAAAATGCACTTCAAGATTTGTTGGTTAATTCAATCGTCCAAATATATGTACGTAAAATCAAAAAAATCGTGGAAAAATTAAAGCAAACCGAATCTTTACACAAACATTTTCAGCCGATATCCGCGATAGTCAATAGAACAATTTTCGGTTGTCAATTTTGGAATCCGAAATTTTTTTTAACAATTTGGTAGTCAATATTACAACTTAAGTAGTCAATATGAAAACTTTGGTTGAAAGAAATTGAAACTACGGTTGTCGTATTCACTATTGTGGTATTCAAAACGACAACTGCGGTAGTCAATATGACAATTCTCGATAATCAATTTTGGTAGTCAATATGACAACCACGGTAGTCAATATGACAACTGCGGTAGTCAATATGACAACTGCGGCAGTCAATAGGACAACTACGGTAGTCAATATAACAATTCTCGACAGTCAATTTTGGTAGTCAATATTACAACTGGGGCAGTCAATATGACAACTGCTGTGGTCACTACAACAATTCTCGATAGTCAATTTTGGTGGTCAATATGACAACTGCGATAGTCAATATGACAGCTGCGGCAGTCAATAGGACAACTGCGGTAGTCAATATGACAACTGCGGCAGTCAATAGGACAAGTACGGTAGTCAATATAACAATTCTCGATAGTCAATTTTGGTAGTCAATATGACAACCACTTTAGTCAATATGACAACTGCGGTAGTCAATATAACAATTCTCGATAGTCAATTTTGGTAGTCAGTATGACAACTGCGGTAGTCAATATAACAATTCTCTATAGTCAATTTTGGTAGTCAATATGACAACCACGGTAGTCAATATGACAACTGCGGTAGTCAATACAACAATTCTCGATAGTCAATTTTGGTAGTCAATATGACAACTGCGGTAGTCAATATGATAACTGCGGCAGTCAATAGGACAACTGCGGTAGTCAATATAACAATTCTCGATAGTCAATTTTGGTAGTCAATATGACAACCACGGTAGTCAATATGACAATTGCGGTAGTCAATATAACAATTCTCTATAGTCAATTTTGGTAGTCAATATGACAACTGCGGTAGTCAATATGACAACTGCGGCAGTCAATAGGACAACTACGGTAGTCAATATAACAATTCTCGATAGTCAATTTTGGTAGTCAATATGACAACTGCGGTAGTCAATATGACAACTGCGGCAGTCAATAGGACAACTACGGTAGTTAATATAACAATTCTCGATAGTCAATTTTGGTAGTCAATATGACAACTGCGGTAGTCAATATGACAACTGCGGCAGTCAATAGGACAACTACGGTAGTCAATATAACAATTTTCGGTAGTCAATTTTGGTAGTCAATATTACAACTGGGGCAGTCAATATGACAACTGCGGTAGTCAATGTGACAGCTGCGGCAGTCAATAGGACAACTGCGGTAGTCAATATAACAATTCTCGATAGTCAATTTTGGTAGTCAATATGACAACTGCGGTAGTCAATATGATAACTGCGGCAGTCAATTGGACAACTGCGGTAGTCAATATAACAATTCCTTGTCAATTGTCATATTGACTTCCGAAGTTGTTCTATTGACTACTCTTGTTGTCATATTGACTACCTAAAATTGACAATCGAAAATTGTTCTATTGACAATCCAGTAGTCAATTTTAAAAAAATGGTTGTCATATTGACTATTTTGGTAGTCTATACGACAATTTGGGGAATTTCCAGGTTGACTATCGACGAGTGTTACTATGACAACTTTTTTTTGTTCTGTGTAGGAGGTGTAAAAAGTGCATTCATACAGTCGCGCTGCAGAAAATATTGCTTCTGTTCGCAATAGAGTAGCTGAAGAACCGTTCACCTCAGCTTGACATTATGCATAAAGAATTTCATTTACAAGAATTAGTCTCTTGATCATTTCAAGCGTCATCAATGGTCTAACGCTAACGAACTTGACAACAAAGTCAATGACCTTACCTCAGCTATGAACAGATCGGTAGAAATTGTTTGTCCACTTATACACATAAGAGGAAAGAGGAAACCACAATTGTGGGCCTCAGAGCTTTAGTCAGGAAGGAATGCAGGAAACTTTCCACCCGGGCCAAAGCTGCAAGACAAGCCTCTCATTGGGACTCCTACAAAGATCCCTAAGAATCTACAAGAAGGCACTAAGGAAATCCAAGCGATCTTTTTGGCGATCCTTCTGTGGCATGATAGAAGAAACTTTTAAAGCCTCTAGGTTAAGGAAAATTCTTTCAACTAATCCATCTATGCCAAGCTGCTTGAAAAATACAGACGGCTCCTGGACAAATTCAAGTAAAGAATCGCTGAACTTACTATTGGACACTCACTTTAGTGGTATATCTCTTACCGAAACTTGCAACAGTTTTATACGTTCAAGTTCAAATACAACATATCCACAAGGTCTGATCACAAAGGATAAGCTACAACAGCTTCAACCCATTTAAAGCTGCAGGACCAGATGGAATAATACCAATAATAATAATAAAATTACAAAAATCTTCTGATATAATTGCACCAATCCTTGAGGCAATTTTTACCAGCTGTCTTTACCTGGTCCATGTTCCCTCGGCATGGAGAGAAGTTAAAGTTGTCTTTATACCTAAAGCAGGTAAATGCTCCCAAGTTAATCCTAAAGATTTACGACCTATAAGTCTATCATCATTCCTTCTTAAGACCCTGGAAAGATTGATTGATATACATTTAAGGGCACGTATCGATACAAGACTTCTGTCTTCGTCTCAACATGCCTACTGTAAGGGTAAATCGGTTGAAACAGCGTTACACACTTTAGTACGCACCATCGAATATTCCCTCCATCATAAAGAGTTCACTATGGTTGCTTTCCTTGACATCGAAGGTGCCTTTAACAACGTGGACACATCTGCAATCACTTCTGCACTGACATCTCTAAATGTAGAGAGTTCGCTTCGGGAGTTAATTCATTTAATGCTTACTAACAGAATAATTAACTGAAAACTGGGCAACTCTTCTAGCAGACGATTCGTTAGTAGAGGGACACCGCAAGGTGGTGTTCTATCCCCTCTCCTCTGGAACCTAGTGGTGAATGAAATCCTAACTAGTCTGGATGCGGAGGGTTTCAGATTGATAGCCTATGCGGACGACGTCGCTATAGCAGTTTCAGGAAAGCATCTTAATATCCTAAAAGAACTCTTACAAAATGCCTTGGACAGACTAATACTTTGGGCCGATGGGTGTGAACTGGGTGTTAACCCACACAAAACCGATTTAGTCTTATTTTCGAGGAGATACAAAATTTCATTTGTCAACCCTCCGTATATTAAAGTAATCCAATTAAAATTCTCATAGGAGGCTTTATACCTGGGTTTGTCTTACATAAGAAACTAAATTAGAAACGCAACGTACAGGAAAGAGTCAAAAGAGTTACTGATGTAGCTCTCTTTTCTTGCAAAAAAGACTTTGATTATAAATGTGGCTTAAAACTCCGAGCTACGCCGAATGGTGGACTTCTTTAGAGAAAGCTATAAACCGTGACAAATTAAATAAAGTCCAACGTTCAGCTTGCAATTCGGCAGAACATTCCTGATTTCTATACCATTTAGATCTTTCTGGGATAATGAGGCATTCCGGGAAGACGGGTCAATCCATTTTTATGCAGATGGTTCAAAACCAAAAGAAGGGGTTGGTAGAGGTGTGTACTCTGAACGACTGAAATTAAGTCTCTCATTCCGCCTTCCCAATCATTGTAGAGTGTTAAAGGTGAAACTTTTGGTGACAAAAGAAGTTTTGTCCTGGCTTAAAGAAAACGTGATATCAACATCTGATATCTGTATTTTCTCAGATAGTGAGGCTGTTTTCAAATCACTGGAATCTATCTCTACAAAATCTATAGCAGTCCATAACTGGCAATAATCTCTATTGGAGCTGCCACAACAGTTTAATATTCACCTTTGCTGGGTGCTGGGCCATAGAGACATCCCAGGTAACTGTAAGGCAGATGAACTCGCCAGGAACGGTACAGTGCAGCCCACCTTACCCCGTTCGGACAATACTGGCATACCAATAATAGCTACTTGTAAACTTTTGCTAATGTGATATGGGCAGGCACCAAGTGGAACAACATCAAAACGTGTCAGGTCACAAAAATCATCTAGCCAACACTGGATTTAAAACGTTCAAGGTGTTTGCTATCTCTGACACTGTCTAATAAGAAAGCACGCCACGCGAATAGGCGTATTCTCAAATGACTTTTGAAGAAGCTGCATGGACGAGGAAGAGGAAGAAACAGTTCTTTATTTTCTCTGTACATGTCCTGCTCTGGCTCGAAGACGCAAGAATTACCTAGGAGAATTCTTCTTTAACGACCTAAACAATCTAAATCATATCAGCATAATCAGCCTCTCACGTTTCGTAGTTTCGTAAGGGACTCAAACTGGTTCATATGGTATCACAATGAGCCATTAAACTGGCCTAAGTGTGTCCGTTTCCACCTTGGACAGCCACTTTAACCTAACCAACCATATGCCAAAGTCATTGTAAACTAAACTAAACGTTTAAACGATGTAAAATTTCACAAATAATGCCATTGAAAATGACATACGGGTAAGTAGCAATAAACCTGCATATTCACATCACAAAGTCTTTCAAATACATTGAGTCCTTCCACAACTTCAAGTTCCACAACTTTGAAACACAACCAAAATTTTAACTTGTTAGGAAACTCAGTTTTTACTATATATGCATTAATTTCCAATTTGTAATAAAAAAATTCATAAAAATCATAAACTTTACTTCTCAAAAAAACTAATATTCTTATCCAAAGGCTAAAGAAATTAATAATAAACTTAAGAAAATTAGTTTTTATTGCCCCAAAGTCATTTCTTCACATAAAAACCCCATTCTTATCCACAATCTCCCCTGGCTCTGTCTTTCTTTTATTTCCTTAGTACCCTGATAGCTATAATTGTACCAGTGATGCCTTTCGGCCAAGTATAGTCATCAAAAAATGTTAAATTCATTTTTATCACACCTAGTTTTAACATCCTCTCTTGTTTTATTTATTATTATTGCTCTTTTATTTGAATATCAGCGAAATATTTGTATAGAAAAATAAAAAGTAGCACACAACCAAACAGGATAAACAGAGCATCCCTATATCCAGAGTCCTCCAGTCCTCGAGGCTTGAGGTGCGTGTACCGAAAAACAGAAAAACACTTAACTTACAAATATAAGCTGCTGTGAAATCACCTTAGAAGAGTCATAAACGGCCAAAAATTTGCTTATTTGTTGTTTGGCGAAAACAAACGAACCAACAAAATAAAAAAATTATCCAAAAATTGGATGTTATTTCAATTTAATTGTAATTTATGTAAAATTTTGTATATATTTTTATAGCGTCATTTAATTTTTTCGCTTTTTTTCTTATAAGCTTCTTCTTGTTCTTCTTTTTGATGTTCTTGTTCTCTATGAGCAATTTCCAAAGGAGGGAATGTTATATTTTTATTATTTGCTTATTCTTCGCGTGCTGAAAAGCTAATTTTAACTATTTCTTCATTTTATATTTTCTCATTTTTGAGATTTAAAATAAAAAAATAAAGAAGACGATATTTTGCTGACTCGAAGGTTAAGGATCTTAATACAATACATTCACAAGCATTCCCCTTAAGCAAGAAGAAATAAAAACGGGAAGCAATATAAGTAATAAAGAAAAGAGAAAAAATAAGAAGAAAAATAGAACTGGGGTAGCCATTATTACCTATAGCCATTTTTTAGCAAAGTTCGTCATCGTCCTTTGGTGCCCCTTGTCTTCGGTTTTCGGTCTTCGTTGTCAGTTTTAAGTATTAGAAAACGGTTGCCCCTGTTTTCGTTTTTGTTATTTTTATTTTTCTTTAAATTGCAATAATTACTTCATCTTATCAGTGTCCTGACAGACAAGGACTTGCTATGGCTAATTGTATTTTTATGCTGACGTACCGTTGATTTAGGAGGGTTTTCTTTTATACATAAAGTACGTGGTAGTATACAGCTTACCCTCTCTTTTAAGAGATCCTTGATGGGGGATTTAGTTTTGCAACGTATACAATTTATAAATGATGACCCTTCCTTTCGCTGTGGCTGGGTTTGCCTTCAGGAGTGATTATTTGACTTTGATAATGCCAGATAGCTGTTAAATAAAAATTTAACTATAAAGAAGATAATGTTGAACTTTTTAGCTGTTCATAAATTTAGGTGTGTTAAAATTTTGGAAAAATCACTTAAGTGGTTTTCAGTGAAGTTTCCTCCTGGGAACGTTTGTACCTAAAACGTGTATTGAAACTCTTTCTCCTAAAAATCCAAGAGGCATTAAATTTTTGTGTACAACTCTTTCCTATTTAAATATTAAAATACAAATGTTAAGTGCCTAAAGTGGGTTTGTAATAAAATTAAAGCCAAGTACCGTACCTATCCATCCGCAGTTCAGAACCAGAGCCAGAGTAATTTTCTTTTACTTATCTTCCAATTATTTTAAACGGTTATGGCTTTACCATTTTTGTGGCTAAGGCCACAGGATAACGTATTATAGAACAATTGTTTTTAAAGCATATTCTTATGCCTACATAGTATATTTTTTATTATCCATGTTATAGGATAGAGTATTTCTGCAAATAAAAGGACTTCATCAATATAAATTCTAATATTCATTTTTATTTCTTTTGAAAAAAAAGTGATTTTTGTTCGTGTTTGCTGTTATCCTTCCCAGTTTAAATGTTTCCTCTTCATATTCCGCATATTCTTTCTTAATAAAGAAGCAGAGAAAATAAAAAAGGAAGGAATTGTGCTCTGTTAAATTTCACACATCCTTAAAGAAGCAATATATATACAGACTACGTACGTAACATAACGTATCCTCTACCATATTATCGTAAAAAAAAAACTGAAAATCATAAGAATCCTGTCTTCAGGTTTATATTTTTCTAAATTGACACCAATTTAGTTGAGTACTCCCTCGTGTGTTTTAAATGTCTTCACTGACAGCTCATCCCATTTTCGAGAAGTCGAGGATATGTATGAAAGCGATAGAGCAGAAAAAATAATATACCTAAGGATATAACTATACGAATGTTTATATGTAAATGATATGTTTCTAGATGTACCACCCACAACCTACGACGAACATTCATAGGTTTATAGATATGTTGCTATATTATATTAGAACAAAGAAAATGCAACCTCCATCAGGAATAAGGAAACAACAACAAGAGCAGCAGCACAAACAAGGAGAGGAAGAAGAAGAAGATAAAAACGCAACGGGGTGTGAATTTGAATACCATATGGGGTTGGAAAATTAAAGGGTAGAATTGCAAATTAAAAACAGAAACCAAACCCAAGAGGGTTGATAACCTTTAATATTATGTTGACAGCTGGCGTGGCAGAAAAATTAAAGGAAGAATAAAAATAAATTGAGAGGTGATGCAGTGAGATATTCTTAATAAATTGCTTACGATTTGATCTATAAGCTTTTATGGGCCCATCAAGATATCTAACACTTTTATTTTTTGAACTCATGATCATCAAAATTTTTAAATCTTAATGAGGAGTCATTTCGAAAAATAATTGGCCATTAGTTTTAATTAAAAACTTGAAAAAACTTTCAAAGGTTTATTTTATGAGGAGAAATAAAAGTAATTTGGTCTAGAAATATGAGATTTATCAAAATTTAAACTATAACTTCTTTTTCTGCAATAAATGCAAAACAAAAATTACATATTTGTACGCATAAAATTAGTGATTATTTCAGATTGCTTTGTCTTCAATAATCATGAAAGTATCTTTCAAATATAAGGGTGAATTGACAGTTTGGTCTACCTATTGTCACAATAATTGTGTGTAACGGGTTATCCATTTTGCGGGTTCAAAAGCTTAGGGCTAGAACACGACATCTGTCAAACTAAATTGTTAAACGAATTTTTTTTTGTTGAAAGTCTGAAATAAACGAAAATAGATCGCTTAACTATCGCAAAACGGATACAAATTGTTGTAACCTTTTACAAAAATGGTAATTACCGAAGTTTACTACTCCTCAATAGTAGCAAGCATTAGCAATGCAATTTGACCATAGATACGGGGTCACTAATTTCAGTGGTGGTGTGAGCGTCTTACATAATCCGTGCCGAAGAATGAAAGACTGGGGGCAAACCAGTCGCTAGCGAGCTCATTCGAAAAATGGACGAACTAGACATGACGAAAGCAGAAACATCCACAGACTTGGAGGATGAACTCTTGGCCTCCAACCAAGAGACTTTGAAGGGGAGCTCATTTAGCGCTATTAGTTCCAGCACTTGTGAGCAACCCAAAACCACAGGAAGTATAGGCAGTGCTATTCATAGCATTCCTATACTTCCTAAACCGTATACAAAACTGAAAGCCTCGAGTGGCAGCGCAACTCGACTAACCAAAAAACCATCAGAAGGCGCTCTTCTCAGGAACCGCTTCAAAACGGCCTCTCACATTCTTGCCAAGATTGCTAAAAATGAAGAGACCTGAGTGATTCATGAGAGGGACGCCCAAGATAAAATAAAGTACCAGAAGGTTGTTGATGAATACAACAACCTTATGGCCAGCCGAGAAAAGGCCGTTAAGCGAAACAGATATCAGGTAGAGATCTGCACGTCTCAGAAAAAAAGCAAGCTTAACGACCGGGCAAAGCCAGTAAAAGCACCATCTTCTGGAGCAGCGCAACTGCGTACTCTTATAGTGAGCTTGTCAGAGATGACCTCCACGTAACAGTTGTGAATGACCTCTCAACAAACAGCAAATCTTATCCCAGCTAAGGACATCCCTAGATCGAAGGCTCGCATTTGGTTGCCGCTCATGAGCATAAAGCCAAGCGGACAGGACCTGATCCGCGGTCTTCAGAGGGAAAATCCGCTGATCCCCAGGCTGTAGTTAAGGCAGAAAAAACGCAGAAGACCAGCGCCTCTTACCTTCTGAGGATTAGCGAGGAGAGTCTAGGGGCTCTTGAAAAGGCCGAATATACAAACTCAGTTTTGGCATAAGGAATGCCAAAATTAAAATTTTGCAGAGTCGGGGAACAGACACCGACAAAGCTGATGACAACGTTGAGGTTGACGATGTTATAAGCGGAGTCGAGATCCCCAGCAAGTTGCCGGGCCCCAGCTCTGCAGCTAAAAATAATTAAAAATGCGCTTAAGGTCATCCAGATTAATCTGAAGCACTCTCAGTGTGCTTCAGATAATCTGAGAGTTTTCTCTAGCGAGGAAACTTGTATTTTAGCTAAGAAACATTTAAAAGGTTTTTGTATGACCAAATTTTGTTTGTACTACCCAGGGCATGATGGTTAGTGCGTTTGACTGTCATGCAAGGGGTCTTGGGTTCAATCCCTCCCTGTGCCACCTTAATTTAAAAAAAAAAATAATTTTCGAGGGTACTGCCTCTTGCGAGGAATTGACAAATCCTTCAAGAGTAATAATTGTCATGAAAAAGTGCATTCTCAAATAAGCCGTTTGGATTAGGCCTTAAATTATAGGTCCCTTCCATTTCCTGACAACAGTACTCGCACACAGGAATGGTTGAGAGTTGTAAGTCACTAGGCCCTGCGCCACCCAATTTATTTATTTATGTCCAAAATTTAGCACTTCCGATCTGACAGTTGTCAGATTTGAAGAAAAGAATACACAGGGTTTGCTGTTGGCCTCTTTTTACTCTGCCCATAATGCACCATCACCCCCGGAGGAGGTGTGCAAAATCATAACCGAAGCTAACATCGAAAAGGAAAACATTCTGATCGGAGGCGACGCAAATGCTCGGCATACCCTTTGGTTCTGTGATCAACGAACGAGGTGAGTCACTTTTTGATTTTATTATTGATAATAATATGACTATTTGAACAGAGGCAATACTCCTACTTTCGTCTATCCGAGCTCTGAAAATTATGATAGATGGGAGGATGTGCTTGATGTTACTTAAGTAAACAACCGTAATGTATTAGTGGAGAATTTGAGAGTTTCCCCTTTGAAGTCGTTTTCGGATCACAAGTGGATTCTTTTTCAAATTAATTTCGAGTCGAAAAACCCTCCGCCTTACAGAAATCCCAAAAGAACTGACTGGAC